>NC_052059.1:35709883-36909883 GCF_903992535.2 Arvicola amphibius
TACGAAGGATGATGGGGAAATTCGAAATGATCATCACAATAAAAATGCCCACACTGTGGTGTAAATGCCTGCGCTGGTATACAAGAAAACATTTGTATTAAAATGTGCTTACCTTCTGTTTAGAACTAGAGCCCCTTAGGCAGGCGCACAGCTACTCATCTATTGACAAAATTACTACTATTTTCCCACAGGCTATTCCCGATGAAGGCATGGATTTCAAAGAGCTACAGCTCCACCGGAGAGACGTTCGTCTGGAGTCAGAGAAAGCACGCCTCGGGTGTGGAGGCCGGGAAGCATACATACCCCATACCCTGCCTAGCAAATGTATAGACCTGATTAAGTTTTCCAGTGGGGTGCATCCCAAGCTGGTCTACGCGCTCCGTAACTAAGGACGACTTTACACTTTGGCTCCTCTCACCTCTACTTCCTGAGTGCTGGGATTACAGGCATGGACCACCATGCCTGGGGTATGGTAGTGCGGATCAAACCCGGGGGTTCACGCGTAACTGCAAACTGGTCATATCTTTGGCGTCGCCACGGTCCTTCCACACCGAGGAGAACTGCACTTCCCTCCCTCTCCTTTCTCTAGGCTGAAGCAGCGATACCGTTCCAGAGAATGTGCTTTGTCAATGAAAACGTAAAAGCTGGGCCCACGAACAATCCCGCGGGGGAAGAACCCGGCTGCTAATCCCTTACTCCTCGTTCTGGACTGAACACCAGGAAAAGGGGTTCTTTCATGTTTTAGTGCTTCTTGGGTACAGAATGTGGGCCTTTGTCTCAATAAAAACAGTCAGGCAAGAAACTTGGCCCTTCCTTTCTCGTAATGCCTCATTCCAAAATATACAGTTAGAGGTCCGGGTTAATTTCAGCTCACAGATCTGTTCCTGTCTCACTAAGCCAACAGCTACTGCATCTTCTGAGGACGACAGCCTGTCACGGTCTGGTCAGTAATAGAACTTTATTTTTCCACGACCAGAAGCAACTATCAGGAGGAAGTTTGTTTTGGCTTATGGTTCCAGAGGGATAAGGGTCCGTCATGGCTGGGAAGTATGGCAGCAGGCAGGCCTGGTGGCTAGAGCAGCAGGCTGAGAGCTCACATCTCCAGGGCAAGTATAAAGCAGAGAGAGAAAACTGTGGGTCAGATGAGGTCATGAACTCGCAAAGCCCACCCCTCCACCCCTATGGACACACTTCCTTCAGCAAGGTCACACCTAAACCTACCCAAAACATCACCACCAACTGGGGACCAAGTCTTCAAATGCCTGTGAGTATCTCAAATGGGAGAGATTTATCCTTCAAAGCACCGCAGCCAAGATCCCTTTAATCTATTAATTTATCCACTGTCAATACATGCAGGAGAGGGATCTCTAATAAAATCAAACAGAACAGTCCCTTCAAGGAGGGGTTGGAGAGAAGGCTCAGCGATTAAGAGAACTTGCTGCTCTTGCAGAGGACCTGGGTTTGGTTCCCAGCACCTACATGGCAGCACACAAACACCTGTATCTCCAGTTCCAGGGGACTCAACCCCCTCTTCTGGTCTGCAAGGACACCAAACACAAACAATGTGCATATATATATATATATATATATATATATATATATATATATACGGGCAAAATATTCATATACAAAATAAAAGTTGTATCCATTTTAATTAAGATTTAATTACACCACTTGCCCTCTTCTTTCTTCCCTCCAATTCCTTCCATGTCCCCCTCCTCTCAACTGAAGAAGCTTCTTCTTCTATTGATTATTACTGTAACACACATTCACCCATGCAACCAATATATAAATAAAACCTGCTAAACCTGCTTGTGTGTATATGGTTTCAGGGATGACCATTTTATATTCAACAACAAACAGGAAAGGCTAACTCTCTCTCAGCCGCTATCAGTTGCCTATAGTTTCTCACCCAAGAGTGTGAATCCATGAGATTTTGCCCCTTCTACCTTAGCAAGTCCACTGATGCTGCCACTGTTCAGACCTTGTTTGTATAGCCATTTCTAGGAGAGACTGTTTCACTGCCGAACTTTCCAGTATTCTGGCTCTTAGATCTTTCTGCCTCCTCTTCTGTGATAGTCCCCGAGACATAGATGCTGGAGCTGTGATATAGGTAAGTCCACTGGGACTGAGCTCCTTATGATCCATTAATCTCTGCAGTGTTCAGTGGTGGGTTTTCTATAACAGTCTCCATTTGCTTTATATTTACCTAAAATCATACATACTACATATAAGTATGTGTGCATATACATACATATGCCATTAAAGCTGACAATGCTCTCCACAAGAACTATAAACTAACAAAACCCCAGTGCTGGGCACTATGGCTGTTGTTCTTGGTGGCCTCTTGGAGGCTGACGGTAAGTCCCTATTGCTAAAGATAGCAAACACACAGGATACAAGGCTAACCTCAAAGCCTCATTCTTGTGGTCTAGCTTCCACAATACCAGAACACCTACCATGTAAATTGCCAAGGGAAGGAAGTAATTAACAGCCTGCCCAGCTGTGATACCTATGGAACACAAACACAAGCATGGTAAGCTATCCATAAAGGCAGAGTCAGTGGCACCAACATTATATCAGTTACCAACAGCTTTCCTAATTGGACTGAAAGCCCATTCATAGGAGGGAAGCCTCGCTTCCAGGGCTCGTGAGGCCATGCATCTTAGCAGAGAATCTATAATCACCACTTGGCTAGGCCAGCAAATTCCTAACCTCATTCTGAATCTTATCCTTATACCCACAGAGAAGTGTGGCTATCATCCCTTGTCAAAATAAAATTTTTAAAACATTTCTTAAGGAGTGGGGGAATATAGCTTAGAGGTAGAACACTTGTTTGGCATGTGCAAGACCCTAGGTTCAAGCCCCAGTGCACCCCCACATACATACAAAGTATCAATGAGAATTAAGCATGGTGACACGTGGTGAGCCCACAAGTATTCTACAGTAAACGTACAGCTGACAGATCTATTGGACTATTCACGGGAAGGGTATACGAACACTCCAACTTATGCCCCTATACTGCTTCTTCTCCCTTCTTTTATCATCCCCCAAGGAATAAAGAAACATTCAGGAAAAAACATGCCTAAGTCAGTCAGTTTGTTCTACCCCTCAGATCCCATTCCCAAGCCGTTTTTTGCTTATAGAAGTCCTGTTCTGAACCCTGTGGGAGTGCTGAGACTGGTATTCAGTAGTTCTCGATAGTGACAGACATCTGTAATCTCAGCATTTGGGGACAAAGGCAGGAAGATCAGTGTTCAAAGACAAGACTCTGTCTCAAAAATCCAAATGAGCAAAACAAACAAACCCTCAAAAAAATTCAAACTCCTTAGCAGGATACAAGCTTTCAAGATCCTATGCCAGTCAACTTTTCTTGCTTGGTCTCAAGCAAGATATCCCAAGATCTCCCTTCCTTTCCAAGATCAAGTTACATCAAAATACATGCAACCTCCTTGCTGTGTGACACTTGCTGGGGAGACATAGACAAACATCTACTCAACCCAGAGAGAAAACTGATGACAGACCAAACTAACGACACCACCAGCCTCCAGTGTAATGAACTTGAGTTTACTGGGGTTACTTACAGACTCAGGATGACTCAACGGTAGCTGCACCCTCTGTATGGTTGACAACTCACAAAGGCTGGCATCCTGAAGGCTGGCCTTCTTTGCACAATTTGCCGGCAGCCTGGCAGGTCAGCCTCCTCTCCTTGTGGAGCCCACAGAACTGGGTCCATTCCACCTGGACTAAAGGTCAGAGAGTTCAGACCTATTCTGGCTCCTTCAAGGATGTTTGACCTAAGGTGTGGCTACTGGGCATCTTGCCTAGACAATAGGATGTTTTGACCTAGGGTGTGGTTACCTGATGTTTTGAGACGGGAGGAGTTAATTGCTTGCTGGTGCTTTGTATCATGGGAAAGGAAGTATTTTGCCTTCCACCTGTTTGGATTGGGGTATATAAGAACTTTGAGTAATAAGCGTGGGGCTGATCACAGTATTCACTGGATGCCCTCCTGACTCTGTTGTCTCTTGTTTATTTCTTTTCTCAATCCTCCCTCCTCCCTCCAAGTACATACGGACAAGTCTGCTGGACTGGACATGTCTTCGATGCTCTTTACTGCTTATATAGTCTTGGGAAGTGAGGGACCCCAATGAATCTGGTTAAGTTTCTGTGTCTTGAGACTTGTATATTTTTACCGAGTCTCAAGGAGCCTCCCTTTATAGATCAGTGGTTTTCAACATTCCTAATGCTCCAACTTTTTAATACAGTTCCTCATGTTGTGGTGACCCCTAATTTCGGAAGCCTTAAATTCTATCATTTAAGACTTCCATTCAGGGGTCAATTAAAGGTGCCACGATAAGCTAAAGAGGCCTACGAATCTGAGGGTAAAGATCTGAGGGGTAAGAAATCTATTCACAATAGGGACTGTCCGTATTTCTTTATTCTTCTTCCTTCTCTTCTTTCTCATTTCTATTAATTCTCCCTTGCTCTCTCTTGCTCTTTCTTCTACATCATTCTACACTGTCCCTTATTCTACCCATTACAAACATTCCCAATCATAGATCCTTAAAACCAGTCATTCCCCTAGCATAGTCCTAGCAGGTTCCAGGGCTGGAATTCTTTTGCCCCATAGAAAATCAGATAAGGGTTTACACACACACACACACACACACACACACACAGAGAGAGAGAGAGAGAGAGAGAGAGAGAGAGAGAGAGAGAGAGATAGTGGAGAAAGTTAGTTAAAAAAGGAACTAAATCATCAGGGAATTCTACAGAGGAAGAGGTTTGTGAGCTACACTACATTTTTAGGTGGTTAGAAGGAGCTAATAGGTTTGTTTTCAGTAAAATTACGAATAGGGCACAGATTGTATTTTAAATCAGTGCGCTGCTTTTTCCTCCCAGTATGCATTGAGGTTACCAGGTAGCCAGGAAACCTACATAAACAGTCAGGGAGAAACTGATGGTTCTTGATCAGATAGCACATACACCAGACACTGCAGTTTCTACAGGCCTGGAGTTTTGCTCTAGGCAGTAGAAACAAAGAAGGGACCCAGGCCTCTAAAGTATCAGTTCCAGGCTATGCTGTTATCAGCCGTTCTGGCTGTAGGGTAAAACCAGAGCAGCAGCTTGGGCAGGTAGCAATTCTCCAGCCCAAGGATATGGACATTCTTGAGCCATGTGGAACCACTTTGCCAACCTAATTATTGAGACGGAAAACCAAAATTCTTTTGGGCGACTTTGTAGATTAGTATCCAAATAACACAATAGACTTATATGAGACGTTTCTTTCCTTTGAGACAGGTCCTCTCTGTGTAGCCTCAGCTATTCTGGAACTTCTTATATAGATCAGGCTGGCCTCAAATTCACAGAGATCTGCCTGCCTCTGCTTCCTGAGTTCTGGGATTAAATGCCACCACAGCTGGAAAGGAATTTCTTCTTTAAGCATCTACAGAGTTCTTGCACATGCAAGCACACCTATGATGTGGGAGAGTCTTCTGTTTGTGTTGATTTCAATAAGGAAACTGCCTGGCTCATTTAATAGGCCCGCCCTTAGGTGGGTGCAGTAGACAGAACAGGAAGAAAGAAGTGAGGTAGATGCTTCAGGCAATTGTTCCGCCTCTCCTCTCTGAGGCAGATGCCTCTGACAGACGCGATGGAGCCAGCCACCAGGTCAGACATGCTGAATCTTTCCCGGTAAGACACCACTCGTGGTGTTACACAGATTATTCGATATGGGTTAGTCAAGATGTGAGTAAGAGGCTGAAAATAATGGGCCAGGCAGTGTTTAAAAGAATGCAGTTTGTGTGTTGTTATTTCGCGTGTAAAGCTAGCCGTGTGGGTGCCGGGCAGCAGGAACACAGCCGCTCCTCACTACACACCTAATTTCTTTTCAACAGGACAGAAAACATAGCTCCATGTCCTCTTGTTTTTCCAAAGCAAATGAAACCCTAAATCAGGCTGTGAAAGCCATCCTATTTCTGTTTTCTTCATAATTAACATGTATCCAACTTGATATATCCTTGATATGGTGTGTCTGCCAAGCAGTGGTTGCACACACCTTTAATTCCAGCACTGGGGAGGCAGAGGCAGGCAGATCTGTGAGAACAAGGCCAGCTAGTTCAAGGAGTCTGTCCTGAAACTTGTTCTGTAGACCAGGCTGGTCTCAAACTCAAGAGATTCATCTGCCTCTGCCTCCCGAGTACCGAGACTGAAGGTGTGTTCCAACACCACTCAGCTCACAACACAAATTTTTTAAAAGTTGTAAAGATAAATAGATACTCAACAGATATATGAAATAGATTTTTAAATGTTTTCCTTAGGGGCTTGAAGAGATAGTTCAGCGGTTAAGAGCACTTGCTGCTCTTCCAGAGGTCTTGAGTTCAATTCCCAGCAACCACATGGTGGCTCACAACCATCTATAGTGGAATCTGATGCCCTCCTCTGACATAAAGGTGTACATGCAGATAGAATACTCACATATATAAAATAAATAATTAAAAAACGTTTTCTTTGTTCTTTTCTTGGTGTTGAGGATCAAACCCTGAGCCTTGAGTGTGCAAGGCAAGTTCACCCTATCACTGAAGAAACTTGATTAGAGGATGAAAGCAAAATACCACTTTGTGAGCAATCCTAAGAATTCAAATTCAAACCAGATGTTTCTCTGTTATCATGCTTTAGAATTTGAAAAATTAGTCAACTTTAACATTTTTAGGAATGAGAAAAATGAGACACTGGAAATTTAAAAAACTAAATTATTTTAGTTTTATAAATTATCATTCTATGTTTTCTTCACCTCAACACACTCTGGTGCTAGAGCTGGATGTGGTGGTGCACATCTTTACAAATCCCAGTACTCTGGAGGGAAAAGCAGGCAGATCTCTAGGAGTTCCAGACCAGCTGCTCTGCATAGTGAGTTTCAGGACACCCAGGGCTACACAGAGAACCTGTCTCAAATAGGCAAACCACTGGCTCCTGGTTTAAGGAGCAATAAATTAAAAAATTAAGCCAGGCAGTGGTGGTGCACGCCTTTAGGCCCAGCACTTGGGAGGCAGAGATAGGTAGATCTCTGTGAGTTTGAGGCCAGCCTGGTCTACAAGAGCTAATTCTAGGAGAGGCTTCAAAAGCTACAGAGAAACCCTGTCTCGAAAATAAGTAAGTGGGGTTTTTTTTCCAATGACCTGCTTTCCTGATTATGGAAACTCTTACCATTTATGTTGGTAACACAAGGAGACAATATGCAGTCACATCAGCAGTATGAAAACATCTGAAGCATGTATTTTGCTTTAAGATTTAATACATACATGGCCTTTTTGGACAATACTCCTCTTATATTTATAAAGTGCTTATGTGTCAAAGCCTTTATATATACTAGCTCATTTGAGTTCAAGTCATTTATATTTAATAACTAAATACAAATTTTAGATGTCAAGTTTGCGCCTTTGTTGAGGCTGCATATCAATTTTTCATTTCTGTCAGAAATTAAAGGTTTTATTCGTTTTATGAATAGGCTCATGATGCATTTTACTCAAATATTGGAGCCGTGTGTCCTGTAGGAAATGACTAATTCTTTTTGTAGCGGTATCCTTAGCACAGGCACAATTGTTCTTAGCCAGAAATAGGTGTCATATGATTTCGATTGGAACCGTGAAAAGATAAGGAATGACTCAGAGTCCAGAACAGAAAAAGGCAGTTCGACCAGACGAGATAGGAAGTAACTATTGCCATCTTTTAATCCTAAATCCTACTTTTAAAAAGCTGTTTGCTAAATCAGCCTTCAACCATTTTGAGAACAATGACATTTTGTTTTGTCCTATTTTTGGTTCAAATAGGATCTCACTGTGTAGCTCAGGCTAGCCTGGAAAACTTACAATCCTAGCTTCCACCTAGAGTGTCTGAAGTAATTTAGGTTCTCAGAAGTCCAAACTATTGATACACAGAAGCAGAAGTTAACTGAAGTAATTCTAAATCTTACAAACGGCAGCCCTGGAAACCACAGTACACTGGCAGTCAGTTCTTATCCAGAAAGACTTCAATATTGCTAGCTGTGTCACTGAACAAGCAAGTTTTATGCACTTAACAGACAACCAAATAAAGCATAAAGCCAGGAAGCCTGCAGTTTAAAACCAGCTTTATTTGTAACTAGCAACATACAAATCATTTATCTATAAATAGCATCTATTCCCTAATTCACAAATGTTTCACAAAATCAAAATCCTTCCCAAGAAAATGTGTTTGTAAGCCAAGATATTACTAACATTTAGCCTAAGCTTTAACTCAAGAGTTGAGAAAGATGAATTTGAGAATCTGCCTTTTATACATCAATTGCGGAATTTAATTGTGCAGATGAATAATCTGGTTGAGTACGCATCACTAAGTTTCCACCTTACAAAACAGTTATCAACAGAAGTTACTATGGAAGAAAAAGTTGGCCCCCACACAGGGAAAAACAGCTTTCTAAGTTAGGGGTAGTTCTTATAACATTCCCGATACAGATGGCACAAAATTTACTTAGGCCACTGAAGCCTACCTACACTTGAGAAACCATTGAGCTGAATGTTTTACACTTCCACACAGCCAATCAAAATGACAATACATTATCTATGGCATTGTTTTGTTATTTTATTTTTGTTTTTCATTAAAAAAAAAAATCACGTCCCTGTCCTGGAGCAGATTCTTCTGTCCTCTACCAGAGATAAGCATTTTGTCACTAGAGAGTAAAAAGGAATTTGCATGTTATTGAAGAAAGATTCAGGAAGATAATTCTAAAAGAGTATAGAAAACTTTATAGCATAAAACATTTGTATATGTACACCATTTGTTGTGTGTATTATGACAACCATATGTATTAGTAAACCTTCAAAAGGTAAGCACCTAAAATGTAACAACGCCAGTTTTACGTGGTTTACTTTCTGACTTTCCCTTACATATGGCGACTCAAACAAAAACTGGAGCAAAACTCACAGTGAAATACAAAATAGAAACAGACACCATAATTAAAATGGCCGCGTATCCCACTGTTTAGGAAAAAACTGAACACAGTTTTAACCGCTGGCCCCAGATGCCACCCGCCATCCTCTTAAGCTCTTTACCTCTCAACTTTCAGTACAAAAATATCTTCAAGCTGACAATCAACAACATTTACAGGAACTTAAAAAATGGACAATAGCTCAATATTACACAAAAACAGTTCTCTACACAGCTTGAAGTTTGAAAGTTCTTTGCTGGCACTTGAGTTGATAAACACTACAACTACTGGTCAATAAAATACTGCCTTTAGCTTATACATATTTTCAAAACCAATATTACTTCACATACATCAAAGAATAAATCACTTTCTGCTGATAAAACCTCTAAGATGAATACTAAAACTATATAGCCAAAATATTTCAGGGAAGCAAACAAACTTTTTAAGACAGTGCATGACCAATGAGAAATTTACATTATTTAATCATGTCCAGTGAAGAAAAGGGTTGTTCCTCTGAGTCAAAGCCTTTAACATGTACAGATCAAAGCTGACTTTATAAAGCAAGTTACCTTTTACATTTGTTTGGTTTAGAAGGGTGCTTAAATTAGTGACACTACTAGAAGTTTTTTTATTTTCAAGGTAAGAAATAGGTCATATTTAGCACATATAAAAACAGCGGAATCCTGATTTTTTAAATTTTCTGTGACTATGTAAGCCCACTGAACACATTATCAACATGGAATCACTAGTTACCTTACTAACATTTCTTTCTTTGCAGAAAGGAGAGCATACTAAATTTTAATAACTATAACTGAGAATACTACAAACCTACTTAAAAATGTTACCTTTCATTTTTCTGAAGGAAAATGTTAACACCTTCAAAATCCAACAATTCTCAGTCCAGTTTCCCTAGTAATAAATATCTTATACCACTAGGCAAGATTTAACTAAATTAGGAAAATTAAAATATGAACATACTAATTAACAGCCACAACAAATCCACTAACAGGTCACTATCCATTTTAATCACGGACTTTCAGCACAGTAAATTACTCAAGTTGATTTCAAGTCAAAAATGTATAAATTTTGTATACTGTATTAATATTTCAAATTGCTACCCTTTCTAAACCAAATCTCCAGTCCTAATCAACTTTGTCTTTTACAGGAAAAGGTATCATTTTTAAGATACATTCCATACAGTAGAAACATCTTCCTGTCTCCAAAGATTTACAAAGAACCCTGCTGATCTGGTGCATTTCGCTGAGGTGCAACCTGAACCCAGACTTCATCGTCAGAAAACGAACTTGAACTTCCCGACTCCGAGTCCAGTTCGCTGAATCCATCCAGGTCCCACTCAGTGCTAGACTCACTCCTTGCATCATCTTCCTCAGTGATGAAACTCTGACCGGGTTCAAGACAGGAAGGATAAACGCGAGCGCACAAGCAAATAAAGCCAGAGTCAAACTGCAAAAGGCCTAACATGGTACCTATGTTAATCCATAGGTCTTCCCTAGTATCGTATTCATAGACTGTCACACGGTTCTTCTTCCACTGGGGGGTGGTAGAGGTGATGAGGAGCAGCTTTTGGTCGTGATTGACGATCTGGTAATTGTGAGTCTCTGAGTCCAGGGGAATGTTACAAATCCGCCTCCACTCTCCTCTGGCTGGGTTGTAGACCTTCATGACTGGGATGTCACAAATACAGTAGATCTCATCTTTGAAGACACAGGCTTCCTGAAAGTCACTCCGTTTAAGAGACGCACAATTCAGCCACATATTATGGCTAGGGTCATAGCAGAGCATGCGTTTACTGTTGACGGCGTAAAGATAGTTCTGGACCACTATCAGTTCAAAGGAATAAAAGGAATGGGGTACAGGGGCCACCAGCGCCCACTGGTTCCTCTGAACGCTGTAGCATTCCACTTCCTTCAACTTAACTCCAGTAATTGGGTCTCGCCCGCCCAAAATGTAAATGTAGCCATTCAGATATGCCACGTCCATGCCCTCCCGACACAGCAAGCGGTCTGCCAGTTGATGCCAACTATTTTGGGCCGGCTTATAGACCCATAGGTCTTTCCTGGGCTGGGCGGCGAGATAGATGTCATGGTCTGGAGAGACACACACAGCCGAGGAGGTAACGGTCTTCGTGTGTGCCAAGCTGGTCAAAGGAGACGGCATTGTGTAAATATCTCCCGAATAGGGGTCGTAGCACAGAAAAGGATCTCTGGGGTGTCCGAAAAAGATCACCATCTCTTTGGCACACATGCCCAACCTCTGGGGTGGATTCTCTGCTACAGACACCACAGAGCTGCTGCTGCTGCTACTGCTGCTGGTGCTATTGCCGCTGCTGCCACCACCGTGGCTGCTGTTGGGCTTGGTCGCCACTGACTTGTACAACCGATCCCCAAAGCGCAGCTGCAGGAGCGCCCCTTCGATAATGTCCAGGCAGTACTTCTTCACAATGGGCTTGGTCAGTAGTCCTCCCAGGTAGTCCTGATCCTCTGCCGGGAAGTGTGCCCAACGAACGCACTTGAAGACTTCGGCAGCGCTGGGGCCCCGCTCTTTGGGAGCAGCCTCGAGCCACTGCACGGCCACGTGACACACCGTCTTCTCGCTCTCCACGTCCAGACTGTCCAGGCGCAGGACGGCCAGCAGCTGTGCCAGGGTCAGGTCGGCCAGCGTCTCCTCCCGAATGGAGCCCATCCTGCTGAGCTGCTTGAAGTTGTGAGCGATGAAGGACTGGGCCTGCGAGCGCAGCTTGTGGTGGTCAAAGGCGTCGGCGAACTTGAGGATGGCTGTGCAGTTGGTCAGGTCGAGGCGGCGGGCGAGGAAGGAGGCGCAGGCTTCGCGCACGTACTCCAGCTGCAGCATGTCGGAGGCCGCGTACAGGCGCTGCACGTTGGCCTCGCTGAGCGCCACGCGACCGGTGTAGCAGTAGTCGACCAGGACCTCGAAGGACTCGGCGTCCACGTCGTGGATGGTCACGCTGGCCTGCTGGCTCTCGTACATGCCGCCGGTGAACATGCTCTTGAAGTAGGGGCATGCCGCCGCCAGCACGTTGCGGTTGCACGAGAAGAGGCGGCCCGTGCCGGGCCCGCTGCCGGGCGTCACCACCTCGATGGTGACATCGCACAGCAGCCGCGCGTCGTAGAAGGACTTGAGCTGGGCCAGCAGGGCTGCAGAATGGGCCGTGTCCTTTAACTCCTCCGGGCCCGTGAAGAAGGCCGACACCGAGGGTTTGGAGATCCTCTTGGGTCGCCTCCCGCCGCGGGGACTGGAGAGGCGGCGAGAGCGCGGGCCGTCTTCCCGGGACTGCATGGCTGGAGATGGCGGCGGGGCGCCGAGGGCGAGAACGGCTGCAGACGCCCGGCTCCTCCTCACGCCTCCCTCGCCGACGCCGACGGAGGCGTCCCAGAACAGACTCGGCTCGCGGCCGCAGTTACTCCGCTTGAGCCTCCGCGGCGGTGCCGCCTCCCTTTATCGCGTAGCCCGGGCCTGACTCACCGTTTCCCTTCGCGCCCTTTCTCTGCTCCGCTCACCCCCACACGACCCCGGGCTCCAGCCGCGAGAAACAGCTTCTGCCGCGCTGGCGAAACCGGTAGGTGCCCGGACGAACTACTCTTCCCAGGTTGCCTTTCGCGCGCCTCGATGCACGACGGGATCCAGGCTCGCGGACCAAAACAGACGACGGGCCGCAGCAGCTTTGCATCTTGGGAGTTGTAGTTTGGGTACTGTTTCTGTTGCCTCCTGTCACAGAGGTGGAAAGCAGTTAGTACCGCGAATTTGATGCTTAGGATTTCAGCCTAGCCTAGTGATCCACCCTTTGATCCCTCACTAGTGAGGCTGAGACTGGAGGATCTCTGTAGATTTGTGGCCAGCATGATCTACATAGTGAGATTCATAGCTAGGGCTGTTACAAAGGGAAATCCCTTGCAGGTGGGTTAGGGGTGGGGGTGGGGCGACACAACAACAAAAAAACCTAAATAAATAAAAATGCTTCCAAGTTCAGAGTAAAAGTACTCATTCTACATTCTTTGATTGTGACTAAAATGCAAAATCAGCTTTTTTATTATTTAATAAAAGACAGCTGGGCAGTGATGGGGCACGCCTTTAATCCCAACTCTCAGAAGCCCGAGGCAGGAGGATCTGAATTTCAGCCTTGCATGTCTACAGAGTGAGTTTCAGGACAAACAGAGCTACACAGGGAAACTCTAAAAAAACCGAAGGAAAAAAGAGACATCCATTCATAAAAAAAAAAAAAAAAAAAAAGAACAAGACTGGGTTTCTCTGTGGCTTTGGAGTCTGTCCTGGAACTAGCTCTTGTAGACCAAGCTGGCCTCGAACTCACAGAGATCCACTGCCTCTGCCTCCCAAGGGTTGGGTTTAAAGGCGTGCGCCACCACCACCCAGCTCAATTTTTTTTCAAGACAGGGTTTCACTGTGAAGCCCTGGCTGTCCCAGAACTCACTCTGTAAACCAGGGTGGCCTCAAACGCAAGAGATCCTCCTGCCTCTGCCTCCCAAGTGCTGGGATGAAAGGTGTGTGCCACCACCGCCCATCAAGTCTCGAATTTTTTTTTTTTTTTGAGACAGGGTTTCTCTGCAGCATTTTTTTTAGAGCCTGGCCTGGAACTAGCTCTTGTAGACCAGGCTGGCCTCGAACTCAGAGATCCGCCTGCCTCTGCCTCTCGAGTGCTGGGATTAAAGGCGTGCGCCACCACCGCCCATCAAGTCTCGAATTTTTTATACTAAGTAAAAGAAGACAGATAAAGAATTGTCCATTCAGGATACCTTGCTCAGCCTAAATATGGTAGGGAGGGCTTTGGACCTTCCCCAAAGCAATGTGCCTTACCCTCCCTGAGGAGGGGGAGTGAAGGGAATGGAAGGAGGGGAGGGAGTGGAAACTGAAATTGGTATGTAAAATGAAAAAAAAAAGACTGTTTTTTAAAATAAAATAATTGTCCATCCAGATGGCAGACTTCCAGGCCGGTGAAAATAAGCTTCCATGAACAGTAGTCATGAAAGCAGCCAGTCTTGAGTGAGGGGGGAGGTGGTAGATTGCTAGATTAGAACAAAACATGAGGAAACTTTGTGAGATGGAGCGACGGTTTCCTTCTGTTTGAGCAGGTGTTCCTACAGATGGAAGCAACGGGCAAACTCAATGCAATGTTTTCGGATCTGAGCTTTCAATGTACAATAAATTATATCAAGCGTCAGGAGTTTCCTCATAATCCTTGGCACTAAACAACCTTTAGGAAACTTTTCTAGGAAATCATCTCGAGCATAGTTCAATCATAAAGCAAGGCTCTTTTCAGCTAGAAGTTTAAAGGTCAACATCATTGCAGCTCATACAGACAATTGCTGCAGATGTGGTCCTCTGCGCCCCTAGGGGATGCTCAATGATGCGCAAACCAAAGTCGCAGGATGCCAGCACCTTTAGGCATCCTGCCACAGCTTTATCCCTAACATGCTCCTTGTCACTGGCTTCTCGAAGTTTCAAGTTTTCTTGTAACTGACATAATCGCCTACAGCAGAATCCTTATTTGTCTCTGTTCATGAATGTTTTCAACAGTGGCATCAACTCAAGGCGCTCCTGAGGTCAAAGGTCTCTTACTTCTTACTCCATTTCTGGGCTGGTTGACTTCATTCCTGCTCTCTTTCCTGGTGTCTCCCATGGGGCAGACCTGTCGGAGATCAGCTTCGACAAGGATACCACTTACCAGGGTAGGTGCATGGGGATTAGAAAAATAGTAAAGAGAACGAAGATGCGAGTGAACATAATAAAACAGAAGCATAGGACAGTACCGGGAGGGAGTTCCAGTGAATACTGAAAATTACCTGTGTTTAATTTCCATTTGATTAAATATCCTGACCCCTAAAGGTAGGAGTAAGATAAAAACTGCATTCACATGATACAAGGAATGAACTGACCAGTTGAAGGATTACAGGGTACTTTCTTAGTTAAACTTTCTGTTGCTAAAACAAGACAAGTAACACTCACAGTCTAGACCAAAACATTCTGTAGGCAAACCACTCCCTGGGTGGAATCCACAGTTATCACACTAAGGGAGTAGGAACCTAGTTGGATTCTTAGACTTTTGTTTGAGACAGAAACAGATCTACTTTTTTTGAGCCAAAATTTTTATTTATTCATTTCTTGCACTTGAAGTACTCTTCGATGACATCCTTGGCCTGAGATTCTTTGCCATAGTCCTTAACCACCACACAACTGCAACCAGCTACTTTCCGTGGCTTTCCCTCTAGATCAGTTTTACAGAGGCCTACTCATTCCCCGAGTTTCTTGTAATCAACCTTAATTAGGTTGATTTGGTGCTCAGCACAAAGGGCCTCCACCAACTTGACATACATAGGCTCATCACAGTTGGATGCAAGCACACAGAGATGGGCTTGGCGCTTGTCTAAGGCTTTGGCAGCTTCGCAGACGCCACGTGCGAGGCCATCGTGGATGAGGGCGGTCTTCAGCACCTCTTGAAGAGCAGTGCTGACGTCCATTACACCTCCAGCAGCAATGCCTTCCTTGGCCATGGCCATGGAGGTGGATTACAGGTGAGGCCGAATCTTGAACGCACCCGTGGCTCCGCCTCCGCACAACTCGGCGGAGGCAGGGGAAAAGCACAGGTCTACTTAATACCTGAACTACCTGGTCTGGTTATTAGCCACACCTGCTGTCTGAACTGTTGACAACAGTAGTAGTATATTATTTGTATTTTGATAAATAAATCTTGCCTGACAACCAGAGGAAAAGCTAAAGCCACTAGAGGTCAGGCGATGACGACACACACCTTTAATCCCAGGATGTGGGAGACAGTCAGGTGGATCTCTGTGAGTCCAAGGCCACCCTGGGCTACTCAAGATCAGTGCAGAGAAAGATCCAGGTGGTGGTGGCTCATGCCTTTAATCCCAGCACTAGAGAGACAAGGAGAGGAGAAGAGGCTTAGTCAGGTCAGTTTGCGGTTGCCCGGCCTTGGTAGAGGTAAGACTTCTCTAGTGGCTTGGCTGCTTTACTTTTCTGGTTTTGGGTTGAACCCCAGTTTCTGTCTCTGAGTTTTTATTATTCGTGCTACCTTGAGAGAGCAGAACTCTCTGATCTAAATCAGGGTGGAATGGAGCCTTGGCCTTTGTTTGAGGTAGAAGCAGATCTACTTCTTAATACCTGAACTATCAGGTCTGGATATTGGCCACACCTGTTATCACCTGTTTTCTGAACTGTTGACAATAACCTTGAAGGAACAGAAAGAAGTTCCAACTCTCTTCCCTTTAGTCAAGGCAGAATGGACCCACGCCTATGGGCCCTGTCAAGACCTCCCATTAGGAGTCTGCTCCAGACTGGTGTCCCTAGGCTCCCTTCTTTCTGTAAATTGAACTCAGCTTTCTGCAACCCATTTTCCTAGTTTTTATTCTAATCATGCTAATGTATACTATATTTTACCTGTTTAGCCTTTAAGGCAAGGGATATACATTTCATTAAAAGGCTGCATAAAAAACATAGTACCTGATCGCCTCAAAACGTAGGCTTCAATGCCATTTAAAAGTTGAGTCACCACTACCTCCTCTTCAACTTCATCTGACACCCACTCTCCCCCTGTTCCTGCCAATCAGTGTCAAGTGCATCACCAGGCACTTCCATTTCTACAGCCTGGCTCATCTCTACTGCTTTTATGCTGATTTTTGGATAGAGTTCATTCCATTTTTATATTCAAAATGATTCTACATCACCTTCTAGTAATTAATTGTCATTAGAGTTTTAATAAGACCACTCTCCCTCAGTTGAAGAGAGCCTGGTTTGTGGGCTGCCTGCAAGCATCACTTCTGTTTCAAATATTTAATAGCTACTGATTGTAATTTTATATAAGATAGGCATGGTGACTTATACCTGTAATCCCCTAACTTGGAAACAAATGCCTTTTTTTTTTTTTTTTTTTTTTTGAGACAGGGTTTCCCCTGTGTAGTCCTAGCTGTCCTTGAATTAGCTCTTATAGACCAGGCTGACTTTGAACTCAAAGAGATCCACCTGCCTCTGCCTCCCGACTGCTGGGATTAAAGGCGTACGCCACCACTGCCACAGTGCTTATGGTTTTTAAAAGGCCTAAAAGAAACAGCTGACTCATCTTATACAGCCAAGTCTCAATATTTTATTTCTCTTTTTGATGTTTTAAAATGATTTCTATAAAAACTCTGTATATTCATCTATACTTTATGAATATTCACTAAGGTTTCCACACCTGTTTGTTTCTTTATCAAAGTCCATTTCATTTATATAATAATAAATAATAAGATGCATTTATTTCACTGATTTAAGGCTTTCATCCAAAAATTCAGCAATGGCCTCTTCATCTGCTGATTGAAGCAGTCTCTGAATTAGTTGATCCAAGCATTTCTCACCACGTAAGAATTCCTGATGAAAAAAGATGGAGTTATTATGAAACTTGATGAATAGTTTGAACCTTGGGTATTTCCTAAAGGCCCATGTGCTAAGCGCTAGGCCCTCAGCCTGTTGCTACTGGAAAGTGGAAGAGAGTTAAAGGAGGAGGCCTAATGGGAGGTGAGCCCTGAATTCCTCTCTGTTTTACTTCCAGGATATGAGGCAAATGGCTTGCTGCCTCCTACCTTCTGCCATGATGCACTGTGCTGCCACAGGCCCAAAACACGGGGCCAGAGGTGTGGTGTGGTGTGGTGTGGTGTGGTGTGGTGAGGTGAGGTGTGGTGTGGTGTGGTGTGGTGTGGTGTGGTGTGGTGTGGTGCTTTGAGGGAGAACAGCCCCCACAGGCTCATATCTGAATGCTTGCTTCCCAGCTGGGGGCTGTTTAAGTCTAGGTATGGCCTTGGTGGAGGAGGCCTGTTACTGGGGATGGGCTTTGAGGTTTCAAAAGCCTAAGCCAGACCGAGTCTCTCACTCTTTCTGGCCTCCATCTCTCAGAAAAGATGTAAGCTCTTAGCAAATGCTCTAACACCATGCCTGCCTGCTGCCATGCGCTCCAATATGGTGGTCATGGGCTTATCCTTGGAAACAACTGTAGTGAAAACTTTCTCTGTCCCCTCAGCCAGCTCCCAAATCATGACATGGAGATTTATTATTAATTATGAAGCTCAGCTGATATAACTAGCTCTTATAACTTACACTATTCCCTTTCTATTAATTTACCTGCTGCCACATGGCTCATGGCTTGTTACCTTATTGCCCATATGTCATGCTTCCTCCAAGTCGCCTCACGTCACCTTGTGACTCCCCCCTTCTTCTTCCTAGCTTTCTCTCTGCCCCTAAAATCCTGCCAAGCTATTGGCCATTTAGCTTTTATTAAGCCAATCACAATGACATACCTTCTCACAGTGCAAAGGAATATTCCACAACAGGCTGTAAGGAAGCCTACAATTAAACACTTTTCTTTTTTTTAATATTATGTATACAATATTCCGTCTGTGTGTATGTCTGCAGGCCAGAAAAAGGCACCAGAACTCATTACAGATGGTTGTGAGCCACCATGTGGTTGCCGGGAATTGAACTCAGGACCTTTGGAAGAGCAGGCAATGCTCTTAACTACTGAGTCATCTCTCCAGTCCTTAAATGCTTTTCTTATATAATCTGCCTTCATCATGGTGTCTCTTCACAGCAGCAGAACAGTAACTAAGACACATGGACTAAACCTCTAGAACTGAGATAAAATAATGTCTTCCCTTTTTAAGTTGGTTTTCTCAGGTAACTGTTACATTGATGGAAGACTAACACACCTGATAATCAATAATAAAGCAAAGTATTGTCCATTTCTTTATAGTCTTTGCACAGCAACAATGTTATACTAATATTCTGCAGTATTATGAACATAACTGCTAACATGGAGTCTCATATTTCACTGCTTATTTTTTGTCTTAAGTAAAAAGTAAATCTAAAAGAACAAATTGCTTAAGTTAGCATTTTAATTCAAAATCAATATATTGTGACTTCAATTTTTCCAATGACTCTAGACATAAGGCAAAGAAATCTGAATGAACTTTTGAAACTGACCAACTGCCTATCTTTGAAGACCCTTTGATGAGTTGTTATGACACCACTTCCTGTTAGCACGCTACCCTTGAGAGAAAATGTTGTCTGTGATCTTCTATTAGTTAGAAAAGAATGTGCCAGTCTTCTAAAAAAAAAAAAAATCATATTCTTGTCCCGAAAATTAACCCATTTCATTCAAATTATATTACTTACATAATGGCAGCCCTTCACAAATCTGTGGCCACATTAGTGTGCACTGTTCCCTGCCAAATACTCCCTATGTGGCTCTGAGAAACCATCTCCCTGTTGTGGAATATTTGTTTACACTGTGAAGACACACCTTTGTCAAGGTACCTTCTGAACTGGTTTAATAAAGAGCTAAATGAGCCAGGCGGTGGTGGCGCACGCCTTTAATCCTAGCACTCGGGACCAGCCTGGTCTACAAGAGCTAGCTCCAGGACAGGCTCCAAAACCACAGAGAAACCCTGTCTCGAAAAATCAAAAAAAAAAAATAAATAAAAATAAAGAGCTAAATTGCTAATAGCTAGTCAGCAAGGGAATAGACGGGACTTCCAGGCAGAGAAAGGGGAAGTCAGAGGGATCAGTCTAGGCTAGCAGGAAACACCAGGTGATGCAGAACAAGTTAGACACACAGGACAAAGGAAAGGTAACTGAGTCACGTAATAGAACATAGACTAATAGAAACAGGTTAATTAAGTTATAAGAAGTAGTTGGAAAAAAGCCTACGCTAAGGCCAAACTTTCATAATTGATAAGACTTCATGTCACTATTGTGAGCTGGTGACAAATAGCGCCCAATGTCCAGATTCTGGACTCAGAGGACATGGCTTTCTGATGACTGTGGTCTCCCAGGTAGGCTTGGCATACAGGTGCATGGCTCTTTTAAGAAGTTCTGCTGTACAGCTGAGGACTTGAGCAGTCAGATGCCTGTCGCAGGCCAACACAACAAAATCCCAGAGCTGGGTCAGGTAAATGTGACTCCGGGGTCAGTACCCACAGACATGAGACTAGGTTCTCTCGTAACTGAGGTGGGTGGAGCCAGCCACCAGAGCCACTCTGGCGGTAGCCCAGCAGTTTAAAGTTTGACTAACATAGTCAAAGAACACTATAGACAAGCAAAAAGTCTTGCCAAGCTGGGAAATGTGCTTTCTGACCTCTTATAAGCTTTTTATATTTCAGGTTTAGCCACACAAGAGAGCACAAGTCTCTTTATCTCTAGTTTAGAAAGCACTCGATGGTGCCCAGGGCTTGTTCAGCTGCCTGAGGAAACATCTTTGTTGTCGGGTCAGGCCCAGGCACAGCTGCTCCATCATGAATGATGTGGACGGAGTCAGAAGACGCCCCAGATGTCCAGTTTCCTCCTGCCTACCTTTTCCACTCTGCCCAGCAGCTGCTGCCCCGCAGTCAAGGTGCTTACGCCTTTTCCAGTCTCTTCTATATCATTTCTACGTTCCTGACTCCGGTCAGTCTCTTTACTAGCTTTCCTTCTGACCTGGAGGCAGTGGTTTTTTGTTTTGTTTTGTTTTGTTTTCACTTTTTGGTTTTGAAAAAGGCCTTGCTATCAGGCTGGCATCAAAATTCACTGTGATTCTCTTCCCTCAGCCTCCTAAGTTCTGAAAAAGTTTGGCATAATTGGAACAATATTGCCAAATAAGTTCCAAATATGCTTTTCACGTTGTGTGTTTCATCCAAGGAAAGAGTTAGCATTCTCTCCCTCTACCAGGTATGGTGTCCCCACTCTTGTAATTCAAGGAATCAGAAGGCTAAGGCAAGATCAGGCAAGCCTGGGCTACAGAGTGATACCCTATCTAAAACAAACAAGACAATAGTAATTTTTATTTCTGGCTCCACGGTCATATGCAAGACAGTCATGTGCCGTAAGATAACAGAGGACGTGGCACAAGATACACAGAACTTTATAAACATGAAAACCAGACATCTCTCTTGTAAACTCAAGACTTTAGTTTTGGGTACTCTGGTAGTTTGAATGTAACTGGCTCCCATAAGGTCATAGGGAATGATACTATCAGGAGGTGTGACTTTATTGCAACATGTATAGCCTTGTTGGAGGAAGTGTGTCATGGGGGGTGGGCCTTAAGGTATCAATATATGCTGTAGCCAAGTCCAGTGTCTCAGTCTACTTCCTGTTGCCTACAAGATGTAGGAGTCTCAACTCCTTCTCCAGCACTATGTCTGCCTGCACGCCACCATGCCCCACCATGATGATAATGGACTAAACCTCTGAAACTGTAAGCCACCAACTCAATTAAATGTTTTCCTTTTAGGAGTGGCTGTGGTCACAGTGTCTCTTCACAGCAATAGAAACCCTAAGACAGGCACAAAGTGGACAGCATCAAGATTAATAAGCCTTAGGTATCCATGAGCCAAGGAAAAGGAGCCTGGTTTGTTCACGTGGTCCTCTGGGGAAACTGGATCATTTTTGCTTCAGGGGAAGCACAGGAAAAGTTTCATTGTACTTTTCTATTAATGTATTAATGTTCGTAGTCCTAGCTAGAAGGATTCTAGCTAACAGTGTTCAAGCAATGTTAACAGGATCTTTTCTCCAACAGCTTGGCTATACCAGCTACATCAATAGAATATACATTGTTGGGTGTGACGGCGCATGCCTTTATTCCCAGAGGAAGGTGGATCTCTGTATGAGGCTGGCTGGCTTGGTCTACATAGTGAGCTCCAGGCTAGCCAGGCCACATAGTGAGATCCAGTCTCAAAAAATAAAAGAAAAAAAATCAATTCTCTCTCTCTCTCTCTCTCTCTCTCTCTCTCTCTCTCTCACACACACACACACACACACACACATTGTAGGAGGTCTAACTCTACTATGCTTCTAGTGTTGCACATATTTAAGTCTCTGTTTTACAGATGGAAGCTGTGACAATAAAGGAATAGGACTTCAGTGACTAGGTAATGAATAAGGTGACTTTGAGTTAATAGAAGAAAATGTCATCTCACCTAGATGTACCTTTAAAAAGGCCTACCCTTTCCTGTAAGAAAGGATTAAAAGTGGGGAGAGGGTGTTTGAGGGAACCACTTGGGAAGCAACTTACTGCAGTATTTAAGGGCTAAGAGCAGCTTCCATCTAACTGTGAGCAAGAGAATGTCAGTCCTGCAGCTTGGGACAATGGGAGAGGAAGGAGTCCAGAAAAGTGAGTAGAGCCACACTGCCTTCGTTCCTGCCTTGTGAGACCCCAAGCAGAGAACAGCTCAGCTGTGCCTAGATTTCCGACCTGCATAATTCTAAGATACAGGAGAGGGGTCTCACTAAGTGAAAGAGCATTTATCTAGCATGTGTGGGACCCTGGGGTTGACTCCTGGCATCACAAAAACTTCATGAGATAACAAAAGGTTTTGTTTTTAGCTGCTAAGTTTGTGGCAATTACTGATAAATACATGTAAATGTGTCTATTTGTCATATAATACATAGAATATAGAGTTTATTACACTAATTCATTTTGTGTGTATGTGTGTCACTGTGCTTGAGTGATCAAAGGACAACTTGCACGAGTTGGTTCTTACCTTCCACATGGATCCTGGGACTAGTGAGCCATCCCTCCAGCCTGATTCAGTCTGATTATACTTTCTTACAAAGCCAAGGAACACAGAGCATACTCAGTAATTACCTTAATGTCCCGAACTTCAAACGCTATCCTGTGGTCAGTGACTCTATCCTGGGTGAAATTATATGTCCGGATTCTCTCTGACTGCGCTCTTGTTCCCACCTGTCCCATAACAGAAAGAATCATATTTTTAATTTTAGGATTAAAAACTACAATATTTATTAAATCTTAATATATATTAAGTTTCCACTAAAAACCACTTATGTTTATAGACCAAGACAAGAACAGGCAGAATAAAATCTTAAGACTGTGGAAAAATGCATATCTGCACAGCAAAGGCCCAGGTTCCAGCCCCAGCCCACCAAACAGATAACCACAGACCTGCAGAGCTCAGCTATGGAGTAAGAATAAATGCCTCAAACTTCAAATATTGAAAACCAAATGAATCAGTTTTTCTACACTAATCAGTTCTCCTGGTTTCTACAAATGAACCCACTATATATGCCTTTTTTTCCCTTTCCTTCCTTTTTGGAATTTTTAATTTTCAAAAATATACTGTGCCATTGTGTAACTTGTTGCAAACTGGGGAGAAAGCACTCCCAGTTCGGTCCATTGTCTAGATGCCCATTTCCAGCTGGTGTCTTAGTACATCCTGACTTTGTATCTCTACGAGCATCCCCTCCTGCAGAAGCCCAGGTTAACACTGCGCGTTTCTGATTCCACAAGCTGCCTTGCTTCAGCTTCCTAAGGCAGTTTTCTGAGAAGCTTTCTCCTGTGGGGCCTTCTTGCCTGCTAAGAACACATACTTGAACTGAGCATTGAAGGTTCCTCTTAACATGGGCAGGCTTCCCAACATTATTTCTGAGACTCACGTGAACCTTTACGATGCCACTTGCTACATGTCATTGTCACGTGTTGTATAGGTCATCATGCTAAGGGATGCCCTTCCCTACCACCCCGACCCAGTAACTGAAATATGTTCTCTGACTCCTTTAAACTGGCAGCCTGGGATCCCCACAGATCACCCCATGCAATGGTTACTTATATGCTCAATCTGCCCTGTCCCCAAAAACAGGTGCGGCATTCTCTCAATGCTTTCCTCTTTTAAGATTAAAGAAACACATTTCTGTATTCCCTCCTTCATTCTCTCCCACTGCCCCAGCCCCCGCTCTCTTGTTCTTTCTTTAGACAGATTCTCAGTGGACAGCACAGGCTGATCTGGAACTGGCAATCTTCTTGCCTCAGCCTCCCAAACTGATTTGCTTTCTTAAAGCCTGAGGCAAACAATACGAAATGAACCTTCTCATCAGGAGGATTTTGAGAAGTTACAGATTTCTAAACCCAATCATAAGCATACTGAACCAGGGACTGTGTGTTCTGAAACAGCCCCTTAGCTATTCCTTCTGCCAAGCAGTTTTTGGGAAGCACCGTACTAGAACCCACTCCTCTAGATCAGCTGGATTAGAATCCTGGGGAATGGGGGTGGGGGTGGGAGGCTGGAGGATGTAGCATCTGCAGAACTTCCTGGGTGATGAGGGGACCAGGGTAAAGCACTGGGCAGGCACTGCATAAAGACCACTGTATGGTTGAAGAAAACGTTCTAAACAATAGAAATTGCTACTAAAACAGCTCATGGGTACACAGGTAGAAAGGGCTTTCTGTCCACTCACATGAGACCTAATATACCATCTACCCTTTCACATCTACTACAAGCTGGAATGTAAGCAAAGGAAGCTAGAAAGACAAACAGGGGAAATGTTCATATTATGATATATCATGATAAGCAGAATGATTAATATCTAAAAGGTTTTTGGGTTTTTTTTTTTCCCCAAGACAGGGTTTCTCTGTGTAATACCTTGGCTGTCTAGGAACACAGAATTCTCCTGCCCCTGCCTCCCAAGTGCTAGGATTGAAGGGGTGTGCCACCACGCCCTGCTATTTAAAAGATTTATACAATCCACTTTCCTAAAAGGCCATATAAGACTTCCAAGTTTGATTTATTGTAGCATGTCTATATGTAAATAACACATAAAACACATTTCTTTCTGCCTGTCTTCTCTCTCTCTCTCTCTCTCTCTCTCTCTCTCTCTCTCTCTCTCTCTCTCTCTCTCTCTCTCTCTCTCTCTCTCTCTCTCTCTCTTCCTCCTGTAGTACTGAGCTGAAAGCTAGGGCCCTGCACACACTAGGCAAGTGCTCTACCTCTGAGCTCCATACCCAATCCTATTCATACTCATTTCTGAGCTCTACTCTCTCTTCTAGCCTCTCTCAAAGAGAAACTTTACCATTTGGGGGATGTTAAGTTTTACTTTGTTTACTTAAAACAGTGGAATTTATTGCTTAAAATATATTGTTATATATTTGTATTATATAACTTCTATTTAACATACTTTATATGTAAGATTTTTTTTTTTTTAATTTGGGTGTTACTAGGTAAAATAGCAATCTGCCTGCCTTGACCTCCTGAATACTGGGATTAAAGGCATATGTCACTATGCCCAGCTTTGCATACTATATTTAATACTATAAACATATATTAAACAAAATTCAAGAAGTACCAAAGGGCATGAAATGAAAAGTCAATCTTCCTTTTATTCTTTATCCCCAAACTCCAGCAGCAATCTCCCTTCTTTGTTTTTCAAAGTGCCTTTTATGCTTGATTCATACGGAGTTGTAATAATAATAAGAAAAACCTACAGACCTTTAAGCATCTTAAAATCTTCTAATTTCCAGAGAATTATTTTGTCTTAAAACCAATTTCCTGCTGGACAGTGGTGGAGCACACCTTTAATCCCAGCACTCAGGAAGCAGAGGCAGGAGGATCTCTTTGATTTTGAGGACAGCCTGGTCTACAGAGCTAGTTATAGGACAGCCAGGGCTACACAGAGAAACCTTCTGCTTCGAAGAATCAATCAGCTAACAAACCAAAAAACCCACCAATTTCCTTTCAAGACAGTTACAAAATAACACAATTAGGAGAATTGGTTTTTTTTTTAATTTTTCAAGACAAGGTTTCTATATGTGGCCCTGGCTGTCCTGGAACTCACTCTGTAGACCAGGCTGACCTCAAACTCACAGAGATCCGCCTGCCTCTTCCTCCCAAGTGCTGAGATTAAAGGCATGTGCCACCACCACCCTTGCCCAGCTAGGAAATACTTTCATTTACACATTTACTCCTTTGGAAACTGGCATGCCTAAACACAACCCCAACACCTCAGGCTACATTTGGAGCATTTGAGCTGCTCTTGTTCTAGGACAGGTCTGTGCATGTCAGGACACACTGTATTTCTACAGGAAGTGACTTTCCTGCAGGGTTGCGATCGTTACACCTGCCTTACCTGCAGCTTCCTGGCACTCTGTTGCTGACACTTGTCTTTCTCTACGATCTGTTGGTAGAGTCTAGCTCTCAACACACGCAGAGCTATTTCTTTGTTTCTTAGCTGTGATCGTTCTTGCTGGCACTCTACTACCAGTCCTGAAGAACAAAAGGAATCAGAGGGAGAGAGTCACTTGTCATTTCCATGGGTCAAACAGAGCAGGGACGAACATTTTATTTATTGTTTATTTGTGACAGGGTCTCACTGAGAAGCCCTAGTCAGTTTGGAGCTCAGTCAGCCCCTACCTCAGGAGTTCTGGGATTAAAGGTGTGGACCAGCACACCTGGCCGAGGAGCATTTTAAAGGGAAAGATTAATCAGGAGTCATGACGAAATGTAAACAGTAGTTCATACCACACACACACACACACACATACACAGTTATTTTTTTAGTAATTTAAAATGAAAATGTAAAAATAATTAATTTTTTAGTCTGAAAAACGATGCTAATGCCCTGCATGACAACCTGGCCAATGACGGTCTGCACAGACAATAGCTGTCCTATAGAATCTTATTACCTATGAGAGTTATCTCAGTTTGTGATCGCTTATAATTTAATCCAGTGATAAAACTGTGTAACGATGAATTTCTCAGGAAGCATCCCTATGGTGAAGCAATGTATTTAAAATCACCTTAACAAATTAAATAAATAAATAAATAAATAAAAGCTTGCAAAGCAAGAGCACAGCCATGCTGTATTTGTTCCCTTTGGACCTGAATGAGAGCACTGCTCATGGAACACTGCTCACGGAGCAGCGCCCACGGAGCAGCGCCCACGGAGCAGCGCCCACGGAGCAGCACCCACAGAGCAGCGCCCACGGAGCAGCGCTGTCCAGCATATCCGAGCACCTTTCCTGCGCAGATATACTTACCACCTGCATCCATCAGAAGAGGAGCTATTTCCAAACAGGAGGAAACAGACACAGCTGGTACATCAGACCCACAATGTCATTGCCATCTTTGAACTGTGAATATGTTCAAGTGTAATACTGGTCCTCGGTTGGTGGAACTGTTTGGAAGGGATTAGGAGATGTGCCCTGACTGGGGAGCTGTGTCACTGGGGGTGGGCTTTAAGGTTTCAAAGCCCGCACCATTCAGTTAACTCTCTGCCTTGTGCTTGTGGATCAAGACATGAGCTCTTGGCTACTGCTTCGGCGCCATGCCTGCCCGTCCGCTGCCAGGCTCCCTGCCATGATGGTCATGGACACTAATCCTCTGAATCCATGATCCCTGAATCAAACGTCTTATAGTTACCTTGGTCATGGTGTCCTATTGTAGCACTAGAAAGTCAGTAGGACTAGAAAGTCCAAAGCAAAGGACTGGCTCACCTGTGGGGATGTGGATGAGCCTCACAGCACTGTCTGTTGTATTAACATGCTGCCCTCCTGCTCCTTTGGATCGAAACGTGTCTATTCGCAGATCTTTGGTATCCACTTTCACATCTATCTAGGACATAAGTAAAAAAGATAAGTAAAGTCACAATTCCACAAATACTTTACTCTGAGTTCTTTCCAACTAAACTACACATGTAAACCATAAACTTATAAAAAGAAAGAAACAATACCAAAGAAAGAACCATAAATGACCTGTTGTCTCTCTTTCCTCTCTCTGTCGTCCCCTCCCCCAACCTGAGACAGGGTTTCTCTGTGTAGTTCCAGCTGTCCCAGAACTAGCTCTGTATACCAGGCCTGTGCCACCACCGCCCGGCTTTAGGAATGAATCCTTAATCATTGCTCCTGAGTGCGCTCCCTCCTCCTGCCCCGCCCCTCTGTGTGTAGTCACTGTGGGTCACATCTTAACCCCTTGACCTTTCATTTGAAAAGGAGATCTGAGCAGACATAATTGAGTTCACAAGAAGACAGGGCTGGTGAGGTGGCTCAGCAGGTAAAGGCACTTGCTGCTGAGGCCGAAGACTGGAGCTCCATGCCTGGGACCAACATGGTAGGTCAGAACCGACTTTGTGAGTCCTCTGACCTCCATATGCAATCTATGGGACATGTGAGCTCACTAGCATACAGACACACAGCTAAACAAATGCAAACAAAAACTGTCTAAAAAAGATCCTACTAAATTATCCAGATAAGACTCTAAATACAACCATAAGTGTCCTGATGAGACATTGG
Organism: Arvicola amphibius; assembly: GCF_903992535.2. Lineage (NCBI taxonomy): Eukaryota > Metazoa > Chordata > Mammalia > Rodentia > Cricetidae > Arvicola > Arvicola amphibius. The sequence continues at coordinate 35,737,942 of NC_052059.1, forward strand.
GTTTCCTGACGAAAGAAGGCCATGTGAATTCAAAGTAGAAGCTAACACTGTACATCTTCAAGCCAAAGGAACACCTGGAACTACTTATAGCTGAAGTACAATGAAGGATACTCTTCCTTTAGAGAGATTAAATCCATGCAGCCACCTTGAGTTTGGGCCGTTTGCCTGTTATGACTGTGGGGGAGGAAATTGTTGCTGTTTTTATTGTGTCTATTTGTGTGTGTGCGTGCATGCGTGTGTGTGTGTGTGTGTGCCATGGTGTACCTGTGGAAGTCAGAGGACAATTGGGGGAGCTGATTCTCCTCTTCTACCCTGTGGGATCCAGGGATGAAACTCAGGTCATCAGCCTTGACAACAAGAAACTTTACCGAGTCATCCCACCAGCCCCTGTGACTTCTTCTTTAAATGAAACAAAATAAAACGTTATAGGGATAATGAGGGTGATTTACCTGGGGTGGAGTTAAAGATTCTCAATAAAGATTATTAAGTTCAACTGTCAACCATGAAAACAGACTTTTCTAGAAGGCAGGGTTTCTCAGCACAGTCTACATTACACAGAGCCGGTTTCATGGTCCTGGTGAAGTTACCTCGTCTGGCTGAGGAAGGACAATCACTGACATTGTTCCTGTGTGGATGCGCTGCATCCTTGACGACAGGCCCACCTCTGGGATTCGCTGAACTCTATGGATTCCGCCTTCATACTTCAAATGCTTATAGACACTGTCTCCGGAAATGCGGGCAGCCGCATGATGGAGTCCACCTAGAGAAAAAGATGCGGCAGTACTGTGCAGCCTACTTTGAAGGAGATTGGGATTGTAGCTATCCTCAGTCTAAGGCCTGACTGTGCACAAAGCACCTGAAATGGGAACCTGAAATAGATATAAGCTACATAGTTCAAAGTAGAATATATTAATATATAAGGTAAAACCTAAAAAATATAAAAAGGTATTACTTATGGTTATCTCTGGGGAGTATTTTTTTGCATCTTATTTAAGTTAGGGTCGTGCTATTTAGCCCAGGCTGGCTTTAAACTCACAATACTGTGTCAATCTCTGGAATGCTGGGATTACAACTATACACAACATATGGCTTGTACTTTTTGGATTTAAACTTTTCTATAAAGAGCAACTTTTACTTTTGTAATAATAAGCAAAGTACCATTAGGAAAAGGGGAATACTGGGTCATTGAATTACCTGTAAATGTTTAGGTAACTATGCATCATACATTAGAAAATGCTCAATAACATAATTTCATCCTATTGAACATCTTTAGTCCTTCTAAATTTCAAGAACTGAAAGAATACTTGTGGTGTGGAAAGATTCTCACACATAAAAAGGATTTTAGTTCTTTAGCTTTATCTTCTTATCTAACAGTTTTTAAAAATATTTTATGACATAAGACATTTTTTCTTTCTTTTTTTTTGGGGGGGATCTCACTGCACAGCCCTGGTTATCTTGGAACTCACTATCTAGACCAGGCTGGCCTCAGACTCATAGAGATTCACCTGCTTGTGCCTCCAGAGTACTGGGATTAAAGGCGTGTGCCATTGTGCCTGGCAAAGGAAATGACTTTAAAAGAGTGGAATAGGAAATTGAAATTTGTCATGGGCCGGGCGGTGGTGGCACACGCCTTTAATCCCAGCACTCGGGTGGCAGAGGCAGGCCGATCTCTGTGAGTTCGAGGCCAACCTGGGTTACAAGAGCTAGTTCCGGGACAGTCTCCAAAAAAAGCTACAGAAGAAACCCTGTCTCGAAAAAAACAACAACAAAAAAAAATTGTCATGGCTTCACTCTGTTTCAGAAAAATCCAGAGATTTTTGCAGGGAAAACAGATGCATGTTTAGAGGATTAAATGCAACGTTGACATTTAGCTGTGAAACAGATCATCCACTGGCTTCCCTGGACCATTATGCCATCTTCTGGAAGAAAAGTCTAAGAAGATTCCTGTTACCTAAATTTCAAAAGATGGCTGAAAGGTTGATACACTCTAGAGCGGTGATTCTCAACATGTGGGTCGCAACCCAGTTGGGGGTTGAACCACCTTTTTACAGAGGTCCCTAAGACTATCAGAAAACACAGATGTTTACAATTCATAACAGCAGCAAAATTACAGTTCTGAAGTAGCAATGAAAATAGTTTTATGGCTGGGGGTCACAACATGAGGAACTGTATTAAAGGGTTGAGAACCACTGTCCTAGAGTAAGGTAATGAAGGTATATTGATGGAGGACTTTCATTGGTTAATTAATAAAGAAACTGCTTGGCCCAATAGGTCAGAACATAGGTGGGTGGAGTAGACAGAAAAGAATTCTGGGAGAGAGAAGGCAGACACTTCAGGCAGTCACCATAGTCAGTCGCCATGCTTCTCCTCTCCTGGTAAGTGACCACCTCGTGGTGCTACACAGATCACTAAATATGGGTTAAAGGAAGATGTGAGAATTAACCAATAAGAGGCTGAAACTAATGGGCCAGACAGTGTTAAAAGAATACAGTTTCCGTGTAATTATTTCGGGTGTAAAGCTAGCCGGGTGGCGGGACGCAGCCCGCCGCTCCATCTACAACATATAGCTGGACTTGCTAATCTGTACCAATCACGGTTTACTAATGGAGCATACTAATTTCCATTTCATTCTGCTGTTTACCTTAATTAATCCTTTTACCCCACTTTGATTTTGTAGTTTATCATTAATAAATCCTCTGTCTACCAAGGTGTAACACTGCTACCCAGTAGACAGAACCTAAGGGTCATCTTCTGATTGCATTTTATTAGTATTATTATTTTTAAAATTTAAAAATCTATGTGTATGCGTGTTTTGTCTGTATGTCTGTCTATGTACTACATGCATGCCTGGTGCCCTTGGAAGCCAGAAGAAGGTGTCTCCGATCCTCTGGACTGGAGTTACAGATGGTTATGAGTTGTGGTTGTGATTTGTGAATCTCCATGTAGGTGCTGAGACCTGAATCCCCTCCTCTGGAAGAGCAACTAGTGCTCTTAGCTACTGAACCATCTCTCTAGCCCCTCAATTGTATTTTATAAAGGGCTTTTTTTAATAGTTTTTTTTTAAGTTTTAACTTATTTATTTTTATCTTTTATTTATTGAGACATGGTATCACTATGCAGCTCTGTCTCAACTAGAATTCAGTATGTGGACCAAGCTAGCCTCAAACTCATAGAGATTTGCCCATCTCTGCCTCCTGGTACTGGGATTAAAGGTGTGGCCACCATGACTGCTTCTTTGCTTTAGGTTAGGAAAAGTAGATATCTAGTTTCCATAGGAAATTCTTCTTCAATTCATATCCTTCTTAGGAGCATGGTTCCCATCCTGATGCCTTTAATTTGGTTAAGAACTTTACTGGGATGGCACACACCTTTAGTCCTAGCATTATAAGTAAAATAAGTTTTAGCACATCTGATAAATTTATGCTTACCATAATCTGCTGGTGTGTAGTTCAGCAGCTCAAATTTCCAGTGTTTATAGTATGAATAATTCTGGTACATATCAAATATTTCTCGTGTAAACTGTTGGCAGATATCACCTAAAGGAAAATGCACAAAATATTCAGTAAGCGCAAATATTCAAGAGTGCGTTCTTAGGGGCTGGAGAGATGGCTCAGTGGTTAAGAGCATTGACTGCTCTTCCAGAGGTCCTGAGTTCAATTCCCAGCAACCATATGGTGGCTCACCTGTAATAAGATCTGGTGCCAACTTCTGTCTGCAGGGACACATGCAGGCAGAACATTGTATACATAATAAATAAATAAATCTAAAAAAAAAATTTAAAAAAAAAGAGTGCGTTCTTAGATATAAGCACTCAGGAAATGTTTCCAAAACTAAACACATGTGATGGACTTTTCAAGTACGGTGATGTCCGACTGAGTAAAAGTCAGATAACGTGATTTTTCTGACCTCCAGTGGTTCTCCCAGACGTCACCTCTAAGATAACATCACTTCTGTCATACTTCTCCTCTGGCACTAGCTGCTCCAAAAGCTGGAAAAGAAGGAAAATGCATTACTAATGTGTTTGTTTTCCTTGGTATAGTATTACTTAAATTATATCAAAGCCTTCAAAATATAAAGCCAATAATTAACAAAGTCATGTAATATCCCACAAAGGTTAAGTCTTAAAACCATATCATAAGTAATCTAATTAGATAATCAGCTCACATATCAATGAGGTTACTTGTCTGAGTATTTTCTACAATGTTACCAGATTAATTTCATTTTCTGAAATGAAGTTAATTAAGATCAAAGTCCAGAATGTTCTACTCTGTTCAGACTTTGCCTCTTAAAATGAGTTCTAAACAGTGGCATCTTTCATCTGGTGAATGAAGCATGGTTTTGAAATTTTCTTTACTCTAAATGAAGGCTTGGACATATAATTACATAGTCTCCTCCTGCCATAACCGGTGGTCAGCACCACACCACACCTTGCATTCTCCGTGGGGTTTAAAGACTATATTCTGTTTAAAAGACTATATTAGGGGACTCAAGATAAGACTCTAATAGCTTCTCACATGTGACAAGAAAAAAAAGGATGGGGGGGCTCCTGGGCTCCTAATAAAGAGTTCTCCTCTCAGAAAGACTACAAAAACAATCTCCTGATTAGGAAAAGGTCTTTTACATCAACTAAAAACACCCACATGTTATATGTTATGACTCTCCTCCCTACCGCCAGTTTCTGAAACACTCCATCTCTGCTCGAAATGACGAACTGTGGCAGAGAATGTTCGACCAAGTGTTAGACATGTTTTGCCTTTGGTTCACTAGGTGCCGTCTCTATTCATCCTTCCAAGTCCTCAAAAGGGCGATCCCACGGTGAGAAGCTGGAGGGACGATGCCGGTAACCACCACAAGGGGAAACGTGGTCTATGGGCTTCTCTGCCTTTAAAAAGAAACCACCTACTGGACTAGAAGAAATGAGGTCTCCATTGTAGAATTTGCCCTTATTTTATATCTAAATTATTAGCTAATGTGGGCACAGTATTACAACCCTGACAGTCCCCAGAATGCCACAGCCTTACTAGTCCCACCTTCAGACCTGTGTTAACTAGCCAGCGCTACACTTAGGTTCATTCCCTCACATTCAGCATGCAAGTTTGCAGTCTGACACAATCACCATGAACTTACCTACTCGTTTTCTAACACTTAAAACCAGCTGCCTTGTGCCCATGTGACTGTATTTCTTTTTAAGATTTTACGCGTTTATTTTTATTTCTGCGTGTGTACCCACTGCATACACATGCCGTGTGGATGTCGGGGGACAACTCAAGGGAGTTAGTTCTCTCCTGTCACCTTGTCTGATACACTGGAACTCAAGTTGTCGGGTCAGGTGTGCACAGGTGCACCTCCACCTGCTGAGCCACCTCACTGGTCTCATAAATCTCCTTACCGCAGTATTAGGTTTTCCCGCCTAACAAGTCAATAGTTTCGTTATGATTTTTCTCTCCCCGTGGGAGTCCCCATTCACTGACATCTCAATTTCTCTTCCAATATCCTTCAGCCAACTGTACTAAGTATACCTTAATTAATTACTCATCGTGTTAAGAGAACACTGCTAGGGGAAGTTATTGGGAGCATCAAAGCATAATCTCGAAAAAATACTATTCCTTCACGTTAGCACTATGGAGATTGGTATGCTGCCTGAAACATACCTTACTATACAATGTGTTGATCTTTTTATCAATGTTTTGCCTTTCTTCTGATATAAGTTCTTGCAACTGCTTTTCATCTTGTTTATTTAGACCTAAAACCAGCAAGAGAGAGAATAGTAAATCCTTTTAAAAAGAATCTTACAGAGAACGTATTAAATAACTACATCATTGATGTCTACGAAGATTTTGTTTTGAGAAATAAGTCTCACTAGGTAGCCCAGGCTGGCCTTGACCTTGTCTTCCCGGTCTTAGCCTCCTAAAACCCTGACAGGACAGGTGCGGGGGTGGGAGTGGGAGGTCCTTGCAAATTCTACAGCTGACAGAGAAACAAACTGCTAGAAGCAAGAAGGAAATGTGTTTCAGCAGGACTTAGTCAGCCAGGCTGGTTCCAACTTCTGGAGTCAGGCACCAGGCCAGTTTCTTTTAGTCATATTTAAGTGCAGTACAATTTTGGGAAAAAGTTTCCTGGTAACAATTACCCCAATCCCACGTGCGCAATAAAGCTTATGGCATGGCTACGTCAATACTCTTCTGCAAAGCACATGTAAACACTTCTAACAATGTCTGAGCAAGGTCAGCAGGCTATAAAGTACCTGTGGATTCTAGTGACTGAGAAACAAAGTTAAAGATCTAGGGAAGGAGAGTGTAGGGCAAATTCTGGGGGATTTGGGTGAGGCCTGGTTCTACAGAGAGCAAAGGGCACCGTGTTATCAATAATATCCACTCCTAGCCCTGTGGGTGGAAAAGAGGTAGACATTTCCTCCTCCACTGAGGAGGCAATCCTGCATGGTTAACATTCCTAGTTTCTCCAGGGCTAATCTGTGAGCATTTGTACCCTCTACAACTGTCTCAAAAACAAAACAAATAACACAACTAACTCTCTTAAAAAAAATATCACAAGTAAAATACAAAACTTTCTTTGAAGCCAGGTGTGGGGGCACACGTCGTTACTCCCAGCACTCGGGAGGCAGAGGCAGGCAGATCTCTGTGAGTTCAAGGGCAGTCTGGTCTAGGGAGTGAGTTCCAGGACAGCCAGGGCTGTTACAGATAGACCCTGTCTCACAAAACCAAAAACCAAACCAAGACAAAACAAAACTTTGAGGTTCTTAACAATGTGTAGTGTCACCTACTAGCTTCCATCTATCCTGTCTGGTTTTGAGGGCTGAGATGCTCATTAGAACCCCATGTATTTGTTTTTTTTTTGTTTGTTTGTTTGGTTTTTTTTTTTTTTGAGAAAGGGTTTCTCTGTGTAACAGTCCTGGCTGTCAAGGAACTGGCTTTGTAGACCAGGCAAGCCTCAAACTCATTGAGATCCACCTGCCTTTGCCTCCCGAGTGCTGGAATTAAAGGCATGTGCCAACACCACCCAGCCAAAACCCTATGTAATTCTTTATTAGACTAGGGATCATATCATCAATGACACATAAATTCTCTCATATTACACCATAGAAGCCCTGCGATAGGAGAAATATCACTGTATTATTTATTCCTATATGTAGAACAGTGCTCAGTAAATTAACTTAGGATAATATCAAGTCTCCCAGACTCTAGCCCCCTTGGTAAGAACCATGAAGAGCCTGGACTCCTAGCAGATCATCAGCAACTGAAATAGGTTAACCACCGAGTGAGGATATCGTCCTCACTCCAAGCATTGAGTTTTTTTTTTTTAAAGCATTATAGGCTTCTTAAAAACAGAATCAGTCACATACTTATACACACATAGCTGTCATTTACCTACTTTCACACATTGACTCTAACTCCTCGATGGCTTGTTCGGCCTCCTGGATTTCTTGATAAACAGCAGCAAGCGGCGCCAACTCAGCATGCCTTCTGTGAAAGGCCCTTCGCTCTCCTTCATGCTCCAAGACATCCCGCAAAGACCGCTCAAGGGCTCGGTACTCTTTATTCAGGTCTTCCATATACTTCCGTAGGGCTTTATGTTTCCAAAGCATCTTTGCCTCTTGATGACAGTAGCTCCTGGACCAACTCTTATTTAATAGCTGAGGGAGAACGTGACTCTTGTTTTGTCTAAAACCCCACAGCCTTGTATCAAGACTTATCTGTCTCAATTGCTGACGATGGAGGAAGACGTGTTTCTGAGGGCAAGCATTTAGAGGTGGATTCCGAAAAAAACAAATACACAGGCGATGGCTCATCTCGGCAGCTGTAATGTAAGATGTACATTTTGAAAAGAGCAAGTCTAAAGATATATGGTTTAATAAAACTAAGAGTTTCAGAGAAACCTTTAGCTCATGGCTTCATTCACCTCCAAAGACAGTCAATAACTCAGAAAGTTGCACACACTTATAAATGTATGTTATATATGTATAAATATACATATATAAATACATATTTAATTTTATTTTTTTACTTACTTATTTTCAGAATGAGTCTCACTTTGTAGCTCTGGCTGCCCTAGAACTCACTCTGTAGCCCAAGAATCCCTTGAACTCAGAGATCCACCTGCCTCTGCCTCTCAAACGGTGAGATTAAAGGGAAGTGCCAGCAGGGTGAGCCCACAAACAAAATTCTTGAAACCTCTAAGTAACAGTATATTAAAACAAGGAGGAGTCGGCAAAATAGCCCGGAGACTAAAGTACCTACAGCCATGTCTGACAACCTCTGAATTCAATCCCTGGGAGGCACATGACACAAAGATGGACTTGCTGACCTGCACAGCTGTGCTGTGGCATGCACACCACACACATGCGCACACGCACACAAAAAGAGTAACCTGACATTAGCAAAATTACCTAAGACAGTGAGTAGGAGTATAACTGAGAGATACGACACTCAATGGGGAAGGACACTTTTAACTTTAAATGAGTACATAAACAAACACTTCAGGGGCTGGAGAGATGGCTCAGTGGTTAAGAGCACCGCCTGCTCTTCCAAAGGTCCTGAGTTCAATTCCCAGCAACCACATGGTGGCTCACAACCATCTGTAATGAGATCTGGTACCCTCTTCTGGCCTGCAGGTAGAGCACTGAGAATACTGTATACATAATAAAGAAATTTAAAAAAAAAAAAAAAAAAAAAAACCACTTCAAAGCTATAATATAGCCAGGCGGTGGTGGTGCACACCTTTAGTTCCAGCACTGTGGCAGAAGCAGATGGAGCTCTGTGAGTCTGAGGCCTGCCTGGTCTACAGAGTGAGCTCAAGGACAGCTAGGGCTACAGAGAAACCCTGTCTCGAAAAACCAACAAACCAAAACAAAACAAAACAAAAAGCTATAAAATAATAATGAAGCCTAATAGTGCTCTGCCTGAATACCAAGCGTGCACGTGGTTCACATGCACGCGTGCGCACGCGCACACACCCACACACACCCACACACACACACATCACACACAGTAACTTTTTAACAATGACAGATTAGGTAAAATTGGCTATGTACAATAATTATGTGTTCTTCCGTCAGAAAATCAAGAACTAAGAGAAGAATACTATGACTTTATTAAGCAAGAGAGGGGACACGAAGTTTTCTAAGAAAAAAATGTTTTGCTTCTTGAAATTAAAACTGCAAATAAGGACCAAAGTTTAGCAGACTGGCCACGGAATGCAGATCAGGGGTGGACCGCTTACCCAACATGCATGAAAAATTACCATAAGCAGTCTTTACTACAAGGGTTGTTGCTGTGCTGAGTAATTTATGTGCTCATACATTTATGTATGAGCTCCCTTGATCTCGTTAAATCTGACAGCACTATCATATACAAATGAAATATTCAGAATATTCAGCGTTTTACTAATAAATTTCACAAATTATTAGCTAATCACAGCTGGAATTGGAGAATACGTCAGAAGGAGTGTCCATCTGACGGTGAGAAGAATAAAGGATGGCAGATTTTTGTAATAACAGTTCTGGCTAAAATTTCCATTTTAGGAGCAGCCGTGGAAAGAGTAACTATGAAGGCCAGAAACCGCAATGTTACTTTCTAAGGTTAGAAAGAGAAGGTTTCGACATCAGTTCCTGGCATGTTAAAAATGGTACTAAACGGGCTCCAGGAGCAGAATGGGAAAATCATATTGCGTAAGTCAGTATTCTGGAGCGATTCTATATGGTAAATACAACATAAGTGGGCAATGGTAAAATAGTAAAGTCTTCTTAAAGCCAAGAAAGAATCGTGAATACCTAAGCAAAAGAAGAAAAACGACGTTCTCGTTTCTTGCTGAGAACTGAGCCTTCCGTGTCAGCAACATTTCAGCTTAAGGTGGTGCACACATGCTCATTTCCAAGCTACTGCTTCCGGGTTACGTTTGTATTTGGCTCCTCCTCCATTTTGACGTTTCTTGCAGAATAGTCATCTTTAGGTGTCCGTAACAGTAAACAAGAATGAAATGACGAAGCGGGAAGGAGTTTCTTCTGGAAAGCCCACGCTCCAAATAAGTTTGACGCGGAAGCCCAGGCGGTGTGATGGCCAGAGGGAGTGGATCACTCTTTCCTGTTCCCTAACCAAGGAATCCTGGGAGTTGTAGTTTATCCTTCCCCAGGCCTCCTTGAGCACACCCCAAGCCTCTTGCTCTTTCCTCCACTCTAAACTTAGGTTTTTCAGTTACTTGCAAACTTAGAACCGAGACTTTTCCCTAATTTAAATATTAAATTCTACAATATATTACAGGTGAAATCATAGGAATTTATTTACGTGTTGCAAACCCTTAATAAAGCATTAATTTCTAACTTTTTTTTAAAGAGTGTAGGAGGTTAAAGCTAGGGGACACATGCATGCTAAACAAGTGTGCTACCACTGAGCTATATCCACAGATTTGAGGGGTTTTTTTTTGTATTGGGTTTTTTTCCCCATTAAAAACCTTAGGCGAGAGGCTGGAGAAATGGATCAGAGGTTAAGAGCACTGGTTGCTCTTCCAGGTGTCCAGAATTCAATTTCCAACAACCACATGGTGGCTCACTACCATCTATAATGAGATCTGGTGCCCTCTTCTGGTGTGCAGGTGTACATGGAGGCAGAACATTGTATACATAATAACTAAATCTTAAAACCTTTTTAGGTGATTTTGAGTTTTAATTGTCACACTTTCAGTCAGTATTGCTTAAAACAATGAGTAAATAAAACTATATGAATTTGTATTTTTTAAAATTCATAATAGGACCCAAAAGATAGGTGACTATATCTACAAGTTACAGATTCTTTTTAGATAGTGTTACGCCCACAAGTGTAGAGGGACTCAAGGTTAGCTTGAACTACATGAGATCCTGTGTCATAAAAAGAAAGAAAGAAAGAAAGAAAGAAAGAAAGAAAGAAAGAAAGAAAGAAAGAAAGAAAGGAAGGAAGGAAGGAAGAAGAAAGAAAAGAAAGGGAGAGAGAGAGGGAGAGGGAGAGGGAGAGGGAGAGGGAGAGAGAGAGAGAGAGAGAGAGAGAGAGAGAGAGAATTAAGAATTTGATATTGCTAAGGGTGGTGGTTTCCACAGTTTCAGTTCGTGGCCACCTTATTTTGGGGCATGCGGCAAGGCAAACCATCACAGCCGGGAGTATGTTCTTAAGTCTGTTCGCTTCATAATAACTGGGAAGCAAAGGGAAGAGAAGCAGGGCCAGCATTTTAGCATTTCCTTCTAGAATGTGCCCCTAGATTTAACTTCCTCCACAAGCTTCCACTACTCCCAAGAATCTCAGGTAGCAGGCAATACCTAGTAAACAACAACCTAGTAAGTTGTTGTTTTAATTACTTTTCTATCGCTGTGAAGAGACACCATGGCCAAGGCAAGCTTTGAAAGAAATATTTAATTGGGGACTTGCTTATAGTTTCAGGGGACGATTCCCTGACCATCTTGGTGGGTGGGGAGTATGGTAGTAGCCACTCAGGCGTGGCACTGGAGCAGTAACTGAGAGGTTACATGTTGAGACAACAACAAGGAGACAGAATGAGCGCTAACTAGGAATGATGTGAGCTTTTGAAACCTCCAGTCCCACCCCCCCAATGACGTAACACACCTCCTCCAACAAGACCACACCTCCCAAACCTTCCCAACCAGTTCCAACAACTGGAACCAAGTGTTCAAATACATGAGCCTACAGGAGTAGGAGTATTCTCATTCAAACCACCACAGTTGTCTCCCCATATGAATAGCGTGGTTCAGCTGATTGTGGGAATAGTAAGAAACTCCTGGATTTTACCACGCTAGCTTGTCACAGAAAATATGTGCATGGTGTAGAGAAAAACATCCTTCTTCAATAACTTTGTCTTTCTTGGCTCTCCCAGGCATAACAAAGAATATCACGGTCCATATGACGTATATAAAAATGAATTGGGAGCTTTTGAGGCCCTCGTCACTGCTACTGCTATTATTTTACTTAATGCACGATTTTAAAGAAGGTTCAGTTTGTGGGAAGCTCCAGGAAAGAACACTTAGCTGGAAATCTCAGACGCTCCCAAACAGGATTGGGCTTTCTTTCTGAGAAACATTGAATTCTGATTTACACAGCATTTTCTTTTTAATTTTGGCTTTGAAATGGCTAAGCATTTATATTCATACAACCCTCCTGTAAAACAGATCACAATAATGTTGCAACTCCATTTCCTAGAAATAAGATTTGTTCCAGACAAAGCAGGAAGCCAATAATAAAATTACAACCACTGCTTCATTTAGGCTTTCTGGTTGTGCTGAGGTTATATCATTTATATATTCTAAGATTTGGGCTTAGAATGGCCAGCAACACCATGAGTGGAGGTTTTTGTTTTGTTTTTAATTCTGCCTTCCTACCCCACCATAGCCTAAACAACTAAGGTAGGCATGGAAGAGAATTGAAGACAATGGTAAATTTGAGGGATTTTTTTTTTTTTTTTTTTTGAGACACGGTTTCTTTAGCTTTGATGCCTATCCTGGAACTAGCTCCGTAGAACCAGGCTGGCCTTGAACTCACAGAGATCCACCTATCTCTGCCTCCCAAGTGCTGGGATTAAAGGCATGCCACCACTGCCTGGCAAATTTGAGCATTTGTAATTCCTCCACTCCCCAGTGTTTGGGATGCTAGGTTTCCTTTGTAGGCTGACCTGGGAGAGGCTGAGGTGGAGAAGCTGGAAGAGGTGATGGATGGCCAATGCAAATGGTGGACCAGCATGAGCTGCCTGGATGAAAGGTGGGGGGAAACCATGAGGAATGAAGGTGAAGGCTTGTCGGCCACCACACAAAGCTGAAGTAGTTAGTGATCTATAGTGAGTAGGCTGGATGAGACCATAGGGCACTTCCCATAACCAGAAAATTCTCCAAAATTATTTTGAAGGACTACCTTTTTCATGTAATTTAACTTTTTTTGTGTTCATAAGTGTGTACTTGGTGTGTGCGTGCACACACACACACAAGTAGGTGTGCCTGTGTGTGCATGTGTGTGGAGGCCAGAAGGCAACATTAGTGGTGTTACTCGGGAGCTGCCCATCTTGGTTTTTAAGAAAAGGTCTTACACTGGACCAGAGCTCACCAGGTAGGTTAGGCTAGCCTGAAGGGATTCGCGCCTAATTTTGTGTGTGTGTGTGTGTAGACATATTCATGTACGTGTGTAGACATATTCATGTACCTGAGGAGACTAGAAGTGAGTGTTGGGTCCTCTGGAGCTGGAGTGAGAGGTGGTTGCTGAGTGCGGGAACTGTACTCTGGTCCTCTGGAAGAGCTAGCATCTGATTGCTGGGTCATTTCCTCAGTTCTGCCTGGCTGTTTTTTGTTGTTGTTGTTTGTTTGTTTTGTTTTGTTTTTAAACATGGGTTCTGAGGAGCGAACTCGGGTTCTTATGTTTACAGGCTGAGCCTTTTCCCATTTCCTGCAGCTTCCTCCCTATCCCCCTTTATAAAAAAGTAGGTACTTCCTATGTAGCACCACTGGCCTTGAACCTGTAATCCTCTTGCCCTTGATTTTCCAGTGCTGTCATCACAAGCACTTACTACCAGCCTAGGCGTCCCTTAAAAATGTCATGGCCATTTTAAATCAAGCCTTGAAAAGAGGCCAATTGTCTTGACTTGGCTCAGGTACGTTCCAGAGGAATATCCTTTGAGAGTCAAAGGAGGGCGTCAGTCTTCCCAAGAGGAACCCTTTACTCTTGAGGATGCTAATAAATTGGGAGCTGAGTAATTTTCAGAGATTAGTAATACCCTAGTGAACGATGAGTCATCGGATCTGTGGAAGGATGTTGGCCGTTAGGGCACCGTGGCACGGCCTCCACCAGTTTACGTGCAACTTAGCCAAGCATGCGATGTGGTCCTTCTTATCTACTTCCTGTCTAATTGCTGGCTATGTCTACTTTCTGTAGAGGAGACAGGAGCCCATCTGTAGCCCCATCCCTCTTCTTTCCAGTTAGACCTGCAATTATTGTAGTTACCTTTCTCTAGTAAGAATTAAAAAAAACAGGTTTTTTTTTATGATATTTGCATGCATTAACATTACTGTATTTTGCTCATACTAATATCCTCATTATCTCCTTTGCCTGCTTCCCTCTTCCCACTGGCCTCTTCCTTCTCAATAGTTATCATTCTGCTCTCACGTCATATGTATACACACATATATGTATATACACACACTACACAAATATGTCTGTTTTTAAACCTAGGTTCAGAATATGAGAAAGCATATGCGGCGTGTGTTTTCCTTCTCCATTATCCTCTCTTGTTCCCTTATTGCCTTCTTTCTCTTTATTTTTTTTAATTTTTAAATTATTATTATTATTATTTGGTTTTTCAAGACAGGGTTTCTCTGTGGCTTTGGAGCCTGTCCTGGAACTAGCTCTTGTAGACCAGGCTGGCCTCGAACTCACAGAGATCCACCTGCCTCTGCCTCGCAAGTGTTGGGATTAAAGGCCTATTTATTTATCATGTAAAATGTAGTGTTCTGTCTGCATGTACACCTGCACCTGCATGCCAGAAGAAGGTGCCAGACCTTTTGTCTTTTTGAGTTTAAGTATTTCACATAACATGACCTCCATTTCTATCCTTTTCCTGTAAGTGGTATAATTTTATTTTCTATTCAGCTGAATAAAATTACATAAATATGTACATTTCTTTTCTTTTTTTTTTTTTTTTCTCTTTTTTCTTTTTTGGTTTTTTGAGACAGGGTTTCTCTGTAGTTTTGGAGCCTGTCCTGGAACTAGCACTTGTAGACCACGCTGGCCTCGAACTCACAGAGATCCGCCAGCCTCTGCCTCCCGAGTGCTGGGATTAAAGGCTTGTGCCACCACCGCCCAGGTACATGCTACATTTTCTTCACCTGCTTACTTGCTGACTGGTGCTCCTTCTGTGTCTTGACTATTGTAGTGTGACAATGGTTATTCAAGGTTTTGTTCTTAAAAACATAGTAGCTTCACGGAGACTCGCGGAACACGTGTGACCAGAGCGGCGGGTGAGTGAGCACACGTGAACAGGCAGCGACGAAAGGCGGTGGCAGATGGCGGCGGCTGCAGCTTAATGGCAGACACAAAAATAGGCATAAAGCTTTATTAAAGGAGAGAGGGAGAGAGAGAGAGAGAGAGAGAGAGAGAGAGAGAGAGAGAGAGAGAGAGAGAGAGAGAGAGAGAGAGAGAGAGAGAGAGAGAGAGAGAGAGAGAGAGAGAGAGAGAGAGAGAAGCAGAGAAGTGGGGAGAGAGGGAGAAGCAAAGCTGCCTCTCCTAGAAGAAGATGGAAAAGAGAGCAAGCTCAGGCCGGAAGCTGAAGATCAGCCTGTCTCTGCGGATGGGGGAGTGGGCGTGGCTTGTCTCTTAAAGGGACAGGGACCAAAACCATAACACAAGGTATATCTGTAGTATGCTTAGACTCCTTCAGGTGTATATGGAGGACTTATATAAGTAGATTATATGAGAGGGGTTTTTGTTGTTGTTGTTTTTGTTTTTCAAGGCTCCTCCATATTGATTTCTACAGTGGTTATCCTAGTATTTTTGGTTTGTTTGATCGTTTGATTTTTGTTTTGTCATAACCGTGATAAAATACTCTGGTGAGGGCTAGAGAAATGGCTCAGAGGTTAAGAGCATTGCCTGCTCTTCCAAAGGTCCTGAGTTCAATTCCCAGCAACCACATGGTGGCTCACAACCATCTGTAATGAGGTCTTGTGCCCTCTTCTGGCCAGCAGGCATACACAGACAGAATATTGTGTACATAATAATAATAATAGTAATAATAATAATAATAATAATAATAAAGATGTTATTTAAAAATACTCTGGCGAAGGCGAGTTAAGGGAGAAAAGGCGTTTTTTGCTCCACAGTTCCCGGTCACAGCCCATCACGCTGGGAAACTCACAGCACAGGAGATCGAGGGAGCTGGTCCTATCACACTGACAATCAAGAACAGAGAACAATTAGTACAAACTTGCTTGCCAGTGCTCAGCTTGATCTCTTCGTTTTATACAACCAGGATCACAGCCCTGGGAATGGTGCCCCCCACAGCGACTGCAGCTTCCCACTTAAGTAACCTCACTAATCTTCCACAGCCTTAGCCAGAGGCTTATCTTCCGCCCCAGATTCTGTCACTTGACCGTTGACACTAATCATCTGGATTAGGCTAAATTCCTACCAGCAGCATAGCAGGGTTCCTTGCCAGCATTGGTTGTCATTTGTTTCCTTGATGACAGCAAAATGGAATCCCAGTGTGTTCCGAGAGGGTCTGTGTCCACACCGGGTCTTTACAGGATTTTGACATTTTTGCTCAGAGAATTGAAGAGGTTCCCGCAGAAGCAAAAACCTCTACTTAGAAGCAAAGCCACAGCATGCATCAGATTCCCCGCAAGTGAGTAGGTCCGTGGGACTGGAGCTCTCAAGCACATAAGTTATTGTTTGAGGCCACCTTGATGGGGTCTAGGGGGAGCTGATTGTTAAGGGTTGGGTATGAACCATTCTCTTTTGATTAATAAGCTTGGATTACATATTTTTTTCTGTACTGTGCACGTCCATTCCCATGTTGTCTCTGATTTTACTTAGACGTACTCCCAATTATATATAGGTGTAAGATGATTAATAGAATTCCCCCCAGCAATCCATTCAAAGTACACCTGTGTCCCCGAGTACACATTACTATGCATGAAAATCAAACCAGCTGAACTGGCTTGGCCCTCCTCCCCCCATCTCCTATTCTCAGATATGTTCTGAGCCATATTTGGAAAACGGGGCACGGCCATGGAGTTGACAAGGAAAACACTTCACTTCATTGTTTGAAGAGGGGTGTACTTGCACTTCAGTGAAGCTGCCAAATGCCTTTCTGGGAAGGGGGTGCGGATGTGGCACTCAAGTCGAGGGGTGTCACAAGGTTGTTAAGGTTTCCCTAGGCCTGTGTGCCTCAAATGCAGCTGTAATTTATATTTTCTTGACAGCTATGCGGTAGATACCTTTTCATGTACTTATTGGTTATTTTCTTCCTCTGAGAACTGTCTAGTAACTGACTATTTTTAATTAGCAAAGATCTCTCTTCCATTTTTCAGGTTTTCACCTCGCTGCTGATTGTTTGATTTGCTCTGATGAAGGTTTTTAATTTCATGCAATGCCATGATTGCAGTTATTTCCTGAACTACCGGTGGGATCCATCTTTAATAGCAATTCCTTCCTAGTTTATTTACATTTCTAAAGATTTACTGTTATTATTATTGTTAATTATTATTTTGAGAGTGTCTTACTATGTAGCCCTGGCTAGCCGGGAACTAGCTGTATAGAAGGTGCCTTCAAATTCACAGATCAGTGTGCTAAGTGCTGGGATTAAATATGTGTACGTTCACGCTGGGCTTTAGTTTTGAATAGTCTGTGAGTGTTGTTTGGGTGAAAGCGTCACTCCAGCCCCTGGCACCCATCCTTGGAGCGCCAATGGAGCAGGAATGGAGCAGGAAACTCCTTTTCAAGCCCCCACCCGCTGGGAGTTGCCTTGGCCCAGACTCCACCTCCGGGAAAGCCCTCCAAGCGGTGACTCCTCCCAAGGGAGGGTCAGGACCACTCCCACAGGCTGGTTAGGCTGCCGCCCAGAAAAGAAACACATGGTCTCCGGGTTTTGTGTGGTCTCTCCTGCTTTCTCCCCTGCTTTCTCCCCTTCACCATGCTTTCCCGGTGCTCCCTCAGGAGCGCTGCATGACACGTGGGCATCTTTTATTGGGTCTAATTGGAATTATTTGCGTCGGCAGAGAGGCTCTTAAGAAATATACATAACAAGTGTGTGTGTGTGTTTGTGTGTGTGTGTGTGTATACAAATAAATGTAGGTGACCAAGGAGCCCAGAAGAGGCCATGACTCCCTGCAGCTGTAGTTACAGGAGGCTGTGAACCATCAGATATGGCTCTTAGGAATGCAACTCAGGCTTTTGCAACTGCTGTACAGGTTCCTAATTATTGAGCCATCTTCTTGACCCTGTATTTCTTTCAAGATATATCTTTATTTACTGAAAATTTCATATATGTGCCCAATGTATTTTGACCATACCGACGTGTCACTTCCCCCTCTAACGTGTTTCCATCGCAGCTTCATGTCCTCTTCATCTTTAACATATATGTGTGTACATGTATCCCACTATATATATGTATGTATCCCAATTAGTGCTGCCTATATATGCCTCCCTTCTATTTCCATTTTCCATGCAATATAAGTTCTGATCACACTCCCCCTCCTGACTCCTCCCAGAGTCAAACACCTCCTAACCCACCCAACTCCACACCCCCCTTTTTTTTCCTCTTTAGAAAACAGGTAGACAAAAAACAAATCAGAATTAGACAAACAAACAAACAAACAAACAAAAGAAAATCCCCAAAATACACATACAAACAAACCCCATAAAAACACAAACCAGGAGCCATAGTCTGGAAGAAAAAGAACAGTGAGACAAAAAAAAAAAAAAAAAAAAAAAAAAAAAAAGTCCAAACAAAGCAATATGAGATAAAAAAGTCTACAAAAATATCATTGAGTTAGTTTTGTGTTGGTCATCTATAGATGGGCATGGAGCCCTGGCTTTAATTGTGGTTAATATACCCAGTGAGACTGCTTTGGAGAAAACGAATTTTTCCCTTACGAGCAGATGTCAATTGCAGATAGTGTCTCTTCTTATTTTTAAAGTCTTCTATGATATTTTCCTCCCTCAAACTCAGGGAAAATAGCACCATCCCTGTTCTCCTTATAGTCTGTTAAATGAAGTTATCAAGTACCTCACAGTCTCACAAATATGAAGAAATTGGGATTCAGAATGTATATAAATGTGTATACGTAACGTTTATGTAATCTTAATACTTAGCCAACACTTTGTTGTATGGTCCTTGTCACAGATGTCTAGCTGTATCTAGGCACATGATGTCCTTTTTTTAACATTTTTTTATATATAGTGTTCTGCTTGAATGCCAGAAGAGGGCGCCAGATTTCACTGTAGATGGTTATGAGCCACCAAGTGGTTGCTGGGAATTGAACTCAGCACCTTTGGAAGAGCAGCCAGTCTTCTTACCATTTGAGCCATCTCGCCAGATTGTGGTGGCGCATGCTTTTAATCTGAGCACTCGGGAGGCAGAGGCAGGAGGATTTCTGTGTGTTCAAGCCAGCCTGGTCTATTTCCAGGACAGGCTCCAAAGCTACAGAAAAACCCTGTCTCAAAAACAAACAAACAAACAAACAAACAAAAGAAAAGAAAAAGAAATTCTCCCTGGAACATTCTAGGGTTGTGTCCTGTTTCTCCAATTATTGGGTGGCTTTTCTGGAGAAAGAAGCAACAGAATGGAAGAACTATGGAACCGTGGAACAATAAAAACAATTCTTTCTGAGAATGTTGGGTGCCCTATACGATGAAATTATTTGCTTTCTCCTTCCTATTCTTTTCTTACCTAGAATTCACTAAGTACACTAAGTTCGGTCTTTAATTTAGGTCATCCTCCTGCCTTTGTCTCCCAAGTGCTGTGAGTATAGGTTTAATTTTTATTGACCTTTGCTTTTGAAAGGGACTTTCACATCAGCTCCATCATTCAAGGTCTGCCCACGTCCCCGCTTAAGTCATGGTCACTACTTTGATGTGCACTGAAAAGATAAGGCTTCTTTTCCGAGTTATTTTAAATAAGGCAAGAACAGGAATGAAAATTGATTCTAAATCAAGAGTATCAACTGCACAAAAGAATAAAAGTTAACTTGGAAAAAAAAAGTACATTATCTAGGAGAGAAACCTAACAACCAGGGTGCGATGAACAGCGTCCAGAAGTAAAGGTACGTGAGTGGTTTGGCCTAGAGGTGGTGGCAGGAGCCACTGCCTGGCACCCACCCGGCGCGCACCCCAGGGACTAGGCACCTGTCTGCCTCCGGCCGTGAGTCTGCGCATGCGCGGAGCTGGGGGGGGTTAGGGGGCGGGCCCTGGCTGCCATCTTGGCGCGCGCGGGATTCCCTCCCGGGCCGCCCGCTGGAGTGCGCTGTGTTCCGTTCCCGCGGCATCCCACTGAGGTAACCCGCGGCTCGGGTAGCGGCCGCTCCAGCCAGCAGGCCTTCCCGCCGCCGCGATGCCCAGCGTGCAGCTGCCGCCCAAGGAGAGCGCCCTCTTCAAGCGCGTGCTGGTGAGCGGCGGGGCGGCGACCCACCCGACCTCGGCGCGCTTTGTTTACCTCCGAGCCGGGCTCTCCCGCGGCTCCCCGCCCCCACGCGCCGCCTCCGCAGCCTCCGGCCCCCCACGGCGGGCGCTTTCCAGAAACTTCCCTGGCCGAGGCGCTGGGGTCCCGGCGTCTGGGCGCCTGCTCTCCGAGGCTCTAGGCTCGGTGCATCCCTCCAGGCGCCTCTCTGGGGAGACCAGGCTGCTTCGGGGCCAGGCCGGGGCACGGCGTACCCCAGACCTACTCGGGAGCGGGTGACCGCTGTCGGGGGTGCGGGGATTGAGCCCACAGTCCTAGGGAGTCAGTGCCGCTGTGCGGGAGAGTTTGCATGTGTGTGGTGGCCCCGTTTGGGAACTGACTTGCCAGAAACTCTTGCTTCCAACTCGCCCGAGTGACGAGAGCTGCAGAGACCGGTTTGTGCTTGAGACCATTTACGTGGCTTTGAAACAAGCCCAAATAATAACCTTCCTTGGTCAAGGCAGACCGATGCCAAGAAAGGTTCGGTTTTATTTTTAGATTTTTTTTCTTAAGACAGGCTTACTAGGTAGCCCTGGCAGGCCCGGATCTCTGTGTCGACAAAGCTAGCCTAGCGTTTAGAGAGATCCTCCTGTTTCTGCCTCCCGAGTTCTGGAATAAAAGGCATTGGTTGCCTGGACAAGTTTCCTCTGGCATGCTTGCCAGCATATCTGCCACCTTGGCACCTTCACTGTTTTCCAGGATGTGACATGCCTTTGTATCTTCCAGTATGCCCTGGGGGTCGAAGATTTATAAACGAATATGAGTTAATAGCTGTAATCTGCCTTTTAAATTTGAAAACGTGGTACTTCCAGAACAAGGTTTTAGATTTAAGGGTGCATTTATATTGAGAGCACATGCATAGATAGCATTTAGCTGTTAGTCAGCTTTACTCGAAGTAAAATACCAGTCAGAGTATATTGCCATCACCTGACAAAAAGATTTACAGTAGTAAGTAGTTCTGATTCAAGCCAGTAGAAACTTCTCGTTTAGGATTGAGAGTCTTAATAATAACATAGTCGACGGGGAGCTTGGGGGGGAGGGTTTGGAAGTCAGGGCCTCACATAGCTCAGGGTGGCCCTGAATTCCAGCCAGAGATGATCTTAAACTCATCTTCTGCATTTGTCTAGAGAGCGCTGGGATTACAGTTTTGGATACCACATCTAGCCTTGGGATGAAAATCTCAGATCTCAGTTTGTTAGGGAGCTTTTCAGGTTAATAGTGAAGCATGCTGGGGAAGTAACAAAATGTTCACTCCTTTTGTTGCTGAAGCTGAATCATTAGTTAAAGAACACTTCCCCAGTGGTTTTGGTTTGCTTCTATATATCCCCACTGTTTGTCTTTGTCGTTTGTCAGCTGCACTTCTGCAGTCAAAGCTGGGCCTTAAGCTTTGAGTTCATTTGTTTGTGCGATGCCATGGTGTGTGCAGAGGTCACGAGGACAGCCTGCAGGAGTCGGTTGCTTTTTTCCTGTGGGTTTCCAGAACCAAACTCAGGTTGTCAGCCTTGGTGCCAAGCGTCTTTGCTGAGCCATTCATTGGCCTTATTCTATTTTATTTACTTTGAGAATAGGTTTCAGAGTTTCACTCTAGCCCATGGTGGCGTTCACTGTGTAATCTAGGCCAGCCTTGAACTCATGGCAATCCATTTGTCTCGACTTCCTAAGGGATGGGTTTGATTGATTGTAGGGAATGAGCATGAGCCGTCAGGCCTGGTCACATGTTTATTGATACACACACACACACACACACACACACTTTCAGGATAGGTAATATATTCATGTGGCTCAGTTTTTCTTTTTTTTTCCTGTTACTTTTGTCTTCCAATCACCCAGTTCTCATCCCAGAGCCAATCAGGAAAACTGAGTTTAAATTACCACCTCTACATCCAATCTCTGCTGCAAGAATTAGCCATGCCTTTGGTGCCATTTTGCTTTGAATTTAGGAGGATGGTCTTACTGAGCAGTTCTTAGTTGTCTAGCATAAGGAAACCGAGACAAGATTTTCATTCTCCTAGAGCTCACAAGATGGTGACTAAGACAGATAGTGAATAGGTGAATAAATAAGAATGTCAGAGACAGAATGATGGCACTGGGTAGCAGATGGAACAGTAATAGAGAGGGTGGGAGACTGGCAGAGTAGCATGGTCAGGTAGGTGATGTGTGACTTAGATCACAAGAGGCAGCCAAGGGAAGATGGAAGGAAGAACGTTTTAGTTGAAAGGAACACAGTACAGTGGTCCTAAGGTGTGGGAAAGCTTGAATCTGAGGGATAGGACACCTAGTTTGAACAGTATAATTGATGGAAAGATAGAAAGATAAAATATGCTTCTGATCAATGACAGCTGAGGAGAGACTTTGATCACTTAGCCTGGCCTGTGTGATTGGGGATATAGATCATTTTTGTGTTAGTGTCAGATGAGTGATGGTCTTTGTAGCTGAACCACACTTTGCAGCAAAGGTAAGTTTGTATGTGTGTTTAGAGGTTTACTGTTCCACATTGGTAAAGTGAGTTAATAACACTATTTTAAAGGAATTCTTACAAAACCAGATACTATTAGAAAGACAAAAGAAGTGCTGGCAAGGATGTAGAAAAATGTAGAAAGCTCTTGCCCATTGTTTTTGGTAATGTTAGTACTGCTAGTATAGAAAACTGTATGGAGGGACAGTGAGATGGCTCAGCAGATAAATTACCAAAACACTCATAGAACTTCCATATGATCCTGCTGTACTGCTGCTTGGTATAGAGGCAAGGAATTGAAGTCAGTATGTTGAAGAGACATCTGTAGGATGTTTATTGTAGTGCTGTTCAGCGCCATTCGTGATAGCCAATAAATGAAAACAATATAAGTGGCCTGATACATGGATAAAACAGTGTGGCACATTCAGTGGAATAGTAATCAGCCATAAAAAGAATGAAAATAAGTATTTTCAGCAACATGGATGAAGTTAGACATCACATGAAGTGAAATGAGCCGGACATAGAAAGATAAATACTTCAAGGACTTGAGGCTCAGTGTAACAAGAGCCGATACTGGAATAGTTGAAGAGGTTACTAGAGGTGGGTGAGGAGGATTGGAGGAAAGGGGGGGGAAACGTTAATCAAAGGGTGCTTAGTCACAGGTGCTTAGTCACAGGTGCTTAGTCACAGTTTGGTGGCTTTCACTGTGTTAGTGTTGGCTGATGAGTCTGCATTTATTGAGTTTATGCATTTATGTCTTTATATTCTATAATAGTGGAAATGCTCTTTGTCAAGGCATATGTAACTGCACTTAATGTTGTAATTAATGTAAACGGAACGTGAATTTAGAATTTATATGATACAATGAAAATTGCTTCATTGTCCATTTTATAAAATAACTTTTGCTCCTGTTTCTTTTTAGAAATGTTATGAGCAGAAGCAGTATAAAAATGGCCTCAAGTTTTGCAAGATGATTCTTTCAAACCCGAAATTTGCTGAACATGGAGGTACTGTCTCATCTGTTGCAATGTTGCTTTGGGGGAATATAATTCTAAAATCAGGCAGGACTTGGCAGTGAAGGAATACTCAGATTCCAAGCCTGTGACTATTGGAAGCCTCAGTGTTTAGCATTTTTTGTTTTCAAGTGAATCTTAAGTTGAGCTAGTTTTATGCTTTAGTGTATGCATTGTCTTGTAGATGAGAAAGGCTGAGGGACAACTGATGTGGTAATTAGTATCCTTTTCTGAAGTGCTTCAGATAGCAGAGGTTTTCAGAATTCGGTATAATTGCTTATATTATCCATTGAACACTCCAATTTAAAAAAAACCTGAAATCTTAGTTTCAGATCTTGGAGCTTTAAATTTTCGGACTTTCGGATTAGGGATGCTCAGTTTTATAGATTAGATTTGTCTGTCATTTTGACTAGACTACAATTTCTTACTTTAGTTACCTGTATATAAAATTAGGCTGTCATTTGCAGCGTAGAATTGTGTGACAATAAAGTCATGCATTTTATTCTTTGATGCCATTTTTTTACATATTACTTTTTAATGTTGGTTTATCGTGTGTGAATATGCCTGCTGGCTGCATGCATTCCGCAGGGCATATGTGGAGATCAAAGGACAACGTCTGAGAATTGGTTATGTTTTACCATGTGGGTCCCATGGATTGAACTCAGGTTGTCAGGCCTGGTGGCAAGTTTTTACCCCACTGAGTCATCTAGCTGACCCTTGTCTCATCCTTTTTTGTTTGTGTTTTGAGGCAGGGTTTCTCTGTAGCTTTGGAGCCTGTCCTACAACTTACTCTGTAGACCAGGCTGGCCTTGAACACACAGACATCCACCTGCCTCTGCCTCCTGAGTGCTGGGATTAAAGGTGCGCACCACCACCGCCTGGCTTTGTTTCATCTTTCTATTACTATGTTACCATTGATCTATCATTATGTTGTTGATGTGGTTTTTGTTTTTTTATTTTTGTCATTGTTCCTAATAAAGTCTCTATTTCTTTATCCGTTTTTACTGGTAAGCATTATTTGTTGAAAGGATCAGGTTAGACTTGCAGAATACGATCCCTATTGTAACATAGCTAATTGAGGTCTTTCAGAACACTAGATTTGGGTAACTTTTAAAACCATTTAATTAGGAAAATGGGCTGATATTAGTCACTTTTCTTTTTTTTAATATTTATTTGTTTATTATGTATACAGTATTCTTCCTGCAGGCCTCATTACAGATGGTTGTGAGCCACCATGTGGTTGCTGGGAATTGAACTCAGGACCTTTGGAAGAGCAGGCAGTGCTCTTAACCTCTGAGCCATCTCTCCAGCCCCGTCACTTTTCTTAAAATGTTAGAAAATCACTTGAAAGAAAAATAAGTAAGTTTTCATTTTGTGAAGTTTTAGAAGAGGAAAGCTATTTGGCTATGGGAGTGAGCAGTTGGACCACTGTTCTGAAAATACGGAGTCTACAGAGATCATTTTGAAAATCACTGTTCTTTAGTTCCTTTGTGGAGTTTTCAGAGAAGTGTTTTATTGTAAATCATCTTTCATCAACTTCCTAACATTTTCTTGGGTTGCTCGTCTGTAGTCCAATGTTACACTTTCCAAATACAAACTGACGTTAATTAGCCTAAGTAGAATTGTTGAAAAAAAAAAAGACAAAAAGAATTTGTTCAGTATTGAATATGGTTGTAATGATTATGTCATATATCTTTAATTAAGTAGAGTCATGCTTTTTGTAGGTTATGAACTAGATTATGATGGGTTAGAATTGGTCTCAGTGGGATGGAGCAGTGCTTAGTGGGCCTTGTGCTTGCTGAGCAGTTGGGATCAGCATATCCAGAGCCTTTGTAAAAGCCTGTAAAAGTCTGTAATCCCGTTGCCTCTATAGTGAGAAGGGACGTGGAGATAGAGTCCTGGAAGCTCACAGACCAGCTAGTCAGGTAAAAAAGCAAAAGGACCTGCCTTAAAGAAAGTGAACACTGAGGAATGACATCTCAAGTTGTCCTCTGGCATCCACACGCCTGACGTGCTAATCCTGCACTCACACACTTAAACACATATAGACACACACAAAAATGAATTGACCTTGCCAAAGTGTGGAACTACTGTAGTTTAATTCAGGAGGACTAAGATGCCTACTTTGTTAATGTTTTCAGGAGGGTAATATAAATTCCTCTATATAGAGTCTTCTAAAAGTAGAAGACATTGTAGCAACTCCATTCCCGTCTATGGCATTTTAGAACAGGACTTGGGTTATTGAATGTGGTGATTATGATTACAACATATATCTTTATATAGGTAGTCATTCTTTTTGTGAAGTATAAATTAGATTATGGTAGGTTAAAAAAGTTGGTTTCAGTGGGGTGGAGAGATGCTTCAAGCAAATATGTAAGAATGATTTTACTTTTTGTACCTTTGTGAGGAAGATAAAACTGCTGGGGTGTTAATACTACTTTATTTTTGTTGTTTGGTTGGTTTTCAGTTTTGTTTTCTTTCCAAGTCAGGGTCTCTCTGTGTAGCCTCCTGGAACTTGCTCTGTAGACCAGACTGGCCTCTGCCTCAGAGCACTGGCCTGCCTTTGCTTGCTGGGGCTGGGAAGAGAGGCTTGTGCTACCACTGCAATAGTAGAGCATTAGACTGTTGGACCCTAGCGTCCAGTCACCGAGGAGGAGAAGTCGCCCCAAGAGACCATCTCTCATATAACAGCTGGTGTAAAAGCATGAGGATTTTTTTTTTTTGTTTGTTTTTGTTTTTTTCGAGACAGGGTTTCCCTGTAGTTTCTAGAGCCTGTCCTGGAACTAGCTCTTTTTTTTTTTTTTAAATTTATTTTTATTATGTATACAATATTCTGTCTGTGTGTATGCCTGCAGGCCAGAAGAGGGCATCATACCCCATTACAGATGGTTGTGAGCTACCATGTGGTTGCTGGGAATTGAACTCAGAACCTTTGGAAGAGCAGGCAATGCTCTTAACCTCTGAGCCATCTCTCCAGCCCCTGGAACTGGCTCTTGTAGACCAGGCTGGCCTCGAACTCAGAGATCCGCCTGCCTCTGCCTCCCGAGTGCTGGGATTAAAGGCGTGCGCCACCACCACCTGGCTAAGCATGAGGATTTTATTAATTCTGTCATGACAGGGTCTTCCAGAAGTTGGGAGGCTAGAAGAACCTGAATGTCTGGTACAGGCTATTTTTAAAGGGAAAAACCACAGAAGGAAGGGGTGTCTGGGGGTTGTTATTTAACTATTATGATTGGCTTATTCAAAAAGGCTATTACCAATAATTGGCTGGAGAGTGGTTGCCAGATGAGGTAAAGGGAAACTTCTGAGGGTCACTTTGCCCCTTCCCAGGGACTAAGTCAAAACATCAGTAACTGAGTCAACACCTAAGGGTTATCTTGCCCTATTCAGGGAGATGGAAAGTTCCCAACATCTCAGTACGTGCATGCATAGCTGTTATGTCCTTGGTTCCCAGGGGAAGAGGGGAAGTACTGAGAGTTGTCAGAAATGGCTTCAGAATTGTCTTAAAGTTCTACAAGATATCAAGTACTGACATAGTGCTGGGAGAATAACTGGAATCTTTCATTTGTGATCAGAGGCTAAAATTGTTTTTCAGAGACTTTGGCTATGAAAGGATTAACGTTGAACTGTTTAGGAAAAAGAGAAGAAGCGTATGAATTTGTCCGTAAAGGACTTCGCAGTGATGTCAAAAGTCACATCTGTATCCTTTTGCCTTAGTTGTGCGTTATCATTTGTGTTTTCAATTACTTGCCTTTTCTAATTCAAATTTTACAACTTCTCTGTGAAACCTTGATATCTTAGGAATTTTAACTAGGTCTGTATCTGCCCATTACTCTTCATCTGTAATTAACAATGTTTCGTTCCCTAATCCTTTTTTGAGTATTTTAAGGAAAAACTTCATGGAGAGAGAGACAGAGGCAGAGAGCAGTTCTTTCCTTAAACATCCATGAATTTATTGATACTTCTCCATTTCAAATAATGTTTTTTTGTTATTTAATCTGTATAAATATTTACATTTCTTTAGTTTCCTTTTAGAAGTATTAGAGGAAATTTTAAATTGAAAAGAAACCTATTTTGCTGGGTGGTGGTGGCGCACACCTTTAATCCCAGTACTTGGGAGGCAGAGGCAGGCGGATGTCTGAGTTCGAGGCCAGCCTGGTCTACAAGAGCTAGTTCCAGGACAGGCTCCAAAGCTACAAAGAAACCCTGGCTCGAAAAACAAAACAACAACAACAAAAGAAACCTATTTTAAAAGAAGTTTAGCTGGCTCTGTAGCTTGGTAGCAGAGTGTCTGCCCCTACCCAGTGTGCGCAGACACCTTGGGTGTGGCCCCTGGTACAGGAAAGCGGACAGATGGACATTGGCTAGTGTTTCAGTATGTACACAACTATAAAAACTTAGAAGATTGTTGAAATTTTTCATTTCTTTTCCCATGTTTAGTCTTTTACACATAGTGTGATACACATTGTGTATCTGACATTTAATTCATTTAGCTAGTATTTAACATGCATAGTCTCCTTGTTTGCACATATTAACTCAAGGATCTCTCAAAATACTAAATGCTTATTTTCTTACCCCAGTGCTTACCCCAAAATGAAGAGAAAGGCAGTGTATGTATGGTAGTTTTTAGCTTTGGGTGTTTTTTCCCTAAGATAACGCTAAGAAAATAAAACCATTTTGTGTATTTTAATATTATCAGTGAATTAATTAGTGGGTATATTACTTAGAATTGGATAAATATAAAGTTATTTTAGAAGAAAATCACAGTTTTTTTATAAGCGAATTTTGAGATGGTTGGTTTAAAAAGCAAGGAGATAGAGCGTAGAAAAATATTGTGAACTTTGGGAATTTTCTTAAAGTTAATTAAAAATATGGAAAGATTTCAAGCATCTACAAAATGGAAGAAATTGAACATTGAACCACTGTATCTCCATCATTCAGCTTGAACAGTCAAGGCTCAGCAGGTTTCATATTTGCCTGTTTCTCACTGACTTTTCCCTCTGTCTCCAGATCATCCTGAAGCAAATTACAGATAAAATACTGTTGATGTTGTTGCATAGTATATTGTAGTGTCTGTGAGTGTGTGTATTTCCTTAACTTAATAGGCTGGCATGTTTACGGTCTCCTGCAGCGTTCGGATAAGAAGTATGACGAAGCTATTAAGTGTTACCGAAATGCCCTCAAATTAGATAAAGATAATTTGCAAATCTTGAGGGATCTTTCTCTCTTACAGATTCAGATGAGAGACCTTGAAGGCTGTCGCGTAAGTAGTCTCAAATGTACTTTTATTAATACAAAGGTTAATTTTAAGTGATGGGATTAAAGGTTTGTGCCACCACACTTGGCATAAAGAATAAATTTTTAAAAGCATGTGAATTCGGAATGAAGTAAGCCTAAGGCAAGATGGTGTGCATTTGATCCATTAGAATCTGTAGTGGAAGAACAGCCACTTGGACCTTCCTACGATAAACGTTACAGAATTTCATGTTTGAGCATTAAAAAAGGCTAATAATAATAAGAGCCCGATGACCTGAGCTCTGTCCCTGGGACCTACAGTGTGGAGAGAGAGAACGGCCTTCTAAAAGTTGTCTTCTGACTTCCACATGTGTGCTGTTGCACATACACACTTGCAATTTTAAAAGAATTGATTATCTTGGTGTGCAAGTATTATACTATTATCTTTTTGGTTGGAACATTGTTGCTAAACTAAATGTAGATTTGATGTTCAGCTTTATTGAAATCTAAATGTTAGCTTTTTTTATAGGTTAGCAAATATAAAATAATGTGGAAAGGATTGCCATAAAGAGGTTTTGTGGTATTTTAAGATGCATTTTCTCCTTAGTTATGTGCATGGTATTGTGTGTGTGTGAGTGTGTGTGTGGAGGTGTCTGAGGAGGCTAGAAGAGGGCATTGGATTCCCTGGAGCTAGTGTTACAGGCAATTGTGAGTTGCCCGATGTGGGGACTGGGAACTGAACTCGGGTCTTCTGCAAAAGCAGTGTGTGCCCTTAGCCATGGAGCTATTGCTCCAGCTCCATGTAGAAGTCTTATACAGCTCAGATTCCTCATGCTTCCCCTGCAGTTCTCTGCTGGGCATCTGTCCCACATGCTTCTTTTCTTTGGCGTCTTAGTCAGTCTGTCTGGAAGAGAATTCCCTTGGCTTCTTTCTTGTTTTGTCTCACTGTGACACCCTGGCTGTCCTGGAACTTAAGAAGACCAGGCTAGCCTCAGACTCAACAGGTAACTGTCCACTTCTGTCTTCTGAGTGTTGGAATTAAAATGTTAAAGGGTGTACCATGTTTGGCTCCCCCAGTTTCTTATGTTCAGTTCTCTTTAAATCCTTTACTTCTTTTGCCCTCTTCCTACCATTTACATGGTTACACCTAAGCCCATGTTTCGCCAGATTCAAGGGCTTTGCTGGGCTTCATGACATCACTTTTTAAAGTGTGTGTGTGTGTGTGTGTGTGTGTGTGTGTGTGTGTGTGTGTGTGGTCTTCAGCAGTACTTGGGTATGATGGGAATGACTTTCTTGGGACTGGAGAGATGGCTCCTGGTTAGGAGCATCTGTTGTTTTTGCACAGGACCCTTGGGTTTGGTTCCCAGCACACACATGGTGGTTCACAGCTGACTGAAACTGCAGATCTAGGACATCTTGTGCCTCTTCTGTTCTCAGCAGGCATACATGTAGTATATATATATATACACATACAGGCAATGACATCATAAAAATGAAAGAAAACTGAAAAAATTAGTTATCTTTAGGAGTGAGAAATAGAAATGAGAACATTGGCTGCTGAACCGGATTATGAAATAGAGTAAGTTAAGAGAGCAGGCCCTGAAAGCAAAGCATCCGTGGAACTAGAGATACTGGGTGTCTCATTAGGGTGACTGGCTGTAATGAAACACATGACCAAAGCAACTTGGAGAAGAAAGGTTTTGTTTGGCTTACAATTCCACAGCAGTGTTCATCGTTGAAGAAAGTCAGGGCAGGAACCTGGAGCTAGGAGCTGATACAGAGGCCACGGAGGGGTACTGCTTACTGGCTTGCTTCTCCTGACTTGCTCAGCGTGCTTTCTTATAGAACCCAGGACCACCAGCCCAGGGATGGTACTACCCACAGTGGGCTGGTCCCTCCCCCATTGATTACTAATTAAGAAATGTCCAATTGGGTGGTGGTGGCACATACCTTTAATCCTCCACTTAGGAGGCAGAGACAGGTGGATGTCTGTGAGTTCGAGGTCAGCCTGGTCTACAGAGTGAGTTCCAGAACAGCTACACAGAGAGAAACCCTCTCTCTCAAAAAAAAAAGATGGCTACTGGCTTGCCTACAACCTGATCTTGTGGAGGCATTTTCTTAATTGTGGTTCTCTCCTCTCAGATGACTTTAGCTTGTGTAGGTTGACGTGCCACTGTTGAACACACTGTTGATGTCAGAGGGAAAAGTAGTGGTGAAGTGTTTGGGGTTAGGGTTGGGGAGTGTAGGGGGAACAGTGGCTAGAGGATGAGGCACCTGAATTTGATTCCCCGTTGGTAAAGGTTTAGACGGTAAAGGTTTAGACGGTGTGGGAGGGCAAGTGGGTTCCTGGAATGGGTGGAGATCATTGAAGATAGGAGATTCTGCAGCTAAGAAGATAGGCAGTTAGATTAGTAACTCTTTGTAACTTGCCCGTATCAGTATTAAATTTGCCAGAGACAAAGAATATGATTCATATGTTAATGGAGGGAGTGACAGAGGAACAAGAGGAAAAGTAAAATAAAGTGATGTAACTTGATGGTCTATAAAAAGGGGCCAGACAGTTGCGAGGGCCTGAAAGGATGGCCTCTCTTGGCAGCTCTGCAGCCGTGGGATAGACTCAACAAAGCTAAATAGACATTTTCTACACTTCTTTATAGTTCACATTCTCCGTGAGACTCTTTGTCTGCAAACAGTGGCACTTGCTGAAAACATGTACAACATTGTAAATGAGCTAATTTCTTATATTTTTAAAAATCTACTGTAATAAAAAACTGTCTTAATTCTGTAAGATATTTTATCAGAAGACATTTTTATTATATGTAGGTAGCTTTTACAAGGTACAAGAGACAGGAGCCTCACAGTCTAGTTCATAGTGACAGCCTCACAGTGAGCTTTACAAGGCATTAATGTTACCAGTACAGAGATGTAATTTAGGTGAGAAATGTAAAACACATTTTATCTTGTTTTATCTTATCTTTATTTTGGAACTCAAACTTGTTGATTGAATTAATTGCAGTGTTATTAAAGGTTCTTAAAATTCAGATGAAATGTAAACACTTTAGATAAAGAATTTTAAAAGAAAAACATTATTCCCCCAAAGGAGACAAGATACCAGCTTCTTCAGTTGCGTCCAACTCAGCGTGCTTCCTGGATTGGATATGCCATTGCCTACCATTTGCTGAAAGATTATGATATGGCGCTGAAGCTACTAGAAGAATTTAGACAAACCCAGCAAGTAAGAGCTTCACATTAACATTTTCTTCTGTTGCAGACTAACATAGTTGACTTTCAGCTTTAAATTTCATAAGCTATGAAAAAAACGTGAAAAATATTTTAATAATTAGAAAAAGTTAAAGCGTGAATTCATAGTGTAAAATAAACAAATATTTACATCTTCTGGATAGTAGTTTCAGCAATATTCACACAGATAAAGAAGGAGTGTGTTGTGATGACTAGCGCAGCTCAGGAGTGTTTGCCCTCCGCCTTGTTGTGAGGCAAGGTCTTTTCTGTTTCTGCTGTGCTGTGTGTTTCCCACTAGGTGGCTTGCACACTTCTGAGCATTTCCATCTGCACCAGCTCCTTATAATTGCAGCTGCCTGCAGTTCCATCACTTCAGGCTTTTCATGTGGTTCCAGTGATCCGACTGTTTGTCAGCTTACATAGCAGGTGCTTTTACTCACTAAGCTGTTTCCACAGCCCGTTAGTTTTCTCTTCAGCAGTTTTGGAGACTTATCCATGTTAATTCTGTAGGGCTAATTTGTCCATTTTAATTACTGTGTCTTGTTCTGTTGTATGAATAAGCCCCAGTTTGTGTACTCTACTTTGTCGCTATTAAAAACAGTACTTATTATAAACAGCCTCATTTGCTGTTTCATTTGTGTTTGTCTTCAGTATAAATCTAAAAATTGAATTAAGAAGTGTAGCAGCTCTGGGGTTTAAGTATTGCTAGATCTGGTACTATCCCTTTGTGAAGTACTTACTAATTTAAGTGTCCACTGGCAATGTTGGGTGAATTTTGTTTCTTTGTATCATTGCTGATATTGGAATTTCGATCTGGGAGTGAAAAGTTTTACTATCCTCTCTTGTAATTTTTCTTCTTCTTTTTTTTTTTTTAAATAATTACACATTTATTTCTTTTTTTTTTTTTTTTGGTTTTTTGGTTTTTCGAGACAGGGTTTCCCTGTAGTTTCTAGAGCCTGCCCTGGAACTAGCTCTTGTAGACCAGGCTGGCCTTGAACTCAGAGATCCACCTGCCTCTGCCTCCCGAGTGCTGGGATTAAAGGTGTGCGCCACCACTGCCCGGCTACACATTTATTTCTTTGTGTCCGTGCACTTGTGGAGGGTAGAGGACAAGTTGGAGGAGTTGGTTCTCTTATACCGTGTGGTTCTTGGAGTTAAGCTCAGGTTGTTAAAGCACTCCCTCCCCACTTACCTATCTCTCTGGCCCAATTGTGTCTTCCTGATTATTATTGAAGCTAAGGGATATTAGATGTCTTCTTTTCCTTTCCTATTGCTGTGATGAGGCACCCTGACAAAAGTGATGTAGGGGAGCTGAGCATGGCAGTGCATGCCTTTATTTCCAGCACTTGGGAGGCAGAGGCAAGCAAATCTCTGTGAGTTCGAGGCCAGGCTAGTCTACAAATTGAATTCTAGTATAACCAGGGATGTTCCACAGAGAAACCTTGTTTTCAGAAACAAAACCGAAAATTAGGGGAGGAAGGGGTTAATTTTAGCTCACAAACCCAGATTACAGTCTTCTAGCCGGGAAGTCAAGGCAGCAAGAACTTGAGCAGCTAGTCACATCAGTAGTCAAGAGCAGATAGAGAGTGCATGCACGCAAGTATGTCTTTAGCCTGCATTTTCACCCTGTGTAGCTAGGACTCCAAGCCAGGGAAGGGGGTATCCTCTCACGTCAATTGAGATAATCTCCCATAGGCACACCCACAGGCTCCTCTGCTAAACAGTCTTCATTTTGACTTGCTTTCCAGGTGGCTCTAGATCGTGTCAAGCTAACAAAGAAACTTCTCAGGGTATGATAATGTATGTCTTTAATTCCAGCAAGGCAGTGGCAGGCAGATCTCTGAGTTTCAGACTAACCTGGTCTACATAGTGAGACCTTGTCTCAACCAAACCAAACCACCACCACCAAAAGACACCCCTCCCCACAAGAGCATCAACCCTGTGCAAAATGATATTGGTCTGTAGTTTTCTTTTGATGCCTATGCCTACTTTTGGTATCTAGGTACTATTGACCTCATGGCATAAGTTTCAAAGGGTTTGTTCTTGTTCTGTTTTGAAAGACTCCATGAAGAATTGGAATTAATTCTGTAAATATTTCTAGTCCTGGTTTTTGTGGGAAGTTTATTGTCAATTTATTCTCTATTGCTATCCAGATTTTTTTTTTTATCTTCAGTTAGTTTTTAAAAAAGTTTTTGTTTTTACAGGAATTAGTTAATTTTATTTTTTTTCCATTTAGTTTTTATGGTATTTTAATTTTTTTCTAATCTCAGGACTATGGTAATGTTCCTTTAATTTCTGATTTTAATAACTGGTCTGTTGTTTTTCCCCTTGGTGATTTTTAGGTTAAGTTAGTGATTTTGTTGATCTGGTCAAAAATCAGCTTGTAGTTTGTTGTGTTTTTTTTTCTCTATGGATGTGTTGTGCCATGCCTACAACACTCCACAGAGGCCTTACAAACACTGCCTTAGGTCTTCCTGTCCTCTTGAACAGTTACGGCCAGGAAGAGGGTGGTCACTTCGGTTCTCCTTAGACCTTGCCATGTAATTTAGGAATAGCTGTCCTTGAGTACAAGGGGAAAGCTTTGTAGCTGAAGCCACTTTTCCGCTTTCACTTCCCAAGTGCTGGCCTTGCAGGTGTACTCCAGTACGCCCTGCTTCACAGTATTTTCTTGAAAAAGCTTTGTATAAAACTTGGGATGAGCCGGGCGGTGGTGGCGCACGCCTTTAATCCCAGCACTCGGGAGGCAGAGGCAGGCAGATCTCTGAGTTCGAGGCCAGCCTGGTCTACAAGAGCTAGTTCCAGGCCAGGCTCTAGAAACTACAGGGAAACCCTGTCTCGAAAAACCAAAAAAAAACAAAAAAAACAAACAAACAAACAAAAAAAAAAAACAAAAAATAAACCAAAAAAACTTGGGATGGCACATGGCACACATTATTTATTTAGACAACCTTTTAATTTTACATGCCAATCCCAGTTCCTTCTCCCCTCCTCCCTCTCCCCTCACCTTCCACTTCCCCCATCCACCCCTCAGAGAGAGTGAGGTTTCCCATGGGGAGTTAACAAAGTCTGTTGCATCTCTTTGAGGCAGGACAAAGACCCTCCCCCCATATCTGGGCTGAGCAAGGTATCCCTCCAAAGAGAATGGACTCTAAAAAGCCAGTTCAAGCACAAGTGATAAATCTTGGTCCCACCGACAGTGGCCCCACAGACTAACCCCAGCCACACAACTGTCACCCACATTCAGAGGGCCTAGTTTGGTCTTAGGCAGGTTCCCCTGTTGTCAGTCCTGAGTCAGTGAGCTCCTACTAGTTAGGTCACCTGTTTCTGTGGGAATCCCCATCATGGTCTTGACCCCTTTGCTCATATTATTGCTTCTCCATTCTCTTCATCTGGACTATGAGAGCTCGGCCCAGTGCTTAGTGGTGGATCTCTGCATCTGCTTCTGTCAGTTGCTGGATGAGGTTTCTATGATGACAATTAAGATAGTCATCTGCTTACAGGGGCAGGCCAGTTCAGGTACCCTTTCCACTATTGCTTAGGTCTTAGCTGGGGTCATCCTTGTGAATTCCTGGGAATTTCCCTAATGCCAGGTTTCTTGCTAATATAATGGCTCCCTCAATAAAGATGTCTCTTTCCTTACTCTCCCTCTCTGTCCTTCTCCTATCTTGGCTGTTCCTCATGTTCTCCTCCCTCCTTTTTTTGTTTGTTTGTTTTTCAAGACAGGGTTTCTCTGTAGTTTCTAGAGCCTGTCCTGGAACTAGCTCTTGTAGACCAGGCTGGCCTCGAACTCAGAGATTCTCCTGCCTCTGTCTCCCGAGTGGTGGGATTAAAGGCGTGCACCACCACGGCCCGGCTTCCTCCCTCCTTTCCTTCTTCCCAGTCCCCCCACCCTCCAATTTTCTCAGGAGTTCTTGTCTATTTTCCATTCCCAGGGGTATCCATGTATGCCTCTCGTAGGGTTCTCCTTGTTACCTAGTTTCTCTGGGGTCATGAATTATAGGTTGGTTATCCTTTGCTTTACAAAGTCTGATATCCCACTTATGAGTGAATACACAGTGTGTTTGTCTTTCTGTGTCTGGGTTACCTCACTCAGGATGTTTTTTTCTAGTTACATCCATTTGACTGCAAATTTATTTTTGTCCCCCAATCTGAATACCAAACCCAGGACCTTGAGCTTGCTAGACAAGCACTCTACCACTGAACAAAATCCCCAACCCCTTGTCTGCAAATTTCAGGATGTCATTGCTTTTAACCACTGAGTAGAATTTCATTGTGTAAATGTACCACATTTTCTTCATCTATTCTTCTGTTGAGGAATATCTAGATTGTTTCCATGTTCTGGCTCTTACGAATAATGCTACTATGAACATAGTTGAGCAAATGTCCTTGTAATATGGGTCTACATTCTTTGAGTATATGCCCAAGAGTGGTATAGTGGGTCTTGAGGTAGATTGATTCCCAGTTTTCTGAGAAATCACCATACTGATTACCTAAGTGGCTGTCAAGTTTACATTTCCGTCCGCAATGGAGGAATGTTCCCCTTACTCCGCATCCTCTCCTGCATAAGCTGTCATCGGTGTTTTTGATCTTAGCCATTCTGGATGTCACCCATTTTTATATTTTAATATAAGATCTGTTCACCTCTTCTTGGCTATATACACCTATTTTACTTTAAAGGCAGAATTCATCGGGGGCTGGAGAGATGTAGTTAAGAACACAGGCTGCTCTTCCAGAGGTCCTGAGTTCAATTCCCAGCACCCACATGGTGGCTCGCAACCATCTGTAATGAGATCTGGTACCCTCTTCTAGCATGCAGGCATACATGGAGACAGAGCACTGTATGCATAATAAATAAATCTTTAAAAAAAAAAGATGGAATTCATCATTTGTTAAGCTATTTTTCACTGCTTCTGGATTAAGTCTACAAATGGGTCCTGAGTAAAAAATTTAAAGATCTGAAACTAATTTATAGAGTTATACAAATAAGATGATTTTGTTGTTTTCTTTCAGGTTCCTCCAAACAAAATAGATTATGAATATAGTGAACTGATACTATATCAGAATCAAGTGATGAGAGAGGCAGATTTATTTCAAGAATCTTTGGAACATATAGAAACATATGAGAAGCAGATATGTGATAAACTTTTGGTGGAAGAAATTAAGGGTAAGTTGACTTGATTTTTTTTATGGCACTTTAAAATTTTTTCCTAACAACACCATGCATTTGGTGACCATCCAAGCACTTGCTACTAAACTATTATTAATTAATTTAATGGCCATGTCATCCTTTTGATATAGGGTGAACTGGGGAGCTGTTGTCCTCTAATTAACATATAGCACTTTCTGATTCGGGTTTTCATTTTATGTGTATAAATGTTTTGCCTGCATGTATGTTATGTGTACTGTGTGAATGCCTGGTGCCTCCAGAAGCCAGAAGAAGGTGTTTGACCCTCTGGAATTGGAGTTACTGGTGGTTGTGAGCTGCTATGTGGGTGCTGGAAATTGAACCCAGGTCTTCTCTAAGAGTAGCCTAGCTTTTAACCACGGAGCCCATCTCAGCCTTTAGTTGGCTTTTGTTTGTGTAAAATGTTTTTATTACTTTTAACTGTGTATATGTGTATATGTGTCTGAATGTAGGTATGTGTATAAGTGACTGTAGCTGTCAGGGATGCAAGAGGCACTGGAGCCCCTAAAGCTGGAGTTAGAGGTGGTTGTTAGCTGCTCAGTGTGGATTCTGGGCACTAAATTCGGATTCTCTGTAAGAGTAATGCATGCTCTTAAGCACTAAACCAGCTTCCTAGTACCTGACAGTATTTCATTGTAATTAACATTAATATCAGTATTAATGACAACAGTGTTTTTAAAATTATCAATAAAATGTAATTATTCAGTTTCTTTCTTGTTCACTGCCTGTAAATGATGAAGCAAAAGAAAATAACAATGATTTTTTCCTTCCTGATGTGTTATTGCTCTTTTGTGATTAATCTTAATACTTTGAGGCAGCTGTTTCTCTGACTTTCTTTTTCTTTTAACATTAACAGAGAATGCAGTCATTACAAAATAAATAGGATACAGTGATACTGGTTTCATTAACAACAACAACAGTTATTAGCCAGAAGGTAGTGTTGCAGCCCTTTAATCCCAGCACTGATGAAGCAGAGGCAGGTGGATTTCTTCTGTGAGTTTGAGGGCAACCTGGTCTACAGAGCTAGTTCCAGGACAGCCAGGATTACAAAAGAGAAAACACACACACACACACACACACACACACACAATCTTGTAAATAGCTGGATTACCACATTCATTTATGTTGGTAACAAGGATTTGGGGAACACCAATCTTGAATAAATAACCAGTTCTCAGTATGGCTCATAGAGGTGGGCTGTGGTATTATTTTTCCAGTGAACTTTGTGGGCCCATTTGATAGTAGATATTTAAGTCATTTGTAATCATTAGGTAAGATCCTTTCAAAAATTGTAAAAGTTGCCAGGTGGTGGTGGCTCATGCCTTTAATCCCAGCACTCGGGAGACACAGGCAGGTGGATCTCTGTGTGTTCGAAGCCAGCCTGATCTACAAG
Organism: Arvicola amphibius; assembly: GCF_903992535.2. Taxonomy (NCBI): domain Eukaryota; kingdom Metazoa; phylum Chordata; class Mammalia; order Rodentia; family Cricetidae; genus Arvicola; species Arvicola amphibius. The sequence goes on from NC_052059.1 coordinate 35,776,647, forward strand.
AGCTAGTTCCAGGATAGACTCCAAGGCTACAGAGAAACCCTGTCTCAAAAAAAAAAAATGTAAAAGTAAAGATTTTCGCTTAATTGGTAAGCTTGTGCACTTATTCACTTTGTGTGTTCTTACAGTATTTGCTTCATGGCGGTAGCAGATAACAGATGCTTATGGGGATGAAAATACATTGTTGCCTATTATATCTAGGGAAGGCAGGGAAGTTATTAGACTGGCTAATATGTAGTTGTGCAGAAGTTAGGACCTGTTTATTTTTGATACCCAGCAGTTATGTTCTGCCCATTTTGTAACAGGTCAAGTTCACAAAGTTGTTATGTGTGATATAATTATTCCTAGTTTGATTTTATTTTGGAAATTGGTTATTTAAGACAAAAAATATATTATATTTCCCCTATTCCAGTATGGTAATGTTAAATAATATTATAGAGATAGTCCAAAGCTTTATTTGTTTGAAATTGCTTCCTTGGGGAATGGGAAATATTAGGAACAGGAATGTATACTGTAAAAGCCTCTTTTACCTTAGTTTAAGTGTACTTCCCATTGTATCTGAGGGCTTTAGTGCCCTACTTTTCAGACTCATTTGCAGTTTTTGTGAATTAGTAAAAAAATTTGAACCTTAAAGGCAACTAACATATGAGCATGGCATAGATTTCTTGCTGTGAAATAATGCTTAATTATATAATTGTGTTTAATTATATAATTTTAATAATCTAGAAAAGAAACAGCAAACAGACAGTTACTACAGGAACTTTTAAAGGAAATCACATTTAAATCTTAATGTGAGAAGTTTGGCATATTCCATTTAGAGGACTTGCTAGTTAGATTTTACTGTGTAGGCTTTAGTTATCTCCAGAGGCTATAAAAATATGTATAATGAAAAGGCATTTTTTTACTAAGAAGTTAGTATCTATATGTATATTTAGGAAATGGGAGGGAGCCAGAAATGAATATGGTTCATTTCTGAAGACAAACTATAGATTAATCTATGTTTAGTTATATAAACTGTATATAACAAGTTCAAACGAAGGCTTGTAGAATTGGCGTTTTGTAAAATACTTGTTTACCAGTAATGCTTAGCAAATTCCTCTTGGGTCAGAAAACTAATGTTTAAGCAAAATGAATGTGATTTTAAACTTAATTTTAGGGGAAATGCTATTGAAATTGGGAAGATTAAAAGAAGCCGGTGAAGTATTCAAAAACTTAATTGATCGGAATGCAGAAAATTGGTGTTATTATGAAGGCTTGGAAAAGGCATTGCAACTCCGTATGTAATGATTTTTCTCTTCTTCCTTAACTAGCTTTTGAGTATGATAAAATGAAAGTTAGAGCAGTTCTTGAGAATAGATAATTTTAGCATTAACAGTTGTTTTTTCATGTAGAAAAGTTACAGATTAGATGTGGGCATGAAAATTAACTAAAATATTTATACTTAATACTAAGAGATGGTTTTAGATTCCTTCACCCATTTAAAATCTTTTATTCTATTCATATTAGAGTTTGTATCAGTTAGGGTTCTCTAGAGGAACAGAAGTGATAGAATGAATGTGTGTGTCTAAAGGGGTTTATTAGAGTGTTCACAGGCTGTGGTCTGGTGTCCAACAACATCTGTCTTCCGATGGATGTCCAGGATCCAATAGTTGTTCATAAAACATTAAGAACTTTACCTAAAATATATAATGAAAGCTACTGATTATATTTTTTAAAAGTTCTTCTGGAGAGCTGGTTTAAAAGGATGATTTTAAGATGTGGTACACACCTTTAATCCTAGCACTCGGAAGAGAGGCAGGCGGATCTCTGTGTTCAAGTGCCGGACACACATACACACATTCACACACACATAGGCTCACACACGCATGCACGCACACACACACACACACACACACACACATAGACACATGTAGGATGATTTACTGATTATAATATTTTTACCACCACAGTTTTAAATGTAATTTTTGACAAAATTGAAAGCAACTTTGATACTTACAATACAGGTTTTGTGTTAAAGTTTGTTACTGTTATAGATAAAAATTATACTATAATCTCACATATTTTTACTGACACTAGGCTCTTTAGATGAGAGGCTTCAGATTTATGAAGAAATTAGTAAGCAGCATCCCAGAGCAGTTTCACCGAGAAGATTGCCTTTGAATTTTGTCCCAGGTAATATTAGGATATCTGTTGCAACATAATAATTCTTTTGAAACTAATGGGTACCATTCATGTTTTAAATTTTTCCTTTGTGTTCTAGAGTTTATATATTGGTGTGTGTATGTAAGAGTGATTAGTTATATTGCAAGCCAGTTTGTCATAAGCTCACTGACATAACAATCAAATGGCTAATCCCATGTAAAGGGGCTTGGAAATGCCATTTTTTCCTAATATGAAACTATATTGAGGCTGTGAAATGAGGTTATGATGTAAGAGGTGTTGTTGCAAGAATAAAGAAAGAATAGGGAGTAAGATACAGTCTGCCAATAGTGCTGAGGGTACTTTCATTATGGCTGAAGTGTGTGTTTTGACTCCTTGGTTTCTGCTGGTAAGCATTTCTCTAGTTTTCCTATTACTTGGTAAATCGTTTGATATCTTCCAATAAAATGACATGTCAGCTAATATGAAAACAGATATATACTGTACATGGAAGAGAGAATTGGTCATAAGATTAAGTCAGCTAGCATCAGGGGACGGTTATTTTCTTTATACCTGGTTGTATCTAAATTCATAAGTCTCCGTAAAATATCTATTCTCTCATCAAAGACATCGTGGGGAACATTGATTACTAATATAATATTTTAGGAATTGATTTATAAAGAATACAATTTTTAGAATATAAAAAGAGTGGTCAGTTATGAATTTTAGTATATAAATAAGAATGTCATGCTTCAATATATAGTTTAATATTGGTTTTAAGTATTGTAAGCTATGTACAAAAATATTTTCTTAAATAACTTAAAAAAGGCAGCTGTATTTAGAAGATAAAATTTCTTAGAATCGATGACAATCTGTTTAGGATATATACTCAAAGAGTTGTGAGCTCTTTGTGTCCTTCAGTGTTTGAGAAATGAGTACCATTCCTTTGAGATCCTCAGTAGCAGTCACTTTTTTGTTGTTTGCTATGACAAAAATACCTGCGATGAACACCTGCGAAAGGGGAAAGGTCTGTTTTTCTTACAGTGTCACAGGTTTAGTTTAGTCCATGGGTCCATTGTTTCTGGACGTGCTGAAGCAGAATGTTATTTGTAGAAGTGTATAGCTGTCCGATAGTGGGGATGAAGTAGACGGTGTTTAGAGTAACTAATAGACCCCAGATACTGCTTACTTCTTACACCGTGGTGCTCTTTCTTTAAACCAATTGGTGTAGTTTCAGTTTACATGAAGAAGCTGGGCTTAGTGGACAGGTTATTTGTTCACGGGCACACACAGAGTAGAGCATGTATATTCTTCTAAGCCACAGCCTCTTACTGTTTACCATAATATTATTAATTCCTCTGTATGCCTGAGGAAGTGCTGGGAAGATAGGATCTTTGAAACTACTTTTGGTTTGAAAGGAATTACTGATCTAGATGTAAATGCTATCTTGTGGCTTTCAAAAGATGAGTACATAGGATTTCATAAGAAATCTGAAGTCATGTTTATGATGTTCAGTGATATTGCTTATGCGTCTTTTACTTCGTGCAGTCTGCTCAACCAGGTAGCCAGTCTGCTTTGTTGGTTTGCGATTGCTGGGTTTTGTGCAGTGTTGCTACTCATAACAAAACCCAGGAAAACATTTAAATAATTTGCTGGCATAAGATACCTTGTGAAAAAGTTTTTAAAATTCATTTGTGTGTGTGTATGTGTTAGATGGGGTGGCAGTGGGGTTGTCTGTACGCATATGCCACAGTGTGTGTGTGTGATCAGAGGCTGTTATAGACTGGCCAGGACCCCAACAGGAAGCCATCTTCCTGGAGTTGGTTCTCTCCTTCCATGCGGGTCCCAGGGGTTGACCTTGGGTCATCAGGCTCATGTACCCATTGAGCAATCTTGCTGACCCCCATGTTTCTGGTTTTTTTTTAATAAATGGATAAATTCAAGCCTTACTGTCATTATGTTCCTATGTCTTCATTTAAAAGCAGATTTCAGTATTTTCTCCCTCTCTCCTCTTTTCCCTTTCATCTTCTTCCTCTTTTTCTGTACCCCGATTTCCTCCTTCTTCCTTTTTTGATGGATCTCCCAGCTGGTTTTGTAGCTAAGGATGACTTAGAATATCTCATTCTTCATGCTCTACCTCCCTAGTCCTAGGATTAGAAGCATTTGCCACCACATCCTTTTTACTGCAGTGCTTGGGATAGAAGTAAGGGCCTTTGTGCATACCAGGGAAGCTTTTACTAATTGAGCTACATCTCTAACCCCTTTTTAATGTTCCTGCTAAAAACAAAAAAGTGACACCAGCTGCTTCTGATTGGTAGGTACACTTAGATCACAGCACTCAGGAGCCTGAGTTAGGAGGCTATCAAGGTTGGTTGGAGCAACGTAGCAAAGGTATGTCTCAAACAAACAAACAAAAACAAAAATGAAGATACTAGAAATTTTTGTTACAGGTAGCAGTAATAAGAAAATTATTTGCTTGATGTTGCAAGTAGGGTGTTTATTACTTCATAGCTAAGTGCCTCAGCTCAAGTTAATGTGTGACATTCTTCAGTGGCAGTCTCATTCCCCAGAAGATGGTCTCTGTTGGCAAATATTTATACATTTTTGTTATAATCACTGCTTTATCACTAGTACCTGAAATAATGTTGGGATATAGTAGCGTACCTGGTCCATGATTGTGGAATGAACAAATGTTGAAATTGGTAATACCACTTGAACTCAAGTTTAGGAAGATAATTTGCCTACTTCTTAAAAATAGTGCCAGTCATAGTAGATGTGGAAATGCCATTATCAGTTGTCTGCAGGGGTTTGGACAAAGTCTATGTGAGGGAGAGATTAGGAAGAATACCTGTTCTTAGAATTTTAACCAGATTGGTTAGTAAATTGATGCTGTCTAAAACTGCACAATCTTTTCATTTACCTGTCAGAAGTATTCCTTGGAGATACTTTGAATAGAAATTAGGGGAAATGTCAACTGAAACATTGCTGCTATGCTTGTTATATGACAAGATAGTGCTGACTTTGGAGGTTTAAAATCTGATCTTAGAATAACTGTTCTGAAGGAGCTTTATCTGTTCAGTAATTTGACAGTTGATCCCATCAGCCAAAGTTTACTTTTGTCTCTAGGTAAAAAATTTAGAGAACTCATGGATAAATTCCTGAGACCAAACTTGAGCAAAGGATGTCCACCCCTGTTCACTACTTTGAAATCTTTGTATTCTAATGCAGAAAAGGTAAGTTTGGCTTTTAATCAGTTTTGCCATTATTAACAGGAAGATTTCTATGGACTATGCTATGATTTAATTATTTTCTCTATTGTACCAATGTTTGTCTTTTTATACCAATACTATATACCAAAAATATATGATTATAGTATAATGATAGCAAAGGGCTTATCATGTTATGAAGTTTGTAGCAAGGAAAAGCATTTTAAAAACACTGAGATTTGCCAGGTGGTGGTGACACACACCTTTAATCCCAGCGCTTGGGAGGCAGAGGCAGGAAGATCTGAATTCAAGACAAACCTGGTCAGAGACTTTAAGTAAATCTTTAACGATCCCATTATGGTATGATGCCTTTACCTGGTTGGGAGGGGGAGATGCCATTAGGTCAGTGGAGTATGAGGGACATGTTGTAATTAATAAGTTAAATCCTAGTAGGTATGACAGTTTTAGGATTTGGGGAGATGTCTCAGTCGCATAGAACTCGCTGCACAAGCATCTATGTAGAAAGTGGGTATGTACTTGCAGTCCAGTGCTAGAGACATGGAGCGCCCTGGGGCTTGCTTGCCAGCTAGCCTTGCTTAAGTAACCAGGCTCAGGTTTCAATGAAAGATCCTGACATGTAAAACACCTGACACACACGCACCCTCCCTCATGTGCACTGCATACCTTATAAGCGAGTATGATAAAGAAACTACCTTTATACTTAAGTCTTGGTTATAAAATTGAAAGATAAATAGATAATTAGAACTTGATAGGAAAGCCAAGTGTTGTAGCACAGACTTGCAGTTCTTATTGCTTGGGAGACAGACAGGGGGACTTCAGCTCAGGAGGCTTAACTAGTGCAGCATAGTGAGCCCTCTCCCTGCTAGAAAAGGGGGAGGGTTAATCAAAAGGAAGTTATACTTTTATTCCCAAATATTCTTTCTTGAATTTCTTATTTTTTAAGGTCTAAAATCTTATGGTCAGTCATTTTTATAGTCAATTTTTGAAAAACGCTGTTGGATATTAAGATTTTTTTTATCAATCATCTCTCAGTTTATTTAAGTTTGACCCATATTTTTATTTTAAGTAATACTTGTGGATAATGAAATGTTGGAATAAAATCAGTAGTTAGAAAATCTGATTGGCTCATGAAACCTTGAGGGTCCCACTCAAATCATTTTCCCAGCCTAGCAGTTGGTGAGTTAGGATAATCGATTCATGTTCCACCATGGGCATGTTCTGGCATGTAACTCGCAGCTCGTTGGGAATTCTGTCACTTACTTGCTGGAGCTTTAATTGCAAAGACCACAGGTCAAAAGCCATGCTTTAAGAAGTTATTAAAGCTTTTATTTCAATAATTAAAATATAATAGAGTCTCTTTAGTACTAATCAAATATAACTGCTTGAAGAAAATATTTAAAACAAGAGAAGACGGTTGGACTTAGAAGGTTTAAAGTTTGTCGAAAATTTAAGACATTGTATTAGTGAGAAAATATTAGCAATAAATAACTTCAGGAAAGGTTTGTTCTGGTTCGCAGTTTAGGAGTTTGGTCTGTGTGAACATCTTTGTGAGGGGAATGTATAGTGGAATACATTGATCACATCATGGCAGGCAGGCATTGAAAAGGGAAAGGAAAGGGCTGGAATATCAATATACTCTGAAAGACATGCCTTTCCAGTGACCTAATGTTCCTCCCACATAGACCCATTCTACAATTTCTGCTGTCTCCCAGTAGTGGTGTCAGTTAGGAATTAAACTAGAGTTTGAATCTCAACACCTACTTAAAAAGCCAGGCATGGCTGTACTTTCCCATAATCCTCTCAGTCTCACAGTCTAGCTCAGTTGGTGAGCCTGAACCTCATAGAAGAGAAAGTGTATCGGCACACGAGACCACTTCCTAAATATAACCCCAGCAGCACAGACAGACAGAGAAACAATAAATGGGACCTCCTGAAATTGAAAAGCTTCTGTAAAGCAAAGGGCACAGTCAACAAGACAAAAGGACAGCCTACAGAATGGGAAAAGATTTTCACTAACCCCACATCCTACAGAGGTTTGATCTCCAAAATATACGAAGAACTCAAGAAATTGATCATCAAAAGAACAAATGATCCAATAAAAAGATGGAGTAGAGACCTAAACAGAGAACTCTCCACAGAGTAATCTAAAATGACTGAACGACATGTAAGGAAATGTTCAACATCCTTAGTCATCAGAGAAATGCAAATCAAAACAACTCTGAGATTCCATTTTACACCTGTAAGAATGGCCAAGATCAAAATGGCTTATGCTGGAAAGGATGTGGGGTAAAGAGAACATTCCTGCATTGCTGGTGGGATTGCAAGCTGGTACAGCCCCTTTGGATGTCAGGGTGGCAATTTCTCAGAAAATTAGGAAGCAACCTTCCTCAAGACCCAGTAATACCACTTTTGGGCATATATCCAAAGGATGCTCAGTCATGCCACAAGGACATGTGCTTAACTATGTTCATAGCAGCATTGTTTGTCATAGCCAGAACCTGAAAACAACCTAAATGCCCCTCAACCAAAGAATGGATAAGGGAAATGTGGCACATTTTTCACAGTGGAGTACTATACTCACTCATAAGTGGTTTTTCAACATAAAGCAAAGAAAATCAGCTTACAGATTACAATCCCAGAGAATTTAGACAGCAAATGAGGACCCTAAGAGAGACATACACAGATCTAATCTACATGTGAAGTAAAAAAAAGACAAGATCTTCTGAGTAAATTGGGAGCAGGGGCATCTTGGGAGAGGGTTGAAGGGGAGGGGAGAGGCAGGGAGTGGAGCAGAGAAAAATGTAGAGCTCCATAAAAATCAATAATAAGAAAAAGATATCTGCTGCCTTTAATTTTGTTTTATCCATGGTTCTTAAACTCGTGTATGTGTTAACTAGAGGGTTTATAAGCAGAGATTATAGATTCTGTCTGAATTGTCTAAAACTGTGGTTCTTGGGGGCTGGAGAGAGATGGCTCAGTGATTAAGAGCACTGGCTCTTCTTAGAGAAGACCTAGGTTTGGTTCCTTCAAGGGAACCAGTGCCTACTTCTGATCTTTCGTGAGCACCCAGGCAAGCATGCGGAGCACATACAATCATGCAATCAAAATCCCCTCTTTTTTTGTTTTTAGAGAGAAGTTTTCTCTGTGTAGCCCTGGCAGTCCTGGAATTAACTCTGTAGATTAGGTTGGCCTCAAATTCAAGAGATCCACCTGCCTCTTCTTCCTGAGTACTGGGATTAAAGATGTGGTCGAATACACCTGGCTTACAAAAACACTTTTACATAAAATAAATATTTTAAACGATGTACACCTCTTGGGTTCCTATCTTGATGATATTAGTGATCTATGGATTTCACCTTCAGAACTATTCCTATGAAAAACAATTAATTTCCAGATCATGAGTTTGCTTTCTTGCCTGCCTGCCTATCTGTCTGCTGTCTGTCATCTATCGATCTATCGATCTATCGATCTAATCTATCGGTTTTTTGATACAGGGTTTCTGTATGTAAAAGTCCTGGATGTCCTGTAACTCTGTAGATCAGGTTGGCCTCTAACTCAATGAGATTTGCCTGCCTCTGCCTCCCAAGTGCTGGGATTAAAGGCGTGTGCCACCACTGCCCAGCACTTTAATTTATTTTGTTGATAGAAAATGCACATAATTTTGGAGTGCATTGTGCCTCTTCTGCACACATATACAATATCTAGTGACCAGATAGGGTAACTAACATCTCTGGCTCCTTAAGTAAATCATCTGTTAGGGAATTTGGAACTCCTGTTTTATAGTTTTAGAAAAAAATATAAATTGTTAGGAACTGTTATTACCCCACTGTGCTATAGAGCAGAGCTTCTTAAACTTTTCCACTTGTGACCTTTTTTGCCTGAGAAGTTTTTATTGACCCCTGATTTTATAAGCATTTAAAATAAGTTTTATGTAGGTCAAACATTTACTGATAATAAACCATGTTATAATTTATTTTAAAACACTTCTTTGGTCTATATATATTTACATAATTTATTAAAGATGAGAACATATTTGCATGCTAATGGTGGATGTGCTTATCTGTTTTTATATAAAGAATTAAATCTTGGCTGTGTATTTGATACTGCCGGGCACAGAGCACATTTAGTTCTCCTAGACTTTATGTTTGTGGTGTGTGAGTATGCACGTGCATGTAGAAGTTAAAGGATGACTTTAGGTATTTGTCCTTGCCTTCTACCGTGTTTGAGTGTCTTATCTTCGCTATTGACTGCATATACCATACTAGCTGGCCAGTGAGATTCTGGGGAGCTATCTCTGCCTCCCATCTCCTTATAGGAACACTGAAATTAGAGGCACACACAACTCTCCAGCTTTTATGTGGGCTCTAGAGATTAAAACTCGGGCTCTCTGCTAGTGCCAGCTTTTATGTGAGTGCCAGGGTGTGAACCCGGGTCTTCCTGCTTGTGTGACCAGCACTTTACTGACTGAACCATCTTTTTTTTTTTTTTTTGGTTTTTTTCGAGACAGAGTTTCCCTGTAATTTCTAGAGCCTGTCCTGGAACTAGCTCTTGAACCATCATTTTTAATGTGTGCCTTTTAAACTTTGAATCATTTTCAAATTAAAAATTTGAAAAATTAAATTTTTTTGTAAGGAGTGACATTTTATAAAATTAAATATTTATATAGTTTTTATAGTTTTACAGAGCAAAACAGGGAAGCAAAAGACAATTTAATTTTTCATGAATTATATAAATGTGGTAATTTGTCCTTCAATAACATCAGGATTCTGGGATTACAGATCTAGCTTGCTGGTTGATGAAAATTTATTTGAGCTGTTTTTGATCTTTTTCTTCTTGGGATCATTAATAAACACAGCAGTGCTTTGTCTTTTTCTTGGTCCTCTAAAATGTTCAGATTGGCGGGCGGTGGTGGCGCACGCCTTTAATCCCAGCACTCGGGAGGCAGAGGCAGGCGGATCTCTGTGAGTTCGAGGCCAGCCTGGTCTACAAGAGCTAGTTCCAGGACAGGCTCTAGAAACTACAGGGAAACCCTGTCTCGAAAAACAAAAACAAAAAAAAAAAGAGCTAGTTCCAGGACAGGCTCCAAAGCTACAGAGAAACCTTGCCTAAAAAAAAAATTTAAAAAAAAAATTGCCTAAAATGTTCAGATTGGGAGGTGGGAGAAATAGTATTTTGATATCTTTAGTTTGAGAGATGTTGAGTGGTTGAGAAAACTTGCTGTTCTTTCTAAGGACCTGAGTTTGGCTCCCAGCATACATGTCAGAGAGCTCATAACCACATTTAATTCAAGGTTTAGGGCATTGGGCGCCCTCTTTTGGCCTCCATGAGCACCTGCACAGAAATTGCTTACACACAGACTGACACACAATAAAAATAAAAAATGAATAGCTGTTCCGATCAAATTAGTTCGCAAATAAAAATACATTCAGTAAAGCATTTTTAAATTAAAAAATTGTTTCTTTAACAGGTTTCAATAATCCAGGAACTTGTTACTAATTATGAAGCTTCTCTTAAAATGACTGGCTTTTTTAGCCCTTATGGTAAGTTTAAACTAGACTAAATTAGAATTTTATTGCTTATTTCAATCTAATCACGGAAATACTAGTTTACATTTATTATGTGTATATTACATAAATGCCTACTTACTGGTTTTTGAATTAGTGAATAAAATGAGAGTATTTTTAATATTATTTAGTTTAAAATTTCCATAATCTTTTTTATTGTGAGTTTGCCTTATTTAACAAGGAAAACAGATTTAAGAGGTTGAATGGCTTGCCCAAGACCAGGTATTTAGTTTAATTAGAACCTGTTTTCCTGAATCCCTGAATTCTATATTTTTTATTCTTGAATTAAGTTTTAATTATGTCTATTTGGACCTTTGATTCTCTGTGAGGATGTATGTAAACAAAGACAATTTAGAAAATGCTGTAGGATGTTTCAAGTATGGAGACAATCTCTTTATATTCTTCATGTGTCTTTTTAGACAATTTAGAAAGTCCTGTAGGATGTTTCAAGTATGGAGACAATCTCTTTATATTCTTCATGTGTCTTTTTGTACTCTTCATGTGTCTTCAAGTATGGAGACAATCTCTTTATATTCTTCATGTGTCTTTTTGTACTCTTCATGTGTCTTCAAGTATGGAGACAATCTCTTTATATTCTTCATGTGTCTTTTTATACTCTTCATGTGTCTTCAAGTATGGAGACAATCTCTTTATATTCTTCATGTGTCTTTTTATACTCTTCATGTGTCTTCAAGTATGGAGACAATCTCTTTATATTCTTCATGTGTCTTTTGTGTCATTGCTCTTGGAGTTTGGAGGGTTTTTTTGATTTTTCTGGGGAAAAAATTAGTGTGATGAATGTTTTGCCTGCATGTGTGTGTCTGTGCACTATTTGCATGCCTGGTTCCCCATAGACCAGAAAAGGGCAGTAGATTCCTTGGAATTGGAGTAACAGACAGTTGTGAGCTGCCATGTGATGTTAGGACTCGAACCTGGGTTCTCTGGAAGAGCAGAACGCTCTAAACTGCTGAGCCATCTATCCAGACTCCAGCCGATACTGTTTTTTGTTGGGTTTTGTGGTCTTTTAATATATCGAAGTGATGGCTTTAAGAAATGCCTTTTGTTGCTGAGCGGTGGTGGTGCACGCCTTTAATCCCTGCGCTCGGGAGGCAGAGGCAGGCAGATCTCTGAGTTCGAGGCCAGCCTGGTCTACAAGAGCTAGTTCCAGGACAGGCTCCAAAGCTACAGAGAAACCCTGTCTTGAAAACCAACCAAACAAAAAACCCAACAAAGAAATGCCTTTTGTTAAAAGCTTATTTGTTTTGTAGACTTCCCTATACTTTAGATTTGGCTGGCTGCTTTCTTTTGGTATCATTGTGTGTTTTTCTCTGTCTTTCCTATTTCATGTAGCATTAGTAGTTGAGATGAATAGATTTGAGATCTGTTTGAATACATCACAGGTGGTGCTTTGTGCTTGACATGCTCTGGTTATCTCTCTGATGGTAGCATTGATCAGAGTTTCTTATCAGGCCAATGTGCCTGTTAAAAAGTTCCTCCTGGACCTCTGACCTAAGGATTTTGGTAATCTTTGAGTAGTAGTTCCTAGATCCCTTATTTCATTCTTACTCCCCACAGCAGGGCAGAACAGGCTATAGGTTGAACCCAGGGCCTCGTGCAAGTGTTATGCCACGGACTTAGAACTCTAGTTCTGAAACTGTTTTTAAAGAATCTTCTTTCATATACTTTGGTCTCCTGAATTAGATAGTGTTTATGAAAGATAAATGTTTGATTCTTTGGCCTTGTCTGCATTTTCCCTATTTACTTTTCTCTTGCCATGACAAGACACCATGACCAAGGTAACATAACAGATGACAACAAACATGCAGTGTGGGTTCATGGTCTCAGAGGGTTAGAACCCATGTCCATCGTGACAGGGAGCATGTCAGCAGGTAGACAGCTGAAAGTCTATGTCTACATCCACAAGCACTAGGCAGACAGCACTAACTGTAAATGGCATGGGCTTGCAACCTTAAAGCCAAATTCCACTTCTCTAACCTTCTCATTCTTTTCCAGTGGTTCTGTACACTGGGGACCAAGCATTCAAGTATATGAGTCTGTTGGGGCTGTTTCTATTCAGACCATCACAGCCTTCTAGTTTATGCTTCAGTGTTATTCACACTATTGTCTTGTCATTTGTTTAGTTGGCTACATATCTTCGGTTGATAGAATACAGGTAATTCACTCTGCCTCACTGTAGACACGTCTGCCATTCTGCAGTCCATTTTGGTAGCTGCTTCAGTGCAGGATTGGAAGCAGAATAGAGCTCAGATAATGTATCTATGTGGCTGCTATTGTTAGTTGACTTTGGGCTGTGGTACCCTAATCTTAGAGTTGTGGTATATGAGGGGTATTGTTGTCTCACCGGGGTATATTTTTTGAGTCATAATTCTTCACTTTGATGATGCTCTGGCTGTGTTTAAGTTTATAATGTGCTACTTGAGACAATTGCACACTCTTGAGATAACTCATGTGAACTTAGAACTCATTCCTCTGCTTCTTGTGTCATATTTGCTAGACATACATATTTTGCACATGTGGCAGTGCATAATGTGTAAGTTTTTCTTCTGCTGAAATCCTGCAATGATAGGTAGGTAATCTCTGCTCCAAGTTACCCTCTTTGATTATTTTTCTGGCTCACTGCATTTTGTTTTTGTTGGGAGAACTCATGCAGTTAGATAGATTGTTCTTTTCTGGCACTATTTATTTGGAGATTTTATTCCTGTGCATGGCTGTTCCTTTTGAACTTGATGCCATGGAGTCATGCCTCTTTCTGGTAGATTGTTTTTGCTGAGCTTTTGCTCTTAGTAATAATAGTTGATCTCAATATGAATTAGGAAAATAAAGCATGTAGGTTTGCTCTACTTAGTATTCCTGTAACAATTTAATATTTGTTTGCTTGCAGAGAATGGGGAAAAGGAACCCCCGACAACTCTACTCTGGGTCCAGTATTTCCTGGCACAGCACTTTGATAAACTTGGACAGTATTTGCTGGCTTTGGAGTATATTAATACTGTGATTGCTAGTACTCCAACTCTGATAGAATTATTCTACATAAAAGCAAAAATTTACAAGGTAAGATCTTAATCTTGATTTTTTTGTGTGATTGGAATTGAGTCATTTTTTTAAGCTGAAGTAGCAGTAACTCCTAAGATTCTCTGATAATTTTTCCTATATTCTAATAATTTTAAGGAATTCTTTATTGTGTAACAATGTTAGTCATTTGGTTCAGTTCTTAGAGTGGATTTATAATCACCTAGTTTTCTAGGTAAACTGATAACATCATGTCCAATTTCTAACTTGTTTTCTTTTTTTTTTAAATATTTATTTATTTATTATGTATACACTATTCTGTCTGTGTGTATGCCTGCAGGCCAGAAGAGGGCACCAGACCTCATTACAGATGGTTGTGGTTGCTGGGAATTGAACTCAGGACCTTTGGAAGAGCAGGCAATGCTCTTAACCGCTGAGCCATCTTTCCAGCCCCCTAACTTGTTTTCATTTATATTTCTTTCCCATTTCTATGGCACCCATGTTCTCTAAGTGGATTTGTCTAACACCTCTCCTCCTGCAGCATATAGGTAATCTTAAAGAAGCTGCAAAGTGGATGGATGAAGCACAGTCTTTGGACACAGCTGATCGATTCATCAATTCCAAATGTGCAAAATACATGCTTCGAGCAAATATGATAAAAGAAGCAGAGGAAATGTGCTCCAAGTTCACAAGGGTAGGGAATAGCATATATAAGTATATAATTGTCTGAATTAAAATTGAAGTTCTATGGTGGTTTGTTAAGTTTGTCATTGAAATTCATAAGAATTCCTTTAAAAAAAATCCCATTTTGTCCATGTTCCAAATATGGTTTCTTATTGTGGTGTTGGCATGCGTGTGGGTGTGAATGCAAGCACCCAAGATGTCCAGAGGAGAATATCAAATCTCCTGGAGCTGGAGTCAAAGGTGGTTGTGAGCTGATCAGTGTGGATGCTGGCCACTGAACTCTGGTCCTCTGGCCAAATTCACTTTGTGTTGGGTGTGCTGATGTACACCTTTAGTCCCAGCTTTGAGGAGGCAGAAGCAGGCCAATCTCCGTGAGTTCAGGGCTGAATTGATCTTCATAGCAAGATTCAGGCTAGTCAGGGTTGCATAGTAAAACTCTGTTTTAAGATAAGTAAACTTTAAAAATTTAGTTTGTATCACAAATTTGTCTCCTTTATAACTTATTTTTTTAAATATTTATTTATTTATTATATATACAATATTCTGTCTGTGTGTATACCTGCAGGCCAGAAGAGGGCACCAGACCCCATTACAGATGGTTGTGAGCCACCATGTGGTTGCTGGGAATTGAACTCAGGACCTTTGGAAGAGCAGACAGTGCTCTTAACTTCTGAGCCATCTCTCCAGCCCCCTCCTTTATAACTTATGACTTCTCTTTAGTTCTCTATTAAATCATCTTCAGAATTGCTCAGAGTTCTTTCTGTGTATTTTCTGTGACATTTTAGAATTTAAGTTATCTAAAAATTGTTTGGCTAAATACTTGTCCTATATTTTCTTCTTTTATTGTCCCTTCTGTAATAGTGTCCTAATAGACATGATACTTGGTTTTGATTAAAATTACAGGTTCAGCCGGGCGGTGGTGGCGCACGCCTTTAATCCCAGCACTCGGGAGGCAGAGGCAGGCGGATCTCTGTGAGTTCGAGACCAGCCTGGTCTACAAGAACTAGTTCTAGGACAGGCTCCAAAGCCACAGAGAAACCCTGTCTCGAAAAAAACAAAAAAAAAAAAAAAAAAAAAAAAAAATTACAGGTTCATAGAACAGAACAGAAGGCCTGAAGATTGATTCAAATATATTTGGAAACTTGAAAGAAGCACTTTTAAAATTAAAGATAAAATTGCTGAGGTGGGCATTTATGTTGAAAAATTAAATGGTGTCCCTGTCTTACATTGCACACATACCAGTTCAGAGGGACCAAAGAGGTAAATATAGAAGACAAATCAGATATTTGAAGGAAATGCAGCAGGAGTCAATTTAGTTTACAGAAAGGTTCTTCATGTTTGGAGAGGAAGCTTTTTTTTTTTTTCTTAAAGAAGCAAGGAGGCATATTTTTTTTTAAAAAATTTAATTTTTAGGTGGTTTTTGTTTTGTTGCTGGTGTTGTCTTCTTCAGGTTTCTCTGTGAAGTCCTGGCTATACTGGAATTCATAGAGACCAGGCTGGCCTTGAATTCCTAGAGATTTGCTTCCCAAGTGCTGGGATTAAAGGCATGTGCCAACTCTGCCTGGTCCTTTTAGGTATTCTGTCTCTTGATAGTTCTGTATTATTGATATGCTGTTCTCCTAACTTTCTCTGTATCTTTCTTTATACTTTGAGCATCTTTTTGGTTATTTATTTAGCTTTTTGAGGCAGGTTCCAGTAGGCAAAGATGACTTAAAATACACTGGGTAGGGAAGATGATCTTGAACTTCTGATCCTCGTGTCTGCCTTCTGAGTGCTAGAACTACAGGTTTGTGCCCCCGTGCCCAGTTTTCTATGGTGCTGTGTATTGAACCCAGGGCTTGATTCACAGTAGGCAAACATTCTGCCAGGTGAGCTACAGGATACTCAGCTTTACTAATTTAAGTTTTTATTGACATATAGCAGTAGTGCATATTAATGGAGTTCAGTGTGTTATTTATATGTGCATGTTTAACATGAACTGATCAAATTCAGTCACCCTAGAAATGTTAAGAGGAAGCATGAATAACAATGATATATTTGACTATATTAATTTAAGCATATGTGTAGCAAAATAATAGTAATCAGAGTGAGAGAGAATTGGAGAATGTATCCACCCTATGATGATGACAGAAACTTTGCCAAGAACACGGGGGCTGGAGAGATGACTAGTAGTACTGTTTACGTCCATGTAGGACACTCAGGTGTCTGATGCTTCATAGGACCATCTTTGGAATTGAACGGTCTTGGGTCACGCCGTGACCAGTACTGTGCTTCTGCATCCTTTCCACTACATCACAGGTGTCAAGAGTAGAAGAGATGACAACAGAGAATCATAAAAGTCCTTAGGTTTTTAGATAAAAATACTATTTGGTAGGTAAAGGTAGGGAGTAGAAGTAGAATTAAAAAATGAATGTGTAAAATTTAAGTTAAATTTTAGTCCAGTGATTTAAATAAGTTCAGACATCTAGAATGTCTTCAAGGGCATAGGAGAATAAAGTGAATGAGTGAAATGCTCACGTTGACAGATTGTTTAAAGCTTAGACTTACAGAGGGTTACAAATGCTTTATTAGTAGTTCTTTATGGTAAGTGTTATAATTATGCTGGCCTACCCTGTCACCTGGGTACTCTGTCCCTTTAAGAGACAGGCTCTGCCCACTCCCAGTCTCCCTCCCCCATATACACAGAGGCAAGCTGCTATCACCCCACCTCTGTCCTTCTGAAGAGACAGTCTCTGCCTCCCCCCCTTTCCTCTTTCCTCTCTTTCTCTGTCCCTCTTATCTCTCCCTCTCCTCCATAACCCCTTACCCTTATATCCTCCCAATACCCCTAAATAGACTCTCTGCATGGTGTATCTGTCTGTCTCCCACCTGCAGTGGTACCTGACAAGGTCACCCTGCGCCATAAATCATAACAGTAAGATTTTTGAGATGAAGTAACATTTTTTTTTCTGTGAAAACATTCATAAGAAAATGGAAAATATGGGGTAGCTGGAGAGATGACTCAGTGATTAAAAGCACTGACTGCTCTTCCAGAGGACCCAGGTTCAATTCCCACTACCTACGTGGCAACTAATAACTATCTGTAAATTCAAGATCTGATACCCTAATGTAGACATACATGCAGGCAGTGCAAATAAAATAAAAATAAATTATTTAAAAAAAGAAAATAGAAAATATACATAACCGTAAAGGAGAAATAAGGTAAGCCTTATTTTTTAGATCTGGAGATAATTAATTTATAGACTTTTTGTTGTTGTAGGTTTTTGTTTGTTTTTGTTTTTGTTCTGAGGCAGGCTCTTTCTTGTAAGCTTATACTAGTCTTACACTTGACGTCTTCTTGCCTTCCTAAGCATTGGGAAATTTTAGACTTAATAAATTTCAAGAATTGAACTGATAGTAGAAAGTGGTCGTAAAAATGGTCAAAGACTAAAAATGGTTTTATAAGTATACCTTTCTCATCTTTTCTGAAATCATACAAATTTGTTTAAAATAAATCCGTTTTGACCGATGACAAAAATCCAGTGCCCTACATTGAAGCTGAGTAACTTACATTCCTCTTATCTTCAAGTCTGAACTAAAAAATACTTGTAACAAATCCAGGAGTCTTTCTCTTCTTTTTTAAGGCAAGGTCAAGCTATGTACTTCAGACTGGCTTTGAACTCAGAATTCTCCTGCCTCAGGCTCCCAAGTGCTGGGATTATAGGTTTGCACCACCATGTTTGGTGTCACTTGGTTTAATAGCGTGCGACACAGGAGAGCTCGTGAAGAGGAAGACTCACTGTGAAGCAGCAGATGCTCTTAAGCTCAGATGTGTGAGCAAAGAAAGTGACCACGTACAGCCTGACTCATAGGAAGGAGATTGAGAGCCTGAAAATGTTACTAAAAAATATGATAATGGTATTGATCTTTGTAACAGTGACCTTGAGCCATCAAGATGTTAAATAGGAAGGAAGTGGAAAGAAGATGGCAATATAAAAATTAGTAGTAGTTAAAATAAGATCTTCGATGCTTAAAAATAGCTTTAGTAATTTGAAGTTTGTTCTGCACAAAGTGGTGAGCACCCCAGTGGAGCTGAATAAGTAAAACTTTGTAGTTTAAAACCATTAAGGAGGCCGGGGTGATGGTGTTTGTCTTTAATCCCAGCACTTGGGACAGAGGCAGGTGGATCTCTGTGAGTTAGAGGCCAGCCTGTTCTACAAGAGCTAATTTCTAGGACGGGCTCCAAAGTTACACAGAGAAACCCTGTCTCAAAAAACCAAATATAAATAAATAAAAATTAAAAAGTAATGTGATTTGGGGGAATCTGTTTTATTCCTTGCTGCCATACATTTATGCGAGTTTCCATTTCAGGAAGGAACATCTGCCATGGAAAATCTAAATGAAATGCAGTGTATGTGGTTTGAGACAGAATGCATTTCGGCCTATCAGCGCCTTGGGAGATACGGGGATGCCTTGAAAAAATGCCATGAAGTGGAAAGGGTGAGTTGTTTAGGACGTAGGTTCTAGTTTCTTCTGTAAGTGACAAGGAAAGCAGGTACATGTCTACACTGGATCATCTGCCTCTTCTGACTAACTGTGACAGCTTCATTTGAAAACGGTTCCTTAACTACTGTTGTGAGCAGTGCGCAGTGAACGAGTACTTCTTTGACACTTTTGACATGTTTATGTATTTTTTTTCTGAAGAGAAAAGGAAACAGTTTAGTAAAAACAGTTTGTCCTGTGACTGACATACATTCACATTTTCTCTTCCCTCATCTGGCCATTATTTAATTTTCATCAGCAGCCTAGGAGGACACACAGCAGGTGGCAACATCTTCCCCCTTAAACATCAGGATCTGGTCCACAGTCAGCCTCTCTCCAGTCTGTCTTCCCAGGATGTTTGTTCTCACATTGGTACCCTGTGCATCAGCTGGCCAGTTTGCAGACTATTACATACATTGAGAATTTTGTGTATGACATGCCTTAGTGAGGGCATTTTTCTTTTCCTTTGTGTGAATTTTTGTTTTCCTGTTCTTTGTCATCTCTGAAGCACTCTCCTTCTACATGGACCACAGGAGGAAAGGAGCCGCAAATGCACCCCTGAGGCAGTCCTCAGCAGCCCTCAGTTGTGGGGCACTCGGCACCACTCTTCCCCTGCTGACGCAGTATAAAACCACAGGCATCGTAGTCAGGTGAGCCTGATGTCTGCACCGTGGCAGTCACTTTGGCCTTCCTCCCATGCGAAACTTCCGAGGTTACCCGGAGGAAGGCTCTGTCTTAGGGGGTGGCTTTTGATGGGAGCTGGAACTAGGATTATACCAGAACTTTTATAGAAATCTCCAAGATTTGCTTTGTTTTGTTTTTGTTTCTTCTGTCCTTTAAACTTGTATTTCTAGGGGAAAGACTTCTCATTTTCTCTTTGAGAATTCTAAGTCTTTTTTATTATATGTTAAATATTCAAACACTGTAGTTTAAATCAGGCTTCTGTTTCTGTGGTGAAATTGTGGAACAGAGTTGGGGCTGGAGTTGTAGGCCTGTAATCCCAGAACTCAGGAGGATACTAAGTTTGAGGCTAGTCTGAATTGCAAGTGGTATTCAAGGTCAATCTAGGTGACATAGACCTTGTCACAACAAAAAAGGGACAGGAGGTAGGTCGGTGAATAAATGTGCTTGTTGTCCAAGCCTAGTGACTTGACTTCAGATCTGTGGAGTCCATAACTCCTGAATGTGGTGGTGTGTGCTTGTAGTCCTGGGGTTCCTGTGGTGAGTTGGGAGGTGGAGATGAGGCAAAAGCAGGAAAATCCCTTGGCACTTGTGGACCAGCTAGCCTGGAGTGCACAAATTGCAAGAGAGACCCTTGTCAAACAAGGTGGATGGACTGGAGAGATGGCTTGGCCGTTAGGAGCACTTGCTCCTGCAGAGGACGGGGCATTTGATTCCCAGCATCCACATGGTGACTTATAACCAGCCATCCTTGACTCTTAACTCCAGAGTATCTGATAGATCTTCTGATCTTCATGGACAACACACATGCACATGGTATAAAAACATACATGCAGGCAAGACACTCATACTCATAAAATAAATGAATGAAAATGAACCAAGAAAACAAAACGAAGTGGAAGGTGAGCACTAACACCCACGTTTGCCCTCTGACCTCCATGTATGTGTCATGGTACACATATCCATCACACACACATATTGAACACAAACCTTACACAGAAATAAAGAACAAAAGCTAGCAGCAAAATATACTGAATATCAGTAGCTTATATTAGTGCTCACTGGTGTCTGCCACTTCAAAGGCTTCCTGCATGTTACAGAAAGATTTCATGTTCCTGTTGTCATGAGAGATACATTCTTTAAACACTTGCGAATTAGTACTTTTAGCAAGGATGCAAGTAGAAACCTCGTTTTCCTGCTGAAGTTTAATGTAAATGTTCGTAGGGTTGTTAAAGTTGAAACTTCTCAGACTTAAGTCCCATTCTTAATATTGATACCTCTATTGCTTTAAGATTTGCAGTATTTTCTAGATTCCCAGACTGTGATAAGTAAATCTTTTGCTAGTGTGTGTCATTAGGTTTATAGTGACTTTGGCTGAGTAGCATGAATGAAATTCTTATATTAGGTAAACTACTTCTAGTTCAAAAAATGATTTAATTTAAAAAATATTTTTGAAGGGAAAGGATTACACTGACTACCAGAGATTAAAATGTAGAAATCATCACTCTCTGTTCATATGGCCTAATTATATTTATTAAAAAATTAACTGTCTTATTCAGAGTTTGTTATTGGCATTTCACTCTATGAAAAATCTGAAACATAAACAAGAAAAGAGCTACTTCTTATGCCACTTATAATAATTATATTTATACTAAAAATAAAAGCTTAACTAATATACATATTTTACATGTATGTAGAAATGTGTTTAGTATAAATAATATTAATGACTGATGTCTATCAAATTTAATACATTTAAAGAAAATGCGTAATGTCGTTGGAAAGATTTAAGACTATAACTTCAGGCTTAGGAACAAGGGATATGGCTCAGTGGTTAAAGTTCTTGTTGTATATATGTGAGATTCTGAGTTCAAATCTCCAATGCTGATTTAAAAAAAAAGAAAAGCAACAGGCATAGAAGCACACATCTGAACGGATGAGACAGACAGACCCTTGGGATCTGGCTAGGTAGTGTAGATGAAATAGTGAGTTCCAGGTCCGGTAAGAGACCTTGTCTTAAAATGGGGGGGGGGGGGGGGGAAAAGAAAAAAAAGGATTTGAAGTATCCTGTTTCAACCTCTGGTTTCAACATGAACCTACCCTGTAAACACACATGCAGAATTTGGCCTGGGGAGGTGGCCCCTTCAGTAAAAGCACTTGCTTGCAAGCATGAGGACCTGAGTTGGCTCCTCAGAACCCTTGTGAAAAGCAAGGTGGAATGGTATGTGTCTGTAATCCCAGCAGTGACAGGTGGATCCCTGGAAGTTACTGGGCCAGCTAGGCTGGCCAACATTAGCAAATATCCGGTCAGTGAGAAACCTTGTGCCAAACAAAAGTCAAAGGCACCTGAAAACGGACATCTGAGGTTGTTCTCTGACCTACACACACGTCATATTCTCCCACACCAACAAGAATGCCCACATATACACATGTGCCCACAAAAAGTATAAAATTCAAAGGTTTGGGGGTTTTTTTTGGTTTTTTGTTTTGTTTTTGAGACAGGGTCTTACTATGCATGCATTACTGACTTTTTGACTAGGCTGGCCTCAAACTCATAGAAATCTGACAGCCTCTGCCACTTGAGTGCTGAGATTAAAGGTGTGCACCACCACATCCAGCTTTCAGAGATGATTTCTTAACTACATACCCAAGTTAAGTTACTTTATACCTGGCTTCTTATGCTTTAATAAGGAAGTAAATACCTATCATAAATAAAGTTTTACATTTTATTTTTAAAATATAAAGCTAAGAAGCAAGTTTAAGGAGCAGGTCTTTGTGCTTTCATGATTTTAATCAAGAACTTTTTCATTAAAGGCAGTTTTAGCTTTCACATGCTGCTATGGTTTCTTAGAAATTGGATTTGAAATTTTAGCGTTCTGGAATGTCCTTTTCTGTCTTCATTGTGACCCTCTAAGTAGATTTTAACATTATCATTTAAAGATCATGTGGCCTAGTTCAATCTGATGCTTAAGTTTTATTAAACAAAACTGTTTTCAAAGTACTGACGGTAAGCTTGTATTCATAGCAACATTCTAAATTATCTTTTTAAAAACACTGGGATCTCTTTTAGTGTGCTGGTTAATATTTGGGTCAGGGCAATATATATTGCATATAATATACGTCTCTAATTCTGTATAATTTGGGATTTCTAAAGTCTGTTGCATCTTTTTAAAGTTATCACATGCTTTATAACAACAGATACTTTAGACGGGAAAAGGTTTTGTATTCCCTGAGATGATCTAGTCACCATTTTCAAGAGCAGGCATTTTTACCCCTTTGTGTGCATTCTTAATCATCTGAGCCAAGAATTCAGAGAGATGGCAGACAGAAAAGTGGCCAGAAGAGAAGGCCATACAGAATTCCTGAAGAAAGTCATATTCTAAAACTTTGATGGCTTTTCTTAATTATTTGCCAACTAGTCTTAATTCAAGCCCAATTTTTGTTTTGTTTTGTTTTGCTAAGAGAGGGTCTTGCTGTATAGTAGGTGATAGCTTCAAAGTTCATGGTCAAGCTTAGCTTTGTTGACCATCTGCCAGCAGTGTCTACTAGGCAGGGGAGAAAGGGTTAAAGGTTATTTATTTAGTTGTTATGTAGTATTCTGCAATGCCCGTGTTTATTCCAAAGCAAATGTCCATATGCCATTGCAGTATCCTGCTTTTTCTGATTGCTTCTAGCTTTTTTTTTTTTTTTTGTTTTAACTACTGGGAGCTATATGGAGTAAATGAACACCCAGGTTTGCCTTTGATTGAGTGGCTCCAAGACACAGCGTGTTCACTGGAAAAACTGAGATGGCTTCTGGTAAACTGGGCTAAGTTGGTCACCCACTTTATAAAGACATCAACTGGAGAGAGGCAGCCTGTGGGCTGTTACTGATAAAGGTGGATTGAGTGTGATTTCAGATGACTTCTAAAATGGAATTGAAATCCATGTCTACTGATATTTCTAGGAATAGCTTTGGAAGCTCGTCATCTCTTTTTCATGTATTTCTCAACCTAAATAGTCTTGTAGTCCCGTGAATGTTTTCATCGTACTGTGTGTTCTAGAACTTAGCCTTTCTGTTTCCCTTAGCCAACTGTGTTTAATTTTAATGTATTATTCTTACGTCACCTTGGTTTACCTTAAGGAAAAGTACTGACAACTTTATGAAATATGTTAGCCTTTGATTTAAAAATTAAATTAATGTTACTAATTTATCTCATTGGGAAAATTCAATTTTCAAATATGTCATTAAAACATAATTTTCTAATAACTGAACTAATACGTAATGTTTATTTTTATCTGTTTCTTGTCTCCATGTTTTACTTTTATTCGTCTTGGAATTCTCTTAAACTCTTAGGTATTTAGTGTGATTCTGTATATATAACATGTTTCTCATTATCAAGATGACTGAAAATATCAAGCGATTAGGAACAATTGCTAATATATCCTCTGCACAGTGAGTTGCTAGACCACCCTCAGCACCCTCTTTCCCCCAAGGGAATATAGAGTACTTCATTTTGTATATACAATTTGGAGAAGCCAAAGCAGATTGGGGAAGCAGAGGTATAAATATGTTTCAGGGAGAAAACTAAATTATAAAATTGCCTTGTGTCCATAAGAGGTGAATTGTTTTCTTTTTATGGAAGGAACTACTAATTAACCTTTTGTGGGTGGGTGTGATTCCTTTGGAAATTAGATGAAAGCATTGCACTTGTTAGGAAGCCCTTATGACTTAAGGTTTAAAAATTTATGGAATATGGGTATATTAATGGTTCTTCACTAGGGAAAAGTCATAAATAATGCTGTCTTTGATAGCACTTTACTAATAAGGATAAACTTTAAAACATGTTGCTTGAACAATCGTGTTAAGAAACTGGCTGTATAGATGTATTCATAATTTAGATAAAATCACTAAGGCACTGAGAAATAAAAAAATTTTTCACGTGCCCTATTGACAAGCTCTGCCTCACCTGGTGGGTTCTGTGCTATTAGGAAGGAGGCTTACAGATGGTTGTGTTAGACTCCACTAGGACTGTTTGTAAGCAGTCTTGCCCTCACAACAGCTCAGGGAGGGTAGATGGGTTAGATTTGTAAACATTTAACGTGAGCCTGCATGGAGTCAGTTTCCAAGTTGTGTTTAGTTCTTGCCTTGTTGCTTTTTATGGGAGGACAGAGGAGAACTACATTGACAGGTTTAAAAGATGACCTGATACTTGTCTTATCAGCGTAGAGGGTCGTCACAAACTATGATAGGAGGAAATAGGGTAGATTATAGGACAGCCCTTTAAGTTGGGATCAGGTGTGGTCAGCATAGTGCAGCTGTCAAAAAGACACTTTAAGTTGAGTGCAGAGAACTTGATGCCTTTTGCGTTAACATTGGAAAGGGCAACCATGTGCAACTGTGACTGTATTGTTGGGGGATTTCTGTAATTTTCTTTTAAAAGGTAGAGGTTATTGACATAAATGTAAGGGATAATCTTGTGGTTTTGTTTTTAAGCATTTTTTTGAGATAACCGATGATCAATTTGACTTCCATACATACTGCATGAGAAAGATGACCCTTCGTGCTTATGTTGACCTCTTGAGATTAGAAGATACTCTCAGAAGACACACCTTTTATTTCAAGGCTGCTAGATCAGCAATTGAAATATATTTGAGATTACATGATAACCCTTTAACCAGTGAAAGCAAGCAACAAGACATAAATTCAGGTAATGAAAAGATTTTAAAAATATACTAAATTTCAAAATATTATCAGATATTAACATATTGCATAGGAAAACATCAACAAATGATTAAGGATATAAAAATGTTAGCTGGGCGGTGGTAGTGCACATCTTTAACCCTAGCACTTAGGGAGGCAGACACAAGCAGATCTTTAAGTTCAAGGCTAGCCTGGTCTACAGAGTGAGTTCCAAGACAGCTAGGTACAGAGAAACCTTGTTTCGACAAAAAAAAAGAAAAAAGAAAAGGTTAAATCAGTTGTGCACTGTATACTATATCAGATTGTCTTGCCTCACCCTATGTTTGTACAGCTATTAACAATAAAAGAGTATGCTGTAAAATGGATGAGAAGACAGTATTGGCTATTGATACATTAGGAAAAAGTCTGGGAGACTTCAAATAAAGTCAGGGCTGGTGTTCTTTAGCAGATATATCTTGGTCAACCCAATCAGATGACTTGCATGCCTCCTCCTATCCCCAGTCTCTCTGCCCAGCTGCCCTCAAATTCTTGATGTTTCTGCCTTAGCCTCCTAAATGGAGTTACAGGGATGTGCCACAGCATTAAGCTGTCTGTCTTGATTTTGTTTTCAGTAACATCAGTTAAGAAAGAACATGAATGTCTGGACTATTTTCTTTTCTTTAAATAGTAATTGAAAAAAAACTTTTGAGGCTTGTGAGATGGCTCAGCAGATAAAATTCTCACCACACAAGCCTCATGATCTGAGTTTGGTTCCTGGAACCCTTGTAAAGGTAGAAGGAGCGAACCAATTCTATAAGGTTGACCTCTGACCTTCACACATGCACTAGGGCACACCCCCCTCCAGTCTTAACCTCTTTACCTCTCCCACCACAAGCATAATGTTTTTGTTTTGTTTTATATCTCTGTGTTGCCCTGACCATACTAGAACTCACTCTGTAGACCAGACGCTGGCCTCATACTCAAGAGATCCACCTGCCTCTGCCTCCTGAGTGCTGGGATTAAAAGCATGTGCCACCACCCAGCCTAATAAATGTTTTTTAATTAAAAATTAAAAAGCTTTGCATACTTCAGGAAAACGACACATTCTTACAACTTGTGGTGTTTGCTTTACTGACAGTGAGAGTGCCTCTGTTATACAGATGGAGGCCCAGTGCGTAGTGCTCGGAAGTATGGCTTCATTGGCTACAGTCACTCACCCTTGGAACACTTGGTACATGTTTTATGACTTGAAACTGAGGGGGATAAAGTGATTTTCCTGTTATTTATTGTATAGGAGACTGTGTTTGTTTTCCTGTTGTGATAGCTGTCCTGACAAAAGCAGGTGATGGGACTGTATCCAGGTTAGGGTCCATCATAGCAGGGGAGCCAAGGCAGCAGGAACCTAGAGCAACTGGTCACAGCCCCCAGTCAGGAGCAGCAAGAATGTCTGCATATATACAGTGCTCAGCCCTTTCCTTTTTTAATACAGTACGGGACCCAAGCCCAGGAAATGGTGTTTCTCTTTCCACATCAGTTAACATAACCAAGACAGTTTCCCACAGATATGCTGACAGGCCAACCTCGTCTAGACGGGTCCTTATTGAGACTCTTCCCAGGTTACTGTAGACTATATCAAGTTGACAGAGGCAGGGTTGAGTTAATTAGTTTCAGTTTTTAATGCAACCAGCATTTATAGGCTACCTCTTGTGTGCTGTGTTTGGCTAGTCACAGGAATATACTTTCTAAAACTTTTACCTAGTTACCTCCATCCCTTCCTAAAAGAAAACTATATTAATAGTATATATTATAGAAAAGGCAAAACATGAAAAATGGGAGTGACCATGTTTTACACATTTGAATATTTATAGAAATCCTGTCAGCCAAGGAACTGAAGAAAATGCTTAGCAAGCAAAGAAGAGCCCAGAAAAAGGCTAAGTTAGAAGAAGAGAGAAAGCACATAGAAAGGGAACGTCAACAGAAACATCAAAAGAAAAAAAGAGAAGAAGAAGAAGAAACTGCCAGTGGTCATAAGGAAGAACTTACACCTGAAAAGCTAGAGAGGGTGAGTTGAGTTTACAGGTAACTATTTATGGTAAAAGTCGTGCTGTTTGATTCTGTTCTGGCCATAATTTATTTAAATGTTTAAGTAAGAAGCCACTTCTGTTATTTCAAGTCATTATGAGAACCCTGGTTACTGTTTGAATGACAATATGCAAATTTTGGCTAATGGGAAATTATATATAGAACTATTATAGACCAGAATGGGGTCCTCTAAAGGCACGTTCTAACTCCCAGAACCTGCGAGTGTGTGTACATGGCAAAGGTAAATGAAGGTTGTAACTAGCTGTAGTTCAGATGAAGAAGTCAACTGGAGGCTCCAGCCATTGAAACAGGTCCTTTGCATATATATTATGGCTTCCTGAGTGTGCGGATAAATGGGTCAGTGTTTGTGCTTACTATATATATTTTTTATTATCCCTTAGAAGCCTGTTTGTTTTCTAGTAAGAGACAGAAAGGGGGTGGACCTAGATTGGAGGGGAGGTGAGGAGGAACTGAGAGGAGCAAAAAGAGGGGATTCTGTAATCAAGTTGTATTCTGTGAGAGGAAAGCAATCTATTTTCAGGATGGGGGGGAGAGATTGATTGAGATCAGCCTGAAATGCCCACATGGTCCAGCATGGTCAGACAAGGCCTGTCACAAATGGGACATAAGGATAGGGTGAGGTGTTGCTGGCATTCAAGGTGGAAGAGGGCCAGAGTCATGTGATGTGGGTCGCTGAAGGAAGTAGAAAAGGCTTGGAAATGAATTCTCTCCTAGAACCTGTGAAAGGGGGTGCAGTGTTTGTGATGCCTTGGTTTTAAGCCTACTGAGCAAATGGTGTGGGACTTACAATCTACAGAACTGAGAGGACACCCGTGTGTGAAGTTTGTTGTAGCAGCTGTGTATTTTCATCTTACTGTTTATGTGTGTGTGGTAGGGGTGGCTTACAGAGGCGAGTAGAAGGCTTTGGCTCTCCTGGAGCTGGACTTAGAAGTTGTTAGCTGCCTAACATAGTGCTGGGAGCTGGGTCCTCTTGAAGAACAGTAAGTGCTCGTAACAGTTGTGCTGTCTCTCCTTTCCCGGACCATGTACTTTGAATTTATTTACAGGTGAGAGTTTTAAATGTTTCCGTGCTCATTTTGGTTTATCGAGAGCTTTTTGAGGGCCAGCCTCAGTGCTGTCTCAGGGTTCAGAATGAAAGCTTCAGTCAGCAGAAAGCTAAGGGTCTGAGGGCGAGAAATGAATCTCTCACGCCGTACTTTTTCGTGCCAGTTTCTTTATTGTTCTGCCATGCTGCAGTTTCTAGTTTAGATACATACCCAATGGCAATTGTCTGGTAATCACAAAGTTACAGAACTTGAATTTCTCAGGGTCATAAAGCAGGTAAGAACTGTTCCAAGCGAGTCAGCATCTTTATGGCCCCGAGGAGACATGGCTAGGACACCTGGGCAGCGCTAAAAGCCAAAAAGGCTGCTTTAGGAGGCTTTAAATTCTAAGAGGGGAGAAGGGGAGTTCATGCATAATACTATATTCTTAAGTATGATTAATTAAACTAGAGGTTTGGAAGCACACAGTGATCGGCAGCCTCTCTCTGCCTGCCACACTGAAGTGCCTGTGATCAGCGTCAGGGTTGTTATGGTGACCAGAGAAACTGCAAAAGAAAACGTGTGTCATCTGGTCCGCGTCAGCATTTTCACCAGGGACTTCTCAGATATGCAAATTACATGTATCCCCCAAAGTGGTTAGAACAAGGAGCCTTTATGGTTATAGAGGACAAAATCCCACTGCCCATGCCAAACAGTGGTGCTTGTCCTAATGCAGTCCATGTGAAGGGGATTACCTTCCAGAGCTGACTAAATAAACAATGACTTTTTTCTGTTATCTCTCAGGGTTAGGACACAGATGATAAATTTCTTGGTTAAATTCCTGTATCAGTAAGCTGAAGTGAGTGAGGGTAAGTGTAAGGAGTTAGAAGCTTTTTGTAGGGTTAGAGCAGGGGTCAGCTGCGGTTAGCACTTTCCCAAGTCATCTGCAGGAGAATTTGGGACACCCAATCCCCTTATCAGGAAGAGCTAAGAATCAAACAAACTTGGACATGCCCACCCCTATCTTGAAGGCTCCAAATGTGATCTCTTTGAAAGACTCCTGACCAAATGTCCTGCCAAAATAAAAGATAATTGCAGGGAGCTGGCTTTTTCTAAATACTTTTTAATTGTTCATATTGAGCTATTCATTCTTCTCCACTTCTCCCTTCCTCCCGTCTCCCCTTCTACCCTCTCCTGTGTCCCTCCACCCCCACACTCCCATTTTCTCAGGAGATCTTGTCTTTTTCACCTTCCTATGTAGATCCATGTATGTCTCTCTTAGGATCCTTTTTGTTGTCTAGGTTCTCTGGGGTTTTGGCCTGTAGGCTGGTTTTTCTTTGCTTTATGTCTAAAAGCCACTTATGAGTGAGTACATACTGTATTTTTCTTTCTGGGTCTGGGTTACCTCACTCAATATGTTTTTTTCCTAGATCCATCCATTTGCCTGCAAATTTCAAGATGTAATTAATTTTTACTGCTGTGTAGTTCTCCATTATATAAATTATCTCAGGGAATGGAGCAGAAATTAGACTGTGGGAACCAAGGTTTTAGATTGTATGACTTAATTTCTCACCAAAGGTCCCACAGAGTGGGGATACGTCACCCACTATTCCAGTTCATAGGAAAAATGTGCCCAATAATTTATACACGCTGAATCTTTTGGGGCAGCTCCTACTTAGAGAAAGAGAGTGCTTATGGCTTCACAAGAGTTCTACTGTAAGAACAGTGTTATACAAAAGGTGATAGGCCCAGCATCATGTGACTTGGTTTATCTCCATCAGAATGCATTCATTCTGGTGGCTAACCTTCTACTTTATCAGCTGAAACCTCACTGCATAATTCTTGTAGACCGCAGCAAGGCTATATAAGAAAGTATACAAATTATATATCTGTACATGTTTATATAAAACTTGAAATGAACTTGTAGCTGGTTTTTTTTGTTTGTTTGTTTTGTTTTGTTTCTCTAGGTAGCTCTGGCTGTCCTGAAACTTGCTATGTAGGCTAGGCTGGCCTTGATCTCACAGAGATCTAACTGTCTCTGCTTCCCAAGAGCTGTGATTAAAGGTGTGTGCCACCACCACCTGACTATACCTGCTTTCTAAATACAAAAATTTTCTTCTCTGCTTCAAAATAGGTTGACAATCCATTAGAAGAAGCCATCAAGTTCCTCACTCCTCTGAAGACCCTTGCTGCTGATAACATTTATACCCACCTGCTGGCATTCGAAATATATTATAGAAAAGGTAACAAATTGTTTTGAATTAAGGTTTGTATGCTTATTATTGTTTTGTTTTCGGTGGTGCAGGGGGTTGAAGCCTGAACTTCACATAGGCTAGGCATGTGCTTCTTTACCCAACTAACACACTCTTAACCTTGAGTACAGCTTCTAGCCTGTGTAATGTTAATTGTTTTAGATATAATTTTCTCACTTAGATCCATTTTTGCTTTCTGGAGCTTTAATCAACCTTCCACAAAAGGTCCAATTCCCTCTTATTTTTCTACTCAAAACTTTGCTGGGCAACATATTAAAATATTATAAAATCCAGTATGAAAATATTTTGAACAATTACACAGATTGTTCACATGTTTTATGTCAATACAAACTAACATTTTACATTTGGGAAGAGGGAATCTCACTTGAGAAAATGCTCCTATCGGATTGGATTGGCCTGCGGAACGTTTTCTGGTTTATTGTGGAAAACTCTAGCTCACTGTAGACAGTGCCACCTATGGGCTGGTGATTCTTTGAAGTACAAGAAAGCACACTGAGCAAGCCATGAGGAGCAAGCCAGTAAGTAGAGTTCCTCCATGGTCTCTGCATCAGTTTCTGCCTCAGGATTCCTGTATTGAGTTCCTGGATGATGGGCTTCCAGCTGTAAGATGAAATAAACCCTTTCCTCCCCTGGTTACTTTTGATCATGTGTTTTATCACAGCAGTGAAAACCCAACATTTATGTGAAGTATTTTTTTTTTCTTCTTTGGTTTTGCGAGACAGGGTTTCTTTGTGTGGCCTTGGCTGTCCTAGAACTCGCTCTTTATACCAGGCTGGCCTCGAACTCACAGAGGTCTGTCTGTCTCTGCCTTGTGAGTTCTGCAACTAAAGATGTGCACCTCCCAGCCTATGTGAATCAACTTTTAAAGTTTTTCTTAGGAAAGCAAAAATTGTCTTAGATAATGCAAATTAACTTTGACTTTTCCTCACAAGTGTGTTTTAAAAATTAAGTTTTAAAATTGAATTTAAGTGAAGCTAAAATAAATGAAGAAGATAACACACAAATACTGATGCTGGGTTTTTTGATTTGTTTTTCTGGCACAGGAAAGTTTCTGCTAATGTTGCAGTCTGTTAAACGAGCCTTTGCCATCGACAGTAATAATGCATGGTTACATGAATGCTTGATTAAGTTTTCTAAATCTGGTAAGTATAAGGAGAAGCAATGTCAGCCATCCTCCATTCGCCAGACATGAAGGAGACTGCAAAGATGCAATCAAATCAAATGTTTGCCTGATAGCAAATGGTAGTACACCTGTAATTTACCAATAAGATAAGATTAGTGCTTTTTAGACTATACTGGCCGGGCGGTGGTGGCGCACGCCTTTAATCCCAGCACTCGGGAGGCAGAGGCAGACGGATCTCTGTGAGTTCGAGGCCAGCCTGGTCTACAAGAGCTAGTTCCAGGACAGGCTCCAAAGCCACAGAGAAACTCTTTCTCGAAAAACCAAAAAAATAAATAAATAAATAAATTAAAAAAAAAGACTATACTGTTTGAAAGACTATACTGTTTCAGAGGAGTGATAAAATAATTTTACTCTGGATATATACATTAAGCTTAACACTTAATTATAAAAATATTTCAGTTGATTTTTTTCCCCTGAAAGGACAGATAAAAAACAAATCCAAATGTTTTTGTTTTTGTAGTATCTGATCATAGTAATCTTCCAGACATTGTGAGCAAAGTTCTAGCTCAAGAAATGAAGAAAATATTTGTCAACAGAGATTTGTACAGCTTTAATGAAGATTTTCTCAAACACAATGCTACCTCTCTTCAGCATCTGCTTTCAGGTTTGTATTTGGAAAAGTGTTCAGTCTAATTAATTACCAGAAAAAAAAAACATGGAACCATTTGTATTTTGGGGTTTTTTTAATATCTGTCTATAGATTGATCGATTGGTCAATCGACCGATCGTGTGTGTGCAGTGTCCTGCCTGCATGCATGCCTGGGCACTAGATCTTATGGTTGGTTGTGAGCCACCACGTAGTTTCTGGGAATTAAACTTAGGACCTCTGGAAGAGCAATGCTCTTAACCACTGAGCCATCTCTCCAGCCCTCCCTTCTCAGTTTGTATTTTTGACCTGGCCAAAATGTTCTTATTAAAAAGGAGAATAGAAGCACCGCTCTTGGAATTGATTCACACAGCCTTGTCGGAAAGCTTTTGTCCATCTTACTGAGAGTTGCACCGTAGGTGCTGGAGGAGGCTCAGTGGCTAAGAGCACTGCTGCTCTCGCAAACCCAGGTTCAGTTTCCAGAGCCCCACATGGTGACGCACAAGCATCCTTAATGCCAGTTCCAGGGGACCCAGTGCTCTCTTCTGACTTCTGCGTGTACCAGGTATGCACACAGTACACAGATACATAAACAGGCAGAGCAGTACACATAAAATATAAAAATATTTTTTTTTTTTCAAGACAGGGTTTCTCTGTAGCTTTGGAGCCTGTCCTAGAACTAGCTCTTGTAGACCAGGCTGGTCTCGAACTCACAGAGATCCGCCTGCCTCTGCCTCCCGAGTGCTGGGTAAAAATATTTTTTAAAAGTTGCACATTAACTATGCCTTTTGGTTCTGTAGTTATACAATCCACCTACCATTGTGGGGGTAGTTGTTCTTAGATGCTAGTGCATGTGGATTACAAGTTTGAAACGACCTTAGTTGACTACATACACAAACCCTGGCTCACACAAAATTAATGCAAAGAAAGAAAGATATCTACTGAAATGTCTATAAAATTTGGGGAAAGAGAATGAACAAGTGCGTGTATGTTTGGTGATATGGGAAGCAGTGGTAAATGGTAGAGTGGAATCAGGTTGTCATTTAACCCTTTAAAACAGTGTGAATTCCATTGAAATGATTTATAATAACAATGAGCAAGAGGTTTGTTTATTTATTTTTGAGATAAGGCCTCATGTAGCCTAGGCTGACTTTGAACCTGCTTTGATGACACTTACCTAGTTATCTGGTTATAAAAAACTTTTTATATACATTAGCAGAGACCAGTGAACAATAAATCTCAACTACGTAAAAATATGCCCGAGAAAAGGTCTGAAAGAAAGTTTATACCAAAACTTTAATGTCTTTGGATACTGAGATTATGAGTAATTTTTTCTCAAATTCTTACTGCTGTTATCCTTGTTTGTTTGTTTGTTTGGTAGAGGGGGTTTATTGTCATTTGGGCTGGCTTCTTATAGCCAAGGATAACCTGAAACAGCTTACTGCATCCACATGCTGAGTACTAAGATTAGAGCCATGGTCTACCACATCTGGTTTTATGTAGTGCTGGAGAGTGAACCCAGGCCTTCATGCAAGTTAGGCAAGCATTTTACCAACTGGGCTACATCCCTAGCCTTGTGTTACATATTTTCTGTCTTGAAAATTTATTTGTATCCTGTGGGGCATTACTCTGTCAGCTTGAGGGGTGAGAGCCGCAGCGTGACGCTGAGTTACCTGGGAAGCAGACTCTGGGACCAGCATCGGGGTGCAGATCTAGTTTTATGTGGAAATTCGCTGGTGTATATACACTTACTATCCAGTCAGCTAAGGACACATGACGTTGTTATCCCATGAGTCCGAACGGCATCCACACCGTGGCATGTGAGGCATGTGAAGGTTACATGAGGGGCAGCATATCCTGGCAGTGTGCCCTGGGACAGAGGGCTCGGCACCATTCTGTGGGTCTTCAGTGTGTTGGGACCCCGTTATGTGTCATCTAGTATACCAGAGACTCAGATCTGCTCAAGCAGCCTTAGGAGCCATTTGTGTTTCTCATGTTCCCTGTGTTTTAGAGACATCATCTGGACAGAGACTGTTCTCTCAGTATCCTGTTTTGTTTTGGAAAGGGTTCTAGGCTTCTTACACAGATTGCTAACATGTTAAGGGCAGCATCAATGAGAACTAGATGGAAGGATGGTAGAAAAGTTGGAGATAAAGTGAAAGATGTACCAAATTTAACTGCTCTGCTTTTTTTCATTGATTTTTTACTGAGCTCTACATTTTTCTCTGCTCCCCTCCCTGAACTGTGCTCTGCTTGAAACCATGTAGATGATTTTGCCTAAAATTGTGTAGATAATGTTAATCTAAGCTTTGTTAAAGAAAATGTCTTCATTGTAATACATGTGGAAGAATTAACATTTTACAGAATTTTTCTGTAAGAACAAAGGACGGGCTGGAGAGTTGGCTCAGTGGTTAAGAGCGTTCATGCACTGCTCTTCCGGATGATCTGAGTCAGATTCCCAGTACCTGTCAGGAGGCTCACAGCCACCTAGAACTCCAACTCTGGAGGGATTCAACACCTCTGGCCTCTGTGGGTACCTGCACTCAGATGCATAAACCCACACACAGACATAATTAGAATAATTAATTTACAATAATTAAATAACTAATAATAATTTTAAATAGGTTGCTGCTGTCTGGGGGACCAGCCTCCAGCAGCACAGGGCTTTGATAGGAATCATAGTCGGCGAAGCTAAACTTTTCTATCTGAGACATGTTAAGGAAAAAGGCATTCATAGACTATTGTTTTCCTCCTTTATTCCAATTCTTGTTATTCTCTCTTTTTATTCTCTCTATCTCATGTTGTTTTACAGCTATTATGCCCCGACAGAATCTTCCAGGCAGTACAAGAGTCAAAACAGTTGCATTCCATTTTTCAAGTGAATTATTATAGGTAAAAATATGTTTTTAATCTCTCTCACATGATCAAACATTTTATGTACTACAGATATAAAACAAATTATCCCAAGAACCCATATATATTCATACCCAAGCAACTTGTTATAGATTAACCATGTGGCAAGCAAGGTGTTTTTGTCAGGTCTCTTACTAGCAGGCTGCATTTTACAGTTACAGAGAAAGGGCCAATCACTTTATTACTTATCTTAAAAGGCAGTCTTATAAGGAATCTTAAAGGAATCACAAACCTAAACTTTTATATATGAAAAAGAATCAGTCGACTCTACTTTAAATCTTTAGGGTATGTATCCGTTCATTAATAGTTTTTATGTCAGGATATTGAGGACTTAAATGGATATAAGAATTAATCATCACCTTTGGTCGTCAACCAAACCTAGCAAGGAGAGTACGTCAGCCAGCCCGTAATAACTGGGCTGCTTTGTTCTTGTTCCCTGACCTTGAAAGAGTCCCGCATTCAACTATGTGCTGTTTTAAAACTTTAGATTGTCTTCTTGGGTTTTTCACCTCAAAGTTATTTAGCAAAAACATCTTAGTCTAACTTTGGTGTTTTCAAAACTTTGTTTCATCTGTGACGCACTCTAAGACTTATGCACATATCTCCCAACATTAAGGTTAAAAAAATTTAAACTAACTGGGCTACTGAGACTCAACTGTTGGTCGTTAACTTGAGCTACAATCCGTGCAGCTCCTAAGGTGAGACTCAGACCCTGGCTGTGAAACATATCCTTGTATTTATTTTTATTCACCAAAGCACTATAAGCTCTCATAATTATGAAATTAGACAGTACAGCCTAGAGAAGGGTCAGCCTAGAGAGGGGTCATCTTGGCAGTTCACAGGTAAAAATGCCCAATGGGATTTTTCTAAGAGATAAACACACAATATTACAGACAGTGGAAATCTCCCCACGTCCACTCACACCATGCTAGATAACAGAGAAAGAGAGCTGCAGCAAACATGTAAAGGCACAGCAGAAACAAAAGACATTCCAGGGTCTGCAGTCCCGTGGCCTTTCCTAAACAAAACTGGCCCATCAGAGGATTCCATTCTGCTGGGCTGACTTTGGACCTTCAATAGCAACTTACTGCTCCTCTGGCATGGCCCACAACAATAGGTGAAAGTAATTTTTTAGAAGACCAGGATGATAGAGAAATAGTTTTTAAAATATTCTAAGGGAAAGGAAAATTTTACCATATAAAAATAAAAGATGGGGGCTGGAGAAATGGATCAGAGGTTAAGAGAATTGACTGTTCTTCCTGAGTTCCATCCCTAGCAACTAAGTGGAGGTTCATAACCATCTGTAATGATACCTTATGCCCTCCCCTGGCATGCAGGCCAGTGTGCACACAGAACACTGTATACATAATAAATATGTCTTAAGAAAGAAAGGAAAGATGAATGGAGCATTTATCTAATTATACAAACTCAGGAGTCAAAACCTGAATGATCAGAGAAGTAAAGGAGAAGTGGCCAGAGACCTCTCCCCTTCCTCGATCCAAAAGGGCTGAGAATTTTTCTAATCCTCACCCTACTACCTCCTGTGTCTCTATATATTCTCAGTCCTCCAAAGCCTCTATGGCTAATTTTGGTCAGCTAGTAGCTAGCTCCAGTCTCTAATTTGAAGTAACTTTATTGGCAGTCTTGGGAGTGTCAAGAGTACAAATAAAATAGGCCAAAGAAAAAGAAAAGCACCTTAAAAAAAAAAGTTAAGATACCAACTAAGTTATATGTATAGAGTTTTCAACAAAGAAAAATAATGTACATTAATAAGAATACAGTAGGAACATGAACATATGCCATATCATTTTCAGGACACATATGAACTGTGTTTTGTTTTACTTTAAATATCTTTCATAAATTACTTTCTTTGTGGAAATATCTTTCTTTGACTGTATTTCTTTGTGGCAGTAATTTATTCTTTAGATGCTTTAGTTTAAGGTGCTATGCGTTGTAAAAGTGGTTTCACAAAAACAAAACAAAAAAGTGGTTTTGGCTGAAGTTGATTGTATAGGGTTACCCTGTACATTTATATTTTTGAATCACATTGTTCCTAAGTATAGAAGTTGTCAAATTTGCCTTATTTCAGTAAGTGTTTGATAACTGTCTAAGGGGAAAGCTTTAATGTTCATTTTAAATTTTATTTTTAAAGTTTTATGTGTATGTGTTGGTGCGCAGCATGTGTGTAGTACCTGTGGAGGCCAGAAGAGGGTGTCAGCTTGCCTGGAACTGGAGTTAGAGATAGTTGTGAGCGGCTGTGTGTGTGCTGGGAACTAACCCTGGGCTCTCTGTAAGAGCAGCAAGTGCTCTTCACTGCTCCTCTAACAGCTTTGTCTCGGTAGCTCATGCTCTCACTGTAGCCCAAAGCTTCAGTGGGATGTTACTGAACAGGAGGAAATTAGGAGCACATGTCATAGTTGGCTACCCAGAGCTGGTGAATGCCAGCTCTAGCCTGCCACTAGATGATTAAGCACTGTAAGCCACGTCTGACTGACCAGTAGAAACTAGATGAACGTAAGCCTTAAGTTACTCATCTTGAAATGTCTTGGAATTTCAGGTGCTAAAATGATGTATTTTCTGGACAAGTCAAGGCAAGAGAAAGCAATTGCTATAGCCACTAGGTTGGATGACACTATAAAAGATAAAAATGTTAAGGTAAGACTCTTCACAGGCTGATTGATAGGTCTTGCAACATCTTACGAGAAGTGCATCTCTACAAGAGTTCTAACTCAGCTAACATGCTCAGCCTGGATGCAAATCTCAGCCCCTCCTGTTACTAACTGTGTGACTTCAGGCAAGTTAGGTTTCTTTTCTCATTTCAAAAATAGATGTGCAAGTGATACCTGTTGCATAATAGAGTTAAACTTAACTGAAATAGCAAAACATGAAGTCCTTCCTCCTGGCTCATACATACAGCCACTTAGTAATGTGAGCTGTTGCCAGTACAGGACACTCTTCCTGATATGATGGTGTGTGCCTGTAATTCTGCGACGCAGAGTGGAAGCAGGAGCATCAGAAGTTCAGAGCTAGCACTGGCTACACACTCAGTGTGATGCTAAGATGCCCCAGTAAAACAAAAACTAGAATTATCTTTTTAAGGCTTTTGAGTGTTTCCCACCTCGTAATTTTTTTTGGGGGGTAGGCACTGCTTGTTTATTGGGAAGGAGAGTGCCATGCCAAGAATGTGGGGGTCAGAGGACAACTTTTGGGATCTGATTCTCTACTTTCCCATATGGATCCTAAGATTGAACTTGAATTGTCAGGCTTGGCAACAAGTGCGTTTGTCTGCTGAGGCATCTCGCCATTCCCTTTCCCCCTTTTGAGACAAGATCTTGCTATGCAGTTAATGTAGGACTTGGAGTTAGAATCCTACTTCAGCCTCCTGGGCTGTGATTGGAGAGGCCTGTGCCATCGCAACCATCTCCAAGTTGGCGTTTAATGTTCTTTATTTGCAGTGATTGCTTACTGTAGATAAGAAGGGACTGGAGTCTTTTTTGGGGTGAGGAATAGGTTGTGTCTGTTGATTAAAATCATTAGCAAGCTGCTTGTGTCTTTGTGCAATTGATGTGTCCTCCTGTGTCATTAGACTCTTACAAAGGTTTCTGAGGCCCTGCTGGACGGCAGCTTTGGGAGCTGTAGTTCCCAGTATGAAGAGTACAGGAAGGCCTGCCATAACCTGCTTCCGCTTACATCTGCCTTCCTGCCTGCTGCCACTGAAGCCACACTACACCGAACAGCTGACCATGAGTTTTTCAAGTGTGAAATTTGAAATTTTTTGCAAAGTTTGCTCTTACAGATTCAAATTTGAATTCACATCAGGGTTTCTTTTCTAGTGTGTATTTTATTAATAATTGGTATGAAATGAAATATTTGGATAGAAATTTTAAATGAAGTATTATGTGAGCTTATTTTATGCTCTGTCTAGCCTCCAATTTACATAGACATCTGTTACAATTGCTTGTTTATACTTGTACAGTCTTACACTCCTGAATTAGGAGTGTTGTTGTTTCTGTATTATACTTAGTTGCTGATTAAAGTGTAGACACCCCTCTTAATGCTATTGTTTATCCTAGTTTCAGAACCTGTTTTGATCTCTTTATTGGCTTGTTTATTTGATTTTTTGTTTTTATTTTGAAGTGTTAGCTTTATGTTAAAAAATTAGCCATATTTTCCATTTTGGTAGATAACGTGATTCTCTCTTTTACATTATTTGAATGATTTCTGTTTCCTCCTTGTGTCATTAGACTCTAATAAAGTAATATTTTTTGTGATAACCATATTTTGACCCTTTATGGTTTAATAAAGGTACTCCAGTTTTTATGTTGATGCAGAATGTGAAGACTGGTCTGCCTCTTAGTCATATAAGTTGACCATGAAATTTCTTGTATATTTGTTCTGGACTTACAGAATCCTTGTGGAGCAGTTGTGCTTTCTTGATTGATTGCTTAGAGAGCTAGCAAGTAGCTTATTTTGAGAGGTTTTCTTAAGGGAGCACGACTGGGCAGAGTACAAACTAAAGCGGCACTGTCACCCTCACAGCCGTGTTTAACTGCTTGGTGAATGTTTAGATCCCTCAAATGAGAATTTAAACTATAATTAGTTAAGCTATAACATGTTGTTGATCAGTATTTGGGGGCGGGGATACCTTGCCGTATCATATAATGCAATCATTATTTCTCAGCTATATCAGTGTCTAACTCTACTGTCTGATACAAACTCAGAATGGAGATTTTAGACAGTTCTAATTAAAATGATTTCCCTTTATCTCTTTAGAAACTTAGTTGGTGAGAGGAGAAAAACTAATTGTAAAATAATTCCAATCTCAACAGTTCTGCAATAAATTATTTTATACAAAGTTGTTTGTTTATATCTGTTGTTGTTATTATGTGTCCATACTAGAAAAATATTTTTAAGTTTATAGAAAATGTGGTTATTTTTATTTTTTTTTAAGTAGACATTTTTTACTTAGAGAAGAGAGAGAGAGAAGGAGGAGAAGAGAAAGGGGAGAGGGGAGAAGCGGAGAAGGAGAGAGAGGCAGAAGCGAGGCTGCCTCTCAGAGGAAGATGGGAAAGAGCGAAAATGTGGTTATTGATAACCACCTCCCAGATATGTTTTGGTGCTACAGCAGCTGGGATTCCTTTTGGTGTTTTAAAAACTTAGAGATAGGCCGGGCATGATGGTGTACTCCTTTAATCCCTGACTTGGAAATCAGTCTGCTCTACAGATCGAGTTCCAGCCTACCTGGGGCTACATAGTGAGACTTAAAAACCAAACAAACAAGCAAACAACCTAATGGACACTTGTCATGAAATACTCTGGCAAGTATGTAATTCTTCATCTTACTATCAGCAGGATGCCATTTCCGAAGGTTGCTGGTGACCAGACTGGAACATTACTCTAGAGGAGTGCTGCAGAAGGGGTGGCACAGTGGTCAGGAACACACAGAGACCCAAGTTCAGTTCTTCGCACCCACACTGGGTGGTTTATGACGGTCAGATGACTCACAGCTGCCTGCAGCTACAGTCCCCGGGGACCTCACATCTTCTTCTGGCCTCTGGAGGCGCAAAACTATACCTACACATACTAAAAGAAATTAAGACTTTTTTTTTTAAATATTCATTTGAGATGATTAGGTGTTTCTGACAGTTTTGGGTCCATGCAGGTAAGGTGTGGTCAGTTACAGGCCTGAGGTACTTCTAAAATACTGAATAAACTTCAGTCAGAACTGATGTGTAAGTAGGGTAAGAGGTGCTTGGCATTGGGGTCCCCAGGGCTGTGCCAAGATTATGATTAACCAGGTATGCCACAGAAACTCCAGTCAAGTAACCAGTTTAAGAGAAAGAAGAAGAGAGAGAGAATATTGGCTGATCTCTGCATCTGTGTGTGTGCTTCCTGGCTTACCCCTCCTAGTGCTGCCAGTATCCCTGAACATGCCGACTTTCAACAGTTCTGATAGTATTAAATCACAGATCTCCAGTCATACTGACTTCTTGAACTTCATAGATTCAACTAGATAACTCATACACAGACATCATCAAATGTTAGGTTGCGGTTTAGGTCTTTGCTTCTGTTAAATATTTTATTTTCTGCAATACAGAGGTTCTATAGGAAACGTACCAGAGAAGTGGCTATGCTGTGATTCACCTGACCATGTGGCTCATAGGCCTGTGGGTTAGAAAATGCTATAATATTGTGAGCAGAGCTTCATGGACCATTCTGGTGAGGGTTTGGAAGTCCAGAATACTGAGATAGATAGCAGATGCCCACCCAGCTCATTAGCATTCAGAGGGGAACAGGGCTGGAGGCCTGTGTCGTGTTCTGGCAGAGGGGTTGCACCTTACCTATGGCTTGAAAATTTGGGTGAGGCTGAATTCAAAGTAATAACAGACTAATTTGTCAGAGGAAAACTCCAAGACAGTGTAATACTTAGGCTGTGGCATGGTTGTTCCTTGCTGCTTTTAACTGGATGTATAAGAATTGAATGTTTA
This sequence comes from Arvicola amphibius, assembly GCF_903992535.2. Classification (NCBI taxonomy): domain Eukaryota; kingdom Metazoa; phylum Chordata; class Mammalia; order Rodentia; family Cricetidae; genus Arvicola; species Arvicola amphibius. The sequence goes on from NC_052059.1 coordinate 35,818,717, forward strand.
AAAAAAACAAAAAGAATAACGTGCAATTTGTGCAAGTACAGCTGGGTGGTGGTGGCGCATGCCTTTAATCCCAGCACTTGGGAGGCAGAGGCAGGCGGGTCTCTGAGTCCAAGGCCTGCCTGGTCTACAGAGCTAGTTCCAGGATAGTTAGGGCTGTACTCAGAAACCCTGTCAAAACAACAAAAAAAAATTGCTTGGCAAAGACTCCCATCATGTGGCAATGCAGGTATATTTGAAAGAGGAGTGCTGAAAAGGGGCCCCACTGAAAGGGCCATTTTGGTAGTTTAAATGTCATTGGCCCCATAATCTCATAGGGAGTGGCATTATTAGGAGGTGTGGCCTTGTTGGAGGAAGCGTGTCACTGTGGGGGTGGACTTTTGAGGTCTCCTGTGCTCAAGATAATGCCATGTCTCAGTTGACTTGATGTTGCCTGCAAGATGTAGGACTTGTAGCCATTACTCCAGTACCACCTCTGCCATGCTAATAACGGACTGAATCTCCGAAACTATAAGCAAGCCACTTGAATTAAATGTTTTCATATATTAGAGTTGCAATGGTCATGGCCCAGACCCTCACAGGTAACCAGGGCAATTGCACAGGTGGCATCAGCTACTTTAAGATGCTGAAGGTTCCTGTTCTCCCTGCCTGTCCCCTGCAGGACAGCTTTGTGTCAAGTGTTTAAGACTTTAATGTCTCAAATTTGTTCTTTAAATAAACGAGCAGATTATTGGCCTGTCCTATAAGAGCCTTTTCTTGTCAGTCATTTTCCTTTTAAGGTCTTGTAGTTCTCCCAAGCAGTGCCCAGTGTATCGCTGAGTAATTTCCTTAGCCTTGCTAAGTGTTGGTTTTCCTATCTGTTGAACGGGAGTTATAATATCTACCTCAGATTTTTTTTTTTGTAGAAGTGAATGTAGTTCCTGATACATAACTGATGAACGAATAAAATTTCTCTCTCTCTCTCTCTCTCTCTCTCTCTCTCTCTCTCTCTCTCTCTCTCTCTCTCTCTCTCTCTCCCTCTCCCTCTCCCTCTCCCTCTCCCTCTCTCTGACTCTGTCTCTGTGTGTGTGTGTTTGTGTGTGTGTGTGCGTGTGTGTGTGTGTGTGTGTAGGCACACACTGCAGGATATTCCTTTACAGCGTGTCAAGATGTTACCCATTTCTTTTCAGTTTCGAACTGCATTCTTGCTCAGTAATCGTCTAGTATGTATCTGGCCTTGTGTGAGTGAGGTCAAGGTCTTAATCTGTCCATCGAGAAAGCCTCTGAGGACGGGTCCCAGCCAAGCCTATAGAAGATGCTCATATCTGTTCCCTGGCTTTTATCTGTTTATATGCGTCATCCGTGTTAATGCTGTTGCTAGCCTGTGGTTCTGGACCATACATGGTTTCAGAAACTTGGTTGTGTGGTTAGTTCATTAGTTGACCACTAGAGGGCAAGCTTTCCAACTGGAATTACTTCCTTTGACTTCTTGGGAATGACTGTCCCGTCTGGCAGGGTGAATTGGTTTCTGTTTTAGTTCCTTGGGGGTCATTTCATCATGCCACTGTGTTGAGCATGTGTGCTCTTCCTCTTTGACTGTGCATAGGTTTCTGGCCCAGTAGGTGCTGGTGGCTGTTTTCTGCAGAGATGAACAACTCCACGAACCTTTTACTAAGTGTAAGTCTGGTTACCTGGCTGTTAAATTTTAATGTGAGAATTTTGCCTGCGAAGAGAATCTTGGTGTCAGGATAGGGAAAATGGGGACTGGTCTCAGGCAAGTTCTACCCTCCCTCGGCTCCTACTTCTTGTTGGCAGAGGGAGGAGGATTGTTCTGTGATGTTTTCAGACAAGAAGGCTCATTTTGGTCACTTCACTGGTGCCTTATCAGACAGAAAAGTCCTAGAGAGTAGGAAGGGATGGTTGGTTTCTCGACACTGAACACAGAAGACTTCTGTAACCAGCTGTTTGGGTGTTTTCCCACAGGGACCGGTTCCCTGACACCAGCTGGGTGCCCTAGACTTCATTACAGTGCTGACCTCGCCTGCCTGAACTTAGTGGCATCAGACACTATGGGTTAAGGGCTTGAGTCCTATAGGACAGCCAGCTGAAGTGTAGGTGCGTGTCCAGTGCTTTTGGTTGGAAATCAGAGACCCCATGCGCCTCTCCTTCAGTTGGATTGATTGCTAGAATGGCTTGTAGCACTCGGGGAAGCATACAATAACTTGTTTATTATAAAGAATATTATAAAGGATGCAGATGTGTAGCCTTGAGAGGAATTCTGAGTTGTCTGGAGTTGAGCTACAAACATTAGAGTGAAGAGAGGAGGAGATTTGTTGGCAGTTGTATTTATTTGTTGGCTTTTAAATTATTAGTTTTTTGGTTATCATACAAAGGCATGGGTCGATTTAATTGTGACATTTTTGAACATACATATTTTATTTTTGTTCTTATTCATCTCTCTTGCCTACCCTCGGCCATGTTTGATCTCCTTCCACGTTATAAAAGGAACAGTTCATCAAGAAGATGCATTACGGGCTGAAGAGATGGCTCAGTGGTTAAGAGCATTGCCTGCTCTTAAGGTCCTGAGTTCAATTCCCAGCAACCACATAGTGGCTCACAACCATCTATAATGAGGTCTGGTGTCTTCTTCTTGGCCTGCAGGCATATACACAGACAGAATATTGTATACATAATAAATAAATATTTTTTTAAAAAAAAGAAGATGCAATACTTGTAAATATGTATGTACCAAATACTGGAACTCCTATGCTTATAAAACAAACACTAGCTGGGCATAGTGGTGCATGCCTTTAATCGCAGCACAGATGGAGCATGAGGGAGAAAAAGAAAGATCTCTGTGAGTTTGAGGACAACCTGGTCTACATTGTAAGCTTCATGACAGCCAATACTACATAGAAAAACCCTGTCTCACCAGGCAGCAGTGATGGCACATGCCTTAATCCCAGCACTCGGGAGGTAGAGGCAGGGGGATCTCTGAGTTCAAGTCCAGCTTGGTCTACAGAGTGAGTTCAGGATAGTCAGGCCTACACAGAGAAACCCTATTTAAAAAACAAAAACAAAAAAAACCCAAAACAGACAAATAAGCAAACAAAAGAAACAGAAAGAAAGACCCTGTCTCAAAAAACAAGCTAACAAAATTTGGACACATCTTGGAAAAATGTAAGCCAGGGCTTTTTACCTTGCATCTTAGTTGTCGAGACAGGGTTTCTCATTGCAGCCCTGGCTGTTCTGGAACTCTCTCTGTAGACCAGGCTGGCTGTGCACTCAGATCTGTCCGAGTGTTGGGATTAAAGGCATACAACAACAACACCCGGCAACATCTCAGTATTGTTTATAGTACCTACATGTTCAGAAATGAAAAGAGAAAGGAATAGAACTCAGACTCCTATACAGAAGCAGGCAAGGTCCAGAGACACTGGCTTTCTAGTCTGTGGTTTTCTCTCCTGTGCACCGTCTGCAGTGTTTGAAATACAAGTGATCTGCTGTTAGTAGTTAGCTCTTCATTTAGAATTTCCGACTTCTCGCCAGTGTTCTGGCTATCACAGCCAAACTCTGCCTTTTCAAAATGTACTGCCAAATCCTCAAGTCCAGTGTGAGGGTTCTGATTATCAATGAGATCATTGAAAACACTGCTTGCTCTGTGGAGCCTTGAGAGGAGTTCAGGGTTGCCTTGAGTTGAGCTACAGATGTTGGAGCAGAGGGGAGGAGAGATGAGGAAGCTGATCAGTGGTGAGCTGGGAACAGAAGGCCCCTGCCTGTTCTTGAGATCTGCAGTGGAAACCGAACCTCAGACCCCACCACGCTCTAGCCACCTGCCCTCCGAGATTGCCAGCTTTATCCACGCCTGCCTTGCCCACAGGCTATGTAGGTCAGCATGAACAACACGAGCCTTTTCTCTCCAACTCTTCATTAAACCAAAGGCTTAGTTCTGGCTCAGTGGTCATTGCCCAACACTCCTGAGCCCTCTTGCTGCTTCTGCTGGAAATTGGGGAAATGTTCCAGAATGTGGCATTTTTCTTGGCCGTGTCTGTAATGACTCTTTAAACCATTTTATTTCAGAGAGGCCGTGGTCCCTAGCTTGCGCACACGTGTATACACACACACACACACACACACACACACACACTTCATCTCCTCTGCCTCTGTCTCATAATTTCTTGCCCTTAAAAATATAATTAGAAAGTCAGGCAGATCTTTGTGAGTCTGAGGCCAGCCTCGTTTACAGAGCGTGTTCCAGGACAGGAAGGGCTACACAAACTATGTCTCGAAGAAACAAGCTATGTGTGTGTGTGTGTGTGTGTGTGTGTGTGTGTGTGTGTAAGAATTGGTGAAGGGAAAAGAAGAGACGAGGAGAGTTGATTATCCCTGGCTGGCTCTGGCTTGGGAGGAGGTGGGAAGGAGGCGGAGCAGCAAGAATGACGTCCCAAGGCACTCCACTCCTCTCGTGCTGGCACTTGAGGACGTTGCCATTTCTCAAGAATTGCATGTTTATTAAGGAGTAGTGCCAACAGAAAATGGGATAATATTTGCTGAAAGTCAGTTGTGTACATTTTTAATAAGGAGTGGTGGCGTCTAACAAGGAGCATTTGCTGGCTTTCAGGTATAAACACTCCACACGAAGTCGGGCTGCCTGGATCCCACAGGAGCCACTCTGGCACACTGGAAAAGGTACCAGGTCACATGGCAAAGCTTACATGAGAAATATGGGTTAATTTAAATGTAAGAGTTAGCTAGTAACAAGCCTGATCTATCGGCCAAGCGTTTATAAGTAATATTAAGCCTCAGTGTGTTTACTTGGGAGTTGCTGGCGGCACATAAACTTCCGCCTACAAGAAAATATGCCCAGAAGAGAAGTCCTCCATCACCTACCTAAGGCTGTCTTAGTATCAACACAGCGTCATTTTGCAAGTCAGTTTCAAAAATCTGCAGCTAACTGTTGGGCTAGGAGACCTTGCAGAAAGTTGTATGATATTTTTTTTGTGCTCTGATAAAGTTTGCCTGATGGTCAGAGGGCAGAGCTAGCCCCTAATTAACCATAGAAGCTGGGTGCTGGTGGCACAGGCCTTTAATCCCAGCACTCGGGGTGGAGACAGGAAGTGACAAGGTGGGGTAGAGACAGGATCTTGGCCTTTTGGTCGGAGGATCTGGAGAGGTAAGACGTCACTTGTGGCAGCTCCTGTTTCTCTGATCCTTCAGGTTATTAACCTGATATCTGACTCTGGGTTTTTCTTGATAAGATTAATTAGATTAATGATTCAGAAGAATTCCCAGAGGGAAAAGGTCAGGAAAGAGGAGGCACCACGGGATACAATAATAATGGTGAACACCTGCGTGGGATGGAACTGAAGCACTTGCTCTACAGTTACGCTGCTGGAGATCCGACAGTGGGTGTTAACTGACTCAGAAGAGACCCCAGTGACTTGAGCAGGGAGGGGTGTATCAGGATGTACCTGACTCGGTGCAGAGGGCTGGTTTGCACTGGAAAGAGCTGGAAGAGCAGGGGTTCTAACTGGAGGACCCAGCCGGGGAATGCACAGCTGGCTGTTTGGTCATCCTTCCATCCGTGCATGCAAGCAAGCATTCATTCATCCACTGTATTTTTATCTGTCCAACTGACATGCATATGTCTCTTTCCCACTGCTCTAAACCCTTGGAGCTAGTCTCAAGACAAGATGCTTTCCTTCCTGCCAGCATCTTGTGTGTGTACACAAACGTGTCTACCTCAGTGCTGGAGCACTTTCTGCCTTCACACTTGTGGTGGTTTGAATGAGAACGCCCTCCCCCCCCATAGGCCCACAGGGAGTGCAACTATTGGAAGGTGTGGCCTTATTGGAGTAGGTGTGGCTACTGGGGGTGGGCTTTGCCCTATAGGACGCTCAAGCCAGGCCTACCGGCCCTCTCTCTCTTCCTGCTGCCTGTGGATTAGATATACAACTCTAAGTCCCTTCTCTAGCACGGACTGTCACCTGGAGTTGTGAGCCGAAGAAACCCTTTCTCCTTTAAGTCGCTGTTTGTCTGAATGTTTTATCCCAGCAAGAGAAGAAAAAGCATGCTGTCTAAGAGGAAAAGGTCCCTGACCTGATGCGGGATTAGCCCTTCAGACTGTGTCTGCCTACAGCGAGATTCTGTTCTGGACCACTGGTGCCCAGGACTCTGCTGGCTTAAAATGAAAACTGTAGAAGCCTTGGATATATTTCTTTTATGTAGAACCCCAATATGCTAACATTGATGCTGAATTCATTCTTTGGAAATGGTATGTTTTTTGAGAGAATGAACTGTGACCATCCAGAGAGATGCCAGTATCAACTCTCTGAATGGCTCTGAGCCAACTGATCATGATGGTGTGTGGCCAGGCTGTGCTGTGTCTCCATGTGTCAGGAGCAGTTCTGAGAGAGAAGTACACTCCCCTGTGACATCAGTCCCTCTTTCCTGCCAGGCAGTGTCCACTGTGGATTTTTTTTTTACCCATCAGCACTCTGCCTCTTACTTCATAGGCTATATTCTACGCTTGTATTTTTTAAGCAGATTGAGTAACACAGGTACTGGTTTAGGCCCAAACCGGACTGGAGTATTTGTGGCCATGAGTAACACAGCCGAGAATGTGAGGGGATGGGTGCAGACAGTATGTCTCCAAGGTGCCGGAGGCTCCCTGAGGAGCAGGTTCCAGTTCCCTTTGGGCATGTGGGGTATTTCTGTATCGTCTTCATGAGCACATGTATCTCCTTCCTGTTTCTATCCTCCTTTTTAAAAAAATTGTCTTTATTGTGCTATACATTTTTCTCTGTTCCCCTTCCTTCCTTCCTTCCTTCCTTCTCCCCTTGTACCCTCTCCCATTCCCCACGCTCCCAATTTACTCAGGAGATCTTGTCTTTTTCTCCTACCTATTTAGATCCATGTATGTCTCTCTTAGGGTCCTCTTTGTTGTCTAGGTTCTCTGGGGTTGTGTATCGTAGGCTGCTTTTTATTTGCTTTATGTCTAAAAGCCATTTATGAGTGAGTACATATGATATTTGTCTTTCTGGGTCTGGGTTACCTCCCTCAATATGCTTTTTTTCCCTAGATCCATCCATTTGCCTGCCAATTTCAAGATGTCGTTATTTTTTTTTTTTATCACTGAGTATAACTCTGTTGTATAAATGTACCACATTTCTTTATCCATTCTTCAGTTGAGGGGCATTTAGGTTGTTTCCAGGTTCTGGCTATGACAAACAATGCTGCTATGAACACAGTTGAGCACATGTCCTTGTAGTATGAATGAACTTCCTTTGGGTATATACCCAATAGTGGTATTGCTGGGTCTTGAGACTCCCAATTTTCTGAAAAATTGTCATACCGATTTCCAAAGCGGCTGTACAAGTTTGCACTCCCACCAGCAGCACCACCCTTAACCCCACATCCTCTCCAGCATAAGCTTTCATCAGTGTTTGACCTATCCTCTTTCTTAAACCACTGTTTAGGATATAACTCAACGATTCCACTCACTTTATCTAACCTTACATTTCCCTTTATTTCTATATTCTCTGTGTGTATGTGTCTGTGTGTCTGTGTATGTGTCTGTGTGTGTGTCTATGTGTCTGTGTGTGTGTCTGTGTATGTCTGTGTGTGTGTCTGTCTATGTGTCTGTGTGTGCGTGCGTGTGTGTGTGTGTGTGTGTGTGTGTGTTTGTGTCTGTGTGTGTGTGTTGCCACAGCATGCTTGGGACCTTCAGAGAATAATTTTCAGGAGTCACTCCCTTGTTTCCACTCTGCGGGTTCCAAGGACCCAGCTCAGGCCACCACACTTGGCGACAAGCGCCTTTACCCTGCTGAGCCCTCTTGTTGACTCCGACTTTAGGAGGATTTCAACCACTGCTTAGAAAAGTAACTAAGACACGCAGTTAAAAGAGAACTCTGAAATAAAAATTCTGAGAGGTCCAGAGATAGAATCTAGTATCAGAGCACTTGCCTAAGAGACACAAGGCTGTGGATCCAATCTGCCCCAACAAAATTCCCTCCCCGTGCACATATACCCAGCTCTCAGGAGCCATCAATTCACTCTGTCTCTATGGATCTTCCTCTTCTGGACATTTCCTAGCCCCAAATCAGACGATCTGGCATTGACCTCTTTCCTTTGAGTCTTCAAGGTTCATCCATGCTGGAGCATGTGCCTACACTTTCACAGCCAGACAGCATTGCATTATAGAGATACGCTCTAAGCTACTGATCTACTCACCCACTGCTGGGAATTTTATTTCCTTCCTTCCTTCCTTCCTTCCTTCCTTCCTTCCTTCCTTCCTTCCTCCCTCCCTCCCTCCCTTCCCCCCCTCCCTCCGTCCCTCCCTCTGTTCCCCCTCCCTCCCTCCGTTCCCCCTCCCTCCCTCCCTCCCTCTCTCCCTCCCTCCTCCCTCTCTTCCGGAACAAAATTACTTAGTGTGATGTTTGGATGAGACTGGCCCCATAGGCTCGTATGTTTGAATGCATCCTCCCCAGTTTGGGACTGTTTGGGAAGGGTTAGGAGGTGTGGCCTTCTTGGAGGAGGTGTGTCACTGGGGGGTGGGCTTTGAGGTTTAAAATCCCAGGCCATTTCCTCTTAGCCTCATGCTTGTGGATCAGATGTAAGTGCTCAGCCACTGCTCAGCAAGCACCATGCCTGCCTGCCATGCGCTGCATCATAATGGTCATGGGCTCGCCCTCTGGAACTGTAAGCAAGCCCCCAGTTAAACATCTTTTTTTTATTTATAAGTTGCCGTGATCATGTTGTTTATTAACAACAATAGAAAAGTAACTAAGACACCCAGTTAAAAAAGAACTCTGAAATAAAAATTCTGAGAGGCCCAGAGATAGAATCTAGTATCAGAGCACTTGCCTAAGAGACACAAGGCTGTGGATCCAATCTGAGAAGGGGAGGGGTTGTGAGAACTGTTCTCATTAATACACTGATGTATTATGGGAGTGGGTTATCTACAAAAGCAAGGTTGATTGGGTGAAGTGGCAGCATTCTGTACTCTCAGCAGGGAGGACCAACCTGGAACTTAGAATCCAAGACCAGCCTGAACACCACAGCCAGACTTCCTCAAACACAAGCTAAATAAATGAGAAGTAAAATCAGCTTTATTCCCCTCTCCTCCCCGCATTGTCTCTCCTCCCATTCTGCCTCCTTAACATGAGATTTTGGAATGCAAGGGCCCTTGTAGAAACTGGCAACCCCTTGATCTTAGACTTCCCAGTCTTCAGACCAGTAAGAAATACATTTCTATCTTTATAAATTACCCAGTTTCTAGTATTCTGTTATAGCAGCACAAAACAGACTAGGTGCCTTGGCACAGTCATATCTGATAGGAATGGCAGAAGTCATAAAGCCAGCACAGCTGTTGACAAAGATCCAGCACAGCTGAGCCACATGATGGCTGCCCTGCCACCTTTGGTTTTCATCTTCACCTGTTGCATACTTGGGGAACTTTTAATATTTGCATATTTTGGGGATATTGGATTCATATTTCTTATGAATTATTATGCCTTCTCCCAGGAGTACTGCTTATAAGTTTCCCCAGGAGAGTCCTGAGCATACTATTCCCCCACTTTTAGGGAGTTATTCTTCTCTACTTGAAGGATATCTATTTCAGGATCTCCTTCAAAGATATATCCTTATCTACTTATCCTTACGCCTTGGAGGTTGTGACACACATAAAGAAGCCAGAGGTCTCTTTATGAGGCTGTGAGATATTCTTAAAACATGTCAAAAAAAAAAAAAAAAAACATCTGTCCCTGTACTTACTCAGGAACAAGATCATCAAAGCAAAGCAAACTTCAAAAGGTCAGCAAGATTCGGTGGACTGGAGGAATTGGCCATAGATCAGATGCAAGCCTCTTCCCACTCCACACTCAGGCAATTGCATGGCATATAGGGCAACAAAGTTAAATTAGCTGAAGTTATCGCTGCCCTACACAGAGACTTACATTGATGGGCAAAGAATGATGTAAAAAGATGATATAAGGAGTTGTGACCCAGCCTCAGAGGAAGCAAGATGTGACTGCCTCGCCGAAAAAGGTACCAAGACTTATGGCTAACTCAGACAAGAATTATGGGCTAATGTAAGTTTTAAGAATTAGTTAATAAGAAGCCTTAGCTAATTTGCCAACCAGTTTATAACTAATGTAGACCTCTGATTTCTTTGGGACTTAATGAACCAGGCAGGACAGCAAACTCCGTCAACAAATGGTGCCTAACACGTGGACAACTGCATCTGCATAAAGCCTGAGAGAGCCTGGGAAGTTATTCTAGATAGAAAAGAATAGAGCTGAGCACGGCTTCTTGATAACAACTTTTTTGGGTGGGCTCTGCTTGCTAGAGGCAAGCACTCTCATTTAGGAGAGGCTTCTTGACTCAGCTTTAGCTGCAAAACCTTGCAGCTCTTTTAAGAGGTCCTGCCACAAAACACTTAAAAGGTGTTGATTAAAAGCTGACTGCAAACGTTTTGGTGGTGGCAGGGACCTTGAAATGGCATAGAGTTGTGGCAATAAACATGGATTCAGCCAGTACCTCCACCATGAGGCTAGATTCTCTGAAAGCTAAGGAATGGGCTGATCCAGCCGTCAAAGCCACAGCTTCAATCCTAGCCTTATCACTTAATAAACTAAAGACTCGTGTAGTCTGAAAAAGAGAGATATATAGTAAACATAGAATCAGATGAAGAAGACCTCTAAATGGTTTACAGTGAGTTTAAAAATATATGTAGTCTTGGAAGAAAAAAGGATAAAGTCCTTAAAATAAAAAATAAAGAAAGAATAGTTGGATGTGGTGGTGCACACCTTTAATCCCAACACTTAGGAGGCTGAGGCAGGCAGATCTCTGTGAGTTCAAGGATAGTCTGGTTTATAGAGTGAGTTCCAGGACAACCAAAGATACACAGAGAAACCCTTTCTCAAAAAGCCAAAAACTAAAACTAAAAATAAAAAAAAATAGAAGTTAAAATAAAGCCACATAAAGATGAAAAATACACGGAGTCTGGATACTATATGTTATTATGTTCCCTTTGAATTGTTTGAATGTTGAGGAAGGAGCAACAGCTGCTAAAAGATATTTGTTTATAAATGCTGCTGAATTAATCCAAGATGGGTATTTTCAAAATACCTTGACTTTAAATTTGAAGTCAAATGATGTAGGAAGGTCTTTAACAGCTGAAGCAGAAAAGGAACTGACAATGGTTGAGGAAAAATTACAGGAGGCACATGTGGATAGGGTGAACCCAAATCTTAGCTGCATCCTATAGTCATATTGCCTTCCAGAATTTCTCCTACAGGGATTTTAATGCAGAAGGAAGATATTATTTTAGAATGGATATTTATACCTCATAAACCAAGTAAAAACTTTAAAACTTACATGGAAAAAAGCTCTGAATTAATTATAAAAGATAAACTGAGACTTCATCAATTAGCAGATATAGACCTAGCAGAATTTATAGTGCCTTTTACTATAGATGAAATAAAGTTATGGGAAGACAATGAACCATGGCAAAGAGCTTGTGCTAATTTTTTGGTAGAAATTAATAGCAACTATCCCAAAAGTGATAGACTTAACCTCATAAAGAAAACTGCTTGGCCTGATAGGTCAGAACATAGGTAGGTGGGAAGACAGAACAGAATTGTGGGAGGAAGAAAGCAGAGTCAGGCAGATGCCATGATTTTCTGGCCCAAGACAGACGTAGGTTAGAATCTTGCTGGTAAGCCAAATTCTCGTGGTTCTACACAGACTATTAAAAATGGGTTAATCAAGATGTGAGAGTTAGCCAATAAGAGGCTAGAACTAATGGGCCAGGCAGTGTTTAAATGAATACAGTTTCCGTGTAATTATTTTGGGCATAAGCTAGCCAGGCGGCCAGGAGCCAGGCAGCAGGAACGCAGCCCGCTGCTCCTTTTACTACAGTCAAAAGGTATGTTACTTTGGAGAAGAGGTTTTGTTTTTGTTTCCACAGGAAATGAGAGGCTGTGGATTCATTCCGAGTTAAGAAAAATCAGGTTTGATCAATCTCATGTAGGAGCAGATTGCCCAGATGTCTGAGTTCTACATCCAGAACAGAATGTAATCCACCATATAAACAAACCACATGATCATCTCATTAGATGCTGAAAAAGCTTTTGACAAAATATAACATCCCTTCATGATAGAGGCCTAGGAGAGAGCAGGGAAACAAGGAATATGCCTAAACATAATAAAGACAATATACAACAAGCCAACAGCCAACATTAAACTAAATGGAGAGAAAAATCCCAGCGATCCCACTGAAATCAGGAACAAGACAAGGCTGTCCACTCTTTCTATATCTATTTAATATAGTTCTTGAGGTCCTAGCTAGAGCAGTAAGACAACAAAAGGGGAAAAAGGGGGTACAAATCAAAAAAGAAGTCAAACTCTCACTATTTGCTGATGATATGATAGTTTACATAAATGACCCCAAAAATTCTACCAAGGAACTTCTACAGCTCATAAACACTTTCAGTAATGTAGCAGGATACAAGATTAACTAAAAAAGAAAATCAGTAGCTATCCTTTACACAGATGATAAATGGGCTGAGAAAGAAATCAGAGAAACATCACCCTTCACAATAGCCACAAATAGCATAAAATATCTCAGAGTAACTCTAACCAAACAAGTGGAAATCTTGTATGACACAAACTTTAAATCTTTGAAAAAAGAAATTGAAGAAGACACCAGAAAGTGGAAAGATCTTCCATACTCTTGGGTAAGTAGAATTAACATAGTAAAAATGGCAATCTTAACAAAAGCAATCTACAGATTCAATGCAATGCCCATCAAAATCCCAGCAAAATTCTTCACAGACCTCAAAAGAATGGTACTCAACTTCATATGGAAAAGCAAAAATTCCAGGATAGCCAAAACAATCCTTTACAAAAAAAAACAAAAAAAAAAAAAAAGAACTTCTGGAAGCATCACAATCCCTGACTTCAAACTCTACTACAGAGCTACAGTACTGAAAGCAGCCTGGTATTGGCATAAAAACAGACAGGAGGACCAATGGAACTGAATAGAAGACCCGGATATTAATCCACACACCTTTGAACACCTAATTTTTGAAAGAAGCAAAAATATCAAATGGAAAAAAAGCATATTTAACAAATGGTACTGACATAACTGGATCACAACATGTAGAAGAATGAAAATAGCTCTATATCTATCACCATGCATAAGACTCAAGTCCAAATGGATCAAAGACCTCAACATAAAGCCAGCCACACTGAACCTCATAGAAGAGAAAGTAGGAAGTACACTTGAATGCATTGGCACAGAAGACCACTTCCTAAATATAACCTCAGTAGCATGGACACTGAGAGAAACAATAAATGGAACCTCCTGAAACTGAAAAGCTTCTGTAAAGCAAAGGACACGGTCAACAAGACAAAAATGACAACCTACAGAATGGGAAAAGATCTTCACCAACCCCACATCAGACAGAGTTCTGATCTCCAAAATATACAAAGAAATCAAGAAATTGGTCATCAAAGAACAAATAATCCAATTTAAAAAAAATGGACTACAGTCCTAAACAGAGAACTCTCAACAGAGGAATCTAAAATGGCTAAAAGACACTTAAGGAAATGTTCAACATCCTTAGTCATCAGAGAAATGCAAATCAAAACAACTCTGAGATTCCATCTTATACCTGTAAGAATGGCCAAGATCAAAAACACTTATGACAACTTATGCTGGAGAGGTTGTGGGGTAAAGGGAACACTCCTGCATTGCTGGTGGGAGTGCAAGCTGGTACAGCCCCTTTGGATGTCAGTGTGGCGATTTCTCATAAAACTAGGAAACAACCTTCCTCAAGACCCAGCAATACCATTTTTGGGTATATGCCTAAAGGATGCTCAATTGTGCCACAAGGACATGTGCTCAACTATGTTTATAGAAGCATTATTTGTCATAGCCAGAACCTGGAAAAAACCTAAATGCCCTTCTACTGAAGAATGGATAAGGAAAATGTGGTACATTTACACAATGGAGTACTACACAGCAGAAAAAAATAATGACATCTTGAAATTTGCAGGAAAATGGATGGAGCTAGAAAACATCATTTTGAGTGAGGTAACCCAGACACAGAAAGACAATTATCACATGTACCCACTCATAAATGGTTTTTAAACATAAAGCAAAACCAGCCTACAAATCACAATCCAGAGAACCCAGACAATAATGAAGACCCTAAGAGAGACATACATGAATCTAATCTATATGGGAAGTAGAAAAAGACAAGATCTCTTGAGTAAATTGGGAACATGGGGACCTTGGGAAAGGGTTGAAGGAGAGGGGAGCAGAGAAAAATGTAGAGCTCAATAAAAATCAATTTAAAAAAGTAAAGTAAAAAACAAAGATTCACAGGCTCTAAGAATAAGTTACACATGTTAAATATGTTCATAAAAAGTCAACCTAAAAGGAAATTTGTGTTAGGCTTTAGAATTCTTAGTCCGTGAACCCCACAATAAATGCTACATATAAATGGATATCATTTATTTCTCTTCACTCCATTTATATATGTGTAAAACCAATACATAGCTATTAACTTTAATTATGCTGAAAGTCACGAGTGACAGGTTGTGTTCCTCTGTTAGATTTAGTAGCCACTTCACTACTGAAAACGGGATTCCACGTCCTAAGCACTTATAAAATGCTCTGACGTCATACGGTGATGTAAGAACCAGGGCCATCGGCTCTTTGAAGCTCTCTGTCGTTTTTTGTTTCTTTGTTTTGCTAAAAAATCTTGCTACTCTTTCATGGAACCTGCTAGCAGCTCCTTCATAGCTGAGGTAACTGGTGAGGGGAAACAATATGAGTTGCCTGTGCTAACAGTTCAGGGTCATGTCTCCCTGTCCTCTGACCCCTCCGGTCCCCGACCCCTGCATAGAATGCAATGTGGGAGAGGCTTGGCTCAGTCTCACTCCATCCTTGTGTTGGGAGAAGAGCATCTGAGGGTAAATAGTCCTATTCCTGGTCTCCCATGCCAGGGGGTGTGGGCTGCACCAGCTCCCAGAATTCCCTTAGTGCCTCTAGGTACTGTTTACCTGTTACTAAAAATGATCCATATTGCAGCAGGTGTCGCTCATTTTCTCTGCTGTACATTATTTTACAGTGTGACTGTATCATGGTTTATTACTCCAATCTCCTACATAATAGAGTCTAGGGTCTCACATTTCACATAGTCAATCTTTTCTTTTGTGGTTCTTTTCTGGCAGCCACTTGGGGTCTTAGTCCATCTGTGCCTTGGTGGGGCCCTCCTTTAAGTCCAGCACTCAGGAGGTAGAGACAGGCGGAGCTCTTTGAGTTCAAGACCAGCTTGATCTTCATACTGAGACCCTGTCTCCAAACAGCAAGCAAACAAACAACAAAAAGTTACATGTTAGGGAAAGCCAGGATACTTTAAAAACATAATTCTAATTCTTGCCTCCTGCTAGTCCCCCATCTTCTTTCCATTCTGGCCCTAACCCCCCCCACCCCGCATCTCCTCTCCTTCCCTCCTTTCTCCTATTGCTATTTTTAGACTTTAAGATGAAGCAAGCATCTAGAGAAACAAACTAAAAACTAGATGTCCACCTAACCCAGAAAGAGTACTAGATCTATAGGGATGTAGAATCTCTGTCGGTTTTTGTTCTTGGTTTTGTGGCTCCTGGGGTTTAACCAAGGGTTTCACAAGTGCTAGATGAGTGCTCCACCCTTGAGCTGGTGGACTGATCTCCAAAATATATAAGAACTCAAGAAATTTGACATTAAAATTCTAAATAACCCAATTAAAAATGAGGTACTGAACTAAACAGAGACTTCTCAACAGAAGAATCTCAAATGGCCAAAAGATACTTAAAGAAATGTTCAACATCCTTAGCTAACAGGAAAATACAAATCAAAACAACTCTGAGATACCATCTTATACCTGTCAGAATGGCTAAGATCAAAAACACTAATGATAGCTTATGCTGGAGAGGATGTGGAGTAAGGGAAACACTCACCCATTGCTGGTGAGAATGCAAACTTGTGCAACCACTTTGGAAATCAGTATGGCGGTTACTCAGAAAATTGGGAATCAACCTACCTCAAGATCCAGCAATACCACTCTTGGGCATATACCCAAAAGATGCTCAGTCGTGCCACAAAAGCATTTGTTCAACTATGTTCATAGCAGCATTATTTGTAATACCCAGAACGTGGAAACAACCTAGATGCCTCTCAACCAAAGAATGGATAAAGAAAATGTGGCACATTTACACATTAGAGTACTATTCAGCAGTAAAAAAAAAAACGACATCTTGAATTTTGCATGCAAATAGATGGAATTAGAAAACACTATCCTGAGTGAGGTAACTCAGACCCAAAAAAGGGTGAATATAGTATGTACTCATAAGTGGATACTAGCTATAAACAAAGGACATTGAGCCTATAGTTCATGATCCTAGAGAAACTAAGTAATAAGTGAACCCAAAGAAAAACATATAGATCCACCTGGAAATTGGAAATGGACAGGATTGACTGGCAGGGTTGGGAGCATGGGGGTGAGGAGAGAAGGGAGGGTAGGAGGAGAAGAGGAGGGGAGAGGGTAGAGGAGAACTTGAGGGAATGGGATGGAGGAAGGACAGAGATGAGTGCAAGGAGAGAGATATCTTGATTGAGGGAGTCATTATAGGGTTAGCAGAAACCTGGCTCTAGAGAAATTTCCAGGTATCCAAAAGGATGACCCCACCTAGGACCCTGGGCAATAGAGAAGAGGCTCAATCTTGACTTGCCTTGTAGTCAGACTGATGATTATCTTAAATATCACCATAGAACCTTCATCCAGCAACTGATGGAAACAGAGGCAGAGACCCACATCGGAGCACTGGACTGAGTTCCCAAGGTTCAGTTGAAGAGTGGAAGGAATGAGAATATGAGCAAAGAGGTCAAGACCATGAAGGGTTCATCTACTGAAACAGTTTACCTGAGCGAATGGGAACTCACCAACTCCAGCAGGACTGGGAAGGAACAAGCATAGGACCAAATTAGTTCCTCTGAATGTGGTTGACAGTTGTATGGCTGGGGCAGACTGAGGGTGCACTGGCACCAGGATTTATCCTTACTGCATGTACTGGCTCTTTGGGAACCTATTCTCTTTGGATGGATACCTTGCTCGGCCTAGATATAGTAGGGAGGGCCTTGGACCTTCCACAAGGCAATGTGCCTTACTCTCTCTGAAGATTAGATGGGGGTGGGGTGGGAGGGTGTGTGGAGGGAATGGGAGGAGAGGAGGGAGTGGGAACTTGGATTTTTTTTTTTATTTTAAGATTTATTTATTACGTATACAGTATTCTGTCTGCTTGTATGCCTACAGTCAAGGAGAGGGCACCAGATCTCATTACAGATGGTTGTGAGCCACCATGTGGTTGCTGGGAGTTGAACTCAGGACCTCTGGAAGAGCAGCCAGTGCTATTAACCTCTGAGCCATCTCTCCAGCCCGGATTGGTATTTTGTTTGTTTCTTTTTGTTTTTCAAGACAGGTTTTCTCTGTGTAACAGCCCTAGCTGTCCTGGAACTAACTCTTGTAGACCAGGCTGGCCTCAAATTTGCAGTGATCTGCCTGCCTCTGTTTCCCGAGTACTGGGGTTAAAGGCGTGTGCCACCACTGCCCGGCTGATGCATGCTTTTTCATCTAACTCTTTTGGTTCATACCAAAAGAATCATCTACACTGCGCCATGTATCAATAATTCATTCTCGTTATTGTTGAAATGTGCTTATTTGTCCCTGCTCATCAGCTTTGGGCTGGTTTCAGTCTGGGGCTGTTATCAATCAATCAAAGCATTATTGGCTAGCCAGGCTGTGCTAGACATGCCAGTATTCTGTTCTTCGTGGCCTCATGTGTTAGCAGACCTGTGGGTTGAAGTAACAACAGCCTTTGTCCTGATTGTGTTTCTGCCTCGTCCCCGCATAGCTGCAGTGAGCTTGTGGATTCAAAAAATGAAAAAAAAAAAAAAAAAAAAAAAAAAGAAACCAAATTAATCAGGTCAGACCTCCTGTGGTTTCCAGGCAAGAGCGGGAGTGGGAGGCGTGTCTCTCTTGCAGATCAACTCGTTCCAGGTTTGAGAGCTCAACTCAAACTGTGTCTTTAGTCAGAGAAACACAACCCCAGGCCGCAGCTGGGTGCCTGCGATACTCAAGTCCCGCTGTTTTATCCACAGAACTCACAATCTTACTTTCTCATGGGTTTTAGATTGCTGAAGCTTGTCTTCCTCAGAAATGGTATCCATTTAGGCTTCATCTGGTGGGCATTGCCAAACGCATCGTCCCACGAGAGCAGGTTAATCTGGCTCCCTCGTATTTTTTACAGTGAACCATTTAACTTTTTAGTTTTAGCGTTTGTGTTTCTCATCTTAAGAAACAGAGAACTCGGCAATTCTCTCCTTTTGGGCTGTTCGCCTCGTTCATAGTTTTGGAGTGATGGCTTTTGGTTGGTGACATTGTACTAGTGGTGTTGACTGACATCTGACCCCCTGGGCTGCGATAGTCCATTCCCAGCTGGTGCTGTTTAGTCTTATCTGCTTTGGGGACAGTGCCTGCATATTTGGAGTTGTTTCACTGACTTGTGGGTTTTTCATGTGAGTCTACTTATTGATTATACGGATTGTAAACAAACTATGCTTTCTAAGCCAAGGCGTACTTCCAAAGGGATCTAAACTTTCTTCCATATCAATAACGGCCATAGTGTAACGGCCTTTCTGTATACTTTGTATACAGCTTTGTCTTCTAAGTATTGAGATTAGTTAGCCCTGATGCTCAGACTCATCCAGTTTCGACCTGTGTGGTTCCTAGGTTGTACTCACTGGGCAGCTGCTTCCCTTGGGTTTTTTTTTCCTCCACTAAAAATGGAGGGTTTTTTGGGGGGCAGGGAGGGTTGGTTTTTGGTTTTTGTTTTTAATTTTTTGAGGCAGGATTTCTCTGTGTAGGCCTGGCTGTCCTGGAACTCACTCTGTTGACCAGGCTGACCTCAAACTCAGAGATCCACCTGCCTCTGCCTCCTGAGGGCTGGGATTAAAGGCGTGTGACACCACTGCCCAGCTGCTTTAATATTTTCTACTTTGGCCACCCAGACTTTAACGGCACTGTTTCCAGGCAAAGTTACCCAAACTGCTCTTAGCAGCCCATCTTGGAAAACCAGAAAACACAAGAAGTTGTCAGGTTAGATTACATTTCCTTTTCCAAAGGTGGTTCTTTTGAGCATTCCAAGAGGGAGGGACAAGGGGAGCTCTGAGGTGAACTCTCTCCCCTCTGCCCTGCAGAGTGTGACAGAATGGGGGTAGTGTGGGGAAAGGGGGGTGCGGAGGGAAGTGCTTGCTTCCATACTCTGGGAACTCTTGCCAGGGTCTGTTTCGTATTACTGAGAACATATCTCTGCCTTGTTCATTTTTTATTGTAGTCATATGGTCATCTTGAAGTGTTCCCTATCAGCGGGTTCTGAAACAGGATGCTCCTCAGGAGGGAATTTTGCATTCTTTTCATGCCCTGCCCCCCACCCCGCAGCCTCCTGCCCTCATTCCTGCAATGTCAGGCCCGTGCTTTACCAATGACCTACATTCCAGACCAGCACAGTTTGGTTGCTGTTGTTGTTCTCTTCTGTTTTAGAGATCCTGGCTCACGCCTGTGCAGCCTGTGCAGCCAGGCTGGCCTGAAACTCACCAGCTCGCCTCCCGACTGTCACTCCTGACGGCCAGGATTACAGGTGTCTGTCACCAGGCCTGGCTCCTGTGTGTTCATTTAATCATTTCTACCTCTGGGAGTGCGGGTGTCAGGAATGTCTGTGGCAATTATTCATTCATTCAGTGGCTTTGTCCAAGGTGCTACTACCGTGAGAAACACCACGGGACAAACAGGCTTATCTGAATTTCACTTCCACATCCACAGTCCGTCATGGAAGGAAGGAAGTCGGGGCAGGAACTCAAACAGGGCAGGGGCCTGGAGGCAGGAGCTGATGCAGAGGCCGTGGAGGGGTGCTGCTTACTGGCTTGCTCCCCCTGGCTTGCTCAGCCTGCTTTCTTATAGTGCCCAAGTCTTCCTGCGCATGGATGGCACTATCCACATTGGTGGGACCCATCTCCATCAATCACTAATTAAGAAAATGCCTTACACCTGTATCTTACAGAGACATTGCCTCAATTGAGGTTCCCTTCTTTCAGATAATTCAGGACATTCAACAAATGAAAATTTAGTATTTCTTATGGGCCAGGGTACAAAATACCACACACATTATATATATATTCACATGTACACACATATATACATATAGGCACACACAGACACATACTATATATATGTGTGTATATATATATACTCACATATATACATACATACATATAAGTACACACACAACTTTTTTGGATTGCAAATAACATGCTACCTCATTTTTGCCACTTGAAATTCCTTTTTCCCTCTGGGATATTAGGATGCTACCCTGGGAACAGTACCCCTAGCAGGTTTAAGGCCGTGCCTGCCTTCTTTTCAGGAGTTTTATTTGTGACTGGACCATTAAGAAATCCCTTACCTGTAGTTAGGCGAGGTCTGGAAGGGCTGTAGTTGTAGGTATGGTAAGGTGGGAACAGCTGGAGAGAGTGAAGAAGTTGGGCAGATCCTGTGTGGGCTAGACTCCTGGGGACAGCTCTCTTGTCTGTGTTTCCCAGAGGTGGCCGCAGAAAGGTAGAGTCCACCTCTGGGGCACCTCCAGCTTGCAGGCTGCCTGAGAAGAGCTGTCTGGGTTTGGGTGGCACACAAGTTAATTTCAGCACATAGAAGGCTGGGTGGGACAGAAGGGCATGAGTTTAAGGGCAGCTATTTAAAAAAAGTAGCCACAAACCTGTCATATAATCCAGTCTTTTACCCTTCAATCTACTCAAAAGCAAACGCAGCTGGCCTTATTTGCATAATGGTTTTATTCATAATAGATCAGACTTGGGACAACCCAAATATCCATCAGCAAATGAATAAGTAGAGCCAGGTGATGGTAGCACAGACCTTTAATCCCAGCACTCAGTCAGAGACTGGCGGATCTTTGTGAGTTCGAGGACAGCCTGGTCTACAGAGAGAGTTCCAGGACAGCCAGGGCTGCACAGAGAAACCCTGTCTTAAAAAAGAAAAGCAGACAAACGAATGAATGAATAAGTAAATCATAGTAGATCCATGTAGCAGAATAATACCCAGCAGTGAAAAGGAATGAATAACACAGCAGCATGGATAAGTCTTAACATATGTTTGATTCTGCTTATAAAACTAATTAATAAGCTGGGCGGTGGTGGCGCACGCCTTTAATCCCAGCACTCGGGAGGCAGAGGCAGGTGGATATCTGTGAGTTCGAGGCCAGCCTGGTCTACAAGAGCTAGTTCCAGGACAGGCTCTAGAAAAGCTGCAGAGAAACCCTGTCTCAAAAAACCAAAAAACAAACAAACAAACAAACAAACAAACAAAAACCTAATAGTTATAAAGTGAAGCCAGTTTGCAGGGATGCCTGATGGGAGGACAAAGGAGGTTAAGAAGCATTCACAATAGGACAGGAAATAAAACCTTTGTGTGTGTGTGTTCAATGTCTTGTGAGTGGATGCCAACATTTATCAAATGTTTTAACCCTCTAAATTTATGCAGCTAATCGCCTGTGAATTTTATTGAGAGATACTTGTGATAAAACAAACAAACAAACACAGTGATGTCTTTTTGTCTTTAAATGTTCTCTTGTGCTGGGCATGGGGGTGCATACCTGTGATCCCAGCACTTGGGAAGTGGTGGCTAGAGAAATGTGAGTTCAAGTCCAGCCTGGACTGAGAGCAAGACCTGGGCTTAAAACCAAACTCACTAGGGCTGTGGGGAAGGGGAGCTCAGTGGTAGACACCCAGAATGCACACTACCCTGGCTTTGATACCCAACATTATGAAAAAGATACTCCCCCCCATAAACCCAGCAAACACAAAAAGGGTATATAGTGTGAGGCTGCTTGATTGTTGCCGGCTGCCCAGACTCGAAATAACTACACAGAAAATGTATTAATTAAACCACTGCTTGGCCTATTAGCACTAGTTTCTTATTGGCTAGCTCTTACATCTTAATTTAACCCATTTCTATTAATCTGTGTATTGCCATGTGATGTTGGGGACTGTGACACTCCCCCCCCCACGCCTGCCGGAGTAAACAACTTGTTTTTCTATGCTTGTAGCTACTCTGAGCAAACAACTTGTTTAGCAGCTGCTCTGAGCACGAGACCCTCAGGAGTTCTGATGGCAATGGAGTGGTTTCTGGTGGGCTTGCAGCTGAGCGTTAGGTCGTGGCCATTAGTCAAGAAAACCTGGAACACAATAAAAAAGGGGGCTCTCTTGGCGTTACCCATGTCTCTCTGTGTGTCTGTGTGTTTCAATCTCCAGGCCCTTGCCCGACTTGCAAACTGTACCACATAGAGCAGGCTTTGTGATACAATGTGGCTGTGCCTTACAGGCAAAGTCCCATCCAGCGTCTGTCTCTGGAGGGGCTACATGGCTTCTCCCTGACTCCGCCTACTCTTTCTATATATCTCTTTCAGTCTGGCCATGTTCTGTTAAGCCATTGGCTGAAAACAGCTTCTTTATTCATTAACCAATAAAAGCAACACATAGACAGAAGGACCTCCCACACCGGTAGTTTGTTACAGCCACAGAAAAAGAACCAATGCTGGGACATGTGCAAGCAGACCACCAAGTTACATCTCAAACTAGTTTTCACCATCATAGCCTTATACAAACCAAGTCTTGACACCCCATCCTCTTTAATATGGTTTCCATTAATGCAGGTCAGTTTGGGCTTATATCCCTGGCATGGATTAAGTGTGTCATACTCTCAGATTTGCTCAGGTACCCATGATGTGACCTACTGGGAAACAGGGCCTTTGGAGACAAGAGTTAGGGTAAGGTCATCCATCCTAAATTAGGGCAAGCCTAATCCATGTAAGGTAGCAGTTGCTACCCTTCAAAGAGAAGAGACCCAAGCGGACATGCAGGGGATATCATGTGACAACCAGATCAGGTTGACACATCGCCAAGCATGAGACACCGAGGATGGCCTGCACACACCCAGGCACCAAGCAGAGGCATGGAGCAGAGCCTCACTTCTTCCCAGAAGAAGCCAGCCCAGCCAGAATGTGATCCCAGCTTTCCCATCTTCAGAGCTCTGGCAGAGAATACATTCCTATTGTTCTAAGTCACTGCTCTACGGACGGCTTAGCTATGGATGGGCAGACAATCTGAACATGACTCAGGCTAGCCCAAGGAGAAAGGAAAGTCTGTTCTTAGAGTTACGGCACCATCACTGAGGAGGCTCGGATGGCATTTATTTGACGCAGGAAGCTTTAAGGGTAAAGTTCAATTGTATGGACCAGATTGGACCAGATCCCCCCCCGCCCCCCACCCCAAGGAGCTCACACAGGACAGCCCATTTCAGTTTGCTCATCTGCGTTTGCTGGTTTTTGAGGATCGAACCCAGAACTTCACACACTTGTCTCCTGAGCTGCATCTCCAGTCCTTGATGTTTTATTTTATCGTTGTCTCCTGTAGATGTTGTTTACCCAGGGTTGGCTGATGTAGCCACTTCATGACACCCCAGAGAAGTGAGGGAGACTCACCCAGGAGACACACGGCCTAGCTCTGTCTGCTGTCCCAAAGTTGGTCACATCTCCAGTCTTAGCTCAAGCTACTGGGAACACACTGTTTCAGGAATGCGTGAGTCCATCTGTTTATTTACAGAGACAGCGAAGTTTCTTCCATAGAGTGTCTGTGGAGGAATGCCACGGGCAGAAGTCCTACGGGTAACTGAGGATAAGACATGTAAGGGGAGAAAATCAGCTCTGAAAGTAAAAATAATTAAAGTGAGTGAATTATAGTTATACTTTCCGGGGAGGGGAGTGAGGTGACTGAGAGAAAGCAAGTGAGGGGTGAGAAGAAAGGATACAGGGGAGACCGGTGGGAGCCAGAGTTCAGCCATGATAATAAAATCCTCCGTGAAACCTGGGGGATGCCCTGGACAAGTTCCATAAAAAGACTCTTGAGCAGTGTGCCGGCAGGAGGTTGCTGTGCTCTGGATGGGGCAGACTTTGGGATGAAGTCTGAGCGTTGTGATTTAATTGCAAATTTGATCCTGTCAAACATGGGAGCCGTTCTGAGCTGGCCTTCACCAGAGGAGAGTCCTCCCAGGTGGAATTAGGGACTATCAAAGCGCCTGAGGTGGGGGCAGTGTGTTCTCTTTCCTTCCTTCTGTCACACAAGGATAGAGCAAGCCCTCACCAGACAGCAGTGGGGTCTTGGGCATCCTAGCCTTCAGAACAGTGAGAAAGACATTTCTGTGGTTTACAAATTACTCAGATAATTTGTTATAGGACAGCTAAGTAGACAAGGGAGCAGCTGGTCTTTACAGAGCAAGAAGACCTCCTTTCTCTATTGCAAATCAAAGGCGACATCAAGTCTTTTTCTTGAGGTCATTGTGTCCAGTGACCAATGACTTCTTGGAAGTTAGGAATCTCTCCGCGTGAGGAGGTGAACAATACAGCTCCCTCCCTGTCCTGAGGGACAAGTTCACACCTGAACACTGAGGTCATTCACTATCTCTGCCACTGCTGTCTGGTGGCTGGGGGTCATAAAAGGCCCCAGGATAGGATATGGAGCCCAGCCAGAAGGCTCTGGGGACTAAGGGTTTAAACCTTTACCTGCTTCTGGGGAAGAAATCAGGATCAACACACAGGCAGAACAGAGATGCATACAGGGATGTGCTGGGACAACCCAACTGCCCACCAGCTGGGTGATGGACAAATGAACAGTGCTCCAGGTACCAAATGAACTTATAATTGGCATAGTTTTGGCTGCAGCTCCTAGCTCAGGGCCTGAACAGGTGGCATCGCCAAATCAGAAAGAAAAAAGAAAAAGAATACTCTTGGGGAGAGAAGGAGGGGTGTGGGGTGTGCAGGGAGAGCAGGTGAAAGGAAGTACCTTGCCTGTGGTTTCTGGGGTTTGGCGCCTCCCTCAGCCACTTAGCTCCCCTCCACCCCAGGGAGGCAGGGTGTGGCTCTCCTCAGAATGGCTTGAAAAGGAGGCTGGCTTTCCTTCTGTTAACCCACTGATGGGCAGGCAAGCTACTTAGACACCTGTGACAGGGATTAAACCACTCAGGGCCTCCGTGGGGGTGAGACCTGGTGCACGCCACATCCTGACACCTGGGAGGATGGAGTCACCAGGGGAAGACGGCCTCATCCAATGTGGTCCAAAGAGTCTGTGATGAAGGCCACTGATCATTTGGAAGTGCTTAGTGCAACCGAGGGACTGAAAATGTTCATTGTATTCCGTTTTAATTGGTTTACATTTATTTATGGAAATATTTGTTTATTTATTTGCAGTTCTGGGGATGAGAACTCAAACCTAGGGCTCACCCATGCTAGACAAGCACTTTATTACTCAGTGATAGTCCCAGCTGCCACCAGCTCCTTGCTTTACATTTAATTAACTTATTGTGTGTGTGTTGTGTGTGTGTGTGTGTGTGTAGCATGTGCAGGTGTGTACACAGGTGTATTTGTCAGCCCTGAAGTGTGATTGCTTGGGCACTGCCCACCTTGGTTTTTTGTTTGTTTAATTGATTTTTAGTTTTTTGAAACAGGGTTTCTCTGTGTAACTTTTGGCTGTCTGAAATCTCTCTCTTGTAGACCAGGCTAGCCTTGAACTCACAGAGATTCAACTGCCTTTTCCTCCCAAGTGCTGAGATTAACAGTGTGAGCCACCATTGCCCGGGAAAAAAAAAAAAAACTCTATCTTAAAAACCAAACTGGACACTCGGGAGGCAAAGACAGGAGAATCTCTGTGAGTTCAAGGCTAGCCTGGTCTACAAGAGAGAGTTTCTAGACAGTCAAAAGTTACACAGAGAAACCTCGTCTTGAAAAAAAAAATAGGGCTTTTTATTAGCCTGGAGTTCTCAGGTTGGGCTAAATTGAGGAGCTTCAGGGATCTTCCAGCCTCTGTCTCTCAGGCTGGAATTACAAATGGGTGGGGGTGGCCATCCAGGCTTTATTATTATTATTATTATTATTATTATTATTATTATTATTATTATTATTATTATTATTTGAGACAGGGTTTCTCTGTGTATTGCTGGCTGTCCTGGAACTTGCTGTGTAGATCAGGCTGGCCTTGAACTCACAGAGACCCGCCTGCTTCTGCCTCCCGAGTGCTGGGATTAAAGGCATGTGCCACCACTTTTAAAATTTTAACGTGGGCTTTGGAGTTTGAACTCGGGTCATTATTCTTGCACGGTAAGCACTTTACAGACAGCATTATGCTGTGTAGGCCACACATTGTAGTCCTCATAATCTCCATTTTCTTGCCTCAGCCCTCCCTTCCAGCATCCCAAGGTCTGAAACTGCAGGCACAGGCCACACAGGCCTCTTAACTTTTAAATAGCTGTCTATTGCAAAGAGCAATTGGTCACCCTGTTTGCCAACACACGGTCTGAGTCAGGAATTAAACTGGGCCATACTAGGCGTGGATAGATGGCTAGTCATGGGGGACTCATTACAGAATGCATTCTTCCATGAGGTGCTTTCTTCCTGCAGCTCAGGACCCTAAATTCTAAGATCACCTCAACTGAAGAGCGATTTCACTTAAGCCCACGGCCAGCTGTCCACTCTGTCCACACATAATCTTGTAAATTCTTTGGGAAAATCGGGTGTGAGGACTCTGCCCTCGTACAACCTACTGAGGCCCTCGGTCCCTTTACTTTTGTAAAAAGCAAGGAGGCTCTGCATTTGCAGTTCCATTTCACAGATGAGGAAACGGAGGCTCAAGGAGGCTCTGACAGACGGCGGGAAGCAGGATAAACTCTTGAGGAACTCACCCATAGGTCGGCATAGACACATCCGTGGGTCGGGTTGTCAGGGTGGCGGGGGAAAGCGGCGGGTAAATATTTGGGACGGTAACCCGGGCTCTGGCGACACAAGTCGTCACTGCGGTTCTAGGCCGGCGGGCGCGTGGCGAGGGCGGTGCCGGAGTAGGGGATGGGGGGGGGGGGGGCCAGGGACGTCCCCTAGGTCGTCTGGGACAGACTCGGCGGCCCCGCCTCGCCCCGCCCCCGCCCGTGGCTATAAGACGGTGTAGCCGGCGGGTGGCGGCGCAAGCGAGGAGCGAGCGCTCGGCCGGGCCACCCGAGCGGACTGCAGTGCAAGGCGGCCGCCACCAGGGCCAGCACCTCGTAGCATCTCTGCCACGCGTGTAGGCGAACGACCTCTCCATGAAGCCGCCCTCGATTCAGGGCAGCCCTGCGGCGGCTTCGGCAGCAGGTAAGTGCCGGGTTGAGCGTGCCCCCTCCATCTCTGCGCCCCGGGATTGAAGTCAGTGACTCCGTCCACGATAAGCAACACCCCGAGTCCAGGGACTCTGAGAGCCCGAACCTGCGGGTGGGGGTGAAAGATCAGGGGTCGCGATAGTCTCTTTCCATTGACCACCCTTCGTCCTCCATCACCCCGGCACACCATCCCCGTGTCGCACGGCTGGGGCCAGTTCAGTTTGGTTTCCCACGCGGGACAAGGATCTGAGCCTGACACGTAACGGGTGCTTGTTGACTCAGACTTCCCGCCGCCACTCCGTCCAGGGAGTGAGCGTGGGCACAAGTAGGAAAGCGCGTGGTGTGGTCTAGGTGACTTAATGGCTTCCCACCCACGGAGGCTGCTGCTCGTCTGTGTCTGGTGGCAGGCGCTTTGGTTGAGCTGTTACAAGGTAGCTGCGTGGCTGTCACTGGCAAATGCAGAGTGAAGTTAGCCGTCCTAGTCCGGTGACCGCCTCTCCAGATCCTCCCGGGCAGGGGAAGAGTCACCCCTACCCACGCTGCCGTTCACTGAGCGCTCTGTGCCCGCCCCAGCCCCGGCAATGGACTCAGCGGCCGCTGCAGACCTGACGGACGTGCTGTGCGAGTTCGACGCTGTGCTGGCGGACTTCGCATCGCCCTTCCATGCCCGCCACTTCCACTATGAGGAGCACCTGGAGCGCATGAAGAGGCGCAGCAGCGCCAGCGTCAGTGACAGCAGCGGCTTCAGCGACTCGGAGAGTAAGTGAAGCCCTGCTGAAGCCAGTGACCCCAGGGCTCCAGGACTTCCTAGGGCTCTAGCGTCAGCTGGGGTATCTGTAAACTGAGGCACGGTGTCCGGGGAAACTCAGACCCGAGGCTGTGCCCCGGCTCTTGAGATTTAAGTCCAGGTGGGAGCATGATGGCAATCCGGGAGGAGGGTGGGGGAACGGGACAGGACACGACTCTTGATGGACTGTGGGTCTTTCTTTCTTTTTTTTTTTTTTTTTTTTTTTTTTTTTTTTGGTTTTTCGAGACAGGGTTTCTCTGTGGCTTTGGAGCCTGTCCTGGAACTAGCTCTTGTAGACCAGGCTGGCCTCGAACTCACAGAGATCCGCCTGCCTCTGCCTCCCAAGTGCTGGGATTAAAGGCTTGCGCCACCACCACCCGGCTTCAGGCCTGAGTGTTTCTAAAGTCAGCAAGAATTCCTGGGCCCCAGGCCGGGTTTTCCAACAGTTTCCCGCTTTGCTCCCCCCCTCTCTTTTTCCCCCCCAAACTTTACTGAGATCACTCCCAAGGAGACCTAGCTGAGAATGCCTTGAACTTCTGGATCCTTCCTTCCTTGGGCTTCAGGTGCTGGGATCACAGAGGCATGTCAGCATGTTCAGCGTTGGCAGTCCTGGGGGTCCAGACCTAGGGCTACTTGCATGCAAGGTCAAACGCTAAACCAACAGTGCCCTCTCTTCTTTTCCAGAATGGGTGTTGGGGGACTTGGGGACACGGGCGAACACAATAATGAAACATTTGTGAAACCAAAATGATTTCATAAGCTGCTGTTTTTGGAATTTTTGAAATAGCTTCATTCCCTTTCTTCTGAGCTCCCGGGCTCCTTCACCACCCCAGGCAGTTTTGAAACCACCCTCCCCTGGGCTGCTAAGTTCAAGTACTGGGTTTCATGCAGCTCCACACACCTCCCCCTCATAGTTGCCAGTAGAGAGAGGTTCATCCTGGTATCCTTTTCCATGGTGGTAGAAAGTGTGTGTGTGAGGGGGGTGGGGAGTTCAGTAACTCAAGTGACCTGCAAGATCCCGGATATCTGTGCAGGTGTCAAGCAGCGAATTTGGAGACATTTTTATTGTTACGTAATTGTTTTTCAAGCCCTCGCTTATTCGCTGTTTTTCAATGTGAATTGAAAAACATTCTGCTTGTTCAAGAGCACTTCCTAGCTGGGCTGCTGGCACAGACATCCTTAGCTGTGCTGTGCCGGATCCTGGGAGTCAAAGGCCTGGTGTTGTTTTGAAATCTAGAGACTTCTTCCTTGTGACCCTGCGAAGATCAGTGTGAGATCTGAGTTATCCTCCTGGGAAGGGATAATGGTTGACATCCTGGTCAGGGTTTGAGACAGAGAAACCTGAGCTCTAGTTTGATTTTTCCCTAGCAGCCTGAACAGACTTCAGTGTGATGAAGGAGGTGAAGGGGGATGGAAGAGGGGGCGGGTGAGCGGTTCCTTTCTGTTTACAACTTTTACTCTTTGATGCTAATGAACTGCCTGTGCTTATTCCCAGCATTCCAAGCCAGGTCTTGCCTTGGAAATCTGTCTCAATACCTATGGCGTAACTTGAATATATCTCCATCCATTGGGATGATGTCCAAGTTATTCATCATGTGGAAATTCTCTTCTCCACAGAGAAGGCTGGGTCTGTCACTACTGCTCTGTGGTCAAGGACAACTCCTTGCTATACCAGAGCCTCCTGCTGGATTGGAGTCTGACCTTGTGCAGTTATGGCAGACAGCTTCTACAAGTTCTGCCAGGAGGGATCTCAGATCTAGGAGGTGTTTTTAGAAGTCTTAGAAAAGATTGCATTAGAGACATTCCTTAGCAGTTTGGGAGAGAGTTGATAGAACTGGTTGTTTTCCTTAGAGTATATCTCTGGGTTTTTCACTTTCTGCTTTCCTTGTTAACATTAAGCCTGTAGTGTGGTGGTTGGAGAACTGGTGGGAAGGGCCTGAGAAAGAGTGATGACCTTGATCTTTGCTGTCAGCATGGTTTGTTCCCCACGTGAATGCTCAGAAATAGTCAAGGTGGGATTTGCGTGTATCTAAATAATGCTTTCTTAAGGATACATAATGCGTATGTCTTAATTGTCTCCAGGAATGGAGCGGGAACATTTGTTACACTCCTTTGTCTGTTTGGAGGAAGAGAATGCCTGGGAGAGGTGCAGCCCCCTGAAACTTTAACTCTCCAGAGAGGGTAGCCAGGTTTAGAATGGTGGCAGCAGCAGCTGGCTTACTTTTACCAAGCCCTCATTAGGGTTGTTAGCCTTATAACTTGTTGGCTCTTGTTATCAGTCACCCCTTGCTATTCTTTGAATGTTATCACCCATAATCTTTACCTCGGTCCTACAAGTTAGGCACTTTTATCTTCATTAATTTCTTTGATAAAATAACGGAATACAGGCTGAGCATCTACAGCCTTGCTCTGTCATCACAGATGGTTGGTTAGCATGTGAACCAGAGCGTGGGAGTATCCTGGCGCTCCACTGTGCTCAGATCCTGCGTCTTCTCATACACGACATGCAGGTCCTTTTCAAGGCTTTCGGGATCAAAGGTCAGTGGACACAGGTGATGCAAATTCCTGATTTTTTAAAAATACCTTTTTTTCCTCACTAAAAAAAAAATCAGGTTGTGCAGGTGGATCTCTGTGAGTTCAAAACTAGCCTGGTCTACAGAGCAAGCTCCAAGACGGGCTCCAAAGCTACACACAGAAACCCTGTCTCGAAAACATAACAAACAAAAATTAGGTTGCAGGACTGGAGAGATGGTACAGGGGTGCTGCTTTTAAGAGGACTGGAGTTGGATTCACAGTGCCCATGCTGAACAAGCTCACAACTGCCAGGAACTCCGGTTCCAGGGGCATCTGAGACCTCTGGCCTCGAAGGCCACCTGTGCTTACAAGCACAGACACACACACATTCACATCTGCAATAAGTGAAAATGGGTTTAAAAGGGGCTGTGCCTTTCCCGTAGCATTTTGTTAGGAATAATCTCAAAAAAAGGGGGGGCAAGGCAGTTGGGAGTTAGGAAAGTGGTTTATAGGGTTGGCCCTTTGAAGTACTATATAAATTGAACATCTTTAGTTTTTTGTTTTGTTTTTAGAATAATATATATACACATATATATAGAATATTATATATATATTAGAATATTATATATATATATATAATTTTATTTACTTAGATTCTTTTAAAACAGGGCCTTACTGTTCCCCTGGCTGGCCTGGAACTCACTGTAGACCAGGCTGGCTTCAGACCCCACAATGATCAAACTGAGAGCCAGGAGTCTTTTCCACTGTGGCACACTTCACTGAAGCTGACTGTCAGAAGCTAGGTTTGGAGAAGAGAGACCCTCATTCCTGCCATCCCCTAGGGGACAGTGCCATAGACCTGGTACTTTCCTTTTCTTGGTAATTACTATGGTTGGCTTGCTGCAGTTGTGTGGGAAGGATCTATATTTGCAGGCCTCTGGGCAAGGCTCACTGTCTGTGGTTTTAGTTTTCTCTGGAGTAGCACATGGCAGTTCTAGCCCTAAATTACCTTTCTCCCAACCCCCAAATTAAAATAAAAAAGAAACATATATGTGTGTATGTATATATGTGCATATATGTGTGTGTATATATATATATGTCTTTCTTTTAAACAAAACTTCTGTTTGTGTTATAAGTTTCTTATGTTTGATAGGTATACCTAAACTTATGGGGTTGTGTATGTAATATGTTTTTATTTCTTTTGATGGTCTCATAGAACACTCATTCCCAGATCTGAGACTTGAATGCATTAAATGGACTAGGACTTTAAAGGACATTTATAACGGGGATTGGATACTAGTGAGGTAGGACTTCAAAGCAATCTGAAATAGATGTTTTTAGGTCTGCTTTACCACATATGAAGGTCCCTCAAGTCATCATAAAAATTAATAGCAATACCAGATAGCAGGGCGGGGTAGCCATACACATATGTGCTATCAGCCAGAGACACGCTGCTGGCATTTTATCAGACTGGCTAAATATTATTTTCCCAAGAACTAGAGTTCTAAGGGAGTTACCAGAACAGGAGCTTGAGCCTTGCTTACCTACTCGTCTGCCACAACCTCTAGCGTGAGATTCCATTCAGACAGGCTCTTGATAGAAGCCTGTGTGGGGAAATAGCAGGTAAAGAAGTTTAGCGTTTGGGTATCTGTGTTGTGGGTTTGTTCTAGGTCACTTCTGAAGAGAAACTTAAAAAAAAAAAAACTGTTACAATCTGAAAATGGCGGGAAGCCAGCGCTTGGTATCTTGGTTGTTTTCTTCTCAGCGATAACGCCTGCCTTTCTGAACACGCTCTTCTCCATTTGGCTTGAAGATCAGACCATTCGAAAGCCACAGGCATCACACACAGAAGGCCTAGGTTGCTATTGCCTTTCACGTGGCCTCTGCTCCCCACCCGTTCCACAGAGGCAGAGCTTCAGGGACTAGGGACTTAGTTTGTCCTTTCCCTTGTTCTCTGCCCCTATTAAAATTGCCACGTGTCAACTATTGCTGGGGGGGGGGGGGTGCATCCAGACAGGTCTATGCAGTCAAAGGTCCTGGGAGTTCATTTCTTTTTCAGAGTTGAAGGTCAAACACACTAGAGCCTGGAGTTGGCCTGGTGTATGGGAAAGACACCGGAAGAGGGTAGAACCGTGGAGTGGCAATGAGCTCACAGGATGGGAGATTGTGTGTGTGGGAGGGGCGCAGGGAGAAGGGAGGTGAACACAGGCTATGTTGACTTGCCTCTATATGTACATATTTATGTAGATCTATGTTATCCCCTCCACCTCCCTCATTATGAGAGCAGTATGCCTTCATTAGCAATGAGGCAACTACAAATCAAACAGCCTGGCTTATAACTGAATTTATTTGTCAGGATAAAGTCATAGTCTATTTTCTGATCTTGAGGAAAGTGCTTGGGTTAAGGACTTTTTCATATGGACTAGATTTTGAAGGATCAAAGGCAAGCCAGGATGGTCCCCTGAGACTATGCCTTCTTTCCCACAGCCCCTCCCTCTCCACAATATCAGGATCAGAATCTCCGTTATTCCTCTTTGGATGTTTTTTCTCTGCCCCCCTCTTTTGCAATGTCTTTTTCATGTTGATTCTGTTGCCTCTGTAAACTGCCAATAGTAGTTGGCCAGTTGTTAGGAAGGTGAACCAAGCTGGTTTCTCCTCATCCCTAATCCTGAAGCAGGATTATATGTGGATCTAAAATTTCTGGAGGGTAGGAGCCGAACAGAGATGAAGTTCAAAGCTAAGGGGAAGGACCGTGGCGTATGCATGGCGGGATGAAAAGAGGTGTGGTATTGAGAGTGGCCCTCAAGTGCCAGCTGTTCTGAGAGATAGAGAGCAGGGAGGGGGTGGCCTTTAAG
Organism: Arvicola amphibius; assembly: GCF_903992535.2. Classification (NCBI taxonomy): domain Eukaryota; kingdom Metazoa; phylum Chordata; class Mammalia; order Rodentia; family Cricetidae; genus Arvicola; species Arvicola amphibius. The sequence goes on from NC_052059.1 coordinate 35,852,202, forward strand.
TTCTGGACTAGAGAGTCTCAGAGCGGGAACTCTGATCCAATGAAGGGACGATGTTCTTGGGTCTCTTTCAGAGATAAGGATATTGTGACAGGGGCTTCGACCTGAGTCCCAAAGATGACTCTGTCTTCTCCTCATGTTTTTCCATCTGTACCTGTGTGATCCCCTGGTTATTGGCGCGATAAAGTGATGCTCATCCAGGGATCTAAACAGATGCGCTGTACCTTCCCGCGTGCCGGGGACTGCTACCACGACTGCTGTTCTATAGGCATAAACAGCTGAAAAAAACAAACAGAAGGGCTTCCAACTGACGTTCTAGAGAGTTCTAATGTCCTAAGATACTAATAGGAGGGTCACAAAGTGTCCAATTGTCAAGTCTGCTTGGGAAGTAGGACTGGGGACAGACTGTGTCTTCATCACAAGACTTCTTAGGACAGTCATGGTGGGGGGAGGATGATCAACAGTGTTCTTGTTGTTCCTGGAACGTAGTTAGTCACACATGTCAAAGACCTGCACTCCAGCGGTGGGAGCTGGTGATGGTATTTTTGGATAGTGTGTATGGGTCTAAGGTTCAGTGTTGAGGACCTCCGTGTGGTTCCATCGTCGAAGGCCTGAAAAATGACTGTGGTCCTTTAAGGTGACCTGGGCTAGAACTCTTAAAGGAAGAAAAGATCATAGCAGTTGTTCATGAGGTTCTGCTGGGCGTGTTTGGAGAAGTGGGTATACAGGCCAAGAGAGCCCTGCGTCCTTCTGGTCAGAAGGCAAGGGCATGGTCAGATAAGACCACCTGAGGGGGTATGGCAGCCTTTTAGGGATAGGCTCAGTTCTCATGTGACTGTAGGAAACTTCTTTCAGAGACCTGTTATTCTTTTATTCTGAGCACATTAAAAAATAATTTAGACAAGTTCGTTTTGAGTTAACAGAACTAAAGCAAGATGTGTTGCCTCTCCCAAAACTAGAGAGAAATGGTTTGAAGGACAGGAGCCTCTGGGGAGAGCAGGGACCTGGCCAGGCCCTCCTTATTCGGCTGCTCACCTGAAGAGCCTTCCCAGAGCTCCTGCTGCTGCCGAGTGGCTTGACTTTCCGTTTCTAACCAGAAAGCGGCTTCCTCCCTTGCCACCACCTCTGGGGCCACATCCTGCTTCTGTTAACCTCCTGTGTCTCTTCCACTACCTCCTCAGAGCCGCGCTGACTTCCTCTCTTCGTCAGGATTTAGGATCTCAGAACTGGAGGGTAAACTGAGGACCAGAATATGACCCTATAAGCACCCTTAAGCAGACAGTAGCTAAGCCACTCGTGGCCTTGGTGCAGTCTGGCCTGGCTGGGACTTTGTCTGCTGCTGCTTTGACATTTGGGGCATAAGAATAGAAGGAACCGTGAAGTCCCTTGATTGTGACAGATGAACAGCCAGGAACAAAACCAATCTTTGTTCTTGACTTCAGTGTGTCAGGGACAAGAGTGGGTAATTGTGTGACCAAGACTCATGAGCAGGGAGGGAAATTATTAGACGTGGGGGCCAACGTTGTGCTTATGTTTGAAAGGTGTTTAGAAGGAAGAGGACACCTTTCATGAGAAATAATACTGCATTTTGAGTGTTTACACTTTTTTTTATGTGTATGGGTGTTTTGCCTGTATGTATGTCTGTGTACCACTTGTGTGCCGAGTGCCCAAGGAGGCCAGAAAGGGACATTAGACTCCTAGAATTGTAGTTACAGATTGTTGTAAGCTGCTAAGTGGGTGCTGGGAATTGAACCCATGTCCTCTGGCAAAAGCATCTAGTTCTTAACTGATGAGCCGGCTCTTTAGTGCCTGCCCACCCCATCTGTTCCCCTCCTTTTTTTTTTCTCTTTTGAAGACAGAGTCTCATGTATTTTACTCAGTATGTAGCTGAGGATGACCATGAATTTCTGATCCTCTTGTTTCTACCTCCAGAGTGCTGGGATCACTGGTGTGCCACTGACCGGTGTACCACTGATACAGTGCCAGGGTCTTGGCGAGGTTCGATTTCTCTGCCTGTTAAAGAATTTGAGTACAGCAGGAGTAGCAGAGAAATCTCAAATGTTGCACATAGGAGCATGCAGAACTAGCAGCTGACACCATGCTGATTACTGGGAGTTTGGACACACACATGAAGCAGACACACTGTCAGAGGCCGAAAAGATCTAGTCTCTTGGGGGAGGGCGCTGGGTTGAATTTTTGTTGTTTGTTTCTTTGTTTGTTTTAAGGCTGCAGAGCTTTCCTGCTCTACTTTAGGGCTGGTCAGTTTGAAGGAAGACTGGATGGTTGATTGATCCACAACAGTCCTGTTCTTGATCCAGGCTTGAACTTGTTAAGCCAGTCCATCACTGGGCAGCCTGCTGGTGGGAGACAAAAGCCTACCAGGCCTTTGTTTTAAGCTGCCAGGGTTTTGTCTCAAGTCAGGAGGCTGAGGGAGTTTACCGCCTTTATTATCTGATCATGACCCCTCTATCAGTCTGTCTACCAGGGAGTGTGTCCGTCCAGCTCCTGGTTCTTTACTAGATGCTGGGATTGAACGCAGCGCTTAATGCCATCTGGATAAGCACCCTACCAACGAAGCAGCATCAATTCCAGCTCTCATCCCATCAGCCAGGACTTGGCTTGACAGCTGGCCAGTCGACTCCTGCGGAGCAGATGTCTGGTCCTTTAACACATCACACAGTTAGTTCTAGGTTGCCACTGCACTTGCCTGGATACACACAATCACACACACATACACACACTGCCCTGCTTTAGATCATTTCTAGATCGGAAACCGGTCTGTTTTCTTTCATGTAGGTCTGCAGCGTCTGGTTCTTTGAACTGCTGGGTACTGTAGACGTGGACCTGCAAGTGTTTAGCGGGCACACCTCCTAATGAATACGGCTTCCTTCCTTAAAGGTGCAGACTCGCTGTACAGGGACAGCTTCAGCTTCAGCGATGAGAAACTGAATTCTCCCACGGACTCCACTCCAGCTCGGCTGACTTCCACCGTAGCTCCTCGGAAAGGTGAGCCCACCGCTGCTTCTATCCCTGCCCCACCCCATTTTGTTTATCCTCAACCAGGCTTTCACGGTGCACAAAGCAAGGAGATAAGACAATAAATAGTTTTTGGGGGACAGAATGCGTCGTTTCGTGGGATTTGGGCCACGTGTGGATTCTGTCTTGTGTCAGAGGGGAGTGCTTCTCATTTTCCTCCTGGACTAGCTTGGTTTCATAAGAACTCAGCAGTATAGCTTTGCAGCAATGAGAAGACTTTCTTTCTTTCTTTCTTTCTTTCTTTCTTTCTTTCTTTCTTCCTCTCTCTCTCTCTCTCTTTCAATTTCATTAACTGTTTACACTAGTGCTTTTGGGTGACCAGTTTAGCAGCTGTCATTCTGGCTTAGCAGCTGCCTTTATGAGACAAGAATGATCTAACCTGGGGCTATTGAGATGGCTCAGTGGGTAAGCCTGCTTGCTGCCAAGCCCGACAAGCTGAGTTTGATCTCTGGAACTACTTAGTGGATGTCCTCTGATCTTCACATGGGCACATGGGGACATACATACATACATACATACACACCAGATGAATGAATGAATCTTTTTAATAAAATAAAATGGACATGTCTCAAAACAGCAGCTCCACCCTGTCTCTGCTTCGATATGAATAGACCAAAGAGGGTTGGTTTACAGAGGCTTGAATTAGCTCTTAGTTTTTGGTCTCACCAGCTAGAGAGCTGAATGTTCTGTTATACTGGAGAGGAGCCCTTTTGAGAACCAAAGACGCCACCCCCCTCCAAGGAAAATTGAACTTGCTGAAAAGACTTGCAAAATGCAATAAAAATGGAACCAACTCGAAAAGAAATATGTCGATCCCCTCATTTGTCTCTGCCTGGCATTCAAACAGAACTTCCCCCTTTCTAGAAAGAGGGATATTTTTAAGTTCTCTTCTCAACACCAATGTTAGCAGCCTCAGGGGATTCAATTGTGGTCCAGCCTCCAATCTGTAATGGATCTGGGGACTCCAGGGATAGAGCAGTCTAGAGAGCGGCTTAAATAGTACCCAGCTCTGCTACCTAATCCTCTAGAGGTGGGAATTACAGCAGGGGAAAAAAAAAAGTCACCACGGCGAGTGGACTTGAAAGTTAAGAACAATGAACCGTTTGTACCCTGCAAAGGAAAATATTCAGCACTGCCTTTCAAGGAAGGAAGGCATGACAGACCATACAGGAGAAAGTAAAGTGCATTAGGAAAGCATCTTCCTCTGGCTGCAGAGACAGCAACGTCTGCACGAAAGCTCTGCGCTACTCTGGGATGGGCCGTCACATTCCCTGTTCCACTTGACATGAACTAGTAGAAATATTAGTCTCATGTCACATTGGAGGGCCACTGCATTGCCCTCCAGCAGCAGTGCGAGCAAATAATTTGCCTTCCTCCCCCTCCCTGTCTCCCAGAGTTTTAAGACACCAAAGAACTCCGTCTCCCAGGTTAGGAAGGTGGGAGGATGGTGGCTTAGGGTGGTCGTGGATTACAGGACAAACACTGAGGCTGTCCTCCGGGTCAGCTGCTGAGACACAAGTAAATATGGGGGAGACACTAAGGACGGATGCAGGCTACGTTCCGTGACGTCTCTGAAGATGACAGGTTTCCATAACCTGGAAACTGTAATCCTCCATCAACTGTGTTTGAGAGGGAAACCGAACTCTTTTTTTTTTTTTTTTTTTTTTTAATTTTGCAGCCAAATTAGGTGACACGAAAGAGCTCGAAGACTTCATCGCTGATCTTGACAGGACATTAGCAAGTGAGTACATGCGTGGTGTTTAAAACATCGCAGGGAACACTGAGCCGCACCTTTGGTAATGCGCTGTGATGTTTCCCAGCCTGCCTGGGGGTGGCTCAGAAAGCAGTGTGGAGGACAAGCTTGCCGGAGAGTAGCCAGAGTTGCTTTTCCCAACTGTGCAAACAGTTCAGCGGCAGACAATGGCACGTTGTTCAGAAAATGGAGAGAGTTTTGCTGTGGGGATGGCTTGCTGGTTCTGAGAGAAGGAACGAGCTGATGGGTCACACACACATTCCTCCAGCAAGCCAGAGGGGTCTGTCCACTTCATAATACCCCAGGTTTGATGCAGGGGCCCGGTGAGACTTTTTTTTTTTTTTTTTTTTTTTTTCAAGACAGGGTTTCTCTGCAGCTTTTTAAGAGCCTGTCCTGGAACTAGCTCTTGTAGACCAGGCTGGCCTCGAACTCAGAGATCCGCCTGCCTCTGCCTCCCGAGTGCTGGGATTAAAGGCGTGCGCCACCACCGCCCGGCGCCAAAGAGAAGTGGTCGGGGTACCCGTGCCGACTCGCCAGCCACCCAGATTCAGAATGCAGATATGTGCTTCTAATTTGGGATCACACTGTTGGTTACCCATTTCGTGTGACCCCAGATGAAGACATCGGGTCAAAATTGCAACACGTGTGGGGTGGGGGTGGGGCGTGTTAGAGGAAAGAACTATCATGCTCTATCTGGGTGCCTGTCTTCAAAAGGACAAGATTGCAGCAGTCAGGAGGCTCGGTCCCAGCTTGCAGGGTTGCTGGTCTCAGCATCTCTCCTCATGGGGGACTTGGAAATTTTTTTGTTCTTGCATCTGAATTACTTAGTCAAAAGGATCATTTTTCTATAAGAAGTAGTCTATGTTTTCACTCTGCCAGATAGGTTAAATTCTAAAAATTTAGATTAAAAAATATTTAAAGTCTACTTAAAATAGCCAAGATTTTAACACTCCGCCACTCCATATTTGCTTGATGCCCCCTTTCTCTTCTGCATTGCACCTCCCAACGTCAGAAGACCTAGGCCTGTTTTGACAGAGATTGTTCTAATTGCAGCACAATTTGTATTAGGCTCATGCCGCAAGTCTGTCTACTTTATGCAGCTGGCCTCCTAGCCATTCCAGTTAGTCTGACATACATTGTAAGGGAAACCTGCCATTAACGTTGCTTTTGATGCCTGTCTGAGACCATGTGATGTGGTTAAGCAAGGGGATTGTGAGCGTCTGGCAGGGTTAACTAACCCTTTATCTTCTCTTCAGGTATGTGAAGCAAGGAGTCCAGGGTCCTGAGGCCACAAGAGTGAGACTCCTGAAGGCTCCAAGCACCCGGCAAAATCAGCTACTAGAGTCGGCTGCAGGAAGGGACGGAGCTGAGGCTCACACGCCATCAGACCGTTCTTGGCTCACCCTAACATTTGCCGTCCAGCCCATCTCTGGGCAACTCAGACAGTGAAACTGACTTTGTTTACTTGCCTGTGGCATGTTTCAGCAGATGATCTGTCTAATGTGTTTTTACTCCTTAAACATAACTCTTCTATAATTTAAAATGCGTTTATGGAAATATTTGTAATTACTTATGTATAGTTGGAGACAATAATAAGCTTTTCCCATTATAATATATTTTTGTATACAAATAAAGTTTAAGCTGGATTCTGTACTTTGAGAAATGTCTTATTACTGCCGATATACTCCCGTTCAGTAGTTTTCTAGCAGGAATGGCCGGCCTCTGGATTCCTTGTGAGAATTACCAAGTGTTGTGGTTATACTCAGTTGAGGGTGGCCGGCTTCCTGAAGCTTCCCCTGCACTCAAGTCTATATTCTCAAAACTTTTTCTTTGTGGGGCTGGAGAGATGCCTCAGTGGTTAGGAGCAATAGCTGCTCTTCTAGAGGAGTTGGCTTCAATGCCCTGTACCCACATGGCATCCTCATGTCATAAACTCTAGTGCCAGGGACTCTGATGCCCTCTTCTGGCCTCCTCTGGCACTGCATGCACATGGTGCACAAACATACTTTCAGGCAAACATTTATACATATAAAATGAAAATAAATAAAATTTCAAAAAAATAAAAAAATTTCCCCCCTTGGGGCTGGAGAGATAGTTAAAGCACTAGTTGCTTTTCTAGAGGACCCAGGTTCAATTCCCAGTACCCATAATGTTGCTTACAGCTATCTGTAACTCTATTTCCAGGGGACCTAATGCCTCTGGCTTCCTCAGGCACCAGACACACACCTGGTGCAGGAAAAGCACTCGAACATATAAAATAAAAATAAGTAAATCTTGCTGGGCGGTGGTGGCGCACGCCTTTAATCCCAGCACTTGGGGGGCCAGAGGCAGGCAGATCTCTGTGAGTTCAAGGCCAGCCTGGTCTACAGAGTGAGTTCTAGGACAGGCTGCAAAACTACAGAGAAACCTTGTCTCGAAAAAACAAAAACAAAACATAAATAAATAAATCTTTAAAAAGAGCCTTAATTTAAAAATTAAAAAAATTAATTTGACTTAATATTTTTGGTTCAATAGTTTTATACATTTATATAATGACTTTTAGTCATTTTCACACACACACACACACACACACACACACATATGCATGCACGCACGCACGCACACAAGTTCATCTTTCTCTTCTCCTGCTGGGCCCTTCTCGGCAAGCTGCCTGTTTACTTCATGGCTTCCTCTTGTGTGTGGCCCAGAGTTGGATTAGCGTTTCTTGTCTGAGTGTGGCTGGCAGGCTGTTTATCCCAGACGAAGGGCAACCCTTTCAGTGGCTACTGAGGAATGAAAAGGATGAAACGGTTCATCAACCTGTGTGTCCTCCTCACCGAGGGCCCGTGCTGAGCTCTGTTCCTGTCTTGGCATACAAGCTGCTCAACATCCCTACACTCTTAAAGGATGTGTCCCCAAACACAGATGTGCTGGTCCATTTTGTAACCTTGAGTAGACTAGAGTTAGCTGGGAGAGGGACCCCCGCTGAGGAATTAACTCGATCAGGTTGGCCTGTGAGCACACCTTTGGGGCGTTTGCCTGATGTGGGAGGACCCATTCTGGGGAGAGCTCCTGGGAGGTGTAACAAAGGAAACTGAGGGCCGGAGAGTTGGTTCAGTGGTTAAGAACACTTGTTCTTGCGAAGGACCTGGGTTCGATTCCCAGCACCCACATGGAGTCTTCCCCAGGCACCAGCAGACATGTGGCATACGTGCAGGCAAAGCATTTGTGTGAATAAAATAAAAACCTAAAAAAAAAAAAAATAGAAAAAAAAAAAAGCAAGCAGACGGAAGCAGCAGTGGAGCAATGGAGGGCAAACCAATGACAGCATTCCTCCACGGTTCCTGATTCTGTCCCTGCTAGAGTTCCTGCCCCGAGTCTATCCCTAGTAATCAGGCCATGAACACCATATACATCCCTTCTAAGTTGCTTGTGGTCACAGTTTTATCGCAGCAGCAGAAAACAAGGTAGGACCGCAAGTGTAGTCACCAGGTTCCTGGCGGTGACAGATCACCTTTGATGGCAGTCTCAGATTATAACAGCCGGCTGAGTGCCGGTACCTTGTGACTTCACAGCCGTCACGGTGTCGCAGGGGGGCACACTGGGTGTTTGTGGTGACGATGGTATGAACAACCCACTGTGGTTCAGGTCATGTGTTATGTACAGTCCTAAGACTTGGGAATGACAGGAAACGGTGACACTATTCAGTGTCTCATGAGTCAATTACATTCTTTTTTTTTTTTTTTTTGATTTGTGAGAATTTAATAACCATTAATGCACTTAGAGCTGTGCTTATTTACACTGTTGCTCTTGATTAAAGCTTTCAGGACACATCACAATTTCATCAGAGGCACATTGTTATCAGCTTTCATGTGAAAATTACCTTTCATATCTTCTAGAACATTAACAATATTCTTCACCATTATGGTCTTCCCAAATGTATCCTTTACTAACAAGGTTCCTGTAGGTCTCCAGCATCACATCTTTGTAGAGATTCTTCTGGGAAGGAGCCAGCAAATTCCACTCTTCCCAAGTGAAGTTGATATGCACATCATCATAGGTCACTGCCCTCATGTTGTGGTTCTCCAGCTCGCCAAAGCTCTCAGTTCACCATCTTCCAGCAGCAGCAACTTCACCGCAGCACACAAAACCACTGCCACCAGCGCCTCTGCGAAGCCGAGTCTCCGTCGACTACATTCTTTTTTTTTTTTTTTGGTTTTTTTCGAGACAGGGTTTCCCTGTAGTTTCTAGAGCCTGTCCTGGAACTAGCTCTTGTAGACCAGGCTGGCCTTGAACTCAGAGATCCGCCTGCCTCTGCCTCCCGAGTGCTGGGATTAAAGGCGTGAGCCACCACCGCCCGGCGACTACATTCTTTTCACTGGTAGGGATCGCAGGTTTCCGGTGTTAAAGTTTTTTTTATTGTACACAGTTGCTGTGTTGTACGCCATTTTTCTCGAGGGTATGAAGAGACTACACTTGATCAATGCCTGCTGCCCAGATCTGTGTTGGGTCCTTTCTATGAGTGGTAAAGATCACTTAGCAATGCATGCTTGAAAATTATTAATATTTGGTCCTTTTTAGGGCATTATGGAAAGACACCGTTTGCTTTCTTTTCCTCAAGCCTTTCAGAACTCTTTGTGTTCAATGCAAATATTTTTTCTCTCCCTTTTTAATTTAAAGAACTTTATCTTTACATGTGTGTGATGTGCACACATGTGCCCTGGTGCGTGTGTGGAGGACCGCATACATCGTTGTGAGGTAGGTTCTCGCCACCTTCGCACGGGCTCCAGGGATCCAGTTCAAGGCCTTAGGTTTGTGCAGCAACCGCCTTTCCTGGCTGAGCCGTCTCACTGGCTTCTCCCTTAAAAGAAATATTGAGGCATGATTCACCGGCCTAAACTTCAGTTTTGTGGCTGTTAGCATATCTAAAGATATTACAGTCAGCACCGCTGCTAATTCTCTATCTGCATGACTGTCTATTCTAGACCCATTAAATGAAAGTAGACACTGTGGTCTCCTGTTAGCATATTTCCAAGGTTAACTCATGTTGCGTACCTTTTAATAGCAAAATAATATTCCACCGTGTGGCTGTGTCCCATTCTGTTTATACAACCATTAGCTAATGGTTGGCATTTGGGTTTCCACTTCTGAGCTAATGAGTAACACTCTCATTAGGACCCATGTGTGAGTATTTGTGTGGGTGTCTGCTTTCATTTCTCCTGGGTATATAAGCAGAGCTAGGATTCCTGGGTCAGATCAAGCTCTGGCTTCAACTCTTTGAGGCACTTCTGAGTACCATGAAAGCAGCCATGAATGTGTGGTGTCCCATTCCCAGCTGTAGTTGAGACCTCCCACGTCCCCACGTCCTCACAGGGACATGTCTCTGTTTGAAGAGTGGGCCCCTGGGTGTGGAGTACGGTCTCACCGTCGCTTGTCTTGGGTTCCTGTGTAACAAAGGACATCTTCCAATGTACTTACTGGCTTCTGTCTTCAGTGTTGAGCTGCAGGAAATCACCATGGATTCTGGACGCAGGTTCCTTATCAGATATGTGATCTGAAATATTTTTATATTTCTCTTCTGTGGGCTCATTGCACAGGACTGTCCTCAAAGCCAAAGTGTCACCGTCTTCAGGAATTCATCTGTGCCTGCTTACAAAAGAGCCTTGCAGTGGGCCTGGTGGCTTCTTACCTTCCCTCCTGGAATCCAGATAGTTCCCCCCCCCCACCAGCTGTAGCAATTCTGCCCTAATTGCAGATGACCTTAAGGTATTGGGGGAAGGGCCAAAGGATAACAGTGTAGAAGGAGAAGGGAGGGGACTTCATCTACATAGCCAGGAGGAAGCTATCATCCCTGCTGGGTGCCAACTCCAGCGGCTGCCTTAAGATCACCCACCTCCTGCCCATAACCTCTCACCCAAGGCTCTGTAAGTAAACCCAATAAATTCATTGGTTCCCCCTGGTAAACTGTGGTAGAACCGGTTGAATTGAGCCTAGGTTTGTTGTTGGAACCTTAGGAGGGGTAGGCTAGGTCTAGGGAAGGCTAGAAACAGAGCTGTCTTTTCACTTTCTGTCCTGGAAGCATGGAAGTTTTAATTTTGTTGAAATCCAGTGTTTTTTCTTCTTCTGCGGCTTGCAGTGATGGTGTTGTATCTAAGAAACCACATTTGGATCTCAGCTCGTGAACAGTCGCTCCTGTTCTTTAAAAAGGTCAGTTTTTAGCTGAGCGTAGTGGTTCACTACTGTAATCCCAACACTGGAACACCAAGGTACAGTCATCCTGAGTTCAAGACCAGCCTGGGCTACATAGGTGAGTTCAAGGGTTACATAGTAGCCTTGAATTTCTCTTGAATTTTTCGAGAATTTGTCTCAAAAGAAAGCAAAGCAAAGCAAAACAAAAAAAATCAGGGGTCTGGAAAGAAGTGTCATTAAAGCGCTTGCCTTGAGAGCATCATGACCCAATTTTTATGTCCAAAGCACACGAGAAGAATCCTGGGCATGGTGGCATGCTTGTGATTCCAGTGCAGGGCAGGTGGAGACAGGCAGATCCTTGGGGTTCAGGTACTAGCCAGCTAATTCCACTTGGCAAATTCCTGGCCACTCGGTTCCAAAAAGTAGGTGGGTGGGGCTGGGGCTGGGGCCCATTGGTAGGTGTTTGCTTTGCTGGCGTGATGGTCTAGGCTCAATCCTCAGTACTGGAAAAGCAGAGCAAAAAGCAAAGGGCACCTGAGAAATACCTGAGATTTTCCTCTGTTATCTGCGTGCACACGTGACACACACTCACCCTCGTGCTCAACACACCAACTAGAAGTGATGGGCTTTGAGGTAAACAGTACAAAAGTAGTCCAGCATTGCTCTTTTGCACTAGGCCAGCCAGCTGTCACGACTCTCCATTTTAAGAAGACATTTTGAAGACTCCTATGGAGTGAGATTGGTGCCTCCGTGGAAGAGCAGCCATAAACGGACGGACTCCCCCTCTCTCTCTTGCTTTTCCATGCAGTCTCACTGTGACCACAGGCTGATGAAGACCCTGCAGTGTAGCTCAAACTTTTGTGTTCAAATTCCCGCACCTTCAGGCTCTGCTTTTCAGTGCTGGTATTTGTGGTGTGTGCGATGACAGGCTGACTGTTTTCTGTCTGAACAACTGATCTTTATTTATAGGCATAGGATACCTGCCCATTGATAAGGAGCTGTTTAAATTATTATTGTTATTATTATTATTATTATTATTATTATTTTGTTTTTCAAGACAGGGTTTCTCTGTAGCTTTGAAGCCTGTCCTGCATCTCACTCTGTAGACCAGGCTGACCTCAAACTCACAGAGATCCACCTGCCTCTGCCTCCTGAGTGCTGGGACTAAAGGCGTGCGCCACCACTGGCCTGCTCTGTTTAAATTATTTTAAAGTTACAAATAACAGGTTTATTTTGCCTCTTTAATTTCTTTCAATTATATCTTGAAGTTGTTATGGTATAAACCTTGTATCTTTTTTTAAATTCATTGTTAATTGTCTTGGCTATTGTTCTATTGCTAGGAAAGGACATTATGACCTTGGCAACTCTTATGAAAGAAAACATTTAGTTGAGCGCTTGCTTACAGTTTCAGAGGTCAGTCCACTGTTGTCACAGCAGGGAGCATGGTAGCAGGCATGGCAGACATGGTGCTGGAGCAGTGGCTGAGGGCTACATCCTGAACCTTGGGCCAAGAGAGAGACACTGGGCTTGGCATGGGCTTTTGAAACCTCACAGCCCATCCCAAATGACACACCTCCTAATCCTTCTAATCTTTTCAAATAATGTCACTCTTTGGTGACTAAGCATTTAACTATATGAGTTTGGGGGGGCATTCTTTCTTTCTTTCTTTCTTTCTTTCTTTCTTTTTTTTTTTTTTGGTTTTTCGAGACAGTGTTTCCCTGTAGTTTCTAGAGCCTGTCCTGGAGCTAGCTCTTGTAGACCAGGCTGGCCTCGAACTCAGAGATCCGCCTGCCTCTGCCTCCCAAGTGCTGGGATTAAAGGCGGGGGGGGGGGCATTCTTAATCAAACTACCACACTAAATGTCCTGATACTACTGAAAATAGAGAGCTGGCTCTGTGGGGAGAAACACCTGCCACAGCAGCCTGACTATCTAAGGTCAATCCCTACAACCTGAGTAAAGGAGGAAGAAGAATGCTCACTCTATAACATTGTCCTCTGACCAGTGTCTACACAGGCCCTATGGTACACACAGGCCCACACTCATAGCCCACAAGCACACACCCACACAATAAAAACAGAAAACTAGTAAAAAATTTTTTTAAAATAGATTTTTTTAATTAATTTTATTTTTAGATTTTCTTTATTGCTAATGATTAGAACTGATGTTAATTTTTTTATGTTGGTCCCATGTCCTTTAGCCTGGCTGTATTTATTATGCCTGTATGTGTGTGTATCACAAACACATCACACTGTTTGCAAGTACTAACAATGCCTTTGCTTCTCCCCTTGCACTCTGACTATTTTCCATTTCTTCTTCTTCATTGCATTTGTTGAATTTGTTTGAACAGTGGCAAAAATGCACTGCCCTCCTCCTGCTTGCGGTCTTAGAGGACAAGCTCAGACCATTAAGTGTTGATGGCATGATGGCCCTGTTGTGACGTGTTACATTGTCATTTTTCTCATTTTAAAAAGGATGAGTTTATTTTTATTTTATGTGTGCAGGTGTTTTGCCTGCACGCATGTCCGTGCAGCATGAAGACCAGGAGAAGGTGCTAGATCCCTTGGAACTAGAGCTATAGACCCCATGTTGTGAGCAGCCATGTGGTAATGGGAACCAAACCCAGAGCCTCTGCCAGAGCAGCAAGGGCTCCTAAGCATCTCTCCAGCCCCTCTTTTGGATCAAATACATGCTCGACTTCTTTCTTAGATTTTGTCTTTTCTATTGCATGGATTCGGCTTTGTTCATGCATCTTAGTCTTTCTCTCTTTTGGATAAATCTCTTCATTCTCACCAGGATGCCAGCAGCTCTTTGTTTTCTCCACATCGTTTGATGCTAGAGCAGAAGAACCTGCTTTGTGGTACTCTCTGGTCTTCTCTCTGTGGTTCCAAGCTGGACAAGCAGGGTGCAAGGCTCTGTGGCCTGGTGTGAGTGATAAGCTTGGGGAAAAAGGAAGGATGGTTCTTTTCTGTGAGTGGGTAGGAGGGATGGGTGGCTTATGCTCTTAGAGGCCTTGGTTGGGTAATGACTTAGGGACAAGTGGCCTGAGTCAGGGCTTGAGGCTCAGGAATGCTGAGAAGTGTTTTCAGAGCTCCCCAAGATGTGTTTCAAGGAGGAAGGGCCTGACCTATTTTGAAATATAGGTGTTATGCCATTCGTATTTGAAAAGCACATATGTTCTCCCCCCACCCCCCGCCACCATTTCTTGGGTGGATCAGAGATTAAGAGGTAGACAAGCTAGAGGTTTCTTTCTCACCAACTTTCCAAGATGAGCAGGGCAGGACTGTTCCCTGATCAGAAGAATGGTGTGGCCTCTGGTCCTCACATTTCTCTGTCAGCCAGGGGGAGGAGAGACAGCCAGTAAAGCCCAGGCTTGTCCCTCTCCACAACGTGAGGTGACAGGACACATCTCCTCTGCTCAGGTGGAGCCCCTTGTTGATGTCTTAGTCACCGACTAACACTCACCTTCTCTAGGACCTGAGCAGGTTGATAGGAAAACCACTTGACTGTGGCCTGGAGATGGGCAGCTAACAGGCTTTTCTGGGACACAGCAAGACTGGACACTGTGCGCAATGCAGGAGTGTTGTTGGGTGGAAATCTTCTGCTCTAATTTCCGAGAGGAGCGGCCAAAGAAAAACAAAACAGAAAATACGGCACACCCCTAAGCAGGGTGGTTTAGTGCCAGCCCAGGTATTCGTGTGCCAACCCAGCCTCTGGAATGGGGTGGAGGGACCCAGCCTGTGTCTCTTCCCCAGAGGTCGTGACTGAGGGAGGGTGCACCACATTCGCCTCAGGTGTGAAAAGTCATGTCTGCTCTGAAGGGAGAAGATGCTGTTGACTGGCCATTGGCAATCACGGTTGGGATTTGATGAACCCTCATCACAGACGTCTCTCTCCATGTGTGGTAGAAAGAAGGAGGGGTTTTGAAGCTAGACCAGGTTAAGCTCTCGGCAAGACTGTGTAGTAGCGGTATGACCATGAACAAGCTGTGCATACCCAGCATCTCCATGGTTTTGTCTGTGGAGCCGAAAAGTGAGTCTTTGTCTCCTAGGGTCATGATAAAATTCAAATGGAGCCAATGAATTGTGTCCAGCCACTTCCTCCTCCTCTTATAGGTACAATGGACTTCTGTACCTGAGGCAAAATTAAGCTTCAACTACAGTGTGTACCGTGGGTGGGTCCAGAAGCACTGCTTCATATGTGGTGGAAGACACAGGACCAGAGTTTGTAAAGCACACAGGGCCAGGAGATGGGCTTGGAGCCCCAGCCCCATGGCTGCCTGGGCCTCCTCCCCTCGGCAGGCTTTCTATCCCTGGCTAAGACCAGTATGCTCAAGCCTGGGGCTGTGACCCAGGCTTCATGGTTGGTGTGTGCTGCGCCCCCCCCCCCCCCACTTGCTGCTCTCCTCTGCACAGCAGAAGGGCTGTTTGTTTCCTCAGAGTGAGCTCCTTCCATACCCACATCCCAAAATATTCTCCTGTGTTAATATATCTGGCTAAGAAGGTTTGTGGTGAGAGACACCAAACAGGAAACGAAATGGCTGTCATAGCGGCTGTGTGCAAGTCTTGTTTTCTAATGGCTTTCTCCGGCATAGTCCACCTTCCCTGCCTGGCTTGGCAGTAATTGCAGGGGCAAATAGAAGGGAAAAGGGGAAGCCCGTTTTTAGAAGGGAACATTTTTCCTCAAGTTCAAAGTTCGCTGAAAGTTCAGGATTAAAACCAGCCACAGCGATCATGCTAGAGGGTCCCTTTCCCTCCCAGAACCTCTGTGCCCATGGCTCCTGCTGCCCAGAATGCACCCCCTGCCCCATTTCTAGCTAATTCTGACATTCGGATCAATTCTAGGACCACTCATTTAGACCTTCCTCACCCCTGGTCTAGGTGGGTTTGTTGGTGCTCTATTCTTCTAGAACTTTCCTTAAGATCACTCGTCTTGTTTAACAATGAAATACTCATCTGTGCCTGTTCTGGCTTGAGTCAGAACCAATCCCCACAGGCCCATGTGGTTTAACGCTTGGTCCTCTGGTTATGGCAGGCACTATTTGGGGAAGTTGTGGGGCTTTGGGTCTTCGCTCGTGGAGAGGGCTGGCTGGTGGAAGACATCGAGTGTTACACTTATCTGTCTACTCTCTATGTGGCTTGGTCCAGCAGGATTCCATGAGTCCCTACCAGATATTGCTGCTGCCATGAACCCTGCCTGTCTCCCCCTCCACGCTGGACTGAGGTTCCTCTGAGACTGTGAGCCCCAAGGCCCTCTCTTCCCTCAGGTTATTTCTGATGGGGGCTTTGTCACATCTGTGAGAAAAGTAGCTAATCATGTGTGACTTTCTGGTGCCTGTCTCCCCAGCTTCGAGCAGCTGGGTAAGATCTGTGAGGGCAAGGACCTTGTCTGGTTCAGCCTCAGTGACTATCATGGTGCTGAATAGAGAAGCATAGGCCTTGTTCATTGAGTGGATGGGTGATCGCTCATCTCCTTCACAGCCCAGAGAGCCTGGATGTGACAGTCACTGGGTGCTTGCTCCTCAGACCACCCTGCTCACACGATTCACAGCTTCCCCTTCTCCAGACCCTTCTCCCCATCCTACCAGAGCCTGCGAGACATTGATCCAGAACCAACACTAGTATTAGAGCCACAACAACCCCTTCTCCAGCTACTTCTAAGTCATGGTGGAAGAAGAGGCCCCTGAAGACCGGAAGGAGGTCCAAAGAAATGAATTCCTAGGGGTGAAATTTCAGAGCCTTAAGCAGTAGTGAAGAGACCACCCTTGATCCCAACAGTGTTTATATCTTCTTGTAGAATAGAGATTCAAAAATCAGCTCCAATTTTGGAGCTTTGCTGTGTGTAGAATATTATGTAGGGTGTGTGCACATGTGCGTATGTGAGTGTGTGTGAAAAACACACCTGCCTGCGCATGCACAATTGCCCCCAGGTGTTCACATATTTGTATATTATGAAGTTAAAGGAGTAGGATACCAGGATGTGGGCTCTGATTTGGAAGACCTGGGCCCTGAGGAGCTATTACACTGGTTCACTGTGGCTTAGAGGGTGGTGACAGCACAGAGAGCAGGCGCCACAGCTGCCCCACCTCCTGCAAGCTTGCCTGTGCTTGTCACCTTACGGAGCAGAATTAAATTCATAAATAGGGTTCTGCACATCACATGGGAAGGACCCATTCCCACGTGTACCCTGGAAGTCTGTGACCTGTTGTCCTAGGCCAGAAGCCAAAGTATGTTCTAGGACCAGAAAAGTCAGGGCTTGGCTATGGCTTCTGAGCCAAAGGAAGCCCCCACCCAGCCAAGAACAGGTTTGGGAAGGGCAGGGCCAGAGTGTGATCCTTCTCTTGTTAGGGATGTTTTGAGGGTGAGGGCAGGAGTTACAGGAAGGAGACCCAGGGAGTCCAAGTAGGCAAGGTGATAGCAGGGTCACCAATTATACCCAGGAGGGACTCAATATGAGGGGCCCTTTCTGCTCAGGACATCAGGAGGGCAAAGAAATTTCCTGGGATAGCTCAGACAGCTATAGGAGGGCAAAGGAGGTTCCTAGAATAGCTCAGACAGCTGGAGAGGAATTTTGGAATTACCCAGTGAAGTTTCTGAAGCATAAACAGATGCAAAAAGAAAGGAAATTGTCAGCCTAATCTTAAAAGAAAGAAAATCAAATAATGCTAGTATTTATTTGAGAGTCGCTGGCTGTAATGGAACAGCAGAGCCCAGCAGCAGGAGTATGTCCGCTCACAGCTATAACCCTTGGCCAAATGGGATGGGGTAAGGTAGGGGGAAGTCTGTACAGACAGAGCGAGAAGGCTCATGCCAGATATTTTGAAATGACCATCCTTGGTCACAGTGACTAATAACAAGAGCAACATGGTCTGAGGTTATACAGACGGTTCCGGGGGAGATGTCCTTGTAGAAGTTCTCTGGGTACAAGGTTGTGGTGGCCTTTGTGGACTCCTGTCTGGAAGAATGTTTGGTGATAAGTCACTCACGCCATCTTGTGTAGGAACCTTCCCATCACAGTTCGGCTTTATTTACTTTTTTTTCCTGGTAAAAATGGAACAAGATGTCCATTTTATTCTGACGATTTTCAGATTTCTTTCATAAAAGTGGAATGGAGTCCAGCATCATTCTGGAAGGGTGGGCTGGCTGCAGCTCTCCTAAATACACTAAGAAGTAGGTGTCTGTCAGACATTGCTCTCTTAGGCAAAATAAAAAACAGAATCAAACACAAGCAAAATACCCCAAAATGAACAACAACAACAAAACACACACAGAGACACACACCAAACAAAACCAACCCCCCCCCCCAAAAAACAAAACTTACAAACAAACAAACAAAAAAATCCCCAGGGATGTAGGGAGTTGAGCTCCACAGATCCAACACAAGGAACCAACCACCATAATCTCAGGGGATCTGGGCTGACCCAGCTATAAACTGTGTCCTGATGGACATTCCCTTGGGTGCAGATAAGAAAGGTTGCCTAGGGCAAACTGCCAGGGAGCCTCAAGCACAGAGGAGAAAAACATTTGGGGAGGGAGGTCACCTTGATGACAGGAAACCTATTGTGCTAAGTTTAGAGCCAGCAGAGGGGTTATGAAACCGGTCAGCCTGGCCCCTGGAGACCCAAGGTACTAGGGAAAATGAAATCTGGGTCCTTGGAATTGAAGAAAAAAGAAGTCTTGTCAGAGAAAGTGAAGAAATGGTTCCTCACCTGGGGACTGCTAGTTCAGTGGAGGTGGCCAAGCCCAACTAGACTATATAACTGCCACCCATGAGCCTGGGCTTCTAAACTGTGGCTCCTGACACCTGTGAGCTCTGTTGTTTTTGTCTTGAATGTTCCAGAGTCCATACCCATTATGCTAAGGTCTGTTCTGAAAGACAAAATTGTTTTCTCAGTGAGAATGAAGAGCCTGTCAACACTCTCCCTTGTCTAAAAGGTCAGGTTAGCATTTCTTCCTGATGATCCGGGAGTGCTCCAGACAGCCACTGCTTTTACGATGGCAGACACCTGGCTTGTGTCTGCCCTGGAGTCTCAACTCTTGGTTTCTTGTGCTTTTGGTTGCAAAATCCGGAAGAGACTCAGGGACCCAGAAGAGGAGGCGCTGCGAACTAAGACCTTCCTTCCACAGGGTTGTCCTGCAGCCTGCACAGCAGACCAGAGGCCATTTAAAACCAGTCACTTTCCATATTGCCAAAGGAGGGGACAAGAGACCCAGAGCTAAGTGACAGCATGGGCATCCGACTTGGACACACTCATTAGCAGGTTAGGAAGCCACGGAGGAGGAATCTCTCTCCTTCATAATCAGCTTTCCCCGTAGTTAGGGTTTAAAATACCATGTGGAACGGTAGAGGTTTTGTGGCATTGTTGAGGCTCCTTAAGGGGAAGCTATTCCTCCTAGTCAAAAGAATGGGATCTGGTTTTACCTCTGGTGCAGGGTGGAGATATGACATTCTAAGCTACCTCTGAGATCAAAACATTATATACAGATGTCTCCTCTGTCAAGAGTTGATCAAGCTGGGTTTTTCAATCAAATCACTTGGCCAGACTGCTCCACATGAAGGTTGATTTACCTGAAGACAGCTAAGGGTTGTGAATAATAATTATCTTCTTAATGAAACAATGTACTATGTTACTGTCTAGGGGTCTTGATCTAGGTCACTTTTTCTCAAGGATTAAAAGATGAGAAAATTGGGAAATCTTTGACAGAGTCAGCTGGTAAAGAAAGACTTTCATTAGGAATGAGGAAATGCACAGACACATGAATGCACACACACACACACACACACACACACACACACACACACCAAGGCAAGACCATATGCCAGTAACTCAATCTGTTGGGCACCTAAGACCATCAGAAAACAGAGATATTTACATTAGGATTCATAACATTAACTGTAGGGACCTTGAAGTTGGCTTGAGACACCCCAAGACCAAGTTCTCAGAACAAAGGTAGTTTATTTGTTCCAGAGGAACAGAAGGCAGGGATAAGGGACAAAGACAGAAGATAGAGGAAGAGGGAGAAGGGAAGAGGAACAAGGGAGAGGGGAGCAAAGGGCCAAAAGAGAGGGGAAGTGTTATGTCCAAGTTTCTGGACCCCAAATGAATACATGGAGCTAGATTTCTGGTGCAAATTACATGAGGGTTTTTAATAATATTCAAACTTAAGTTTGGATCACACCTCCACCACACCAACACAGTGGGTAAGGGAAGGGCAGCCCTGAACCCGGAGAAGGAGAAATGCCACAATCAGGGGAGTTCAAGTCCTGTTGTCTAAGGATTGGGAGAGGAGTACATAGGGTAAGGTAGTTTCTGAAGCCATTGATTAGTTTTTGGATGTGCAAACCCTAACAAAGGGCCATTAATAACTGAGAAGGTATCTTCAAGGACAGGATGCCTCGAGGAACAATTGGACCTCATTAAACTTTATGGCCCTGCTCCCTATCTTAATCGGTCCTTTTTAGGGCATCTGTTCAAATTTCTGCTATGGCAGCACATTTCTGGAGCTGAGATTGCCTACCCCCAGCTCGTCATATGGTTTAAGATGAAGCCCCTTCTTTAAAATGAGTTTGCAAAGTCAGGCCCTCACAGAAGGGGTATTCGTCCCCTGGGGACAAAGGACTGCCTCTGGGTAGAGAGGAGGTAGAAGTGGCCCCTAGAGAAATGGTGGTTAGTAACAGTGAAAGGGGACACCTGAGTCAGGATGAGCTGTTTAATTTTAATTGGGCATGTTAATTAGGTGAGCCAAACAGGGCTTCTGATTGCTGGACTTCAATACTTTGATAGCTGGACCTTGGTAGTCAGTCTTGGGTAGAAGTGACCAAACAAGGAAATAGATCTTAGTAGCTAACTTTAGGAATCTAATCTAATGGCTTTTTAGCAAGGCAGAGGGAATGGAGGAGAAGGGCAAGGCCTACCAGAACCATGCTTGCCACAGTCAAGCTGGTCAGAGTCCCTTCAGCTAAAAAATTATAGTTACGAAGTAGCAATGAAAATAATTTTGTGGTTGGAGGTCACCACAATGTAAAAAGGGTCGCCACATTAGGAAGGTGGAGAACCCTTGCCCCATGAAAAGCAGGGCAAGACTCTGGAAGCAGAAGCCTAGATTTTTCCTTGAAGGTTGATGGTTGGCTTGTTTGGTAGGTTATTTGTTTTGTTTTTTTGTTTTTTCAATACAGGGTTTCTTTGTGTAGCCTGGGCTATCCTGGAACTCACTCTGTAGACCAGGCTGGCCTTGAACTCACCATGATCCACCTACCTCTGCCTCCTGAGTACTGGGATTAAAAGCACAGGCCATGTTGATTGTTTTTTTGTTTGTTTTTTTTTGTTTTTTGTTTTTTGTTTTGTTTTTGTTTTTGTTTTTGTTTTTTTTGAGACAGGGTTTTTTCTGTAGAGTCCTGACTCTCCTGGACCTTGCTACCAGGCTGGCCTTGAACTCAGATCTACCTGCCTCTGCCTTCCAAGTTCTGGATTAAAGGTATGTGCCACCAGCACTTGGCAAGGTTGGTAGCTGTAAGGGTCCTTGAGCAGTGGGATTGTCTTCCCTTTAGGGTTGGTCAGTTAGAACACAGACATGGAGGCTGGTAAGCCTCCAGGTTTGGGGCAAACACGCGGTAGTCTGGCCTTGAATTTGGCGGACAGTTCTACAGACAGGAACCTTTGTCTCAGGGAATCTTTCTAACCCCAGTCCCTCACTTCCACACCCAGGAGCCCCTGCAGCCATGCAGCCAGATGCTTGCTGACCTTCATTGCTAAGCCCGCCTAGTTTTTAGAGTTATATGATCCATAAAGCATAGCTTATTGCTGTTCCCTTTTCCTTTCCATTCCGTCTTTGGATACTGATCACAATCCTCAATGTGATTGCTGGTCATAACCCTCTGGACATTCTCTCTCTCAGCTGGTGACTCTGAACTTGTCTACTTTCTTGATCTCGAACTCAGAAGGCTTAGCTAAAAACTCAGATTTTTTTTAGCCTTCTCCCTTCTGCCAGCAGCTGCCAAGATGTGTGATTTGCCTACTGAAAGATCATCCAGAAGGAAAGACAAAGGACAAGCCACTTAAGGTAGTTCCATTCTTTATTACGATGTAAAGCCTCCAGAGGGGGTCTGTAAGTATCTCAGAACTTGCTGGCCACTTGCAAGCTGGGTTAGAAACAGGGAAGAATGGCTGTGTGCACGTGAAAAGTTCCCAGTTTGGCTGGGGATTGGCTTTGTTAGCAGTGACCACAGGCAGGTGAGCCATGAGCTGGGTAACTGATAAGCCGCCACCAGGGGTCTGCAGGGGGCAGTGTTAGGAAAGCAAGCCTGGAGTGCTAATCACTGGAAATCACCATTTAACCAAATTGGAGGAACTTTTGAAAATGTTCTGGGTGTGCTTAACACCTGCCCTGTAATAGTTTCAGATCTAATAAAATTATTATTTTCCCCCAGTCTTTTATTTTCTTTTAAAAGACACTATGTAGCCTTGGCTGACCTGGATATGTAGACCAGGCTGGCCCTAAACTCACAGACATCCCCCTGTCTCTGTCTCCGAAGTGCTGGGATTAAAGGCGAGCACCACAACACGTGGCCTGAATACATCTACAAATGAGACAAAGGATCCACTGGAAGGATCCCCCAGGTCCCGCTAACCAGTAGAGGGAGGAGTGAATGTGGCTTGTGCCTAACCCTGGCCTTTGCTTGCTTTTAAGTTTTTAAGAAATGCTATTCATCAGGGTGTTTCACCTGTATGTCCGTCCTGTGCATCACAAGTACCTGGTGCCAAGAAGGGTGTCAGCTCTTCTGGAACAGACATTACAGAGCCACCGGGTAGGTCCTGGGAATCAAACCCAGGTCCTCTGCAAGAACATCTAGCGCTCTTAACTGCTGCGTTATCTCTCCATTCTCCCTTTCCTTTCTGAAATGATGGATGTTGGAAAGCCACTTTTCCAGGGCAGGAGGTTTACCTGCAATAGTGAGGTTTTTGTTTTTTTTTTTTTTTTTTTTTTGCACTGGGGCTGTTCCTCCCAGTGTTCTGCTCCACACCGGCCTCTTGTGCTGTTGGACTTTGGCAAACTGAATGACAGGTCCTCACTGGAGCTGTCTACAAGGAACACAGACCAAGCCCACGTTAGTCACCCTTCTGGGCAGTACAGGAAGAAGTGACTGACACATGAAATATGCCTGTCCTAGCGTGGCACGGAAGCTTCCGAAGTCCCTCTAAGGTTTCTGAGGACAAAGACATCCTGTTCTGGGACTTAGACAAATCTAGCATTTAAGAAGTGTGGAGTCGCTGTCAGAGGGCTCCTGGCAAGGGCTGTCTATGCGGATGTGACAGCAGGAGAGTCCACCGCAGTCTGGTAAGCTGTGCTCTGGAGGGGCTCTTGAGACTGGGACTCAAGTGCAATTGCCCTGCGTGCACAGCATTCGACACAGGTGACTCATTTGTCCTCAGAGCCAGTGCCACCAGGCAGGCAGCTGTTGTCCCCAGTGTGCAGACAGGAAGGACTTCAGTCAGGACAGTACTGAGAGGCAGCACCGTTCCACACGCTTTCGGCCATGCCAGATGCTCCCCAGGAAAGATCTCGTTTCCACTCAAGACTTCCTGCCATTCAAGGCTCAGAAGTGGGCTTCCTCAGGACTTCCATCCAATGGTAGTCTCAGGAACTTTGCCCCCTGACAATGAAGTTCAGCTTTTCCCTTCACTAGCTTGCTACCAGACAGTCTCAGAAGCAACTTGGGTCAGTGTTGCCATGGTTACCTTAGCCTGCAAGGGAGGCAGTTGATGAATACAGTCCTGGGGTTCCCTTTGGCTTCCAGGCTGTGGCCAGAGGTTCTATGGAAAAGAGAAAAGAGAGAAATCTGCAGAACTCATTTCTTTAGACATCAAGCAAAAGGGACATTCAATTTGGAAGCTACCTAGCTTGTTCCCCAGGACAGTTAAGTAAAATGGGAATAATTTTTTTTTGTTTTTTGTTTTTGAAATAGGGTCTTAACATAGCCTAGGCTGGATTGGGATTTGTTATGTACCTAAGGATGACTTTGAATATCTGACCCTCCTACCTCCACCTCCCAAGTGCTGGGATTGCCAGTACCATGCTGGGGATCCAACCCAGGACTTTCGTGCATGCTAGGAAAGCCCTCTATCAACTGACTGAGCTATAGTCCCGGCCCTGGGCGTGAGACTACTGGCAACAGAAACCTTAGTGGCCTTTCTCCTCCTTTCTCTGCCCCTGGGGTCTCCTGTACCCTCCTTATCCAGGGCAGCTTTGCATATTCTGTCCTCTACTCGATCAGGAGCTGCTGGAAGCTATGGCTGCTTCCCCACCAGGTCCCCGGAACATGAAGAAGCTTGGCGTAATAAGAGAGCTGGACTAGGAACCCGAGAACTGACTGAACTCCTGAGCCTGCAGCTTTCTCGTTGGAGATTTGGTGCAAGTCCTTAACATGTTCTGGAACTTGAGCTTATGGCTTAAATATCATAAGCAACCTAACAATTTATAAGAGAGAGAAATAAAAGATCATAGAACTCTTCCATAAAGAGAAGCAAAGGAGAGAGCTTGTGTTTTTGTGTTATTGAAAAATTCATATTGAGTAAATTTAGTTATCATACAGACCTAAGGTCTGGCTTTAAGTTTTGAATGCTATCAATCTTCCAGAAAGCCCTTTTAGGGGTTCCCTTCATGGTCAAAACCCTCTAAAGGTAACTCTATACTGGATATTCCTATTTATAGGCTGGGAGGGCCTGAGAAATCTTCCTCATTTAGGCTCTCTCCAGTGCCCTAGTTCCTCTTCCCTGGACTTCCGGTGAAAGACCTGATGGGGTATTCCTCCCAGGAAAAGTTGGGCTGAAATCTAATGGCTGCAAGGCCAGCCCTAGGCCATCTAGACCCTGAGGGAAGTGCAGACTCAGGCTGAGGCCTCTTCTCACCTCCAAGCTGGCTGTACCCTTCCTGCCTCTGTGACCCGTTTGACCTCATCTGCCTCAGGGGTCTCCTCTCCCAGCCTGTGGGCTCCCTAAATGACTTCTCTCTCCTCCTTTCTGATGTCAAGATCCCTAGCACACAGTGAGTGATGCAGACAGCCTTGGGTACAGGGCAGGATCTCAGACTGCCAAGTGTTAAATTCATGATCCGAAGCACTCATCTAGTAGCTCACAATTGCCTTCTGCTTCAGTGGGAGTCGTTCCAAGTCCACGGAAATAGCTTTTTGACTGTGCACTTACTAATATCGTAAAAGAAAAAAAACAACCAAAAGTCAGGGAGGCCAAAGTTGGTGGCCAGCAGTGCCCAACCCAGACTGGCAGGGGAGGCACTGGTGTGCAGTGACAAGAAAAGTGGCTTGTTTTAGAGATGAAAGGACTGACTCCCCGAGGTGAATCTCGGAGGCAGCAGTGTGAGCCATCTCCAGCTGCTCCATGGTAAAGATTACTCAGAGACACTAGGGCTCTTCCCTCCTGGTAGCTGGTACCTCCTTTCTATGTAGCTGCCTCCAGCTTCATCCGGCTCCTGGTTAGGGCTCAGTGGGCTCATGGGAATCTCCTCTGTTCTCACTGTTAAACCTACGACACTTCCACTGTGTTGATGCCTCACGGCGTTACCATGGTTTGATCAAAGTCCTTCCAGGCTCTGCCTTGTCTAAAGACAGACTTAAGTAACTGTTTCACTGAGTGAAGTTCATATCCCACAGAGTTTGCCCTGTGTTTGGGTCCATCCTTTAGTGCGGTCACAGGGTTTGGCCCGCATCATCACTGATTCTAGAACATTCCCATTGCTCCCAAAGACGCCCGTACCCACTAGAGCTCACCTCTTCCCCCAACCCCTGGTAGTCCCTGGCTGCTCCCCTCTGGGTCCTCCCGTTCTTCACTTTGCATTGAGATGGAATCGTGCGTCATGTGGCCTTTTGTGGCTAGCCACTTTTACTAGCACGATGTTTTCAAGGTATATTCACGTATCCATATCAATATCTCATTCCTTCTTTATGGTCAAATAATATTTCAACTTGTGGATTTGGTTTATTCATTTACCCATTGATGGATATCTCAGTTGCTTCTCTTTTTGGAAAATCTGAATAACATTGTTGTATACAGTTGTATAAGCAAATATTTCTTGTTATTTGTGTAACTGCTTACGAGCAAATGCCTAAGCATTTGGTTTCAATTCCTTAACTGTGGGAGAAGGGTCCTCCATAGTCAAGGCAAATGCAGACCACCGGAATCTGAAAAAGCGTTCCTGTAGAGTCCTAGAACCTTCTCCTGGCTCCTGGACCATCATGCCGGACACTTCCCGCAGCCCTCCCCTGGCACAGGCAGCTATCCAAACTCTCCTCCAACAACTAGGAATTCTTCAGTGAAGAAAGTAGAAAAAAAACCCAACAAAACCCTGTTTCTATGTAAGTCATATAACAGTGGGAAGAAATAGGCAAACAAAGACAATTCTATTGGTAGGCATACATGTGGATAGCCGGCTATCTACCAAAACACGCTCAGTAGATCTGGCAGACTGAGAAGGATCTCAAACATAGCAGAGTCGGGGGAGGGGGAGGGCATCTGCATATAATATTTGTTATATTATATCATGTTACATTACATTAATAATCCTCTACCACTTCCCAAGTCTCCCCACCAGTCACAGAGTTTTGTGTCTGCTATCCGACATTTCCTATCCTGGAGATCTAGAACTGTTAATTGTATCTAGCAGACATCTATGGAAGTGAAGGCACCTGTCCTCACAAAGCTGGTCTCCGCGCATTCACAACTGCCATTTCCTGTGTGTGGAAACCAAGAAGCTCACGTGGAGGCCCCGGAGGGAATGACGTCGTCACACCAGGGAGAACAATGTTTTCAGGTATCCCTCTAAGTGGCTCTTCTCTTTCCCCACATGTCTCCAGGTTCTCCCTTCCTCCCCTTTCTTCCTCTCCTTCCCCAGCACTGTCCCCACCTCCCCCTCTTCAGCGGGTCTCCCAGTCCTCTCCCTAGTTTGGGGTCTTTCCTTCCAGATTTTGCTCATTTTTTTCCCCACTGTGCCCCGTAACCCATAATCACCACAACACGTGATCTTCCTCTGGACCCACTGTCCTTAAAATAGAGCACAGGGTGTTCATAAAGAGCCAGGAGGCTGTCCTAGTAGACATTCAAATCATGGCTCTTTTCTGCCTTTTAAGTGTCTGAAACATTTGCCACAGTCTAAACATTCCATACATCCGCATCAAATTGAGCAACGTGTGCTTGGAAATGCTTTAGAAACACTGAGTTTACTGGAAGGAGGCACAAGTGATTTTGAAGACAAAAGGTAGTGATGGTAGCTAGCACCTTTATCTCTCAGTGAGTTTAAATAGAGTTGGATGTGGTGGTCCAAACCTGTGCTCTCTTAGTACTTGGGATGATGCAGACACTAGGTTGGATCTAGAGTTTGAGGCTAGCCTGGGCTACACAGTGCATTTCGGGCCAATTTGGACTACAAAGCAAGAACCTGTCTCAAACAAAATAAGCCCAACCAAAGCCCAGGCAGTTTAAATGGTGGTATATATGGAAGGGCTGTTCTGCCTGTGTGGTGCAGCCAGCAGATGCCAGCTGTGTTCTTGTCTGTGCAACAGATGTTTCTGGCTACTTGCTGGGAGGGCTTGTTTCCTATTTAAGCTCACGGAACACCTGCACTTTTGCATGTTCCTGCTCAGACCTCAGCATTTCTCATTCTAATGCTTTTGTTTTTTGTTTTTTGTTTTTGTTTTGTATTTTTTTCCAGGAGAGCTTAAAGCTCCAAACTGGCCCGAAGCCCTTCCTCACACTTGCAGACTGGGACCAATCTTTTAAGGCTTTTGGATTCTGTAGACACAAGAGCCTTGGCTTTGGGATCCTGCTTCTCAGAGTTGAGATTACAGTTTTCCTCCTCTCGGTTACTACAGTTAGACTCTGCTGGACAGCTACACGTGGCAGGCAGTCCACTCAGCATCTTTATCTTTTATCTCTGGGAGCCACATAACTGTTCCAGGTGTTAGCTACTGTACCAACCCCATTGAGCCAGGAGGGGCTTGAGGGATTAAACAATTTGTCCAAGACAATGTGATGAGCGAGTAGACAGTGTTCTCTCAGGTCTTTCAGATTCCAGAGTTCCATTCTTTTGGCCCATGTGTTTTGCAGTAGAGGGAGAAACTCCTGACTTGCTTACTTAGCCACCCGTGTAACAATAGAAGGCACATGCGTATTCTGCTGCCTCTAGGAGTCCCCCCCCCCCCCGCCCCCGGGCATGTGACAGGGCTGGTTCAGGCTCTTGTTGCGGGACAGGTCTGCTCTTTGAAAGTGAATGTAGGGGAATATGGAAGAAGAAGAACTTTCTGACTGTATTTAGCATATTCTTAATTACTTTCTTAATGTGTGTTGGTGTTTGCCTGCATGTATGTCTGTGTGCCTCATGCATGCAGTGCCTATGGAGACAGGAAGGAGGCGTCAGATCCCCTGGGACTGGAATTGTAGACAGTTGTGAGTCATCATGTGTGTGCTGGGAATGGTTCCCAGGTCCTCTAGAAGAACAGTCAGTGCTCTTAACCTGAGACAACTTGAACCACCCATTTAGTATATTCTAATTCCATGAATTAATGGGTTTTTGTTTTGTTTTTTAGTGCTACATTAATGTTCCTTGCAATGATAACAGGATCTTCAAATTTTCCATTTAGAAGCAATTTAACAGTGAATAGCTCAGTTCTCACCTCCTGGAAATATGAGAGAAAGAACCCTAGGGTGGGGGTCTGTCTCCTCTCTCTTTGATGGGGATTGGGAGGGCTGGCAGATGGACAATGAGAGGCTTATTGTAGATGGAAGTTTCTGTCTCTCCTGATCCCATGGTTGTTCAAGTCCCAAATAAACACACAGAGGCTTGTATTAATTATAGACGGTTTGGCCTATTGCTCAGGCTTATTACTAACTTACTCTTACAACTTAATACATAATTCTTACCTATGTTTAGCCTTGTGACTTAGTGCCTTTTTCTCAGCAAGTCATTCTCATCTTACTTCCTCTGCATCTGGTTTGTAACTGTGTTTCTCCTTTCCTCTTCCCAGAATTCCCCTAGTCTGGTTGCCCCACCTGTACTTCTTGCCTGGCTACTGGCCAATCAGTATTTTATTAAACCAATACAAGCAACAAATCTTTACAGTATACAAAGGATGTAGGTGGGTCTTCTTTCCATGTGTTACTTTCATTGGTTAATAAAGAGACTGCCTTGGCCTTTTAATAGGGCAGAAAATTAGGTAGGTGGAGTAGACAGAACAGAATGCTGGGAAGTGAACCAGACGCCATGTCTCTCCTCTCTGAGATGGACACAGGCTAAGATCCTTCCCGGTAAGCTACGAGGTGCTGCTACACAGATTACTAAATATGGGTTAAAGCAAGATATGAGAATTAGCCAATAAGAGGCTGAAACTAATGGGCCAGGCAGTGTTTAAATGAATACAGTTTCCATGTAATTATTTTGGGTAAAGCTAGCCAGGTGGCGGGACACAGCCTGCCATTCCTACTACATACAAGAGCCTTATCCCATAGCTTATAGATTAGTTTTAGAAGGTAGGGTGAGGCTTCAGATTCCAGTATTTCCAGGATAGAAGACAATCAAGGATTCTGTCTCTTCCCTGGGACCATATTCATTGCTGACCCATCTAGAACATCTGGCTCCAAGGTTTCCTCTGGAGGACATTGGTAGGAGACCCAATGATTGTCTCTTGGGGTTTTGAGGGTTGGTTTTCAGCAGAGGTATTGAGAAAGTAACTCAGAAAAGGAGCTGCCTACAAGAATCTGCCCTTTGCACATCATTTTCCCCTTCCATGTTGGCATGTTGCTTACTTTTCAGTCTTTATTGGCTGTGTAGACTGACTTTTGCCTCCGGCTCCTCGCTACCTCCTATGGTCACACATTTCCTCATGCAACTGTGCACTTCTTCCCTTGCTTGTCCCTTAATTCTGCATTTGCTGTGTGACTTGTTTCAGTCATTGGGTTGTAACAGACATGCAAGCAAGTTCCTGACACAGTTTTGCACGGTTAGGCTTGTTTTGTCTTGTTCTTACCAGACCTAAAGAGAACAAGAGCTACATGGGGCAGGTCAGATTGTAGATGGCCACACGCGGCCTGCATCAGGTTGTGTCCAGTCACTATATAATAAGTGAGCAAAATGCATGTATATTCCTGTCAGTCTCATTACAACAACTGACTGCTAAGCTAGTATGTTTCTTCTAATGCACTCCAATGTTCTCTTTGCTTGAAGTTGTGAGTCAAAGGATTTTCCAAATCTTGGTTAGGATCTGCGCTTGAATCTTTATGTTTTCAATTCCAGAAGGCTACCTCTGAGTTGTGAGGGTGAGGATAGGAGCTGTGGCAGGTCTAGAAAGGTGCAGTTAGGAGATAAGAATCATTGAGGGGAAAGAATCTGTTACGGCAGAAATAGGTGGTTGTGAAATGAGCGACTCTATTTGATCTTGAGGTTCAATCTTCTGCGTGTTCAACCCTTATGGGATACAGAGGACTGTGTGGGCAGGACTCTGGGGATGTGCCAGGAATTTGCGCAATCTGAAACATGAGATGATGAAGGCTCCACATGAACCTCAAGTTCAGAGACAGCAGAGAAGCCACCAAGCCCTTTCAGGAATGACCACAGAATATCTGTGTGTGATAGATATACATACATATGAAAAATACAGAAAACAATGGAAAAAGAAAGAATCATCTATAATTTTTATCCAAAGGTGATTACAACTTGCACTAGAATTTTCCTTAAATTTTTAATGCATTTTATCCCATCTACAAAACAATACTTATTATATCTTAATAATTCTTCCATACCATTAAAAACTTTGAAAATGCCAGTCTCAATGAGTGCTACTCTTTCATTGGCTGGTTATCTTAATAGTTGTGTAATCAATCAATCAATCAATCATCTAATGTTAAACATTTATATTTTCTTTCTTTTTTTTGATTTTTCAAGACAGGGTTTCTCTGTGTATCCTTGACTATACTGGAACTCACTCTGTAGACCAGGCTGGCTTTGAGCTCACAGAGATCCACCTGCCTCTGCCCCCGAATATATTTTCTAATATTTACTTATTTGCTCTTTTTTTGAGACAGGTCCTGCTGCACAGTGCAGAATGTTTTGGATCTCACTGTGTAGCTCAGGTTGGCCACTCACTCTCCTCCTTCATCTAATTCCTCTAAGTGTCATGTTTAAAGATCTATACTACCTGATCCAGGTTGATTTATTTTCATGTGTATGGATGTCTTGCCTGCATGTCTGCATGTCTGTACACAATGTGTGCTCCTGCCTGCATGTCTGTCTGTCTGTATACAATGTGTGCTCCTGGTGTACTCAGAGGCCCTGGAACTAGAGTTACAGCTGGTTTTGAGCCACCATGTAAGAGCTGGGAATTGAACCTGGGTCCTCTGGAAGAGAAGCAAGGGCTGTTATTTAACTACTGAGCCATTTCTCTAACCCCATTTTTTAAACTAAATAATAAGTATTTTTATGCATTTAAAACTTCAAATCTGGGGCTGGAGAGATCAAGATCATTGCCTGCTCTTCCAAAGGTCCTGAGTTCAATTCCCAGCAACCACATGGTGGCTCACAACCATCTGTAATGGGGTTTGGTGCCCTCTTCTGGCCTGCAGACATACACACAGACAGAATATTGTATACATAATAAATAAATAAATATTAAAAACTTCAAATCTTAGTAGATTGTTGTGGAACAATCTTTTTGTATGCTGTGAAGATGTGTTGCTTTTATTGGTTCAATAAAGAGCTAAATGGTCAATAGCTAGGTAGGAAGAGGTTAGGCAGGACTTGTGAACAGGGAGAAGGCTCACTGGACAGAAGAAAGATGGAGTCGCCAGGAGACCTGGGGAGAAGTCAACCAGATTTGGAATGAGTTGGACACACAAAATGGGATCAGAGGTACAAGGCAGAAATTAAATTAATAGAAATGGGTGAATTTATAAGAGCTAGTTAGAAATAAGCCTAAGCTATCAGCTGAGCTTTTATAATTAATAAGAAGTCGATGTGTGGTTATTTGGGAGCTGGCTGGCAGGACAGAATATTCCGCCTACAATAGATTCCTAAAACTGCAAAATAAATATGGTGAAGTCCCTGGGTAGAGCTTCTGTACTCAGTTTTGTTCTTGTCTTTCTTTCTTTCTTCCTTTCTTCCTTCCTTCCTTCTTCTTCTTTCTTCTTTCTTTTCTTCTTCTTCTTATCTTCTTTCCTTTCTTTCTTCTTCTTTCTGTCCTTCTCGCTTCTTCTTCTTCTTCTTCGTCTTCTTCTTCTTCGTCTTCTTCGCTTTCTTCTTCTTCTTACTTCTTCTTCTTCTCCTTCTCCTTCTCCTGCCTCCTCCTCCTCCTCCTCCTCCTCCTCCTCTCTCCTTCTCCTCCTCCTTCCTTCTCCTTCTTCTTTCTGAGACAGAGTTTCTCTGTGTGAAACCCTGGCCTGTCATGGAACTTGCTCTGTAGATCAGGGTTGTCAGTGAATTCATGAGATCCACCTCGTCTCTGCCTCCCAAGTGCTGGGGTTAAAGATAGTGTGTGCCACCTATGCCCAGCCTTCATCCTTGTTTTCTTACCAGGGACCTACGACAGTTGTGTTTGCGTTCCCCCCCCCCAAAAACCCTTTATTTCCTTTAGAGATTCTGTTGATAAAGCCAAAAACAAAACCAAACTAAAAATAAAAACCAAAACCAACAACAAGAAATCCAGTTTTCTGCTTTATATGCTCTTGAGTGTCTAGCCCATGCTTCTCAGAGACTGCTGAAGCAGCTGGGAGAGGAAGAGTTTTGTTTTGTCTGGGGACACGGTGCTGCTGTTGCGCAGGCTCCTCACAGCCTCCTGCTTCAAGTGATCTGCTTGCTTCCTGCTCTAGAATCATTGGGACCACACGTGTGTTTCACCATGTTCAGCCACCTCTCAGCTTTCCAAAAAGAAAACAGAATTCACGTTCTTCGCTGGTTCCAAATCTACTAGTGCCTATTTACTGCTTCACAGCAAAAGTCCTTGGAAGATTGGCCCCACTCACTGTCCCTGCTTCCTCTCTTTCCACTTTCTCTACCAAACCTCAGTTGTCTTAACTGAGAAAACCATCACCAAGGTCACTGATGACCCTCTCCCCCCAGGTCTTCAATGGTCTAAGCATTTTCTTAAAGTCCACATTTGACACATTCCTGAGTACTGACTTCACCTTGGCTCCTGGGATACTGTATGTAGACTTGCTTTCTGCTACTGTCTGGACATTTCCAGTCTTTACTGTTCCTCATTATCTGTTTGTCTCAAGGTTAGAGGCCTTGTGACTTAGCCCCTGACCCCTCTTTCCACACACTCATTCCCTTTAGCCTCATCCTTTCCCTGAGCTTCAAACTCCTGCACTGGAGTGGCTGCTTGCTTTGGCATTTGGCTCCCACAGGCTCTCCAAGCAAACAGGTCTCAACAAACACCTGACTCCATCCAGGCCCAGAACACGCAGCCTTCCTTGGGATAATTCCTTCTACTTGTTAAGGCTGAAGTCTTTGGTATCGATTTTGATTCTTCTCTCCTTTGGTACTCTTGACCCAGACTGTCTAGGGTTCTGTACTTACATTACTACCAACCTGGTTCATACCACTGTCTTCCTCACACAGATTGTGGCAAAACCTCCCAGCTAATCTCTGTATGCTAGGTTTTCCCCACGCTTTTCTCTCAAATCTATCTTCCATGTAGATGGTAGACAACATATCATTCTCAAACTACCTTCCTATGGCTTCCCACCCATTCCACAATAAAGCTGAGGCCCTGGCTTATGAGACTCATGGCTCCTACACCCTTGCTTATTGGTCTCTGGTCCTGAAGTCTCTTCAGTATCGCCCTCTATACAATGTGATTGTATTTCAGGGCCTTTGGGATATATACTGTGCCCACAACTGGTGTCCTCTGTCTTCAGCCTCCTTCCTTCCTTGCTTGCTTGGGTTCTATCCCGGGGAGTGACCTCTTGGAGCAGCCTTGGCAGAGGGGAGTGAATAGCCAACTAGATGAAATGGGGACACTGAGAGCCCAGCTAATTAGATGGAGCTGCTAAAACTTAGAGCTGCCTCCAAGAAGCTCTCAGCTTCCTACTCCTTGGTCCACAGAGAGCAAAACTGGCTGAGGCACATGGTGGGATCGATTTGCATTCCTCTAACAGCTACTTCTCCTCCTGGTGGCCTAGGAAGGGACAGAAATGATGGCTAGCAAGGCGATGAAGGAATAAGAACAATAGTTTTGTAAAAAGAGTGGTGAACTAGGTAAAAGTATTCAACTCTCTTTCCTGTGCCACAGATTTCCTGCCTGCCAAGAGTCTGAAGTGGGAGAAAGGGGAAGAGTGCTAATTGGGACTTAATACTACAACCATTAGTAGTCAGGATGCTTCACAGTTTCTTCCTGGAGGGGTCTTGTCTCACCCAGGAGTACACTGGAAGATCCTGTGCCCACTTCAGTCTTCATTCAGGGTGGAAGAACCAGCTAGCAAGCCAGTTAAAGATAGCCAGTCCGTGGTGGTGCACACCTTTAATCCCAGCACTCAGGAGGCAGAGGCAGGCGGATCTCTGTGTGTTCGAGGCCAGCCTGGTCTACAAGAGCTAGTTCCAGGACAGGCTCCAAAGGTACAGAGAAACCCTGTCTCAAAAAACAACCCCCCAAAAAAAACCCCAAAACAACAACAACAAAAAAGATACTGGCTCACAGGTCAGGCAGTGAAGGACTGAGATCTCTGAGACACAGACCTTCCTCGTCTACTTTGTTGTCTAGAATTTCCAAGGGACAGCACATTGGGGTGGTAAGCTAAGCTCCGGAGCTTAGAGTTAAGAGGCCAGATCTGAGAGTTTGAGGAACAGAGGCTGTGCGGGGAGCTGAGGGGCCCCTCATAGACTAAGGCAAGTACAGATCACAGGTAACAAAGCAGATGTGTGAGGAGACTAGCTGGGACTGGACAAAGAATTACCCAGGAGGGATGTGGATGGGGTGTGTGGGAGATTCCGCAATGACTGCATCAGAACTGATAGCTATCCTTGGGGCTGGAGAGACGGCCTAGTTGTTAAGAGCACTTGCTATTCTTCCAGAGGCAGTTCAGTTCCCAGTGCCTATAACTCCAGATCCAGGATGTCCAAATCCTCTTCTGGTCTTTGTGGTCTCACACACAACTGTGTGCCATACAGTCACCTCCCCCACATAGGAAAAAAACCCTAAATCTCCAAAATATCTAAATAGCCAAATAATGTGAACAAAATCAAACCTGGATGTTAAACTATGGTAAGAAAACATCCTTTTGATGTTGGGTTAGGTAAAGATTTCTTAGGTACATTACTGACATTTTAAAATGATATCAGCTTTATTGATAAGGATACACAGCTGGCCACAAGCCCACAGGTGTTACGTCGGTCTCTTTGATTTAGTCATCTTAAATGGGAGGGAAAGGATGTTGCAGATGTCTTGGTAATACCCTTTGAAGTTCTGGATTTTGCCGACGTCCAACTTACTCTTGCTCTAAGAAATGGCTATCTAACCCAAAGTCATAAAGATTTACACCTATTTTTCTAAGCGTTTTATAGTTTTATCTTTTTCATTTAAGTCTTTGGTCTCCCCTTAGTTTAGTTATTTTACGTTGGGGAGGGAAGTTCTTTATCTTGGTACTGTGATGGGTTATCAAAGTGTAAACCCGTGTGTACAGTTTACTATATGTCAATTACACTTCAAAATTAGTTCAAAAGTGATTTTCTCAAATGATGTAATTAAATGTTATATATTTATGATGGAGACTTTAGAATTTTGTTTTTGATTTCAATCTTTGTCAGTTTGTGCTGTTGTTGAAGTCTTGGGATGGGGTTGTGGTTGAGTTCGTAGAGTGCTTGCCTAATATACACAGGCCCTGGGTTCAATTCCCCGCACCTTAAAAAGGGAGAAAATTTGATATTGCTCAAGAATATTAATATTCTAAACATTAAATAACAATGAACATTTTAAAAACATGAACATTTATTTCACTACTTAAAATGTAGAAGCTCATTACAATAACGAAAGCATAAACATCAATTCAATCCCATACAAGAATGGTTTTAGAAGGGTTCAAGTCTTTACTGAGAAAAAAAGAATTATTTTCTTAGATCTCTTCTGTGCTATTTGCTTTCTCTCTCTCTCTCTCTCTCTCTCTCTCTCTCTCTCTCTCTCTCTCTCTCTTTCTCTTTCTCTTTCTTTTTTTCATGAAATCTCACTACATAGCTCTAGTTGTGCTAGAACTAGTTATATACAACCAAGCTGGCCTCACACTGAGAGAGTTGCCTGTCTCTGTCATGAGCTGGGATTAAAGGCATGCACACACCACTACTCCACCTTTTATTTATTTTTTACAGTGTGCATATATCATCTTTTAATAAGACACAGTGATTGTTATTGAAATATACTTCACCTTGTTCCTGTCTGTCTCTGAGGTATCACTGAAGCCTCTTTTGTTCTTTCCTGGCCTTCCTGGGGTTAACTGTGACTGGTAGCAAAGACATCAGAATGGACCTGCCTCAGGATTGAAGACCTCCCCTCCACCAAGCATACTGGGTCTTGCCAGACCCACTGAGCTGAGCAGCTGGAGCCTGCCTGACATTATCACTTGCTGGGGAGGCAGAGGGAAAGCAAGAACACCGAGGAGTAAGAAGCTCCCTTCAAGCCCCATCCTTATCTAAGAAGATTGGGAGGTGGGCACCTACCCTTGGTCTCTTCCACTCCCAGGTTGCTCTGGTGCCCCCACATAAGCAGCTCAGTCTGGGCCAGGACAATGCTTTTTTGTTTTGTTTTGAGACAAGGTCTTCCAAGGAGTTCATGTCTTGAAGTTGGGTCCCCAGCTAGTACACGTAGTCCTTGAGAAGTGATTGGGTCAGGGGGTTGAGACTTCGTGAATGTATTAACACATTGATGGGTTCCTAATTTGATGGCATAATTGAGAGGTGATGGGGGTGGGTAGGCTCCTGGGGTGTGCCTTTGGACTGCCTCTTCCTGTAGCCCCTCCCTGGCCCACTCTGTTCCTCGGCTGCCATGAAGAGAGCCACCTTTGCCTCATACATACTCCTGCTGTTGGGACATTTCACCTGTCTTAGGCCCAGAGCAGTGCAGCAGCCGACCTTGGGCCCAAACCTGAAACTGGAGCCAAAATTAAGTTTTCCTTCTTTCAAGGTGTTTTTCCCCCCAAGGGGTCTGTAATGGCGGCCAGCTACTAACAGAATCACTGGGAGAACAATTGTGGGTGGAGGATTAGATTCAGCAGGCATCTAATGAGCGAAGACGGGCTCCAGTGGCTGCTGAGGAAGCTCGAGTCACTCTCTTTTGGGGACACGGCCCATGGTAAGTGGCTCATCCTGCATTGGAGGGTCACATAGCCATAACACATAAGGACAGAACTGATCGAACGTGTGCTTATTAATAAAAATAATAAGAAGAGAATTTGAAGTTGAGAGGGAGATGGGTGGAGGGCACTAGGGGGAGTTGGAGGGAGGTAATGACATGTGAATATGATCAATATACTTGTATAAATTTATGTAACATTCAAAGACTAAAAAATACTATTTAAAAACACAAGCCCTCAAAAAAAAAAAAAAGCAAGCAAAGTTGTTATAAAAAACAAAAACACCAAAAAGAAAAAAAGAGCAAGCAAAAAGACAATCCCTAAGCACCTGCCTGTCAAACCCTGCATCCGGGGCACTCTTGTCTTTGTAGATGCTGAGAGATGGCAGCTTTGCAATCATTTCCTCTAGATGGCTTTAAACGGTTGTAGACGGAAGAGCCAGCTCAGAGCTGTGCAGCCCTGGAGCTTACTACTTAGAAAAGTAAAGGAGTTGTTTAAAAACCAGTCTGGACGCTTCATTGTGTATTTGTTTAACATTAACTGCGTCACTACCCTCACTTGAGGAGAGAGCCTTCAAGAACAAAGACTCATAATGTTTCAGTTGGGAAATTTCCTCATCTTTAAACTTGGGCTTTTATTGAAATGCTTATCCTTTAGGGATGGGCTGCGAATAGACAGCAGAAATGTCGCCATGTGAATGCTATTCAAAGCAAATATCAGGGCCTTCGCATGGGACCTCCCTTTTCCAAGTAAGCATGTGGAACATAAAAAAGGACACCAGAAATTTATGAGACCAGTGCCACAGACTCTCAGCCTGACCTGGTAGATTGTGCAGAGTCACCCTGTGTCCCATGCACAAGCACTAGGAACTTGAAAATCTGCGGATGATATTCTGACATAACTCCATGTGTGTGTGTGTCTGTATGTCTGTCTGTCTCTGTCTGTCTGTCTGGTGTTCATGCACGTGGAGGCCATGTGTATTAGTGTGTATATGATATTTATGCACCAGAGGACAATCTCCAGTCCAGTTCCTCAGATATTGTGTGCCTCGGTTTTGCAGACAAGGTCTCTCATTTGCTTCATGCTCATCAATTCAACCAGACTGGTTGGCCAGCAAGTCCCAGGGCTCCAACTGCCTCTGACTCCCCAGCACTGGGATTATTGGTGCATACACCATCATGTTTGGATTTTTAAAATGTGGGTTTTGGAGACTGAGTTTAGGTCCTGACACTTGGATAGCAAGATATCTCCCTAATGTCGATAACTCACTTAAAAAAGACTTGTTTTCTTATTTATATGTCTGGATATGTGCCTCTGTGTGTTTTGTGTGTGTGTGTGTGTGTGTGTGTGTGCAGAGGCCCTAAGAGGGTGTCAGTTAGGTCCCCTGGTGCTAAAGTTACTGGTGGTTATTATGAGTCATTTGATGTGGTTGCTGGTAACTGAACTCAGGTCCTCTGCAATAGAAGCAAATACTCTTACCTGCTGAGCTAGCTCTTCAGCCAGTCCCCATAACCTGCTCTTAATAGTAGGATCACTTGAAAGAGAGTGGAAAAGCAGGGAAGGTGGGCTTTTATACTGAACACCTGTTACTGGGACAGTCTCCAGGGGCTCTGTGCATGGAGGAGGCCTGGGTGTAAGGTGAGCATTGCGTTCTCTACTTCTTACTTCCCTCTGGGCCTGAAATAGGTGTTGTCACCAACATACCCGAGAGAAGCAACTCAAGGGAGGAAAGACTGACTTGACTCAGTTTCAGAGGGTTGACTCCATGGTCACTTAGTTTATGCATGGGGCAGGGCATTGCGG
This sequence comes from Arvicola amphibius, assembly GCF_903992535.2. Lineage (NCBI taxonomy): Eukaryota > Metazoa > Chordata > Mammalia > Rodentia > Cricetidae > Arvicola > Arvicola amphibius. The sequence continues at coordinate 35,891,289 of NC_052059.1, forward strand.
CTGTGGATGTGCCTGCTGGAAGACAGCTGCTCACCTCCTAGCCCATCAGGACCCTGGGAGAAGGCAAAGCTGTAGAATATTATTTTAAGGTGTGTTACTTTTGTTTATGCTGTGGAACATTTGTGTGATGATGTAAAGATGTGTTGCTTTTGTTTATGTTGCATTTGCTTAACTCTGCGAAGCTGTGATTCTTTGCCTGTCTAAAACACCTGATGGTCTAATAAAGCGCTGGATAGCCAATAGCGAGGCAGGAGAAAGGATAGGTGGAGTCAGCAGGCAGAGAGGATAAATAGAAGGAGGAATCTGGGAGGAGAAAGGAGAAGATAGAACAAGGAGAGGAGGACGTCAGGGGTCGGCCACCCAGCAACACGGCAAGTCATGGAGAAAGAAGAAAAGAAAAGTTATACAGAAATAGAGAAAGGTAAAAACCCAGAGGCAAAAGGTAGATGGGAGAATTAGTTAAGAAAAACTGGCTAGAAACAAGCCAAGGTAAGGCCAGGAATTCATAAGAAAGATTAAGACTCTGTGTGTGATTTATCTGGGAGCTGGGAGGCAGGCCCGCCCCCCAAAGAGAAAAGAATAAAATAACCAACAACATTTTGGCATCCCACCATGGAGCTAGAGTAAAAGATATCCAATTACAAAAAACAGCAAGCTGCTAGAGATAATATACCTGCATTGTTTGCTCTACTTCCTCTAGCTAGGCTCTGCCTTGTAAAGCTTCCATAACTCCTCAAATTCCTAGGAATCTTCCCCAATATCTGGGTACCAACCATTCAAAAAGGAGCATGTGGGGAGGCAGGGGGGTCTTTCACATCCAACCCATAACACGATCCACCCCAGGAATCTCTTTCTATTCCTCCATCCTTATGTGGCGGCTTCTTCCCTCCTTCCTGTTGAGCTATGCCTGGTCACCTCCTGCCATGGGAGAGAGCAGCGAACTACAGTGGGGGAAGTGTCCAAAAGGCAGGCAGTGCTAAGACCGTTTGGGAGGAGCAGATCTGCCCACAGGAGAGGGAACAAAGGACGAAGCTAGCAACAGGCAAAGCGAGGCAGCTCCTGCGAGATCCAGCTGGCAGAATGGTGAAAACGGTGACGTGTACACACATCAAGGTGGAAGAGCACTCGGGACTTCCTCGGGAAGCAGGCCAGGCCATCGCGGGTGGGAAGCGGACAGTGATAACTGAACTACATCCTCGCTAGTTGGCTGCTGAGTGTGATCTTGGGCAAGGATGAAGTCTCTCAGCCTCTTTGTCCTCATCTGTCAAAAATGATTGGTCTTCGTGCTCCCCCATGACAGGAATTATGCTTGAAGTGAGGGAATTTGGATGACAGGAGGGTGTGTGCTTTCAGGCAGGTTGTTAGTGTAACATGATGAGGACCCACTTCTCAATGGACATGGCGCTGTGTGTAGTTTGAAGAACACACACACACACATGCGTGCAGGCACACAGGCACATACACACACGCATGCAAACAAAATAGCAGCAGAATTAGGTCAGGTTGGGTTCTTGGTGTAGTGACTGGAACTCGTTCCTCAGATGACTTGAGTAAGAGACCTATTTTGTTAAGTTTTGTGGCAAAGACCTGACTCAACTCTTTCTTGGATAGCTGTCACACAGGGTCCTCTTGGTTTTTAGAACTTCTGTCAATCAACCTAATTGCACTCATTTGCATTATTACTCTTCCCCTTCTCAGATACTTATTAGCATCCATAGGACCTGTATGTACCATGAATGTGTATGTGCATGTGTGTGTATTGTATATGTCAGGGAGGGCAAACCTACACACACGGAGGCCAGAGGTCAATGTTGAATGTCTTTGTCAACTGATTCATTTTGAGACAGTCTCTCCCTGAACGTAGAGCTCATTGATCGGCTAGATTGGAGGCCAACGAACTCCTGATATCCTTTTGTCTTTACCTCCTCAGAGCTGGGATTGCAGGTGCATGTGTGTCCCACACTTGATTTTTCTTTTTTTATGTTGGGCCTCTATCCTCAGTTCCTCATGTTGGTAAGGCTGACCAATCCATCACCCTAACCTGGATTTTGAGTTTAACTTTCCTTGAAACCCTTCTTCCTCTTGTTGAGTTGGGGCTGAGCAGAGAATTCTCAGGTGGCTCCAGTAACATGTGGGGATAAGACAGTGTATTGTGTGGTCCTGACAGGCAGCGTCTGACACTGATTTCTTCCCTTCACACAATTTTCCTTAAAATACTTTATCTGTTATTGGGGCTGTGGAGAGAGCTCAGTCAGTAAAGTGCTTGTTAAGCAAACAGGAGGACCTGACTTGGATTCCCAGAACCCATAGTCATGGTGGCATGTGCTTGAAATCGCAGCACTGGGGGTAGAGACAGGCAGATCCCGGAGGCTCACTGGCTAAGCATCCTAGACTCTTGGTGAGCTCCAGACCAGTGAGAGACCCTGTTTCAAACACCAACGTGGGTGATGCTTCATGAATGACATCTAAAGGTGTTCTCTGGTCTCCACCATGCAAGCAACCTCATGCATGCACATCCATGTACACATGCATTTGAGCACAGAAGTGTACCTCCCCATGAACATGTGGACACACGCATATACATATCAAAAAGTAATAAATGAATCTATTGTTTGGAATAACTGTAGATTAACAGGAAAGTTGCAACAATATAGGCTTTCTATATACCCTTTACCCAGTTTCCCATGATGCTAGTGTATTGCACAAACAGAGCTATTTGCCAAAGATAAAAGATTAACACCCAGACAATAGTGAACTAAGTAGGCTTTATTTCAATTTCCCCAGTTTCCTCAGTCTGGACTCCTTCACGATTAAACCAGCTTATACACAACAAGTCCAGAGGCAGGTGGTTCCCCATTCAGCTGGCTGGGTGACTACTGATGCCACAGAAGACCTTGGTTCTGTCATTCTGTGTCACATTGTCTCCATCCACAAAGTGAATGTCAGAGCTTCAGACGGCACGCCCAGGTACATCATAGCCCGTAGGCAAGCAAAGAAGCCATTTCATCTGGGTGGACTCGTTGGGACTAAGCTGCTTTGCTTGGGTTTTCTGTTCCTTGAGGTTACTGAGTCTCCCAGTTCCAGAAGACCCTGGGGTCTGAGAATCTGGAATCCACCCTGTCTGCGTTCCCACCAGGTCATCACTGAGACCTCTGCATTAGTTTCCTATTTCAATGCACCCGTTTCAGAAAAACTTAAGTGGCTTAATCCAAAAATGCATTTATTCTCAACCCTTGTAGAGGTCAAAAATCTAAAGCTATGTGCTGGCCAGGGTTTCTAGAAGCTTCTGGAAAAATCCGATTGCTTCTCCTTTTGGCTGTATTCCTTTTTCCTTCCGTGGGGACCTTGTGACTGCGCTGGACCCACCCAGGTCATTTAGCACATTCTCCTATCTTTATTTTGTCTGCAGAACCCCCTTGCCATGTAAGGCAGGGCATTCACAGGTGTCCGGGACTAAGAGCTGAGCTGGGTAATTTTGTGGGCTACTGTTCAGTTAAAGATCTGTTTCATCAAAGGTGATCCGAGCGCCCCCCTCCTGGCTCCTTAGAACCTGGTGCTTTTTTGTGGTTTGTCTTCCAGGGTTCAATTTATGTGTGGGTCCCAGCCAGCCCCAACACGTTGTATGTTCCGCCAACAGGCTTTGGAGGACCTGCTTGGATCTCGTGTCCTGCTCCTCCCAGGAGCGGCTGCAGAGGTCTGAGAGAAGAGGGAGACTATTCATGCCGAATGAACTACTTCAACATTGGGGGAATTGGGGCCCTTGTGTGTTCTCAGTAGTAGGAAAGTGGAAAAAGATGTTGCTGACAGAGGTCCCAGATGGTTTAGATGGGTTTTTAGCTTTTCCTCAGAAGTCCATTGCTTTGAGGACCTTCAATGACGTCAGAGCTCCAGTAAATCTGAGTAATCATGGCGCTTGGGTGTCTCTCAGGGAGGGTGAGCACTGGAGCTGTCCTCTATGACCTCTGACCTGTTTCTTAGCCATCTGGTCTTTGTGTGTGTGTGTGTGTGTGTGTGTGTGTGTGTGTATGTGTGTATGTGTGCGCGCGCGCGCGCGCACACTATGAGGGATTCAGGGTTGTGCTATCCGTTTTTCTCCTCAGGGTCACATGCTGCACTTGAAGGCTGGGCCAAAGGCCCTCATAGATATGAAGTACGAGTGTACTTCCCATGGCGCCTCCCTGTATGCGCTTCTGCTTGAACCTCTGCATTTGTCTCCACAACAGGGGCAAAGCAGGGGCACTTGGCTGTAAAATGAGGGGTTTGAGTCCTCCAGTGGTACAGCTTGTGGTTGGAGTAGGGGAACAGAAAAGAAGGTTTTGGAGTCAGAAACAACATCCTAGAGATTGCAATTATGACGCCTGATTCCAGAGCGGGATACAGAGGGAGAATGGGCTGTGCTGCTGGGATCTGTTGCTCCCCGCCGCTGAGTCCCAAACCCCACATTGTTCTCACTCCCCACCCATGCTCTTTCCTCTAGTGTAAGCCCCTGGGTGAGAAGACTGTACCATCCCACCAAGACACAGTAACCTATGACTAAGACTTGAACACAGCAACCCAAATCTTCCCGTGGAACACACCCCTTCTGAGAGGGAAAGCGGCAGCGTCGTTTTGCTGTTCCAGGTTCTGGTGGTCAGAACAGTTAGCAGCTGACAGAGGAGAAACTGAAGGGAAACAGTGTGAGCACGTTTCCATGGTAGAGTAAGCTGTGTGGGCGATGACGTCAGCAACTGATATGGACACATCACCAGAGCTGGCACCCACAGCCCTGGATGTGATGCTGGCTTGTGAGCTTCCCCCACTATACTAGGACCAAGCCTCAGGTTTTGAGGCTACAAAAATCTGCGCCTTTCCTTACTTGAATGGAAGCTAGGGCAGGTCACGTGACAAAGGCACTGGAAACGATGAGGCTATTGACCAAGAACCTTATGCTCAGGGGAGCATGTGGCATTTACGTCCCTCAACCTCCGAACCCAGCAAGTCTCTCCAACATGTCATCAGTGTGAGGAGACCTCTGGGAAGGTCAGGCTCTCAGCCACAGCCGTATGCGAAGACAACAGTACAATCTGGAGGCATAGTTGGAATGTTTGTCAGTGCCGATGGTTAGAAATTATCCTGAGCTTGTGTGTGAGTCATGCTGTCTTTCTCAAGGGTGGCTGGGGAACAACTGAGGATCTCCCAGGGCCACAAAGTTTGATTCATCCTGTGTCAGTCCGTGGGGACCGCAGTTTGGTCCGATTTCAGGCAGAGTACAGCAAACAGCACACGCGACTCGACCTATGAGATGCTTGGGGATGTTCTGACAGCACCTCCTTTCTCTGTCTGTTTTCCCTCAGGGCAGCAAGGAGTTAGAAAGCCACAGCCACCTCAGAGTCCTGGGAAAGAGCAGGCACTGCCGAGGGACAGCTGGGTTTTCCCTGGCCCGAGATAAAGTGGGAAGCAGACTCACACATCCACAGTGAGACATTCATTTATGGCAGCTGGAGAGGAGGCCAGCTTCTGGAGCTCTGCGGAAGGAAGTCAGGGGGGGGGGGGTATCAGATGTCAGAGCTCAGTGGGAGGTCATTGGGTCCCCACTGGCCACTGGCCAGGGATGCTTCATGCCTCATTTACTTGTAAGAACTGAGGCGATGAAGGCCTAAAGGAATTAATTCTTTCCTAGCCAAGAAAATATAAAATCGCTTTATCAGAGTTCCTAACTGCAAGTAAAAGCAACTGACCATCGGCTAATGGAACAGGAGGGGTTTTATGAGCAAGACAGGGCCACTTTGTACCTGTTTAGAAGTTGCATAGCCAGGTGGGGCACCCTAGCTCCTGACACCAAACCCACCTGGTGAGGACACCTTTCCTCTGTGGTAGCATCCACTGTGGGACTCCCTGGACACTAGCCTTACGCTACTTCAGACTGCAGCTGCTTCTCCCTGGGACGGTGTGTGCAGGGCAGGGGTAGGGGTGGGGCTTATAAGGGGCAGAGGCAATTTACTCTCCTCCCTGCCACAGAGACTTGAGCAGTCAAGGGTTGGACATTCTGGATTTGGGAGTTTTGAGCCGTAGTCTCACATCCGGGACACAAGGCCAGAAGGAAATACAGATCTTTGGTGAACAGATTTGATTGTCACCTACAGGTAGAGGTGATGGAAATAACAGGCCATGTGATCTTCCTTGCTTTTGGCCATGGCCTCCTTCCGATGGCCTCTGGCCTTCAGGGTGAGGCCCACAGTGCCGATTTGCTTAGGACTTTCCTGCCTAGGTCAGTTATGATTAGATGCACACATACACTACAAAATGATGGCTGCCATCAAATTAGCTAACACATCGACACTTGGTTGTGTGTGTGCTCACACACGCTCACGGTGAGGACACTTGCGTAACCTGGAGTCCGGGGATGTAGCTCAATGGCGGAACAGTTGTCTAGATTGCAGAAAGCCTTGGGTTGGACCCCTAGCACTACTCAAGAGAGTCTAAATTTTTAATAGCAAATATCAAGCTAATAACCTTGCTGTGTTAGAAACTTTTTGATTATAATGTTCCTACTAAAATAGCTGATCCTGTTATCCTAAGAAAATTTGTAATGTACACATCAGTTTCCTAAACTTAATCAAATGTGGTAAAACTTGTGTATGTGAGTCGTAACTATCATGTTAGGTATGTTTAAAACATGCATTAGGAAGCCAAGGGGGAGGTGTCACGTACTGTTAAATCCAGCACTGTTAAATCCGGAGGTAGAGGCTTTATGAGTTCAAGACTGTCGTGGTTTACATAGAAAGTTCCAGGACAGGCAGAGCTACAGAGAGAAACCCTATCTCAGAAACAAACCAAAAGCCAAAAATCCCCAAACAAATAATAATAATAATAATAATAATAATAATAAAACACATTAAAGCATTACTAATCAATGTTTGTGCTGGTTGGTTTTTGCAAACGAGAGTCATATGGGTAGAGAAAACTTCAGTTGAGGAATTACTTCCATCAGATGGTCCTGTGGGCACATCTGCGGGACATTCTCTTCATTAACGATTGATGCCGAAGGGTCCAGCCCACTGTGGGTAGTGCCAACCGTGGACAGGTGGTCATGGGTGGTTCAAGAAAGCAAGCTGAGCAAGCCATGGGGAGCGGCCAAAAAAGAATTCTCTCGTGGGCTCTGCTTCACTTCCCACCTCCAGGCTCCTGCCCTTGCTTCTCTAGATGGCCCACGATGTAGAAGTGTAAGCCAAATTAACCCTTTGCTCCCCTAAGATGGTGTTGGTCACGTTGTTTCTCACAGTGATAAAAAGCAAACCAGGACGAAGTGTGGAGTGTTTGCCGAGACGGATCTGACCCTGCCATTTTGTCCGGAGGACTGGCGAGCATCTGGAACTTCAGGCTGAAAGTCCCTGGAGCTTAATGAGCAGCCCTGAGAACTTGGATGACAAGAAGGAGGGACAGGCAGAGAATGGAGACCTGGCTTGTGACGTTTCAGAGGTAAGCGAGGGCTCCATTGGAGCTGTTTCTGTTATATTTGAACTGGGAATCATTGGGAGTGAAATGGATGCTTCTCCGGGGCCATGGATGCCGGTCAGCTGGGACCGAAGAATCAGATGGTATTAATTGCTGAGGCAAAATCTTCTGGGAGGGTTTTCCTCCCAGGGTCAGCACACAGACACCGTGGTTCAGTGGTGGCTGAGGTTGTGCATCAAGTTGGCAGCAGACTTTGGCAAATAATGTGTGAAGTCTCCCATGGGGTATTGGCTTTGAAGGCATGAAGTAGTCATGAGAGCAGCTAAGGCTTGGCCGTAGGTGAGGTCAGGAGAGGCCGTTGGTGAAGGCGCAACCTCCGTTGCAGCGGAGACCCCAGGATACTGGAGATGCAGGGTTAATGGGATATCTGCCAAGGACAGCAGCAGGTCAGATGAAAGTTAACTAAGCCGGGAAGAGAAGCTGTGTGTGTCGCAGATGGCAGAAGGAGCTGCCCAAATGCCTTGGAGTCCAGAAGATGGTGAGTTCCAAATGTTGGACGCTGAGTTATTTACACTGTTGGGTTTTGGTTTTTGCTTTGATCTGACTATGACTATGCCCTGGTTCTTTCCTCTTAGAATAAGAACTTCTTGTGTTAACTATGGGTGCCTGTGACGTAAGAGACCAAATACTTTTAAAGAGACATTGTACTTTAAACTTTAAAATTGTGCTGCATTTTATATTGTGATGTTAATGTTAACGTGAACTTGGGGACAAAGAGAGGAAGGTTTATGGTTTAATAGTGATGCATTTGTGGACCAAGTGGACAAAGGGTTGGTCAACTGTGCGGGTTACTGTCACAAGCTAGAGTCTCCTGGGAGCAGGAATTACCTCCATCAAACTGGTCCGTGGGCAAGTCTGTGGCACATTTTCTTAAACAATGATTGATAGGGAAGGGCCTAGCACACTGTGTGTGGGCCAGGCCTACCCTGGGCAGTTGGTTCTGGGTTGTTAAACAAAAGTTGAGCAAGCAATGTAGAGCAGGCCAGTAAACAGCCGAAGTTCCCACGAGTACAGACCTGGCTTCCCCCAATAACAGGTTTTGATGTGAAGTGTGAGCCGAGGAAGACCTCTTCGCTCCCGAGTTGGTTTTGGTCATGGTGTCATAGCACAGTGTAAGAAAAGGAGTTTATAGTTTAAAAGAAGGGAGTTTATAGAAGGTGGATGCTATGATGTCTTCCCTGGCCAGCATCAGAAAACCCCAGGCCTTTGCAGACACTCAGCAAGCTTAACCTGTGTGGAGGAAGTGAAAGACAAGTCATTTTGCTCATGGAAGGGGAACTTAAACACGTGGATAGCCGGGTGGTGGTGGCGAATGCCTTTAATCCCAGCACTTGGGAGGCAGGTGGATCTCTGTAAGTTCGAGGCCAGCCTGGTCTACAGAGTGAGTTCCAGGACAGTTAGGGCTGTTACACGGAGAAACCCTGTCTCGAAAAACAGACAAAACAAAAGAAAAAGCACACGTATGAAGCATACAAGGCATGGGCTTTTCTAATTTCTCTTGCTTCCTAGTCCCTTCATGGTGAGCTCTGTATTCTGTCTAGGTGAGTTGGGGGTGAAAGGCTCTGTGCTTTGTAAGCAAACACATTTGGGGGTGAGTCCCAGCTGCATCAATGATCAGCAGAGTGAGTGACGTGGCACATTGCCCTCCCCGGGGGCCTCAGTTTCTCATCTGTAACACAGGGATGAGAACATTTTGCTCACAAGACTGTGACGAGAACTTCATGAATGGCTGATATACATGGTGTAGACTTCTGTGCAGCGTGGGAGACTTTTCCTTCGGCTTAGAATCCCACTTATGTTATAGAAAGCAGTTTGAAAGAGATAGGTTTGCAACTGCGTTAGAAGAAAAGGTCACTAAAGGGCAGCAGAGAGCTCGTGAGGTATCTTAAAGAGGGCTCCACCGCTTCTTTTGTTTATTTCTTCAGTCTCCTTTGTTTTTGGTTTGTTTTGTTTTGAGACGAGAAAGAGTTTCTCTGCTGAGTCCTGGAACACAGAGATCCAACTGCCTCTGCCTCCCTCGGGGTTAAAAGTGTGTGCCCCTGTGCGCGGCTATAATCACATTTCCAGAGGATTAGTTATCTTCATATCTCTGTGCTGACTCTAGGAACTCGGATTCTTTCTTTTCTGTTTTATTCAGCACGATTCCAATCCCATGGAAACTATTCTGGCACTGCCCAGCCTTCCATCTTGCTAAATGGCATTGGTTAGCCACTACTTAAAACACAGTCTTGTTTCCATGACAACGATCCTCTCTGGTATCCTCCACCTTCCCTGTGGCTTCCCACTCTGTCTGCTGGGCTGGTTCCTCTTCCTGTGCCTAATCCCTGGACATCACTGTTCTCAAGTGTTCTTGGCTCCTTCTCGTCCTTTCCCTTCATCTCCTTTAGTTCATCCGTTCTCATGACCTTGCACACCTGCATTTTCCTCTCCAGTCCAGGTCTGTCCTTGGAATTCCAGACTCGCATACTCCATTGCATTAAAAAAAATCATACTTATTCTTTCTCATTTTCTCCCCTCCTCACTGCCCCCTCCTTTTCCTGGACGAAGACAGCGAACAAGCCAGGAAACGGGACTTCACCAGCTACGGGATGTTAGCACCTTAGTCTTAGAAGTCCAAGAATTTTGAGAAATATGTTGACTCTTTAAGCCAGGCCCTTTCAAATGTTTTCACTGGAGAAATAGTTACTTGACCCCAGGTGTATATGGATATATAAACTAGAGGTATAAGTAAAATGTTTACTGATAATATATCATAAATCCTTTGTTAAAAATTCTTTCATATGCCTATATATTGCCTACTCATTAAAGATAGCAGAAAATGTGCATACTAATGAGATGATATGCTTGTTTTACCTAGAGATTAAATCTTGGCTAAATGTTTTACACTGCAGGACAGAGAGCATTGCCAACAAAGTTTTCAGAATTGACTGATATTTTGATTTTATAATCTTCACTGCTAAAAATGCCATTTTGTATAAATACATAAAACAGCAGAAATATGTTTAGGACCTTTTCAGAAATTGTTGGAAATTCTGTCCTAATCCCAAGCCTAAATTGAACGGGCATTTATTTATTTATTTTGGTTTTCTGAGACAGCGTTTCTGTATATAACAGTCCTGACTGTCCTGGAACTCACTCTGTAGACCAGGTTGGCCTCGAATGCACAGAGATCCACCTGTCTGACTCCCGAGTGCTGGGATTAAAGGCGTGCACCACCACCACCCAGTGAGTTTTTTTAAAAATAACATTCAAATCAATCACTAAAACAGCAGCTTTTAAAAATCATACAATATAGTGCAAAAATTATTTGATATCTTCTATGTTATAATCCAACGATTATGTTTCTATAAAAATCAGAAACTTTGTATATACAGTAAAAATGCCACAGTTCATGGTATAAAAGAGTCTCAATTCTGAGGTTGCTAACAAAGAATGTTCACTGGGGTGTAGCGCCTGCACTATGAGATGGTACGCTAGCCGGTAACTAAGCTGGAGACACACACACACACACAGACACACACACAGACACACACAGACACAGACAGAGTCCCCTGGAACTGGAGTTAGACAGTTATGAGCCAGTGCGAGTCTGGGAATCAAGTCAGGGCTCTCTGGGAGAGCAGCCCTTGATCTTAAACTTCTGAGCCATTTTTCAACCCATGAAAAAAAAGCCTCTCTAAGCATTGCAAAAAACTCTAGAACAGTGGTTCTGAACCTGATAGGGGTGTCAAACCACCACCTTACTCAGGTCACCCGAGACCATGAGAAGATAGATATTTCCATTATGATTCATAACAGGAACAAAATTACAGTTTTGAAGTAGCGGTGAAATAATTTTGTCATCACAACATGAGGAACTGTATTAAATAGAGTCACAGCATCAGGAGGATTGAGAACCACTGCTTTAGAAAGCTGTGGAAAGTATTAATTTAACAAAAATACTAATAAAGTAATTCTGCATGACAATTAGACCAAAACAAAAACCCCACTATAAACAAGGTCCAAAGGAAAATGACAAACTGGGGAAGATATTTGCAACAGAAATTAAAATGTTGATTTAAAAAAAACGTATTAGTCTGGCAGTGGTGGCGCGTGCCTTTAATCCCAACATTTGGGAGACAGAGGCAGGCAGATCTCTGAGTTCGAGGCCATCCGGGTTTACAGAGTATCGGGAAAGATTATTTTAAGGTGTGTTGCTTTTGTTTATGCTGCATTTGTTTAACTCTGAAGCTGTGATTCTTTACCTAAAACACCTGATGGTCTAACAAAGAGCTGAACAACCAATAAATAGCAAGGCAGGAGAAAGGATAGGCAGGGCTGGCAGGCAGATAGGATAAATAGGAGAACCAAGGAAGAGGAGGACATTAGGGACCAGCCACCCAGCAAGTCACGGAGAAAGAAGTAAAGAAAAGCATAAAGAAATGGAGAAAGATAAAAGCCCAGAAACAAAAGGTAGTTGGGATAATTAGTTAAGAAAAGTTAACAAGAAACAAGCCACGCTAAGGCTGGGCATTCATAATTAAGAATATTCCTCTATGTGTGTGATTTATCTGGGAGCTGAGTGGTGGGCCCCTCAAAAAGCCAAAAGAGTAAAGCTTCACACAACAACAGGAGAGCCAAGGCTTCACAGAGAAACCCTGTTTCAAAAAACAGAAAGTACCCTTCTCAAGTTGATTTTAAAAAGACTACACATGGGGGAATCAAAGATGAGGGCTGGAGAGATGACTCAGTGTTTAAGAGTGCTGGCTACCTTCTCAGAGGACCTTGAGCTGGTTACCAACACCCATTCGGCAGCTCACAACTGCCTTTAACTTCAGTTTTGGCCTCTGGGCTCCATGCACTCAGCATGGAGCAAATGCAGCAAGCAAACACTCATACACATAAAACAAAAACAAAGCTTTAAACTAAAAGAATAAAAGAGGAACAGGTAGTCCACAGAAAAAGAAATGTAATCAGTTCTTAAAAGGCCTTAATTCTCAAACCCACACTGATGTACTCAGCCTAGCCCAGGCTCCTCAGAAACTTGGGGCTTTTACCATTTCTTCAGTGGTGGAGCCACTGTGAGTTGCTCATAATCCAGTAAACAACCCCACTTGTGTAAAAGACCTAAAAATAGATGGCTCAGTGCTTAAGAGCACTTGTTGCTCTTGCAGAGGGCCTGGGTTTGCTGTCTAGCACCTACATGGTGGCCCTCAGTCATCTACAACTCCAGGTCCAGGGGATCCAGTGCCCTCTTCTGACTTCCATGGGCAATAAGCATGCAGGCAAGATGCACATAAAGTAAGTTAAATAAAAAATTAAAAAAGAAAAACCTGAAAATAGGAGGGAACTTGTTGGGTAAGAAGGGTTTGGGGGAGGGGCGGTGAGAGAATGTAACAGGAATAATAATTGTAGGTTTTTTTTTTGTTGTTGTTGTCAAGACCACTGGCTCCCCAGTAATGACATGGAGACTTATTAATTAAGAAAGCTCAACCAGTAGCTTAGGTTTGTTTTTTAACTAGTTCTTATAACTGAAATTAACCCATATCTTTTAATCTGTGTTCTTTTACGTGGCTTGGTCACCTTTACTTTGTAATGCCCTTGCTGCTTGCTCTGCATCCCTGGCGGCTCCTCCTCCTTCCCAGCATCCTCTCTGCCCTCAAATCCTGTCTAGCTATTGGCCAATCAGCTTTTTATTAAACTAATCTGAGTGACACATCTTCATAGAGTACAAAAAGGTTATTTTACAATAATAACCGAAATTCACTGTATACATATTTGAAATTTAAAAAATAAAGGCCCAGGTTTGGGTATGGGGCAGAGGGTCAGCCAGCTGCTTCTATGGGATATTCTGGAATCAGGAAGACCCTCCTTCCTTAGCCTGTGACTTCCTATGTAGCTCAGGCTGACCTCCGCCTGGGTAACTTTCTTCCTTAGCCTTCCTAGGGCTGGGGTCCGAAGAGTGATTCTGTGTCCTTTCCTGACTGTGGGAATGTCTTTGCTTCAGATCTCTGTGTGTGCAAAATTTGAGGTTCAGAGCCTCACAGGCATCCTCAAAGGGGTGGAGTCGGGAGTACCCTGGGTCTAGCCTCTCCACCCCAGTGAGGGAGCTGTTTTCCTCGGCCAGGGGCAGCTCCTGATCCCCACAGCCACAGCACAAGATGCTGTTGACTTCAGCCAGTGCGAACTTGCACACTTTTTGCAGAGCTGAAAATAACGACACGAATCTGCCTCAGCTCTGCCCCTCTGTGAAGAGGGTGAAAAAGCCCAGCCCAGCTGGGACAAAGCCCCTGTTGTTAGCAGATACAGCTCTTGAGTCCCTGAGGTTCACAGAAGTGCTGGAATGACCAAACCCAGCAGGCTGGGTGCAATGGACCCCCTGGGAGGTCCCCCCTCATTCAGCTCTGTTCACACCATGGGAGAGGGTGGGAGAGAGCAGCTTCACGCCTTTCTGGGCACTGGTTGCAAGGAAGGGTGGGGGACCTCCCTGTGGGAACCCAGGGCCCCAAATACTTTCCTTGTGCCTGAGGGCCAGGACCTTCTGATCTTTGTCCCGGGCACCTTGGTCAAGGGCACAGAATGAAGACAGACTGTTCCCAGAGTTTCTCAGAACAGCCTTCCCTTTCATTCAGGAAGCCCAAAGGTTAAACTTAATTTTTTTCTTTTCTTTTTTCTTTTCCCCTTTTTCCCCTTTTCCTTCTCTCTTTCCTTTCCTCTTCTTTCTTCTTCCTGCCTTCCTTTCTTTTTCCTTCCCTTTCCTTTCCTCTCCTTTTTCTTCCCTCCCTCCCTTCTTCCATTCCTTCCTTCCATCCATTTTTTAAGACAAAGTCTCAATACACAGTTCTGACTATCCTGGAACTCACTGTGTAGACCAGAATGGCCATGAACTCCGAGAGATCCATCCACCTGCCTCTGCCTCCCAAGTGCTGGGACTAAAGGAATGCTTCAAGCTTTGCAGTCAGGCTACCTCTCCCATGAGGTCACTATTCTATTAGTTCCTCCTCCCCTCCCTCCCTCCCTCCCTCCCTCCCTCCCTCCCTCCCTCCCTCCCTCCCTCCCTCCCTCCCCCTTCCCTCCTTCCTTTACTTTCTAAACTTGACAAGTAAAACACAAGCAGTACTGACCAGACCTGATTTCTATTTTGTCTCAGCGAACCTCTACACAGTTAGAATAGCCATTCTGCAGCCATGGAGCTTCATATGGGATTCACATTTTGTCTGTCAAATACAGTTTTATGAACTTTCCTACCATAAAAACCCAAAACGTTCATGGTAGAACAATTCGCGTTATATCCTCTTTCAGGACTCACCTGTCCATCCATCTGTCCTGAACATCCAATATTTAACTTCCTTCTCCTTTCTACATGGTAGACTGAACCAAATGTGCACTTATTTATATATGGATATACACATATAGGTTAGGATTTGCATTTAAGGAAGAACACGTGCTTTTTTTTCTTTCTGAGATTGCACAATCTCATTTAATATTATGTATTCTAAGTCAATTCATTTTCTTTCAAATTTTGTGATTTTTACATTTTCTTTAGAGCTGAATAGTATCCTCTTTTATATATTGTAGTGGTTTGCATGAAAATGGTTCCCAAAGGCTTACAGGGAGTGGTACTATTAGGAAGTGTGGCCTTGTTAAAGTAGGTGTGGTCTTGTTGGAGGAAGTGTGTCACTGGGGGCAGGTTTCCAGGTTTCAGATGCTCAAGCCAGATCCAGTGTCACTGTCTCTTCTGCTGCCTGACAATCCAGATAGAGAACTCTTGGCTCTTTCTCCAGCACCACACCTGCCTGCCAACTGCCGTGCTCCCCATCATGATGACAGTGGACTAAGCCTCTGAAACTGTAAGCCAGCCCCAATTAAATGTTTTTCCTATTAAGAGTTGCCAGGGTCATGGTGTCTCTTCACAGCAATAGAAACCCTAACTAGGACACATTATATACCAGATTTTTATTAGCCAGTCATACATTGATGGGCACCTAGGGTCAGTTTAATTCCCTTGTTATAGTGTGATTATCACACCAAGAGACAGTGGGGTGCAAATATTTCTGTGGTAGAGTGTGGGGTTCTCTGGGTATATGCTCAGGAGTGAAATAGCTGGGTTGTGTGTGGTAGTTCTAGTTTTAATTGCTTGAAGGATCTCCAAACTGACTTCCACATGGCTGTGCTAATTTGAGTCTTGCCCACAGCAAAGGGGGTTCTCACTCCTCCTCCTCTCCAACGTTTGTAGTCAGATTTCTTGATGATGGCCATTCTGACTGAGCTTTTAATTTACATTTTCCCGATGGCTAGGTATGTGCAACACTTTAAAAATTTAAGATTTGTTCATTTTGTGTGTTCATTTGTTCATGTGTGTTTTGCCTGCATGTATGTGGTATGTGCATCACATGTGTGCTTAGGGCCAGTGGAGTTCAGAAGTTCATGTCAGATCTGCTGAAACTGGAGTTACGGACAGTTGTGAGCTGCCATATGGGTGCTGAGAACTGAACCTGGGTCCTTTGCAAGAGCAACAAGTGCTTTTGACCACTGAGCCATGTTTCCATTCCTCACTAAATACTTTTAGAAGTAGTTACTGGCCATTGGAATGTCCTGTTTTTGGAAACTGTTCAGATTATTAGCCCACTTTTTGAGTGGTTTTATTTCTTGATATTTACATTTTGTAATTCTTTATAAATTGTAGTCTGAAGTGTAGCAGGTAAATATTTTCTCCGATTTCGTGTGTGCTCTGCTGAGGGGTTCCTTTACCGTGCAGAAACTTGAACTTCATATAGGCCATCTGTTGATACTTGGGCTGACCCCTGTGATGTTGGTGTTCAGTTCAGAAAGTTATTGCCCACCCCGTGTATTGAATATTGTCTTCTGCTTCTAGAAGTTTTAGGTTTTAGATTAAGATCTTTGGTCCATTTTGGTTGTGAGTCTAACCTTCCATGGCTGAGCCATCTCTCCAGGCCCTTTGATTCATTTTGAATTTCTTTTTTCTTTCATTTTTCTTTTTCTCTGTTTTCTTTTGGTACAAGGTGAAATATGAGAATCTAATTTAATTTTTCTGCAGGTATTTAGCCCAGTTATACTGGTACCATTTGTGAAATATATTTACCTCTTTTCTAATGTATAGTTTTGCTTTTGTCAAAAATTAAGTGGGCTTAGCTTTGTTAGTTTTACTTCTGAACCCTCTATTTCTTGTCCATTGATCTGTCTACTTTTTTCTCAAGCCCATTGTTATTTTTTTATTTTATAAAATGAAAATATAATTACATAATTTCCTTCTTCTTCCTTCTAACCCTTCCCACAAACCACTCCCCTCCCCCATCCTCTCTAATTTTTGGCCTTGATTTCTTTGTTTTCAGCCTCCAAATCATATATATACAAGTATCATCATATAGACTGAGCTGGACACACACACACACACACACACACACACACACACACACATCTACTTTCTTTCTTTCTTTCTTTCTTTTTTTCTTTCTTTCGAGACAGGATTTCTCTGTAGTTTTGGTGCCTGTCCTGGAAATAGCTCTTGTAGACCAGGCTGGCCTCGCACTCACAGAGATCTGCCTTCCCCTGCCTTTTGAGTGCTGGGATTAAAGGCTTGAGCTACCACTTCCAGGCTGTATTGTTTTTTCTGATCTGTGAAGTAAGGCATTGGAACTTTGATAGGTATTGTGTGAAATCTGCAGCTTCATTTTGATAGCATAGACTACCAAATTAATTAATTAATATTGTTCCAATATTAATTCTACCAACCCAGCATCTAGTCTTTTATTTGATTTCCATTTTCAATGTCTTGGAAGTTTTGTTGTAGAAGACTTTGTTTTTTTTTCAATTAGATGTATTCCTAAGTACTTATTTTTCTTGTTTTGAGACAAGGTCTCACATGTAGCCCTGGCTGTCCTGGAACTCACTGTATAGAAAGCTGGCTTTGAACTGAGAGCTACCTATTCTTGGTTCCCAAGTAAAAGTACAACACCATACCTGGCTTCCCAACCCCCTTAGGGATTTTGACTTGTTATTTTGATATTTGGTAGTTTCTATGAGAGTACACTGTTCTCATATATGAAAACTACTGTAATTTTTTTCCTGATAGTGATTTTTAATTTTGCACCTTCACTTTAAGTGTTTATCAGGCCCCAGAATTTTCTAGTAGAATCTGTAGGGTTTTTTTTTTTTTATCATATCATCAGCAAATAGCAATAATTTGACTCCTTACTTTTCCATTTTTATCCCTCTTAAGTCTTTTTCTTGTTTAATTGCTGTAATGAAGACCTTGAGCCTAGATCAGATCAGAGTGGAGCGTGAATAAACCTGTCACATTCTTGATTTTAGAGGAAAAGCTAAATTAAATGCTCAGTTTCTCTCCATTTAATATGACATTGGCTACAGGACAGTTGTATATATCATTTATTATTTTACAGTATGTCCTTCCATTCCTAATGTCCCAAGAACTTTTATTATGAAGGAACATTGTCAAATGCCTTGTCAGCATCCCTTAAACAATGATGGTTTCTGTCCTTCAGTCTATTTATATGATGCATTACATTTATCTACTTATATATGTTGAACCGACTTTGACTTTCTGGGATAACCATCCCTACCCCTTTGGCTTTTTGAGACAATGTTTCTCTATATCAGTGGCTGTCCTGGGACTTGATGTGTAGACCAGGCTGGTCTTGAACTCACAGAGATCCACCTGCCTCTGCTTCCTGAGTGCTGGGATTGACATGACTTTCCCAAACCTAGTTTATCTGCTATTGTCATGAAGTGACCACTTCCACGTGTTCATATGAAGAAGGCTCTCCTCTTTCTCTCCTTGTAAAGTATTCCATCGAGAGTTTGATGCAGTGCCAGCTTTCATGAAGTACCTTAATTTGTGTTTATATGTAAGGTGATACTTTCCTCCTATTTTTAGGATTCTTTCTTTGTATTTTTTTTTTTTTGGTTTTTCTAGATAGGGTTTCTCTGCAGCTTTAGAGCCTGTCCTGGAGCTAGCTCTTGTAGACCAGGTTGGTCTCAAACTCACAGAGATCCGCCTACCTCTGCCTCCCGAGTGCTGGGATTAAAGGCGTGCGCCACCACCGCCTGGCTCTTTCTTTGTATTTTTGACATCCTGATTATAATATGTTGTGGAGAGTTTTTTCTCTGGTCATATCTATTCAAGTTCTTAGTTCCTCTTACTTTAAGATGCTTAGACCTTTCTGCAAATTTGGGTTGTTGTCTGCTACAATTTCATTGAATAGTCTGTCTATACATTTGAATTTACCTCTGTATCTTCTATGCCATGAATTCTCAGGTTCAGCCTCTTGAATATATCCCAGACTTTTTAGAAATCTATCATTTATGCTCCTTATTTATTTATTTTTACATATAATTGTAACATTGTCCCGACTTTGTCCTCTGTCTCTGGAACTTGTTCTTCTGTATGGTCTTGTCTGTTAATGACAATCTTTTTCTTTTCTTTTTTATTGGAGTGAACATCTTCCTCATTTCAAGTATTTCTGTTTGGTTGTTTTTCAATGTTTCAATTTCCTTGCTAAACTTTTTCTCCATATTTTGGTTTTGGCCTCCAATTTACTGTTACATTCACTTTCTTGTCAAAGTCAACAGATAAATTCCTCAACTTGTGCATGTGTATCTGAACCTTCTACAAGAGCATCAATTCTAGAAACTAAACAGAATTATTTCTTAAACATTTCAGAAATCTCTGTGGTCTTGGATTCCTGTGTAGAAGAGTAGGCTGGTTAGTTGGTTGGAGATGGGTCACAGATTGTGGTTATGCCATATTCTTTGTGTTTGTTATGCTTTGCATATCTGTGCAGTGGGTTTGCCATCAGTTTGGACTTCCCCTTCTTCTGAGCCTATTGGGATAGTTTTCTGTGACTCTTCCTAAAGTGGTTGTTGCATAAAGTTCAGCTATGAACACCATAAAATTTGGTATTGATTGTTAGTAGAGTCCCTGAAGTGATCCCACCATGGCTATGTGCCAACAGAACCAATGGTAGGGCTGTTCCTAGGCACCAAGACAGCAAGATAGAGTCAAAACCTTGGCCATCTTTGGGCTCTGTAAAACTGCCAAGGAGGGATATGAAACATGAAACATCAGACCTACTGAAGCCTGTCTTCTCTCTCTCTCTCTCTCTCTCTCTCTCTCTCTCTCTCTCTCTCTCTCTCTCTCTCTCTCTCTCTCTCTCTCTCCCTCATCTATCTATCATCTATAGTCAATACTACTATAGATGCCAAATCCTTCAGTAGTTACTGGACACTCAGAAGTCAGAACCCCATACCACACTTACTCTAGAGGCCACTGGAGCCAAAGTTCCAGTCTCTCAGGAGACTCTGGGCACACTGCAGCCAAAGCTTAGGTCCTGCACTGACCTCTGAGACCCTGGGGATGGAGTCCTGGTCTCAAAGTGTTCTGTAGTCTCAGAGAAGCTAGGGGCCTCCTGATTTCCTGGTGTTTTCTGGTCCCACAGGATCTAGAAGTCTGCTTGCCTGCTTATTTCTGGTCCTGCTGGAGCCAGAGACTGAACACAAGGGCTTCTATTGATGATCCTTTCCCCCCTGAATCCTTCACACGGAGAGGCTGACCACAAGGAAGAGGTTTGGGATTGGGACAGCCATTCTTGCTGCCTCATCTCAACATAGCTTGTCTTCTGGTCCCCTTTCTATAGGGGAGAGACTTGATGTCAGGCAGTTGGGGGAGGCTCGCCAGCATCCTTGACCCAGCTTCCTCTTCCTGAGAAGCTTTGAGGGCTGCACATGCCCCTCACCCTGCCCTACTTCCTCATCAGTTCAGTACCCAGTGGCCCTGCACTTGGTTTTCTAAAGTGACCATTTATTTGTACAGTTCCCTTGTGCTACAGCTAGAGATGGTGGCCTTCGCAACATTACCTTCACCTTCAGGAATCTAGGTACGACAGTGCCCATCTCTATAGCAACATTACCTTCACCTCCAGGAATCTAGGTACGATAGTACCCATCTCTATAGCAACTTGGGCGGGTTTGTCATCCTCCTGACACTCATGAATTAACTTGGGGACCTTCCCTGGACCCAGCAATTGTGGGTTCAGAGGCAGCATTCTAATTTCCCACTGGAGAGCAGAATAAACAAGTGTTACCATTTAATGGTCTACATGAAGTTTATTTTCTCTGCCTGTTGAAGAATTAAGAGGCAGTAACAAAATCTCAAGCACAAAGGTAGCCAAGGGAAGATCTTAGTTGTAAGCAGCAGAATCAATAGGTAAAAAGCATTTTTACTAAAGGCAAATACATGCACATTCATACCTATATATACATATATACATATGCACACGCATAGACATTCAAACACACGTGCACACAGATGTGTACATATGCACATACATGCATGCACACATGCACATTCATATACATTCATACACATGCACAATGTATACACACATACAGACATACACACTCACAGAGTACACACGTACATGTATGCAGACACACAGGGACACTGAGAGAAACCTATCCTACATAGCAGAAGGGGACTTTGAAAAGCTAAAACCAGGCCTCTCCCAGAGACCCAGGTGTTTTAATGGGCATTGGTGGGCTGAGATGGGTTTCCTCCTCTCCTAACTTAGGGTTCCTCAGTTTAAACAAAGGAAGGAAAGCTGATGAGCCTATGACTTTGGACAAAGGTGTCCTGTGTCCTAGTCTGGCCTTGGACTTGTGGGAACTGTTCATGGGGCCTGACAGACAAAGCTTGCTGTGTCAGAAGGGTGAGGAAGAAATAGGAAGATGGGCTGTCTTTATCGTCTGTCTGTCAGGGGTCTGTCTGACTCCCGGTTTCTCAGTTCCCCCTCTCAGAGGTGACCCTAACTTCAGCTGGAGTTTAAGGGGTGCATGCTGCTCTAGATGCTTGAAGCTGACAGGAGGAGGATGGAGGGGGGGCAGCAGTCAGAGTGCCTCCAAGAAGGGTCGGTTTACGGAGCCACAGGGAAACTTTACTCATGGTGACAGCATGGAACGAGGCAGCCGTTGATGCTGGTGTGCCATGGGAGTGAGGTGGCACCTTCAGGATTCCAGGACTGAGACTGTTAGCACTACCACAGTTCCCGCTGAGGGTGTGGTTAAAATAGAAAGGGCAGACTTCCCTCCTAAGAGGAAGAGTCAGGCAAGAAGACCACCCAAACAACTGGCAGGCTCTGTCACAGGGGTCAGGCGGATGGTGTCTTTGCCGTCATTGTCCACTGCAAGGTATATGCTGTGGAGGAGGTTGTTAATCTGGCTTGAGTTTGAGAAGCTGGTTTAAGCTCCGAGAGGGTCCTTGGGTCTCTTCTGCCGCAGTCTCATGGGGAACATTAAGAAGCAGCGTCAATGGCGTCATGGTTAGCACATACCCTGCTGAGTAAGGTGAGATGCAATGGTGAAGCAGGCTGATGCTGCACCGCAGATCGGAGGATGGGGGTCAGAGAAATGGCCTTTTCCACATCTGTGACTGATGTACATTTTCCTTACCAGATCCGAGTGTGACTGTGCTGGGGATGAGAGGATGGCTCCGCTGTTAGTTTCCAGCTCACAACTAACGAGTAACTGCAATCGGCTTTTCCTTACTCCTGCCGTCTTAGTTAGGGTTTCTACTGCTGTGAAGAGACGCCATGGCAACTTTAACAAAGAAGACATTTAATTGTGGCAGCTCACTTACAGTTCAGGGTTTCAGTAGGCAGACACGCGGCTGGAGAGGTAGCTAGTATGTGTAGATATGCAGTCAGCAGGAAAAGACCGTCACACTGGGGGTAGCTTGTGCATAGGAGACGTCAAGGCCCGCCCCTACAGTAACACACTTCCTCCAACAAGGCCACGCCCACTCCAACAAGGCCCGCCTCCTAATGGTACCACTCCCTTTGAGGGCCATTTTCTTTCAAACCAAATTTGACAGGAGAAATCAAGCAGCTGTCTCTTGACACTGCTCTCTCGGCAACAGGCGCTCCTGACCATGTACCGGATGCAACTCCTGATTCGGGGGTGGGGTGGGGGTGACACAATGCTGCCCATGGACCAGGCAGAACTCCTGGTGGGGGTGAAACGGTGGGCCAAAACAGAATAAAATCTGGATTCCACTTTTGTTGAGGGAACACCAGACATCTGCATCTGACTGCCAATCTAAAGAGAAATAATAATCCCATTGGGTCTTAGAAGATTACCCAGAAACACCTCGCAGACACTACTCAGGTCTCCGAGAATCTCCCCTTATCCGAGAGTTTGACACAGGGGATCTAGTAGCCTTTGTTTAATCGGGGATGGTGGGCAGTTAGGATGCAGAAAGTGTTACAGCAGGAGTACTCTCTCAGAAGTTGCCACAAGCAATAAACTCCACTGTGGCGGGGATTCTACAAAAAAACCGTTTAGGTAAAAGCAAGCCAAGCAGGCAGGGTTGGAGGACTGCTTGGGCCGTCCACCGGGTAGATGTGGAGTCCGATTCCACATGGGTGGTCGCTTAAAAGAAATCCCACACTAGCTCAGAATTGAGAAATAGATGGTTATTTATTTAGGGGTAAACTCACAAATCAGAATCCTCTGCTGGAACGGAGATCAGAAACTGAAATCTGCAATCAGAACAGAGGGAGAGGCCGGAAAAGAGAGCGGATGCATGCTGTAAATCGGCTTATATAGTATGAGAGGCCACGCCCCAGTGAGCAGGTTACCACTAACTATAAGACTTCCTACAGCATGTATGTTTGTATGTTTGAATGTATGAATACCACATGTGCACCTGATGCTCATGGAGGGCAGAAGAGGGTGTTGGGTCCTTTGGAACTGGAGCTGCAGATAGTCATAAGGTGTCACATGGGCCCTGGGAATGGTACCCAGGTCCTCTTGAAAAGCAGCATCTCTAGTCTCTGTACCGATCTCCTCAGCCCTTACTTGTACCTTCCTGCCAGGGGTTTAAGGTGGCTGGAATTCATAGCTTTCCTTTTACTCTCAAGGCCACACGAGAACCTGGTGTGCCTTGCTCTGTGTGTGTGTGCCTCGCTGTGTGTACGCGCGTGTTCCTTTACTCTAATGAAAATGTTTTTCATCTGCCGATTCTGCTGCTACCTGATTTTTTTCCTCTGCCATTTAATTCTTTAAGTGGCAGAGAAAATGGACCCGATCCGGACCACTAGACAGTAACATTTAAAGGGCTGGTGTCCAGGATGTCTACTGGAGACCTCCCACTCATTCCTCAAGGCTCCTATAAACCATGCCAGACCTGAAAGGATAGGAAGGTGTGGCCAGTGAGCAGCCAGCACCCTTCCCCATCCTGAAAGGGGAGGGGACGCCAGCACAGGCTGGCAGTCCCCGGCTGGTGGTTCTGTGTTCTAACAAGGAGAGTCCCCTTAGACGCCGCTTCTCACACTAGGACAGTGTTCTCAGCCTTCCCAGGGCCGCCACCCTTTAACACAGCTCCTCATGCTGTGGTGACCCCAACCGGAAAATTATTCTGTTGTTACTTCATTACTGTAAGTTTGCTACTGTTATGAATCGTAATACAAATATCCGTGTTTTCTGATGGTCTTAGGTGACCCCTGTGAAAGGGTCATTTGACCTCAAAAGGGGCGTGACCCACAGATTGAGAACTATGGCTCCGATGTCTGTCGCAGGAAGCAAGTTAAATGGTTCGGGTGACTTGAGATTTGTGCAGAGACTGACACCACCCTCTTAACCTAAAGCCTGGCTCCGCAGTGATATTATCTCACAGGGCTCAAGGTGATACCGATCCCAGGGCTAGGCGGAGGGACAGCCCTTAGGGAAATTCAGGAAGTCACTTTCCACCCAGACACACAAACCTGTATCTCCTGTCCCTTTCCTGTCTCTTTTGCAATCCTAACAGAGAAAGCACTCTTGTTTGTAACATAAAAATTAGAATGGCCATTAAATATGTTTTCTCCCTTTCTAGAAGCCAAGCGATTCTAGCCATTGTCCATGTGTTGACGGACTCTGTTTCCTTCCGCTGCAATCATGAACATCTTTTATTTTTCTTCCTGGGGCCTCCACCCGTGAGGGTGATTTCTTCTGCTATAACCATGCCAATCTAACTTGGATGTTTGTTTGAAAAAGGCAGGCAGTGACTGTCCATATTTATTCTGTGTGATGCTGGCATCTCATGGGGACTTCATGTCCTGGGACAGACAGTATGGGCTCATTTATCCTGGAGCTGAGTTCGTTCCAGGCAGGAAGTAACCAAGGCACTTTGTTGACATTATCAGACTAGAGCTTACATCAGATCCTCACGGTGGATTCCTTGGATTTTGTCACATTGTGTTTCATGGTATATTTGCCGGATCATAAGAAGGACTTCTGAGTTTTCCCAGCCGTGTACCCCCAACACTGGCCCTAATGACAACGGAGCTAACACTGAGATTTGCAGTAGCTCAGGGCCAAATACTAGGGAAGCACAGATCCCAACACGGACCCCAGGATAAACTGCCAGGTATGGGAAAAGCTATTGCTGCCAGCATATGCTTCAGCCAGGCAGGGCTAATGCGGGCAGGAGGCAGGAGTGAATGCCAGCTCCTCTGGGTCCTAATGCCTGCTCTGTTTTCTGGTTGGTTGGTCTTTTCTGCTCACTCCATCACTCCACATTTGTCTGGCTTTGTTTCTGTCCCCCAACACCCTGAACACCTTTGCTTTCACCTTCCAGTTACAGTAACACCGAAAGGCTAAGAAAAGCAAGAGTATCAACAAACCACATCATATCAAGTCTCAGGAAGACTAAGCATCTCCCCATGTATTAAGGCTGGGCAAGGTGACCCAGTATGAGGGCTAGGTTCCCCAAAAGCCAGTAAGCGTCAGAGACAGCCCCTGTTCCTGCTGTTAGAAGTCCCACAGGAGGACCAAACTATACAACTGTCACACACATGCAGAATGCCTAGGTCAGTCCCATGCAGGCTCCCTGGTGGTTAGTTCAGTCACCCACCACGAACTGCTATGAGCCCTGCCCTCTCCTAAACAAAAAGGAGTGGATTGGGGTGTAGGAAGAAAGGGGAGATGGTGGAGGGACTGGGAGGAGAAGGAGGGAAGGGAAACTGCACCTAGGATGTAATAAAATAAATTTTTTAAATAAAAAGAACAGCCTGATGCTGTATGGACCTTTGAAATTCTTTCAGAGGTCATGTGCGTGCGTGCGTGTGTGCGCGCGCGTGTGTGTGTGTGTGTGTGTGTGTGTGTGTTTAGTGCTCTCCAGGGTACATGGTGGTGAGTGACAGCAAACGGCTGGAGGAGAGTTAGGGGGGAAAGTAATATGGATTGACAGATGGAGAGACTGGACAAGGGATCAGGGAGAGCCTAAGGCAGAGGAAGCTCTCCCCTTTCTATCTTCCCTGGAGCAGCACAAACTTTCCCTATTACCCACAAGCCAGGAAGCTTATCCCTGGCCCAGGGCCAAACAATTTCACACTAGCCATCACTTCCTTGCTCAGCGTACTGTTTGAGATGTGCTGTGGTCCCTGCGGGAAAGGAGAGGTTGCTTTAGTTTACCACCCCAAACCACAGGGCCTTAAGCTGTTTTGTAACTAGGGGGTGGGACATTCTGGCCCTGGACCACAGGCTTCTCACCTTCAGGTTAGGAAGGAGCCGTATACTTACGGGAATGAAAGCCGCAGAATTATCCCAGGTAAAAACTGGTGGGGACCCGGACCACAGACATGGATAAGAATGAACCACACACTGGGTGCTGGTCCTGAGGGTTTTGTCAGGTCAAACTGCCCCTTTAACTGGCTAAGAATAAGCCTCTCAAGATGCTAGGGTAGGGATTCTGGAGTGTGAGAGGAACCACTCTCTCTCCCTATTTTGCTTTTGCTCTACAGAAGTCAATAGAAGCCTCTACAATTCCTTCAGCTCCCTGCTGGCTTGCCTCCTGGACAGGTGGAATAAATTAAACTCCTAGGTTCTAGGAAGAAAAACTTTAGACTTTCAATTTGTGTGTGGCCCAAATGCCCTCTGGGGATGGCTAAAAGCGGCCTCCAGGGGTAGACTCTTATTTATAATACCATCATCCAATTAGAGCCATTTTGGGGGAGGGGAGTAAACAAAAGGGAAAGTCCCCTGAAATTCCCTATGGCCAACATTTATTTCTCTTACCTCAGAGACCACCCAAGAACTCATTCAAAACAATAACAAAACCCTGCAGGGCTGACGTGCAGACTCCAGCAAACCCGAATGCCAAATGGCTCCAACCAAACTTTGTGATTATAAGATACCATCCACGCTGATAGAGTTTCCAATATGGCCACTTTCAGGTCACCCATGCTCTGTAAATAAGCCTTACAGATTCATTGGTCCACCATCGTGAGCTTTGGTGAAAGCAACTCAGCTTTGGTTTTGATTTTGGTTTGTGATTGGGACCTTATAACCAGGGGGCAGATAGTGCTTAGTCCCCCTGGGAGAAAATTCCAGTGGCTTTTCCTCAGTGCTGGGAATCAAACCCAGGGCCCTGTGTGTGTCTGGCAAGTGTTCTGCATTGAGTCCCATCTCCGGCTGCAAGCTGAGCCATCTACAACAGGCTGCAAAGCAGAAGCACCTTTTAATTCTTCCCATGTCTTCACCTTGTTCCGACCCAGGCTTCAGATTTGTGCAAAATCCAGGAGTTCTCTTCCTCTCCGGAGCCGGGCACTGTGGATAGTGACACAGTAGGAGACAGTGGGGACCTGTGGCTGTGGGCGTCGAACCCCTTTTGGAGTCAGCTGTTTATTGACATCAGTGCTGTCTTGGAGTAGAAATGAAGGGTGAGGTGACTCCTCCCTTCAGGGACACCTGGGCCATGAATTGTTCTGGCAGGAGAAGGTGACAGAAGGGGATGATACAGAGGAGCTGTTGGAGGCTCCCAAGCTGCCTCCTTTGGGAATCTTCTTCCTGGTTTATGATTCTCTCATCTCTGGCTTCCGGTCCCTTCATGTTCTTGGGAACTCACACGTCTGGGCCAGCCTGATGCTCTCTGTGTCAGGATGTGCTGGTAGGGGAAGACGAGGCACAGCCCAACCCCTGAGAGCTGTCAGAAGCTGGGGGGTGACCCCTAGGAGGTCCTCATGATGCACTCCAGTTTGCCTGTTTTATTGCATAGCCCGCAGAGAGACACCAAATCAGGAGGAAATCATGGAGCTTTAAAACCAAACAAGTGTACCAGGTTCCATCTACCTGCTCAGCCAGGGCAGCCAGGTCCCCCTACCTCTTGGCTGAGGCAGCACAGTCTTCACACAGCCTCAAGGTCTGACAAATCTCTCCACAGCTTCTGGCTTCAAGAAGCAAGCCAGGACACTTCTGGTGTCTGTCACATCTACTGAGGTTTGGCAGCAGCTCCTTTCTCCTGTGAAGACACCGACACACTCTGTAGTAGAGTTCAGAGGAACAGGACACTGCCACTCCGTCACAAAAAGGTAGAGGTTAATCTTCTCCCTTAATGCCTGAGCCCACAGCAGGCAGCAGAGGACACTGGACCAGGCCAGCTCCCTGCTAAGTCTTGCAAAGCAACCTCGAGTGTCTGTAAGAAGCCCTGTCCCCTGTCAGCCAGTTCACCTTCAGAAACCACATGGAGAAGGTGCATGGGCAATAGAGGTCTTGACACTGTGTCAGACACGGGCCAGCAGTCCTTGGTCCCCAGGAAAGATTCCTGGAGACTTCTGCTTGGGGGGATCTTGCCCTGAAGTTCCATAAGAAAACCCCAAGGGCCACCCTGTGAGCCTTAGCAACTCATAGAACTATGGGAGCAGCAAACACTTGTTGGCTTCAGCCATTAAGTTTGAAGTGATTTGTTTGGCAGCCCTGTTCTGGGGAAAACATCTATGGCTTCTAGCTAATAGAAAGGCTCCTACAATAAAAAATAATCCTCCACTTTTGGTTCATCAACCAGAGCTTCCCGAAGGTCCTCCATACATAAAGAGAAAGGAGCTACTGCCATTATTTAAAGATGTGTCAGACTCCAAAACTGCAACCTTTGTTCCTTTCCCATGTGGTTCTGACTTGGACAGGAAAGAGGAAATCATCCTGTATCCTTGGATGCCCCTGGACCTCATTACCAGCTATGAGGAAGCTTCATAGATCTCTCTTCCTCCCTCCCTCCCTCCCTCCCTCCCTCCCTCCCTCCC
The DNA here is from genome assembly GCF_903992535.2 of Arvicola amphibius. Classification (NCBI taxonomy): domain Eukaryota; kingdom Metazoa; phylum Chordata; class Mammalia; order Rodentia; family Cricetidae; genus Arvicola; species Arvicola amphibius. The sequence continues at coordinate 35,919,851 of NC_052059.1, forward strand.
TCCCTCCCTCCCTCTCTCTCTCTCTCTCTCTCTCTCTCTCTCTCTCTCTCTCTCTCTCTCTCTCTCTCTCTCTCAGACCAGTCCTGGGCCAGTTCCTAACCACCTGGAGCCAGTCCTGGACCTTTCTCCCAATATAAACAGCACTTGTCACTCATCTAGATGCTGAAGCTAGACTTGTCTCTATAAGCTCAGAGCCTCTGGACTAGCTGGTCCTTCTACTCTTGTCCTTCACCTGCAGAAAGAAGGATGTCCCATTTCTGTTGAATGCAGGTCCAAAGGGCAGACGAGGGGACCAAAGCAAGATGGACACAATGGGGTACCCACAAATGTTGGCATCTCTTCATACCTTTGATAAGTCCATGAGGAAACCAAGGTTACACATTTGCCTCATAGGCACACAAATGTTACAGCGGAATCGCGATGTGACCTCGGTCAGCCTGACAGCAATGCCACACCTGCCTCTCGGTCACCACACCGCATGGGGCACGCAGTGAGGAAAGCTGGATATACAAGGTGCAGCCATTGCTCTCATTCCTTCCTTACCTATGTTCTGGCTTGCTAGCCAGGACAGATGCCAACAGGCTTTCAAGGAACAAACATTTCTCTGATCTTAATTGAATCAAGTTATTTGGATTCCACCCACAAAAGTGTCTGGGGAATGGAGTGACAAAGGAAGAGGTCACAGCCATGGCAGATCTGGTGGTAGCTACTGAACAGAGGATGGTTATGTCTTTTAGACACATCCTGACTGCCCTACAGGTATTAACTGTAGGATGATGGGTCATGGGCTGCTGTGCTAGGAATTGAAACTGAACCAGTTACCTCTACAATTTGCCTCAGAAGCTCCGTCACTGTTCTCTCTGGTTCCTGGCTACCACCCCACCATACTGGGGAAGGGACCACTCAATCATCCGAACAGGCTCAGCCTGTCTGCTCACTTCTTTACTGCATTCTGCACACCAGAGAGACCCAGAGCTTGGCCAGATTGTATTTTTTTATTTGAAATCCATGTTTTGTTGTTAAACCTGAAGATGGAGAGGCAGGGAGTGAGGCTGGCTGGACTGGTAATGTTTCCTCGGAGACTCTGATTTGATTTCAGTTCTGTACAGAAGGCCCTGGAGAGCCCAGTCTGCTTCATTTTATGAGGCAAGGAGAGATGTGCTCCTGCTTTCCCACGGCACCCAACCCTTTGATAAGTGAAGCTGGAATGGGCAAGCATCGGGAACAAACAAATACCAAGAAGTATCTGTTGCTCCAAAGTTGTAGTTTTCAGCTGTGGGTGATGACTCAGACACCTTGGAAGCTGCTACAGAAACAGACATATAGAAAAGTAATGTATGGGGTGGGACCATAGTTCAGTGATAGAACCTTTGTGTGGCATGTGTGAGGTTCGAAGTTCAGTCCTAAGCACTGAGGACAAAAACTAGCCCCTTTCACACAAACAGATAGTTTTCACTTAAGTAACTCATGATGTCAGCTGCTGGTGGGAACCAAAGTAGTAACATAAATTAAAACAAGTGACTCAGATAAAAATGGAATGCCTATTGGAGTGATACTTCATTTGTATTTTAATAAATAAAGCTTGTCTGAAGTTCAGAGAGTAAAACAGCTGCACTGGGCAGCCTTACAGACCAGGCAGTGGTGGCACACACCTTTAATCCCAGTAGCCACACTAATTGTCATAGAAACTGGGCGGTAGTGGTGCAGGCCTTTAATCCCAGCACTAGAGAGGAATATAAGACGGGAGGAGACAGCACTCAGCTCAGTCTCATTCTGAGATTCCTGGAGGCAGGATCGCCATTTTGGACTGAGGTAGAAGTAAGAGCCAGTGACTGGCTGTTTTGCTTTTCTTTTTTTTTTTTTTTTTTTTTTTTTTTTTTTTTAATATTTATTTATTATGTACACAATATTCTGTCTGTATGCCTGCAGTCCAGAAGAGGGCAGACCCCATTACAGATGGTTGTGAGCCACCATGTGGTTGCTGGGAATTGAACTCGGGACCTTTGGAAGAGCAGGCAATGCTCTTAACCTCCAAGCCATCTCTCCAGCCCTGTTTTGCTTTTCTGACCTTCAGTTTGAACCCCAATTTCTGTCTTTGTGTTTTCATTGTGCTATAGCCTACTGAGATGGGGCTTCAGTTTTAGAGACTGAAGACACTGGCAAAATAACATGTGAGCCATTACAACTTCACCGTCATGAATACAGTTTATGTAGTGTTGTAAAAGTAGCTGCTTGTTCATTTCCCGGCCACCCGGACCAGAATAATCACACAGAAACTATATTAATTCCAACACTCTTTGGCCAATGGTTTATGTATATTTCTAGCTAGCTCTTACATCTTAAATTATCAACCCATTTCTATTATCTGTGTATCACCATGAGGCTGTGGCCTACCGGTAAGGTTCCAGTGGGTGTCTTTCTCCTTTGGCAGCTACACGGTGTCTCCCTAACTCCGCCTACTCTCTCTATGTATCTCTTTTAGCCTGGTTTTATTCTGCCCTGCCATAGGCCAAAGCAGCTTTATTCACTAACCAATAAGAGCCACACACATACAGAAGGACATCCCACATCATAGTTGTCAAGTGGTGGTTGTTTTCGTAAATGTTTTTTGTTTAAGGACTGACTTTATTTTTAGTTATGTGCATGGCTGTGTGGCCAGGAGTGTGGGTGCCCAATGGGGCCAGAAGAAAGCACTGGATCTCCTGGAGGTGAACTGCCCAACATGGATGCTGGGAACTGAGCTCTGATCCTCTGTGGGGACAGTGTGCACTGTTAACTCTCTAGTCCTTGTTGTCTGTGGGGACAGTGTGCACTGTTAACTCTCTAGTCCTTGTTGTCTGTGGGGACAGTGTGCACTGTTAACTCTCTAGTCCTTGTTGTCTGTGGGGACAGTGTGCACTGTTAACTCTCTAGTCCTTGTTGTCTGTGGGGACAGTATGCACTGTTAACTCTCTAGTCCTTGCATCAACTCATTTCAATGCTAAAAAGAGCCATAGATTACAACTCCACAAGGAAGAAAATGAAGGAAAAGCAAAAAAAGTCCACCAGACCTGTCTTGGCTGCATGATCTGGTCGAGTGGCCTGACAGAAGCACCCGTGTGTTCTAACATGCTTCTAATGACCTTGACAGGGTCTGGTGTTCCTTCTCTAGTGCCCCTTCCTTGTCCCCACCAGTCCTGTCCAACTTAGCCTCACAGCCTGGGGTCTGCTCGGGGTGTGGTTTCTGGTCACCACTAAGGTTTGTAAAGCTCTTGCAGTTCCCAGTTCTTTAGTGTGGCTGCAGAGATGACTATCCAGAGAAGGCCAAGGCACTTCTGGCCCCCAACCATAGAGAGCAAGGAAACCTGCAGCTATTTTGGAGATGCCTCAGGAAACCTCTGTGGCCACAGCTCGTGCTGTGAGGTGAAGGAGTGGGTCTTGGAGGAGATAGGGGCTTAAACCACACCCTGTGCTTCCTGATCGCCCCTCCCCCTATACATGACAGCAACTCTGAGCGTCCAAAGTCTGGAGTCATCTTCCATTGGTGCTTCTCTTACGCACAGCAACCTACTCCATTAGCAAATGACCTAGATCCCGGCCTGACTGCTACCTTCTTAGGCCCAAGTTATTGACGTCCTGTTAACCAAATGTCTTAAGCCAACCTTGGCTTTCCAAAGCTTGGTGGTTTTTTTTTTTAATTATTTCATTTTTTTGAAACTAGAATTCTATCATTTCCCACTTCCCTTTCCTCTTCCTAAACTCTCCCATAGACTCTTGTTCTCCTTCAAAGTTACACACACACACAATTTATATGTACATATTTATTCCTAAACACATAAATACAATCTGCTTAGTCTGTATCATGTTACTTGTATTTACGGGCTGACCATTTGGTAACCAATTGACGTGCTCTTGCCCGGGAAGACTATTTCTCCAGACTTAAAATTCTTTTGGTCCTCTAGCTCTTGGTGTAGGGTTGCGGACTCGTGGTCTCTGCCCACATCTCTCGCCCCATCCACTTCAGCATGTCTGTTGCGGCTCTCCTTGTTTAGCTCATGTTCAGTCGTGTTGATGGATGTTATGGTTGTCTGACGTTACTGGGGAGACACAACCTTACAGGAAAGTCCCGGATCCTCTGGCTCTTACAGCTTTTCTGCCCCCTCCTCTATATCGTGCCCCGAGTCCTAGTTGTGGGAGTTGTAGCTGTCTCTGATAGGACTGGGCTCTACAATTACGCATTTTGGTTGGTTGTGGTTTTCTGTAATGGTTTCTGTCTGTTGCAAAAAAAAAGTCTCCTTGATGAGGGGTGAGGATCGCACTTACCTGTGGTTATAAGAACAAGCATTTAGGATGTAGTTAGGCATTATGCTGGTTTAGTAAAGTGGTGGTTGTAGATTCTCCCCCGTGATCCATGACTTCACTAGCCTTGGGGAGCTGGTTAGGTTTCCAGTACAGGAGGCATGGTCTCCCTTTTATAGAGTGGGTCCAAAGCATACTCTTAAGCTAGCCACCCAAGCGACTCTTTGAGAGTAGATCACTCTTCTCAGAGATTCCTTCCTTGATAGCTGCCAGACTTTACTGTTTGAGAAATGATCTCTCACTGAAGCTGAAGTTCACCGATTTGGCTGGGCTGGCTGGACAGTGAACTTCACGGGACCCACCTGCTCCCATCCCCTGCCCTGGCCACCCCCAGGGCACATCGAGAGCCTGGCTTTTCATGTGGGTCTGGGAAATCCCCATGCTTCTGTGGCGGATACTTTACTGACAGAGTCATCTCCACAGCTCCATCAACCATCTTTTTAGGGGCCTCCCTGTGTACCTTATTTAAAACAATGGCCCTCAGTCCAAACCTGACCCTCTTTATTTCATTCTGGGGGCTTGTCATGACTATATCTGTTGACCTGCCTATTTACTAGCTTTTGCCACTAGAATGTGTGTTCCTTAAAGAGAAAGCCAAGATCGTGCCTACAACATAGCAAATGCTTAGTAGATATTTTCTGACTTCCTAAAGCAAGGCAGTAGCCACAGAGACTCGTGGGAAGTCTTCTGTTGGGATGTGTGGGCCTTGAAGGCCAGGGGGTGAGCCTGGGGAGAGAATAGAAGTCATTTTCTGCAGAGGGAAGAGTGATATAGAATCAACTAGAAGGTAAGGCCAAGTTTAGTGCAGGGCATGGGTGGCACACTGGGACAATGGTCTTGGGTGCCTTCAGGTAATGTGCATAGAAGCCCCATGCAGAAGTTTATGGCAATTATTTGATCAATTCTTCCAACTGACACTCTGTAAATGGAGATTTCTGTCCCACCTGATCCCACAGCCATTCAGTCCCAAAGAAATAGACAGAGCTTATATTAATTATAAACTGTTTGGCCTATTAGCTCAGGCTTATTATTAGCTAGTTTCTACAACTTTTAAATTAACCCATAATTTTTATCTATGTTTAGTCACATGGCTTGGTACCTTTCCTCAGTACAGCATTTTCATCTTGCTTCCTTTGCATCTGGGTGGTGACTGCAGACTGAAGCCATTACTCTTCCCAGAATTCTCCTAGTTTGGTTGCCCTGCATATACTTCCTGTCTGGATACTGCCTAATAAGTGTTTTATTAAACCAACAAGCATGACAAATCTTTTCAGGGTACAAGAGCATTATCCCATAGTACTTCCCCATTTTTTTCTTTTCAAAATGAGAACTCTGAATCTAATCTCCTTTGTTTAGCTTTTTTCCTAACCATTGTCAATAACAACTTGTAACATTCTAAACAGACAAACACCTATAATATATATTTTTGGGGAATGTGCGTGCAGTTTTCCAGGCTACTTCCTGCTGATTGGGGGTGCTGATAATCTTATGGGAACCTAAAGAAAATTTAGGATTATGTTCAAGTCCTGAATGGAACATTCTGTGAGGATTGATCATCTTGGCCAGCAGTCTTGAGGCTGTTCTAGATGTAAAACTCAGAGGAAACTGCAACAGAGGTGCTCTAAACATTGGACCATCTGGGCCATTTGTTCCCATTGAAGATTTTTAGGGGGTCTTCCTTGATCAAACTTTATTTTTCTTAACCCAGAATGAATCCACAGCCTCTCATTTCCTATGGAAATAAAAGCAAAACTTCTTCAAAGTAACATACTTTTTTACTTGTTGACAAGGGTCAAAGGGACTGAAGCCACCTATCTCTGGTGGGAACGTAGGGCAGTACAACTCCTTTGGAAAACAGTTGGATAGTTCCTGAAAACATTAAACCAGAGCCATCATCTATCCCAGAAATTCCTCTCCCACTTCTAACCTGAGATAACTGAAAACACATGTTTGCATAAACTTACACACAGACGTTCTTTGAATTAGCCAAAGATCCATCTCTGTAAGAATGGATAAACAAAAACTGATACCTTTGAACAATTAAATGTTACTTGACCATAAAAAATAATAAATACAACCTGAATGATCTGAAAACATTACAGTAGATGAAAGCAGTTTGTGTTGTATGAAATCATTTATATGAAGTGTCCAGACAGGAAAATCCTCAGACAGTTAGGCCTGTGGTGCCAGGTATCGGGAGGAGAAATGGAAAGTGATTCCCAGGCAGTATGGAGTTTCCATTGGAGATAATAAGAATATTCTGGAATTAGACAATGGTGATGTTTTCATAATTTTTTGAATATATATTAAAGCACTGTATTGTATACTCTAAAAGAATGGATGTTATGGTGTTTCAACAAAAAATGTTAGGGAAACTACTTATTACATAAGAGTTGTGAATTGAATTCAGTGCCTATCAACTTAAGGACATGTGTTAAGGCTTCTAAGCCTTGCTAGGCAACACGGTCCCTGGGAACTGTCTCGGGACCTCATAGAAGAATGGTTTCTTTTGAGGGTGCTTTGGGTATCTGATATCAGGGTAAGCTGGGTGTCTGATATCACAAGTGTCTGACCTGGACATACATTCATCTCAAAGTGACCCAACCACCTCTGATTCTGTCACCATGAAGTCTTAAGTTTGTGCTCTGTTTTCTCTCGGTCGAAACCATTTCCAGGTGGTTCCTCAGCTTTTCCATGGCAGCATATGGGGTGGCCTGTGGAGCCACTAGGGAATATATGATAGATAGCATTGCTTGGGCTAAATGTGGTACTCCACTTTTGCTTCCTGACTGTTATCTTATCATGGGTCTTTTTTTTTTTTTTTTTGGGACAAGGTTTCTCTGTGTAGCTTTGGTGCCTGTCCTGGAACTAGATCTTGTATACCAGGCTGGATTCGAACTCACAGAGATTCACCTGCCTCTGCCTCCCAAGTGCCAGGATTGAAGGTATGTGCCACCACCACCTGGTGATGGGTCTTAATAAAAGTCCCAGGAATATGCTTTCCCTGAAGTCTTTTGTCCTCTTCAGCTCATCTCTCAGTGCCTACCGGTAAGTTTCCAGCGTCCTTCACCTTTGGCAGCTACATGGTGTCTCTTTGACTCTTCCTACTCTCTCTATATATCTCTGTTCGGATTTCCCACCTGACTTTATTCTGCAAGGCCATTGGCCGAAACAGCTTCTTTATTAACCAATGGTATAGAAAACATATTCAGAGTACACGGAGGGGAATCCCACATCAGAATATAAGTGAAGTAAATATTGTTTCTAAGTCTTCTAGAGATTTATGAGTTTGGAGGCTTATTGGGATGTGTGGATGGAGAAAACATTTGGCAGCCATGATGACCCAGTCAAGGAGTCCCGGGAAGTTTCACAAAAGCTGAGCTTTCCCACTAATCTTCCCCCCTTCTCCCTCCCATCTTTCTTTCCTTCTTTTTTTTTTGCCATAGAGTAAGCCATTTTTCTCCAAAAGACTTGCAAATGTGCAAGCTCTTCGCCAAGGGCTCCTTCTGTACAGCACGGACCCTTTCATCACCAATTTAACTTATAATCTTGGGGAAGAAAGTTCTCCACTTATTTTTGAAACTGAAATGTAAGCAGAACAAAAGAGCCCCAGCATGAGGCAGTCCAAAGGCTTGCTCTGCTGAGGGTAGTCCAGAGGCGTGGACTGGAGTCTTTGGGAAGGCTGCTTAGAGATTCTTGGCTAGGGAGTGGCACCCAGAGCGGGAGAACTGTAATGTCCACCTGCCTTTGAGAGCACGCTAAGACCAGACTTCTCTCAGACTCTCCTCTTGGCTGTCTTCCTCAGGGATTCTCTCAATCTTCCTGCTTCATCCAAATCTTATTTTTTTATTCCAGGGCCAGCACAATTTCTGCCTCTCAGAATCACGACACCTCCTCATCCCACAGCTATCCACTCACTAAAAATACATTCATAGCCTTCTCAGGGTCAAGCCAAAGACAAACAAGACGTAGCACCTGCCTTTATGAGAGAGCATGCTGTATACCCATGACTGCCCTGACTGGGCCAGACCATGGAGGCTGGGGTCAAGCGCTGTCGAGCATCATGCTTTCTAGATGACGTGTCCTATCTCTGCAGCTGGTAGTAAAGGGACGGTCTTGTTCCAGTTGGGCTGTCTTTTCCAAACCTCATGTTGAAATTTAATAATCACTGTAATAAGATTAAGAGCTGGGACTTTCATAAGAGATTATCATGAGGGTCTGTCCTCAAGAGACTGGGTTGATTGTCATGGAGTGCATTAATTATTGAGACAATGTGTTTCTGATAAAAAGATTAAATTCAGCTCCATACAGGCTCCCTTGCCCTTCTGCCATGGCTGGGGGCAGCCAGAAGGCTCACAACAGACATTACCATCTTGAGCTTGGACTTTTAAGGCCCCAGAATTGTGAGGAAAGAAAAATTGTGCTTTATTAATGATTACCTGTAGTATTCTGTTATAGGCTTAAAGAAAACGCAGGCAGCAATCCCATTCCTGATAGTTCTACCTTCATGTCCTAATCAGTCCCCAAAGGCCCTGATTCCCAATATAATTGATTACAGTAGGAGTAGGATCCCAACTTATGGATCTGGAGGGCATAAAGACTCATGACATCCAGGTTCTGCCATTAGGACTGCATCCATCCGTGCCATCTTCTGAGCCCAGAGTGTAGGGTGGTGTGGATCGCCAACACTTACCAAAGAGTGCATGACTGCCACACTTCCCCAGCTATCTTGGAGAAGGGTGCCGGGAGACTGCCAAGGCATTATGAGTTTCCAGGAAGGGGGGCTCACCTGAGTCCCCAGAGGAATGACATCAGATTTTGGAGATGGAAACCATGGCCTACTCTTAAGATTTTCTGGGTATGATAACTGCTTCAGTCTCCAGACAGCAAGCCGAGAGAAGAGGTTTTCATTAGGATGAGGTTGTAAGCACCTGTTTCATTAACATTTGGGTTTAAGGGAGTCATGAAGTGCTTAAGAAGCATCCAGCACAAGGGAAGGACTAGGCAGGGGTTAGTATGTTATTTTAATAATGATGCTACCTTTTCGCATGTTCCCTATCTGTGCAGACATGGATGGCATCTTGGGCTTAGCCTTCTAATATCCCTCAGTTACTATCAGAAGTATTTGACTAATGAGCCAGTTGTTTGCAGACTGTGTGAATAACAGCTATGTGAGTCAAGGGCTCCCCTCTAGGGTTGAGGGAAGAGAACAGCTGGGAGCTCATCTGAGATGGTCTTGATGTGATAGTCTTTACGAGTATCCAATGCTCTTAGCCTCCTAAGGAGGCCTGTGCACAAAATACAGACTGCCTGGAACCACTACTAACACAGTCAATTTGACCCTTCCCAGGGACAGGTCATTAGCTCTTGAGGGACAGTTACTTTATCATCATAAATGCAGAGAATGCGCTAACATGGTCCTAGAGGGATGTCAAATCCCAGGAGCCTGGTGACCTCAGTCACCTGTCCCTACACCCTCATCCCTCTTGCTGGGTGACCTCAGTCACCTGTCCCCACACCCTCACCGCTCCTGCTGGGTGACCTCAGTCACCTGTCCTGACACCCTCACCCCTTCTACAACTTGGTTTTGGTCCTTCACATCATTCATGCTGGGAAAGAGGCCATTCTGGGCTCTGACCTAGCTCTGGGTGTTTGATCAGGATGTCGTGGTCACCTTACAAAATTGATCAGAGACTCTCACCCACCAGGTTACCTTCCGCTATGAGCCTAAAATCAAATGGCCCTTGCCCCTGGGGCATCAGTGGTCTTTCCACAGAGCAAGACTCTCAGAGGATTGTCTTCTCTCTAGAGAAGAGAAACAGAGAAACAAAGCATGACATTGGTCCCTAGTGCATGGATGTGGGAAGCCAGGATGGTGCTGGGCCAGCAACCAGGCATGGATGCTCTCTAAGTGGCCACCACCTTTATGCAAAGTCACTTTCCTTGCAGAAGCAGGGCCCATGTGAGCCCCTTTGGATACATTGGCCCTGTGAGCCATGGAGATCTTGTAGAAAGACTGGGCCTGGTAAAGACTGGGCCGAATCAGTCTTTAACTGTTACCTGAGTCTGTTAACATTATAGTATACTTCTCCTGTCCTGTGAACGGAAACAGTATGCTTCAAGGGGGCCTCCTCCACATGGAATACCTCGGGCTTTGTATTTTAAATTCTCATTGTGTATATCCATTGTAGATGGTGCCATGTTACATAAAGACATTTTCATACAAGTATATATGTTTTGAGAATAGTCTGCCACTTGCTCCTGTTTAGTAAGTGTGGTTGCTGTTTTGCTGAGACAGTGGTTTACCTCACAGTTCAGGCTGACCTGGAACTCACTACACAGCCTGAGCTTACCTTCAATCATGATTCTCCTGCCTTGGGTATCAGGCATCTGCTGTTGTATCTGATATACTAGGAAGTTTCTGGAGCCAGCCTTTACAAAACATGATTTTACGACAGTTTCTTAGCAATTAAGATATCAGATGTCTCCAAAAAATTTACATCAGCTTAAAAACCTAAATAGCTCCTGGGTTGTGGAAGAGGCCTAGTGGGTGGTGTGCAGATGTGAGGACATGAGTCACCCCAGCAGCCATGTGGAAAGCCAGACATGGTGGCACATCTGTATAAACCCAGTATTGGCGGTAGGGACTGGTGATGACTGGCCACGGTCCAGCTAATCTGAGCGCCAGTTCCAGTGAGAGACCCTGCTTCAAAAGCCACAGAAGGGAGCAATGAAGAAAGACACCTTACATTGAGTTCGGGCCTACAACCCTCCCCCTGCAAATACACATGGATACAAGATGCAAAGATGGTCAATTTCTCCTTTCCTTTTTTCTCTTCCTTAGTCAGCGACCTCTTTCCCTGTCCTTACCCCCACCAGATACAGATAAATGTAGATTTAGAAAGTCATTTCCATACCCCTCATGACAATGGAATTTGTCCTGAAGGAAGTGGGTTGTAAGGCATGAGCCTTTCAAGGTTCTGCCTGCCTCCTGCTGTGCCTCTGCTTCCTGGTCTGCCACACTGTCCTGGGACCATAGTCTGACTGACCCATCACGATGGACTGAAACCCCCTGGAACCACAAGTCCAGATACACCTTTCCTTTGTTAAGCTGTTTCTGTCTGGGATTTTGGCCACCATGACATAAAATAACTAATACACCCTTTTCTGTCCTCGCCCCAATCACAGTCCCCCTGGTCTTCAGTTCACCCCACGCTAGAGGAGAGCATGCAGATGAAAGATTTCAAGAAATGTCTGATGGATGGCTGTGCAGGGAGACTGGTCTTATGAGAGCATCCATCCCCTCTTGCTGAGATACGCCACTCTGAGGATAGACTTCAGATGCTGGGGCAGAGCCAGGCCAGCTGTGGGGAGCTGTACCCCAGCCAAGCAACTGAATGTCTGCTTTCAGGCAGTTCGAGGAGCTGTTAGAGCCCTCTGCCTCTGCCGCTGAGGCTGTTGTGTCTCTTCCGGTCTCCAGGAAAGGTCACAGAGAGAAAGATTCTTTAGTTCTGGCATCCCACATTCGGTACTGCATCTTTGTGTGAGAGCCTGTAATTGATGAGCTTGTTTATTCCATCAGCCTTGAACGGAGTTGTTCAAAAGTCTCAGAACACTAAAGGAAGCCAATGGAGATGCCTTCTCTGTCAACTCCACAATAAGCAACATTATCATTCAGTCTAGTACCTATATTAACTAACCCCACTTATCTGCCTCTCTGTGTGTGTGTGTGTGTGTACGCACACGCATGCACATGTATTTCTAGAGTCTAGGCACCCTGGTTTGAATGCACAGCCCCCTAGGTTCCTCAGGCTCTGTGAGAATCACCCATAGGAAGTGAGGCCGAAGCTGTCCAAGCAGCTGTTTCCGTTCCAGGCCAATGCCATTATTATTAGTGCTCCATCTGCCTTTAGCTATAATACGTCCTTATAATCCGAGACTCTTCCATAGCCACATCGCCATCTTCGGAGGCTGAGTCTATTGGCACACTCTCTGGCCACTCCCAAATACTTCCACCAAAGCTGCGTCTGGTGCCTGTGGGCCACAGGGGAGGGACAGCCTTTCAAAGGAACAACCTTATCCCCTTGATAAGATTTCTTGAAGCTGAATGTCATGTTCTCACCACTCCTGAGATCTGAGTCACTTTAAAAGAGTGCTGTACTTTGTTCTGAATGGCAAATACCACAAATGCGACAGGGTTATGGAACGCTGGCACTTGGAAGGCCGTGTGCGCGGATAGACAGCCTGCGTTTGGAGGTGGAAGCCTCAGACAGCGCTCAGTTTCCAAAGAGTATACAATCCTTCTCAACTTGAAGTGTTAGGCAAGCATGCTCCACCTCTGGAGCAGACTGTAGCATTCAATACACACGTGTGCACACACAAGCATTGTTCAGCTCAGACACCAAGCCTTCCAGTCCCTGATCCCTTCTGACTTCTGTTGTGCAGATATGCACTCTGACTGTGCGAAGTTTGATGCAACAGCCGAGCTCTTACATGTTGAGGGAGAGATCCTTTTGTATGATTTTACTGACGCTGGTGTAAGGGAATATTCAGCTAGCCATACTGTGGAAGGGCAGGTATGCGGGCGCCCAAATCCTGTGTGCTGGGAGACAGGCTGCCCTTGCTAAATACGTGCGGGGTTCTGGCGACAGATTATACTGCAGTGCTGTGGCTCTCACACGGAGGCTGGAACAAGTCACCTCACTATGTAAACGAGCAACTGGAACATAGAGCTGTAGTTTTAGTAATCATTTTCTCCAAACATTTTAAGCCATCGATTTAACTCAAACGAGGCCCAGAAAGACTAGCTTGAGTTCACGCAGGAAGTTAATAGCCAATCAGGCAGGGTCAAGACCCTCTTTACAGACCAGTTCTAACTAGAGTTATAAATTCCCTCTACTCTCAGACTGGAATTTTAGTAGTTTTGCCAGAGCAGATGTTAGGGAAGATCAAGGCAGTAGGTGAGATCTTTATGACAATCCCTGTCCAGCTAAGGATTTTTACACGGTATGTATTACTGGCTGGATTTTAAAGTGGGCGAGTGGATGGTGGTGACACCAGAGATGAGGTTTCAGGACGGGTCGCCCATGTAGGGGAGACTGGCTTAGAATTCAGCGGATTTCTCTTCTAACTGCATTTGTTGGCAGTGAATGCAGAGCAAGGATAAAGCAGCTGTTCCCCGTTTCCCCCACTCTGCATTTCTGTGCTGGGCTCAGGAGGAATTTCACTTTGGCTGACCTGACAGGCCCAGGAAGGAGCCAGGTGCAGGGGAGGTGGACTCTCTGGCCAGGCTGTGTTTAGAAGCCACTTCCGATGGCCTATAAAGCCTCGGGGTTGCTTTGGAGAAAACCCTCCTGTGCTGATGGACCGCTCCTCCTCCAAAGGGTTCCCAAGGAAGGGGGTAGAGAATCCAGTGATTCATTCTCCCCTCTGACGCCCCTTCAAATCCTCCCGCTCTGACCCACTTCTGTGGCTGCGCTCAAGTCACCCCATCTGCGATGAGGTCATCTTACTGGGGGCACAAAGGATTCCAGGGGGAACACACATCATATACTGTGGCTATTCACGGCGCTCATTCCTCCTGGCTGCTCAGGGCTAACAATGAACCTTGTCAGCGTTTCATGTGCTTGCAAGAGAGATTCGGGTTAGATGTCTTTCAGTGCATACCCCGCGGGCACACAGTGCAGTGAGTCTTACCTCCTGGCTCTAATGAGGGCCTGGGAACAGCTCCGAATGGCCTATAATTAAGTACATTTAATAACGAATGCACACACATCTAGGGTGCTCTGAGAAGTGAAAACCGAGCATCTTTCCCCTCCCTCCTCATCTTCCCCTTTGACAAATAAGAAAACAGAAAAGTCCATTTTCTCTTTCAAATAACAACTGCAAAGGATGTCTGGCTGGTGGGGAAGGGAAACTTAATTACTGGAGCACATTCTTTTCATGTTTAAGAAAGAATGGTTATGCTTGCGCAAGCTCTGTGTGGGGATCTGTGAAGGGCTGACATCTTGAGCTACTTTTGTAAGCCGCTTCCAAAGGCTGCTGCGGGCAGTGACCTTGGGCTAAGCTGCCCCCTTATGGGCATTTCCTCAGCTCACTGCTAGGCCCAGGAAAAAAAGCAGCAAATACAAGATTCTTCCCAGAAGTGTTCCATGCCCTAGTTCCCACACTTCTGAGCTCCTGGAAGCATGCTGACGGGGTTTATGAGGACACGAGCTAGGGGGACCGCTCAGGAAACAATGACAGGTCATAAAGAGCCGTGTGGAAGAAACGAAGGGAAGTGGTCGCCAAGAAGTCAAGGTGGGTGAGGGGCTCACACAAACACTCAAAAGGTGAGGAGGGACGTCGAGCCTTGTCTACCTGCCTGTGGCCGTGGATATCTCTAAGGCTCCAGGTCTCCATTTGTAAGGCAATGCTAATAGTTCAATGAAAAATCAAATCTATGATCAAGAACCTTGTGAAAGCAATGGTAGAAAGCAGTCAGTAGCCATCTTGTAAGACATGAGAGCTGAGCGGCGCGTGGCACAGAACCGCTTAGCATACCCGATGTACATTAAGTCATCAGCATAATGGGATTATTAGTCATGTGATCACATTTCTAAGGCACTTGGTGAGTCGGAGCTCTGTGCAGTTTGGGATACTCAGGCACCCAGAACAGGCAAACACCAGGTGGTAACACAGTCTTGGGAATCGACTGCTTTTTATTTCTGTGACAACTGATGAACAGGAGATGGGGCGTTACAATTGGGTGACATTTCTTTTGCCCTATAGTTAAGCAAAATGAATTTGCAGGCCCGTACAATGACAGTGCACATGACTAGGGTAACATCATCAATGAGGTTAGTTTTTCTAGCTTACAGTAAGTAAGCACACACATCAGACGCTCCCAGCACTTCTGACGTCATGGCCAGCTGCGAAGAGCATTTTATTAGACGGCTTGTGAGAGCCATCTTGTTGGAACATGTGTTTCTAAAAAATGTGAGTAGGTACACTTGGAAAGAAAATTTAGTTGAAAAGAAAAGTATGTTTTTCTTTAGTTAAACCTAAAGAAATCTCCAGCGAATATCAGCCAAACGTATTCCTTTTAACTTTGTGTAATCTGTCAGACATAATCTCTCTCATAAGCATTTGCTACTTTCATCGCTGCAATTTGGACAGCAAAGTGTTCTCCACTGTGGGACTCTGGAAAAGCGCTAAAGGCAGGATTCAGGGAACTCAGGGCCGGGTATTTTTATCCTTGAGAGAGGATAGGATACTGGCTCTCTATTATCTGAAGAGCCATTCAGAAGCCATGGGGGACAGCAGGCACCCTGAGGATCTTTTGGTTCCTTTCAGTTAAGAGAAGAGGATTTTTGAGAGAATCCAACATCTCATAAAGTACTATTGCCCAAATGCTTTTCAGTGGGTTAAAGGCTGCAAAATTGTTATTTGCTGGGCAATACACAGTGGAGAGAAAGCAAAAATAATTCTAGACAGGAACATGTTGGGTGGGGTTTGCAGACTTTTGGAAACTTAGTCCTTAGTGTCAGCTATGGCCTTAAGGGCTTGGCTATGGGATGGCAACTGGCAACGGATGACGTATTAAGGCAAAAGTGGGTATTTTTTTATCCTTTGGGTTTGGAACTAGACCAAGCCCCGTAGTTCCTGCACCTACTTCCTTCAACCCTGACCTTTTAAGAAATGCAGGTCAACCCATTTTCTCTGCAGACCTAAACCCTTCCAGAGTGCGTTTCCATTTAGCAGTCCACTCACTGCTGGACAGCAGGTCCTGCCACGGCCCAGACTGGCATGGCCGCTGTCTTTCCAGAGTTCTCTCTACTTCCTTCCGTCTGGCTTCCAATCCTGGGTGGTGAAGGGTGCTTCTTAGATACTGGACAGCATGGTGGAGGTGAAGATCTGTTGTAAAATCTGAGGGATCTTCTGGGTGTCCATAGCGACAAAAGACCGGCCAGCTGGCAGAGTTCTCTGGAGCCTGCCAGAGGGAAGGGGAGGAAATCACCATTGCAGATCAAGGCTCCCGTTCCAGCCAGGCCAGCCACAGCATCAAAATGGGGGTCTGACAACCGCATGTTTTCACTTTCTCCTACCTTGCCTGCAATTGAGTTGGCTGTCACAGAGCAATGAAAAGCCTGGGGAAGCATCAGCGATAGAGGGGGGAAAGCAGTGAGCCCAAGGGAAGCTCTTTTCTGGGAGAAATGAGTGGTTCTGAAGTGCTATCGGTTCCTGCTATGCTGTTCTCCCGTGATAGGATGGTGCCCAAGGCGCCCACCTGGAATTAGCTCACCTGCGTCTGCGAGTAATGTGGCCTCACACTGTACTTCCAAAAATTCCTCCTTTCTTAGAAAATAGGCCTCCAACTCGCTGCACAGTCAAGTCCCCAAGTGCGTCTCTTGTTCCTCCCCCATCACAGAACATGAAATGCAATCTACATTATCCGACTTCTGCTTTGATGATTCCCAGGTTGAGCAGGCTCATGGTAATTTTTTAAAAAATGTCAATTTATCGTTTGGAACAAAAGGCCATCTTTGAAGGCAATAAGACGGTTAGACAGATATATTGAAAAGAATACTGCCTTTCATTGTGCCAACAAAGTTTGGTTTTGGAATGACATTTAATAAAAGTCAGCCACTCTGTGTAGGATCATATATTTGGTATGCCGGGCAAACCAGCTAAGTCTGTACTCTGTCTTTGCCAGTGGATGTTGGACCATTTCCCCGGGAAACCACAAGGGTATTATTGTGCTTTCTTAAGTATTCCAACAGGATCTGTTCACTAGAAAGAAAAAAATGCCCGCTTCAGCTCAGCCAGCACTTGTTGAGTTTGCTGCCTGCCCAGTGCTGGGCTGGAGCTGGGCAAATGTGGACAGAGAAGGCTTTGAGCACTGGAAGCTTCCAGAAAATGTGACGTGCTAACACATAAAAGTGAGAGAAGTGTGTGCAGTCAGCTGCACCAAGTGAGCATGAGTCTGTGATATGGAGTCTGTTCTCAAGCTCACTGTGGACACGACAGCAGCCGTGGGGCTGGACCCTCCCTGGCTTATGAGGGTCTGTACCGCAGAGCACAGCATCGCGGAGGCAGGCGCGGAGGCAGGCCCTCTGTAAGACAGAATAGTTGGTTTTTCTGAGATGCACTTTCAGTTGTGCTGTCTGCCTTTTATGAGTATGTCAGGCAAAGAAAACCACAAACGCTTTCCGTCAGTGTTTTTAAGTTATGGGAGTGTTTCCTGGTCTCTCCTTTTGGGTCATCCCTGAGGCGCTGACTGACTATAAATTCCTACAGTTACCATGGAGCATGTTCACTATAGCATAAACTACACACACAGAGTCTCCCTTTGTGTCCACGGGATCTCACCTACTGGTCTCTCCAGCGAGAGACACAGATTTACATACACATATACACATATAGGCATATACATGTATGCTTATGTATACACATGTCTAAATGTATACTTATTTACTTACAGAAAGTTTGTTTAGAGGATATGTATACATATGCTTATGTAAGTCTCTACATCTGTGGTAGTATGAATCAGGATGGCCCCACAGGCCCCTCGTCTAGCTCTCCACTACTGCTCCAGCGCCGTGCCTTTCTGCTTCCTACCATGACAACCACAGACTAAAACCACGGAGCCATACACAAGCCCCAGTTACATGCTTTCTTTATAAGAGTTGCCTTGGTGTTAGTATCTCTTCATAGTGACAGAGCAGTGACTGAGATGGTGTCTGTTTACACACACGCGCGCGCGCGCGCACACACACACACACGCACACACGCACGCACGCACATTACCGAGAGATGAATACAGGTTTGCTATGCTGGGGAATTTACTGTGGTTGGGTCCCTTTATGTTTTATTTTGCGCAATGCTGCGGATTGAACCTGGGACCTCATGCATGCTAGGCAGGTGTTCTACCACTGAGCTACAACTGCAGCTCTCTCTATTTACTGTTCTGAATATGATTTGAACACAAACTGATTAGACTGGGCTTGGGGTCTCTGTAAAGAACTTAATCTATAAAATACTATCTAACTTATTGGGGGGAATCAATTTGATAATTATTTTATAAAACAAAATCATAAATTCTTATCCAAAAAAGCCTAGAGCATCATGTTCCTTGCCCAAACAAGCCGGGGCATTGTGCACCCCAAGAGTGACATTAGATACCCTAGACCCTGTTCTATTTGCTCTCCCCAGCCCCTCAGGCTGAGGTCTGAGAAACAAACGTGTCAAATGTTTACTATACCTGCTATCTACTGCGACAATGCTTACCTGGCTGCTTGGTCCCCTAAGGAGCCAATAAAAATGGCAAAGGCATTAACTTGAGGGTCACTTGTTAGGATCTGTGCAAACCGGGCAGGATTTATTCCATATCGCGACAGATTGGCATCGCTTAAGATGATAACAAAGTATTCATCGGCTTCTTCTTTGGTAATGTCCTTGATGGCGTGCTCTGTCCCCTCCAGGGTGTGGTCCCCGCTCATGCAGAACTGTGAGTGGGCGTGCATGGTCTGGGGGGAGAGCCAGGGCAGAAGCCACGCGTGAGCAACTCCTTTTCACAAACATGACTTTTCTACTGCTGGCGTGCCAGTGTGTGGGGCTGACTTTCCTTAGAAACAGGCAGTGTTTAAAGCAAGGAAATATGTATTACCCCAAAGAAGGGCAAGAAGGAGGAGAAAATGAGGAACAGGTTGAAGTTCCAGTACACAGTTAATCTGAAAGATGAACACTGTTTCCACTAGCAAAGGAGTAAATCCATTTTAAAATCATGATGTCTACTGCAGATTTAACCATGTGAAACTGAATTTATCATTCAAAAAGACTAAGAGAAATATAAGATTTAGAATACAGAATACCCTAAAGGGCTATTCTTTCCTTTTTATGGAACATGTCTGTCTGATTATGAGGAGTTCTGATCTTAGATGCTCAAACCCAACAAAACACTGATTATTCTGAAAACATGCAGGGAAAATTTAAATTTAGTTAGTGGAAAGGGGATTTAAACAGGAAGATGGCTTCTATTCAGTGCTTGAGAGTGTGTATATCTACTGCTTCTTCAGTGACGCCTCCTAGTTTTTATCTGACAGAGATTCTCACACTATAGAAGGAACAGATGAATTTACCTTCAGGATTTCTAGTCTCTGCTTGTTATCCTTGGGGATTTTGTTAGCTGAAACAAGGCGAATGTTGTAGCCATCTCCCGAGTGTCCAGCGATGTCGTACTACACACAAGAGAATCAGAGAGCATGGTAGTCAGTCAGCAGCAGAACGATCCTTGGTCCTCTAGACCCGAACTCTGGATTGTTCCAAGTTCAACGTTTGGCCATAAAGGAATGCAGAAAGAGGCAGATGTGCGCTATCCACAAAGGTAAACCATTGTGGACTCATTCCGTTTGAGTCCACCCTCCTCTGAGGTCTCGGCCCCTGGGCAAGAGGTGGGAAGTATGATGAGGACTTTAGGGGCTACCCCAAATTTCATGTGTAAGTCTCAAGGGAGACTGTGTAAGAAGCGCACACATAGTATAAAGCAGAATTCCAGCTGCCATGTCTGTGTTCTCTATACTCTCTCCATAATTGTGGTCAAATCTGGTAAACGTAATGGGATATCACTTATGATTACATTAACTTCCATGACAAAAAGGATCCTGCCGATGTAATTAAGTTTACTCGACTATGAGTTAATCAGAAGGGAGGTTATCTAGTGGTCCTAACCTAATCACACAGAGTCCTTTCAATGCAGAGTGGTTTCCTGGCTGCTGATAGAAAGGGAAGATAGATTTAAAGCGTCATGGAGATCTGACATGAAGGAGTTAACTATGATAGAGATGAAGGGGACCCTAGACAAGAGTATCAGTAGCCCCCAGAAGTTGAGAGTCCAGGAAAAGGGACCTCTGTCCATGATTCGGAGCAACTCAATTCTACCAACAAGTGCAGCCTGAAGCTGCCCCTTCCTCAGAGCCCCAACAGAGAAGCATACACCTCTAATTTCTAAAAGTAAAACATACTCATAGAAATTAAAGCACAAAAAGGTCAAAATTATCCACAATCATATTCAAGATAACTGTGAAAGCATTCTATGACAGGGCCCTTGGGCATTTAGTTCCTTCTAAAGGACATGCCGAGCTGCAGAGTCACGTGCAAACTCATCACCATCAACATAACTCTGGATGATATTGACCATGTGACTGGATAATATGCTTTTCCTTCCACTTGTTAATGCAGAGCATGTATCTTTAAGTTTAGGAAGCTTTTAATTCTCTATCTTCTGGGCACACGAAAAAAGTCACTGAGTGTTTAGAAAAGGTCAGTGCTGGGAGGCAGAATTTGAAAATAAGTCAGAAGTGAACAATGTGGGAGAGGTCAGTCTTTGCCACTTCCACTGTCCCTCTGACCCCTCCCACTGTCCCTCTGAATCTCCCACCTCTATTAAAGACATTTTGTGAAGACAGGAACGTTGGTACACTTGGCAACTGAAGTATCTGTAAGGAAATTAGTGTGGCCTGGGGATGAAGACTTTAAGGGGACATTTGGGATATCTGACCGTCCAGTATTAACAGCTGTCCTCCAAACATCTCCTGTAAGCCCCCACTAGGTGTGATGGGGATGCAATCAAGCCGTGTCCTCTCTGCGCCTCTGAAATAAGCTCTTCAAGGCAAGGTCTTACGTGCTTTGCCTCCGCACTCTGCGACAAAGTTGAGCACGGTTCCCACAGAAACGCCCTGAGAGCTTGCAAACAATGTGGGCCACTATCAGCTCGCCTTTGGTTTGTGGGCTGCATTCTTTTACCATCTAGAAACCAGAATGCTGTTTTCCTAAGCCAGATGACAAATGCAATCTAACATAACGAAGGCTGCCACGTCTGAAATGGGAAGCAGAAAAATTCCTAGTGAAAGTGCCCCACATTAAAACAGGAAGTGGGTGAGGTTATCTAGGAAAGACAATTCCACTTGGGATGGGCCGAAACTGTGCGCTGTGGAGATGATGCTGGAGATGAGGACATTGTATCCATTCCCAGGAGGATATAACTGAAGGGCTACACAGGATGGCTAAACCTTTGAAAACTAGAAATCTGGCTACAAATTTCCAGGTAAAACATGCTCTTATCTCCTACTCTGATAAATGTTACATCTTAAGGACCTGTGAAGCCAGGATCAAATTATGAGTATGTGGCTTCCTTGAAACTTGTGGAACACGGCAATACAGGGAGATCTTGCCTCTGGTCCCGTCTGGCTGCTCCCTAGACCTTGATATACATACACTACCCGAGCCTGCCCTAGGAAGAAGGCAGACCTAAGGAAGGAGCCCATGGAGGACCTGAGAGAAGAGGTGGGACATTCATCAGGGTGGTTAGAAGTTAGATGAAGGCCTGGTCCCTAGGTCCCATGTCCACCACTCCGGGGGAGGGCTTGGTCAGTGGAAAGCTAGAGCAGGAGCTGAGGGGTTATGTATGCTTTGCTTTCTCCCCCCCCCCCACTTTTTGTGGGACTGTGCTTTGAACTAGGGCCTCAACTATGCTAGGCAAGCACTTTATCACTGTGTTCTATCTCTAGCCCTCTTTTTTATTTTGACAGAGGGTCTAAGTATTCCAGGTTAGCTCTGAAATCACTGGTGTATTCAGGTGGGTTGGAACATGCAAAGCTCCCACCTGAGTAGCTGGGCCCAGGCCCTGTACCCCCAGGGTGCTCAAGTACCTAAGAGGGACTCACACAGAGGGAAGGAGCTGATTCCCACGCTGCACTGCGGCAGGAATGACTCAGTTTCTTCCTCCCTTTTAAGGGGTGGTAGGGATTAAATAATGGATGTGACCTGGTAGACCTTTACCCATGTATCTCAACATGTTTAAACAATAATTTCCCTTTCCTTAGAACTGTTTGAACATATATAAACCCACTCTGTTCTTATTTGTGTGAGATTATGTAGCCCAGGCTAGCTTCAAGCTCATGATCCTCCTGCCTCAGCATAACAGGAGTGCGGTATCACAAGCTGAAGTCATTCATTTCCACCCTCTAACTCTCGGCCCTACTGTTCACTCAGGCTGGGCCCTGCCAGTGCCGTCGTGTAAACTGTTGGACAGGCCACACACGTTTCCCTGGGGTAGCACAGGACTCAAAACACAAGAGCCTCATTGTCCCTGTCAACCACCCAATGTTAAAGCTGTAATTTTTCTAAGTGGCCCACAAATTATCCTGGAAATCTTCGAGGAGTCTTGTTCTTAGCATTCAGCATAAATACTAAATGACAGCTGTTGAGCGGGCCTCTCTCTAATGCTTCTTTGCTTTATAATTTGTTTGGATCCCCCTTGCTAGGTTTATTTTGAAAGCCTCGTTCCTTTAGAGGAAGGTATAACAAATAGAGAGCAAAAACATGTCTCAATGAAGACACAGATCTGCATCTGTTAATCCAAGACACTACAGAGAAACAGCGAGCGATTCCCCAAGCTTTTCCTACATCTCTCCTTAAGCTTTTGGTGTCTGGTGACCAATATTTCTATGTCAACTACTGAAGTCCATTCTGAACGGATTCAGTAAACCATACATTTTTGGGGGGAGTCCTATCTCTGGGTAGTAACACAAATATACTCAGTCTAAACCTGATAGGATGACTGTCTCCATATTTAAACTCAAGGAATGTCCTTAAGGCACTGGGAAAGGAGGAATTACAGGCACTCAGCTAAGTGTAACAGAAGGAATTTCTTAGCAGGCATTTCTCTGTGAGTCATCTTTCTATAGTCTTCTGGGAAGTAACATAGCCTTCCTGACCAAGATACCATCAAAGGAATCATGAATACCACACCACATTTGCATGGTGAGATATTAAACGTAGAAGATAAAAGATGGTAAAATAGGTTTACTTTTGAATGAATTGCTGAAAATACTGATTTGGCATAAGTAAAACAGAAAAAAATAGGATTAAAAAAGTAAGAAAGATCCTCAAATGTGGGGTTAAAGTCCTGGCATTTTACTTTCTCGTGGTGTGGACTGGGCCAAGTATTTAACTTCTTTGAATCTTGGTTTTCTCAGCTGTGGAAAGGGGACGATGAAAATGATCCCTAGCCCTAAGGTTCTATGCCAATTTAATACCCAAGAGAAGGAATGGAAAGCCGGCTTCCCGCAGTCTGAGGAGCACTGTGTCTTGTATTCGTCCGTCGAGGGGAGAATGATTCCTACAAGTGAGGTGAAGATTAACCGCACTTTCTACGGAGGGAAAGTCCTCAGAGTTATAAGGAACATGACTCAGGAATTGGTTCTAGAATAATGGCTTTCTTTTTTATTTATTTTTTTCTGTATTGAGGACAGAACATAGGGCCTTGTATATAGGCTAGGTGTCCTTGTTAGCTTTATCATTAACCCAGGAAGAGAGGGCCTCTGTTGAAGAACAGCCTGGTCTGGGGTCCTGTCTGTGAGCGACTGACCGATGGGGGACCCAGCTCTGTAGATAGCTCCATACCTAGACAGATGAACCTGGGCTGTATAAGAAAGCTGAGCACAGCAGTAAGCAGCATTCCTCCATGGTTCCTGCCCCAACTCCCTCAGTGGATGGAGACCTGGGAGTGTGAGCCAAACACGCTTCTCCTCCCTACAGTGCTTTTGGTCTTGGTGTTTGTCACTGCAGCAGAAGGAAACCAGACCACCAGGCTCACATGCACACCTTCATAGAAATACTGTATCTTAAGTTATTGTCTCTCCAAAGCCCAATTTCTGATGAGAGAATAAGCCTATTTTTCTGATACTGTTCTTTGAATGCCAGGCCATTGGTGTTACTGGAGTACTTTGAAAAGAAAGTCTATTTTAAGATGACAATGAAAACTCCCAGGAGCTTGGAGAAAAGAGCAAACTTGAGTGAAGCCAAAGGGGGAGGAAGGTTCCTGGCGGAAAGAGACCAGTTTATACAGCCAACAGCATTCTAAGTGCCGTGTGGACCGCGGGATGCTGATCGCCAGCTTGGAGCTGACGTCAGGAAACTGCTGCTCTGGGAAGATGTGAAGTCAGCTGCTTGAACACTCAGAGGTACTTTAAAGACTTCAAGTGGCTCAGCGAATGTCATGCTGCTGAATTACCTTTCCGTCTCAGTAACTCTCATGCTCGAGGGTCCCTGTGGTTTGGCATGGGCTGTGCTAATGGGGAATAAGAGTGGAGGCAGACTCCAGACTCTTGAGTGAGCGTCCAGGACAGACTGTAACGACCCACAAGTCAGCACTGAACTCTAGCCAAACACAACACAAGCGGATGCCAAGAGGAATGGGGAGCACACAGACCACCACACCGAGGGGTGGGGTGGGGGCTGATGAAGGCTGAGAAGCAAACCCAGAGTTGATGCCTTCATAGCCTGTGTGGAACTGAGGTAGGAGCTTCAGGTCACATGGCTAGGCCCTAAAGACAGCGTGTGATGCTACCCTGGGAACTCCATCACCATCATCTGCTCATGAGTCACTTTCTGTTTTCTGAGGAAGTTACGGACTCACAGTAATTATTACTGGACCTTTTCTTCTTTCAAGAACAAGAAGCTGAAAGTACGAAATAATGATGACATAAGGAATATCAACTATTTCTAAAAACAGACCAAAAAAATAAAGTATTTCTAAATGAGCAAAAATCCACCGATGCGGCTGGAATCTGAGGGGACAGAGCGAGTCTCACTTCTTGTGTTATGTGCACCTATTCCTCGTGTGCCCTCAAACACTTCATTAGAAACAGGAAAAGTGCTCACAGAGTTTGGGACTCTGTCACCCTCCTGTCCTCTACAGAGGGGGCCTTGGAGCCCCAGCAGAGACGGGAGGGCCTGTGGCCAATCATACCTCAGACATGTGGCAATCTGACAGTCTGCAATATGCAAGGATGGAGGGAAGACTCGGAAAGAGCTGAAGAAACAGATGTTGGGGCAGGTTCAAAGGCAGGGCCTTTTGAACACCAGGAGGGCTGCGGCTATTTATACGGGTCCATGGCTGTCTAGACACCCACTGGCCATCGGGGGTCAAAATGATTTAAATACACATTTTCTATTTAAAAAGAAATCAAGATGCAGTCACACATGAGGTGTGGGCCACGAGATGGAAAAGCTGAATGGCAGCCTCAGGAGCCTGCTGCTTCACCTGCTCCAACAGGAGCCCTCTAAAGACTGGCCACCTCCGGCTCCCACAGGAGCCGTGCCATTCTACCGCCATGTTACTCAGAAGCAGAAAGTCTCTTGTCCTCATCCTGTCAGCGGGAGTCTTTGAACTCTCTCATGCTAAGTCAGGTGCTACAAGCATTTGGACCCCTGCACTCACTGCTGGGTGCCGCTCATTCCTTTGCCCAGGGACCCCGGGAGGGCCAGTGGGCTGCATCTTTCACAAGGAGCCTAAGCGAAGTGACAAATCAATCTGTCTTTTGTTTGTAGCATAAACCAGAGACATGGCGTGGGAAAACCAGCTTAAGGCAATTGATTCGAGATTGTCTGTTTCTCGAGGGTTGTTTGATCCAGTACAAAATCTAGATTTCCTATGTTTGTGCTGTGTGTCTGTCCCGGTATCTTATATACCACATCTCTCTTTGGCATGTGCGGTGCTCGGGGTATCTGCTGTGATGCCAGGACTTCCTGTGCGGGATCACGATCAGCTACAGCGGCTGGCAGCACAGCGGCTAGGGAGTCCCTCCCTACACTTGGACCTCTGAAATGGAGGAGTTAGTAGCACAGTGAAGGAGAAGCTGGGGATGAGCAGAAGGCTGTTTTCTCCCAAAGTGCTCCTTCATGTCGGCTGGGGACCTTCATTATTGTCTGTTCACTGTTTGTGGGTAAAGAGAAAGCATAGCAGAGAACAGGACATTGCCAGGTTGTGCACAGACCCCGGCTGGTGATGGGGTGTCAGTGCTAAGGGGGGGGGGGAATGCTAGGATGAGGATGCCCAGTGAAACTTGAGAACAGACTTCCGTGTTTGTAGGAAACATCACACAGCTTGTTGCATGCTTTTCTCTGTGGGAACCAGAGGTTTATCAGATCCTTCAATTGCATTACTATTAGAACAGGGAAGCAGCGGGCCTCCTTCCCTGCGGACAAATGAGCTGGCGAGTGGACGGTGTCCGAGGTTCTGGGTGGAGTCTGCACCATTGCTGACTCACTCCTGAGTGGAAGCGATCCCCAGCTCGTGCTGTGTGGTTACCTTGAACTTCTCCTCATAGTTCTCGAAGGCTTCCATGACCATGCACACGGCCTCCATGGAGCGCTCCAGCCGGCGATCCACCCCGTTGAAGCGGTACATACTGCCCGAAACGTCCACCACCAGGCGCAGGCGCTTGGGTTTCTGCTGTGGGCTACCCAGCTGAGGGAGGGAACGGCGGAAACCGTGGTCAGCAGAAACCGTGGTCAGCGGTCACCCTGGGCTCTCATGAGTGCTGCAGTGCCAGCCCAAGGTGGGCAGATCTGCCCCAGACTCAGGCCTGCACAGGGCTGTCCCAGCGGGTGGAGGGACCACATGGGAAGCGCTTCCTCTGAAATACAGTAAAAGCTGCCTTCTGGAGGATGTCAGCTTAAAAATAGTGGTTTAAAAATATAGACCTGGAAGGCTAGAAACCCCAAGTCGTTTACGCTATGTCTCAGTACCCACCCCCGCCTGCCCCATGAGAGCGTGTGTAATTGGAGGGGAGCCCACATCAGCTTCACTTGTATCTGTTACGCAGTCACTTGAAGATTCTCTACCTGGGCTGAAGAGGGGCTAGCCTGCTAAGGCACGGCTATGAGAGAGAAGTCTGGCCAAGAAAGTAAGGAAGCATTTTCAGAACGTCTCAATTCTTTAAGCATTTTTTTTTTTTTTTTTTTGGCCAGTGAACTAGTATTTCTTTTTTCTTTTTTTTGGCAGTTAAAGTGGCATTGAGCTGCTGTCTGGCAAAAACTATTGATTAAAACGTGAAACCTTATGGGAGTGGTTTGGAGCCCAGATCTGCCAATGTGGAAAATTAAAAAGAAAAAAGTTAGTCAGTAGCAATAAATACGAAAAATCCCAGATTATTCTGTTAAATACTTGTTGACATGCATGAAAAATAATGAGCAGAATTAATGATTTCAAGAAAATACTATAGGGGTCCGGTGAGAGGGCTTGGTAGGTAAGGTGCTGGCCATCAAGCCTGACAACCTGAGTTCAAGTCCCAGAGCTGCACGGTGGAAGGGGAGAACTGGCTCCCACAAGTCCTCAGACTTCCACATTCCCGCTGTGGCACGCACGGCCCCCACACATACACAAGACAGATCAATAAAAACTGGAAACACCATAGATGCTGAGAGGATAAATAGCAGGAAGCCAGCGGAATACATTCCTTTAAAACTTCTGAGTCTGCCCTAGATAGAAGTGGTGGCACACACATCCATGACCAAGTCACAGATGTGTCCGAATGCTTGCTTACCACAGTGACTCAGTAAGGGACGCAGCTGTTGATTCATGGCAACGGCAGAGGAATAAGAGCCCCCAAATTACCACCAGATCCACTCTGAGTAAACATTTCAACACAGTGGCGCGTCCACTCTCTCTCACTGCACCCTGCGCTCAGCCGCTACTCAGCAGGTTTGATTATCCAAGACCACAGAAAACCCGAGTTCACTAACATTCAATATTTGACTACACTGCCTCGGTACGACAAATGCTTATTTACTATAATTAGTGTAACTTAGGGCAGAATTCCTTGTTTTCCAATAACTGAAGGCATTTGATGGACACAGACTGACTTCCAGGAGAGCAGGAAGCCACGGAGATTGCTCTGTTGCTTGAAGAATCCTCTGGGATCACAAACAATAGTGTCTCCGTTTCTCTGCCCACGGAGTACCCACTCTGCATCTAGGGAGTGGACCTGTAGGCAGCGACATTGTGGCTTTCTGGAGGTTCTGCTGATGGGATACCAGTGGTCAGTACTTGTTCTCTTGCTTCCCTCTGAGGTTGCCTGGGCTGGGTGGGTAGGAAGGCTGGCTTTCCGTCTACTCAAGGCTATCTCTATGAACTACCTTCTTCAGCTCGATGAACTAGCATCTTCAGGACTTAAATTTACTCCCTTCTCTGCCTGGTTGGACTTTAGGTCACAGTTTGATCCCTGCTGCTAAGACCTCTGGATCTGATGGAGGATTTTGAGACAGGGTATCTTTACGTAGCCCTGGCTGTTCGGGAACTCGCTGTATAGATCAGGATGCCCTTGAACTCACAGAGCCTCTGCCTCCTGAGTCTTGGGATTAAAAGAATGTATCACCAGGCCTGGCCCTTGTATCAACTGTTTTTAAAAGATCCTATATATATATTGTGTGCGTGTGTTCCATGCCTTGATGAGACTTTGTATTTATCTGTCCTTACATAATGCTTTCTGTAGGTGCATATTCTGGGCTAATGATGTTTTGACACATTTCATGAACTCTCTACAGAAGACTGAACTATGTGGATCTGAGGCTCAGTGCTCCCCATTACTTACTTGAGGTTCCAGATCACCCCGACGTTTGTAGATGGCTTTTTCTCCAGCCAGCCCATCAATGATCTTGGCATCGTCTAGTTCCCCAGTAGCTTGGTGTCTTAGCCACTGTCTTTCTTTACCTTTGGCCTGCAATGTCACAAACACATGCGGATGAATCTTTATGTACTCTGTCCTATAGTTCTTTGACACACTTCTGTGCATGAATAATAGGAAACACACTGGGATCCTATCAGTAGGAGATGGTTCTGCAAGAATGTCGTCACATGTTCCCTGCTCTGCTTACAAGAAAGACTTTTTGACTGTGTTCTGTCAGTGATAATTGTTTTAACACGCAGAACAATACAAAGAACACACACAAAGGACATATGAACAGGAAGACAGTATGCAAATGAACCCCAGGGGAAAGTTCAATGTCTGGAAATGTAACGATGACGTATTTCTTACCGATTTTCTGTCACAGAGAACCTAGAGAATTTATGAGGTAACAAAATAATCAGCTTTAACTTGTTAACAGTCAGAGTCTGTAAGCCGATCTTCAGCGGTCTCCCTCTGGACAGCAGCTTTGCTACTCAAATTCCTGAGACTTACGTGCAAACTAAAGCAGCTGAGGGGGGGACGGGAGCAGCCTGTGCCCCATGCAGCTCTCTGCTTCTCGAGATCTGGAAATCATCTGAATTACTTTTTGAAAGGTATTTCCATGGTTTTTTTTTTTTTTTTTTTTTTGCCATGGTAACTTACAACTATGCCAGGTTGCCCAAGAGGACAGTTAAATGATAAAGAACCTTGGAGAGTTTTATGCCAACTTGACACAAGCTAAAGCCATCTGAGAGGAGGGAACCTCAAACTGAAAAAAAAAAAAGCCTCCATAAGATCAGCTGTAGGCAAGCCTGTAGGGCATTTTCTTAATTAGTGATTGATGGGGGAGCTCCCTGCCCACTGTGTATGATGCCATCCCTGGGCTGGTAGCCCTGGGTTCTGTAAGGAAGATGGCAGAGCCAGCCATGAAGGGCAAGCTTAGGAGCACCCCTCTATGGCCTCCGTGTCAGCTCCTGCCTCCAGGTTCCTGCTCTGCTTGAGTTCCTGTCCTGACCTCTTCAATGGCGAGCAAATAAACCCTTTCCTCCCTGCAGGGCTTTCCGCTGTGGTGCTTCACCATAGCAACAGTAACCACGACAAATCCTAACATCCCAGTCAAGGCGCAGGATTGTGAGAGCCCATGACCACAGCTACATTGGCATGTACACCAAAGGAGCTTTGGAAATGCAAATCAAAATGTGGAGGAGAATGGAATTATAGTAAGAATTTGAGGATTTTATATTTGCTTTACGGTAACAGAAAAGGGTTTAGATTTAGTTTACTCCAGCTGTGACAGGCATTAAAAATTGCCAAAAGAACGTGATAAGACGCAGGAGTGAAATCATTACTGGCTAGTATGGTCATGGAGCAGCTAGGGGGGTGGGGTGGGGAATCCTCAGGTTGGTGTCTATGATTCATGAAAATGAGTGAATGGATGCTTAGCAGTGGCACATGTTATCTAACACCGCATAGTATCCTATACCAGTACAGACCCTATGTTCCCCTGAACCCAGCTCAATAATCCAACTTCTGTACTGCTTGATGGCAGCTAACCACTGCAACCGTCTTCACACCGACCTTTCCGAGCTGCTAAGCATGTGAGAGTCAGTCCTCATCATCGACAGGCAGTGGCAGCCACTGCTCTGCAGTGCTGTGCCTTCTGAGCACCAAAGAATGTCAGGTCTGACAGGAAGCCTGTGCATTACCAACCAGTCAAGAATGACAGGAGAAGCCAGGTGGTGGTGGCACACCCTTTAATCCCAGCACGAGGGAGGCAGAGGCAGGTGGATCTCTGTGAGTTTGAGGCCAGCCTGGTCTACAGAGAAAGTTCCAGGACAGCCAGGGCTGCACAGAGAAACTCTGTCTCAAAAAACAAACCCAACAACAACAGACAGAGTGGCAGGAAAAGGACGAAGCCAAGCCCGACCTCTGGCTCAGGGGAGCGGCCTGCGAAGAATGTCCGCCTGACCTCTGATCACACAGCAGGAAACGAGGCTAGAAGACTAGGTTTGCCCCATCCTCCTACACCCGTAGCTACATATCTATCTCACCAAGACTTTACATGATCTAAGCTCTGTCCCAGTGTGTCCGTCCTATCTCCACGCACTCATGGAATTTTTGACAAGAATATACATGTGGGCAACTGCCCACCAGATCTAAAATATCCGTGCTGGTGATCTGGGAGTTCCTCATTTCACGTTTATATTAATATACCATTATTCAAACACTGTAATTTTCATAAAGGAATATATAAATATAAAATATATAAAATTCTCTTAAAATCCAAATTTTAAAAAATTAAAAGGGGCAAAACCTGCTGTTTTTCTAAATGGACAAACTGTCCAATTATGTTCTAAATATTTATGTTGACAGTCATAGATTAGCACTATGTTCCGAAGACGCTCAGCCATGGTCAGAGAACTTCTTATCGGTGGTGGCAGCTGACGTGAGTGCTCACCGTGTACAGGACATCTGTATCACCACATGTACGGCCCAGGAAGGAACGCTGCAGCAGAGATGAAGGATGGGAGGGGCTATGATAGAATGCCACGGTCACTGCAAGCGTGAACTAAGAGCAGCTACAGCTACCTGCACAACACACACAAGATGGGGCTGTCAGCATTCCGTCGTGGACGGCAGCAGGGCTCGTGAGGTCCCTACTCTAGCCCGAGGAGCTATTGGCAGTTCATGGTTGTGGGAAATTAGATTATTCTTCAGTGCTACAGGCACTGGTAACTTGCTTATGTTCTGGTAATAACCCCATACCCACCCTCATGGAACCCCCAGTAAACCCAGTGGATCTCTAAACAAGACACACAAGCTGGAGGGACACTGGAGAGGAAGGAGTTCAGAAGTGGGGGTGGGTGGGTTGGAGGGTTGTGGGGACATATGATCAAAATACATTATACACACACGATCAGATTGTCAAAGGATAAACATTTTTAAAGGGCAGACATTTAATTAACAGTATGCCTTCTTTATTAAGGACCTGCTCAGTGTGCACGTGAAAACATGTCCAACACTCTGCATCATTAGGGAGCTGCAGGTTAAAACAGCCATGAGATATCACGCCAAGCCTAGGGATGGCCAGAATCCAAAACTCTGATAGCACCAAATGTGGGTGAGAATGGGGGATGGTGGAAAGGCTACAGCCATGTGTGAAGACAGTTTGGCAGTTTCCTGCAAATCAAACTCACTCTTACCACCCAGCAACTGCATGCTTTAGTATTTACACAGCGAGTAAGAAACCTGCATCTTTACAGAAATCCGTACATGTTTTATGCAGAACTGCAAGATGTAAATGCATAAACTGTGGTGTATTCTGGCAATGGGATATTATTTAGTACAAAAAAAATGAGCCATTAAGTCTGTAGTGATCTTGCTGTACAGTGACCAGAGCGCCTTGGTTATCTTATGGGTTACCAATGTATGGGGCTGGAGAGATGGATCAGTGGTTAGAGCACCCACTGCTCTTGCAGAGGACACAAGTTCAGTTTCCAGCGTCCATGTGGAATAACTCCAGCCCCAGGTAATCTGAGCGCCACTTCTGGCCTCTCCAGATACTGCACTCACACGCACAGATGCACAAGCATATGCACAGTCATAAATCTGCCTATGATCTCAAGACTTAAGAGACACAGGCAGGAGAATGGCAAATTTGAGGTTAGCTTGAGCCTCAAAGGCCCTGTTTCCACCCACTGGGGGTCCTACACTTTGTGTTCAATTTTAATATTTCCCTAGTAATTTAACTTCTATTGGCTATTATAAAAGCAGTTGCCTGTGATGAAGGAACCCAATCTGAGTGGGACTGAAGCTGTGTTTTGGAGAGCTGTCTAGCTGGTTTCTGGCCACACTTTGCACACTCACCGGGGAAACACCCATGGCTACCGGGATTACACAGCAACGTCAAAACAGCTGGAGGGGTTTAGTTACTTAGTCACACAGGAAGGGGGTCAAAGTTTTGGCTGCAGTTTGAGGTTTTATAGTTTACATGAGGCCTCATCCATTCCTGGCCAGTAGCTTTGTTTTTAAGTATCCTCATGAATATGACCTGACTATAGACCTGCCTGAAAACAGCCCCCCATGGCCTACATAACGATTCAACAGGGAACATGAGCAAATGCTGTGTTGGCATCTGGCTATGGCTAATGGTCGTATATAAGAATTACATGTAGGATGGAATACTGGAGTCAGAAGAAGGTAACAGGAGCCTGACTTCGGGCTCAGACCCCTGCATCATTGACCACACGACCCAGGAAACTGTGCTACCTATGTAGTCTTTAGTTTCATTATTTATAAAATGGGGGCAAAAGATCTATATTCCAGGGGCCTGTGATGCCTGTGATGGCTCCCAGCTGGACCGCTACATCCTTAGATTTTAAAATTAGGTGTCTAGTTAATCATTTGTGGAGTTCTTTCCTTGGCAAATGAAAGTTTATCATGCTTTGGCATAGTTTAGCTCTTTTTAAAAATGAAGACAGAGGGGCTGGAGAGATGGCTCAGTGGTTAAGAGCATTGCCTGCTCTTCCAAAGGTCCTGAGTTCAATTCCCAGAAATCACATGGTGGCTCACAACCATCTGTAATGAGGTCTGGTGCCCTCTTCTGGCCTGCAGACATACACACAGACAGAATATTGTATACATAATAAATAATAATAAAGAAGACATAGGGTGGAGAATGGCTCAGCAGCTAAGAGCAGAGGAAGTGTCTCCAGAAGACTGGGTTCAGTTTCCACCCACCATGAATGTCATGCATACGTATGACATTCTTCATTCATTCACACACAACAATAAAAATAAAAAATAAAAAGGAAGTCTCAAAGTTTTGGGTTAAGACAGGATTACAGCTATACCATACACTCTAATATCTAGCAAAACATGATGAACAGTCCTTCAAAAGAACAATACCAAACAGTACACTGAAGGCAACCAAAATCAGAAACTCCAAGGGAAGGAAATGTAAGGGAGCAGTGCAGAGTCTGGCTCGACTCTCCCCACCAATCCCCCAAAGCTTTGCTCTCTGGACAAAATAATCTAAGAGCATGCATCATTTAGGGAATTTGCTGAAAAGAAATAACAGTTTCTCCTTAGGAAATGCTGAAGTATCTTAATCACTATTTAAGCGTTGCTGGTCCCGAGGCACCGAGAGCATTGTGAAAGAGGGCAGAGCTAGGTCAGGGAAGGGCAGGAAGAGGTGGTGAGGATACAGAGAAAGCATCCCCTGGCTGATCTAATCAGTCCCTCTGCTTCTTCAGGGGCAGTAAAATGATTTGTGGGCAGAGAGTTCTATCTGTGAACTTCCAGGAGAGGTGAGATGTCCATAGATCTTCCCCAGGGGAGTCAGGAAGTCACTGTCTGGGAGGGTTACTGGTAAAATTCCCGCTTCCTAGACAGGAAGAAAGGTGATGTCAGCTATTTTCCCCTGGAGAACTTCGCTAAGAAAATCCTGGGGTGAGTACAGTTTGTGTCCATCCTGAAATGGCTTTCTACTGCTCAGGGCACAAGTAACTTTCCCCAGCTGTTTTGGTGTACGCCCAAGGAAAGGCTACCTGTAAGTTATCCAGGATGACTCGGAGAGCGTGCACCTGCCGCTGGACCGCGCCAGAAAACCTCTCATAGGTGGCGGCGTCATACTCGCTCATCTGGATCTCCTTTAGCCTGAAACCAGAGGGGGAGAGAAGACAGCTGCTTACGCCGTGTTTGTAGGAGCCTTTTACCCTTGCTTGCATACGGGTAGGACTCCAGCAATTCCTTGGTGACTCAATGACTTTGAGGAGAAAAAGCAAGGGATGATGTCACCAGCAATGCCCCTAGATTTAAAGAATAGGAATGCCCACAGGTGTACTGGTAACTGTTGAACCAGCTGTCCCCCAGGACAAAGGAAGAAGCCCTGACTGTACTGCATGTGTGACTTCTCTCATGCAAACAGTCCCACTAGTTGACTCACAAGCACCTTTAGCTGTGGCTCCAGGGGATCTGATGCCTTCTGCTGGCCTCAGAGATACTTCATTTAAAGTCTAAACAAAGCACAGTCATTTGAAGCTAACCCTAAATAGGAGGGTCTTTCACACAGTGGATGCTCTCAGGTTTTCCAATGTGACAGCCACAGTGCACTGATCTAACATTTCCATGCACGTCTATAAATATAAAGGTGCTGATTTCAGGACAAAGGAATAAGGAATTCCTCTCTCAAGAGCCTAAGCATGATACAGTCTTCACATTTTTTTTTGTGTATGTGTAGACACAGAACCTATATGCATAGCTGAAATTATATATAAAGTCTATTTATCACCCGAGGTTGGGAGAAGAACCTCAAATGAGGGAGAATGAGCAGTTTCTATTCTTCAATCCCAGGTAAAACACCAGGAAAATTACAGTCGGAAGGGCGGAAGCTCAGAACTCCATTTACGTCTGTGATAAGACCACGAGTCTCCAATCTGCAGCACAGTGACAGGCACAGAGCGACACTCAATACATGCTGTTACGTAATACTCTGAAAGCACTGGCTATCAAAAAGGTAAATACTGATAAGGCCACCATAATATCCAAACGCCACCCCCAAGGTGACAAGCCCAGACGCCCTTCTGAATCCTATTGCCTTGCTATTCTAAAGAACAAAAGGGAATGTGTGTGAGACTTTGCCTCTTAACAGTACCTCTTCTGTTTAGTCTTGACAATTCCCTAATTCTCTGTAAGTTTCATTAGCTTAAATCATATCACCGTGTAAAGGAAACGGAAGCTGGGCACAATGAAAACTGTAGGATACGCCATGTACTACTTCATGCCTAGTCAACATGTGCTTTCTCAGAGAACCCAGGCTAGTGCTGACTGGGAAACGTAGGGACAGAGCTTGTCCTTGGGGCAGGGTAGGTGGGAAAGGAAACAGGAGACACCCAGGCAGCTGGTAAGTCACCTGGAGCAGAGCGGCCTTTGGAGAGAGCAGAACTAGCTTTAGCTACATAGCTATCTCTGGGGTGATCATCTTGCATCCCCAAAAATCACATGCTATTTTAATTATGAGGTAACCTGGAAATCATATTTCAGATTGCAACAGCCTTCACAAAGAACACTCAGAAGATATTCACAGTGGACAATAAGTCCTGAATCTTAAAGCAGGGAATGGAAGAAGAAAGCAGGAAATTTGAGCCTCTGGGTTCGAGTGCCTCCTATTGCTGATATTCTCAGGCCCCTCAAATGGCCTGCACACGTTTCTGCTTCCTTCCCTTTGGGCAAAGCTGCAGTGTGCAGCTTCGTCACACCCGGGGAACCAATGAGGAGCGTGCTGTTGATGTGGTACCTGTCTAAAGGGTGTATTTATCATTATGAAAGAGTCTGGGAATTTTTGTCCTTATCTTTTTCTATAGGCTAGACTTAAATACTGTAATTTGGAATCAAGTATGAGGGAAGCAACATATGCTGAGATCTACTGATTGGCTGAGATGAAGCTGATTGGCTCTGCAAACCACATGGGTGACCAGCCCACCAGGCAGCTCTTCCCTGCTGTCAGTCACTTGTGGGTGACATTCTGTACGTGATCTACAAGTCTTACCCTGGTGTTCCTCTGTTAGTCAACTCTGATCAATTCTTAACGTGCAGGGTCAATATCTGGTTTCAATCAATGCTAACTGATGTCGTGAGGCCACCGGTCACATTAGGTCCTTCGTACCGCAGGACTGGCGAGGACTGCCTAGTCCCAACCAGGACCGACAGGGGTGCCATCCAGGCAACCCCTCCAGATGTGGTTTCATCATCTGTAGATTTACCAAGCATCCACAAATCTTTCCTCATTAACTAAACATTAGTTCATTAGCGAGATACACGGCCTGATGTGCCATACATACTTTTAGAAAGACATAAAGCACACATGTACGTCATTTTATTGAAAAGAATCAAGTCGTTAGCAGGGACCTGGAACCACAGATGTCACCACAGATTCCAAGGACAAGTGCTAGCAGGTGACATGGGCCTCCTGAGTGCACATGTCGTGTTTTGCCACACTCCAGGGTCTGTCCTCATGGCCCGAGGGGCTGTAAATGCATCAGGACTGACCTCACTGTGCCGTCGGAAGCAATCAGATGATGGGAGAGAATTATTGCTACAAAAATGAATGTACGTATAAGGCTTAAATGTGGGTCTGTGGGAATTCTGTCTTATTTCAGTGCTTACATGTAGACACAGTCTGTAATATTTATGACAAGATGAAATAATATCTTGGTTTAGCTTCAAAACAATCCGGAGTAGAGAATGAGAATGGTATTGGGGCGGGGTCCACAGGCTTCATGTTGTTTTCTTCCACTGTGGGCTTGAAAAGGTCCATAATAAAAAGTTAAAGGCAAATTTTTGGCAGCCCTAAGTAGATACTCACTAAATGGGTTGCAAACCCCATTTCTGTCTGAGTATTTTCCCCCTTGGTGTTTGGTTGTGCCAGCTTTCCCAGGACCTCTGTGTGGTTTATTTCCTCCTTCTGACACCCTGCCTGCCCCCTCCCTTCACGGCCTTAAGGAACTCTCCTCCTCTCCTCTGCTGAGCTGCTCCTCTGCAGTACTGAAGACTCAGGGATGGTCCCCATTCACTTCCCTCTCCAGTCCCTGTCTCAGAGCCACTACATTCGATTGTCTCAGGATCACAGGTGACCCTTGACCTTTCCCCCTGTAGGTTCTTATTCTAGTGGCAACCAGAGAAGAGGTAGCTTACTCATGGCTAAGTACCACTGCAGTCTTTCTGCCTCCTGGGGAGGTCATGGGTCAGGGTACTCTGTATGTCCGTGTAGGTAAATCAGACGGGATAGTTGTGTGAAGGCTGGGGTACGGCAACAGCAGCCATTCATTGACGGAAGAGGAGAATGACGCATGCCTAATTATTAGTTTTTCTTCTCAAAGGAAATGTTATTATTCATAAGAAATGTCTAGTAAGACTTTTCATTATGACATGACTTCCCTCCCACGTTTTCTGAGAGATTGCTACCACTTTGATCCCTAAGACGTCACCCACCCTCACAACTTCTCTGAGAAGAGAGTGAGAAGCTGCTCGTCTCCAGAGAGGGCAGCACTGACTTACAGCGGGCATAGATTATTCACCTGCTATACCCACGGGGGTCCTGAGGCGGGCAGGCTTTCCTGAGGGCGTGGCAGGCGGGCCCAGCATTTCTGTCTCTATTGTTCTCTGCTGTTTACTTGTAGGATGTGAAGGCACGGCACGTAACAACATACCAGATGTTCCACGTGGGAGGAATTGCGTAACTCACACACACTCGGGCGTGTTTTTGTCTGGCTGCCCCGGCTCCTCCACTAGGACCAGAAATGGAAATCTGCCCCCCCCAGTTTGAAAGTGTGTGTGCTGCTGCTTTGCTGAAGAGCACATGCGGCTTCTAGAGAACTATCATCTATCCCGTGGATTCCTCCTTTCTAGTAGGGGCTGATCAGAGTAGCCCAAAGCAGCCGTGGTGCATCAGAACCCCGAAGGCTCATCTGGCTTGGACTTTCAGGTTAAGCCCGCTGACAGAGCCTCTCCATGCAACCCCACAGCCACCTCTCTTCAGCTGTTCCAGGCAGGCAAGGGGGCACTTTCCACCACTGACACACATTGTGTCCTTATTTTTTCTTTTCTGGAATGTTCTAGCTCTTTTCTTATCTCCAAATCCTAAATTAGTATAGGCCCTGTCTCGTGTTAACCCCAGGGATTTTGCCTTCCTCGGTATTATCCCAGGACAAAGTCCCGTACCTTGTACTTAGCAGTGTGTGCGCGCGTGTGTGTGCGTGTGTGTGCGCGCGCGCGTGCGTGTGTGTGCACGTATGCACTTGTCATCTGCACTGCTCTAGATGCACAGGGAACACTCACCTCTGCTGAAATGCTTTCTGGGCCATCTTTCTTGCAGCTCTCTTGACATGCTCAGGAACAGCATCCTTTTCTGCCTCAGAAACCTGATACACTGGGTGGCCCGCATCCAAGCGATAAGGACCCCCTTTGCCACCAAGACCTGCAGTGTCTCTTCCCCCTGGAAAGAAAATATGGGGGCTTAGTCGTCATGTCTAGAGGCTGGCCACAAAACAGAAGTCAGACCATGGCTTTAAGACAATCCTGTGAAATATTAACTGAACTAGTAATTAAAGCCTCAAACACCTTTGCCTGAACACAAAGAAACCCCTGTTTAGGGCAACTAACCTTTTATTTCATCCATCCCAATCTGCCCATATTTTAAGGTTCAGTCCAAATTCAATTTGAGCGCTTTATCTGATGGAGGGATTAATGATTCTGTGTGCTGTTTGCAGCCCTTTAATACTGCTTCTTACCAACTACTCGACGTCTGGGGCATCTGTTCTCCCGCCCTGGACAGAGGCTCCACCATAGTGCTGAGAGACACTGCACAGTGGCTAACTAAAGGGGCACTCTCCTTCTAGTTACCCGCTCTCCCTAAAACATCCAAGTGAGTTGCAAATAAATTTTCTTTTGTTTTGAAAATAACAAAAGTGATTGAGAGATTAAATGACTTCTTAGTGACCTCATATCACTCAGTCAGCCAAGATTTGAAGACAATTATTATGCAGATTTGGGCATTCAGTTTTGAATAATGCACAACAGATAAACATCATCAGCTTGAGAACAGTTTTTCATTATAAGCTCAAGTTTACATGCCTGTAAGAATACGTCATGCAACACTGCATAGCTATTTATACTAATAAGAAAGAAAGTTAGATGCCTGTAAAGCCAGGTAGGTAGCAATATAAGGTGGTAGAGACACTGGCCAATTACAGAGGAATGCTTGGTGTAATATATGCTCATATTTAAATCATTGTATTGAGCAAAGAAAATATGTACATCTATTGGCTACCTTTGGCCTGTGTGTGAATGTTATTATCTCTGCTCCTAGGAAACCAGCAGCGAGGTCCCTTTTCCACCTCAGACACCTGAAACACTGGGTGGCCTGCGTCCAAATGATAAGGACTCACATGTAATTTGGGAACTTACTAAGAATCCAATATTACAGAGGCAATGCCACGCTGCACAGTCTAGCATAGTACTGTAAACTAGTTGCATAATTAAGGCAGAGTAAGAAACTGGTTTCAACTCAACAGCTGGGTCTTCAGTGTCTCAGTGCTCGTCTATAACATGGGATGGCGTTCCCTGCCTTACGGGGTTTCCACCAACCTACACTGCTTGGGAATCAATCTGGTGAGCAATAAGCGCTATGTAAGTGACCCCTGGTGATAATTACTGGATTCCAGTGACACAAGAGTGGGGTCATTTCTAGATTCGTGTGCTGGTAAACTGGAAAGCTTCTCGACTTTGGTTCAATTATGTGACTCTGCCCCATTAGAGCTTTGATTTGTCTAATGAACTAAAAATAAGAACTTGGAGTGAGCTGCTTATGAAAGTCCAGATGGGTCATTTCCTCTGGGGAAATACCACGAGAGCAGTAATATCTACCAATCATAGTATTTTACCCTTTTGACTGAGCACATCTTATTTCATTTAGAAGTGGGTGGTGGGAGCCGGGCGGTGGTGGCGCACGCCTTTAATCCCAGCACTCGGGAGGCAGAGGCAGGCGGATCTCTGTGAGTTCGAGGCCAGCCTGGTCTACAAGAGTTAGTTCCAGGACAGGCTCCAAAGCCACAGAGAAACCTTTGTCTCGAAAAATCAAAAAAAAAAAAAAAAAAAAAAAAAAAAAAAAAAAAAAAAAAAAAAAAAAAGGGGTGGTGGGAAATTCCTCCTATCCTATAAGATGTATGATTCCCGGTTTCCCCTTCCAGCCAATGTGTGGTAGAGAGGCGTGCTGGTGGGCAGGGGTGAGAAGCAGAGGGTGCAGAGCTGTGTCTGGCCCGACCTGCTTCCTGCTGGAGGTCCTCCCTGAGGACCATGACCCGAGCATAACGCTTGTCAGTCACTTTGATGAAAGGGAGGAAGGAGCCACACTCTCAGAGGTAATGTGAGTGGTGGCCAGAGCAGGTCACGCAGCCCCTCAGGAGAGGCAGCTGGGAGGGAGAAAGAGTTCTTTTCTCCACTCCACAGAATTTTAAATTCATTTTATCTAAATGAAAAATGCTTGCAGCTGAGCTTGGACTCGCATCAACCGGTCCATAAGACACAGGGGAAGAAAGCATCGATGATGGAGAAGAACCAGACGGGCTGGTGGCTCAGGGCCTGCCCGTCAGCACACCTCTCTACCACACACTGGCTGGAGTTCAATGTGGAGAAGTCTGCAGGGCACAAGTGGCAGGCAGAGAAAGACAAGTTGAAGTGTGGAAGCCTTGACCAGCTGAAAGAAACGAGGCCTGGGAGGCAGACAGGATGTCACATCTGAACAGGCACTGGAGCTAGTAGATGCACCTTTAATAACAAATGAAACTTCCCTTCTGCGTAGGCACTGCTGGGAAGCTGACATCTGGCCAGCTCATTCCACAATGCATTCCATATGGATTAAATATTGTTGGCTTGACACTAACTTCCAGATCAAAGGACACTCCTAAAAATAGCCTTTCTTTAAAGCTGATGCTCGATGAATAAACAGAGCAGGCAAGAAGTCCCGGGCTTATTTGATAGCATATTGTCTCAGCACAAAACCCCATTTCCTGCCAAGGCCTTCAAGGCCAAGAGGCACAGAGCATCCTAAGGGAAGGTGATGGACTGAGCTGTGCCAGCGCTCCTCCTGGCCGAGATAAGCCAGACAGTGCGCAGTCTGGCCCCGTTCCTGTGCTCCGCAGATGTGTCTGCTGCAGCTCCTGGGCGGGAAGAGGAGACGGTGGCTTGGGAACAATGGTCCAGGAGAGCAGCCAAAAGGAAGGACTGGCACCCGGCCATTGAGCAGAGCACATGGACCTTATCTCAAGCCGTGTCCCTCCCTCCACACACTCCCTGCTCAGCTGTGAACAAGCACCATTTCTTCCCCAGGTTGGTCGGTCAAGAACTCGCTGTCAATTCCTGGCACAATTTCAAAGGCAAGGAATTGAAAGAAGGGATCAATGTTTCAAGTCTATGCTCTTTAGCCCAACCATTCTGCTCCATGCTCTAAATTCGTAACTAATTTAATGTTTCACATGACCCCGTGAGGCAGATAACGTTCCTGGCTCCTCCTTTACTGATGAAGCAACTATGAGGTGGGGGACACAGTTTTAGGTCAAAGCGTGGCAGAGTCTGTGGGGTGCCAATGCCAGGCTTTCTGCACATCTTGATGTCATGCAGAGACAGAGGGAGAGGGGCTGAGCAGGGCAGCCAGTACCAGCTCAGGTTAGAAAGCTGAGCTGACAGACGCAAGAAAATTTGGGACGACTCAGAATACACATACTACCAACCTGTTCCACCAGCCCAGGTATTGCCACCCACGTGGGGCATGTTGTCTGGGTCCTCCTTGCCATGTTTAGGGTCACTCACATCTTCATTACTGTCTCTTTCGATTGTTATCTGAGAAGGAAGAGTTGGAACATGGTCACTGTCCTGTGAATGCCGGGAAGTGCAGGACTGATTGAGCTAGTTCCTGAGGTGTGCGGAAAAATCTTCATCATCACATTCAACATCAATTTGTGGGGAAGCAAAATTATTTTTTTTAAAAAAAGAAGTTCTTTGAAAAGAAAACGAAAGGAGCAGGGGCTGAGCTCTTTCAGCTTTAGTGTTCTGGCACAGAGAATGCTCTGAGATCTTATGCAAAACGGGGGATCCATGGAAACAGGAAAATGGTTCTTACCATTTCCCAGTGGGCTAAAAGGCCCAGTTCCTCATCGATCCAGCCTAGTCACCACATATGCATCAACCCATTTAATTTTCAAAGGTATGAGCAATGCCATTTTATTTAAAATATATATAAAACAAAAATCAGAAAATACATATTATGTAATAGATTTAGGTTCCATATTCCCACATATATTAAACATTGCTTACTTATTTTTAGATGCACTGAAGCATTTTCATATTGTGTAGTTTTCCTGATTAATCTGTATGTATTTTCAGACCATATTTACAATTCTTGGGATTCAAATAAAATAAGTGACATTTAAAAAAAAATAAGGACATTTTAGCTTTATCTATGACCGGTTGTCTCCATTCAATTTTCATACATCTTCCAAAGTTCTTTATTTTTAGATGATATACCAGCACACATACACAAACACACACACACACACACACACGCCAAAGTGAGTGATCAGAACTGTTCATCCAATAAAATACAGACCATTACTTGAACTCCATGACCATCTTGCCCAGTACTGTGACTGATTCAGTCCAAATGTGGTAAATGACCAATGGTCTTTCGGTCAAAGCCATATGTGGCTGAACAACAGCAAGACTAGTTTGATTATGAGGATCTTGACACTCTTAACAGCTCATTCTAAAAGCATTGTTTAGGGTTTGCCATGTATGCATGAGCACCTGAGTTCAAATCTCCAGCACATGAGCTCTCTAGTCAATGGGTGGGCTCAGGCTTCAGGCTCAGTGAGTCCACTACTGAAGGAAGCCAGGGCAGGAACCTGGAGGCAGGAACTGAAGCAGAGACCATGAAGGGGTAATGCTTTTTTATACCACCCAGGCCCACCTGCTCAGGGTGGGCATCACCAGAGGGTTGGGTCCTTCCACATTTATCACAAATCAAAAAAAAAAAATGCCCCAAGACTTGCATATAAGCAATCTGATGGAGACACTTATCAAGGTTTCTCTTCCCAGATAACTCTAGCTTATGTGAAGCTGATAAAAACCTGACCAGACAACTGATCCCTTGTCAATGTGACACACCAGTGCAATACTATTCAGCTATAACCTTTCCTTCTTTGTTTACCCCCAAGATCTCACCTTACCATCATAGTATAAAACATAGTATCACTTCAAAAATCCTAGTCTCGTGATCCTCTGGGCTCCAAAGGGTCTGGGCAGCTTCACTGCAGCTTTTCCTTCCCCTCCTCTCTGGACCACAGCTTCTGTGCTGACCCTAAGG
This sequence comes from Arvicola amphibius, assembly GCF_903992535.2. Classification (NCBI taxonomy): domain Eukaryota; kingdom Metazoa; phylum Chordata; class Mammalia; order Rodentia; family Cricetidae; genus Arvicola; species Arvicola amphibius. The sequence continues at coordinate 35,963,597 of NC_052059.1, forward strand.
AAACACCCTTCCTGATGCTGGTCCATTCTCAGCCCAGGCTGACCGGCATCAGCTGTCCTAGTAAAGGCTCCACTTTTCAGTGATGCAGGTCTCTTAATTCACACAGCTGATTCTTCAGCACCCACTGACCAGACACCACATGTTCTCAATGCAAACACATCACATGAATGGCCCTGGGAAGAATCTTTGAAGGATTCACAAATCTCCCTCAGAAATGCCACAGGCAAGGCCAACACCATCTGCAAGGCTCTCAGCATTATTTTCAGGTTCTTCTAACAGTTTATGAAGCTTTCACTCAATGACTTTTTCCATCTCAAAGTTCCAAACCCATTCCACAATCCTGCCAAAAACAACACTATCAAGCCTGTCCACAGTTTCTATCCTGGTGACACCACGACATAGGCAACTCGGGGAGGCAAGGCGTCACTTCCAGGCCGCGCTCCATCACTGGAGAAGTCGAGGCAGGACCTCACAGCAAGCCTCTGGAGACACGAACTGAAGCCAAGGCCATGGAAGATGCTCACTGGTTTGCTGCTCCATGACATGCTCAGCCTGCTTTCTCATACCATCCAGGACCTCGGGGTGGTGCTACCCAACATACACATGAACACACTTGTGTGTTAGCTCCAGCACTGTTCCAACCAAGCATGCACAGGACTACTGGAAGAACTGTTTTGGACGCTTGTCTTCACTTCGGATTGTGTGTGTACTTTCTGGTCTGTTTTTTTTGTTTCAAATAAAGAACTTTGAAAGAGGTAAGAAAACCAATTCCTATGTGACAAGTAGCTTCACTGTGATCAAACATTAGTTCTCTCCTATAGACACTGCGTACAATCCAGCCAATCTTGTAAAGATCGTGAAGCAGAAGAAGAGACTCCTCTGATAGTCTCCCCAGGTACCCCCTAGTCACATTTTGGTAGTCCAAGGACACTTAGGGAGTCTATCGAGGCAGAAAACTGGCTAAGCGGACAGAAAGGTGCAACATGTTCTCTGCCACCCCCAAGTTTTATCAGGCCATCTGCAGGGAAACGCCTCTGCTCACACTGCCTACAAGCAGGCCTCATACCAGTCCCAGCTGAGACATTTCAAAATAGACTAATTCTCGACAAAACCAACATTGACCAAGCCCTGATTTATTTCACAGAAACACATACCGTGAAATTCCAGGAATACTGAATTAGACGCACGGCATCTGGGAACTTTGTCTGGGTTCGAACCATCTGATAAGTGTCAACAGACTCACGGGGATATGTTTTGTAGGTGCAGCAAGGCAGCTGTTGGCAGACAGAGGCAAGCAAAGGGGCACTGGCTGTTCAGAAAGCAGGTACGCCCCTGCCTTCTTCCATGAATGTGCTGGGTGCAGCCAGAATGCATTTACCCTGAGAACTGAGTCCATCTACCGAGAGCTCAAGAAAGTCACTCTCACGAGTAAAATGGACACCGCTGGATTCATGCAAGGGGGTAAACAGTTTCCCCAAGGCAGAAAGCAGTCCCTCATAGTTTCCGGCCTAACTTGATACATGTGCTAACCCCCGACATATTTCTCACAGCAGATGTGTTTACTTCCTATTAGGGAAGTGTGATACAACCCAAGGAACCATTATCCTCCTACAGATGGGTTAAATGGAAGAAAACATGGATCTTGTAAAACTGCAACTCTAAAATGTTCCAGAGTGAAGTAATGAGAAGCCAGTCCCGAGAAGGGACATGACTCACCAAAGACCTATAATTCTGGGCAAGGCTCATATATTTCAAGTTCCTCCCTGAGTTCATGACTAAAAAAAACAAAAACAAAAACAAAAACACCAAACCAAAACTCAGTAAGATGGTATAAACAGCCAGATCACAGCTCTTCAAGGAATGACTGGACCCACAGTTGATTGCTGCTTTCTGGATGGGGACTAGGAGTGGCAAGGCAGACACCTCTAGTCCCTACACAACACTCATCCCCCCTTTCTCCTCTAGACAGAAGCCAGATGAATCATGGGTGGTGGAATTAAACACCGCCTTTCCGTTTGGCCTTCAACTGGTCTCGAGATGGGACCTGAGATGTCACAGAAAGTGTCAGGAGGCCACTGGGAAAGTTTCCTCCCAAGAGAATAGAGGGTGGAGAGGGAAACTTCCCCCAAATGGCATGTGTTACCTCACCAACCCTCAGCACACATGCACGCACACGGAAACGCACACATGCACACACACACAGTTCTTGCCATCAGACCCATGAGTGAGGACATGGTGAAGGGCTAAAGGACTATGTGACAATGGAGGGCCAGAGCTGGGCGAAGAGGGCCACAACTCACCATTATTTAGCTGCCGAGCCAGCTACTTAGCTCTGATCTTCTACACGAGCAAACAAGTGTCCTTCTAATTGAAGCCACTTTACGTTGGGTTTTCCGCTACTTGAAATCAATCATATGCAACAAGCTGACTCTCACATTAAGAAGTGGGAGACAGTAGTGAGGAGCTAAGGCCATTTCTTTCTGAGGATGTCTTCTGACGAGAAGGCAGGCCTTGAATTTCCTGACCTGAGAATTTCTATGCTAGGTCAGTGATAGAGTGCTTGCTGGGCATCCACGAGGCCCTAGCTAGGTTCAGTCCACACACTGCCGTCCAGAAACAAAACGATCCATAATGAAATCAGCACAGCAATCCTACGTATATTCAGTTGCCTGCTACTTTCCCAATGATTAACAGGCAATCGAACTCATCCGTACATTGATTTCTGGGCATGTCTGTAGAGCATCTACTGCTCACTGGGATCCAGGGGTGCGTGAAGACACTACACAAGACACTAGCAAGACACTGTATCAAGGGGACCAGGGCAGTGCGGGATGACGCAGGCTGTGATGGGGGCAGCACATCTTCCTGAAACAATGTCCTTCTCTCCCATTTGTCACAGTGGTCTCTCATGGATCTCAGCAGCACGTCCCTAGGAGTGCAGCCTTTCATACGGTGCTACTGCCTTAGAATAAAGAATTGGCCATTGTCAGCTTTTATACATCACCTGCTCCTTCTCCAATGACAACGCAGGACAAAAATGCCTGTCTTGTCAGTATCCTCTCTGCGTCCCAACTTCCACCTCTAGTCCTTGTCTCATTTGGGGTTACATCCATTTTCACATGTAACAGTGATCTCTGAACTCTTATCTCTCTTGCCATGCTACAAAGTAGACTCTCACGATTTGATCACTAGTTGCCATGAATTTCCCGCAGCGGCAGCACACACCGCTGGTGCTCAGCCTCCCAACAGCCCCACGACGGCACTGGCACTTCAATGCCATTTATTCCAGTTGCCGACGCCTTTCCAGCACCACAAGGCTACCGTACTTTAAGTGCCGTTATTGCTAACTGATAATTATGATCCCCCCACACCCACTTTTGATATAAGGCCCTGGAACAAAAAAGCAAGCAGGGATGAGGGTGGGGATGGGGTGCGGGCGCAGGTGCAGGAGGCTGACATAGGTGAGAAGCAAGGCTGGTCGCTCTTCTGTCCTGCAGAGCCCTGTGTGCTGGTATGAAAGAATTCTGCGCTTTTCCTGTAGAATTGTTTAAATGATCCACTAGCACTTTCCTCCTGACTCCTTTGTTCACACCCTCAAGCCCACCCCACCTTCTTCCTCTGCTAAGTACTGCTAGGGGCTTTTGCACATTTTGGGGGGGGGACCCAAGTAATGTGCTCGGTATGTATTTTAAATTGTCTGAAATTACAGCCGTAAACCCCTTTCCTCTATCTAGATGTTTTGGAATACACCCTGTTATTTCAGGGTCTCAGTTTATAGAGTCTTTGGCAAAGAACTTTCTCCCTGGTCCTCTTCATCAGGACTCATTTCCAGGCACTGCAAATGCCCATCCAAATGAGATGTTTTACAGATCTCACACACTTGAGCTCAAAGGAGAGAGGAGGCATCACCATGAGGCATCACCGTGCTAATGTTTTCGCAGCTTTCACACTGGCCTTGCATATCACTGATACCTAATGAACAAGCACCAGAGCTTTTCAGAGACAGAATTATAAGAGTTAATTTCCTGCATATAATTTCAAATCAGGCTCTGTGAGCAATGATGGTCCTTGTCCGGTGCTGTGCGCCAGTCCATAACCAGCACACAGCAGGGCTGCTGGCCAGCGGATGATCTTCTAGCAGGCTGGAAACACTCCTGCCTGTTGGTTCTCAGTGGTCCTTAGACTCAGGGCCTGTGTGCATCCCCAGCTTGCCTCCCATCCTCCTGGCCCAACTTTCCCTGGGCTCTGGAAAGGCTTCCAGCCAGAGCCCATGAGTCCATGGAGACGGTCTCTCCATCTCCCCATTCACCGCTAGGCCGAAACTATCTGAATGGCTGTCAAGAATAAGACAGGGTTGCAAAACACACTGTCCAAAGTCACTTCTCACTTTACTCTGAGTACTTTGCCTGCTCTCTTTCTAAATTCAAATGAGAATAACAGATGGAGAAGATTCTTAGACAATCTGGAAACAGAAAATGCAAATGGTGGCATCAAGGTGATTTGTGTGTGTGTGTGTGGGCCTTAAAAATAAACTTCTGAGGGAAACCAAATGTTTTCATCATTGAGTGCAGGTGGGTTCCAAAACCAAACATTAATACCTCACAAATAATTGGCACAGTTTACTGGCATGGAAATGCTTCCCTGCTACCGCCACCCCACAGGAGGGCAGTCAGTATTCTAAACATCCATGAAAACAACATGCCAGTTAAATTGAGACGGGGGGGGGGGGGCAGGGCGAACAGCCGGGTCTTTATATATTCCACCATTTCTATTTTTGTCTGATTTTAAGAGCCTTCCAAACATTGACCTTCCACGTTGTTGACCTCCAAGTCAGGGGAAAGGGTGGTCATGCAAGGCCACCTCGAAAAGACTGTGTGGATGTTTCTGTTCTGCAGGGTGTGACGTGACTGACAGTAGACACTCAGTGTCTTGCATTGCCATTGAAGCTAAGTGGGTCCTGTGGCATTTCCTGGCCAGGTGCCTTTCAATTATGATCAGGTTTTGTGCTTTCCCCAGAACAGACGGCAAAAGGAAAAGCTGTGCCGACTCCCCACAGCGGCAGTGTGTGGTGAGGTACCCAGGACAGCCAGAAAAGAGAAGTATGAGGGAAAAGCCATTCTTACCACTACAAGTAAAGGCAGTTTTGATATGACCCAGTGTCTAGAAGTTCTTGGAAACAGCCACAGCTACGTGCAAAAGCATTTAGCAAGGGGAATTCTTCTTTTCTGAAAAGAGGGACACTACGGGTCACTATTGCAGAGTCCCTGCGGGGAAGCATTTCTAATGACAAACTTGATATCGACTTTCTGTTTTGTTTCTACTGGTGCTAGTCACCCTTTCTTCTAGGAACATTTTGATGGTTCTCCATCTTGGGCTGTAAACATATTTACAAAAGCCTGCCTACTCTGCTTGTCCCCGATTTCCCCCAAATTTCCCCGAGGTACCTGGAGTTTTTATAAAACCATGCAGCGACACCCAAAGATAACAATCTTCCCCCTTCCCACAGGCTCAGCATGGTGGCTCGCAGTTCTGCACAGCCACAGTGGGCCAGAGCGACTATCGGGATAGAGCAGCACCACAGCATGAAGAGCAGCGACAGGAAAAGCCGTCTGCACAGCTCACGGGTGGAGAACATTCACCGTGTGGTGCTCAGCACTCGTGGGCTGAGGGAGTCTTCCACACTAGCTCAAAGCAGCACCCAGGAAATGTGCAAAATACAGATTAAATAACTGTAACTTACACCTTCATTTCCACATACTTACACATGTGTGTAGTATATAAATCCACACACATTCTTGTGTGTGTCTGTATGTGTACATAAAGAACAGCGGTCACAGCCTTGGGTGTCATTCCTTAGGTGTCATTCTACCTTTTTTTTTTTTTTTGGAACAGGTCTCCCTCTTGGCCTCACTGGGCCTCAGTGACCAGGCTAGAGTGTTTTGTATTCGCCTGTCTCTGCCTCCCCTGTGCTGGGATTATAAATACCTGTCACCACCCTGTCCTTTTGACCGGGGCTCTGAGAATCAAACTCAGGTCTTCCCCACACACAGCAAGCACTTTACCAACTGGGCGACCTCCCCAGTGCCTGCCTCATACACTTTCTTCATCTTCATCTTCTTTGTAAAGACAGGGTTTCTCTGTGTAGCTCTGGCTGTTCTGGGACTCACTCTGTAGACCAGGCTGGACTCGAATTTAGAGATTCAACTGCCTCTGCCCCTGCCTCCTAAGTTCTGGGATTAAAGGCATTGTACCACAAAGGACTTATTTTATGCCTGTGAGTATTCTGCCTCCATGCAAGCATGTGTACCATTTATATGCCTGTGCCTGCAGAGGAAGTGAAGTTGTGGCTGGTTATGCAGCCGGGTCCTCTGTAAGAGTAGCAAGTGCCCCTAACTGCTGAGTCATCATCCCACCTCAAACATATACATTCTTAAAGGAAACTATCTGTTGCTGGAACAACACTCCCATATGTCACTGCTATAGAACATGAAGGGACACAGGACTTGGTTTCTACACTTGCATGGATTTTAGGTGAGTACTCAGAAGCCAGGGTTGGCTCGTGCTCTGCCCGGCAGCAACACAACTGCTCAGTCCTCTGCAGCTCAGACAAGGACGGTGGGACAGGCACTGTCAGCGGGGCCACATCAAAGCTACAGAATGGCTGCAACGTGGGGACTTTTTAGGAGGAAAAAGTATTACTTAGTCTCAGTGAAATAGACTTTAATTTTTGTTTGGAGGCCCTTTGCCATGTGAAGACATTTCAGAACTCCAAATATCAACAAGCAAAGCTTTCCATTTCAATTTGGAGTATTGTTCTCTGTGGCAATGAGCTACCCAAAGAACAAAACCAAAACCAATCAGTGCAATGGCCACAGCTAACCAAGGCTCATTTCAACAAGCAGGCGAGTGGGCTATCCTTTCTTTCACTCTGTTCTAAAGTGTCTTCAAAAGTGTGAGTCTATCCACTTCCCACTTAACCCCCAAACTGCCTCTTTTTCCTAAGAAGATTGGTCCTTCTGCCCTGCTGTGCCTCCTGGGTGCCTGGCTTCCTCCTTCACCATGTTCACTTGGTTCCTTCTGTGCCACCTGGCCATGGGAGGTTCTGTGCTTCAGGCAGCACAGCCTTTGAGAAACGACAGTGGGTAGGTCTGGGCCAAGGGTCCCATGGCATAGTTCATACAGAAGGCACAGAACGCTGGGTCCAGGGTTATGGGGCTGAGTGGGACATCAAACCTTCCCTCTTCTGTACCCTTACAGAGTCTGTCTTGTCCTGTAATTCTGTTCCAAAATATTCTCTTATTTCATAGATATGAGTGTTTATTTGCATATATGAAAGTATTTCATGTGTACAAACTGTGCAATTCCTTTTTTTTGTTTGCTTTTGTTTCTTCAATACAGGATTTCTCTATGTAACTCTGACTGTCCTGGAACTTGCTCTGTAGACCAGGCTGGCCTCAAACTCAGAAAACGACCTGTCTCTGCCTCCCAAGTGCTGCGATTAAAGGCGTGTGCCACCACCACCACCCAGCCTGTCGTTAATTCTTTATGACACTTAGGGATATCATTATGTCTGGCTCCTATGGACACCATGGTACTCCAGGAACTACATTCTATCAGGGCTGTGTTGCCGCATGAAGCAACTTAACAGAAACACACCCTATCCCCCACTCCTGTCTTATTTTGACACGATTTACAGCCATTTTCCTGGGTGAGACACAGAGAATTAGGGTAGGTATTTGTGGGCACGGATGCTAGACAAGGAAGGTGAAACCTGAGCTTCAGCCTCTCGTGGCTCCTAGCTTGCTGTGTGATACTGGACGTCACTTTCCCTTTTGGGGCCTCGGTGCTCTCATTTTCCAAACTGAAACTCATTCCATGTCTTTTCTAGCTACAGAATGTTCACATGGGGCCCCACCTACACCTGCTTCAGTTATGGTTCACAGGTCCCCGGGGTCAAATTGAATCAAACAAATGTGAGTTTACAGAACCGGTGGGATTGTTACTTAAACATGCGGCTCTCTTCCAGACTGGCTCACTCAGGCTTACGCCTCACCGCTACCCCCCCCCCCCCCCCCAAGCAGCTTGATGTCCTGGCAAAGAGAGTTTACTAGGAGTTAGAACGCTGCCCTTTAATACTACTTCTGGCACTAACTGGAGAACTAGTTTTGGCCAAAGTTCTTATCTTCTCTTAGTTTTCTTGGCGTGGAAAGTGAGGAGGCTGGCCGCCAGCACGTAAGTCAGGGGGCAGCTCCCCCGAGCGTGCTTGTGTCCCATGGTTACTACAGTAGGGATCATGTACACGGATGAGGGCTGCCTCAACTTCAGTAGTTACCAGGGACTGTGAGGATCACACAGTGCTCCGGAGAGGGAGGTAAAAGCCAAATGACGAACTTCCATGAATGAAGTCAGAAGAGGATGCTGTAAGGCCGAGGGGGTGAGGTGGGGAAGAAGGACCACTGTCCATGAAGTCAGAAGAAGATGCTATAAGGCGGCGGGGGCGGGGGGGGTCAAGTGGGGGGAAGAAGGAACGTCCATGAAGTCAGAAGAGAACACTGTAAGGGGGGTAGGGGGAGGACCGTCTGGGACAAGAAAGAATTCAATGACAGCAGACAGGCACTTTCTCCTGAGTTCTGCAACATGACGGGATCCACAGACTTCACTTTTAAAATGCATTACTTAGTTACTTAGATAACGTTTCTTGTGCTTCTCTTTTCCTTGCCACTGAACCACATGGCTATGTTCTTAGGACCCCGAAGGGTGCCTAGAACCACAGATAAAACCGACCCGCATCACACATTACTAGGATAAAGTTGAAAATTCGATACAATAAAAGATGGACATATGACCAACAATAAAGAGAACAGCTGTAACAACAGGCTGCAAGCAAGCTGCCAGCACCGTTACTCTTACACTTTAGTAACAAAAGAGTTCCCTGAACACATTGCAGTGGTACTGCAACGGTCCTCCTGGCAGGCAGGAAGACAAGTGACCTATGGCAGGGAGCACAGACTCATGTTCTTGGTGAGACACAGTGGGACAGTGCAAGACTTCACGATGCTACCCAGGGCATAGCCAAAACTTAAAACTTAGGAAGCATTTATGTCTAGAACTTTTATTAGACATTTTCGGATCACGGAATGCTCCAGGAAATGAGGCCATGGATAAAGACCCAAGGCAACATGGCAATTTACACTAAGGATTGGTGATGAGTCAGACTCCCAGCTAGGATGCTAAGGACGGAAAGCCAAGTGAGATCTGATTTGTGTTTCGCCGAGTGTTGAGCCAGGAGCAGGAGGGGCCTGCACTTAATAACCAGTGTGGAGCCTGGGGAAGAGTGCCTGGCTGGGGCCGTCATAATCTACAGGGGTAGGTGGATCAACTGGCAAGAGGTTGGGACTGCAAGAGGCATACGGAAGGCGATTTTGTATGAACAGTGTCAGAAGGTACAGAGGACAGCAATTCAGGCAGGAGGAACAGACAGAGGGTGCCGAGCTGCTTGCCTTCTATCAGACCGCCGTGGCAGCCAGTACAATCTACCTGCGCATTAGAAACTGCACACACTCCTCCTCATGAGGAGGAGAGGCCCCATCCTAATGCCCACCCTGCTGAGCCAAACCACCCAACCCAGCCATTGCATACCAACACAATTTGTATAATTTAGCCACAATAACTTCAAAGTTACAGAGAAGCATCTACACGCCAGCAGCCTAGCAACCAGATGACCCCAAGTTCTGCACTGTTTTGCTACCCACAAGCTATGAAAGCTTGCACAACATTTAAACTCCTGGAACCTGTTTTTTTTTTTTTTTTTTTTTTTAAATTTCACCCTTTAGCCATTGCACAACACTTGAAAATTAGTCTGCACTAATTGTACAAAATAATGGGTTTGCTATGACATTTTCATGCATGCGTATAATGTAATTTGGCCATGAATACTCCCACGCCCAGCTTACTCATCTGATAAGTAAAATGAAGGCATGTTCCCTTCTGGAGTTGTTGTGGGTGTTTGAGCAGTGACTCCAGAGGAAGGACACGAGGAGCTCTTTGGACTCTGACTTCCGAGTCCAGAGTGAAGAGGCTGCTCTCGGACACAATCCTTCACACTGTTTCCAGAATGAACCTTTTCCTACCTATGTGAGAGTAGACTATGTGTAAAGGACCATCCAAAAGTAAGATATATCAACAACATGAAATAGAGAACACTCGCTTGATTTTTTTTTTTTAGTGCCTATTTTTGTAAAATCCTACAATTCCCATGACTGTAGTTTTATTTGTGTGTGGATTTTCTAACCACCCGAAACCACGAAAGTGAATTACCTGGGAAGACTGTAGGAGGGTGGCCAGGTGAGAAATGTGCCCTGAAGGAGCCCAGAAAGAAGTGAGAAGACAAGCTAAGGGGGCCCGAGGTTCTTGTCGAGCTGGCAAGGATGAGTGACAGCACAGAGCAAAGAATTTGGCACAGCGCAGGTACAGCAGAAGACAAATTAAAAGACCACTGAATTTAGCACTTGCAGGGCTGAGGGGATGAAGTCAGTGGGGAAGGCAAGTGGATGAAGGTCTGGAAGCAGAGCCAGTTCAGACAGATGAGGATTGATTTTTGTTTTGTATGTAGGAGTGTTTGCCTGCATGTGTGTATGTGCACCACATGTGTGCCTAGTGTCCACAGAGGCCATGAAAGGGCACTGGATCCCCTGGAACTGGAGTTACAGATGGTTGTGAGCTGCCATGTGGGTGCTGGGAATTGAACCTGGGTCTTGTGGATGAACAGCCAGTGCTTTTAACCACTAAGCTATCTCCCTAGCCTCACTAGTAAGCACTGGTACCCAGCCCTGCAGATAATGATTTTACGAGGCTTTGCAGAGAACAGGTTAGGAGCTCAAGTTAGAGTATTGTGAGCCTGTTTTGTGGGGTTCTGTAAACTCGGAGCATAGCTACATGCTGCCAGAGGATCCCACAGAAGAGAGGGGGAAGGTACTGGAAAGGAGCCACAGGGTAGTGGGGTGCCTGTGAAGTGGAGGGGGTCAGGGGAAGGCCAGATAGGAGGCCGAGGTGCTCCTTTCTGGTAACTTCTTTGTTCTGTGGAAATGCAGAACTAGAACACTGTCTAAGAATGAGTGTGTTTGTGGTGGGGTAGGGTTCAGTTCTTAAGAACATGAAGACTTCATAGAACTCCTTACAGAGACTGGGCTTCAAAGACATATTCAGTCTCAGAACTTCAGTTCCTTTCAATGGAGGTTTTGTAGAGCATGGCTGTGTTTAGAGGTAACTGAAGACAGTCTGCTGGGTGTGGAAAGAGATCAGGGGAGACGAGAGCAACAGAGTTGACATGGATTCCAAGAACGGGAGGTGAGGAGAGCCGCTAGGTGAGGGGCCTGGCTTCCCCACAAGCACAAGCTTTTGCTCCTCTGTACTCTCCCAGCACCCTGTTCTCATGCCCTTTGGGCTACAGCAGTCCCATCAACCCAGGGACGTTCTGTCCATAGCTATGTCCCCGCCTGGTGTGTTCAGGGGTAGGGGTGAAAACAGATACCCACAGCCGAGCTGAGCAGTGTGGCGTCTCTTGGAATATACAACCTTTGGAATGGGTGTTTACAGGGCACAGGGGGCACTGTCCTGTTTATGCAAACTGGTTTTTCTGATCAGGAGGAAGACTGGCATACAGCAAGGTATCTACTTGAGAACAGAGACTCTCCGATCCGCACGACTGGGCAGGTCACACTCTGAAGTGCTGAGCTCTTTATGAGGAGTGCGTGCACAGCCTTTCTGTTTTAGGGAGCCCAGCAAAGAAAATTCATGGAAACGGAAAACACCCTTCCCTGAATTCCTATTCTCAGATAACAAAAGACAGATAATTATCTAAAGCATTTCTCAATCTGAACAAAATGGAAGAGTGACCTTTTTGTCTGTGCCAATCAGTGCAGTGATGTCAGTGGCAGCCAGGCAGTGGGCAGGCCCAGAGAATGCTCAGGGAAGCCTGCTGTAGCTCCCCAGCCGGTCACAAGTGCCATAAACACAGAGACTTTGTTTAGCAGGCAGCCAGACCTGCAGGGCTCATAGTCACCCCTAGGGAGTGATAAACGCCCATGCTGGTACCCTCACATCAACTGAGACGCAGGGAAATTCTGTTGAAAGATACTCCCTGTGCTCAATAAACCCGAAGGCTTCAAGCCTGAAGGATGAAGGCTAGCCTAAGCAGGAAAATAAATCAGTCTGGCAAGAAAAAGCAATCATTTGGAGTGATGGTAGATTAACCTAAGCGCACAGGGTATTGAATTCAGTGATTGAAAAATCACATGCTTGCTGGTTGAAAATCTCACTTCTACCTTTATGCCATTACAAAATGCACTTTTGGGGTAAGAGAGGGTAACGGGATGTGTGAATATGGTCTAAGTATAGTATATGCATGTTTGGAAATGTCAATAAAATCCATTATTTTGCATAGTTAATATTACCATTAAATAATAATAACAACACATAGTTAATACTATGACTATGACTGAAAACCATGAGAAGCACGTATTGCTGCCTTGGCTACTTAATGCTGGACCTGGCGCTCTGTCTGTCTGCTGTGTTTCACAGTGTGCTGCTCTGTGGCGCTCTGTCTGTCTGCTGTGTTTCACAGTGTGCTGCTCTGTGGCGCTCTGTCTGCTGTGTTTCAAAGTTGCTGCTCTGTTTGCGCCTGTTGTCTTCTAAAAACGAGAAATGAAAACTTATGGAACTTTTGGGAAGTGACATTTTGAGCTTGTTGAACCAAAATACTCAAAGAACTGTTTGTTTAATTTTACTTAAGAAGCAGCTACAATAATCAAACAGGACAACAGAGTCTGGACCAGGGGAAGAAGCTGGGGAAATCCTGTGAGCAGCCCACCCACCCTGTCCGGTCCCCCTGTCCACAGAGGCTGCTTTCCTTCCCAGTGTCCTTGTTCTGCTCCTCCAGCACAGGCAGGGAGGTCTTGGTCTTTACGTGCCTGCCTGCACAGAGCATTGGCAGGCTGCAGTGCTGCTGTCTGTGGACAGTGTGGGTGTAAACAGGCCTGGGGCGCTCTCTGGGAGGAAAGATGTACAGTGAACCACTGAAGGAAGAGAGTAGTTTCTATAAAGAAAAACAAATTTTAAAATGTTTCTTTTTGTTTAACACACAGAGATACACAGAGAGACAGACAGACACACCCTACATGTGTACATATGCCTGTAGAGGCCAGGAGAGGGCATTACACCCTTTGAGCTGGAACTACAGGTTACAGGTGGCCATGAGCCACCTGACGCGGTGCTGGGAACTGAACTCAGGGCCCCAGAAGAGAAGCAAGCACTGTTAACAATTGAGCCATCACTACACCCCCTGCAAATGTTAAGATCCAATGAACAAAACATAACTAAAATATTAATTCTATAAAGATAGTTAAGTCCAAAGCAAAAGCAATTAGAAAATCACTTTTTAAAAAACTTACGTCTCACATAAACCATTTTCAAATATCTTTAGAAATGTGATGTTTGTGGCACCGTTTCAGGCTGGAGTTGGCTGGAATTCCAACCTTCCTTACATGCACTAGCTCAGACCAGACAGAGTTACTGTAATGTCTGCTCACTGCAGCGGGGCCAGCACTGCTGTGTGACGGACTATTTCTCGATCACCATTTTAGCCTATGTCCCCGCCCCTGGGCTGCGGCAATCCCAGTTAGCACTGGAAGTCTCAGTATAATAAGATAATCATTATTGTGATCAAAGCATTTTATTTAGAGACTTAGAGGCGAGGAAGGGCTGAAGAGGTCAATGTGATCTGATGTCCTCTTCAGGGCAGATCTCCCTGTTCGTATCACTAAAAAGTCCAGTTAAAAGGATTAAAGACACTGTCGTCAGCCTAAACAGACCAGCAGGCTAACTCTATCATGGGTGGACACGTACACACAGCTCTGTCCTTTGGACGAGGGGACTGTAGTGTTTGGGTATTGAATTAAATCTTGTTTCTCGGCAACCATCAACATGGGCAACACTCTCATTGTTAGAAGTGAGAGACTACAACTTAGACGGACTCCTGGCAGGCAGACAGATAGGGAGCGGGGCCAAGGCTAGGTAATAAAAGGGGTGAACTTCCAAGATAGCCACTTTCTTCCTCATCCTCCTGACTTGAGACGAAAATCTGGCAGCTTAAAACAAGGTCTGGTAGGCTTCTGTCTCCCACCAGCAGGCCCCGTGATGGGCTGGCTCAACAAGGTCAAGGGTGGGTCGGGACACATTTCATACAGTTGTGAGCCCAGCATACATCCTTCAAACTAAAGCAGGGGATGAAAACTGCAGAGTTTAATGCCCCCCCAACCCCGCCTTCTGGACTTTTCGGCTGAGCCCTCCCTCTTGCAGAGGGCCTTCTTTTTGTGTCTGCTGCATGCGTGCATTACGTCATTCCTAGTAAACACCCTTCTACAGCTACTGATTGTGTATGCTGCTGTTGACCGTGCTGGAGATTTCTCCACAGCTATGTTACGCTTGAGAGTTTTTCCTGCCTTTTCTTTCTTTAACTGGCAGAGAAAACGAACCTGATCAAGACCCCTAGACTGTATCAAAAGCATATGTGCTTACTTAGAAAATATGTTTATTCCAAACCCATATTAACAATTTCTTGAATGGGGATTCTTTAGAATTTAAAACAAAACTTTTGAATGTGTGTGCATGTGCCTGCAGGAGTATATGCATGTGGGGGACAGAGGTCAGTGCTGGCTGGGGGACTTCTGGAGTTAACCCCTCCCCTCTGCTTTTGCTTTTTTGAAACAGGGTCTCACTATGTAACTATGGCTGGCTTGGAACTCGTTATGTAGATCACACTGGCCTTGACTGAGATATCTGCTTGTCTCTGCCTCCTGAGTGTTGGGATAAAGGTGTGCATCACCATGCCTAGCTTTTTGAGGCAGGGTCTCTCACTGAACCCGGAGCTCACCGATTTGGCTCGGCCGGCTACCTAGCAGCTCCCAAGATCCACCCATCCTTTTGCTTCTCTCTGTCAGACAAAGGTGACCTGGACAGCTACAGCCACTCAGCCTCACAGTGCCGCTCAGCTTCCATTAATCCTTAGTGCCCCATCATCTTCTGCACAACCTCTGTCTTCCCTGACCTCTTGCCTTTTCTCTTGGGAAAAAGTCACTGGCTTCACATTCTTCTTCTAGCAAATGGACCTACACTTTGGTTCCCAGTTTCATCCTTTTTGTGGAGTGATGCAAAACCTGTCTAACTTGGTCTCCCAGCTACTGCCGGGCACCAGGCTCCTAACTGCATTTTGCTTGCGTTCTCAATAGTGAGAAAAGATACCAGAGGCTTTTCATCTTTGAATAGCTGGTTCCTAGTGCAATGTCTGATACCTAACAGATTTCCAGCAGATGGTCATTAAGTGAATGGCTAATGACTGAGCACCGAAGCGCCTCCTTTTCATCATCTGGAGCTGCATTTCCTTCCAAGTACCACTTAGAGCATATCTCTGATCACTTGCTAGTAGGAAGGGGGCGGGGACTGAAGTTCACACAGTGCAAGATGATCATGCTCGTAGAAGCAGCCTAAAGGAAGCTGGGGGCTGGGGAGACGGCTTGGTTAATAGGACGCTTGATGTGTAATCATGAGGACCAGAGTTCACATCCGGCACCCATGTAAAAGTTGGGAACTATAGTGGCTGCCTATAGTTCCAGTATGTGGGAGGCAGAGACAGAGGATCCCTGGGACAAGTGCCAAATTGGTGAGTTGTGGGTGCAACTGAGAGACCTTGCCTCAATATATAGGTAGAGAAAGAACAAGCAGACACCCAATATCAATGTCTGGCCTCTCTATATAAGTATATACACATAAGGCCACACCCACGAGAACATGCTTACACAAATGCATGCACACAACACACACAAACACACAGCAGCATTTCCATTTTCCTTCTAGCTGGTTTGTTCGAAAGGACTGTGTTGGTAATAACTTTTCCACTTAAAATCCTTTTTCTAATTTCACGCAGTGCTCACGTGTGTTGAAAGAGGCTCTAGGGGCTGGCACCCCTACAGGATGCAGTGTAAGTAAATTTTTGGCAAATGTAAGCCCAAAGGACCAATTATCTAGAATTGAATAAATCTACAATACCTTTCTTCTTCCTGCAGGCGAGACTCAGCTTCTTCCTTCTGTGAGTCTACATACCGAGCCTTTGTCAAAACTTGATGGCTGTGTGCGATGCATCACATTAAAACAAGAAATCCCCATGAAAGGTATAAACCTTGGGAGAATCCTTGGAAGGTCTTAAAGAGATTTCCATACCCATGCTGCACAGAAAACACAGAAGGAAGGGGAGTAGCTTGCCTGTGCATGCACATCTTTCTAGAATCAACAATGTATATATTTTGTCCAGTTCTAACAGATGTATTGCTGGTATTCAAAAATACTTTCTAATATGGTTAAGAGCATAGACATTGCAACTTGTTTTCCTGGATTTAAACTCTGGATTTTGATATAAAACCAGGCAAGGTACCACATCTACAAGAATGATGGAGGCACCCTTCTCACAGGGCCACTGGGGACTAAAGGCAAGTACTAGGAATCACCTGGGCACACCAAGGACTACCTGGGTTATCCATGATTATCATACTGTTTCCGAGAGTGAAAAGTATGGCATAGTGTAGATCTTTTTTTAGTAGAGATATGTTAGGTATGTATCCTGGTAATATTAGTACTGGGAGAGATAAGTCAGGATTTTAATCAAGAATGGTTTGTGAAATTTTGGTTGTATAAAGTTCTGCATGCTGTCTACATCTCGACCCTTGTGACCTCACTTGGGGAGTTCAGTGTTGCTGTGGAGACGGCAGTGGGCCCCTTTTGTGGCTCTATAGCTGGAACAAGAGCTCCCTCACTTTAGAAGTTCTGAATACATGTTTGTTCTCAGAGACAAAGACATGGTATGAAGGGAACTAGAAACATTTCCAGTGGGGAACAGTCCACATGACTGCTCCCAGCAAGACTTGGGGAAAAAGATACCTTAGGAAAACAAGAAGAAATATGGCCAAGTGCTGAGGAGAAGGCAGGTCTTTTTGGTCTACAAATTCCAAACTCAAGTTCACACTTGAATCTCTTCAACTAGTTTGCTTGTCAACTTAAAAATATTCTCAGTTAGATAATACAAGATGCAAAATTTCTATTTATTTATATACTTCTTGGTATATAAATATGCATCTAAAAGAAAGAAAACATGTTTCCCAAAATGTAAAGGAAAGAACGTACCATCTTCCTTCCTCGTGATAGCTTTTAGAAGTTTCTTGCTGCTCACCTGTAGAGTGGACTAAGAACAGTCTGGCTGCTGAGGAGCGCAGTCCTTTGTCAGCTCATTCAGCCCAGACGGCCTGCTGCTGAGAGCTGGCCACTGGCCTGGGCTGTGCACAGCACAACCCCAGTCTAGTCTAGACACCTTATATAGATCACTGCTAACATGCACAATTCCCCATAGTGAACATTGTTATTTCCATTTCCTAGGGCAGAGAAGAGCACAGCACTGATTCTCAACCTTTCTAATGACGCAAAACTCTCTAATATGGTTCCCAACTCCCAAAGTAATTTTGTTGCTACTTCATAACTGTAATTTTGCTACTGTTATGAATCTTAATGTAAATACCTGATGTGCAGCACTAAAGGGGTTGTGACCCACAGGCTGAGAATCACCAGCTTACTACACAAATTGTTAACGCCAAGCCCAGTTCTTGCCGCTCTGAAAGCCGGGTTCAGCAGATCCATTATACTGCATTACACTGGCTTTTAATAGTGGCTATGTTCTTGTAAGTCCCAGAATTCAATGTTTTCTAAAGTGTACTATGGTTTAGGAGAAACAAGAAATGTGTAAAAGATGCATTAATGTCTTCCCTTTTAACTTATGTGTCAGATTTACAGGAATCCATGGACATCAGGCCCACTGTACCCTCTAGAAGCTGTTTATGTGAGAACCTGACTTTGCAAACTCCATTTTAAAGAAGGGGCTTCATCTTAAGCCATATAATGAGCTGGGAGGTGAGCGATCTCAGCCATAGCAGAAATTTGAACAGATACCCTAAAAATGGCCAATTAAGAAGATAGAGAGCAGGGCCATAAAGTTTAACGAGGTCCAGATGTTCCTAGGAGGCATCCTGTCCTTGAAGATACCTTGTCAGTTATTAATGGCTCTTTGTTAGGCCCCCAAATTGACCAATGGTTTCAGAAACTACCTTATCCTATGTACTCCTCACCCAATCCCAAAGCTGCAGGACATGAACGCCCCTGATTACAATGCTTCCCCTTCAAAAGTTCTACTCTCCCAGGCTCCCCTCCATACTTTCTGCACCTACCATGCTGGGGTGCTTAAAGGTGTTGATCCAAACTTAAGTTTGAATGTTATTAAAAACCCTCATGTAATTTGCATCGGAAATCCAGCTCCGTGAATTTACTTGAGGACCAGAAACTTGGACATAACATTTACATACAGGCTGAACCAGCTGTCTGTCAGACAGTCAACGCAAAGGCCCTGTAGACCCAATGCCTACCTGTGGCTCAGCTCTGACAAGGGGATTTCTTTGTCGGAGGACACTGGGTATATTATATAGACCCTGGAGGTGGCATTTTCTCAGATGTAAACGGATCACAAGGGTGTTATAAGGAGGAACCATGCTGGCAAGGAAAGATCTCTTATTTCTCATGCCTAGGCTTTCTAACAATGGCAGCAAGACACACTGTGCTTCTCAGTTACAGAGAAAGGCAGTCTCATAGAAATGCCTCAGAGCAGATGGGGCAGCAACGGATACTCTGCTCTGGGACCTAAATGCAGATGAGATGCTTTAATGATACTGAAAAAAATGTAAGTCAGCTTTTGGGTAGCTGAAGAAGGGCTTGAATAAATGACCTCTGACCCACAGGTGACCCAGCTCTACAAACTCAGGAAGACTAAATGAACATAAACTCCCTTAGTGCAGATCTACAAACAATACAGGTTTCTTAAATACCTCTGAGTATGGTCATTTAAAAGGCCCTCTTTTTGAAAAAAACTTTTTTAGAAATCCAAAAATTATTATTTGCAACTGGCCCTGAACTTACTTCAGACATTCCTTTAATAGATGTTTAGTTTGGGGAATTGTGCTGGCACCGGGCATGCGGCGATGAACAAATTGGCATTTGGGTAATAAACAAGTATTAATCAAAGACCTCAGGTTCAGCTGACTGAAGCCTAAGCTGCTTACGAAACCTGGAGAAGACGCTGACTGCAGTCTTGGAGATCTGCATAGTTAGCAGCGATGGGCTCTCCCCAGCAGGCCAGGAAAAGGCCTTGTATCCCGCACAACACCCCCTGTGCAGAGCTTGGGTTTCCTGAACCTGATTGTTAACTAATTAGGGTGATAAAAACAGAGTCCCTTTTTATAGCCTTGGAACGAACACAATCTAAAGAATTTCTGGAAGCTTGAGTTTATGATATTTATCTGATTCAGGTTTTATAAATATTTCTTTTTTAATTTTATTTTTTTCTATCAACAACTAAGCTTTTCTTTTCTCATGGACTGTAATGGTGTTTCTGAAATAGCTCTTCCCTTGACATTACTGGGGAGGGGGGCGTTATTTCCCCAGAACAGTAAACAAGGGAATAAAAACAAGGGACTCAAAGGATGAGGAAGTCTGCTTTTCTAGAGAACAAAGGATTCTTTCCCAGCATGTCAGAGACATAAGTGTGGCCTTTCCTGGATGTAAGCTGTTCAAATGGCAGAAGGAATTTCATCTAGGCCTATAAAAGGTCTCAAACAATAGTTCTTGCTTGGAGCTACATTTAGCACACAGTAAAACAACCTTTTCCTCAAGTACCCTACCCACAGACCTGCAAAGTTTAACCATCCCAGGAGATGGACAATTCTAATTACTTCCAAGGCAGCCTTCACAGCCTGGAGCTGAGTGAGATGCTAAAGGGAGTGGCCAGAATGTTGGACAGCCTTCAGGACTAAGGAATGCTTAGAGACAGTTTAAAACAGCAGCCTGATGCTTTCCACTCAGTGTAGGTTAGGGCCCAGAGAGCAGATGGCAATGCCGTTGTGATCACAGCCGGCAACACTGTAGTGATCACAGAAGAGTTTTGAGTTTTCTACATGTACTGCTTAGAATCTGAGGAGGGATGTAGGCACATCTGCTTTGCCTTCTCAGCTCAAGGGCCCTCCAAACCCTGTTCAGTTTCTACTATTCTTGCACTAAGAAAAACTGAGGACTGGCTCATTTACTAACACATAAGTTCAAATATATTGTTATTTTGGGTGGCATCTGATCTATCATCTTTTTTTTTTCCAGTTTCCCTGAGGTGAAAAGGTGTTAACAACAGGAAGCTTTAGGTCTTAGCCTACACCATATTATATTCTTAATACCTCAAACTGTCTATGAAAACTTAACAGACTACTAGTAACTTGAAAACCTTTTCGATGGGCCAGTGAGATGACTCAGAGAGAAAAGGTTACCTGCAGCCAAGTCCGACGACCTGAGTTCAAGTCTCCCGGAACACACATGGTAGTCCGACGACCTGAGTTCAAGTCTCCCGGAACACACATGGTAGGCGCGAACCCAAACCTCCAAGCTGTCCTCTTACTTACACACACAAACATACACACAGATACACACACACAAAAGCAATTTTAAAAAGGCTAAT
The DNA here is from genome assembly GCF_903992535.2 of Arvicola amphibius. NCBI lineage: Eukaryota > Metazoa > Chordata > Mammalia > Rodentia > Cricetidae > Arvicola > Arvicola amphibius. Next base: position 35,984,241 of record NC_052059.1, read on the forward strand.
CCTCAATACCAGATAGTGTCATCTCTAAGTTCTATCACACATTTAAGGAGTTGAGAACAATTTTTCAAAACTCTTCTGAAAGCAGAAAGAGAGGCCTGGGACTCGGCGAGAACATTAAAAGGTGTCCAAACAGGAAAGAACATAAACTACCTCTGCCCGCACACAGCACAGTGATGTACAAATCCAGCATCGTCACAGCTGGGCCACCATATGCTAATCCCAGCACTCAGGAGGCAGAGGCTGGAAACTGTTGTGAGTTCCAGGACAGCCGGGTCTATAGAGTGAGATTCTGTTTCAAAATAACCAGCCAATCAACCAGACACAAGTAGGAAAATCCCAAGGGATCTACTAAATCTATTAGAACAAGTTATGAGATCAACGATGTTGCAGAACAGAAGATCACTAACTACATACTATTTCCATAGACTAATAATGATCAAAGATTAAAATTGAGAAAATTTCATGTCCAACAAACATGAAAAAAGTTAAGACATTGTAAAACCTATACTCTGGAAAATTCAAAACATTCTTGAAAGAAATGTAAGGACCTCAATAAATAGAAGAACATGAATATTCATGAATCAGAAGACCCAATGTTGTTAAGATGGCAACATTCTCCACATCCTCCTAAAGAGTTCATGTAATCTTTATTAATATCCTGCCTGAATTCGTGGTCAAAACTGATAATCCAGTTTTAAAATTTATATGCAAATGCAAGGGAACTGAGACGGCACAAACTGTTAAAGAATCATGCTCTCACATTTAAAACCTCACAACAAAGCCACGATAGTCAAGACATAGTATTAACACAGGCTAGACACTAACGGGATAGAATGGAACAATATGGAAGTATAGTCCAAATAAACCCTTCCCTCCCCAACTTGATTTTTGGTCATGGTGTCTCATCACAGCAATAGTGACCCTAAATAGGACAGAAACCAAAGGAAAAACAGATAACATCTGGTATATCCAACCAGAAACCTTTATGCTTCAGTGGAAAGTGCAAACAGCCCACAGAAAGAGGACATGCAAACCATAACCTGATAGGAGCTTTTTTTCTTTTTTTTTTTTTTTTTTTTTGGTTTTTTGAGACAGGGTTTCCCTGTAGTTTCTAGAGCCTGTCCTGGAGCTAGCTCTTGTAGACCAGGCTGGCCTCGAACTCACAGAGATCTGCCTGCCTCTGCCTCCCGAGTGCTGGGATTAAAGGCGTGCGCCACCACCGCCCGGCTGATTCACAGGTTTTTATAAAGGGGTCACAAAGTTATCAGTAGGAAAGAAAAGGCTGACAAAGAAACTACTCCAAAAGTTCTTTGTCATCCTCATGAGGAGTGAGCTCTTAGAAAAGGAAGATTCCTCCTAGGAATGAATCAAGGGATGCTTCAGCTCTCCACAGGACCTCACAGAAGCTCCAATAGACAAGCAGCCATTGATCCCACCACATGCCAAGGCTTTACTGAGCACCAACTGGGCATCAGGGTTTACTGGAAGCACTGGGGTCACCAGCCTTCACACATCAGTTTTGGACTTGGGAAGCCTGCCCTCCAGAAGCATCCGAGGAAAGATGCTGTCAGGGCAGAGGCAGCTGGAGCCACCAAGCACATGGAGATGAAGTGGCCTTAGCTATGAAAGCTGGGACACAGCTGGGACACAGCAGTGGGTGTGGGGTGCAGGCTCGCATCCTGGAGTGCATGTTTGAGGGCTGGCAGAGGGTGCTATGTCTTCATAATTCTCATTTTTCTTAAGACTAAAGAATCTTGCTTTGTCATTCATAAAATGCAGAACATACTGAAAAAACCACCTGGGCCAGATTACATTTTTTCTAACGACAAATATAGTTAAGTTGTTGATCGCTGTGACACAGCTTGTAAGTTGTCTTTGATATAATGTGTGGAGAAAAAAACCCACAATTTTAATTTCCTTATATTTGGAGAAATTAATTTTCCTTTCATTCCTTCTGACTTAAGCACATTCTATTTTGGCCTTATCTTGGGAAGCAGATGTGCACTGCCCATCTTTCTTGGATTTGGATTCTAAATCAGAGTTCTTGATGTTTTTGTAAGGCCAGATGGCACACGCTTCATGCTTGGTGGCCACGAGATGGGACTGCTGCAGTGTCCCCACATGGCTCTTCCAATGCACAGGCACAGGTAACACTGTGTGAACACAGCTGTGCTCCCATAAAACTATGCGGACACCAAAATCTGAACTTCATCTAATTTTCACATATCCCTTCATTGTTTCAACCACTAGAAATGTTTAAAAACAAGGCAGAACTTCCGTTTGTCAGTCTGACAAAACCAGGTGACATATTTTGCCAGTTCCCTAGATCTCATACTCTTTAAATGTTTAATTTATTTTTTTTTCCAGGAGAACCTAAGATAGTCTATAGAGAGGAGTAGCAAACTCAACAACATGACAAAGCTTAGAACAGAACTTGGCTTTGTTTCCTGTTCTGTGCCCACCCTGATAAGAAAAAAGAGAAGTTAGTAGGTGGATTTTGTCATTCTCCTTCTTGAAGCTACTTGGAAAACTCTGACTTTGTTGCCTAAATTTCAAATGAAGGAGATTTCATTTACAAGTCTGGATTCCAATCTTCTCTTGAGAGAATAATGCCAAATTGGATACTCATTTCCAGACGACACACCAAAGTGTCCCTTTTTCCCAGATGGTGCCCAAGGCCTTGTTGGCCTGGGACCCTCTCGGCCTGTGTTCCGCACCTACATCACCAATGTCAATGTGTGTGTATGGGTTCAAACACTTTTGCAGTCTCTGAGAGCACCAGCTCTACTTACACAGTCTGTGGGCCTTAGAGAAGCTACACAGTGCAGAGGCATAAAAACAAGGTCAGCACCATCAACTGGACAGGATCCAGAGTCACCTGGGAGGCAGACCTCTGGGTATGTCTGTGAGGGACCTTCTAGATTCGGTAGGGAAGTGGGAAGATCCATTCAAATGTGAGCAGCAGCATCCCAGGAGCTGGGGTTCCAGACTGCATAAAAAAGGAGAAAGTGAGCCGACTACAGCTTTGATAGCCCCCTCTTCCTGACTGGGGACTGAATGCTACCAGCTGCCTCATGTTCCTGCTGCCATGACTCCCCTGCCAGTACAAACTGTATCCCCTTAAACAGGCCCGGCTCCTCTAAGTTCCTTTTAAGAAGTCAGAGGTTTTGCCACAGCAACAAGGAGTGACTGTAGGCTTCTACAGTATGGAGAGAGCTGGGCTCCAATTATAGCTCTGCTCTTTGCTAACAGAGAAGCTCTGGCCAGACCACTCACACCCGGCCTCAGAATGGGAACAGAATTGCACACACCTGGAGCAGTGGCTGTCGTGATCTTAAGAGAATGTTCCAGGAGTATGTCATATAGACTAAGCAGTCAATTTAAAAAAGAAAAGACAGAAAAAAGGAAACCAACAGATCACTATGACGGGGAAGGTTTTGGTATACAATTTTAAACTTCAGACCCATGGTGACTGTTGCTGTCTGTGGTAGGGTCTTTAAGATTAGATTAAAATCTACCTGACTCCATAGAAAAAGAAATTAAGGCCAAAGAGGTGAAGTGGGTGCTCAAAGACACATGCTAATGGGGCAAGGCTCTCCCTTCCTTAATTACTGGCTTGAGGAATTCCTCTGTGCCATGTGGCTTTACTCAGACACCCACTTCTTTGTCCCATACTTCAGGCCATGCCACCTCACCCCACACAGAACTCTTCCTATAAAAGACCTTCATTTGAGGTCAAAGCTCTTTGAGTGGTCGCGATAGGGGGTAGAGTTTAAATGGGCGGCAAGAGGGACAGAGCCGTCCAGCTGGGGAAAGTCCCTACAGTGAAACTGCTCAAGAAGCTGCGGGGACCTCTCATTTTCCCTCTTTCTAGAGTCACTTTGTGGTGGATGACAGGCGCTGCCAAAGTGTGCCTTTCTACTTCTCTGTGATTGCCATATTGTTACCATCCTTAGCTGTGCCCCTACGAGCCAGGTTCAGCCACCCTTCCTAATAACCAGCCTGAGGAACCTGAATATTAGTGGAAGCAGGAAAAAAGATGTATTCACTGTAGTTGCACTGGGCACCTCTACCCAGCAGACAGATCTCTACAAAGAGATCACTGAACCACTCTCCAAGTCCATCTTTTTAACTAGAACTCTCCATATAACACAATGACAACTGCTCAGTAGACGGAATTCTAGCATTGACTTAGCTGAGATAGTCCTGTTCTAAGCTCACCGTCCCCCTCCTGTGGTCAGTAGAAGCAATAATTCTAGTCAAGCAAAAAATCTGGAGCAATTTAAAGTTAATGCTTAATATAACATGGTAACTGAAATAACACTTGAAAAGGTCACTGTAATTATATTATTTTGGACTCCTGCTTGTGCTTAGAGGCAAAAGTATCTCCAACCAAATCTCTGATCAGACAGCAAAGTGATAATGCTTTTCTTGGGTCTTGTTCATTAAAGAAATGGCTGTTATAAGTAAGACTAATATTCAACATATGTGACAGTAACACCACCGTAATCCTTCAGACTTTTCTCCAATACTGTGAATGAAAGACCATTCTGAGACTCTCTGGCTGTCACTGGTTCATGCAAGGGTAAGTAAGAGTCCTATCTGGGGAGAGCTCTCCTGAAGCTTCTCCAGGATGCCACCTTATCAAATGCTCACTTGGTGAGCACAGAAGCCCTGGGAATGGCAGTGTAAGGACAAAAAGCTTGTGTACCCCACCCCTCCATTTTCATCAGAGGTGCATCAGTAAAACACCGATTCTCCCCACATTTAAGGAAGATCAGAACACAGAGTGATAAGCTTGGAGGTGAAAATTCAAGACCTATTTTAAAATTCAAGAATTCAAGGAAGTTTTAGAAAAATTAGAAGAATCACATATCTAAATAAATATTAAAATACACTTATCTATATCACACATTTACCCACCCATGTACCCACGAATGCATCACCGCCTGTCCTGGAGCTGGGCGCTGGTGGGAACTGGGCTGTTTTCAGAATGGTTAAGCTAGCTCCTGTCGGGCCTTACATCACACCCCAGCCTATGCCACCACCAAGCCAGAGGCACTCGGGAGATGTGCCGTTGTGTTTTAAACAGCTAAAGAATTAGGGGCTGTAGGGGAAGAGCAGGAGCGCTATAGTCGCAATAGTAGATCCTACTGTCAGCCACGAGATAGCTCTTCCGTATTTTGGGCCCCTCCGAACCAGTCAGGGACAGGAAGTTTAGTTTTGGTATTACGTCTTCATCAGTAGGTAGGCAGAGTGGTTGGGGGGGATGGCTTCCAATAGAACACAGTGCTTTCCTTTTGGGTTAACACAGGGTAATTGCCCAGCCCACCCAGCACTGCAACCTGGTGTTCACTCCTAAAATAAAACATAATGAGAATTGCCCAGCATTGAGTAGCTTTGGGCTCCACTGGTAGAGTTGCCTGCCATGTAGGAAGCCCCAGGATTGATCCTCAGCACATCATAAACCATGTAGGGTTATGTGCCTGTAATCACGACACTCAGACATAAAATTAGGAGGATCAAAGGTTCAAGGTCTTCTATGGCTAAACAGTGAGTCTGAGGCCAGCTCGGGCTATATACAACTGTGTATTAAAAATAAAAATAGGGAAAACCTTGCTAAACCCCAATGTACTCAACATTGTAAAGAAAGACTTGGAAAATTTTATTCAGAGTCCTGGCAACTATAAAGTCCCCTGAGGACACTGGGGCCACTTGACAGGGAATGAACGTGAGAGGGAAGCCACCCGAGAGAAAGAACAGCTCTCATGCAGGCCGAAACCTACATATAAGCTGCTCCTTGCACTCCGGGATTTCCTGGCTCTGTGAGACAGGGAATTAGCACTTGTAGCTTACATTAGTGTGAGCTGAATCAGTGCTCCTATTAAACACCATCTTCCATGCACTTTTCCCCCCTCTGAGATAGAATCTCATGTAGCCCAGGCTAGTCTGGAATTCACCATGTAGCTGAGCCTGGCCTAGAACTCCAGATAATCCTTCTTTCCTTCTAAGTTCTGGCAGCAGAGGTGCGCCACCACACCTGGCTACACTTGTTTGGTTTTGCTTTTGGTAAGACAGGCTCTCCCCCTGTAGTCCAGGCTGGCCTCCACTCTTTAGAGGCTGAGATACAGGATGTGCCTTCATACCTTCATCTTGCACATCTTCTGATTCCACGATGAACCCGGAATCACATGGGTAACAGCTCTTCTTTTCAAAGGTATAAGGAAACATTACTGGTTTAGCCAGTAGCCCTCTTACTGATTTATCCTAAACATCATAAATGACACGCAGCACTGTATCATAAACCACAGCGACAATCAGCACGAAAGGCTTCTTCTAAGAGTTCTGCAACTCAGAGTCCATGGGAAGCTAGAGTAAAGGAAACAGTAGGTAAGAATTGGCTACTATCAGGGCAAGGGAGGCGCACGCCTTTAATCCTAGCACCCAGGAGGCAAAGGTAGGTGGGTCTCTGTGAGTTTGGGGCCAGCCTGGTCTATAGGGTGGGTTCTAGGAAACCCTGTCACAAAAAAACCAAAACCAACACACACACACAAAGACACTTGATGAAGTATTTTCTTAATAAAAAGAAAATTTGAGGGCTACTGGGTTAAACAAACATCAAGAGTTTTCCTTACAGTGGGGCTTCCCGAAGGCAGAGATTTACTAACTGTAATTGAATTCCTGAGCATTTTCTCAGTTACAGTACCCCGCAATGACTCGAACACAGATTTCCGAGAGAACAAGACTGTGAAGCTGTGTTCAGAAACAGCTGACTGGGCACATATCCAGAGATGCATCTTTCTTTTTGCTCCAGCATTCTGCTCTGCCTCTCTCCCTGCATCCAACGATCCCATAACTTGAACTGCTCTTCCCTGGTAAGGATGCTGATGCACACCAGCTTGAAGCTCTGCTCCCTACTGTCAAATGGCAGCAGGACACTGTCACCAGCCTTACCATCACTGTGCAATGCGTGCATTCAAAATGCCCGACTCAAGACTGCCTCGGGGTCCTGTCATTTTTCAGACATCAAAGTACAACTGTCTAGAAGTCCTGCCTAAACACCCCGACCCCAGGCAGCCTGCATCAGTTCACACCCGGCCATTACCTGGGCCTCGTGGCTGGCCGCTTCACATTGCCATTGGTTACCAAAGCCACCTTCCCACTCAGTCTCTACCCAGTAACCCACAGCAACACCCACTGTCAGGGAATCTGAGAACCTCTGCTGGCTTTCACACAGTCTGGCTTCTACTCTGCCCCGGACACCACTTGTTGGGGAAATCATTTACTTGAATCGAGCTTGTCTTAAACCATTCAGGGATAACAAGGGCTGCCTGGAGGGTCAGTCTCCTTTAAACTGTTTAGAAAATGTTCTGTGGCTGGGCGGCGGTGGCGCACACCTTTAATCCCACCACTCGGGAGGCAGAGGCAGGCGGATCTCTGTGAGTTCGAGACCAGCCTGGTCTACAAGAGCTAGTTCCAGGACAGGCTCCAAAGCCACTGAGAAACCCTGTCTCGAAAAACCAAAAAAAAAAAAAAAAAAAAAAAAGTTCTGTGTTCATAAGACTGCGCAGAGCCTAACACATCCCGCTTCCTAAAGTCCCCCAGTTCATATGCTTTTAGTGGCTCCAGCTAGCCCTTACGGTCACCTCTGCTTTGCACCCACTCCTCATTGGGATAGCTGGTTTTGAACCTGAACTTGCCCTCTCAGCTTTGTGCTTGGCTGTGGCATTTGCTCTCACCCCTGTGGCTTCTGTGTCTGGTCATCCCAGGATCTGAGCACAGCTCTCCCTCTTGCCAAGAAGGCACACCGTACTAATCCTTATGCTGACGCCGCCGGCACCCAGGGTTTTTAAAGGCCTGGGATGAATCCCCCCTTTGTGTTTAGTTACTCAAACACATCCATTTAAAAAGGCAAGCCTCAGCTACTGCTGGAGATTAGAGGTAGACTGCTTGGCTTGCTGGCAGGGGCCCTGGGCTTATCCGTCTGAGATCCCCAGAACTACAAGCAGCAGAAGAAACGCCCGGCCTCAGCTCCAGTTCGTTGGCTTACCCATTCTCCTTTTACACTTTCCCCGTGAACGGCACACTCACAGAACTTACAGCCCTGAGCTAACACTGAGCTGCAGACTGTTTGGCAACACTTGGTTCCTGTTTCATGATTAGCAGCTGCACAGAACAAGCTCCCTGCGGAAGGTCCCAACGCTGGGTCCCCAGTAAGTGCTTCCCCAGAACCAGCTGGCTAAACGTATTTCAAAGGCCTCACACGCCCACTGTCTGTCTATAATTCAATGGATGACAACCTGCCAATGGCACAGCTTGGATCACCATCATCTGCTTAGGAAACGGTGGTTTGTTGAGCTTCCTGGAGCCAGACTGGATGACAAACACTGCTGTGTGGTTATAAATAAACTAGAAACATGAGGGCTTATAGCAAACCAATAGAACGTTCAGGATGAGAGTCCAGTGATTAAGCCGGCAGTCGGCAAATGTGATGGCAAAGCAAGAAGACATCTTATCCAACGAAAATGAGTTTATGGTGATGAATATGTAATTTGGGGCCATTTGGGGGTGACTGCTGAGGATGGGGCGACTAGGAGCTACTTATTAATACACAATTTTCATTGATATTGTATTTAAGAATTTTCACTATATCCATATGACAGTAATTACAAATCCATTCACTTTTTAAATGTCAGTTATTTCATGAGGATATGAGCATAGCTGAAATAAAACCATACTTGACAAATCAACATGAATCATGGGAACAGGGCCCATTTGAAAAGGACAGCTCTTCCCGATGAGTGAGAGGCCAGACTCTGTGGGGAAGACCAGCCAGGCTTCTGCTCTGTCCTGCAGCTCAGGGTGTCTGCCACTCCAGACAGCACACTCTTGTCCCTGGGGGCCATCATCCCTCACCTTCAGCAAGGAACAATGGTGGCTCAGCTATTGGCTCTAGCTCCTAAGGTAACATGTGGACTACGCCTGCCTAGAAAGTGAGCCGGAATGGGAAAACTCATTCCCACACTTCTGCTTTCCTTCTGGTAACGTCTCCAGAGGTTCACATGAAACGACGTCTAGGAAATCAGCTGAACCCTGGTCAGGGCTGGGTCTTGTTATGGTTTCAATTCCCTTCCCTCTAAAACTCAGCTGGACAATTGACTGCGATGACAGTATTGAGGGGTAACAGTGGTAAGGAGTGAGACATCTGAGGGGTGTAGGCCTCAAGGGCTCTGGGAAGGAAGGGGGAACCAATGCCGCTGTGAGTGAACGCGACTCCCTTCAGTTTCTCCGCCACATGGAGTTCGAGGTGCCATGTTGAACTGTGTTAGTCTGACTCCTCCTCGCAGACTGAACAGCCATGAGAAATCACTGAAGGAGGGTTTACTTAGCTCACGTCTTTAGCATTTCTCCCATACTTGCTGGCTCTGCTGCTTGGGATGTGGTGATGAAGAACATTGTGGCTGAGATGCCCACATGATGGCAGCTAGGAAGCAAGGAGAGGCAAGAGGAGCCCACGGAAAGTACATTCCAAATACCTGCAGACCTGCTTCTTCCGAGAAGGACTGGCCTCTAGAAGCTTCCACCAGTTCCCAATAATGCCACAGAGTTATGGAGTTGTCTGTGGGTTAATTCAGAGATGAAGGTAGAGTTCTCATGACCCAGTCACCTTTCAGTGCCTGGATCCACAAAGCAAGACCAGGCCTTCAACACCCCCCCCCCCGGGGGGGGGAGCATTTTATTCACAAACTCGCAATCTCAGCCAGGGCCTCAGTGTTGGACTCTGCAGTGCCAGCAGTCAGCCAATCAGAATCTGGCTTTGATGAATTACCTGCTCTAGGGCTCTGCTGCAGGGCAGGTGGGCTGGTAGGTCTGTTAACTGTCTGTATATGGGCAGGAGAACATGCTTTTATAGTAGTTTTTAAACCAAAGGGGCGGAGAGCACTGGACAGAATCAAGATTTGTAAGGATCCCAGAAGTGGATCAGAAACAGTGGTAGCCTCATGACCTATTGCCAGCAGGGCAGAAAGGGCCAGTTCTCCAGCTGCCCTGGACAGAGGCATGTGAGAAAGTGGAAACAGGCAGATGCATTTAAAAGCAGAGCACGGGCTGGTAAGGGAGCTGTGGCCGCTCCTGGAAACCCGAGTTCGGTCCTTGGAACCCACAAGGTGGAAAGAGAACTGGTTCCTGTCCTCTGACTGCCACATGTGTGCCGTGACGAGTGTATGTGTGTACACACAGACAAGTAAATGTGTAGAATCTCAAAAGTAAAAGCATATTACTTCTCTAGAAAGGAAGCTATTTAACCTCTCGGGTATTGGCGTGAACAGCTCTGGGCCCATTTCCACATCTGCCTACTTCCTAGTGATGACTGAGAAGATACGTAAACACCCAGAACAGTGTGGCTCTGCAGTAAGTGCCTGTAATATCAGTCACTGCCCTACCATCATGGATTCCCCTCCTTTCCTTCAAAGACAAAATGAAACAAACAGATGCAGACACTAGAATATTAGGTGAAATGGTGACCCCTCAGGTGACCCGCAGGCTGCTTCCTGTCCTTGCTCTACCTGCTTCCAGGGCCAGTGTGCCTAGACCCATTCCAACAGAATACGTACGTTACTGATGTATCTATTCAGCGTTCAACTGCCACTGCTAGTGAAAGCATTCTGACCTCTGTATAAATAAAGGGACATTTAACTAGGCCATAATAAGAGCAATAAAGCTTTCTGTTAAAATTCAAAAGGATTCTCAAATTGGTGACTTCTAAAAATGTTTTTGTAAGACAATGCATCAGAAATATGAATACATTTCCAAGGATATGGGACAAGACTGTTAACTGATGCTCCTTGGATTAGCAAAGGTGTTTTTAATAAATGGCCTTCACATCACAAAGCCATCGAGGGGCAGGGGTCCTCTACTGTGGTCTCTAATACCTTTGATCTCTGTTATCCTGGTATTCTGTTGCTACACTAGAAAAACCTTTTAAAAATAACGTGGAGAAGGGAAAATGTTAGGTTCCGGTTCTCCCGCAGGCACACTTATGGGACTGACAATCACACAATCCCTAACTCACTCCATAGTGATGCATCTGCACCGGCAAGGAAAACACGCATGCTAGCTTTCAAGGTTCTGCATATTGCAATGACAGGGCCCTCCTGTCAGCCAATCGTTTGCTCTGGGCAAGCACCCAACTATGTAGTTGTCTGGGGTGACACTGGGTGCTGCATCACGTCATTCCTGTGGCGACGGTGCCTCCTCCCGCAGGTTTGACCCTCTGGGATCCAGCTGCAGACCTACTGCGTGACACAGCAATGTGACAACTCTTAGCGACCAAAGGGAAGCATGTCCAGGATTTAAGAGACACTGTAAGGCTCGTGAGACGCCGGCTTGCCGTAATCAACACTGAGGAGCATCCCAAAGCATCCTTGCTGAGGATGTCAGGGAGCTGGATAACACTACTTGGCTCCTTAGAAAAATCTGCTTCTGTGACCTTTTGGGGTTACATAGAGAAAGGTGCTAAGTTTTGAACCCCGTTGGCACTTTTGGGTTTTAGCAGGGGTGGGGAGTGGATTTCTGGGATAGCTGACCAAACAGCAAGCACTCTTAATGCTGCCTGGGCCATGTGGCTGGGTGGAGGGAGCACGGGTAAAACCACGAGTTCTATCACTACTAGCATGCTGGTACAGGGATGGATCTCAGGTGGTCAGGCGTGGCAGCATGTGCCTTTACCCACTAAGCCGTGCTGGCTGTCCTGTAGAGAGTGGTTTTTAAACAGTTTCATATTCTTCAGATAATAATGGATGCTAGGCCACGTAGCAGCAGACTATTATTCCTTCTGAAATGGCAGCCAGCCATGAGGTAATTTTATTTCTATATTTTAAAATATGTTTTTAAAATTTATTATTATTATTTTATGTGTATTAGTGTTTGCTTGAATGTATGTGTGTGCCCCACATACATGCCTGGTGCTTGTGGAGACCAGAACGACCCACCTGGAACTGGAATTATAGGTTCTTTTGAGTCACCACGTGGGTACTTGGGGACCAAACCAAGGTTCTCTGCAAGAGTAGCAAGGGCTCTTAACCACAGCACCACCTTCCCAGCACCAAAGATTTTACTATTCATTTTAAATCATGAATATATACATGTGTGAGCATGAGTGCAATGCCAGCAGAGGCCAGAAGATGGCGTCAGATCCCCTAGAGCTGGGTGTGCAGGCGTCCCTGAGCTGCTTGGCGCGGGTGCGGCAAATGAACTCAGGTCCTCGCAAGAGCAACATGTGCTCTTCACAGCTGAGCCATCGCTCCACCCCTTAATAAATTTTTAAAAAACTTTTTGTTTTTATTTCTTTGTTTATTTAGTTCTGCATACGCTGTCCAGTTGTTCCCACGCGGTTTGCTGACTGTCTTTTCTCCATTAGAGTGCTTTGGCGGCCTGTTACTAATTGGCGGTATGCTTCTGGTCTATTTCTGGACATTCTATTCTGTCCCATTGATCTGTTCTTTCATCCTTTTGCCAACATCACTCTGTCTTGATTATTGTAGTTTTGCAGTAAACCTTAAAATTGGGTAACATGATCTTCCACTTTATTCGTCTTTAAAACGACTGCTTTGGCTATGTTACTTCCTTGCCTTTCCATAAAAATTTCGAACTGGCTCACATTCAGCTGCTAGGAAAAGTCCTGCTGGGAACTGCTTGGAGTAGCACTGGATCTACAGGTCAGCCTGGAGAGACACAGAATCTTGGGCATGTCAAATCTGACCAGGGAACTCTGTCTGTCTCTGCATGGACTCAAGTCCTACAGCCTGCAGTAGTGCGCTGCAGTGTCCACCACACACGCGCCCCGACCCTCAGCCGTTCACTCCAGGGAGGAGCTGCTCAGAAACGATGCGTGTGCATGCGTGCGTGTGTATGTGCGACATTTAACTAACTGTTGGTGATGCAGAGATGTACAGTTGATTTTGCCAAACTCATTACTTCTAAGCTTTTTAAAAAGTGGATTCGCATGCCGGGCGGTGGTGGCGCACGCCTTTAATCCCAGCACTCGGGAGGCAGAGGCAGGCGGATCTCTGAGTTCGAGGCCAGCCTGGTCTACAAGAGCTAGGTCCAGGCCAGGCTCTAAAAAAAGCTGCAGAGAAACCCTGTCTCAAAAAACCAAAAAAAAAAAAAAAAAAAAAAAAAAAAAAAAAAAAAAAAAAAAAAAAAAAAAAGTGGATTCGCCAGGCTTTTGCTTATATTTCCCTATGGCACTAACACGTCTAGTGTGGTGCTGGTAGGGATGGTGGGTGTGGTCACCTGTGCCTATTCACATCGGCACTCAGCCATTGGTCACAGTAAGTGTGGTGCTGGTTGTGGGCACTGTCTGTTGGGCAGAGGAACCTTCCTCCTCTCACAGCTTTCTGAGGGCAGCCTTCTTTACAAAGGCCACAGCTGACTCGATGGCAGCTCAGCTTCTGGCCTTCTTCCTCAGCTCAGCTTCTCTAGTTAGTTAACCTTTTGCAATATTTTTAGAGGTTTCACTAGCTGTATATGCATCTGTACGGGGTTTCTGTATGCATTTGGTGGGAGAGACAGGGGCTGTGTGTTTAATTCAGAAGCTGTGGGTGATTTTTAGAAACCAGTTTATTTATGTCTTTGTGTGCACATGCAGCTCATGTGCGTGTATGGGAGAACATGTGGAGGTCACAGGATAGTCCTGTGGCATCAGTTTTCCCCCAGATCCTTCCTCCTTTATGTGGGTTCTTGGGACTCACACTTAGGCCACCAGGCTTGTGCGGCAAGCCCCTTCACCCACCAAGCCATCTTGCCGGCCCTTGAGTTATCTGAAGGGGAAGACTGAACAGCTGAGTCAGTGCCCTTAAAGCCCTGCAGTTTGAAGAGCTGAGAACCTGCAGAGAAGTGGTTTAGCCCATGCCAGGGAACTGTGCCATGCACACCCTTGCTCCTTTTTTCTATAAGTATTGTCTTTTCCAATTTTTATATTTACCAAACTAGTGTATATGCATAGTTGATGCCGCAAATGGTACTAGAAGATGTATAATAAATAGTCTCTGTACCACCATTGCCCCTCTCCTGTAATCTCTACTCCAAAGCAACTGATTTAACTTTGCTTATTATGATTTCTGCTGTTCATCCCAACATTTGTGTGTGTGTGTGCACGGGCACATGCACGTGCTTGTGTCCGTGTGACTGTACGTGTGTGGTTGTATCAAGGTAGAGTTTGCCAGCATGTAGGTCCTTGCATAGTGATCTGGAACGGGCTCTGAACCTCTTTATCACAAAAGTCCTGCTGGCTTCCAGAGAGGCTTTCCCATATGAGGAATGGAAGCGTGGAAGCTGTCTTCTGAGGACCCCAGTGGAGAGCGGATTCCCTATCTTCCTACTCCAGGCTGTGCTAGTCTTCAGGACCACTCCGCCTCCTGTAAGGTAGGAGGGCCAGCTGCTGGGAGCATCAGATGGGGAGAGAGATCCTCAAAGTTAATGCCCCTGCACAGGCGGCCAAGTTTTAGTGTTGTCCCCACTCCGACCTTGAGGGCTATGCTGTGCCTTCAAGTCCTAAAGATACAGTGCTAAATAAAAAGGGGGGGTGGGGACTAAGAAAACCCAGCACGGAATCCAACTCCCGCTCTCCCCTGCTCTCAGGCTCGGGCACAGGCTGTGTATTTTGCTGTGCATTTTGCTGTGCATTTTGAATTTGCTCTAGCTTGTCTCCTGAAGAACTAATCAATCATAATCCCCTACTGACCATGTCCTGTCATTGATTTTCTGCTCTTCTTCAAGCTGACAGCTTTAAGCAAAGACTATTTTTTTTTTCAATTCCTTTTTGGGCCTGACAAAACTTTTTCTAAGCGGGATTGTAAACAAAGCTTACATTTGAGCACCGGAACAGATGATGACATACAGCCCACTGGGTCGTGATCCACTAGTGGTATCTGGGTAATAGCATTTCACCTTACTGCAGCTTTGTCTCCATAGAAGTATCAAACAAACCTGCAGCCCAATATTACTTAAGTCCTAAGTCTCTAATTCTTACTGTTTACTGGGCACTTACTCTGTGCCAGGGATAAAAGTATTTCATTCTCACAACGACTTTGTAACATACAAACAGCATTATCGGTGCACCACAATCAGGGACTGAAACTTCAAAAGCGCAAGGAATTTGCCAATGATCACATGCAACATGAGCGACAGATCTGAAGTCAGGTTTGACTCTTCCAGATGTCACTCTTCAAAAGCAGGCTATACTGCTTATGGGTAAGGAAAACCATACTTTTATTAGAAACGTAATGGTAAGAAAGTTTATTTCTGTAGCCACTGTGATGTATTGGCCACCTTAAATACATACTAAAAATGCCCGGTCATGTCACTTGCAGAGCATGGGCTGTCAGCCTACTTGACACCTTGATATAACACTGGCATGTTTTAAATCTGCCTCCTTATACGTTTAATAAACATTTCTAATATTGCTCCTCTATTTACTGACCTAAATAATATGCACTGTGGGAAACAACATAAAACAATGTCCTAAAGCTTGGCATGAGAACAAGAAATTGAAATGGTACCAATGATGATTTGAAGAGAACATTCTAAAGACTTCCTTAGGTCTTCTCCAGAGTCTGGAGGCAAGGTAGGATTTCTATTTTTGATATTCATTTTGAATTGCTACAGCCACACTTTTCAGTTTATAGGCTGTCTCTCTCTCTCTGGACAAGCACAGTTTATATCATGTAACTTTCACTAGATGCACACAGATTACAGGGCCGTCTCACCGGATACACACAGGTTACAGGGCTGTCTCACTGGATACACACAGATTACAGGGCTGTCTCACCGAATATGCACAAGGAATAACCAAAAACTTCCAGCTGCCCAAGAATCACAAACTTCCGGATTTCTCTTCTTAGGGAAGTGTTAGCTGGTTTAACTATTCTGGAGCTGTGGTGATGGGAGCGGTACTCGGGTAGAAACTATTCTGAAGGGGTGATGATGGGAGCGGTACTCAGGTAGAAACTATTCTGAAGGGGTGATGATGGGGGCGGTACTCGGGTAGGTGGAAACCTCAACTAGCCACTGCTTCCTAGCTACTATCAGGTACGAAGGCAGTCTCCACGCATGAGTCCAGGAACATCACTGGAAAGCACACTTCTTTCTACATCTTTGCTCAAACCCAGGTGTTGCTTCAAGGACATTAATAAACTGGGGCTGCGCTTCAGAGCATTTGCCTGGTATGAGGCCGCGGGTTCAATCTCCAGCAGCAGAAGAAAACATTCTTTTTCTGAAGGATATTGCTATCTGTAGTTAGCACAGCTGTGGGTTCCTGTGTTTCCCAGACAGTGTGACATGACCTTATACAATGCCAGTCTTCCTTTCCCTCCCTTTCTCACACTTTCTCTTCATAGACCCATGGCCCTATTTCAGGAAGGCCTTGTGCTCGCTCTCTTTCTCTCTCTAATAAACCATCACAGTTCTCAAAGCGTTGAGCAGAAAGCTAGTTCAGCTAGGGGCACACCCAACCCAAATCCTATCAGCTTGTAAGAGAGATCACTGCAAAATACTCAGGAATTGTGTAAGCAGACTGTTACCTCTGGTAGCTTGAAATCAGCAGGGAGGAAACGTTAATGCCACGGAGCTTGGCACACATTGTTAGCGCTCCTTCCCCATTGTCGGGCATGACAAGCTGCCTTATCAGCATACCCTAGGTAACACTTGCCAGAGCTTACACTCTTCAAAGAACACCTGAGAACCTTACAGAGACAAAATTAACTTCTATGGATTTCTCTAGCAGGAATAAACAACAGAAAAATCACCATAGGCATAGCCATGGTGATTTGCATAAGCAAACCGCTAGATCATGTCAGGAACAGGCAGGTGAGCTTGTACATGAATAGAACTGGAGCAGACACTGCAACAGTTCTGGAAAGGCATGGTCTTCCTAGGCAAAGGAGATTCCCCAAAGACATGAACGTGTAACAACCCTACAAGGCTTGAATCATTCTGAACCAGACAGTTTCCAGAGTCATTGGCCAAAGCAAAACAGCACAGGTAAGTAGACCAGGCTTCCTCTGTAAATGGGAGGAGGAACTGTGACTAAAGATCCGGATAACTGCCTGTACACTGGGAAAAAGGTAAGTTTAATATGAGCAGCAGTGAATCCGAAAATAGACTATCATCCAACTGAATCTCAAACCAGTGCCAAAACACTGGGCGGTGGGGCACACGCCTCTAATCCCGGCATTTGGGAGGCAGAGGCAGAGGCAGATGGATCTCTGTGAGTTTGAGCCTGATCTAGAGTTGGTTCCAGGCTAGGCAAGGCTACATAGAGAAACCCTGTCTTGAAAAACCAAAACCAAATCAAACCAACCAACCAAATAAACCAACAAAAACTGCAAAACTACTGAGCTAGTGGTTAGAAAAGGCCGACATTAACAGCAGGACTGTCACTCATAGCCTGCTGGGGGAGGGGAAATCAGTTTTCTCCAGGACACTAGGTATTTCAACCACTCCAGAGCAGGCCTCGTGCTCAGGAGTAGTGGACTCCACAGGTTTTTGTTTTTCCATGTGTGTGCATGTGTGCTTTTATTTAACTTTTTTTTTCTGTTTGGGTGTTGTTTCCTTTTGTTTTCTTGATTTTGCAGGGTTTTGTTGTTGCATTAGTTTTTGTTTTATTGGGTTTTGATTGAGAACTTACAGCTGGGTGTAGGGAAGGGGAGAAGATCCGGTAGGACTTGTGGAGGGAAGAATATCATCAAAATAAGTTTAAACTTAAAAATTGTTTTAAATAATAAAAATATAATAAAAAAGAAACCAAATTTACACCGAACACTTTCCTAAGAACCAACAAAAAAGTGGCCACCCATAGTTACGTATGGTAATTTGAATGAGAATGGCCCACAGAAGCTCCTAAGTGTGAATGCTTGGATTCTAGCTAGTGAAACTGTTTGGGAAGAATTTGGAGGTGTGGCTTTGTTGAAGGAAGTGTGCCATGGGGCCTGGGTTTGAAGTTTCAAAGGCTCCTGGCCATCCCCAGGGCTTTTGCCTCCCACCTGCAGCTTGAGAAGTAAGCTCTCAGCTGCTCCTGTCGCCAGGCCTTTACTCCACCATGGACTCCAACCCTCTGGAGCCTAAGGTCAATTAAACACTTTCTTTTGAGTTGCCTTGGTTGTGGTGTTTTACCGTGGTAACAGACATGTACATATGTATAATAACCTACACATAGTCACAGTCCTAGAGCGCTGCCTTCAAAGGGACAGGGTGCTTTCCTGTCACTCAGTTGTCTTTTGTTTGCACGTCTTTCCATGCGTCTCTCTGTCTACACACTGACCATGTGTCTCTCTGTCTACACACTGACCGTGTGTCTCTCTGTCTACACACTGACCGTGTGTCTCTCTGTCTACACACTGACTGTGGTCTGTCTACACACTGACCATACGTGTCTCTGTCTACACATTGACCATGGTCTCTCTGTCTACACACTGACCATGCATCTCTCTGTCTACATGCTGACCATGCGTCTCTGTCTACACACTGACCGTCTGTCTCTCTGTCTACACACTGACCGTCTGTCTGTCTACACACTGACCGTCTGTCTCTCTGTCTACACAGACCATGTGCCTCCACGTGCTGAGCAGCGTCCTAAGTACAATGGCATGCAGGTTCTAGTCCCGCCTGGTGATTCACTCTACCCTTTTAAACATTTATTGTTCAGTGAGCGCTCTTCAAAGGCCACAGGCACAGAGGTTCTACCAGTACCATGTGGAGATCAAATTCCCGATTTGCCTGCTGTAATTAGAAAATGACATTTGAAAGCTATGACCCCTCACGAGAACAGTCACTGACAGCTTTGCAGAGATGATAACTTGATTTTTGAGGGAAATGGTGGTGTAGATATAACAGAACTGTTTGGAGGAATAAAAATGTAATAAAATAAACAAAAGTAACATCGTGAAATACAACTACATGAATTCTGGCTTATATTTAATCAGTGCTTCTGAAAATAGAGTCTACAAGCACTAACTATGGATCCTAGGGTCTACAGTTACAGAAAAACTTCAAATGTACTGTTACAGTTGTTAATTATAGGAAAATCACATGGTCTTGTCAGTGTCAATTAATGAACATGTGTTACATGAAGAGTTCAGTAGGTACTCCCCTGTGTTCTCATGTGGAAATATAGCAAATAATTCATTAACAAAGATTCAGCTAAGCATGCTTTCCATGCTAGTGCTGCTAGACAGCAGGAGAAGGCACAGACACCAAGGACAGTGTAGTTACTGTCTGTGTCTAAGGAGACTCCATCTGCTAGCCATGGAGGAATCACAGCATGACAGGTTGGTTTCCTGGTCTTCACTGCTGATCCGAGGAGCATGCACTACCCAACCCGAGCCACACAAGGGTCTGTGGAAATCACCCAAGCAGAAAGTTGACTTTCCTTTCAGTAATGTGTGTAATGCATCTAATGGCCACTAGATGGAGATCAGATCACTCCATCAGAGTCAGGGAAAGCTGCTGGCATCCCAGAGAGGAAGTAGGGCATCAAGAATGAGGTATCTCTCCCCACTACTTCTGTAAGACAGATTTTCCAAGCTCCAAAACCAGGAGCAAGCAGAGCTCTTCTCAGTAAACACAAATGGGGTAGCTTGAGGGCTGACTAGGAAAGGAACTGTAGAAGAACAAGTATTACCTCTTATAATTGACAATGACTCCTATTTAGATCTGGCTGTACAATCTACTTGTGAACAACAGCATGAGTAGGCCTACGTAGGGTAGTCAATATACTGCCTCATCATTTACCAAGAGATTTGACCACAAGCTCAAACAATAGCAGACTGTTCAGATAATTCATTCTTAGAATAAGAATGCACACTCCATTTGTTTTTCTGTCTGAGTATCCAAGTATGCACACTTAATATCATAAGGACCAAGGAACAGTGGAGGTAAAAGGAGCATGTAGACCAGCATCTATTTTCAAATCAAAATGCCATTAATTCTGACTTACATTACTTTATTACTAAGTTTGTCTTGTTCTGAACTTTGAGCTGAGGACATAAAGCTAAACACTTCTGAGAAAACATTTTGATTAGAGGAAGTTCAGATAATAATATTTTGGTTATTCTTGAGATAATTTTGCTCATTTCTAGCTTAACTATTTAGCTTCGGTTGCCAGTGCCATTTTGTTGCTAAAATGTGAGCACGAAGGCCGGCCTGAATTGTTGCTCGTCTGTACTAAACGAGGGAGCTGGGACAGCAAAGATCTGTGATGTAACCAGAAAAACCCTGGGAGGAAAACACTACACAATTAAGACATAAATAAGTAGGGGTTAATGCTTTAAACAGCCAAGAACCACTTTTAAATTGTAAGTAAAGATTCTTTCAAGGCCTTTTAGAAATAATAAGCTTAATTTAAGCCACCAATATTTTCCTTTCCCCTTACTTCTTTTTGTTTTTGTTTCTTAAGACAAGGTTTTTCTGAGTAGCCCTGGCTGTCCCGGAACTCAGTCTGTAGACCAGGCTGGCCTTGAACTCAGAGATCCGCCTGTCTCTGCCTCCTGAGTGCTGGGATTAAAGACTCCTTTTTCTTTCTCTTTTGGACTTTTGAGATTGGGTCTTGCTATGGAGCCTGGATTGTCCTAGAACGCACTATATAGTTCAAGCTGGTCTTGAATTCATGATTGCTCTACCTCCACATCACAAGTGCTGAGGTTATAGCCATGCACCGCCATACCCAGCAAGACTACACATCTTGGCCAAACATAGCAGGATCTTTGATCTCCACATTATATGAGAAATTCAAAGAAAACATATTGGAAGTTCAAACACAATAATATTTACTGCTAGGCACCAATGAAAACAGAAGAACAAAAGTTCAATAGAGAGGAAACTAACATTTAGAATAATTCTGAGCAAGACCACAGGTAACTAGTTCCCTAAATATCATCAAGCATAGCAGTCAATCTGCTGCTACAACTGAGCTGCTTACATACTGACAGCATTTTAGAGCGATGTGTTTGCTTTAACTCAACTTAATATATTTATGTCTCTTCAAAAGTATTGGAAGTCATGAGCCTATTTTGGTTTGAGATCTTCAAAACATTCCTGTAAGCTTTCAAAAATCTTAGAGAATGATGTAGTATTTATCCATAAGCGTACTCATATCTCTTTCAAGGAAAATCAATTATTAATCAATTATTTATAGACTTGTTAGTGGAAATGTCTTACCTTGTTGATGGCTATTTGCAGAGTGATGGGGCTGTTAGCAATGTACACTTCTTGTAATTAACTAATTAACCAATCAATTGATTTTAGAGCCTATCTTTCTTTTTGCTTCACAACAACTATATGTAACAAGAAAAGATTTGTTCTGAAGATTGAAATCAATTGCAAGTTGATCCTTTAATTTATGT
This sequence comes from Arvicola amphibius, assembly GCF_903992535.2. NCBI lineage: Eukaryota > Metazoa > Chordata > Mammalia > Rodentia > Cricetidae > Arvicola > Arvicola amphibius. The sequence continues at coordinate 36,005,639 of NC_052059.1, forward strand.
TTTAGTATAAATGAATCTACAGCTTGCCTTGTTCCTCTGGTTAGTCCAGACAGCACCAAGAATAGATGCTGAGCACTTCGTCTCAGTGCAGCTGTGGGCTTATTTTCAGAAGGGCTGTCCTTGTATCTCTCTCAGACTTGCACCTATGCAAAGTGCCTGCTTCGTCTGCAGAGAGGTGTGGACAAACTCTATTGGAAGTACACTTCACTGACCTCCAGCCTAGAGCTCTGGACCTTGGAGGAATCTGCTCTACATGACATCCCTAGGGTATTGCTTTCCCAGGCAGCATGTGCAGATGCCAGCAACCATGCTGATACAACGCAGAAAAGGTGCAGAGACCCAGAGATGCCTCTGGCTGAGAAGTACAAGTTGAGTATATGTGTATGCTGTGGCGGTGGGAACTGTACATTCAAACACTGGCGGGAGCTAAGGCAGTCTTATTTGTCACTCAAGATGGAGCGATTATCTTCTTCCATTGGGAGTTTAAGAATTATTTTAGTCATGTAAGCAGCTATTCGAGTGGCTAAGCACAAAGTTTCCTTAATCGTGGCATTTAAAACTCAATTTGTGAGAAGAAAGGCCAATTCAAGTGATACCTGCAGAGGTCTGTCACTGTCTTGTCCAATCATGTTTCTCCATTCCATGAGCGATTGCTGCAGCCGTTCAAGTCCGGTTTCCCAAAGCCTGACACGCCCTCCCATATCAACAGTCACGATGCCGCTTTTGTCCCACTCAGCCAGTAGAGCATCTGTGTCCGAAACAGCAGATATCCACGCGGTGTACGGCGAGAGGGACTCTGCACTGAAAACGGAGCCCAGAGGAAAGATCAGGAACCATGCGAAGCAGGCAGGTGACACCCGAACACATGCAATGCTACCGCCCCCCCCCCCCCCCGCCCCCACTTTGGTGAGTTGCACCCGCTCCTCTCCCACTCTCCCATGCAAGGTTGCTTTATGTCTGCTTTTACCCATCTCACATCACAAGAAAATCCCAGAGATACATGCAGTGAGGGTAGAAGAACGCACTCCGTTAGGGGCTACGGAGACAGCCCGGTGGTTAAAGCACTTACTGTGCACACAGGGAGAGGAGGGACTTCAGTGAGTGGGGTGGTAGCCTCCTGCCACTCAGCTGCAGAGGATACGGTGAGTGCGTGGAGGGAGGCAGGGCTTACAGGAGAGCACTGCATGTTCAACCTCCCAGCACCACAAAATAAAAACTAGCCAAATTCAAATATATGCTACAAAAACTTGAAGAAATACATTCATTTTGGCTCTGTGCTGTGGGACAATGGTCTTTTATCCTATCACTTGTATTTTTTTTAATAAAATGCTGATTGGCTAGTAGCCAGGCAGGAAGTATAGGCATGGTGATGGCAACCAAGCAGGAAGTAGAGGTGTGGCAACGAGAATTATGGGAAGAAGAAAGTTTCAGTTTGCAGTTGTCACCCAGACAGAGAGGAAGCCAGAAACAGAGCAAGCAAGATGTGACTGCCTTGCCGAAAAAGGTACCACGCTACATGGCTAACACAGACAAGAATTATGGGCTAATATAAGTTATAAGAGTTAATAAGAAGCCCGAGCTACTAGGCCAACCAGTTTATGATTAATATAGACCTTTGTGTGTTTATTTGGGTCTGAATGACTGCGAGACCAGGCAGGACAGAAATCTCAGTCAACAGCTCTGCAGTTATGCAACTTTATTATGTTTTCTTATAATTTGAAGTTAGCTTTTGTGGTGGTTTGGATGAGAAAGGCCCAATAGGCTGATATGTTTGATGCTTGGTCCCAGTTAGATGAACTCTTTGGTAAGGATTAGGAGGTGTGTCCTTGTTGGAAGAAGTATATTACTGGGGATGGGGTTTGAAGTTTCAAAGCCCAAGCCAAGCCTAATCTCACTCTCTCTTTGCCTCCTGCCTGTAGATCAGGATGTAAGCTCTCAGCTAATGCTTCAGTGCCATGCCTGTCTGCCATGGCAATCATAGACGAACCCTGTAAAACTATAAGCAAGCCCCCAATTAAATGCTTCCTTTCAAAAGTTGCCTAGGTCATGGTGTTTTATCACAGTAATAACAGTAATTAAGAAAGGCATCATGTGGAACACTGATGTTCAGCAGAAATTTAACTATCAAACACACACACACCAATTACTATCTTAACTTTAGATGATTCATTCCTAATGTGTATCAAATATAGCACTAGCTAATTTAAACAGAGAATCAGGATGTAAGGACCATAATTTAAATTATGTGTCATATGAAATGTGTTAGAAGTATAAAATATGTACTGAGATTTGAAAGACCTAGAAGAAAATTGATTTTTCTTTGAGACAGAGTCTCACTATGTACCCGTGGCTGGCCTGAAACTTGCAGAGATCCACCTGCCTCTCTTTCCTGAGAGCTGGGATTAAAGACATACATTTAATGTCTAGCCTACATTAAATTTTTATACTGAAAATATCCCAAAAGTTAATGGTTTAAATAAAATATATCAATTTTACCTGGTTCATTTTTCTTCCCCTCTCCGGTAATGAAGAGCAAACCTTGAGCACTGCACATTGTTGGGCACATAGTCTACCTCTGAGTATATCCCTAACCCCTTGTCTACCTCTGAGTACAACCCTAACCCCTTGTCTACCTCTGAGTACAACCCTAACCCCTTGTCTACCTCTGAGTACAACCCTAACCCCTTAGTTTACCTCTGAGTACATCCTCTAACCCCTTAGTCTACCTCTGAGTACATTACTATCTGAGTACATCCCTAACCCCTTGTCTACCTCTGTGTACATCCCTAACCCCTTATCTACCTCTGAGTACATTACCAACCCCCTTAGTCTACCTCTGAGTACATCCTCTAACCCCTTAGTCTACCTCTGAGTACATCCCTAACCCCCTTTTACGTCTTTATGCAGCTCTAAGAAATATTGCTTGGATGGGTTACACTGAGCTTCAGTCTAAGGAACAAGTTGTGGCACTGCTGGGACCTGCTGTAAACCCAGCTGCCTTTCCAGGAGTTCTTTTCCTGGCCAGGAAATAAGTAGTTCATACAGAATGTAGAGAACACAGATACAAACAGCTTAAGAGAAACATTGGAAAAATGACCAAAGCTTTAGAAATGGTAACAGCAGTTATGCTGATTTTGACAATGTGACAATGTGACAAAACCTTCCCTATTTGGGAAGAGAAACCTTAATTGAGAAAAATGCTTCCACCAGATAGCCTATAGGTTAATCTGCAGGGCATTTTGTTGATTCATGGAGACTGCTTAAGCTCCTGCTTCCAGGCTTGTGACCTCATTTCCCCCAGTGAGAGCGTGGGCCTGAGAGTTCTGATACTTGCGTTTGGAGTCGGTTTTTATCACAGCAATACAAAACCTAACTAAGACACCATAGGAATTCTTTGCTTTGATTTCTCAACTAACTGTATATTTGAAGGAATGTACAGCTAGAACGGAATATGACATTTTCTAAATGATTAAACAACATCTCCCATGAAGACAACATATTAAGGTAGTCTAAGAAGTCACATGAATTAGAGAAGGTAAATCTACCTCTCTGAATAATGATTTCATTTTCCATAGCTTTAAAGTCTGACTAAAGGTCATGAGATATGGAGCTGTTGCAGAGTTTTTCTGCACTGCCCTGCCTAGCTGTTTTCTTCTAGGACTTGAAGGGTGAAGAGACGTGGCCGGTGCTGCCCTGAGTAGCCTACAGGTTCTGCTGGGCCTGGCCTTCATCTTAGAGTAGACAGTTCTCCAGTCTCTGCCTGGGACTGCAGGCAGGGCTGTATCCACTGAGCTGTGAAGGGTTTAGTCACGTGACAGCACCAGAGCAAGGAAGAGGATCTTAATCTAGAGCAGAGTGGAAAGATTAACAGTAGTTCTCAACCTGTGGGTCACAACATTCCAGATACTTACATTACAGTTCATAACAGGAGCAAAATTACAGTTCTGAAGTAGCAATGAAATCATTTTATAGTTGGGGGTCACCACAACATGAAGAACTGTAGTAAGGGTCACACTGTTAGGAAGGTTGAGAACCCTTGGGTTAGAAGGAGGTTCTGAGTTAGTTAGTGGTAAGTAAAAGACAAGAAGACCAAGGGAGGTACAGTCTCAGCCAGAAAACAGGAGACTAGGCACGGCCTCAGGGCTGCAGGTGAGCACATCCATGTCCCCACAGCAAAGAGGAGTCTCTGTGTATGCTTAGACAACACGTTTCCCTGCTTTAAAGGCTTGGCTGCCACTGCTGGACAATAACCAAAGCAGTGCCGGGTAACAGGGTCCACTCTGAATCCCTCAGAATTGACGTGACTGCAAGTGGACAGGATCAGCTTTAGAAACAACGTGATACTGGTGCTATTTAAATGACCTGGACATCCTGAATCATCCATTTCAGGAAACGAGTACAGTTAATAAACAGCAAAATTAAAATTTCTGCAATACTGACAGTGTTGTTCCTGGTACAGAAAGTGAAAATGAGAACAGACCACTCAAAGCGGAACAGGCCAGAGCCCGAGGGACTCATGCCTGCACAGTGTATTTAAAAATGTTTGAATGTTTTCCTAAAATGAAAATAAAAATGTCATTAACACACCCAGAAGAATGGTGAGACACAAACCAACTGTAAGTGGAGGAGAGAACCTGCTACTTGGAGAAGCAGGAGCCATGCACGTATTCAGAGCACACGGGAAGAACCCGCTCATTTTCATACAACAAACCACGGTGGGAAAAGAGGTGAGACGGATTACCTGGGGACAGGGATGTATCGGAGTTTCTTTGCTTGAAGATCAGTAACCTCTATGTAGCCAGCTGTCTGTGGGGGGGTAACACCTGCAAATAATCACGACACAAGGCAAGTGTGTTAAGGGGTGCTGATACCAAAGTGGCCCCAAGAATGCTTGAATGCTGCTAACACAGAATGGAACTCTCAGGAGAAGAGTGGAACTCTGGGAACTGCTTGGCAAGGAACTAGTCATGTATAGATAGCTAAAGGTTCAGAGTAGCAGCAGAAAAAAACAGTATGAGGTCTCTCCAATCCTGGGGTTGGCCTTCCAGCAAATTCCAAAACTTGACTATTCTTCCTTGGCCCAAGTGCTACTATCACCCTCAAAACAGTAGCTGACCCACTGCGTCCAGAAATTCCATTTAGTCCGGTGGTTCTCTGACAGCAACAACCCCGTCTGCCTCCAGTTCAAGTGACGTGGAAGCTGAAGCCGAGAGCTAATACAACCAGGGGACTTAAGGCAATTTAGCTAGGGAGCAGGCGTCCAAAAGGAAGCCTCCCCCCATCTTAAACTTCTGGTCTACCTACCGTCCCATACAGTTCCTGCCTGACAGACCCACTGAACAAAGCCTTGGCTGACAAGATATGCCAAGAGGAAAATGAAACCACTCATTTGTACTAAACCAAACATATACAAAACATATGCTTTTAAAGATTTCTGTCTGTCTAACTCATGTCTACCATCTATCTTTCTGTCTTCCATTATTTTGATTACAGTTTGGATTAGTATGAAATGCCTAGGATGTTCATACTATATCCACTGAGTGTGGTTCACAAAAAATAGTTCATGTCTGCAGTTGAGGGATAAAAATAAACAAACAACGAAAACAAAAATCAACCAACCAACCAAACAGGCTATCTAACAAACTCAGCTGAAGGACTTTTCTTTCTTTTTTTTCAAGACAGGGTTTCCTTGTAGTTTCTAGAGCCTGTCCTGGAACTAGTTCTTGTAGACCAGGTTGGCCTCGAACTCAGAGATCCGCCTGCCTCTGCCTCTGAGTGCTGGGATTAAAGGCGTGCGCCACCACCGCCCGGCTTGAAGGACTTTTCTAAAACACTTCAGTGCACCCTTATGTACTGAGCAGAGGTGTGTGGGCGTTCACCTTGTAGCAGACATACTAACCAGCATGGCGGGGGCTCACTCTTCACGAGCACGCACAGAATGAAGAGCAAGGTTCCTCCCTTGGCCTCTTTTCCTTTTAGAGCCATTGTGGAACTCTGGGGACTTAGAAAAAAATTCCAGAGTGGGAACTGTAGCTCTGGAGCCAGGTGTGAGAGAATGTGTGTGTGTGTGTGTGTGTGTGTGTGTGTGTGTGTGTGTGTGTGTGTGTGTGTGTATGTGTGTGCAGGGGGCAGGGCTCCAGCAATAGAGACTCAAAAGGAAGGGAAAAGCCTGGGCAAGGGAAAGAAGGCCAAGGAAAGGGGATAAGAGGCAATCTGCCCACCCAGTTGAACTGGTTCTTCCCAGGGGGCCATACTGCTCATGCTCAGGCTTCTTAAAATTCATACTCTGTCTGCCTTGCATTTCCGTGGAATTAGGCCAATCTCTGATAAAGTTGTGTGCACCATATATCATTTCTGACAATTCCTGCTGCTGAAATCTAGCTGAAGTAAGGTGAGTTTATATTTGGTCTATACATATATATTTATAGAGCAAGTTTTTTTTTTTTTTTCTAAAAAGGACAAGTTATTGAAGCTGGAGCTGCCTATCTAACTAACCTAAATATTTTGGTTTGTCACTTATGGACATTTTTTAGATGCACACAACGTAAGTTGAGTCACTGCTAATGGTGCTTTCAGATCACCAGAGGAACAGCATATCTGGTCGTTTAAATCTTTTTTCTACATCATTCTTTCTTTTTGTTCATTATGAAATTAATTCCACAAACTGAGGAGGAGAAACATGTAGTGATGGCTGTGTCTACTACTCACTAAGGAGGAGGCAATACTTGATACTGACGTAAGGCTTTTCGTGTTCTGGCAAAGGGGCTCCGTGGCTACACAGGCGGCAGTGTCAGGGCCATACTACTAAGCACTTAAAACGAATCAAGAGTAAAGCTTACTGATCTAAAAATAAACCAGAAGACAAAAATATTTACAGAAAGAGCCTTATGGCTATCCTCGAGTAGAATTCATGGCTGAATTAAGGAAGCACAACCGTGGCCAAGTTTCTCTCCAAACGTAGCCTTACCCATCCACTTGAAATGTGTCTGTCCTTAAGAGGATGGGCGCTCAGTACATTTCCACCATGGTCACAGCCCAGGTGGATTTCACAGATAGGTACAACGTGTACTTAGGGATTAGTCCACATACCATTAAGGGAAGTCACGGCTGCAGTGTTTATCACAGAGTTACTATGGGCAGGGGAGAGTTTATATGCACAAGGCCAAAGTCAGGGGCAGGAATAAAAACTGTCAGGTAATACAACCAAGAGAGTCTGCAAAGGCAAATGAGGTTACTTTACACAATCCATTTCTTTTGGAAGTGTAATTTGATGCACGCCTGCTGTCACTAGGATTAAGGCTCTTCATCTGTACACAGATTAAAAGTGCTACGTGCTACAGTAAAAAGTTTCATTGAATGATGTTTTCCAGTAACCTTCTTTATGCGTATGTATGTGTGTGTACATGTTCATGTGAGCCTGCGTGCACAGATGTGTATGTGCGTGCGGAGGTCAGAGGGCAACTCTGGGTGTTACACCTCATGAGCCTGTCCACCTTGTTCTGTGAGAAAGGGTCTCTTATTGGCTAAGGTTCATTGGTTTGGTGATGCCAACTGGCTAGTGAGCCTCAGGGGTCTTTCTTTCTCTACTCCCTTGTGCTGGGATGGAGCATGCCCCACCATGCCTGGCTTTTCTCCCTTGTGCTGGGATGGAGCATGCCCCACCATGCCTGGCTTTTCTCCCTTGTGCTGGGATGGAGCATGCCCCACCATGCCTGTCTTTCTACATGGCTCTGAAGACCCAAGGTCATCATGTTTGCACAGCTAGAGCTTCCCGCCTGAACCACCCTCCCAGCCTCCAGTAGCCCCCTTCCTGCTGCTGAGTCAGCAGCTTCAGAAATCCCCTTCACTACACCAGCAGACTCCGTCTGCACACAGGAGACGGAGTATTCACAACACCATCATGTCTAATGGCAAACAAGTGCAGACACTAAATGTGACTTCCAAAGAAATGATGGCTACACGGAGCAGTGAAAAAAAAGGGAGCTTCAGACTGGCAATGCCGGCTTCTTCATTTGACCAAAGGAACCCACTGAGGTTCTTCCTCTTGAATCAGGTCCAAATGGGTCCTGAATGGGCCTGAAAACCTGAATTCCATTTCCAGACCCATGTGGTGGAAGGGTCTCCACAGCTGTGTGGTGGAAGGAAGAATGAACTCCTGCAAGTTGTCCTCCAATCGCCACATGCACACCAAGGCAAATACATGCCTCCCTCCAGGCACTACATGAAAATACAACAAATCTTAAGAGCCAATATGAGAATGACATCCAAGTATCACAAGGATGAAAAACTGAAAGCACCAAGTCCTGGCAAGGATTGGAACAGCTGGAGCTCTCGTCCACTGCTGAGAGAAATGAAAATGGACTTCATTATAGAAAAGAGTTAAAAAGTTTTATCTTAACTTCTTAAGTTGTATTACCTGACAGTTTTTATTGTTGTATTACCTGACAGTTTTTATTCCTGCCCCTGACTTTGGCCTTGTGCATATAAACTCTCCCCTGCCCATAGTAACTCTGTGATAAACACTGCACACACAGACTGCAGTGTGAACACAGACCAGCTTCACCCACAGAGCCCACAAGTAGCAACCGTGTAGAGACATCCACAGGGTCTCAACATGCAGAGGTGTTCTTAGCTGCTCTGTCAGCACGGGTTATACTGGTAAGAAGAAAATGACAGGGACAGACTAAACACCCCCCGCAGGAGCAAGCTTCCTTTAACATCCTGCAATCTGAAAGGCTGCTCACCCTTCGGGAAGATGTCTTTCAGAGGGACTTCTCCGGCAGGCAGGATCCTGACCACCTGGTTAGTGTGCGTGAGAGTCACACAGTTCCTGTGCCTTGGGGTAACGTTTGTTCGTTTCCCTCCATAGATTCCTGTGTTGGTGACATTGCGCTTTTCCAAAGATGAAGCCCTCTTCCATGAATAAACTTCACTTGGTGACTGAAAAAAATACAAATAAAAAGAGAGGAAAAAGGAGAAACGGTGCTAAAATCACATCTATTACATTCATCACCATGCTTAGATTATTCTTCCCTTTAAGGTAGAGCCAGTGGTAACTTATGATTTATGGGTATGAAAATTAAGATATTCCCTAATAAGTTTTAACATGGCACAGGAGATGTGTGTTTTACCAATCACTCTGATTGTCTATGCAAGTATAAAATGTAGTTCTTTTTAGTTTTAAGTGAATTAAATTGAAAGGAGGGGTAGAGCAGTATAGTTATTTTAAAAATAACACAACTTGAGTGAGACGGATCAGGTGCTAAGGGCAGTTGTTGCCAATGCTGATGGCCTGAGTTTGATCTCTGGGGCTCTCAGGGTATAAGGAAAGAACAGACACTTGAAAGTTGTCCTATGATGTCCACATGCCACAGGGCTATGGTGCTCACATTCACATGTATGCATTCTAAATGTAATTAAAAAGTAAAACCATAGCACTAACATCTATGCTTCCACTATTTGCATACAGTAAAATATGCTGGGACTTTTGAGGCCCTGAAGTGTCCCTCCTGGTCACATGTCTCTGCCTTGCCAAGACTTAGCTCTTCTGGGATTTTGTGGGTATTTTCCCCTCACTGTTTTACTTAGTGTGTTTATCCTTCCCAAGATTATAAGCTATCTTTGCCTTCCATTTTCTCTAAAGGTTTTAAGGCGTTATGTTTGCATTTAAGTCCAGAACTCAAAGGGATTTACTGTCATTCACAAGTGCGTGTGGCAGAAACTCAGGCTTACTTTTCTTGGACGGACTGCTTACTGCCCAACACCTCTCACAGCCTGCTGACAGCGCCCGGTTCTGGACGCGGCGCTCTATCCTACTGTATTTATATCCTGGGTCAGGATATACGCTCAGCCGTGGCTACTGCAGCCTTGAGAGTGGGCAGGCGAAGCCCTTGTGCTTTGCTGTTGTTGGTTCTTGCTCTCTGTAACACTGCAAGGGAGGCAGGCACAGCTTCTGCGGGCTCCCTGGTTCCCGGTACTTGGTATCCATACTCGCTGTTGTCCCACCTCCCCCAGTAGACTTATCTTCAAGGTCAACACCCTTCTTCCTGCTTGGGTCCCGGCAGTCCACACTGGGATACACTCATCCCTCCTGTCCTTATTTGGGGCTTCCATTCCCAGAGCAGCTGTCCTTTCATGGGGACAATGTAGTCACCAGGCTTGAAACCCAGGACATGGTGACCCCCTGTCCACCAGGGATGTCTTTACCCCACTTGGATTTGTCTTTTACACTTTACACTAGCTTACTGTTTGGAGATATTAAGAACTGGTTGTTTACTTAGTGTTAAACTTTACAGATCTGTTTTTTAATTTTTTTGGACAGGGTTTCTCTGGCTGTCTGGAATTTGTTGAGACTAGGCTGGCCTCAAATTCACAGAGATCCACCTGCCTCTGCCTCCCAAGTTCTGGGATTAAAGGTTGTTGCCACCACACCTAGCTTGAACTTTATGGGCCTTAAATATTCTGGATACAAGCTTTGTGTTAGAGAGACAGTCTGTTATACTTCCTTTCAGCCTGTAGACTGTCTTGTCATTCTTTTAACAGTGTCTTTTATAGGGTTAAGTTTTATGTTTTGCGACAGTCTAATTATCAAGTTTTTTCTGCTTGTTCCATGTCTAAGGCAGTCCAGTATGTGGCTGTAGTGGCAGTAAGTGTTCTGGTTTTCTGTTCACACTTGTTTTGAGACGAAGCCTTGCTAGTCCAGGCTAGTTTTGAAATCACAGTCCTAGCCTCCTGAGTGCCAAGACCAGAGGGATAGACCACCACGCCTGCCTCCGTTATTCTTGATGAGAAAATGAATGCCTGTAATGTTCACCATTAATTCTGATATTTCTTATAGATTTTAAAAACATCTACTTGCTGTTAGGGTAAGAAAGTAATGTAAGTTTATAATAACTCATTGATTCTGATTGCTGCATAAAAAGCTAATAAGGAATGACATCCTTTTGTAGAGCTTTATGAAGAAATACAAAGAAATTCACATACAAGCAGGGAGGCAGAGGAGTATAGTAAAGAACACAGGCTAGAGGGCTGGCTGGTCACACCTGAGCTCAAGTCCTAGGTCCCTTATTACAATCTTTGTGGGAGGGAGAATGGGAGGTGTAATCTCCTCCTGTTTTCCCATGTGTAAAACCTTACTGAATTACAGTAAAAATGAGCTATTAGTATGAAAGGGCTTAGAGTAGTACAGACACATTGCACCACATTGGCCTATGAAGTATACTTGCTATGAATGGTGAACCTTTCACTTAGCAAATAGGAACTGGGCATCTCCTCCACGGTGGCTACCAAACATCCAGGAGATGGCTTTAACAAGGTTGCTAACCTTATGACCTATGAAGGATTCTATAGGACCAACATAAACAACAGCACACACTCAGCTTTTAGCTTCTAGCCCTTCTCATGGTAGCACTGTATTTGAACACTAGCACCTTCAACCAGAGTAAAGCGGTGAGATCAGTTTTCAGACAGTTCTACCTTCCCAGAAAAGCGCTACTATTTTTCTACTTAAGCAGTGAGTGTGGCAGAAAGCATCCTGACCTTGCTCGAGCATTCCACCAAGGCTGATGCAGACACCACACTGCAACAACACATTGCATTTGAGTTACATAATGTAGGAGCGAATGGTTTTTACTGGACAATTACTAAAGCATACAGCAAAGAACTAAGCCACATATTATCCACCCAGTTTTGGATTTCAAAGGCCTTATATCCCAAAGTACTCTCTATTTGTTAATTAAGTTAAAAATTTGAAGCATGAGAGATTGGTACATCAAGTAGAACCCATATTTTTTTTTATTTTTAACTGATTCTATCAGCTCCCTTCGTGGAGACACAAAGGGAATTATATAAATTAAATGTTTAATCACATCTAGAGCTACACGTATTTTGGACTATCACATTGCAACTTTGATGTGGGTTTCCCCTCTGTATGCTGTGAAATATTTATTGGTGAATAAAGAAACTGCCTTGGCCTGTTGATAGGGCAGAACTTAGGTAGGTGGGGAAAACTAAACTGAATGCTGGGAGAAAGGAGGCAGAGTCAGAAAGAGAAACCATGTAGCCTCACTGGAGACAGATACTGAAACTTTACCTGGTAAGCCAGAGCCTCATGGTGATACAGATTAATAGAGATGGGTTAATTTAAGATATGAGTTATTCAGAAATATGCTTAAGCTATTGACCAAGCAATATTGCAAATAATAAGTTTTCTATGTGATTATTTCGGGGCTGAGCAGACAGGAACCAACAAGCGGCCTCCAACAACATAACTTGTCCTGGAATAATCTTTCTATTTCATTCCCTACATTTCCACCAAGTAAAGATGGGTCCTACTTTTACTTAAAGTCAATTAAAAATCACTTTAAAATCATTTTAAATATAAATTCTAGAAGATATGCTACTTTGATCAGTCTCAACTTGCTCCTCTTGTCAGAGTCCAGGAACACACATTAAAACGGTGTGGTAAGAAAGTCACCATTAGTGTGTTACGCGTTGAGCCACATAAACTCTCACAGGCAGAGAACAACCATTTCTCTTACAAAATTATACTGCATCACACTTCAAATGTGATTCATAAAGTAATGAAACTATAGCGCTGGACCAGACAGGCTGAGATACGCTAGGCTGCGCTGAGAAGGAGGGTCAGAAGTTGGTGTTTACCATGAGATCCGGGAAGCCAACAACTACAGTAGCATAGCTGTTTTCATCCGAGAGAATACGGTTAGGAGAGGCGATCTTCTGACCCACAGCTGAACTAAGGTTTTCAGACGACAGCTGCTCACTCGAGACTTTATGAGGTATGCAGAATTCTGTTTCTGAAAAATGTCAGATACACCTTAGTCATGACATAATCCCAATATGCTTCAGGAATTATTATTATTGTTCTTTTTTTTGAAAGGTTTCATCCTCAACAACTCAAACCACAAAGAATAAGATCTAAGAATTACTTTGAATGACACTTGCCAGCTTTTGTCTGGGAAAATAGTTTTAATCATCAAAGTGTCTTCCCAAAATGATCCCAAGTGTTTTTTTTTTTTTTTTGCAGCCCAAGACCTGCCAGCCATAAATATTTTCTTGAATCAAGAGTTCCCTGCACGAACCAAAGCCGTGCTGCAAACTGTGACAAATGAAACAGAAGTTCTGGTGAGCCGACAGCCCATGGAGAAAAAAAAAAACAAAACAAAAAACGTGCAAACCCAAACTAGATTTGGACCCGCCTGTCATGGGGTTCACAGTGCAGCTTCCTGAGGCAGACGAGACGGTGCAGGACTCTCATCTACTGCTGCTGTGGTGTCTAAGATGTCACACGGGCTGAGGCTCCTGTCCTCCCATCAGCCTGGAGGGCAGCACGTGTACAACACACACCCACACAGTAGCAAGCACAGGGAATGCAGTATTTACCTTGTGTGACCCCAAATCCTGTGCTGGGCAGCTCTTCTTTCAACATATACAACTGGCAAGCCCCAATGTCCTCAGAACCAATGTGTGCAGGCTTAGTCAAAAGGTATTTCCTATAAACAGACAGGAAGCCTGAGTCAATTCAATCTAATTTAAAAGCTTTCTTTTTCTAACAATCGTTAGGATAGACCAAGAAAAATCAGAATTTGTTTTTTCTCTTTAAGCCTTTAAAAAGATAGCCTAAGCATAACTTGCACCTAAACATTTCATCATGAATTACCAAAAACCTTTTCGACAATACTATAAAGAGAAATAGCAAATGATAACATAGTAAATACAAAAAAAAATTCATGAGCCAGGTAGTGGTAGCTCATGCCTTTAATTCCAGAACTTGGGAAGCAGAGGCAGGTGGATCTCTGTGAGTTTGAGGCCAGTCTGGTCTACAGAGTGAGTTCCAGGACACACAAACAAAGAAACAAAAACAAAAATGAACAAACAAAAAATCACATTTTCTATTCAAGAGAAGCAGAGCTGTGTGATGAGGCACACCCTTAGTACTATGGAGTCCCCCCCTCTTTTTTTTTGTTCTTGTGGCATTTTTAAGACTGGGTATTGGTATTATTATTAGCTCAGGCTGGCCACGAACTCATGATTCACCCGCCTCCATATCCCGAGTGCCAGGATTTCAGGTAGACACTGCCATGCCCAGAAATGGAGCTCCCTCTTGATATGAGTCTTACATCAGGCAGCAGATGGGGTAGCACCTCATAGAGTGTTTGTGACTATACTAACATGAGTTTTTGTTTACTTTTAAGATTTCTAAAATATAGATCTATCGGTAGCCAGATACTGTTTTCTGGAAGCCACGTTGCTTATCAGCAGAAGGAATCTGCACTTAATTAGAGAAGGTAGCACATAAGGAAGAGACTGGGAATTTACCCAGCAGTCTATAAGGCAGGCACAGCATAGTATCTCCCACAGGAAGCGTGTGGCCCCCCCAAAGGAAGTAGCAGACACCACCGTAACTATAACCAGCAAACACACGAGGTGAAAGGAAGGACTACCCAAAAGTGGGGGTCCTGTGACAAAAAGGCAGCATCTCTAGGATGGCGCTCCTGCCGTCAGGAGAGAGGATGAACGAAAGGTGTGCTTGGCAGTAGCCTGAGTTTGGCAAGGACACAGCGACTGCTCTTAAGTGTGAACAGGAAAACCCCAAACACAAGCAGGTCATATATAAAAGTCATCATTTTTATCAGTTTCCAGGTCGTACTCTGAGAATAGACACATAACATTCTTTCCTCACTGTCTGTCCTAAATCTCACTCAAAGAAGCTGACAAACATAGAAACCTAAAAGCTAAGGGAGACCCGATGGTGAGCCAGGCTGCTCGTCTGCACACTTCACGGGAGAGAACACAACAGAGTTTACCCACTGATTTGTTTTGTTCTCCACAAGAAGCCATTTGTCCTCTGCTACAAGGAAAACTGTCTTGAGGTTGATGGGAAGAGAGATGGTGTGAGTTCGTCCTTCCAAGACATCCAGGACAATCAACGTATCCCTGAAAAAGAAGAAAATTATGTCTAATGAGGATGATGGCTAAACAATTGTGGTGCAATCATGTTTAGATAATATACAACCTTAAAATGAACATTTGAGACTAAGCACTAATAAATAAACATGTCATTTTAGAAAACTGCTATACAAAATTCTCCATATGCCAGGGTAGGCATGAGAAGAACAACAGGAAGTCGGGTCTGCCATGGAGCAGGGGCTGTGTTATGTAATCTCAGCATCTTATACCTGTTTCTCAACGTTCTGTGATTTGTGAAGGGTTATTTTCAAAATAAAGTATTATTTGGTTCGTCAGTTTCATACTAAACAAGTGTAATTACAGCAGGAAACAGAATGAACGAAGTAACAATCCCAGTTTAGAATCTCCTACAGTGAAGCACTTACCCTGTTTGTTTGTAGAATACTAGCCAGTTTTTGTGTGAAAATTCTTTACACATTCTGTAAGTCTCCTAAAGAGAAAAGGAAGCAAACATTCACATCAATTGACCAACTCTCAGAGAAGGCATTTATCCATGCCAAGGCTTTCAGGGGAGCATAGATTAAGCTAGATCTTAAAATATACCAGCCATTATGCATGAAAGCTCTTTTTAGCATTCTAGGGGTTATGTTCCGCACAACTGAGGCTTGGACTCAGGGCCTTGTGCTTGGCAGGCAAGCAGTCTATCACTAAGCTACTAATACCTCTTCAGAATAATTTTTCAACAGTGCCAAATGGGCTGGAGAGATGGCTTAGTAGTGAAAAGTATCTGCTGCTGTTGCGGAGGACCTGGGTTCAGTTCCCAGCACCCACATGGTGGCTCACAGCCATCTGGCACTCTAGCTCCTGAGGATCCAACACCCTCTTCTGCCTCAGTACCAGGCACTCACACGGTGCACAGATAGATGTGCAGGCAAAACACATACACATAAAAATAAAAATAAGTTTTTAAAACAGTGCCAAATACTGGTTAAAAATACATGTGCTAATTATTGGTTAATTGTGGAATTTGTATTAGAATATAAGCATACAGGAAATATCATGTCTCTTAGCTCTTAATTCAACTATAATCTGTAAAAAAGCTTCTCGAGTATTTTATGAACCACGTATGCTTACACGCAAAGCACTGGGTAAGCTTTATTTTGTATATAGATGGCAGAAATTTTTTCCTTGGGTTAAGCTACATGATTTAAGGAAGTTAATAAATCAAAACATTTATCTGACAGAGGAAATGAGTTTCTGTACTTAAGATTTTAACATATAAATCCAAAATATAACTATGTAATTGGAAAATAATTACGTTGACTGCATGACTAAGCATTTGCTATGACTGTCACACACAAAAGCTCTAATTTTCCTTAATAGCCTAGTCCTGGCAATATTCACATTAATATGCTGGACACTGAAGGAACCTCTTGATATTTAATTGTCCACCTAGTTATACAGTCTTAACATCTCAAAATATAAAATTGCTTAATGACTCTTTTGTGCCTTATATTTTTGTTGTTGTTTCCCAAACCATCTTTGTGGTTGGGAAATCCCCAGCAAGCGATCTGCCAGGCGGGTCTGGTACGACTTACACCGCCTTCCTTGTTCCACCAGGAAGATTTCTTAGATACAGACTCTTCTACAGGAAGGATGAGATGGCGAACAGCACGGCTAGCGGTGTCTAACAAGAGGATGACGTTACTCTGGAAATAAAGAAAGCAGGATGAGATTCAAGACATCCCCCTCTGTTCCCCATAAAAAGCAGCAGTGACCAGGTGACCTGTGAGTGAAGGTCACTGTGGCCAACCAAATGGAAGACAATGATATTGAGATGTGAGATACCATGAAGACACTACACTCGGTGATCTTAATGCAAAATATCAAGTTAATTTACTGACAATTTCCTAATTAGGCAAATATGTAACCTTCTCTTTGAAAGTTGTCTTAAAATCAAAGGTAGCCGCTCTGGTTTTATTTGTTCGATAAACACAAGGAAACTGAGATTACACTTGGGGTTGGAGAGATGGCTCAGCACTTACGAACACTGGCTGCTCTTACACAGGATCCATGTTTGATTTCTAGCACATACTTTGTGACACACAAATGCCTGCAAAGACTATTTCACACAACTCCAGTTACAGAGGATCCGATGCCCACATCTGGCCTCCGTAAACACCAGGCACACACATGTAGTGCACATACCTACACGCAGAACTCACACACACATAAACAAATCTTGGAGATGAAAAAAAGAAAGACAGCAGTTAAGAGTGCACTTTGACATGACCCTCAGTAAATCTTGTTGATTCTTTTTGTAGACCCATGTTCAAGCAAGAAAATATGTACACTATAGAAAAATGGGTTAGCAAAGTATATGACTGTGTAAAAACTTAGCTAGTAGCAGATGTTAGTCATCTTGAAATTCATTGAAGCTGAAGTAAGGCTGCATAGAAAAGCAGGGAAAATGACTGGAGGTACAGAAAGAAAATGGAGGCCCTCACTCTAGAGTCTGTCTTGAAGCTTCTTGCTGCTAGATGATAATCAAGAATTCCAAGTATACCATGGCACATACATGTGCGTGCATGCATGCACATACACCCCCACAGTCATGCACATGTGCGTACACAGTTTCAAAACAAAACCCAAATACCGATAACAACAACATAACCACACCTCCCCTCCAGATTTGTTTAATACTGGCTTGCCTTGAAATGCATTTCTGTGGTGAAGCCAAGGATGTGGCATTATCTGAGTGGAGATCTCAACGAGAACTCAAAGTTGTAGGGAGTGGCAGCGTAGAGCGATGTCTCTGCCCCTGCCACCCACGGAACTTTCATTACTGTTGCTACAATAACACACAAACAAGATTTTTGTGGCGTCATTTAGAGCCATGCAGCTGGGGGCCTAGCCGTCGGGGAGAGCTCGGCAGGCAGAGGCTCTAGGAGACTTCTCTACTTTTCACTCAGACGATTCAGACTCTGACTTCTGGGCTCTTCTCCCTCTGTGTGGCAAACGCTTGGTGTCCTCCCCATCCCCCATCCAGTCCCCAAGGGAACTATTTGGAGTGAGGAACTTTCAGACCCTGGAGGCTCCTGTGGTGGGAACCAATAAGCTTACATGTGTTTGTAACATTCAGTTTTACCTGTGATGGCTCCAGCAGTCAGTTCTGAAGGAGAAAGGGAACCCATCCCATCCCAAACACACACAATCCTTACCTCTAAGTAGACCTGGATACCAACTCCAGGGCCCCTCCTACCCTGGGGCTGTGTTAAGAAAGGGAATAAACCCTAAATATAGAACTTATATCTGGAACACATGAAATAAGGATTTAAAATTGAGGAAGCTAGAAAAAAAACTATTTTCAAGGACTGCAAGGAAGCTGGCTTTTCTAGTTAATCTGTAAAAGTGGCCATGGAGTGGAAAGGGCGCCTGCAAACTCAGCCTTGTTGCACAAGAGCGGTTTTCCTTCTTTTAATTTGGGTCTAGCTGTTGTGGTCACTGCAAGTTCTTAGGAGAAAAAGACACAAAGCACCCAATGACCACAGACTCTAGAAGATGCAGAAAATAAAATATGGTATGTTTGCTCCATGATGCCATAATATCAATTAGATAGCTCATATTTAAAGCAAGGGAGAATACAATCAAAATTTAATCATGGCTTCTGTTTTGTATTATGCAATCTGGTCAGAGAAATAAAAAGAAATACAGAAATGTATTTTATAAGATAATTAAACCACAAGAGTTAAAGTCATATTGATGTCCACCATAGCTTACTGCACACAACAAGTGCTGGTAAAACTCTAACCTTTCCACAATCAGCAGCAATGAGTGAAGCCCCTGAGAGGCAGCTGTGGCTCACTGAGAACAAAACTCCTGATTGCTGCCCGGAACCTCACAGGCTTGGAGGCTAACTAGTGCTAGCCTTCCGGGACAGCCAGTCCTTGCCCAACTCCGTGCCTGGACTGGTGTCTCATGATAATAAATAAAAACCGCCTAGAAGCTGTTAACTTAGCAGCGTACCAGCATCCACCAATCCAAGAGCTAAGAACGTCATCAGGGAGCATCTTGACCTATAGAAGAGCTCCCCCATCTTGCTGTACCTGCCTCTCCGATGTCTCCAATAATGTGTTTTGAACTTACCTTGATTTATGACTTTCTCTGTTCTGTAAAACTATAAGAACTTCATGAAACTGCTTCCACACTGACCGTGGAATTGAGGGAACCTAACCTATGTTCCCAGGGCATAGTCACAGCCATTATGATGGCTCCAGAATAAAGAATGTTCTATTCCCTTTAAGACGAAAGCTGAGGTTTTTTATATTGACACACCCTAAAATTGTATCATTCTGTATAACATAATAATTCTCCACTAAGAACTTAAATTAGCTGGGCATTGGTGGCACATGCCTTTAATTCCAGCACTCAGGAATTAGAGACAGGCGAATCTCTGAGTTTGAGGCCAGCCTGGTCTATAGAGTGAGTTCCCGGACAGCCTCCAAAGCTACAGATAAACCTTGTCTTGAAAAAAGAACTTACATTAGATGTAATTAGAGTTAGAATAACTAGTCCAAGAAATCTTTTTTAGCTGGGCAATGGTGATACACAGGTGAATCTCAGAGTTCGAGGCCAGCCTGGTCAACAGACCAAGTTCTAAGACATAGGACAGTCAGGGCTACACAGAGAAACCCTGTCACAGAAAAAAAAAGTCTTGCTTTACTGTTATTTGAATGCTTTGAAAATGGTGGTGAGAGTAAGACTTTCCTTCTGAAAACGTAAACTCAAGGGCTGAGGACACAGGACAAAGTGAAGAACAGAATTCAGGTCTCCGGCATCCTTGTAAAGGCCATAAAAGCCAGGCATGGTGGCTGCCTGTAATTCTAGCAACTGGGACATAGAACTGGGATTCCTCAGACCAGCTAGACCACTCTGGGTTCAAGTGCGAGACCCCACCTCAATAGAGC
This sequence comes from Arvicola amphibius, assembly GCF_903992535.2. Taxonomy (NCBI): domain Eukaryota; kingdom Metazoa; phylum Chordata; class Mammalia; order Rodentia; family Cricetidae; genus Arvicola; species Arvicola amphibius. Next base: position 36,025,534 of record NC_052059.1, read on the forward strand.
AGAGTGGGATCAAAGATGTGGACATGAACCTGCGGCCTTGACACGTGCATACCCAAGAATCATTAAAAAGGAAAGCATAAAAAAGTTAAAAACATACAAGGTCTCTGCTCTAGGTTAAATTCTTTTTGAGTAGCTTTGAATAGATAAAATGTTTCTTGCATGATAAATGCATACAACTCTGTCATAAATTCGCAGCTCTTGAACATCTGAGATTAAGGGAAGTCCTAAAATAAAGTTTCTCCCCTTGAAATGAGATGATTAAACAGAGAATTCAGTGTAGTTCCCATTTATCTTCCTTTTCTAGGCATACGTGACCTGAGCATCGTGCCTGCTAAGTGACCACACACACACACACACACACACACACACACACGCATTTCCTAGCACACACATCCATAGCCTGAGTGCAATGCCCTGTGGGCTGAGAATGAGCTCTACCAACACTTGGCAGCATGAAGGAGTTCTGTGGCTCCATCCTTTTAGATGTTAATGGGTTCCTTCTGCAAATGACTAATGATATATTCTGCCTGTGCTTAAAAATAGAATCTCACGTCACACACGAGTACAAGAAACTGCGGCCCTGGCACGCTTGAGGTGGGGGCAGGGCAGAGAAGTAACTGAGCCATTTTATGATGTTTGTATCTGACTGGGAGAAGAGCAACCTCTGGATGACCTCCATGCCCCAAGTCTGCACACTGAACGCTGTGCAGATGTCATAAACAAGCCCATGGGAATGGGGAGGGGAGGCCTTCATTTTTAGTTTTCCTGTTCTCACTTAAGATTTTATTTTAGCAAGGAATTTTTGAACAACTTTTCCAACTAACCAGGAGGCGGCATCTACAGCAGAACTTTATTTTAAAATGATAAGGGACAGATTTGTGGCTGCACTCTCTCCCTGTCAAGTCTGTCTCCAGTTCTACCAGAACCAGGAAGAAGGAATGGAGGGCAGCCCATGGGGTTACTGCACTTGTTAAACTTCAGAGTTTTGTAGTGCTGGTAGTGACCCCCAGGTCTAACACCCCGACTGCACCAACTTATAAAACAGTCAGCGGGAATAACCCCTGTGAGGAGCGGGAGGGATGGGCACTTTGAGGAAGCACTCTGATACAGTGGGGTCCACTCAGGATGCAAAAGTCAGACAGGATCCCAGAAGGCCCAGAGGCCCAGGCTGTGGAAAGCAATCAAAGCTCTAAAGTGAAAACTGCGCTTCTTTGATGGAAGCCATTGCCACTGAAGAGAGAATTAGTTTACAATGTTGCCAAACAATTGGGCCTTTTGAGAAATAAATCATGAGCTGAGCATCTAAAAACTCTAATAGTTTTACAGAATTTGTACGTGTAAATTTATGTTAATGTGACAAGCTGAGAATCTGCTGGAGCTGTTAGAATAAATACTTCAAATTTTGAGTCTCACCCAAATTTGATTAGCTTATTAAACTCAAATTCACCCTGACAGGTGCTTCCTATAGAGGATTCTTCTGGTTGTAAAAACACATCAATGGCATTGATGTTTTATAGGAAATCTATAAAGCAAGAGCCTCATTCCAATTATCTGGAGAGAAACTTGCATAAGCAACATCTGGTCTGGGGTGAATTCTGCTTCCAATAGACAGTCGTGGAAGCAAATCATGAAAACTGAATGACACAAAAACAACAGAATGGTTTGGGGAAGACCTGAAGTGTCGATTTCTCCAGTTAACCATGGACATGTCATTTAATGTTCCTTTTGAGTAGATACATTATAAAAGATTGTTTCTACATGTATGCACAGTGTATGTGTATAGTGTTCCTGTGAATATGTGCCCATGTGTTTGTGAAGGTAGGTGTGTGTGAGAGAAAAGGGGAGAGAGGAGAGGGAGAGGGAGAGAGGAGAGGGGAGAGGGGAGGGGAGGGGGAAGGGAGAGAGCGCCAACCAAAGGTTGGTGTTGGCTGTCTTCTATTGCTCTCCACCTTCCTCTCTGGGGTAGTGTCCCCCAGTGGACATGGAGCGTATCAACCTGATTCAGTACACTGCCTGGCCCGCAAGCCTCCGGGATCCACCTGTCCCTTCCTCAGTGCTGGGGTTACAGGCTTGCACAGTTGCACGAAACTTTTATGTGGGTTTTGAAGATCTGAACTCATGTCTTCATGATTTTTTTTCTTTTTTCTTTTTGAGACAGGATTTCACTTTGTAGACCTGGCTGTCCTGGAACTCTTAGTGTGGACTATCAGGCTGGCCTTCAACTTGCCTCTGCCTCTGGAATGCTGGTATTAAAGGCATGTACCACTACATCTGTGTTGGGGCAGCTGGCCCAATCCCTGCGTTCAGGGGCGTGGCTGCTCCAGCGGGGTAGCATGCCCCTTAAATAGGATTGGGGAACCGGAAGGTGCCCTGTTCGTTTGCCCCGCGCTCACCTTCGGCTACGCTGGACCCTTGGTTCTGTAAGTTCCCTTATCTCCCTTTGTATTAAAATTGAATAATTATAAAAGGACTATTTTTGGTTATTTCCAATCTTCGCCGCATCATCTGGCGCCCGTGGGAAGCGGCGGGGCTGCGTCCCGCCACCCGCCGCTGGCTAGCTTTACACCCGAAATAATTACACGGAAACTGTATTCTTTTAAACACTGCCTGGCCCATTATCTGTAGCCTCTTATTGGCTAATTCTCACATCTTCCTTTAACCCATATTTAGTAATCTGGGTAGCACAACGAGGTGTGGCTTACCAGGAGAGATCTTAACCTGCGTCCATCTCGGAGAGCAGCAGCATGGAGACTCCCTATGGAGACTGCCTGAAGCGTCTTCCTAACTCTACTTCCTTGTTCCCACAATTCTGTTCTGTCTACTCCACCTACCTAATTTTCTGTTCTTAAAGGGCCAAGGCAGTTTTCTTTATTAATTAACCAATGAAAGAAACACAGACAGATAACTCTCCTCCATCACATCTGGCCGGGTTTTCATGCTTATTTCAACAAATACTTCATTGACTGAGCCACCTTTGCAGTCCTAAAAGTATTGTTTCTTTAGAGCACACTATTCTTTAAGCACAGTTAATGGCACTGCATTTGTTGAATATTTTCCTGTTATGAATTCTTTTTAATATTAACTTAGTGTGTGTATATTGGGTATGTACATACTCATATATGGTGTGCCACAGTGCATGTGTGTACGCTGGGTATGCATATATAATGGCAGCCTTTAGGGTCAGCCCCAAGCCGCAACAGCAGGCAAAAGGACTTTTTTCTCTTGCTTATCTGAGGGAGGATGTACAAATTCTCTCACATGTGCTGTTCTAAGTCAGTCTCCTAATTGTTCTTCTTCAGTTCTGATTCTCCTGTCTTCATTCTAATTCCTCCTGGCTTTTTCTCTTGCCTAAAATCTCTTTCTCAGGAATCCTGAAGCGATAAAGAAATTACAAGAGTTAACTCTCATTGGCCAAAAACACATTTCTAGGGTAAGCAACAGTTGAGCCATTGCCATGACAACACAAAGTTCCAAAGTTACATGGCCAGACTGTCGGGGGTGGTGGGGGGGAACAGTGCCCAGTGACAAACTTTGTCTATTGTGAGCAGACAGGCAAGTGAAGAACTGGCATGCTTTACTTAAGAGTGCTTTGTGTTGCAGTCTTGGTTGGACATCTGCGACTCTGACCTTATGCACAGCTGTAAAGTTTTAAACTTATGATCTAAAACGCCTTTAGTCTAGTTTGAACTTGTTTTGAGGTGAAAGTGAGCTAATTGTGTACAGTTAGTCTGAGCAAAAGAACAAAGCAGGATTTTAAGTGTCTACAGTCCTTGTGGGAATTTAGTAATGAAGCATGTTTCTATATATCAAAATTATATAGCTGAATGAAAAGTCATCTTCCTGACCACCCATAGATACATGCACCCATAAGATTGAGATGCAATCATGAGATTACATCTACACATCACATGAGAGTACACACTACAATGCAGGTATTGGGGAGACATCAAACTGCGTTAGCAAATGTGAGCGACAGTTTTCAGAGTTGATGTCCTGCAGGCTTTGGCTGGACAGGACTGACCTCCATCAGAGTCACTTTTCTGCTGGGCTGCCATCTGAAGTATTAATTGCCACATGCTGTATATTTAGACCACTTCCAACACATACGCTCACAGATGGTATGCCACCATACACAAGTGGATGGAGGTCAGAAAGAGGACAACCACAGCAACTGTTTCTGTTTCTACTCTGTGGGCCCTGAGGATCAAATCCAGGTCACCAAGCTTGGCAGCAAGTGTCTTTATCCATGAGCCGTCTTGCTAGACATGTTATCAACTGTTTGGAAATTTCAACCTACAATATTCTGCTCTAAACATCAGCAGTGAGGGCCAGAGCACGGGGCTTGTCTGGCATGCGAAAGCACCAGCTGTAAGAAAACATGCGATCAGTAGCGAACAAGTGGGGGATGTTTAATTCTGCTAGGGTTGATCCAGTTTGGTTGGGTTTTGGTCCTATTATATAGTTACTGGAAAGAACAAACTCTCTTAAGTCCGGTTTTCCTCAATGCAAATAGGGAGAACAGTAACTCACCGGGCAGCCTGAAGAACAGTGGAACATAGTAGATGTTGTGCTCCTCTTCGGGACAGAATGGGCACTTGCCTTGTGGGATACCTCACTGCCTTCTAGTCCCCCACTTTACCAGGTGAAGTACGACTAATAAAAACTCAGAGTCAGATACTGGGGTTCAACCTAAAGATCCAAAAAGCAAAGAAGCCAGCCACTGGTTCTACCCAGATACAGAGGAAGCAAGATGAAAATGCTGCACTGAGAAAAGGTACCAAACCATGTGCCTAAACACAGATAAGAATTATGGGTTAATTTAAGTTGTAAGAGCCAGTCAGTAATAAGCCTGAACTAAGAGGCCAAACAGTTTATAATTAATAAAAGCCCCGTGTCTTTCGTTGGGAGTGAATGGATGCGGGGCCAGGAGGGACAGAAAGTTCTGTCTACAACTAGCTACCCCATCTCAGCTCCTACTGCTGATGCTTTCTCATCTCTATAACATCTTAGTATTTCAGTCTCCCACAGCTCAGTGCTTGGACTTTTCTCCACAAGCATCCACTTCCTGGGTGGCCTCTTTCAGTCTCCTGACTTTAAATAACAAGCATAAGCCCACGAGTCTCAAGTTTTGATCTCTGGTACTCACTGTCCATGGAACTCTACTCTCATCTTCTACTCGGTAGCTTAACACATTTAAGTTTAGGGGACTGTTTTCCGCAGTCCCTGTCTAAGCTGATTCCTTCCTCATCCTGGTTGACGGGAACTTCATTCAAATTGCTCACCCCATAACTTTTTTTTTTTTTTTTTTTTTTTTTTTTTTTTTTTTTACAATGCCTCTAACTCCCTCTTACCCCATGTCTGCTCTGTTAGGAAATCCTGTAGGATTTACTCTCAAATTGCACTGAGACCTCAGTCACTCATGACTTCATTCTCTGCCAAGGCACCGTGTCTTTTGGACAGCTCACTGAAAGAAACTCTTGACCGGCCCCTTCATTCAGCCGTATCACTCACAGATCACACAGAGCAACCATGAAATCCCTTTATAACATGACAGACCATGTTCCACGGTCATCCCTTCCAATGCCTCCTTTTTTCTCTCAAGGCCCAGAATCTTCCCCTGCCTACAAGGCTCTGAGCAACCTGCTTCCCACCACTTCCTCTCCCTCACCTTTTCTCCTACTTACTGAGAAACCTTTCCTCTTGATTCTTACTCTCTTAGGCAAGATATAGTTTAATTAGTAATTTATTTTTCTTATTTCTCCTGGACCATATAATAGAGTGAGAATAAAAATATTTGTTGCCGAACAGTGGTGGCACATGCCTTTAATTTCAGCACAGAGGCAGGTGATCTCTACAGAGTAAGTTCCAGGAAAGCCAGGGCTATACAGGGAAACTGTCTTGAAAAACCATGAGAGAGAGAGAGAGAGAGAGAGAGAGAGAGAGAGAGGGAGGGAGGGAGGGAGGGAGGGAGGGAGGGAGGGAGGGAGGGAGGGAGGGAGGGAGGGAGGGAGGGAGGGAGGGAGGGATCTTTTTTAAAGTATGTATTTATTTATCACGTGTGTGTGTATATGTGTGTACATGCATGAGTTTATGTGTGTAATGTTTGTGCTATAGCCTGTAGAGTTCAGAAGAGGACTCTGAATCCCTGTAACCGGAGTCCAGGCAACTGAGAGCTGCCCTTGTAGGAATGGGTCCTCTGCAAGAGTAGTAGGTGCTCTTAACTGCTGAACCATCTATGCTGTTCTCATTCCCAGCAGTACACCCAGGATTTACAAAATGAATACTATGCCTTGTACAACACCTGGTAGACGTTAGGTAAAAACAGGCACACAAAAGAGAACACCTTCTGTTGGTAGAGTGCAGGTTAACTAGACCTTTACAATTTCCGCTCACTGAAACATAACTGGTCTTTTGATCTGTGTCATCTGTTTGGAATTACTTCCAGCCGGATGCTCGCTAGGGATCAGTACTTTCATTAGTGAGACCTTCATTTACTGACCCATAAACATGATGGGTAGAACTTGACCTTACCAGACACACAAGGATCCCAGTGCATTTCGCCCAGTAGATTTCTGCAGCTATCTCTGAGGAATGTCATTTAGACTTTCAGATAAAATGTTATCTTCTCTGAGGAGATTCCGTGGCCCTCCTTTAGTGCCGTTATCCTGCTAACCTATTCATCTCCAGCACCCTCTCTGACGTCACCTGCTTCTACACAACCCAAAAGTGGTGGGCTTCTTTGTTGCTTTACTAGCTTTCTGTCTCTCTAGAGACTGGCAGTTTCTTAACTGTCAATGTCAGCAAGGTGGAAAACTGACCGGTGACCTCTTTTCAGACTTGCAAGTTGTGTTCAAGTCTCTCCAGAGAGAAGACAGTAGCCAGACTTTGGTACAGTGCGATCCCTGGCCTTCTGGGCCCTGTCCTGGTCTTTTTGAAAGCACAGGTTTCCAACCATAGCTGACATTACGCTCTTCCCACGTCGGTACCCCGTGAGTGTCTGGTGTCCTTACCTGCTCCTCATGCAGGACAACTTGACCCCGGAGTGGACTTCCCAGCGGTGCTATTGTCACAAATGGTCTCCAGGATCCACTGATCATTCTTGGGAAGATGTCAAAGAAGTCCACCAAGAAGCCACTTTTTCCAGTTAAATTCATAAAGTATAAGGAAATGGGATTGCATGCAGCTACATACAGGGTGTGCTCCCCATTTTCTGAAATGACAGAAACGGATTAATTGTGCAGTTTCTAAGTAGTTTTCTGATTAGCTAAGAGTTCTAGCGCTACTAAATCTTGAACCTGAGCTAGGTCAGAAGCTCGGCACACGGCCTTCAGGTTTGTCAGACTGCAAAGGTCACAAGAAGCAACTCTGTTCCTTCCCTAAATGTAGACAGAGTAATGTTGTGTAGTTGAGGGAAGTACCTATCGGGGCTCCCAAATAATTTCACAGTGTCTGGTGATAACTCCATTAAATATGTGACTCTCTTCGAAGGCAGGGAACTTTTCTCTGTAAGGAGCAGAGCATTCTCAGACCCAGTGGTTTCCTTTATCTATTGTTCCTGCAGAAACACTTGGTCGGCGTCTTTTTTTTTTTGTTTTTTTTGTTTTTTTTCGAGACAGGGTTTCTCTGTGGCTTTTGGAGCCTGTCCTGGAGCTAGCTCTTGTAGACCAGCAGGCTGGTCTCGAACTCACAGAGATCCGCCTGCCTCTGCCTCCCGAGTGCTGGGATTAAAGGCGTGCGCCACCACCGCCCGGCCCTGGTCGGCGTCTTCTATCTGCGAACTTTTCTTCTATTAGGTAGTTAGCAGGTTATACGGTTTTCTTTCTATAAATAAGCAATTTGATTTTTAAAAAATCTGAGCCCTGTAGGTCTCCACCTCCTTGGCTATGGTAATGGAGATTTAACTGAAAGCCATGAGCATGCTAAGGAAGAACTCTCCTGCTGAGCTAAACCCTCATGGCCTAGCATCAAGGATTTTAACTTCCCATCTGATATTCATGCCTGAAAATTGCTTCTGCAATCTCTCTTAAACCCAGGGACTTGCCGAAGTCTAGTTTCTAACACATATTCCTATGCTTCTATATGCTTCAATCCCCTGCAGAGCTAATGGAAATGCAGATTCTGAGTCAGCAAAGCTAGTGTGGGCTGTTATAGTCTGTGCTTGAAGTAAGTTCCCACAGATGCCAAGGATGCTGGTTTGTGCACCCCTCCCCCTTAAAGGCCACAGTCTCTTATGTGAGCTCGAGACAAGAGACCAAGCAGTTCATCTGATGCGTGTGTTGAGCACTGCCTGTCTGTCAGTTATTTATTTTACAGCAATCATATTTCCTTAACCCCAGATTGAGAGAAAAAAGAAGACAGTGAGATATATTAAAATTTGGGACAATCCAAGAAAATCTGGATGAAATCTGTGCATGACCCATATCTAAAATATTCATACAAATATGTTCAAAATATCAGTTCTACCGTACATAGATAAAACTATAAATAGTACATAAAAAGATGTTAAATTTGAACAAATAAACTAGTATCAATAAGAAACACAGCCACCAGGCTGGGCATGGTGATACATGCCTTTAATTCTAGCACTTGGGAGGCAGAGACAGGCAGATTTCTGTGAGCCTAAGGCAGTATGGTCTATAGAGCTGTGATGATTTGAAAGAAAAGGCCCCAAAGGGAGTGGCCTACTGGGAGGTGTGCTTTTGTTGGAGTAGGTATGGAGGAAGTGTGTCAGTGTGGAGGCGGGCTTTGGGTCTCATATATGCTCAAGCCATCTCCAGTGTCTCAGTTCACTTCCTGTTGCCTGTGTAACTCTCAGCTACCTCTCCAGCACCATGTCTGCCTGCATACCATGTCCCGCCACGATGATAATGGAATGAATATCTGAACTGTAAGCCAGTCCCAATTAAATATTTTCCTTTATAATAGTTGCTGAGGTCATGGTGTTGCATCCCAGAGATAGAAAGAAACTTTTAGACAATAGCATATGCCAGGCTATCTAGATATAGTGAGATCCTGTTTAAAAAAGGAGGAAGAGGAGGAAGAAGAGGACTGGAGAATATTATTATTACTACTATTATTATTTTTTGTTTGTTTTTTAATAGAGTCTCACTATGTATCTCTCGCTGTCCTGGAACTCACTATGTGGACTAAGTTGGCCTTGAACTCACAGAGATCCTCCTGCCTTTGCCTCTGGAGAACAGGGATTTAAGGTGCGTGCCCCCACATCTGGTTTATTATTTAAGAGGTGACATGAACTATGCTGTAGAAGTTCCAAATATTAGATGAATAGTAGAACAGTAGAATTTGTAACTTATGGGTCTTTTAAATGTATCTTTTATGAGGAAAAATCAGTTCGAGGTAGCATTTCAGGGGCACTTTCCTGCACAGGAGAGGGCAGGAGGAGGGCTGACAGAAAAGGGTACCTCGGGATAACTGTTTTCATAGTACAGGCAGTAAGTGCCTGCGGTCCTTGGCTCAAACACATAGATATATAATTAACTTCAATTCCAACCCAAGAACGTGCTCTTTTTTATGTCAAATGCAGATGAGGCTTTTAGAAAGGTCAGAGCAAAGGGAAAAGACTAGTTTGCAAATATAGTTCACTCTGGGAGGAAAGAGTTACATTTTATCAGGAAAAGCAAAGGAGCCCTTCTCACGGCCACCTGTGACTGCCTGCTGGAAACACAGGGACAGCTACAGGTGATTGCTGTCCCCCACAGGTGTGGGCGGAAGGACACTGTGCACTCACAAGCGCTAAAGTTTAGACTTCAATTTAGACTCTCAAAGGTTCTTTACCAGTGGATGCAACCGGTCCTGATGAGAGCACGGATCCTTACCACAAACAAACAATACAACTCCCTAAATATCTGAAGGCAAACGTTTATTCGGATAGCTGACTTGGGCAATGAGGAACATTTGCAGGATTTACAGGAACCAAAAGCAAGGTGCTGACTTCTTTCCCTGGGAAATTTCCATCTCAGTCAAGTTGGTGACTCCCCTCCCTTCCCCCAGCTGCCACTTTGTATCACTTTAGTAACTGACATCAACTGAGGAACAAGGTAGCCAGTAATAGCACCAGTCCACAATTACAGAAGCGCATAACTACCTTTCTCTACCCACATCGCAGACATCGAAGGCTTAATGATGGCAAGTCACTCTAGGCCTCAACGCGGGGCTGAATGCAATCACCAAACTGGAATCCAAGCCTCCCTCCCCCCAGTCCAGTGCTTCTCCCTTCTTCCCGTCTATTTTTAGCACATGCCTGAGTGTGTTTAGCTTTGTGCTAGGACAGTAACGAGAAACAGACATATGCATACCCACCCATGTGGGGCCCACCGCAGCATTTTGTGTGATGGTTAGAGGAAATTAGTCCTAAATTATATCTAATTGCTCTCCAGATCCACCAAGTCACCAAGTCTCTCACAGAGCGCCCGATGCCTCAGGATTATGTTAACCCCTCTGTTTTTAAATCAGTGCAGGAGGAAAAGATCAAAATTATAAATGGATGTACCGTGTGATACTGCAACGTCGCAGATTAAATTAACTTCATCCAGTGGAAACCTCCATGAGGTATACTCTTCGGTGAAGTTTAGGAATCTCGCTTCATGCCTTTCTATTGGGTACTCTTCTATGTTTGCAAGCACCGGACCCTACAACAGAGCGGCAGTCTTAGCGAAGATGCTTGGGTAGTCACAAAACAGCTCTTCCAATACAGAATGCGCATTTTGGCATTTGCCATCCTGACATACTCCTTTACCATACTTGAAACAACAAAACCATTTACTTACCTTCCCGAGTGCTTTCATACACGCGAGCTCATAAATCTCCTCACTGGCTTTTGTTTTAAGGACGTACACCGTGCATAAAGCACTAGAAGATTTCTCATGACTACACTTCTCCCTAAACCAATAACTGGTCCTGACACCCAAACAGAAAGACCCAGAGTTGTACAGGCTAGTGGAATAACTTACAAGTTAAGGCACCGAAGACTTAACATATTTCCACTGTGAAGAACGATGGTGAAACCATGACATTATATGTGGTGGAAATGGGCCTTTAAGATGAAATGTCAAAAAAAAAGTGACATCAAAACCAAAAAAACCTTCCAGTGACTGATAATCATTGGTGCTACTTATGAAAAGTAGAATATTTTATATGTGGTTATAATCATTCAATATAAAGAAAAGCAAAGGAACTAACATGATAATATTGTGATGGTCAGTTCTGGGTAGCTGGTTAAAACTTCCTGGAAGAACCCTAAGAGTACAACTAAACCTTCAATGACTTGCCTGCCCCATGGTCCTTAATTAAGATTCAGGCTACATATTGGTGCAATGTCCCCTCCTATCTGGATTATACCCAGGAGACTGGAGAGTCAAACTGTACCTGTCCTTGTACCTGGAGACACCACTTCAGGGAGTGATTTAGGCTCTCCGATCACGCACTTAGTTGACATTTGGGGGCAGAAGAGAGAGGCAGCTCTGACAAGAGGCTCTGAAGTCCATGCTCCTTGGAGGGACTGACAGACTACGACTCACTCCCTGATTTTCTAAATTCTACTTAAGTTGAAGAAAACATCTTTTTATGCCCCACCATAACTGTCTGGTATAAAGATGACAGAATCTTTAGTGACCACAAAATCTCCTGTATATACTTTTCAGCCATTTACAGGTCTGTTGACTGTACTGTCTGTGTAGATCCCAGCAGTGACTAGCAGCAGATAGAGAAACAGTGAGTCCAGTGTGCCCCCGACTTCTGTTCCTGCTACCCTTTTTAATGACTTTTGTAGGTACCTAACTGCCCAGAGGGGAGCTCTTTATACCCGAAATGCTCAGAATGGTTTTGATGGTAACTAATGACCCTTTCCCTTTTACTTCGGGAAGGCAGCATCACCAATGATGTATGGCTAAAAATTAAAACAAAACAAAACAAAACAATTTTAAGGTGTTAGAAAACACAAAGTAAAGACAACTATCACAGAGTAATCTTTTAAGGAAAATATACACTGTACCGGACTGACTTGCCTGAAACACAAGATTGGCTCCTAGAAGTTCTGTTTGGCCAATGGCAACAGACTACACTGAATTCCTTGGGGGTCAGACTGACCTCAATGTTGGCACAGAAGCTAAAGAGCCAAGCACTTGCTAAGCCTTTAGACTTAGAGCGTATCTACAGAATATTTGAAAAGTTCGTAAGATCCAATGTTATGAGGAAATAATAAGGATAACAACCTTTACGTCGATATGAGACGTTTCAACTGGACACAAGATCTTTGGCATCCCATTTCCTGCCTGACCGGTTATCCAGTAGCCCATGAACGTCTGCTCTGGGAGAGGCAACCTGGCAGAGATAATTGGAAAAGTGAGCGTTTTCCCCATTATCTAGTGTCTTAGGGTTACTACTGCTGCGATAAAACTCCATGATCAAAACAAGTTAGGGAGGAAAGGTTCATTTTCTTACCCTTCCATGTCACTGTTTACCACTGAAAGAAGGCAGGACAGGAACTCAAATAGGGCAGGGACTCGGAGTCAGGAGCAGATGGAAACCATGGAGGGTGCTGCTTACTGGCTTGCTCGGCCTGCTTTCTTACAGAACCCAGGACCATCAGCCCAGCGATGATCCCACCCATAATAGGCTGGACCCTCCCCCATCAGCCACTAATTAAGAAAATGCCCCACAGTTTTGCCTACAGCCCAATCTTTTGGAGGCATTTTTTTTTTCCTCCTATCAGATGACTTTAGCGTGTGTCAGGTTGACGTCACACTAGCCAGCACATCAAGTGAGGGAGAAACACATGGGCCATCCTTTGCCGGCAGCACACATAAAACTGAAAAATGCTTCACTTAGAAGCGAGTTGTGCTCCATTCTGTTTAGAATGTACATTAGGATGAAAAAGACACTCAGAAGATAAGACTCTACTCATTTCACCTTAATTACAACTACAATTAAGGCTAACATATTTCCCATTGGAATTGATAAAATGTGCAGTAACTTTACATGCAGATACCTGGTAGAGTATAGGAAGGCTTAAAAGAAACTGGAGCAAGTCATTTAATTTTCATTTCCAGTCTATTCTTTTACATCAAATCAAGTAGCAACCAGGGCATATTAGTATCAGACCCTTGGTGGATGCTGTAAAGAAAAACCCCCACAGACTGTTGTTTCGTGATTAATATGTAATACATACACAGCAATGTTCATATAAATGTGTCACCTAGTGTTAAATATGCCCATGTAACCAGTGGCCGAAAACCAGGACCCAGAAGTCACCTGGAGACATTTCATTGCTACTACAGAAGCTACTACCCTGATTTCTGATAGAATCGCTTTGTATTTGCTTTATTTTGTTTAAAGAAATACAACTTTTTGTTTTAAGACAGAATCTTACTATTAGCCCAGGCTGGCCTTGAATGGACTCCCCTCAGTCTTCCAAAAGTGCTAATCTTTAAGACATGTGACACCATAATTTTTCATTTCTTTTTTGAGACATAATCTTGCTATATAGCTCCGGCTGGCCTAGCATACACTATGAAAAGCTAGGCTTGCCCACCACTCCTCCCACCTCTGCCTCCCAAGAGCTGGACTTACAGACATGCACTACTACATCTGGCTGGAGCAGTTCTGATGACGAGTGATTCATATACTAAAGCAAAATGGCAGCAGTAAAGTATAAAATGTCAGGCAAACCTGAGAGCAGAACTTTCACTTGTTAATTCCAAATATTTCTACGTGAATTTTCAAAAACGGAACCGCCCACCTGTCATTTTCATTTTACCACGTTTCTTACTCATGGCATGACACAGCAACATCAAAGACCCGGAGTTTAAAGTTCTTGATGTGGCCATAACTCAAAATATGTTTAGAATGAGTATGGGGATCACTAGCAGAGTACATATTTACTCTTACAGGTTTTTTCAGTAGTGCTGTGGTCCAGACGTGCATTCCCGTAAGCTTAGTGGAACTATATAGCCTTGATTACTCTTTGCACAAGACAAGGAACTAAACAACTGGTCAAGAATGCTTTTTGTCCTTTCGAAACAAGAGGAAGAAAGGGACCTTACAGTGAGTATCTTCTAAGGCACATGACGCTGTGTCATACCTTACTTGAAAGGATACATTTGAGTAAGTTATCTAAAACACATTTTAAGGGGTTGAGACAGCTCAGAGGTCAAGAGCACTAGGTGTTCTTACGAAGGACCAGATTCATCAGATTCCCATCATCTACCTTGGTTCAAAATCGCCTCTACCTTCAGCTCTAGGGCATCTGATGTTCTTTCTGACCTTAATGGCCATCCCTCACCATACACATCAATAAAAATATGCAGATAACTCTTAACAAAATAAAACAACACATTTTAAGTACCCAGACCATAACCTTGATTGAGAGTGGAGGTGGCTGGGGTCATGCTGAATTAGAAGACTATGGCATGTTCTTTTAAATAAGGCAGTAACACATGTTTCTATGCTAACAGGGTAGATCTCCTAGAATGGGATCTTCTCTCTTCTAGCTTAGAATAAAAAGTATTTTTTCAACTGTTCTTGTAAGCTCCAAATATTTGGAGACATCTATATTTGGAAGGGGAAACATGAGGAGACACATTAATTTCTTTCTTAGTGGTATTGGTGAACGCAAACAGATCTGGGCTTCATTCCTAGTTCTCTTATTAACCATCTATGAAAAACTGGAAAAAGAATGCCAGCTAATGTCTCAGTATTAATTTCGTCATTTACAATGAAGTGCTGATCTATAAAGTCTTTAAGGCTCGGAGAGTCTGCAACAGTCAAGTGAGAAGACAGAAGTATCAGTGTAGGTTAAGAGCTTGCTTTGCCTTGGTTCCCTGGAGTGAAAGTGATCACTCAGAAGGAAACTATCTCTACCTGCTGGGCGGTGGCGGCACATGCCTTTAATCTCAGCACTCGGGAAGCAGATCAGGATGATCTCCAGGTCTGAGGTCAGCCTGGTCTACAGAGTGAGTTACATGACAGACAGGGCTACACAGAGGTGTCGTCTCAAAAAACCAAAAAAGATAATGCTGTACCTATCAATCAGATGGATTCCTTGGTCAATGGGTATGCTGTCTTTATTCTTTAAGAATAAAGGGGCTTTAAATAGTCCTACTCATTTGAAGACAACGGTTTCATTTTTTTTTATTTTGTTTTTTTGAGACAGGGTTTCTCTATAGTTTTGAACAATGGTTTGATATCTTAAGACAATGGTTTCATATCTTAATCTAGTCACAAATAGAGAACTGCTTAATAAAAATAGCCATTGGTTGATAACCCAGCATAAGAAATGCACCCAGGGTTGGGGATATATTTCAGTCACACAGGCTTACCTAACATGAGGAAAGCTCTTGGCTTGATATTCAGCATCTAAAAAAAACCCCTAATATATTCACTAATAATTTTATAAATATTCAGATGACAACTAAAAAAAAATCCATCCATTTAAGCAAAGGTCATTTTTCTCAGATTCCATTTCCTACTAACAACACCAGAGATGTTCATAACTCTGCTTAGAGGAAGTTGCCAACTCATTCTAAATAACAGTCATGTAACTCAAGGCTGGCCCAGCTCTCTGAAGCAGCAGCTCTGTCTGATTGGCTGGCAGAGTATGGACCTGTAGATACGCCACATAAACAGCAGCCAGCCCCACCCAACGATGTGCTTCTTCTATTGGCAGCATCAACTACAGCTGAAGGACGCACTGGCAGGTGTCCTGGGGTTGTACACACTGACATCATCTCTTATCCTGGTTGTTCCTGGACTCTGACAATAGCTGGGAAACCATAGCCCCTCATTTATTTCCCACGAAGGCTCTCAGAAGCCGTGGGAGGGGCTGGGGAGATCATTCCTAACTTTCTTCAGAGGAGGGGGAAGCACGCGTTTGGGGTATGAACAAGGTTTGGAACACTCCTCAAAACGTGGGGTGGGTGGATGTATCCTGGCGAGCAGTTAGCAAAAAGGCCTTCTTTTTCATTACTGAAATGTGGCATCCAACTCCAAGCAGACTTTTTATGTTTGACTTGACACAATAAGGACATTTTCCATGACTTTAAGAATCTGTCACTATGCCGTGAACTGTTTTAATGTCCGGGCTGGGATGATGTCTGGCTTTGATTTCAGCCGGGAGGAGCATGAACTCGGGCCTATAAATAGAATCACTTTTTATTTTCAGTGTCATTCATGAATTTATGTGTTTTAAGACAATGATGTGTTCTAGTACTTGTGTTGTGATATTTCCTAATCCCTTGTGGAAGCAGCAGCAGAGACCTGAGACTAAGAGTTCTGAGTCAGAGAAAGGTGCTTATGAAAATCATGACTTGGGTCAAATCAGAGCACTCAAGCCTGTTAGAGAGAGGAAAAAGATTTGCTTTTTTTAAACACACAGACAATCCATAACACAACACATATGGACACCAGAGTTAGGTAACATCGTCTAAAGGCCATGCAAGAGCTCTTGTCGGAAAGACTTCCAAAAAGAGGGGGCTGGGTTTTTAAAGCACATGTTCTGGCAAATTTCTGCCTTCTCTGAACTTTTGCCAACACTATTTCTAGAGTCTGAAAGAAAACACATGAAAAAGATTTGGATCTTTCTAGGGCCATTATGCAATCGGGCGTTGTTGACATACCTATTATCAACAATTCCTACGACATTTCCTTGCCACAAGAACGACTATGCTCATGGAGTAATGGAGCTCTTGAGAGCAGCTCTGCCGACTCAGAAACTCGACAATTACTACTATCCTCGAGACGAAAGAGAGCAACTCCAATTTTACTGGCTTCACTCATTCTTAAAGATTCTTAAAATCTTTTGGAGACCATTCCTGACAAAGACTTTCTGCTCGGCTTTTACCCTTTCCTCTTACTCTGATCCAAACTGTAATTCAACTTTACCTTGAATTAGTTTTTCCTGTCCCTGAACATGGGCATTTTGATGCTTCTCCAAGGCCATTTCCTCTCTCTAGAATTCCATTCTGGACCTGCTATTTCCCCCTCGTGTAGATGGGTCTCAGGGAGCTGGCTTTGAACTCATTGTGGAGCAGAGATGCCTGTGAGCCTCAATCTTACTGCCTCTACTTCCAAGGTGTTGGGATTGCAGGCACGCACCACCACACTCTCTTGGAGATCCTCCTTCTTAAACCGCAATCCTAAGATTATTTTGCCTTTGAGGCCTTCTTCATATTTTGAACTAGGGAAAAAAACCCAGCCATTTGCCCTTCTGGGTTTCCACACAAAATTATTCATATGAAACTCTGAAGAGTTTTATAGAGTCTGCAATTTTCCAATTTAAGAGAGTAGAGAGAATACACTTTTAGAAAGAATAGACTAGAAATGAATCTATGAAATCTTTGATTTTTTTTTTCTTAACAAAATAAAAAGTCAGCACAAGGCTGGGTAGGTGGCATATGCCTATAATCTAGCAGGAGGAGCCTGAACTAGTGCTGGCTACCTAGTCTTAGAGATAACCTGGGCCATCTATACTAAGGTACTATCTCAAATGCGCGCGCGCGCACACACACACACACACTTCACTTACAAGCTTAACAGAGAAAGAAAGTCCACTTAAATATAAACTAGTAATAATGCATCTTACTATGAATTCCCAGTAGTACCCTCCTTTGCCAAGAACTTCAAAATTTCCTTTCTTGACAGCTCACAAGTTGCTGGCAAGTTTATACTGCTTTGCTAAACACAGTGTGCCTGTGAGTGCATGGGTGTGTTTCCGTCTCTGCTCCTGAGTCTACGTTTAGTTCTTAGTTTCATTTATAACACGTCCCTCCGCCACCCCGAGCCTCCAAGGCCACAGAAACGCAGTCATCTGATTTGGGTAAAGCTGCTATTTTTGGCTGGCACTTCCCAGTGCGCCTCCTGCTCTCCAGAATGACCCTGCCGTCTCTGAGCAACTGTACTGCCTTCCTCGGGCCAAAGCGGATGCTGACAGCTTGAGCCACAGCCTCTGGCTGCCCTCCTCCTTGTAGGTGCTGCCAGGCTACAGTTCTGGACCCCAGTTTTAAACTTCCTTCATCTCACTTTAAGTTCTACTGCGGGGCAGGGGGGCACCTTCTCTCTCTGATATCTGTTCTACCAACTACATCTCCGTGGTTTCACATCCTGTGTTCTTCCCTCTGCTAATCATCTCCAAGGAGGCCTGGGGGTGAAAATTCCAGCCACCTCTACTGCCAGCATGGAAACTTCCTGAACTCCCCCCACAGGACAGACTCACAGAGGGGAAGACCACTTGAGAAAGAAGCCCATTCACCGCTGAGAGCACATGTTTCTGATCTGGCAAACTGATGACTCACTGAGTAGGGTATAAGCTTTATTCAGTGATTATGAGTTCACTGCGGGTCCACTGATTGGCCAACTCACTCTCTCAAGGTTGTCCTTTCTTTTCTATGGCCACATATTACTAGGTATTCCTCCATCAAAAGAGGGAATCCTGCCGCTGCTTCCCAACAGCCTTTCTATGCCTGGGCTCACCGCCATCCTGTCTGTTATGCTTAGGAAATGAAAAGAGGCCTTTTCTGTCAGGAACTTACTCCTGCTCTTCTGCCTCAGCCTCACCATCCTGACTGCCATGACCTCACCCCGACATTACGGAGTACTTGCACCTCCAAATACACCCACATCTTCTTTAGCTGGGAGCCAGTGAGAGAGCCCAGTAGGGGAAAGGTGCTTGCCACCAAGTCTGATGACCGGATTTGGATTCCCAGGACCCACACGGTTGACGGAGAGAACTGACTCACCTGAGGAAGCTGTCCCTGACCTCCACATACACACTCTGCAGCGGGTTTGAGAGAAATAAAATGCAATTCTAAAACGTGTTAAATTTCTATTCTGGAACTGTTCTCCCCTCCTGTGTGTCCAGGAACACAGAGTAGCACCGCCCACCTTGGCTCCCTCACCTTCATGGACTCTTCCCAAGGGCAACTGCCTTTTCCCATTGACAGTCACAACACAGCACACACCGCTTCTTCCTCGCTACTTTCTTGGTTAACTGTGACCTACTTACAGACAACACTGAGCTTTTCTCACCTTTGGAACTCTTACTACCACAGAGGGCACCTCCCCCACCCAGCCCGTAGGACGTGTCTGTTTAATGAATGAAAAGTTGGTTACATTAAGGCCACTAGCATTTTGACCCACTCATTTTCTCTTCTCAGAGGCAAACTGCAATCGGCAAATCTTCCCCATTGCGCTCTGACTACGTCCTTCACTTAGAACCTCAACGGAGGATGCAGCCTACTTGCAAGCAAATGGGAAGGAGGCTCCAACAGGCTTTTGTATGGGGATTTCTGTCTGGCCGGGTGACAGGCTTTTAGAAAAGCTCACTTATAAAAGCTTCCAGGGTTAAGAATAATTATGTGAGACTGCTTAAGATGCACACATCTCAAAGATTTCTCTGTAGACTGGGCACATTTAACTATTTTTTTCCCATTCCAATGAAGGATCTGAAACGGCTACTACCCACAATACAGCAGGAGAGACAAAGCCAAGTCTGGGAGCCTCTAACTGCTCAGAGTGCTGAGAAGAGAAGGGTGCTCTGCTGTGAATGGAGCATCTCTGTCAACACCTCCACCTCCCACGCCACCCAAGCTCAAGGACAGCCCAGAAAAAGAGGGAATAGAATGTAAAAGTGAAAAAGTGGCTGGTGTACCCATGGAGCTAGAGCTATGGTTACCTGCACAAGATCAAGCCAACCAAAATTCCAGCATGCATGGGGTAGCAGCTCGCAAGGCTCTATCACATCTGAGCAGCAATGAGCAGTAGGCAGCTGCCGAGGGGAAAGGCTGCCCATATTCCAGAGGGTGGTTGCACATTTATAAACATATGGACAACACTGACGAGATTTAAGGGGTTATTCAAAGAGAATGAATAGAGATGGCCGGATGTGTGGTGCACACCTTCAATCCCAGCACTCGAGAAGCAGAGACAAGTGCAATGAGAATAGGAGAATTCTGGGAAGAAGGAAGCTGATTCCTCCCAGTCCTGCACAGACCACTGAGGAAGCAGGATGTGACCCGCCAGCTGAAAAAGGTACTGAGCCATATGACAAAAATAGATCAGAATAATGGGTTACTATAAGCTAAAAGAGCTAATAAGTAGTCTGAGCTAATGGGCTAATCAGCTTTATAACTTATAGAGTTCTCTGTGTGATTTTCTTTGGGGCTTGCCAGCTGTGGGTTACCGGGCAGGACAGAAACCCCAATAAGCAGGACCCTCATGTTACAGACAAGCAGATCTCTTTGAGTCTGAAGCCAGCCTGGTCTACAAGAGTGAGTTCCAAGTTAGACTCCAGATAGCTGAGACAACCCTGAGAAAGAAGAATAAGCTAGAGTGGTTGTCATTTCACAACTCAGATATATTATGGAACTACAGCAATTAAAACATGATACTGGCATAAAAACAGACATGTAGACCAATGGAACAAAACTGAAGACCCAAATATGAGTACAAATAATTACAGCCATTTAATATTTGACAAAGGTGTCAAAAACAAACACTGGACACATAGAGTATCTTCAGCAAATGGTGTCGGAAAAACTGAATGGTCACATGAAGAAGAATGAAATTAGGCATGTATCCATCACTTTGCATAAAACCTAACTCAAAGTGAATCCACATCCTAAGTGTGAAACCTGAAACAATGAACCCGCTTGAGGAACACAGGCAGTGCACTCCATGACACAGATGTAGGAAAGGGCTTTCTGAAGAGGACTCATTTGGAATTATGGCCAGCAAGTGACAAGTGGGACTTCATGAAACTCAAGACCCAAATATGAGTACAAATAATTACAGCCATTTAATATTTGACAAAGGTGTTAAAAACAAACACTGGAGAACATAGAGTATCTTCAGCAAATGGTGCTGGAAAAACTGGATGGTCACATGAAGAAGAATGAAATTAGACATGTATCCATCACTGTATCCATCATGTGCACAAAAAGCTTCTGCACAGTTAAAGAACAATGTACAGGGCGAAGAGGAACCCAACAGAATGGGAGAGAATCTTTGTTGGATATACATCTGATAGAGTACTAATATCAGGATATATAAAAAGAGTTCAAAAAACAAAAACAAACACAGTCAATTAACTTAAAAAAAGTGTCTGAGACCCGAACAGAGAGATCTCAAACAAGGGGGGAAAGCTGGCTAAGAAGTCCAGTGTCCCTAGCAATTTAGGAAAATCTCTTTGACCAACTTTGAAATTTCATCTTACCCCAGTGAGACTGGCAGAGATCAAGGGAACAATGGACAACAAAGGCTGGAAAGGATGTGGGGAAAATGAGCCCCCACTCATTATTGCTGGATCTAATCACCTGCAGCTAATGCTGGGGAAGAGCTGGAGGAACAGGGAATTTGCTGTGAAACTGGCGTCTTCTAGAATGTCAGAAAATACACTTATTAAATCTCATCAACACGGCTGCCTGCACATTAGCTGAATAAGGATGACACCAACAGACATGCTAACATGGATGGGGGAGGTTGAGGAGGCCTCAACCCTAGACAAAGGACTATAGGCAACTACGAAATGCTGAGGTAGGAGAAAGCCTTCCCCAGGAGAGAACACCAATTGGTTAGCCAATACCAAATGATCGGCCCAGAAAATGTTCACACAAGTAATATTATGTGGACTGGGTAGATCGTATTTATATATTCTGGAACACACACACACATGTATATATAACAATGGTTATAGAAGAAAGATTTCCTGAATTTGAAGGCAAGTGGGAGGTAGGGGGATATACTGGAAGGGTGGGAGGAGGAAAGGGAGGGAGCAAATAACAGACTGTCAAAAAGCTCTTTAAAAAGTTAAGTAATTCTGAGATAACATCACGTAAGACCTTAGGCTTTCTGAAAACTAAGAACTCTTTTCTAACTGAAAACAGACATGCAGAGCAAAGTTGCTTATCTTAGAACTCAGAGTCAAGACCGCGATCTTATTTGTAAAAATAAAACATCAGTCCCCACTTCCCACAACAAGCTATCACTATATAAAAAGAAGCATAGCACCTAATACTTTCTGCCACTTCTGGTACTTTCAGGACCCCACAGCTCCTGTCAGAGAAACAGCAGTTGCTGGTGACAGCCCAACCACATAGAGGAAGTCTTTTAAGCAAGAAGCCATTCAGACAGATACCCTCTCAAAGACAACTCCAAAGGAAATCCCACAAATTAAGTTATTTCTAAATAGACGGAGCGGCTCTGTCTGTAGGTATACACACCTGGCATGGTTCTTTAAAGCAAGAAAACCACCAAACACAGTTCTGAAATGCACACATTGGCACACAAATGTCTTTCCTAACGGGACACTCCCAGCATCCTTTATCCGAGTATTCCTAACGTCTGCTAGAACAGCTGGTGAATGATGAATGGTGAATGATTCAGGGTAAAGAGTTTCTGCCCTGCAGCTTCCCTATGCAACCGGGGACAGCAAATCATAAAACTAAGAGTTGGATGATTCATACAGATCACTTAATTCAGTGTTCCTGGGTTGAGCCCCCTCAAGTGCTCCCTAGTGACGTCTATCCAGATGTGTGAGAGCCCAAGCAGAAGAGCTCCAGTTCTCCCTTTCCTGGGTAGTTCTCACTCTACCCTCGACACAGGAGCTTCTCCGAGAGGCTCACTCTGAGATGTAATGATTTAGAAACTCAGAGAGGCAGAGATGGTACCAAGTGACGTAAGACTGACCAGTTAAAGCGGACCACTTTAACAATCAGAGCTTTGAAGACAGAAGTACCAGCAACGGACTCTGTGGGAGGGAACCTCTAAAGTGAACAAAACACTAAAAGGTCTTCTTTTGAAGAATTTGTGGGGGCCACTGTTACAAAACCCCAACTGCAGGATACTCGCTGGCATCTTATAGGAAGAATGTTTTAATTTACTTCTAGAAGGAACCTGATTAGAATATACTTAAAAATTCTCTCTCCCTCTCTCTCTTCTCTCCTCTCTCTCTCTCTCTCTCTGTCTCTGTCTCTCTCTCTCTCTCTCTCTCTCTCTCTCTCTCTCTCTCTCTCTCTCTCTCTCTCTCCCCCCTCCCCGTGGCCTCTGAAATAGATTCTGAAAGGCAAGTATAAAATAATCAAAATCTCTAAAAATCTTGAAATCAAAACGATAATTTTGGAAGTAGAGTTGTGGTTCAATGCCCCATCCTTAGTAAGACAAATTCCAACACACATGCACACTGTGTAGATCCAGAGAGTTGACATTTGTAATGCTTGTACGGCATGTGGTCGGAAGTTGAAAGACACCAACTACTATTACTTTTGATACTGTGAAGGTGTGTTACATGGGGCTGGGGTGGGGAAGCTCAATGGCAGATCATGTGGTTTGCATGTACGAGGCCCTAGGTTCAGGCTCTGAGCGGCGACACACACATGCACGCGCCCACACTGTGTGTGTGTGTGTGTGTGTGTGTGTATGCACATGCATGAGAGAGAGAGAGAGAGAGAGAGAGAGAGAGAGAGTTCTGTAGGTCCTCAGTTGACACTGTTATGTTGATGCATACCAGCCCCAAACCTACTGTACTGAAATTCCAGAGTGCCTAGCTAACCTGATCTCTCTTCTGCCACAAGAGACCCTGCCAGTGGTTTGTCCTCAGAGCAAGTGCATAGTCTGACCCATGTTCTACTGTAACAGAAGCCAAAGTCCCAAGAAATAGCAATTTCTAAATAGATAGGCCTTAACTTTTAAAATAAAACAAAATGGAAAATTCCAGTGTCAACAGAGTAGATGCTTAAAAAATAGAATACAGAAGTGATACCGATTTTCTAAAACTCAAGGAATGCAGAAAGCCACACCTAAGTCAAGCATAGCCACCACATTTTAAATTCTTTAAAGTCTAGACCATAAAGACTCCTAATAAAACCATTGATTAATATACTTCTGTAACTTATCAATTGAAAGTTACATTAATTTGTTTAAAAGTGAAAATCTTTACATTTTAAATAAAGAATCTGAAAGTAGTAGGAGAATGCCTAGCAACAAGACATCTGAGGAGTAACTGCCAGGCTCATCTGCCTTCTTCACCAGCAAGGGACCTTCTAAAGGAGTCGCATGGAAGTCATTTTCAGACATACAGACCATCTAGTGAGAACATTTGCATGTCTGGAAGCAATGACATTTAGCCATATCCACAAAATCCCAAGGCACTGATATAACTGGGTTTCTCTTTTGAGAGTCTCTCACGTTTCCCAAATCTGTTCGTTGTGGTCGGAGTAGGTATCTTAAGCTTAAAATCAGAGGAGGAAAGGAAACAGAGAGAAAGCAGAACTGGGAGTAACATGTTATACATAATTAAATCATTCATTTTAGTTATTTTTATTTTTCAACAAAGAAGCTTGAGAATGAAGTGTTTCAGAAAGAATGCCTTTAGGAACATGGGTCCTAAGATAAAAGCCCCAGAAAGATAAAAATGAGTGCAACAAGGATGTCTCAGGAACGTGACACAGCACACATGATTACAAAAGGCCCGAGGATCTACCAGCAGTTTTTCTGGGTGCTGGTGAAGTAGCTCAGTTAGGAGAGTGCTTCCCCAGCAGCACATAAAACAGGCAAGGTGACACATGCTTATGATCCAATGTTCAGAGGCTACCCCGGAATACAAAGACAACCTGTGTCACAAAAATCAAACAAAAACCAAAATAAACAACAAAACCAACTTCAAAACAGTTATTTCTGTAGGATAGAATGAGGGAAGTCTCTGGTTTCTTTTTGTTTTGTTTACAAACTATCAATAAGAAAAATGACTTAATAAGTAAAGAGGACCTGAAGGAGAAACTGAGTCAAGGACAAGGAAGGACTCCGGAGAAAAAAGAGTGTATGTTTAAGTGGTTTCAAGGGTGTGTGTCACAGGAGGGCAAAGGGCAGCAGAAGACAGCCCTGGGAGCTGCAGGAACCTTTCCGTGCAGTCATTCCACAGTGGCCATGGCCTGGGAGAGAGCTCATCTTGTGTTCCCAGTAAGGGAAGCGGAGATGCGTGTGCTTCTTATACATACAGAAAGTTTTATGTATCTACAAAAATTTCTAGAGTTCTTATCTTTCCTGGATAAATAATTCAGAATCTTATTCCAAGATCTTCCATCATGTCAAAGATAAATATATGCACGTGTGTACATGCGTATATCATGCATGTAACATGGACAATGATGATTTCAAAGTTGATTACTTGAAAATCTCATTTCTTTGCTTTTATTTTGTAAAGCCTTTTAAATAACAAACTATTAATTTTTGGTGTCTAATTTAAACTGTTTCAGAAGTTGTCAATAATTTATCATTAGAGTTGGAACACACGCACAGAATGCAGATGCAAACGTGCACACACACACACACACAGAGCAACTCTGTTCCTGTTTTCTAAGAGTCTTTGTCTCAAATTACTTATCTACAAATGCAATTTATGCATAGTATGTGCATATGTGATGTATGTGTATAACAGGCTTACTGTGAGAATTATTCTTATTCTTAGAGAAAGCTGCCTATGAGAGCAAGCGGCACCAGTTACCAGTTTCTGCTGCCGTCCTCCACTACTACCCCAGTACCACATTAGTGCTGCAACAAAAATGCTATCATCGGTGCATTCTAAAGTATTTGCATTTTATTTTAGATACATAAAATGACAGTTTCTTCATTTTGATTATTGTTAAATATAATGTACATCACTTAAAATAGAGACTGAGAAAAGGGGCTCTCCTCCACCTTCAAGACATGTCTCCACCATGACAAATTTCATTTTTAATTTGGAAACATGGATATGGCAGGAGACATTTTACTATGAAAAGGAACTGCAGAATAAGAGCTTAGTGATGGAACAAAAAAGAAATCTATGCTATATGCATAGCATATAACCATATGCATAGGTACCTATGTTTATAGTGGATAATCTCTATGCCTTTCCTTGGATGTTTAGAACTAATTCTTGTTGGGGAATATTTATTTTAATGTGGGTCTTTTGTTTATGCTTCATTTGTTTTAACTCTAGGAAGCTGTGATTCTTTGCCTGTCTAAAACAGCTGATGTTCTAAAAAAGAGGTGGATGGCCAATATAGCGAGGCAGGAGCGAGGATGGGGGAGGGGCTGGCAGGCAGAGCAAGGAGCAAGAACAAGGAAAGGAGGACGTCAGGGGCAGGCACCCAGTCAGTCATGGTGTAAGAGGAAAGTAAGACGTACAGAAGTAAGAGGAGGAAAAAGCCCAGAGGCAAAAGGTAATTGAGATAATTTAAGCTTAGAAAAGCTGACAAGAAACAAGCCAAGCTAAGGCCAGGCATTCATAAGTAAGAATAAGCCTATGTGTGTGATTCATTTGGGAGCTGGGTGGTAGGTCCCCCAACAAAGCCAAAAGAGTAAAACATCACACAACAAAATCTGTCATGTATGTATTATATACATATATACATAGATTAAGTAGCACCATACACATAAAACACATATAAATATAAAAACATAAGAACAATGGCATTTAAAACTAAACTATTTAGTTGTAATCCAAATACTTCTATGTCTGTGTTTTGTACAGCACACACCACTGATAAGTCTGACTTGTTTCTCTACAGGACACATAAAATAATAAAATTTAAATTCCCAATGAAGCATATTTCTGTTTGGAATTCACCTCTCCAATATGCCCAGTTTGATCATATTTATCATCTCTTTAACATGTCCTTTCTCATGCTTTAGAAACTGCAAAAGGGACAGGTAAAA
Organism: Arvicola amphibius; assembly: GCF_903992535.2. Classification (NCBI taxonomy): domain Eukaryota; kingdom Metazoa; phylum Chordata; class Mammalia; order Rodentia; family Cricetidae; genus Arvicola; species Arvicola amphibius. The sequence continues at coordinate 36,052,237 of NC_052059.1, forward strand.
ATGAAACCAAAAACCAGCCTCAGAGGGTCCGAGGGAAGGGGAAGAGCAATGTGGATGTCTGAGTGTCAGTTCCGACCCAGAGCTCGGATCTGCGAATATGTTTGTGGATCAAGAAGAAGGGCTACATTATGCCCAATCACACAAACAAATACCCTCAAGTTAAAACCACCAGGCTGGTAAAGCTTTATTAAACAAGACAGTTAAATTTCTTCTTCTCACACTGTGTCTTTAAAAACCTGTGCATAAACCTGGATATGGGGACTCTACTAGCTAAGAGGAAAAAAAAAAAGAGGGGACAGCACCTTTCATTTGGGTATTTCACCACTGCACCACAGGGCATTAAAATGACATAGGTTTTTAAATTTTTATTTGTTTAATTTTTTCCCCTTTCCCCACAGTCTTATATGAAATCCTGGCTATTCTGGAGCTCATTATGTAGACCACACTAGCCTTGAAGTCAGAGATCCACCTGCCTGTTTGCTGAATGATGGTGTTCAGCTCCTAGCTTGGCAGCACTGCTCTGACACCCTGTATATATTCTGATGGGAACTGAGGAAGGGTAGGCAAACTGTGCCTGGGTGTTGATGGTGTAACAAACTCCCTCGGCTCCAATACCTGCTGTATTTTCTTTTAAGCTAAATGAGCCAGTGGCGAAATTACCTTCCCACCCTTATCTTCAGCATAGCTGTGACAACTTTGTTCTACTCTGGGATCTTTGCTCCCATCTAATCAGGATGATGGTTAATTGCATAACAAGGGAATCAACAGGCTATAACAAGAAAGCTCACTCATGGAAAACAGGTATTAAAGTAATTGGACTATTTTTACCCTTCTACCTTAGGCACGGACTCCAAAGCCTTCAACAGTCTTTGAGACCACTATTGATAGTTAGCTCTCCAGGGGGTCAAAGGCTGTCCTGGCCAAGCCTGAAGCCTTCATGTGAAAGCTTGATGCCAGAAATGTTCGGGGACTTGAATTTCTGAATATTTTCAATAAATTAATACACAATGTGGAGATGAGGCCCAAGTACAGACACATTAATTTGCTTTACATATAACTTATTCACATATACACTTTATACAATGTATAAAACACAAGTTTATACATTTTTAGCACATCTCTGTTTAACTGCAGTTTGTCATTTGAGTTCAGGTATTTATTTTGATATCTTTTTTTTTTTTTTTTGAGACTGCATCTCTCTACATAGCCCTGGCTGTCCTGAAACTCACTTTCTAGGCCAGGATGACCTCAAACTCACAGATCTGCCTGCCTTTGCATCCTGAGTACTGGCATGTGCCACCACGACCAGCTGTGGCATCATTTTTGACACTCAAAAGTTTCAGATTTTGGGTTTTCATATTAGGATGTTCAATGTGTATTACTTCTAGAAAGCTGCAGTTTGCTTTCACAGACAGGACCACAGCGAGACTAGGCCAGAGGGCAAAGGCTATTCGGCAAGCAGAGGCTGAGGGTTAGCACATACTCGGGGCTTGACCAGGACAGTCTCATGCCACATCTGCTTTTACAGTTACTGCCAATACTTCCCCTTCCATTCTCAAAAATGTCAGTTTGGATAACAAATTCTATTGTTATGTTTCGAGAATAAAATGCTCTTATTTTTACCAGCAGACTCCCATTCAGCCAAGAAACTTCCCCAAATTCAAATGAAGTGAACCTATGAGGGCAGCTGTGTCTGACCTAGGTGTGCAGTCTGATATCTGACAGACAACTGAACTCCCAGCTGTTATCCTGCTGGCTTTATCGCTTGTCTTCTCAGTGTAAGACTGGTAACGTGACAGGAAGAGTCCTATGGCACCCATGGGTTTCACGAAGGACGAGAGTAACACCACTACTGTTGAGCTGCTGAAGTCACCAGAATTTACACACGAGAACCTGCTTTAAAAGACTGCAGATTATATAGCATACAGTCACTTCTACCCCAAGAAAAACTGCTTTCTTTTCACATTTGCTCTAAGCTTATTTGGAAATCTCTGTGGTGGGTGCAGTTAGCTGTGTTTAACCCAATTTCAAGGACAGGTCTGACCCTCTTGTCTCAGGCCTCCACTCTGAACGCCAGAGCTGACCGTCACCTGCCCTGGCAGGTGTGAACGCACTGACCAAGGGCTGTGGTTTAAGGACAACAACAAGGGCATCAAACCATCTCTGCCCTCCTTCTGTGATAAAAATGCCAACAGCTTTCTTATAACTGATATGGCTGAGCAGCACACGTCTCCATCTTTACTGTTAGACACCAGCACTAGGAGAGTAGCTATAATTCACAAGCCTGCTTTCCACAGATCTAGTTTTAATTACATATACCTGTTAACAGTGGCTAAAAACCAAAAACCATCCTATCTCCAAAAGATGAGGGTTTGTAAGAGGGAATGGAGAAGTGTGACAGAAGCTTGCACATTAGAGACACTTTCTGAACTCTCTGAGAGGATACTTTACACCCAACAAATTACTTTGCTCGAAATGCCCATAAGGACTGCTAACCAGCCACTGAAACTGCACAGACAAACTGAGCGACAGCAAGTGACTCCCACTCGCTCTTCCTAAGGAAATTACTCATCGAACATACAACCGGTCCACCCAGAGCACCTACCATAACCACCATGCTGCGGTTATTGCAGAAGGGAAATACTTGTTTCTCTTTGAGAAATTCTTGGTATGTTTGTATTGCATTTTTCTGGATTTCTATGCTTTTATAATGACTTCAAAGAAAGATATGTACACTTAGAAAAGTATATATTGCCAGAGTATCACCAATTTAAACATAACCCCATTCTAGACAGTGCCTCCCATAAGAGAAGAAAGTCTAATAATTTATCTTAAGAATTGTAATTGTTTCCTGTGAATTTATAGTAGCCTACATTTTGTAGACAAAGATGGCATAAGATGCGTTATCAATAAACTACCCATCAAAAATCATTTTCCAGTTAATAAACTCTGCCCACCACCTCTGGACTGAGCACACCAAGGGGGCTGTGAGTCCATGTGCTGGAATCCAATTGTTCTCACCATCTCTTCTAAACGAAGCACCCTTCCATCTGCACTGATCTGATAAGTCCAGAAGCCCATCGTAAAGAAAGTTATATGGTGAGTGAGACCAGAGCATCTCAGTAAATGAATTACTCTTTAAACAGTTTTCACATCTGTACACTGACTTGCACTGCATTATGAAATAACAAGACCCACAGTCATTCAACAAAAGGACAGAGACTGATAAAGAAACAAATATTTCCCTTTATTTGAGTGCGTTACAGCTACTTGTGGGATACTGATAATAACTGAAATCCTTAATTTACAGGGCTATGAATGATGCTACTTAACTGAGAACCAGCCAGCAAACAGTAGCCATCTGAAGAGCACCACTCACGGAGGGTTTCCCATACCAACTCGGTTTAGCAGTGTCTACAGAGAATTAGGAACTATCGACATCTAAGTCAGAAGAACCATGCTCAAGATTATTTATCAACAGTGGGTTTCCTTACTCCTTTGCCAGATGCACATTGGTAGGTTTTGCTCCAATTGGGATCCCATATTTGTGCATGGTGTTCGTCAAAATTTCCCGCATGTCGCTGTTGTAAGAGTCAAAGTCAAACACATTTCGAACCACACTGGAGAGCCCTTCGTTGGGAAATTTCTGTACAGAAAGAAGTCTTCATTATACATGAGATAAAGCACATATGATTATAAAGGTTTATAAACTGATAGAGTAATAGCACACTAATGAACTTCTGCTAGCGGAAATGCATTAGGTGTGTTTGACAACCAGACAGTAGGAACGCACCCTTATATACAGCAGTGACAGAGATAGCTTATTTTCCTTTTGAGTTATAACACAGAAATAATGGAGGCGCAATTCTCCCTCTCAGGTGTCAGGGCCCTGCTCAGACCTTGTATCTAAACACTCAGTCTGTGAATAAATGGAGAAAAAAGATAAAGGAACAGGAGAGAGGGGAAGAACTTAAGTGTGGTTCCCTGGAACATAAAGGTAAAGAAGGCAAGAGCCACCACAGCTAGCCATATGGTGGGAGTTCCTCTACTGACCGATTTCATTTTCTCTTGGTGCTGATACCCAAGCTGGTGTGCTGGACTCAGCAAGGCCTTACAGGTAGAGTAAGCTTTTTCTTTTTCTTTCCATGTATATATGGAACGAACACACACACACACACACACACACACACACACACACACACACACACACAGACGTTTTTCAGACTTAAGGATAGAATGTGATATTTCTGTATATGTTGTAGAATAATTAAACAAAGTGAATGGATCTATTTGTCATTTTGCATAATTATATTTTAATGGGATAATCACTTAAAATCTACTCTCTTAGCAGCTTCACAATGAGCATCTCGTTGTTAGTAGCAGCTCTCCAGTCACTGTGCTGGGTAACAGCTTCTCTTCCTCTGCAACTGAGGTTTTTTTTCCCCTTTAAAAGTCTCTCCCCCATTTTACCTCCCAGCAACCTATTTTTCCCAGCAAGGTTTTCTTGGAGGGTTAGAGACTGAAGAGCATTCACAAGACAAAGGCTGTGGTGCTAGGTTGGAGATCATTATTTGCAATATAGAGGTTACTTGTTTTGTTTTCTTTACCAAGTGGATTATATATTGCGCATAACCAGAGGAATTTTATTCTCTTGACCACTTATCCTGACAAATGTTCTTTTAGTATATTATCAGTTCTTGTTCTGCTTTCTACCTTCCTGTCATTTGTAATACTTTCTATCCAGATACCACATGCTGGTTGTAAAACCCCCCAGAATAGAAATATTTACTTGTTGTTTAATTACTTTCCCCCTCCAACACACATGCACGCACGCATGCACTCACACATCTGCACCCATTAAAAACAAAACCAGCCCAAAACCAAGCCATTAAATTTCTGAGCTGATTGGTAATGACCATGGCACAAACCCTTGCTAAAGCCAATTCAAAGACTAAAATAATGACCACTAGACTTCAAGATTTATTACTTAGTTATGCATACTTCATATCAGGTTATGGACACATCAGTTATAAACTATATAATCTTGAAGACACAGCGGTTTCGTCCAGTCACCTTTGCACAGATGTATACCATACCTGTAAGTGTTTGACAATGTTGACAACTTCTCTGGTAGAATAAGGATAGTTAATAATCCCTTGGTCAGCCAAGCTCCTCAGCTCTCCAAAAGCCGCCACAAGCTTCTGAAGGATGGGTTCAGGCACATTTGGGCCATACTGTTTGAGCATCTCAAGCTCTGAATGGGGTTTGGGGTTATCAATGGCATGACAGCTAAAGATGTCACCTACAGAAAGGAGAAGAATCACATTCAGTGAGCGGCCAATCCTCTGTAACACACACAACAAAATGTAATGGTGGTTTAAAGAGCCAGTGTATGCTCAGAAATCACAGAAAGTCCACCTAACAATAGGATTTTACACACAGGAAAAAAAAATAACCGAGTGACATGCAGCTTATTCCGCATGAGTTTACTCTACTAAAGGTTATGCTCCTGAATAATGTGTCCCGGGAGATAATAAAATATACAGAGGTAGACTACTCTGTCCCTGCCGAAGCAGTCAGTGGTAATGGTTCGGTCTAGACCAGCAGCAACAAGCCCTTATTCTGATTTAGGAACAATGTGGGCAAACAGTTATTTTCTATGTGCAGGTGTAGGAGTGCTGTGTATATTTAAAACTAACAAAACAGAGCATCATAGCTTCAAGCCTCATCTCACAAACTGACCTTTTCAAATTCAAACATTCAGGGAAGTTTTGTTCTTTCATTGAAAATGAAAGTTATCCCGAATGTAAAAAGGTACTTGGTCCTACCATGCAGTCATCAAATGATCACTAAACATCTTCCAGACACCAAGTACACCCTGAGGTAATATACGCCAAAGATTACAGAAGTCCTCATCCTCGTGGAATTTATGCTCTGTTGAGAAAGTACAGTACATGACAGGAGAAGGCTGTGGGAGAGGGCAGCCACGTGGGCCCCATTGAGAAGGTAAAGTCTGAGAATAAGTAGCTTTAGCTAGGTGGTTAATACAGCCAAAGCAAAGACTCTAAAGCAAGTATAAATGGCACATAAAAGAGCAAGGCAGGGAAGTTTGGAGAGAGGATGTGGGAAACATCACAAAGGATACTGGACTCACTGAACACAGGCTCAGCATCTGAGAGATGAGCTTATGTGCAGAGTGAAATGGGCAGATGGGGATTTTTTTTTAACCAGAGGAGTAGACTGCTATCTATTGATGTCCTTTGGGGTCCAGTCCCAAGGACCTCTTCAAGGTTCAGATTGGACATTACAGTAGGCAAAGGCAACTTTTTTCTTAGGGTATCTGAGGGCAAAAGAATGAACTCTCCCACTCTGTGCTTTTCCAAATCAGTCTTTTTATTATTCAGGTTCTATTCTAATTCTCCTGCCCTACTTCTGATTCCTCTCAGCCTTTTCTCTTTTTAGCCTCCAGTGATTAAAAAAAATTACAAGAGTTATCTCTCACTGGTCAAAAGTACATTTCTAGAGTAAGCAATAAGGAGTTGAGCCCATTGCTATGACAATACAAGGTTCTAAGGTTACAGAAGTAAGACTGTGACCAGACCAGGGAGGGGGGCACCGTGCCCAGTGATAAACTTTGAGACATAGGTCTACTGTCAGCAGACTGGCAAGCGAAGAATTGGCATGCTTTTCTTAGGGTGCTTTGTGTAGCAATATCTGTGACTCTGATCTTGTGTATAGCTGTAAAGTTTTATGATCTATTTACAAAAGGCCTTTGGTCTAGTTTGAACTTGCTTTGAGGTAAAAGTCAACTAATTGTGTGCAGCAAGTCTCAGCAAAAGGAACAAAGCAGGCTTTTAAGAGTCTACAGTCCTCATGGGACAAAGAAATCTAGATATAAAGCGAGTCCTAGTATAATTTATATATAGCTAAATGAAAAATAATCTTCCTGACCACCCACAGATATATGTGCCCATAAGACTGAGATATAATCATGAGATTGCATATACATATCACATGAGATTACACACTACAATGCAGGTACTGGGGGAGACACTAAGCTCCATTAGCAAATGTGAACGACAGTTTCCAGAGTTGATGTCTTGCAGGCCTTGGCTGGACAGGGCTGACCTCCATCAGAGTCACTCTTCTGGTGGGTTGACATCTGAACTATTAATTGCCATATGCCGTATATTTCCACAGCCTCCAACAGTTGTCAAGAACAGACTGCAGAGGGTGTACACCAGTGCTCCTCAAACTTTCTAATGCTGCAACCCTTTAACACAGTTCCTCATATTATGGTGAAATTATTTTCACTGCTACTTCCTAACTAATTTTTCTACTGTTACGAATCATAATGTAAATGTCTGTGTTTTCCATTGGTCTTAGTGACCCCTGTGAATGAGTTGCTTGACTCCTAAAGGGGTTGTGACCTACAGGTTAGGAATTACTGGTGTAGGGTGACAAATGCCAATCCATGAGTCTGCAGCACTGCTGCTCAATCTGCTTGAAGAGGCTCTGACCGAACTGTTTCAGATCAATAACTTCGGAAGGCAGTCTCTCTGGAGCATGGATAGGCATGCTTATTGCAGGATGTTATCTAAGCTCAGGTCCTTCTGCACAGCATCCCAATGCAGGATCAAGGGTTATTTAGCTTCCTTCATGCTGTTCTGGGAAAACTGGGGCTTGAACAACCAACACAAATGTTGACTCACTGACCACTGATTTTTCTTAAGTGTTCTGAGATAGGATCTGATGGTCTGATATTAATCCAAGCTGACTGTGATCATTCCTATCCTCTGGTCATCACCCCCTAGTACTGGTCAGCTTTACTTACTTCTACTCTTACTATGACTACTATGACTACTACTTTCAGCAGGAGACATAATCCCTCATTTGCTTTTGACCAGAGTCTGGTGTTTCCTAACATGAAATTGCGGCAGGCTAATTTATTAGGCAAAAGGGTAAAATCTTAGATCTTTCACAGATCATGCCAACAGAAAGGAGCAGAAGCAAGAAACCCATTAATTAACCTGTTATTTTTTATTATTATTAATCAAGATGAGAGATGTGGTGGCTCCAACTAAATTGGTAGCTAATATTGATAATGGTGAGATAATTTGGAATGTTTTAAGAGTCAGTAAGATTTCCTGATAGATGGTAACACATGTAAGAGAAAAAAGCTCAAGAAAAATGTTAAGAACAATGGTGTCATTATCATAAATCAAGGGGATTAAAAAGAAATATCCATTTAGTGATTCCTCATATTGGGGAATTATTAAATCCAAGTTAAGACAAGTTGGAAATAAGTGTTCAGCAGGGAATTGGACAGTCTGGCTGCAGAGAAATTCATGGCAATAACAATTATTTAAGTGATACTGTGAAACAATATGCTTTGATTTTACCAAGGGAATGAGTATAGATAGATAAAAGAAGACCAGAACATTCTATGAAAGAGTCAATGTAGAAATTGAGGAAAGGTCATCAATGTGAGAAAAAGCTCAGGAAGTATTGAGGAAGAAGGACCAGACATCAAGTAAGGACAGGAGAGTGACTAACTGTGGCAACTGTCCTAAGCACCACTGATGCTAAGACACAGCCAGGGAGCCCATCACTGGGTTTAGTCATAGATTGGGTTTAGTCAAGAATTGCTTCTGTTTGGTGATTCAGGCAAAGACCCAATTAGAATTAACTTGAGAGGGGTGAAGAAGAAATGAATGTTGGAACTGCAGCTTCTGAACAGACAGCTGCTGAGCACTTCTAACAGTAGCTGGCAAAAAAGTAGGTGACCAGAGAGACACTGTGTCAAAAAAAAAAATAAAATAAAATAAACTAAGAAAAAAACCTAAGGTGCCAAGAGGTTAGGGATTTAGAAGACCAAAGTTGTTCAGCAACCACTGTGGGGAGAGGGAAACCGAACAGGGAAGTAGGGGAGGGGAAAGTAGAGTGAGAGGAGGAAGATGGGATGGGGGAGGGAAGGGTTGGAGTGGGTGTCAAGGAAAAAGGAGTCAATCAGGAATGAGCGCGACAGTGGCACAAGGTGATGGCAGACGGAGACAGAGTGGACAATGAGAATCACTGCAGACCTCAGAGTCAATGTGAAGAGGGGAGCCTTAGGGTGACAGTGGCTATGAAGAACCGGAAAAGAACTTCTACTTTTCCACACTAGAGTAAACCATAGGCTTGCTCTAGAGTGGTCACACGAGCACATTTGTAGGAGCAGCATTACTGCAGGAATCTAAAATAAAAACTGCATAAATAGAATGAGCATATACAGCTGTTCCTCCTAAATGTATAGAGCAGACCACTGCACTCATTTCTATGACTTCTGCTTCAATTAATATTCCGGGGGCTGATTTTCAATTCAAGCATGATTACTTACCTCATTTCTCTGAGTAGCGGCACACTACTCTATGGTCCAGACACAGAGTTTCTTTTTTTGGTCACCTTTGGAGGGACAGTGGGTTGCTCTAATTCTATATTGTACACAGTATTATGCTGACTATCCTTGTACTCAAATGGCTACACAGGTAAATGGTTGGGATAAAACCCTTTGTGGAATTGCCAGATCAAGATCCTAACAGACGCTTGGGCCTGCTTTGTACTGTGTATGAGATTCCAGAGAAGGGGAATCCACCTGTGTTGTTGTTGTTGTTGTTGTTGTTGATGATGATGATGATGCATCCTCCGGGGCCTGCCTACTCAGTAGGAACCAGACTCTGCACAGCTGGCCATGGCCTTTTGAAAGGAGGTGATAGGAGACACTAACAGCCGCTCCCTATGGAGCATTAAACAGCAAAGTACAGTGCAACTGCTTAAGAAGAGAGGCGCTGAGTCAGACACGGACACGCAGTCCAGCTCGCAGCCTAGCTCCACCACTTGTTAGCTGAGTGACTAGAGAAAATAACCCCTGTGAGTGTCAAAAGCTCTCCCTCCCCGCAGCTGGTTATGAAGGAGTGTGAGTAATAGCAGGAACTATAGCATTGCTGGGGAGCGATTATTGTTATCATTATAGTTATTATTTTTACCTAAAGTGCCAAAGAAATCATTGCCCAAGAAAGGGAAGCCAGGCCTGTTGGCCAGAACTACCATCCTAAAGTCAGGATGAATCACGATAACGTTTTCTCTTCCATCCACATTAGCAGCATCTGGAAAATGAAACAGGTGGTTTGTGAAACTCCGTTCAAAATGGCGTCAGGTGTCCCTGATGCAACTGTCGTGTACAGGCTGTGGGGGACATATGAGTGACATCAGCGGGGACACCAGAAAAATCACAGGAGGAGGCACAGAGGGCCAGACAGGGCTTGGTCACAGCTTCTGTCTAGGCAGCCCTTCCTCCCCCTTGCTGCACCATTTCTGTGTTCCGTAGTCTTCAGAGCAAAGATGCAGGCTGAGTTCTAACCTGGAGAGTGTGAGGGACCCTGAGAAGGGACAGCACTCAGGCTGAGGTGAATCTGTCTGTCTCCTGAGCTGAGTTCTAACCTGGAGAGTGTGAGGGACCCTGAGAAGGGACAGCACTCAGGCTGAGGTGAATCTGCCTTCCTCCTGAACTGTGGGAAGTGAAACATTAGTCAGCTGTTGATGGCGCTGAGCAGATCCCTGAGTAGTGACCTTGCAACAACATCGAAGAGGAACACCTCTGCCGTGCTGACCGTCCTAATGGGGCCACTTCATATACATTCTTCAAAATTTATGGTGCTGGCTATGTATTTTTATATTTTTATAAACAAATTTTCAGGTCTTTTCAAGAGCCAAAAAATTGAAATCAGCATCTTGCACATATTTGGAAAACTTAAAATACTTTCATTGGCTAGGTTTGGGTTTGATTTTTGGTAAACTTGTCACAAGGTAAAGTCACCTGGGAAGAGGGGCCCTCAGCTGAGAACATGTCTCCATAAGATCACCTATAGGCAAGTCTGTGGGGGCATGTTCTTGGTTAATGACTGATGTGGCAGGGCCCAGCCCTTTGTGGGTAATGCCACTCCTAGGCAGGGAGTCCTGGAGCATATACAAAGGCAAACTGAGCAAGCTATGAGAACAAGCCAATAGGAGATATTCCCGAACGACCTCTACCTTCAGTTCCTACCATGGCCTCCTTCAGCGATGGAGTGTGACCTGAGAGCTGTAAGCTAAGCTTTAAGCTAAAATAAACCTTTTCTTCCCAAAGTTGCTTGTGATCATACTGTTTTATCAGAGCAATAGAAATCCAAACTAAGATAATACTGATGAAATTTATCTCCCCAGCCCAGCAATATCTACTAAAAGAATAGTATTTCTGAGTTTGAGGAGGAAAAAAAGAAAATCCAAAGCAGAGAACAATCCCTTCTGAGTGACTGATATATGATATATATCACAAATAAACATTTACAAATGTATAGACACATACATACAAATTAAATAAAACATCCAATGATTTTTAAATATCTACAGCATTTTACTGTACCACATGTGTGCCAGTGGAGGCCAGAAGACAACACTGGATTCCCTGGAACTGGAGTTGCAGACAGTTGTGAGCCAACATGTGAGTGCTGGGAATGGAACCTAGCTGTCTGGAAGAGTAGGAAGTACTCTTTTTATTCCTCTGTGTAGTTTTGGAGCCTGTTCTGGAACTAGCTCTTGTAGATCAGGTTGGCCTTGAACTCACAGAGATCTGCTTGTCTCTGCCTCCCAAGTGCTGGGATTAAAGGCGTGCACCACCACTGCCAGGCATGCAGCAAGTACTCTTTAACTATTGAGCCATCTGTCTAGCCTACATTCAGTGACTTTTAATTGTACTGAGCCAACAATAAAATAATAATAATGTGAGCAAGAGAAACAGGCTAGAATTTCAAGATAGCAATTTAATAATGGAATCACATACAAATATTTGAAAAACAGGTATTAAGAGTCAAGGTTGGCATTTTTAGGGTAGAAAAGCATAAAGCTGACTTTTCTCACTTTCTACTACAGAAAATTTCAAAAACTGATCATAGAAAAGGGAAACTGGGGACTGTGGATGTGACAGCCTCTGAATCCATGGCTGAAGCCCCAATTCTACTCTCAGCACCAAAAACAAAAAGTAAAAACAAAAACAAACCAAGCCAAACAAACAAAAATCAAACATAACCAAACCAAAAAACAAACAAAACCCTGAGATCAGCAAGGCTAGATTTAGGTGTTATTTTTAGAAATGATTGTCAGTACAATTTAGTTTGCAATGAACTTAAACTTATTGCTTATTTATAGGCGAGAACTAGAGATATACATATTAGAGATATAAAAACTATACACATGAAGGAAAACGTTGCTTTTTATTACTTACGTGCAACAATGCGCCTTCCATCTGCTAGAATCATTTCTCCATTTTCTACCAGAGTTTTCAAAATACAGGTGACATTTGTTGGTGCTTTGTCTGCCTCATCTACTACCAGAATATGACCCATCTTTACCGCTTTAACCTTTGAAGACAGGAGCAACAAAAGAACCAAAGTAACCATTATTAAAAAGCTCATCACTCACTGCTTTGAATTTGCCACAGCTGGCTCTAAGTTATAGGCACAGTTACCCTCAGCAACAGCAGCACCTCAGAGTTACTAACAACATTCCCGACCACATCTCACACCCTAGACCAGGGGAGACTTCAAGGACGAAGTACGTAGATGAAGTGCCACAGAGAGGAGTGAGACTTAACAGTCACTGTACAGTTTGGAAACTGCTTGTTACGGGTCGTCAAATACTGTCACCCTTTGATGGGAGGAGGTGGGCATTCAAAGGAAATCGATGGACAGACTGCATCTGGGGAAGAGTGAAGACAGAGAGCCTATACTCTCTCCTACACTATATACGTCTCTAGGACAGTAAATGTCAGGAAAAGCACAGCAAGGGAGACTGGGTTCCTACTGCTAAGCAACGGGTTTCCAGACCAGGAAATACACACTTCACCTCCCCAAGTAACAGGGCAGAATGACACACGTGTGAGTTCTGACATGGTGAAAACGGAGCACGGAGCTCCGCTTCCGGGTCCTGAACATGGCAGAGCACACAGAACGGAGAGTTTGGGAAAGGGGTGAAGTGGGCATGGAAACATGCAGGTAGAAGTATCAGATGGATCTTATGGGGAGCACAATCTATAGACCGTCCAGATGGGAAGGGAGAAAGGGAGACAAGCACCCCAGGTCTCGGGTGACCATGGGAAGGGGGGCCTGAGAAGAAAGCTGAGGCTGTAAACTCACCCTGCCCTTGCCAGGCTTCTCCTCACGCTCTTAAGGAGGCAGGTAGGAAATACTCTATACATTTCAACATAAACCTAAAACTTCTTTCTAAAAGAGATACTAACTAATAACCTACAACCCAGTGGACCACATAAAATTGTTCTGCTGCACATGGCTAACTAATGATTTTATGAAAACAAATCACTAAAGGATGCTTCTTTTATCACAATACATACCTGTATTCTCAAAGACTTGATAGGGGTTTTTTAATTTAGGGTGAAAATGAGCTAAATTAAAAAACAGAAAAGATGTGGCTCCTATCTGTAACACATCTCTGTTCAGAGAAGAGCTGGGCTCAACCCTGGAGACTTTTGGCACAGATCCCAAAGTCCCCAGCCTTGGGGCCTGGCCCATGACAGCACCATGACAGCTGCCGGCTGAGCAGCTCTGTGGTCAGGCTTAGATCCGAGTCTGGAGTGGGAGTCAGTTCCTCTCAGCTTCCCAAAACACAGGCTAATGTTCTGTTAGTTTAGAACAACAGACTTTTAAGAAGCCTCAGAAAACAAGCAGAGGATCCCTGCCAGTCCCTGAGTCTCTTACTCAGGAGGGAAATGCAGTAAGAGAGCTTGCTACTTTCCCAATAATCTCATTTTGATAGAGAAGCATATCTAAATGATGCAGGCAGTACTCTAGTTATACAGAAACTTGCACCTAAAATGGTACACGCTTGTGCTCAGAGAATTGACCCACCCATAGGCTGAGGTACAGGAACAATCAAAACACACTTTAAATCATCTGTATCATCGGCTTACTGACCAGAGGTGAGTCTTCATACACAATCAGTCCATCTTTTACTGAGGGCTGCAGGGTCAGCGTCTGTACCGTGGTGTCCCTGAAGTCAAACCAAACATGTCATAGTCAGGACAGAAATAAACCAATGTTTGAACATGAATAAATAATGAGTAAATCTTTAAATCTGTTCATCATCCTGCTTTTCCCAAGGAAAAAAATCCAAAGCAATGAATAAGTTCAGCCAGCAAGAACATTCTGTTGACAGGATAAGTCTGAAGGGTTTAGAAATTAATAGAGTTGCCAAATCTCCCCCCCCCCCCGCAATCCTATTTGTAATGGTTTCATTAAATGTTTATATTACTATAATTTACAAAGAATGTCTATGCTACATGAAACTTGATGATAAGTTTGTTACCCTGGCTGATTAATCTATGAACATTACATCTCACCCATTCTGCCATCGGGGCAAAGGCCAGACTTGATGAACACAATGACTTCACAGGATTTTGAAGATTTGGAGATGAAATCCAAGGCTTTGTACCATATTATTTCAAAACTATTCTTTAACTATTTGTCTGGCCTTTCTTTAAGTTAGGGGTTTTGAAAAATGTTAATATCAAGTTATCTGTGCTCTGAGTCTTTTCTGATGAGCTGTAAAGTTCCTATCAGCCGTATGCAGTGTTACAGGCAATATACAGCTAAGTTCAAGGTAAGCGATTGTATGTCTTTATATTCTACACACATTGTATCTTAGTAATGAAAATGTCTATGGCCAATCTGACCATCTACACAATGAAATCACATAAAATAAGATGTAGCCGGTATCTCTAAGAGTCCAAAGAGATCTTTCAAAGAACCCTGCTGCTTACTCAAAATAAGCAACAACTCTCCAGCTATGTATAAGACACTGCCTGTATTGAAAACGTCACACCGTGGTTCTGCAATATACCTATGAAACTTAAACCCAAATGACAAACTTTACTGCAAACTTAAAATTTTGCCATGTGCATCTAGGAGGCAAGGAATGGTACTGTGGCCTTCAAGTCTATCTTAGAAAAAACAGTGATGTCAGCAAGGTATACTTGGGGTTGACAGTCGCAGTTCATGGTTTACGTCCATCCTTCATTCCAGGTGAGTAGAATCTAGACTTTCTATAGTAGCAGGTAACTTCTCTATAATAGGTTTCATGTACCAGGGCTGGACTAGATACACGGGCAATATAATCATGAATCTTTCTAATCCCTATCTGTACTTTATCTTACAGCTTGTCAGAAAGAGTTCTCTAATATGACAGGCAATGGGTTTCTTGTGTTAACCCCTTAGGCTCTGGCCTATTTTGACCCTTTGCCAGCTCCTATGATCATGGTTTGACCCCAGAGTTCACCGCTTCCTCCACGTCACAAAGAATACATTCCAAAAAAATCATGGTTTTGTCTTTATTAAAAATCAAGTTAAAATGCCCTAGGCAATGTAAAGAAGAGTGAAAAATATATTCTGGCAAGTAATTGGCACTTTTCAACATTTTTTGTGAGACATTATAGTATGCTGTTGTATATCAAATTTCTGCCAGTCACTTTTAAACTATCTTTGGATGACAATTAATTTCCAGTTTTGAATAAGTTAAGTACAAAGTTTCATTAGCTGACTTAAATTCACATTAATATTCTAGCACTAGAGGAGAGGGTGGGTGGGGAAAGGAAAAATACTCGTTTGCACAGATTTTTCCAGCGGCATACTGGATTTCTCACCTCGGCTTTCACATATTTTAAGGGCAACAACTTGACACCTTCCAGTACCAAAAAGGAACAAGAAACTCCTGCATCACTGTCAGTGGATGGAGAGTCAGTTACTAAACAAAGACAGTGCTTACAGTACCTTCCATCAGTAAATTCTATTTTTTAAAAATATTTATTTATTTATTATGTATACAATATTCTGTCTGTGTATCTGCCTGCACCCAGAAGAGGGCATCAGACCTCATTGCAGATGGTTGTGAGCCACCATGTGGTTGCTGGGAATTGAACTCAGGACCTTTGGAAGAGCAGGCAATGCTCTTAACCACTGAGCCATCTCTCCAGCCCATAAATTCTATTTTTTAAAAGGCAAATGAAATTGCTCTATAAATGCTTGAAATCTGATAGTACACAACTTGTCAAATGTCATTTTATTGAAGACTCAGTGCTGGAAGAGAAAAGCATGCGGGGTTTTATTGTTTAGGAAATAAGCACATATCACATGATCCCCAAAGGCGACTACGATGAGGGTAAGTGCAAATGGGAAACCTGACTTTCAGGGGACTTGGCTCTGACAGAGAAGATTATAGGACAAAGTCAGTGTTCGCGCTGTTGCACTATTGATACTTTCATCTGGCACATCCAAGGGAGTAAAGGCTAGTAAAATAAGTAAACAGAGTAAGCAAGCAACTCTGGTTGGCTTGTACTTAGTCCAGTAATGTGCCTGATGCACTGTGCACGCACATGTGTGCATGTGTGCGTGCGTGGGTGTTGGAGGGAGAATGTACTCTGCTCTGCGTGGTACCTAATATAGTAAGAGAAGAGCCGGATTTCTTTGACATCTCATTATAAACTTTCAAGTAAATAAACTAACAGTAAAATCAGTAAATAACTAGACACTTGCTGTGCTGCATACAGCACATGAAAAGATTCCTAATTACAATACAATGACTTTTTTTTCAGAGTATTAGATTTAAATCATTGTTCCTCATTATGAGCATCTTGGGTCAAGCATGTTAATCCTACACATACAAAACAATGACCTGAAGAAAATACAGCAATTTCAAAACTGTTTTGACTTGTTCCTTTCAAAAACAGCTTTGAATATAAGCTAATAAAAGTTTAGAGTCAACAATTTCAACAACACTAAGGAGAAGAAAAGCTAACTTCATCTCAGCCAGCTTCCTTAGCCCAACTTTTAACAGAGATGGCTTTCTAGCTACCGGTAATACTCAAGTCAATTAATAAATTTTCAGCTAATTGTTGGTGTTTGTGCTTTCACCATTTGTTCCTGCTTCTTACTAGTCTACAAAGTAGTTTTCTATCGAAGTTTATGTCAGTAGTGGGTGGCACAAAGAAATAGTATGCTAAACCAATTTTCATTAACTGTAATTTAAGTCCTTTTTGAAGTCGAACTTGTTAATATGCTGTAGTTGACTTAAGAAATGACTTCAGATGCAATAAAAATAATTAAATTATGAACAGACCAGGACTTTGTTAAAATGAGGAAACCCCCCCCCCCGGGGGGGGAGCTGAGTTCTGTTGGGGGTAGTTATGGGGAATTAGCCTCTGAGGAGAGGGCTGGTCTCTGGAGAGCAAATGCAATTTGCTCTGCAATGTTGTTTGTAAAGTATACAAAGCTATGTTCTAATTCACTGAGGAGCAAAACACATTAAAGATATTTATTTTCAAGGTATTTTAATGAGATGCATTTTGAGAGATTTATGGTAGCTTTTTTCTTAGAAAAATACAGTCAAACCTGAGGGCGAAAGAAAAAGAGAAGGCCTAAGAGCTTCAAAAGCTGACCCCTCTTCCAGCACCTGCAATCAGTGTGCACAGAACACTCGGACTGCGAGTCAGACATGAGATCAGAAAACAGGGTGCTCGGGAGAGGCAACGGACACAGATTTCCTCAGCATTTTAAACACAGGGGTGACCTGGAAGTACAACTAAATGGTAATTTTATTAATAAGATACAAATAATATTACTGAATAAGTTTTTTTTTTTTAATTTTGGAGACACAGAGGGTCTCAGTATGCAGTCTTTGCTGGCCTGGAAGCCCCAAATCATAAGAGCTCCAACTGACTCTGCCTCTGGAATGTTGGGATTAAAGGTGTGGATAGAAATACCTGAGATTAGATACTTTTCAAGTGAAGACTTTCGACATCATCAAGAACATAATTTTCTTTTATTGATTAAATTTGTTCACTGACATTTTCACCTACATACACAAGCATTCTGCTTACTCTCATCTCCCGTCCTTCTCTATTACCATCTCTTCCTTCCCAAATTCTCACTGATTCTGACCAGGCCACTGGAACCTGGTGGGATCCCCAGTGGATAAACAGCTGGAGACAACAACCCTCCCTTCGCCCATATCCTCCAGTAGTCAGTGGTTTATCATGAGTCCCTCCTGATCCAGACCTGCTGCTGGCAGGCCCAGTCTTGTACAAGCCTGCCTTAGTTTAAAACAGTAGTAAAATGAGAACATAAATAATTATTTATGAAACAGGGAGGTACTTATATGGAGATGATATTAATAAGTTTAAGGTTAACCATTTACAGATACAGTGGCCTTCTACTGGATAGTAGATATACACGGCCTCTCCTGTGATATGTAAATTTATCTTGCTATATTAGGAAAGAAATTTCCTTGGGCTTTGAAATAGATACAGTCCTTGTTAAAAGCAATATGCCAACAAATACAAAAGAAAGACAAAACAAGACTATGATGAATGTAATTTTAAAAATAGCATCAGACTACATCTGAATACATCTGGTTTGGTCAACCACTCAAGACCCCGAAAGCCCAAGGCAGCTCATATCTAGAGGCAATTAATGTAGATCATAAGAAAATACAATAGAGAAAAAGGATGAAATCTGAGGGGAAAACAAGGGAACCGGGGGTAGGGATGGGCACTACCACAGTGCTTGAGCTTTCTCGGTGCTTAGAAAGAAAAGTCCTTCATAAAATAAAACAAGTTTTTATTCCTGTCAAATGCTGAAAAGACTCCTGCCCTTAGAACTGTCCCTTAGAGGACACATAGTTTACCCAATGCCACTCACTCTTTACTAACAATCTAGATGCCAAATAGTCCTAACACACCATGATGGGAAGACACTGGGGCGGGGTGATTTTTTTTTTTCAAAGAAGTTACAGGATGTGACATTTTGCAGTTCTTGGGTAGGTACTTGCTGGAAACAGCAGGAAGAACGTGAACTAAAACAGTCACCTGGTGGTGGCCAAACACTTCAAATCGGCCTGGTTTATCACTACCATATTTCCTTGTCCTTCTAGAGTTGCACTAGAAATCCTACCGTTAATTGAAGCCATGACAAGTATTTTCCACAAACTCGGAAAAATTTGCAAATTGCCCCGTCTTTAGAAATAAAAACTCTGCTCAAATGGTGCGTAGATAATTGGGTCTTTTACTCTGAAAACTAGATTTCTTGGTTGAGAAACTGTAATGTTGCTCTTTGCTTTTTGGCAGGCATCCACTTCTCTTTTCCAGACAAAAGTGAAAGACGTAGGACAGCTCCTTTCTAGTCAGCGTAGAAAGGATTCGAAGGATGAGCTAAGAACAAAAATGAAAAGTTGTGCTCAGAGGTGACCAGGGGGCTAAGGCTGATGAATGCCTTGTTCATTGGATAAATCTATCAGAAAATAGACTGGTATATTCTAATTTACATGCTTATGAGGAAAAATGAGCAAATTTTCATGTCAAGATAGTCAGTAGTCTTTCAAGAATTATTTACTGCATTTATAGTAACAGGTGCGGCTTTACTGGAGGAACATTCTAACAAACAGGTAGTGGGCTGGGTAGAGGATTCATTTGCCAGCATGAGGACCTAAGTCAGTTCAGTCCCACAGAACCCTCAGAAAAAGAAGCTGGTGTGGCTCTTTTCTTCCTTGGCTGCTCAAGGGCTGTCATCATAAATGGCACAGCAACTTCATGACTAATGTCCGCTCCAGAGGAAACAAATGGTCATGGATGCCGTTCACTCTGGAAAGGCACCAGTACCAAAGGCAGATTACAGAAAGCTGACCAAAATGCATGCAGATGACCACGCCAGATGCCATCTTTGTATTTGATTTCAGAACCCATTTTGGTGGTGGCAAAATAAATGGCTTCAGCATGGTTTATAATTCGTCGGAAAGAAGAATGACCCCAAAGACATGGCCTTTAAGGGGGAAAAGAAGACCTCTAGAAAATAGCCAAAGGAACTCAATAACAGAATGAAGGTCAGGGGACTGCAAAGGCTAACACTGGTGCCAGCAAAAAAGGGAGCTGGAGCTTGGGTAAGAGCAAAAGGGGTAGCGACTCTGCAGGACTGGATCTGCTGGGAATGACACAAATTTCTAAGCAGTGGGCAATAAATCATAAAAATTCCCCCCAAAACGAAACAAAAAGGCTGGTAAGGTGACATGCATTTATAGTCCCAGCACTGGAGAAGCAGAGAAGAGGAACTGTGGGACTTGTGAGCCAACTAGTTAGCCTAGCTGGCAAGTCCCTGGCCAATAAGAGACCCCCCTCTCAGAAAGTGAAGGGGACAGTGCCTTCGGAGCGACATCCAAAGCTGGCTTACCTCCACTCACGTACTCGTGTGTGTGCATGTGCACACACATACACGTCCACACAAAAACAGGCAAAAAACCCCACCCTTTCTTTGATAAACTTACATCCTGGTACTTTGAAAGGAACTGATATAAAATGTACCCCAAGTGTGGTATGAACTAAATCTAACATGAGGCTAAATATCAAAAGATTTTGTCAAAGGCCAGCCAAAGAAATAAGAGTTTAAAAGTATTTTGATTGTCAGGGCAAACTTTTGATCAACAAGCCTGCTGCACTGTGCCTGCTAGAACAGGCATGCTCTCCAGGGAGCTGGTTAGGGAGGTCTCTTTTGGTTAGTAACCTGAAGTGCATAATTTGTGTAGTATATGTTACCTAAAAACTAACTAGGTAAGTTGTGCTTTTATGTATCTATTATTTGATATAATATATAACTCATCAAATATTTATTATCCTAATCCCTGCCAGTTTATGTAAAAGGTGAAAGATTTATACGATCTGAAGAGAAACCAGAGTCCCTGCCAGTTTATGAACTGGAAAAAAATCCTATTGTTCTGGTTGTACATATGCCAGTCTCAAGAGCCCAGGCTAAAGCCACGCAGGACAGAAGACGGTATACAAAGAAATGAGCATAGTTTGAGCCGTCCAGTCTACCTGTCATTTCATGGTAGATGCTCTCAAAGAGACACTGCTTTTAGTGGCAAAAATCAGTCTACTCCAACGCCATAGTTCTTGGGGCGTCTCAATGCAGAGGGGAAAATGCAGATACCCTTAGGGGGATCACAGGGCAGAAAAGCAGGAACTCTCTGGCCACATTTGTGTGAGTTTTGCTGTTTTGCATGTCATGTTTTATCTTAAAATTGCAGCATGTGAGAGTATTTGTTTGCATCTCTCATATTATTTATTAAACCCCAAATGAAGGAAATGAGTGGCTTAATCAGCAGTGGTTTCAGGGTGAGGGTCAGCACTCTGGGGAGGCCCGGCAGCAAAAGCACCTTTGTATGGTGTCACATGGCCGTGTCATCCTGGGACTGAGAAGTCCTCTCACCTCCTGGGAAATCTCTCCTAGATTTGCACGAGGAATGCCAGCTATAATAAGACTTTTTTTTTTTAAGGAAAAGAAAACAGAGCTCAATGGGGACCCAGAAGAAATATCATTAATTCTGGTGGAGAGGACAGGTCCTTGATAAAGAATATGACTGTACTGGGCAGGGATGGATAGGAGGAGCTGCCAGACAGTGCACTAGATAAACATACAGGAGTCAGAGAAGTCAGGGGATGCCTAGGTACCCACACTGAAAAAGTCAGCTGTGTGGAGGAAGAAGAGCTGGCCAGACATGCACCGTCACCTCTGGGGTACCCAGAGCTCTAACCTCAGGCCAGAGGCTGCCCATCGGTGGCCTTATGTCTTCCTATTTCAGAGGAAAGAGTCTCCAAATGGGTGTCACAAAGATAAATTGGTGGGAACTGACACTGACTCATGTATTTAACAAACTTTCCCAGAATGTTGTGTGTCTATTGTGCTGGAAATAGACAGCTGACATATCCCTGCCCTCAGAAGGGCTCAGTGTCCAGTGGGAAGGATGGGGACAGGGACATGTACTGTGATAAAGAATGACAGGTGCCCTAGCAGAACCGGTCCTAGGTCAGGGGCCCTAAACTTACCATCAAAAAAGTTGTCTTGAAAAAGACACATTTTAAAACATAAAAAAATAAATAACCACAAGCTAAAACTGAAAAATACCTTAAAATAATCTTCATTTTTATTTGTTGATAATTCAAAAGGACATTTTGTTCTCATTAAAAGTTAAAGAGAACTATTTTGGTACAAACAATGTGACTGATACACTTAGTCTGTCCTAAAGTCAGCTTGTATCAATAGCTGAAGAGCAGGCCACACAGGCACTGCGGAGAAGAAATGCAGCCTTTAGTCTCCCCTGTTACCCAAGGCTTACTCTGCTCTCCACTTTCTCTTTGGCCAAGTGGTGGTAAAAGAGCAAAGAGCAGGTAGACACTAAGAACTTTTTCTACAGCAAAGAATGATGTGGTGTGGACTTGCTGCTGGCTATAGGAGTCACAAGTTCCGGATGGGACAGAGAACAGTCAGCTCTGCTGGCTGGACAGTGTGAGGACAGAACAGAGACTGTGTTTCTAATCATGAGGCAACAGCAGACCAGGGCAGAGATACAGAATGAACTAACATCTGTTACAGCCACAGGGGATGCTATCTAGACCTGTTTCCTTTAGCTTTGGGCTGGGAACCTTAAACAGTCCCTAGCCCAAGTTTTTTCTTTTTCTGTTTTTCTTATTGTTTGGGACAGGGTCTCTCTATATGGCCCTGGTTGTAACTCACTACATAGAGCATGGCCTCAACTTACAGATCTCCACTTGCTTCTGCCTCCCAAGTGACCCTGTGGTCACTGTGACTTTAAGGACTAGTATTACTTCCCTTACAGATCCATCCCACATTGAATACATTCAACCACTAAATCTCTAGACAAAGTTGTCAAAATACAAGAATAATTCCACTGTGTTTATGAAGTGAAGTCACTGCTGATAACCTTTCAGGGTTCAAATTCCACTTCATTAGTCTCTATTAACTTGCTGTCACATGATTCTTTATTTAAATTTTCTACACCATTTCCACTCCCTGTGGGTTCCCTATAAAAACCAGCCATCAGAAATCACTTACTCAAACATTCTTATCTCTGGCTCAGCTTCAGGAGAACCCATCTAAGGTGCTTGCTGACCATTTGAAAGTGGCGATATTTTTTACATTTTCAGCAATGCCATTGATTCTTCCAGTATAAAACATTGTAGGCACATCTTGGTTCATAGGAACGTCTTCACAGAGCTGTGCGCTGAGGAATCCCAGGAACGTACACTAAACATCTTCTGCTCATTTTGTCACTGCTGCCACCACCTCAACAACAGTTGCCACTGAAGGAACTCCATGCTTTTTAAAGCAAAACAAAACAAAACCACGAGCAACAAAACCTGGGAGGGGAGGTTAGGCGTCACGTGCTAGTGCCAGGCTTTCCTTGCTCTGCACGGATGCTACAAGACACTGACCTGACCGGAAAGACACGAGAGGAGACAGCAGATAAGCGGCTGGGACATGATATTAAAACATGTTCAGAATATCCGAGATCAGAAAATGTTTAATGCTGAGTCACTGTTTTTATTTTAAGAAAGATTAAAAGTATTTGCTCGCTTCCTTCATTGGAATAGCAGTGATTTTATAATGCAATCAGGGACCCTGATGTGGTAGTGGACACCATTAATCCTAACACCAGGAGGCAGAGACCAGAAGATCCTCTTGAGCTTGAGTTCGGCCTGGTACAAGTCAGCCAGCAGTGCATAACGAGACCCCATCTCTAAGAACTACTTCAAAACACTTAAAAATTTTTTGCTTGAGTTTAAAAAGGATGAATTAACAAATTTAATTCTAATAATGATTGACTTAAGGGGAGAGAGGCTGGAGGCACTGGCTACAGTGGGGACATGTATAGTCACAGGATTCTATTCCTATAACAGGAAGTATATCACTGCATTTAGAAAATATAAATAGTTCTTAAGGCTGGATGACAAATTCAGTTCTGTGTTATTATTTGTATTTTCTTTTGTATTTCTGAGGTTTTTCTCAGACTCTACTGTGCTCTGGTGGTGAGGGATAGCAAGACTGCAAAAGAGTCTTGTGGTCCTCAAACTTGTCATTCAGAGCTTGCGATGAGCTGGTCTCGCAGGCGCCTCAAAAAAAAGCCCAGCCCTCTTTTACAAAACACCAGAGAGTGAGCTGCATGGTGGGGAGCAGTGCCAGGGTCTGTATCTGACTCATCAACTCTAGGCCACAACTGAGAGGCTAGAAACAAAGCCAGAAGGTACCTTGAGGCAGCAGCCGCCTGGGAGAACAGCAGCAAAAGGCAGCCTTGCTAATGGTTTTGTGAATCACCCGGCAAACAAAGAGAGGACCAAGAGATCTGCTGGTGACACACCTCACAGGAGGCGTGATAGGTAAAGTTCCTGTAACGACCTGGAGGAGTTGTCAAGAAAGCATGAGAAATATCTAATGAGGACAGTATTATTGATAAAAATGGAAAAAGACTGAACCACTGCCCTAGGGAAAATAGTCTGGGATCAAGTTGAGAAAATACTGGAAACGCGATGCTAGTATTTAACTGACTGTGTGACCATACGTAGAGTCCAGAATATGAGCATTAGTTGCTCAATAGTTTTACTGTATGATCAGTACAATGAAGTCAAGGGAAGAGCTGAAACCAGCTACACAATGCTAACTATGTGAGCTCAGCCAACTTCAACCTCCCTTTGCCTCACCAGCTCACTTAAAAGAGAGATAGTCACAAAATTCATAAGCAGATGGTCAACAGTAGCCAGCAACAGGCGAAAAGCAGGTTAGAAACAGGTTTGACAGTATCTATTTTATATGCGACTGTGCTACGACAAAACACTGTCATAGGAGCAGCTTACGGGCTACCGGGCTTATTGTGGCTCCAAGTTCAGGGTACAGTTCATCATGGTGGGAACCCACGGTGGCAGGAACAGCTGGTCCATTAAGCAACCAGAAAGAGAAAGCAACCCACTCAGCTGCCTTCTCCATTTTATGCAGCCGGATCCTCTTCTAGGGAATGGATCCGTCCACAATCATGATAGGCCTTCCCACATCAATGAACACAGGACAATATCCCTTACAGACCAGGAGGGTAAATTTAACACAGACAATCCTCCACAGGTGTGCCCTTCTCTTAGGTGACTCTAGAATTTGTGATGTTGATAATACTAACCATCTCCTTATGCTACATATATTCTCATGAAAGACATAATATAGGAATTGGAAATCAATCAGAGACAAGTCAAAAACAATTACAAACCCAAAGGTCTGCACATAGCAATTTGAGGCACTATCAAACCCGTGTTGTCAAATGGGGGCACTGGCAGACACTGAGGAGAAGAACTACCATTCAACTGCTACTGTTTCTAAAATAGGGAGTTCACATGTATAATGGGGAGCTGAGACACAGGAACTCCCAGACGTCCTCAGCAGCAGCTGCCATGTGGCCTGCCCCATTTCTGGACCACAGCTAAGAATGACAGATGTGACGGCTCAGTCCTATTTGTCCCACGAGACCTCAATGAAGTGTGGCCCTTTTCTATTTTCTACCCATACTTCTTTCTATCTTCCCCCTGGGGCTCCATGAATGTCAATGTGTGCTGTCCCATTCTGTTCTCCTCAGCCCGAGGACAGCCCTGTGTTGATAACGCTGTGCTCTGTAAGTGGCACTCACTCCAGGACATTTGACTCTGAAGGGGTCAACAGTAGAGTTTTGTACTTACTTGTTACAAACTATACTTCATTTGGTTTCACAAGAGGAAAATTTAAAAACATAACCAAGGAAAGGCAAATGGTTTAAAGATAATGAACCACAATATTTTACTGGTTACAGCATCTATATAACAGGTACCTTGTCTAGAGATGTCAGAGTTGCAAGGGATCTTAATTCTCAAACAGCTATGGGTGCCTTTAGTTAGTGAAAGCTGATCATGGACAAGAGTGAGCTTGGAGATCCAGGTGCAATGAGCACAAAGTCACTTCAAATGAGGAGCACTGCACCTGCTCTGTGCATCTCTGTATGTACATGGAGCCCTAGGAAGTGTGGCTCTATGACTGCAGGTCACGTGTCAAGGAGTCTCCCTCAACTTCTTTTCCCATCTCCTTCCGCATAGTCATCAAGAATCCTAAAACCAGCCATTTAAACCCATTTCAGTAAAGTGTCTTTTCATATTCTCTTCACCAACAGGGCTGGTTAGGACCAGTAATTTTATATGGCTTCCTGAAATCAATCCCCAGTGTTCCCTGTTACTTAAGTCCAACCTGACTTTGATCAGCCCATAGATTATAGTAAAAATGATCTGGTTTTTAACTTCACTATATCACACGGAGGATTTCACCTATTCCTGGCTGGGCCCATTATTCCTGAAGACGCAGCGTGAGCGGCACCTTCTCCAGAACACTTTGCTGTGTCATGTCATGTCAGATTTCAAAACATTCTGGATTTCGGAGCATTTCTAATCTTAGATTTGTGGACTAGGAACATTCCACCTGTATGATGTAAACCAATAGCAGAACATCTATTGGTTTAGCTTGATGCTCAGCATTAAGGCATCTTCAAGTGCCTGACGCCATGGTAAGCCTGCTGTATGCATTCTTATTTTTAATCTTCTTAGACACTCCGGGAGAAATTACTATGATATGCAGAGAAAGCAGGACTCAAGGAGTTTAAAATCACACAAAAATTTGTGAGGACAGGATTTGCTGTCTCAAACTCATAGTCTTTCTATCCAGTAGTACAAATGGTCTGTTAAGGACAAAAGTTCAAAGAGCAAAGGCTGTGCTCAGGATAAGACAGCATGACAGGCGAAGCTAACCTAGAAGTCACCCGTGGACCAAACTCTGAATGACTACAGAAAGAGGATTCACATTCACACACAGTCATTCAATCTGGAATAAGCTAGGGAATTACTGTCACCGTGGGGACAGTTTCACTGCAATACAAAGTTAGAGTTCCGCTTAGAGACACAGATCTCTATTTCCACTACACCACTATGAGAAAAGCAGCCAAAGAGCAACAGTAGAAATCATACAAATGTGGGCCCAGCCTTCATCTTAATATCTGAAGGGTAGCAAATGAAATACAGTCTGGTAGCTCACCCTACCTAAAGTCAACTAATCTGATTTTAATAAGGACATGTATTTTTACTCAAGAACTATATTAGTTAAATATTCAATGTCCTCTTTCATGTCAAATTAACATAAGATCATAAAAATGAATAATATATTTCACAAATCCCTGTATAAATATCCCTAGACTCTTGCAGTTGAAATTTTACCATTAAAGTAACTGCACCTATCAATCTCTTAACTCTCTTAAGTCACTCTCTTCAGACATCTTGAGTCCAACTAAATAATGAAGTGCTAGCGTGTTCGCTTATGCACTGTCATCATCAGAGCACAAGCTCCTAAGACCATGCTCAACAACACCCTGCAGGTGTCACGTCTTTACTTATCCAATTGTTCTGAACAGCTCTTGTAACTAATCTCAATCACATGACATCCATAAACCAAACAATGAACCGATTAGGTGGCTTCATCAGAAATCCATTAGAAGATGCCACAATAAACACAGCAGAGATCTAAAGTGATCATCTACGCATCAGAGAAGTTCAAAACATTCTTTCAGATGGCTACTTTTAGGTCCTTTAAATTTATGTTTCTCTCAAAACAACTGTGTATGTTAAACTTGATGTGAAATGTGGCCCTGATGCTGTATGTAAAGGAAAAACCCCTATGATGAAATTAGTGGAAAGTGCAGTCTTATTAGTGAGACCTCTACACAAAAAGTTCAATATTTAATGTTGTTGAACAGAAATGCCTAGGCCCTGATAAAATGAATGCCTATTTTGTTTGCAATACTATTATCCATCAATTATATAGCAATGGGTGCAATAAACTATGAACTTTAGCTTTGAAATTTTTATTATTTTGAAATACCGGCCAGCAGAGACATTGCAAATACTGTGACCATGCCCTTTGCTTAGAGGTGAAGGACCTGAGACCTGAGTGCACTCAGGGACTTAAATGCACATGTTACAATTTGAGGGCTGAAAAACAGTGATTTAGGCATTTAGAAGTTAAACTAGTGGATTAAGTCCAAAAGAAAAACAAGAACAAAATAATAAAGACAAAATCAGCAACTACTGAAATGAAAGAGGAAGTAATAAAAGTAGTTTCTTCGAGTAGACTATAAACTGTGCACGGTGGTGCACGTCTTTAATCCATGTACTGGGAGGCAGAGGCAGGCGGATCTCTCTGAGTGCGAGGCCAGCCTGATCCACATAGCTGATCCCAGGACAGAGAAAACTTGTCTCAAAAACCAACCAACCAACCAACAAAAACAAAATCAGGAATAAAAGTGGGGCCATTATTTACCTTAAACTCCTGGGATTACATCCATGTGGTTACTATACATCATTCTTTTTGTGTATAATTGTGTGTGTGTTCATGTTCACTACTGTATCTGTGCATGTGCTTGCTGAGGCCCAAGGCTGATGCTGGTAGTCTCCCTTGGTTACTCTCCACCTTACTCACTGAGGTAGGGTCTCTCAACTGAGCTGAAAATTTACCAACATCAGCTTGCTCTGGGCCTCTTGTCTCTGCCTATCAAGGGCTGGAATTACAGGTAGGCTATCATATCATATCATATCATATCATGGCATTTATGTGGGGCTAGGGATCCCAACACTGCTGCTTGTGTGGCAAAATGCTATAATTACTGAGCCATCTCCCCAACCCATATTATTCTTTTACATATCAGTGTGTATGTGTGTATATATGTGTGTATGTGTTAGTGTGTGCTGATACATATTCATAATTTTAAATTTCTATTTATTTACCTACTCATTTATTTATTAAGACAGCGGCTCTCGCTGGCTTGAAGCTTGCCTTGCAAACTAGGATGGTTGGCCAGGAAGTCCCACTGACCTGCCTCTACCTCCAAGTACTGGATGGCAGGCACAAACCACCATCCCCGGCGTTCTCATGGATACTAGGGACTGAGCTCAGGTCCTGGCTCTCACGAGGTGAACACTCTCCTAAGCTACCCTCCTGGTCCTGTTGTTGGATTTTGTTTGTGACTACTAGCTACAAATTTTTGTATTAAGATCTATTTTTGTATCCCTATCCATAGAAAATACTAAACGTTAAAATCTTTCATTATGTAGCTTTGTTGATAAAAAACGTGCTGCTCTAAAAATGTCTGTACTTCTCCTTTATATTTACAGAGTATTTCTCCTTAATGAGCTGCTCAAAACTTTTGCATTTTAAGTTAACCCATATTCCTTATTTACACTCTGCCACATGAGAATACCTTTCTTAGCATGGCACTTCATCCCCTGCTCCCTCTGCATCTGGCTGGCAACTCCAGACTCCACCCTCTTCTTCCCACCATTCTCAGTTTGGCTTTCCCACCCGACTTTACCCTGCCCAGTTAGTTATAGGCCAGTCAGCTCTTTATTACAGCAATCACAGCAACAAGTCTTCACAGTGTACAAAGGGATTATTCCACAGCAACAGACTTTTAAGAACTGCTCTGTTCCCGGGGCTTGTGAGTCTCACCAGGTCTACCTCTCTTCCTGTACTAGGGCTAGCCAGAAGATAAATCCAACAGGGAATTTTTGCTTTGCTTTTTATCATCTCTCAACTTTGTTTCAGTCCTTTTCTCTCTGTCCTTTAACCTGTTAATTGTTCTTTTTCTTCTAAAAATTTCTCTCAGGAACTCATAATTATTTAGCAAAAAGAACTCAAACTAGAAATTCACTCTTTCAATGCAGTCCAGTGTTCTTTCCCTGACACAGCCTTTGTTACTGGGATCAGAACAACAATAATCTACTCTAATTTTAAGCTGCTCAATACTTGGTATATTTCTTGTCCCCTGCAGTACTTAGCTTCTAGTAGATCTGCTGCCTGCATTTTATTTCTAAAATGAAAACCAGTCCACAGCTAAAGCTTAAAATTATCATGCTGAGAAATTTCATTTGCTTAAAAGTTATCTCTGAACCAATACTCCAACCACACCAAACAAAATTATTCACACAATATCTTAGCCAAGAAGTACGAAGCCCCCTCCCATAGTCTGTGTACCTATCTCACATGGGGCCAGAACGTGTTGTTCCTCCCTGCACATTAACTCAGCTTCTGAAGAGCAGCAGAGGCTTGGCCTCCACCTAGCTCCCTTCTAACTCAAATGCCTTGATGTTGATGACATCAGCTTCATTCCTCTATCCACAAAATATCTATTCTTTCATACTTATAAGGTATTAGTCACTTTAAAAACAAATTTGGCATGGTTTTATTACCTTCTAAAAAAAGATTTATTTGTGTGTATGTGTGCTCCTGAGTATGTATACCACATATGTGCAGAGGCCAGAACAAGGGGACAAACCTTCTAGATTGGAGCTACAAGTGATTGTGAGCCACCACATGGGTGCTGGGAACAGAACCTGGGTCTTCTGCAAGAACAGCCAGTACTCTTACCCCAACCCCCTTTGTCTTTTACCACCTTTTAAGGCGAGTGGAGCTACGAGCAGGAGAAATGGGAAGGAAGCTAGCTTATAAAGCAGGCTTTTAAGGAAGTATATTTAATTCACAGTAGGAGAGAGATGATTAATCAAGGGCTTGTGCCTGATTCTCCTACCTGTGCAGCTGGATGTATTCTCGGGGTCTGTTGAGCAGGTGAAGGAACCGGTCCATGATCTTGTTTTTTCCTACACCCTGCAATTACAAAAACAGCTTTAAGCACAAAGCAGCTTTGGTTTGGAGTTCTACTATGTTAGCTTGTTGTTAGTAACAACCACATCAGGAACCATGAACAGCACATCTCCTGACACAAGGCCACTGGAGGATCTGACTCCTAAGCATGGGGAAGTACAGACGCCAGTGCCCACCTCCTGACCTTTGTTTACAGTTTCAGAGTTAAGGCTGACATTATCATAGAACACTGGTGATTTCAGGTTACAAAATGGCATCATATAAAATGGATTTTCTTTAGCTTCTCAGCGATAGGTTTTCAGTTATAGAAAGATAAATAGAATACTGTACTTTTACTTGATTTACACTTTTGAAAAGTACATTACAACTCTGGAACTCTAACACTGGGCATTTAATTATAATCCAACTATATGTGCTCTTCTTAGACACGCCCTCATTTCCTTTCCCCTTCTCATGCTGGAGGCACTGACCTTTTGTAGAAGGCAGACCATGCTGCTATGTCATTTACCTTTTTGAAAGAATTCACTGCGTGACTCAATACAAATAAAAGAGTGAAAACCTAACGCTAGGTTGTGAAGAGCAACAGTTAATACGCTGAGTTCAATATCGTGGGAAAAAAACAGCATTAATTTCTTATACCTTCTCAGGGTTTCTGTTAAATGTTTTCATGTGCCGTTTCATTTTTTAACCACACATGTGTAGCGCCATCAGTCAGGAAATAAGATTGTCTTAACTTCACAAATCCATAAACTAAGACTCAGAAAAGTTAAGCAATGTGCCAATAATCGCAGTCAATGACTGGAGCCAGGTCTCGGTTCTGGGCGTCTGATCCTGGTGCTTGTGTTTTTAGTTCCTGTGTGGTGGGTTATAATTCTCAGTATGAAATTTATTTAGGCAATCTGGGCCTCAAATCACCTCCTTATTCATTTCTAGAAGGCATCTATCAAGCTCCCCAAATTAGGTAGATCAGGAAATGTGTGCTGTCTAGTAGAAACAGCAAAGCCAAAGTAAAGGCGGTATTAGCACTGGACTTTTACTACACAGGCAAATGTCTTATGAGGAAAAGCATTCTACAGGCATCAAGAAGGGAAATTCAAACTGAATGGATATGCCTCAAGTGCCATGGGAGGTAAGCCCCTGTCTGCTTTCCTAACACCTGAATTTGCAGAGCTCAGCACAGTGCCCATATACATAAGGCACTCAAATTAGCATTTGTCAAATAAAAGAATAAATACAGCAAGTTTGGAAATCGAAAAGGTGAACGTCCTAGGAAAACATAAACAGTGACCAGGCTTATGGGAATACTGATCATGGGCCGGCGGGGAGTTCTGGGCTGATGAAAGCTGTGCATGCCTTATGAATGAACCAAGTTACCTGCTGAAGACTCAAGGTTACCAAAACTGAACCACCAGACTGACAAATTCACTGACGCCAGGATAACAGATCACTTTGTCTTTTAGGAATCTGCTTGGTGTCCAGCGATTTTACCCCCTCCCGATTTAAGCTTTGCACAGAAGCACAAAGGAATATCACGACTGCATATTTGTATGTCTGTTACATCAGTCATGGAAACTTTAAATGGCATGCTGGGATAAACATACGATTTAAAAATAGATAGAATCAGATGATTAACATGTCTGCGTTAAGTTTTTCAGCTCTTCTAAATTAGGTAATCACAGAGAAAAGCAAAGCTCAGGGACACACTGTCACACCAGAGACAGCAAAGACCTCCTGAACGTGGTGAGTCAGGAAAAGCTAGCTCCTCCCACTTCAGCCACCACTGCAGAGCCAGGAGGCCCCTGCAGTGTAGATGCTGCAGATGCAGGGTAAGATGCTCAGTTGCTCCAGAGCAGCTCCTTGCTGTGTCCTTTAATCCCACATCCCTAAAACTCTGCCTTCCATCTCATCCCACAGATTCTGAGCCATCTTACCTGCGCTGTTCACACCTGTTTGCTGAGGGCACTGGAGACCCCTGATCCTGCCAACTGAACGGGATGCTCGGGCAGCACACAGCAGAGTCCCGCTCACACCCACACACCTTTCTTTTTATGCCCAGCATGACGGCACAGCTATGGATCCACCACTCAATACAGAATTTTAGACAAGTCCTTTCATTTCCCTTAAACTTGTTCAAATGCCACCAGAACCTTTGCAGTCTCAATGTATAAAACATGTATTTCTTTCTTCCCTCCCTTTCCTTCTTCCTTCTCATCTGACTGTCAACTCCATGAGTACATAGGCTCACGGTGCTGTCCTGGACGAACTCGGTATGGTTGTATCAATGAAATAGGCCCTGCCCATGCTTCAGCATGTTTACTAGGAAGAACAAATAGGATGTAATACACGTAATATTGGTAAATTATAATGCATTGTGTAAGCTTAAAAGTGGATTGTGGGATGGGGCACAGTGGTGAATGCATTTAGTCCAGAACTGGGGAGCAGAGGTGGGCAGATATTTTAAGTTCAAGGCAACCCTTGTGTACAGAACTAGTTTCAGCACAATCAGCCAGTGCTACTGGAGGAAACTTTGTCTCAAAATTCAAAAACACCAAAACAAATACATTTGAAAGTAGACTGAGCAAGAGGCCCTTTTTGATTCCTTCATGATTCCTGCCGTGGGGCAGCTGGCCGCCTCACTCTAACAGCCTCAGAGCCACAGCATCAGTCCTTAGAGGAGACAGGCGGACCTTTCCGCAGTGGACTGCTGTTGTGCATCCCGTGGTACGAAAAGCCTATGTGGAAAAGGGGAAGCTGAGCTCATTGATGGAGACACTGCTCTGCTGTGCCTGGACTTCAATCCAGAAGCCCAGCATGACTGAGTCAGTGCTTCTTTGTTAGTTTCTGCTGGGTGACTGTACGTGCCCAGGTTTGATGCCATTTTTTATATGCTAATAATTCATTCCAAGAAAGCTCGCCAAAGGAGAGACCTTCTCAATGAAGGCTTCTCTAGCTACCTCAGTGAGGCTTCTCTAGGCAGTCTTTGGAGAAGCCCGAGAATCTGATGTCACTGTTTGCCCTATTAACTGGACTGCTCTAGTTGTCTGTGCTGGACTTGTGAGCATCTGGTTTGATAATGTTTTTGTGTCTGCTGCTTCTCTCTGCTACTTGATTTTCATTCCTCTACGTTTGCCTGCTCTGCACTTATAAACTCGCTCAAAGCTCAGCTTTCCCAGGTCATTTCCTAGACAGTACAGAACACAAGGGAACGCTGTTAGATCCCTTGGGAATGTGGCCATCAGAGGCATCCAAGATGCTTTAAGATTTAACCAAAGGCTTGGGAAGTTCCTGCACGTGTGAGATTTAAAATACCATGGAATTAGGAGGTGCAGGGAAGTGGGATGCAGGGGTATCCTAGTGGAGAGAGCAGTGTGAGGGGAGACTTGTGGGTATAGTAATCCAATGAGGTCCGCAAGAAGTCAGAGCAGGAGTGAGGAAGAAGCTGTAAGAAAAGGACGTGGGCTCTAACTGTGGCAGAGCCTTGGCAGCCAAGGGTTTGCATTGTTTCCAAGAGCAGCCACTGAGGCTGGGGAGTGACACAAAGGCAAACAGTTGGGAGATGATGGGCTAAGCCAAGGACAGAGAGAACTCAAGAGATGAAGAGCCAGCTAGGAAAGGGTGCTAGCATCACAATGTGATGGAGGTTAGGGAATGAAGAAATCAATCTTTGTCCTGGGCAGAGAGTGGTAAGGCCAGGCCATTCACTGAGAAAGAAATGGGGGAGGAGACTTGGGCTCGCTGGGTAAGGGAGGGAAGTTTACAAAGGCCGTTTAATTTTGGACATGTTTATTTTTGAAGGGCCTGTTTCCCACATCTGTTTCTTCCTCTTCAGTTCCCTGTCTCGGCTCTGGAGCAGCACATTCTCCCTGGCTGCCTCTGGAAAGGGTTCCACTCGCCTTCCCACCCTCGCCACAGAACAGCCCACCGTTTGTTTAGCTCCTCTCCTAAAGCAGGGATCTCAGGGTCACTTCCTACTTCACTTTAAGATGCTCTCAGTTCCTTCGAGGAAATGCCAAAAGAATACTCTAGGAAGGAATTTCTGTAAATATCCTGAGCAAAACAAAACCATGACAGCCATTTGTTCCTTTTAATCACAGTTTGTGCCTAAGCAGAAAATCCTCAAGATTACTTTAATTGAATAAGTACATAAATAATGTTTAATTTTTCTGTTATAACAATTGCATACACTCCCCTTTCTCACTAGGAGACGTAGAAAATTAGACACCACTCAATGTGTAACTGTTCAAAAATGACCTGCTAATATTTTCTTGTTATCCCTGAGCATATTTATCTGTCCTTACTGCTACCAGTCTATAAATGCAACTTGTCTCTTTTAATAAAATTGACAAGAAATAAACTCTTACATAGGTGGAGGGATATACTTAGTGAGTGAAACCTTTTAAATAGGAGAAGGAATTGGGAGTCTCAGGAAACTTGCTTTTTTTCCCCCATCATTGCCCTGTTGAGTTCTTTGTGACAACGTGGAGGGACCCTCAGAAGAGCAGGAGTCACAGAGTCTGTGACGCAAACTAAAGGCAGGAAGCGCATACACCTTCAGTTACTCAAAGAGAAGAGCTTGGGACCACAACTTTAAGAACTCAGAGATCCTGGGGCCACAGAAACCATGTCCATGGACAATTCAATCCATTAGCAAAGAAAGGGATCTAGAGCTGTCCTCCTGGACACTTTATCTGTGCTCTATCACAGAAGGAAAAGGAGAAAAAGAAGAGAGGGAAAAGGCCAAGGAAAATGGAAATCAGGCAGAGGGAAATTTGTCCAGAAATGCTTTGAGCCCTGAGACTGAATGACAGGCGTGATGAACCCCACAGCAGAGGCAAACCCTGAAGCTCTTGTTCAGCCTCAATGGCACACACTCCTGTCAGCCTCCCGTCTCCAGAACAGCTCACACATCAGAGTGTTTGTTGGGCCCATTCTTCTGGCGGCCATCTTCCAGCCACCCTTTCACTCCTTAGCCTGACCACTCAGCTGTTTTCTCTCAGTCAGTCCTCTATCTTTCCAACCGCCACCCAGAGCACTCCAGTAAGTCAGGAGCCTCAGCAAGTGGGCAGCCCTCTGGTTAGACGCCTATTGTTCCTGGCTCCCGTGGAGCCTTCAGGCAATAACCACAAAGCTGAAGGAAGGAGGCCCTGCAGAGAAAAGAGGAAGTCCACGTCCACTGTGCTCTCATGGGGACAGACACCTCTTCTAGGGGCCTTCTGTTCTTCATGATGAAATTCTATATACAAAGAAAGTGGCAGGATTAACATTTACAGAGTCCTCTCACACACAAATGCCCCTTCAGTGCAAAATGGCTCACATGCTCACACCAGCCGTGGACATGGAGGTAGCAATGTGCTGCTTTTGGAGGGAGTTCCAGGCATTGAACACCCTGAGCGCACGGGACCGTGAAGCCAAGTCCGTTTTGGTGCACCGTCTCAGGTGCACTCTGTATTTTGTCACACAAGACAGACAGCAAGAGGCAGCTTCTGTGACTGATTCGTGGAGACTTTGTGTCACGGTGACATGGAGGCAAAAGCTGGCCGATCTGAGGCTTTTGATTCCCTCCACCAAGTAGCTGGGAACCTTGGGCCTGAGAGCTGAGACCATGGCAGGTAACCAGCGAGGGGCATGCCAGCCCTCTCCTCTGAGGCAGAGCGCTGAAGTAGTTCCAGGACTGGCTGGCCATCCACAGAGCACAACTCTTGCTCTACACAAAAGTCTTACTTTGTCCTTGTTTCCAGTTTCCCTCAGTTCTTGAATAGTCTGAACAGTATTGTTTCAGTTTGTATATTTAGAAACGGTCTTTCAATACCACCCTGAGCTCCTTTTTAGAAAAGTAACTAATTTCATTAAATACTGCCTATAGGAAACAATAACAAAGAAGAAGAATGGTAATAACCAGAAGAAATTCTAGTTGGCTTTCTAAATTGAGAAATTTTTACTATATGGTGAATCTTCAAATTCTTTGCTTAACACGTCTTTAAAGTACATTACCCTAGGAGTCTGGACACCTGGCCTATAATCTTTGCTCAACTATTCTGAGATGAGGTGTCTTGCCATCGTCTGGGGCTAGGTTTACTCATCTGAATACGAAGTCCTAGGCTAATTAGTCTCTCAATACTATTCTTTAATCTTACAACAAAGGAGACCGCTGCTATATGATCAGTGTCAAGTGCTTTTCCATGTTCTCTCAATGAAAACAAGCTATTTATATCACCAGAAAAATAAGCCCACTGAAAATGAACAGTAAGTAACCCTAAATATTCACGAAGACGGGATCTTGCAGCAGAGCCAAGATAAGAAGACAAAGACTTCAAGCATATGGCTCCCACACAAGTGATCACAAACTTCCTCCAGAGGCTACAGCCCTTTTCATGCAGGAGTAAGATCTATATCCCTGCAATCAGCTAGGAAACAAAGACATTGCTACTATAAACAGCACAGACAGTTCGGAAACGTGGCCAGCCATTAGTACCCCAAACAAGCCACAGAGGGGACAGGAAGATCAACATGTCCTCAAGAAGAAAACACAAATCCAAAATAAATATGAAAAAATGGTTTGCTAAAAATGCAAGATGGAAAAACTAGACTGGCAGGGAGAATGTGACAGATCGGCAACCTTTTCCTGGCTATAAATCAGGTGGCTTCACCAATGAGAAACGCTCACAAAGTACCAAATACTAATATATAACGGTGGGCACCAGTGCATTTATGAGACCAAATACTTCCGAGCCCTGGAACCCCCAGCTGCTGGAGTTACTGGAAGTGCAGCACACTGAGCTACCCAAGTTTCCCACTGTCACCACCAGCTGGGAAGCAGACAAGAACATTCATGGACAAATTGTTCAGTATCTACAGATATTAGGCAACTATGCTGGCACAGTGACATGGGGTGCTCCTGATGAACACAAAAGCAACCTGCTCAGACCCACTTCCACTAGTTAGCAAGACTCACACATTCTTTCATTTTGGCAATAAAATATGTACAGCATCTTAATACTAGATAAGTCAACAAGCATCTGTGCAACTTCTATCCACAGTAAACGTAATAAAGGGAAGAAGATACAGAAAACAGAATACTAACAATGGTCACGATTCTGCTGGGCTGACACAAAGCAAATGTTTCCTGACTTTTCCAACATAAAATAGATCAAATCAAATGTTATAAAATTAATGAAATGTTATGGTTGGCTTAGAACAAATGAATATAATTTAATTTTGTTGTATAAATTATTCAAGAAAATAAATGGGTTGAGTAAAGTTTACTTTATAAAAATATTCCCTCTAGAGTGATATGATTCTATATAAAATATCTATACTAGGAATGGGCTAGTATCTCTCAAATAAGGATAATAGGAAAAAGCATCCTTTGTGTTCTGATGTGGATATGAGATGTGGCCCCAGGTTTATGTACTGAAGGCTGCTCACCAGCTGGGGGCACTACTGAGGATGGGATAATAAGGGACTAACAGTGGAAGGGGTGACTTGGAGGTCAGGTCTAGTGAGAAGGAGGCGGGTCACTGGGAGGTGCCTCTGAAGCTTTACATAGCTCCAGACTTCACTTGAGAAGAGTGTCTTCCCTCCACCATGTCTTCCCAACATGAGGTTTAAGGCTGGCGGCGGGTCCAGTGCAGCAGAGCCGGCCAGCCAAGGCTGAGACTCTGAACTGGAGCCACAGGACCTCTTCTTCCTGTTAGGTCCTTTCTCTCAGGAGTTTGCCACAGTGACAAAACTGACCTGAACAGAGCCTCAAACAGACATGGAAGGCAC
This sequence comes from Arvicola amphibius, assembly GCF_903992535.2. NCBI lineage: Eukaryota > Metazoa > Chordata > Mammalia > Rodentia > Cricetidae > Arvicola > Arvicola amphibius. Next base: position 36,090,633 of record NC_052059.1, read on the forward strand.
CCACCTCAAGTGCATTGGTCAGACTGTGATGGAACCTGACTGAATAAATCAGTTGTGAAATAACGCTGTTGAGTCCATTGGAGACTGGAAAGAAACCACTTCAGATTTAGCAGAAAAATAAACCCGAGGACTGTCTAACTGCAGATGTGGAGCTGAACGGAGCACCGAAGAGTGAGTCATGTTACAACATGAAGAACACGAGGTGGAGAAGAGTCCACGTAAGAAGTCCTGTGTGACAAGATCCATGTCATGCACTCGAATCTTGACAAGGGGAAAATATGAATGACGGAACAAACAAAAAAGATTGAAAACTTTAGCAGGTAGCTATTATTTGATAAAATGATAGCCAAAAAAAGTTGACTTAAAATGAAAAAAAAGGTTGACAAGTGATTTTAATAGATTGTTCAGGAGGTAGGAGTCACTGTGAATAATTAATTGTACCTCATTAAGCATGGGTCAAATGCTGATAACTTGCTATGAAGTTTTGCCTACTACCAAAACCAAGTGACACTGGTTGTGCAGTTAATTAAACTTTGATTTCTAAAGCAAAACAGACAAGATTTTAAAATAATTCTTAGGAAAGGGTAGGCGGGCATTTTAGATGGTATTAGAAAAATACATTCCCTTCAAATGTCTAATAAAATTTAACTGTTCTCAAAACTCAATCATTGTTCTTTCCAAATAGTTATTCCTAGGGGCTTCAGAATAAAAAAAGATAGCATACAACATACCTGTAAACTCATCTCTAACCCAGTTTCTAGGGATATTTGTATAGCATGTGGACTATTGGTCTACAAACACAGATATATTTTATAGACCATATATATATATATTTATATATATATGTATATATATAATTTATATATATATATATATATATATATTTAGTGAACTAGTGTTTAAAAAACAGCAGGAGACATCAGGAAGCTTGTTCTTTGTATTCCTAGAGCTGGGGAGACCCCTTAAACCCCAAAGAGCATCATCAGTTAAGAAATGAACAGACAACTCTCTTTTGTGTTAAGTGGAATATCATGATAATAATAAAAAATAAAACCAGAAAAAGCTCCTAATTACAAGAAAGGGGAAGTTGCAGTACTGTAATTACAAGGTGGTGGTGGGGGCGCATAGCGACATTCTGCAGAGATCCTACATCTGCAGCATAGGCTATGTGGTCATCAAACATGTAAAAGTCCAGAACACCTGTCCCATTTGGTTCGAAGGCAGCAATTGTGCCTCATTTCCTAGAAAGACTGCTCTCGCAGAAAAATCCCACATTGAAAATAGAAATTTAAAAACTTATTTGTCAAAGTACAATGGAAGCTGCTTTACCTTCATTTATCTTGGGGAATGTTGTTAGTGATGCTGCAGATGTTTAGAAGAGACGGGAGTGTCTACAAGGGGAAGGGTTCGATAAGGGCGAAAGGTGACAGACCTCAAAATCAACACCCACTTCCGTGAATTCCCCCTTGCCTAAAAACTGCTACTGGTAACACAAGAATCTTCTGAAACACCTCCAGCTACAACACACTTAAAGGTTCTCATGGATCCAGCCAGTGCGAGTTCACGAAGAGAAGGCCGGCAGCCATCTTCTGACCACCACCAGCTCCGATAAACAACATCCATTACGTTCACACCTACGCCAACTCACGGCCGACATCTCTGTCCTAGTTAATCCCCAAAGCTTCACTTCACTCTGGTTCCTGAGTTGCCACCAATGCTTTAGAAAGAGAAAGGAAGGAGACTGAGCATCACTACAGTCTGCTTAGTTTCAAAATAAAACCTATGAAGAAACTGTGGGTTTCCTTGATTGTTTCAGAGAAAACAGTGGCTACACTACCCCAGGCAGCAAAGTCAGGAGTCCTCAGCCTGCTGCCTACACTCTCATGGGCCTACCTTTTTCTCACGGCTTTCCAAGGGAGAAACCAGTGCTGATGAGAAGGAATACCAAATTCTGGAAGGTATGAGACCCACTGATCAGCAGAGCAGGGTGGCATTCAAAGCTACTGAAAAAGGCCTAGTTACCATGACTGCAAAAGCACACCTTCCTGGGGAAAAAAGGAAAAAGAACAGAGAATGGGAACCTGCCAGGCAGCCTCCGTCTGCAGTTGCTAAGGGCCCTCCAGGTGCTTTGTATTCCTCACACCCTCAAGAGGAGGCAGACAAAAGCTCACCAGTCTTCCCTGTTCTACACAGATGTCAGTTCCTCAAACTCTCAAGAGGAAACAAACAAAAGCTCACCAGACTCTTTTCTGTTCTACACAGATGTCAGCTCCTCACACCTTCAGGAGGCGGTGGACAAAGGCTGACCAGACCTTGGCTCTTCTATACAGATGTCAGCTCTTCATACCCTCAGGAGGAGGCAGACAAAGGCTGGCCAGACCATGCCTGTTCTATACAGATATCAACCCTTGAAAACAAGCTTAAATGAACTTAGCTGGCTCAAGTGTTCATACAATTCTGTTGGGGTTTTAAGCCAGCCACATCGGCCCAACTCCCACCTTCTGACTGGTAAATACAAGCACGGGTGCCACTCTTCACAGCTAAACACTAGCCAGTGTTCGCTCAGAACATGAAGATCACCAAGCTCTGCTCACAGGACTCTAGTTTCAGATCTGAGCCATCTCAGCAAATGGGCATTGAGCCATGTACTCGCTTAGATTGTGCCTGACCCAGCAGGGGCAAGCTTGCAGAATTCGGTCCATTGTTTTAAGATGTCCTAAAAAAGATCTGTCTAAATTTTAAATTAAAATTACTTTTAATACTGTATGAACTATTGATATTTATACTTTGTCTATTAAGTAGGAAATGCAGAGCCCTCTAAGATACTTTTCAAATACCCGACAGACACTATACACAAAGCAGTAGAGAGGATCCTGGTATAACCAAGAGAGGGTAGACAAATTCCTGAATCTAACAGGAGACTGACAGAAATCTAAAAATGGTCTACTTCATCACTTCAGAAAATGGAGTCAGGGTAGTGATTTACTCAGTGTCTCAGACAGCTAAAAACCTGGGCAATATGTCTGGGCTTCTGTGCCTCCTGCTTCATTTCCATGACAGTGCATTGCTACTGCGAGGATAAAAGCACTGAGATAAGAGGGTGTGTGGGTGGGAGAGACGCTGGCAAAGACCAGGACAAATACCCACACAGGAAACCAACTCTCACTTGGATCTGAGCACAGATATTGAGGTGAAAATTAGATGCCATGCTGGAAAGAGTGGATCAGACATAAATGGCAGTCTGAAGGAGGTAGACTGCTCCCTCAGATGACTGAAAGGAACAGGCAGCAGAAATGCACAGCCCAAAGGTCCCTGCAACACTGGACCCAGTATATGCTGATGCTAGACTTCTAGGTTTATAATCAAAGAACTGAAAATCCTCCTGTTATGAAAAGGGCTGGTCTGTCAGTCATGCCTTGACCACTAGAGACCCACCTTTGGCACTCTTGTATCTGAGAAACTACCCTTCAAGTCCCGGCTCTCTGCCATTCTGATCTGTTGCTGAGTTGCCTGAGGCCATTATTTTGACAGCAGGAGTTTTCAAAGGACACACTGAGTAGTTCAGGCTTTAAGTGACTAAAGTCTGTTAAGAACTCTGGGCTTGAGCCAGGCTAGGTGGCACACACTTATAAATTCCAGCATCCAGGAGGCAGAGGTGGGTAGATCTCAGTGAGCTCAAGACTAGCCTAGTCTACATATTAAGTTCCAGCCCAGCCAGAGACACAGAGTGAGCCTCTGTCTCAAAAACAAAAGTCCCAAACCTTCTGAGCTTGTGAGCTTGGGTGGGACCTCGGGATGGGAGGGAGGGATGTAGATGCAGGACCATGTATTAAGTACTAAAAAATAAAAATTAAATATTAATAAGACCATACTTTCATCCTAAAAGAAATAATAAAAGGACTCTGGGCTTTATTAAGTCCAGAATCATCATTTTTCAATGAGATAAGACCAGCAAGGACTCGATGCCACCTGTCAGCCACTTTTCATTGACCTACAGAGACTTACGAGAAAAATGACTATCAATGAACAGAAGTAGGTAGGGCATTTCAAATGCTGAAAAACAAGCATGAATTATCTATTTTATGTTTAATACTTGTTTAGAAAAAAGTGAACCAAGAGAATACAAAAATGCTTTTAAAACTTCTATGTGATGCATGGGTTTTATTTTTAGCTGGCACTCAGCGCTGTGTGGAATACTCCCCGTGCTTTATCACACGCCATCTTTACATTAGCCCAGCTGAGTGCATTCTGTTTACACTGCCAGTTAGACCTCAGACAGCTGAGCAGTGTGCCAGAGGCCACTCACAAGGGAGAGTGGCTGCTAGCCTGCCACCACTCAATCCCAGATCTACGCCTTCAACTACAGGCCCATTTGGATATGAGTTTCTAAAATTGAGAGCCAGTGGGCAGGATCTGCAGCTAAAAGTGCTTTTAAGCAAGTCTGATGACCAGAGTTTGATTCCTGGAAACCTCGTGAAAGTGTCTGATGCAGAAGCAGTGTTTATCTCATGAGATGGAGTGGACAATCACCCAGAAGTTTGTGAGCAGCAGACCTAGAGTCTGAAGAGAGACTCTGACTCAGGATTGAGGTGGAAGTATAAAAAGTTATCCTCTCATCTCCAAACATGATCTGAGATGTGTGTACAAAAAAAGAATAAATAAAATTAAAATTTTTAACTGTAGGTTTGAGAAGTTATACATAAAAGAATCTGTATTTTTATGTAAGTACAAAACAAGAAACACAAAAATAAGGCTAAGTTTCTGATTGCCCATAAGATCAACTTGTAAAAAACTAAAGAGCTACTCATTTTGGATCTGATAATTCAACTGAGGAAAACTATCAGAATGTTCTAAGACGGAGTGTCCGTCCCTCCCTCATACGAGCATATGCAGATACCATCTCCACTACATAGCAGTAATGTGCTAGGAACCCAGGACAGAAATGAGCCAGAGACATGTAAATCGGGAGGATGGTCACTACATGGGAAATACAGTGAGAAAGAGGGCTAGAAGAGAAGAGATGCAATGGAATCAGACAAGGCAAAGCATCCCTCCCAGGAGCTGGAAAGGGAAGCGCCAGGTAGGACAGACATGAACCAAACACTGAAGAGATGAGAACTTGAAGGTTGGTCAGGGTGGTTCAAGGCAGCACAGGCTAAGAAAGACATACCAAAGCCTAGGCTGGAGCAGTGTGTAGAGGTGACAACGTGCAAACTGCACGGCACACTAAAGATGTGGGCTGTATCTGAGAGCAAGGAGGAGTTGACTACAGCAAAAAGATGTAGACACACTTCGCCTGTACACCCAACAACCTAACCTGGCTGAGAGGCATCTCAGCATGTACAGGAGGTGTTCCTATGGTCTGAGATCTTTTCTGCACTCCTGCTGGCAGGTGATGGTGGGCAGGACTGGGGTAGCACTGGGAAGGCACAGACATCCCGGGGCTAAATGGGATAATGCTAGGACTCAGATGGTACAGGTTACTCTTTGGATGGTAAAGAGTTTCAGGCTGTGAATTTAAATATGTCATTTTATTAAGAGGAAAAAGAATTTCTAAATGTTTATTCCCCAAAGAAGAAACTTGCTGCTGCTGAAGTACTAGCATTCACTCATCTGTGCTTGCTCCCAGCCATAACTCACCTGGTTCCCGACCAATAGTAAGTGTTCTCCAAGGAGGAAGTCCTTGAGCATGTCTTCCATCACTACCATGTGCTAAAAAAAAGGATACAATCAAGGTCAAATAAGAAACAAATAAGAAAGGTGGTTATAGAGGTGTTATCTTAAAATGTAGCACATATATTACAATACAGAAGGAACTGGCTTGAATTAAAACACCTTTTTCTTGTTGTCGTTGAGACAGGTTCTCTCTATGTAGCCCTGGCTGTCCTCAACACTCTATGTGGACAAGGCTGGGACAACTCAGAAATACACCTGCCTCTGCCGACCTAGTTCTGGGCTTAAAGGTGTGTGCTACTGTCATAGCCCCACATTGGGGTGACATCTGGGGGTCCAGCCTTGGGTTTGTATGCTCCAGGGTAGGACTGTGTGGATTAGAAATCTTAAGATGAATAGACAGAACACAAAGAAATACAGAGACATAGGATAATACCCAAAGGGCAATCCAGTGAATACTGAAAGCACCCGTATTTTTTTTTTATTTCTTACGAGCCTTAAATACCCCAATCCACATGAAAAGAAAACAAACGATTTTTTTTATTTATTATGTATACAATATTCTGTCTGTGTGTATGCCTGCAGGCCAGAAGAGGGCACCAGACCCCCTTACAGATGGTTGTGAGCCACCATGTGGTTGCTGGGAATTGAACTCAGGACCTTTGGAAGAGCAGCCAATGCTCTTAACCTCTGAGCCATCTCTCCAGCCCCCAAACGATTTTTTTATTATGATACAAGGAACAAAGAAAGTGATTACAATCTTAATACCCAAAACACCAAGTATCCGCACCTACATCAAAATATCTTCGTTAGTAGCCAGACATCTGGGTGCCATAAATACAAAGTGGCCAGGTCAGTTCCCCTTTGACTAAGGTCAGAGAGTTTTAGTCTATTCTTGCTCCTTCAAGGTTGTTGACTGGAGATTTGACTTAATGTGTCGCTTACATGGGGTTATGACATGCTACCAAATCTGGCTGTAATTAAAAACATATTTAATGATGTGGATAAAAGTAAGGTAAGTAATCAATTAGGTCACCAATATTGAAAACTTCAAATTGCCCATCTGAGCAAGAGCAAACTACTGACCAATATTTCAAATAATTTTATAATTCAATTCAAATATATTTATGTTCTGCATAATGGGCTTATAATTAATGTAATATATAAATTGATGCTTACTGGTGCGGGAGAATTGTCTGTATTCTGTCAATCATGTTTTAAATAAACATGATTGGCCAGGCAGGAAGTATAGGCGGGTCAACCAGACAGGAAGTAGAGGCAGGGCGATGAGAACAGGAGAATTCTTGGAAGAAGGAAGCTCCCTTGCCAGTCCCGCCCAGACCACGGAAGAAGCAAGATGTAATCTACCCAGCTGGGAAAGGTACTGAGCCACGTGACTAATGTAGATAAGAACACTGGGTTAATATAAGCTACAAGAGTTAACAAGACACCTGAGCTAATGGGACAATCAGTTTTATAACTTATGGAGCTCTCTGTGTGATTTTCTTTGGGGCTTGCCAGCTGTGGGGTATCGGGCGGGACAGAAACCCCAATAAGACTACCCTCATGTTACAGCTTACTAATGTAAGTAAACACATGCTACCAAAAGCAATCAAATACCTCAATTTTGGACTTTTTTTTAAGTGTATATTTACATATATATATATATACACATATAAACATATATGTGTATGTATACACACACACACACACACACACACACACACATATATATATATATATATATATATATATATATATATATTGGTTTTTTGATACAGGGCTTCTCTATAGCATTGGGGCTTGTCCTGGAACTAGCTCTTGTAGACCAGGTTGGTCTTGAACTCACAGAGATCCACCTGCCTCTGCCTCCCAAGTGCTGGGATTAAAGGCGTGCGCCACCACCACCCAGCTACATTTTTATATATAAGATAAAATTTAAAAATATACTCAAGTACATATAGTTTGTAAACTATATATTAACAAAAAGAAGGAAAAGCACCCAAGAGAAGGCACCAGAAACAGACCCACTTGTTCACAACACTTAGATCAACCACTTACTTACAAAGCTATTCAGAGTCTTAGAATTAAAAAGGTACTTTCAAACTTCCATTAATTTTCATTCGAATTATGACAGTATGACAAAGGGTAACATTAGAGTTTCTCACAGCAGCCACAGAGGAGACTGCATTGCTCTTTTGTGTACCAAGAAATAGGACACAGGTCAGTAGGTCACAAAGGCTCATGGGGCGACAAGAGCTGCGTCCCAGCAGAGTCTCAACCCCGAGTCTCTCTTCTTGATTTCTGGACCAAATCAACAACAGCCCAAAGTGTTCAGATTACTTAAATTCTCTATTTTTGAAACAAAGATCCTTTTATAATGTATACATGCTACACATATTTCTTAGAATTTTCCTGGTTTGCTTTTCTTAAATTTTTTTGACACTCAAAACTTGTTCAAATTCTATAATGAAATAAAAACTAAGAAAGTTATTTTTTTCACCACTTTCAAGAACAACAAGTACAATGGATGGTACTTTTAGTTTTCTTAAATTAGATATACTGGGGAACTAAAATTTAAAAAGGTTTTAAGTAAAATGAGTATATTCATTTTTTGTCTTTCTGGAACATTAAAATAAATCAGGAGAGTATTAGCAGTGTAAGTAAAGACTGTCCTACAGTGAACAGGCCCTCGCTCCTAAGATGGTCTGGAGATGGCGGCTCCTTTTACCCGAGTGAAAATTCAGAGGTTGGCTCATCACGCTGACCCCCAGAAGCACACCGTGGCCAGAGAACACTGGGGAGCCATCAGTCTGCCTCTAAGTCTTCTCGCACATCCTGCTGCAGACCTTCACAGCGTCTGCCTGCTGACTCGAGCCATCCGCTAAGGCTAAGGTCACTGCCAACACCAGTGAGTACTTCAGTCTCTGCAGCACCACGGGCAGGTTCTTCCTTCTACCCATCTTTCCGCAGTTCTGTTTTTCGCTCTTTCTCACCATCTTCCTGGCTGCTTTCTTTTGGATGCCCAGGATATGACAGGGTGGGTCAGTGCATGGCACATGTGCACCCATGTATATACATGAACTCACAAAATGTAAAAAAAGAAAAAAACAAACAAGACTCGATATTTTTCAACTGCAGGCGATAATATCTTAGAGCAGGCAGTCTGCAGGCTTCCCTGGTGATGACTGCTAGTCCCCAATTTCCTAAACTTCCACTTATCCAAAACATGACCCCTCGCTTCCCCACTTCCTCATCTTCAGCTTTCCTTTCCTCCTGCAACTTCCCCACCCCCATTAAAAAGGACCCTTTCCTTCCTCTCGATCAAACTGTGACATCATCATGGTCACTGTCCATCTTGCCCCTCTCTTTATGGGACTCTCATTAAAACACACACACACACGAGAGAGAGAGAGAGGGGGGGAGGGGAGAGGGAGAGAGGAGGTAAGGGGGAGAGGGAGAGGGAGAGAGGGAGAGGGGGAGAGAGAGGGAGAGAGGGAGAGAGAGAGAGAGAGGGGGAGAGAGAGAGAGAGAGAGAGAGAGAGAGAGAGAGAGAGAGAGAGAGAGAGAGAGAGAGAGAGAGAGAGAGATAGATATCGGGTCTTTATTATTTCTGACCTAGATTCTGACTGACCACTTTATACTTTAGCTCCTGAAACTTCCATCTCCCTTGGGGCACACGAGTTCTCTGCAGGACAGACATGGCTGTTTCTTTGTTCACAGACTTGCCACTCAGTTTTCAAAGCTCTTCAGGTGACTCTTGATGCCCTGGAAGCAGTGGTCACTCCTCATGCTCTTGCGCAGGCCCAAGCTCCTCACTCGCCCCCTCACACACTCTACCCACTCCTTTTGCTGTGGGCACAATGAGGAGAGATTTTCTGTTCTCCCTCTTTCCACCAGATGATTGGGTCCCTGAGACAGCAGGAAACAAAATCCCTAATTTCTACCACCTCAGGGGTCCTATAAGGGCTGCACCGCCCTCTGTGTCCACTGCCCATTTCATTCACACCCTCCTTAGCTGTGACCACCATTGCCCCACTATCTCCGTCTGATTCTAACTCTTGCACGACACAAGAGAGGACAGAGTCAGTGAAAGTGCACACGTGCTTGAAATCTGTCCCCGATTCCATCGGTGAAGCCGGGACAACGGCTCCTCCGCAGGCACCAGCCTCAGCACTCGACAGTCTGCAACTGGAATCCAAGAATCTGTGGACTGAGTCTTCCGAAACCTTTCCAGTCAGCATCCATCATCTCATTTTGTTACCATAGCAACCCGCATGTACCTCCATCACACTAGACAGCAACACAACCATATGTACTTCTTAGTCTGTAGTTTCCATTAGATGAAAAGCAATTGAGTCCTGGAGATGCATCTGTTTCTGTGTATAACTTAATTTCTGGACCTCAAAACCTTAGGAACAAGCCTAACCTGTGGTATTTAATTTTTCTGGTCTAAAGTTCCTTGGACTTATTAAAATACTATTAACCTTGTTATTCTCCAGTTTCTCCTTACTGCTCCATGGGTCATATTTCATAATAAAGGTTTAATGAGATAAACTCCTTAGAATGGATGCTCAAAATCTTATCTTCCTTAAATCTCTTGACACTTATTTAAAATGTGCTAGAAACTTCACTGGAGACAACAGATAAAAGAAAAAAACAGGGGAAAAACATCTGAGAGACCCTTTCACTGCACTGTGGTAAGGGGACTACAGGCCATCAGAGAAGACGGACTGGCTATGCCCTCCACCTGTAAGTGGCATGAAGGTTCTTGCTTCTACGGTGACGCGCAGCATAAATGAAGCAGCAGTGCCTACTACAGAAGCAGACCGCATCAAGTTGCATCCCCAGAACTGCAGTAACTAAAATCCTTACTGATGAGTGACTCATTACCTGCCCCTCCCCTCAGGGCGTCTGTGGACAATTCACTGCAGATCTGCAGTCTTCAATGTCTGTGTTACCAATGCCATGGCAACAGACACCGTTCAAGGTCACAATGGTCTTCCTTCCTACCAAACTTCCTACGTCTTACCTGCTGTGAGGGCTTTTCAACCTCAGCTGGTTTGGAGTTTTTCCATCTCTTATTAAGAATTTAACAGGTTTTTTTTTCTCTTTTTCACAAATTTCTGCTATGCAGACAGCATGCGAATTGTGGACAGACAACACTTAGAAATATTGTTCCTTTAAAATTTAAATTTATTTTATATGCATTTGTGTGAAGGTGTCAGATCTCCTGGAACTGGAGCTACAGACAGTTGTGAGCTACCATGTGGGTGCTGGGAATTGAACCACGGTCCTCAGGAAAAACAGCTAGTGCTCTCAATCACTGAGCCATCTCTCCAGTCCACTACTGTTCCTTTTAACAAGGTTTTTGTTTTTACATCATAGATAAGAGTATTTTACTTCTATCTATATAACTTGATATATAGCTAGACATAGGACGCACCTTCTGTGAGCTGCAGGGAGGACTGAACTAGGAGCCGAAGTGACAGCCAGTAGGTCTGCTTTAACTCAATAAGATATTTTACTGGCCTCAAGCACAGTCACGAAACGTGAGTACAAACAACATGCATATATTTAAATCCATAGAAATAACTCCTAACTTTAACCATTGGAAAGAAATTTAAACCTTATTATTACGGTCATTAAAAACAGTTCAGTCCTTCATTTTGCCTTACCTGAACTGAATTTAGGACATCATGACCACAATTAAACATCAGTGTCATCTGGACGAGCGTTGGCTACTACGACGTGATTGGCCCGAGACCAGAAAGCAATGCCCTCACCTGAACGTTGTCATAGAAGAGAACGTCGGGCACTTTCATCTTCTCCTGGGCATTGTACACTGGGGCGATGACGGCGCCGATCCTCAGAGAGCCGGACACTATCTCACCTGGACATTTTGTACAGGGCAGAGGATTAGTCACAGCAATGCCTGCGAATACCCAGAGAGGTCTAGTCTGGCCAACCTTGCTGCCAGGCAGCTTCCGGATTTTAATTAAACAGCTGAAGAATAAACTAAAACACTTGCTCTCCAGTTTATATTGCAGACCCAATACAAGTCCACGAACGGAAAGAGCAAGAGGGTGGCAGTGAACCAACTCTCACAGCTGCCTGCTGAGATCACATGACAGCAGGCCCAACAGCATCCACTGGGGCTCAGTTCACAGAACACGGCCTTGGTGGAGGCCTTTATGATCATTCTGCTCACACAATCCACGTTTACTGATAACATTTCAACTACAACGGGGACACACTAGGAGAAAGCAGGATGCTGGTTTCCCAGAAGTCTCACAGGGTGCTTCTGCTAGAGTAAGCCTGCCAAGGCTGTTAGCCTTGTAGGCTTAAAGCCTGTTTCACCATCGTGACTAAGGGCAAATATAATTTCAGGAGAACATAAACTTGTATTCTGATAAAAAGCTAGAACTGGCAAGTATGGCAGTGCAGTACAGGTGCAGCTCTCACTAAGACCACGCTACACTGACGGCCACCACGTCACCTGGAGGGAGACCTGCCCTTATGAGGCTGTTCTGTGAGCTTGGGCTCGTGACCAGGAGAGGGACTTAAATGCGAGCCCCACAAGATGAATGGAAGCAGTCAAGTGAACAATCTTCTCATTCAGGTCCCTGATCCCCTACAGGAAGCCAAGACAGACACTGCTGGTGCTGACCTTTCCCAGACCAAGCAATCCACCACCCCGATGACATAGCCTCTCTGTTTATGCTACCAACTCTGCGCAAATCTCAGAGTTAGTCTGTCTGAGTGGTCTCTGCTCATCTGTTCGGATCTATCAGTATCAAATTTATAATTTTATTCTTAAAAACAGGCTTAAAAAACATTCTTAAAAAAATTTCCTTAATAGTAAATCCTTAGTTCAGTGACTAAAACACCTATCACAGGTACAGCCACTGCGGTCCTGTTGGAGAGCGGTTGCACGTGTGCTTTCAGAAGACAAGTACATTAACAACGGAATTTTTTCCTGTGCTCTAAGAACAGCAAACTTTCAGAGTGCACAGTCTTCCCCCACTTCAAGCTTCTCCTCATGGCTCTGCAGAAGAGAGGTGGAGGTGGCAGAGCGGCTGACCGGAGGGACTGGAAGAGGAGGGCATACAGCCGGCTCCCTAGTCTGTCGCCCTAGAAAATGCTCCCTGGTGGTCCTCGAAATACAATGCTGTACAAAGAAAACAGAATTCTAAACTGTATGGTGAAAACATTTGGGAAGACATATTTGTCAAAATTAGACAAGTTGATTCCATTAGTGTCAAACTGACTCTTGGCGGGGAGGGCGGCCCCCTCTGAAGGAAGCGATACCAAAAGTTCAGTTGTGGAATGGCCTTCAGACTGCTTTTTAAGGAAAGACGTAGACTGACTTCATCAGTGCAATACACAAAAGAAAAGAATTTTATTGACACTAATAACACCAAATGTTTGACTGTCGCTATGTCACCCGAATCTAGCCGATACTTACACTTGTAGCTCTCCAGCTCCGGCTCCAGGCTGTCGCCAGGGCTTATGTCTATCGCAGCGTCTGCCAGGTTCTTCTCCAGCGCTGACCTAGCGAGGCTCGGTAAGAACCTAGTGAGGGGGATGGCAGTGCTCTGATTAATTCAGTGTTTTCTTTCGTTTTTATATAACTTTTAACACACATACTTCATTAGCTACAACCGAGGAGAAACCGTGTACCTATGAAATATAATGCATAAAATTTTAGTATAAACAAAGTTTGTGTAAAGCACATGCTTGTGCAATCTTTAATAACTAAGCTTATTTGTAATTAGCTATATTCATTAACGTACATTTTTCAGATTATGATGAAATCATCTCTTTCATAAATGGATTTTATATACCTCATATTTCTTGTTTGTTGTATAAGTGGCATATCAAATTTTTAACTAAAACAGCAACATTTTAGCCTACTCTAAGTTGGCAATCACAAATTTAAATCAGAAATGGTTTAATGAAGTTTTTCTTATTTTCTAACACAAATTCCTGAATGAAAGATTATCTGGTTTTGTTTCCTTCCATTAAGAAATCTCTCTGTACCTATTTTATAAATATGTTGTTAAAATAACAATCTGGGAAGAGACAGAGTCTTCAACTACAAAGACACCATAAGCCTCATGGCTAGGAACAGTTTCCTACGCAATGTAATGTTTACACTGTATGACCACAACGAACCCACAGAAAGGATCTTCAGTCAGTGATTGCCTGCGCTGTGCTAGTGTAAAGCCATGGTTGGATGCTCCGATGTCTCAAATAAACCATCTGCATTCAGGTTCACACAGTACTAAGCTTTGTGGATGGTTCCCTCCCCTTGAGAACCCCTAGTAGTAGTAGAAGGGTGGCGTGAGCCAGGAGGCATGTGAATGAAGGGTGTCAGACACTGGATATTATTCCCTGTGCCCATAAGATTCTGAGCCGCAGACCTGACCCTGTCTACCCACTGCCTCCTCTGGGTCCCACAAGAGCACTAGGAGGTGTATGCACCTCTAGGCTGTGTCTCTGCAGGCCAGCGCAGTTCTGACGTCACTCTAGGCTGTGTCTCTGCAGGCCAGTGCAGTTCTGACATCACTGTTTTGTTGCTCGAAACCAGGCCCCCACCTTATCTCCCAAACCTCACTGTGTTTGAGTCCAGTTTCTTGAGTCTTTGAATCCTGGCATCATTCCCAACCTTCCTATCATAGTTGTTCCCAAGTCTGGGGATATTAGGGCTTTGTAGGCATTTCTACCATCCCATTAGGTCACCTGGACTGATATCAACCGCACAAAGTTTTGACTTGTCTACTAACTATTCTTGGCACCCCTGACCTCTACATAGCCTACCCACAAATCTCAGGTTGGCCCTATATTGGAACATTTCTGGCCTTCTGCCTAAAGCCTAGAAGAGAAAAGATACAGGAAAGACCAGATGAGGAGGCATATTGCAGCAACCCCACGAAAGGGAAGGCTTAGGTGGTAGGGTGGCAATTAGAGCTAATCAGAGCTTCATAATGGATATCAAGGCGTCTACTCAGAATGTATAATGAATTAATTAGTACTTGTGACTAGAATTCTTAAGTTTACAAACAGTACTAGATGACTTAAGATAATATGGTCTATCTGATAAATATAGCTTGTAATATGTGGTTATTTATTGTATGTAAAAGTTATTAATACAGTTTCAAAGCTTGAAAGTATTTAGTTTAGGCAGTTCTAAAAATAAAATTCAGTATGCAAATGCATTTAAATGCAATTGTTAATATCTAGTAAACTTACAGTTAAATGAACTGAGAGAAAAGTCTGAAGAAGTTTAGGTATTTTTAATCACATTCTTAAAGAATGGAATCGGCTTTTAAATTCAAGCAGTCACTAGACAGTCAGTCTCTACAAGCAAAACAGTTCCTGAGGACAATAAAAAAATCGTGTCAATAACTGTTAAACACTGGTATGAAAACTTATCAGATTTGTGGATTTTAGAATTAATTATGTAACAGTTAACAAAGTGAAATCTTACACACATACTATTAACTTTATACTTTTTAGTATCTTTAAGAAATGCATGTAACTCACTTTTGGGTGGTAGGAATAATTTCTTCATGACTTCACTTTCCAGGACCGCTAATCTTTACTTCTGATTAGATTCTTATAGCTCTTTCCAAAATCTTATCACTAAAGAATCAATTCCTCAAAATTTTTTTTAGAAGCGCGTAAGTCAATATAACATAAAATAAAGAACACAGTAGAACTCTTACAGCGCCCTTTAGTCCCTCTCTAAAAGAGGAACTTTTAGGATTCAGATGAACGGGTGTGGAGTATCTAGAAAAGGAAGGCTGCAGCCCTGGAGTTATTCGTAGAGCAGAAGGGAAGGGTAGGAGTGGAGCCTGAAATTCTCAATAAAATTAGTTCCTTTTCATTGCCTCAACATGAAAAGAGGTTATTAAAAAGAAAAAGAATGAACCAATAGTCTTTTTTGCCTTTCCTGCTTCTATGTTACTCTGAGGCTGGCAGGAAGACGCCGACTGCAGCTGTCGTAAAGTCAACAGACGATGCCTGAGCGAGAGGCTGCTGAGTGTTGGCTTCCACTCCCGCGGATCTCGAGTGGATGACAAGGCAAACCTTTACTGCGGCCCTTCCATAACAACACTACTTAAGAACGCAAACAGTAAGTACTTTAAAACTCTGGAGTATGTCAACATTCCAGAAAACTTCAGAGAATATTTAAAAAAAAATAAGTATAGAATGGTAACCAGTCTTATTTCAAGTTCGACTTCCCTAACTAATAAAGCGGTCAGCATCTCCCCAAGTGTTAACCGGATAATGGAATCGCTCATTCTCTGCATCCACGCCTATCCGAACCTTGCCCAGCTGGGACGGACTCTTCCTTTCGAGCCTGCAGGCTCTGGGTGTGAGTCCATCTCTGGTCACCAACTCTCTCAGACATGCTCCCAGGTGGTGGCTTTTAACTTTCACGGTAGTTACAGTCCGTAACTACATATCCAGAGTTTACGTTTTTATAAAACAAGGAAGGGGTTAATCTTAACCCTTTGTTGGCGTGTCATCTATTTCTACATTAAAAATGATACTTTTCACATAGACTAAGCTCCACAAGTCTCCCTGGAGCAACACGGTTACGAGGAACGCCACGACACGACAGACAGTATCCTCCTGCGCAGACATAGACCTCCCTCACATCTTCCTTAGCTACTTTTGGAGCTTTCTATTTCCGTGCCTACTCGAGAGTGACTTCTCCAGCTCATTGTACTGTGGGATTCTGACTGCACACGCAGACTGGGAGGAGTGCATTTTCTAGCAGTCAATCTCCTCTTCTGTGCAGGCCCAAGGACAGCTTCCCTCTGATGGCCATCAATAGATTGATTCTGCCTTCCACAGAAGGACTGCATGTATGATTTAATTGACTCACAGTTGCAAAAGCACAAGAATGTCATCGATCTGAGCACACAAAGAACTTCATTAGACCGTTGGCTCTAGTAACTTACATGATTGCCTCTTGGATACTTTTACTATAACCAATCATGTTATCTTGGGTACTGGAAGAAAATGTGGAAGATAATATATTCATTTTCTCCTAATGTTTAAGGAAATATGCCAAATATTTTACCAGGAGAAATCTTTGCTGCTTAAATTCGCAGCAGTCCTTATCAGGCTGAAGAACTCTGTGTTTATCCATGGTTTACTAAGAATATTCCTGGTTCACTAAAAGTTCGGTTATGGCTGGGAAATTAGGTTTCATCAAATCTTTTTTTCTCACTTATATGACAGTAACTTAAAAATAGGACATCTAATCCTTCTGGAATTTGCTGATGCTGTTCTCAAGTCATCAGTCTGATCCTTGCTCCCTTGTAGGCTTTTCCTCTGGAAACGTTTAGCACTGTCCCTGTGTCTGAGTGTTACTGTCAGACCATGGGAATTTGTTTTACTTTGCCCCATTCGTGAACAGACACATTTAAACACATAAACTCATACTTAACAGTTCTAGAACACTCTTGGCTGGAATTTGCTGGAATAATTCCCATCTCTTTTTCTTTCAGGAGATTGGGGTGTAGTTTAGCAAGCACAGGATGTTGGGCTCAATCCCCCGCAAAACCCACAGAAGTCCCATCAGGCAGATGTCAGTCTTTCTCATTGTATCTTTCCTTGCTGCAGCCCTGCATGGTTGGATCTTTGGTGCCAGCTTCCATCACTGCGGCGCTCCTACAACTCTATCCTGACTGCTGTCAGCCCAGGTTTCTTTTATTTCAAAACTTTGATTTCAATTTTTTTTTGTTCAGTTTTTCTTTCAAATTCACCAACTCCTGGTTTCCTTTATCCTACTTTTAAACTTTCCTAACATTTACACCTTCTGAAGGATACCCATTAGGTAATTTCAAATGCTCTGCTTTGAATTCCTGGAGTTCTATTTCTGAATGTCCTATCTGTCAAATCTCCTACATATTTGTTTCTTTCTCAAGAATAGTGTAACTTAAGAAAATCATTATTATGTCTAGGTGTTTTGCCTGCTTATTATGTCTGTGCACCACTGTTTGACTAGTGTCCAGAGAGGCCAGACGAGGGAGGTAGATCTGTTGGAACTAGACTTATAGATGGTGGCGAGCCAACATATGGGTACTGGGAATTGAACCCAGGCCTTAAGCAAGAGCAACCATTGCTCTTAATTGCTGCGTCATCTGTCCAACACCTAGCTTATCAAATATTGTGACCTTATCCTCAGATGAACTGTTTAATATTTTGGGTAGTTAAACGATTGATACATAGCAGGCTTTAGGGTTGCTATTCTATGAAAGCCTATCGGTAGTTCAAAACTCTGAATGAGTTAACTAAACTTGTACCCTGTGGTTACTACCCTAGCTGTGTCCCTATAGGCACTCCTACTTGCTCCAGGCAACAGAGAGCACTTGTATTTCGTACAGAAGACTCTTTCCCAACCAAGGTTCCAGAGAGATGGCAAGTTTTCTCAGTTTTTCTCTGGTCACATGAGCAGAAACACTTTAGTTAACAAGGCAGCCAACGTGTCTACTTTACTTTCCATGGAAGGGGCCCTGCTGAAGGTCCGCTATCTCATGACCATCCAGACCCACAGATCCTGCTTAAATAGACATTGAAATCTAGCAGTAAGCCTATCCTATTTCAAAGTCTTCTCGGCAGCTAGTGCATCAGTCATTTCTTACTATGGTTTTACTTTCTTTCATTTTATTTTTAATATCAGATCTTCTGATATAAAATGTCTGCCTATACAATTTCTTAAAGTGCATGATTTAATCATTTTAATTATGTTCATAGTTGTGCAAGCACTATCTCAATCAATTTGAGAACATTTTGCTAGTTCAAAGGCACTCTATTTCCCAGAACCCCGAGCTGTAGAAAATTATGCTATGTTTTGTTCTACTCTCAACCGTTTACATTTTCAATGTATTTTCACTTTATGTGTTTTACTACTGAATCATATCCTATTGAATGAATGCCTCACACTTAATTAATGCTCATCTATTCAGCAGTCAATGGACTTTTGGGTTATTTTCAACTTTACCTTTCCACATTCTTACAACTTGAGGCTGTTTGATATTTATTCTCCTGACTTTGATTCTTCTTCATTTATTAGATTAATTTTTATTTCTTGATGTACTACTAGTTTCTTAAGAAGATCCAGAAGCTGGCTCAATGGGCAGCATTATTTTACAGGCTGTGGTGACTGTTGCATTCTAACATACCCACCATGTTCTACTCCCTTAATCTTCTGCATTGCCTGCTTTGCTGAGTACCATGTGCCTGCATCTCTGCTCTCAGACCTATAAACAAAATATGCTCTAGGTAAAGGCAATAATTGTCTGTACTTTCTGCACCTTATGACTTTAAAATATGCAGTTGATGCTTTTTTGCATCAAAACTTGTTTATATCGCTAATATTTTCTGTTTAAAACACAAGAATGGGATCTCTTATAACTATGAGCTATTCAAGGAATTATGCTGCAGACAGGCTTAGCTCAGCTGGATGCACTGCAGGGAGAGAAAAGTCCGGTCACAGCACAAGGTGTTTACAAGAAAGGCTGTCTAGTACACTGAAGTGTTACAAAAGACAATTACAAATTTTCTAAACCAAATCAGAGTCTCCTTTTAATTTTTATCAAGGAATGAGTGGATGATAAGCATAACTAATATGATTAAAATAATCTTATCAAAGAAATGAAAATAGTGGATTAAAGTATATAAGAATAATCTAAGAGAAAACTCTCTATGCCTGTTGAGAACTGTTACTAATCTTTTCTTATTAATTTTTGTTTTTCGAGACAGGGTTTCTCTGTGTAGCCCTGGCTGTCCTAGAACTCCCTCTGTAGACCAGGCTGACCTTGAACCCAGAGATCCTACCACCCTAGTGCTGGGATTAAAGAGCATGTAACACCACATCGGCTTAGAGAATATAGTCTCTTTAAAATTTTGTTTATCTTATGTATATGGTTGATTTTGCCTGCCTGTATTGTCTGTGTACCATATGTGTACCTGGTGCCCAAGGAAGCCAGAAGAAAACACTAGATCCCCCACGAGTAGAGTTACAGACAGCTGTGAGCTGTGATGTGGTTGCTGGGACCTGAACCTGGTTCTTCTGCAAGAACATCTAGTGCCCTTAATCACTCCTGAGCTATCTCTCTGGCCCTTATTAATATTTTAAAATAACTTCACACAAACATGATTTTGTGAGAAAATTCTGCAAGCCAATTTTTAATAAACACTTCCCAATTGGTATGTAAACTATTAGTATACACTGAAAACGTGTTACTTTTATTAAATTTAGCTATAGAATCAGTATTATCAAGACAAAAAGTTCCAGAACAAATTTGGGAAGCAGCAACACAACACTTAGAGAACCTGGCGCAGAAGACCCACGAATGAGCATGCAATCTCAAACGCAGTATTTACTACTGTATGATCCAAGAAGAGACTAAAACTGTTTGCCCATTTATAAAAATACTTGTGAAATGTATTCAATTCATTCTAATTTTGTTTTGGCACTAGTGACTGAACTCAGGGCATGCTCGACCACTAAGGTATCTTAAAACTTCCTTTATGCCTATGTGAATGTATTATATGAAGTCTATTCTAGTAACAGAGCCAGACTGAAACATTATGTGGTTAATACACTACTTTTAACAGACTGTGGACAGAGACTGTCACTTCAGCTGATGGGACCATTCTAGAAGAGGGTCAGAGACTTGAACTGTGGCAAAAGGCGAATATGGTTACCTGGAAAGGCAGGCTTTCGTAATGGCATCATGAAGATTTTCGTTGGGGTACTGCGACAGCCGTCGAGCAATCCGCAGCAGCTGCCGGGTGGAAAGTGATGCTGCCAGGGACTGTGCCTAGGAAAAGGCACAGACAGTCTGCTAAGAGCCTCACTTCAGCAGGTTACTGCCCCACAGATGGATGTCACAGTACAATTCACTATTCCTGAGGGACAAGGCCAAACTTACATGCAAGAAATGAGTTATGAATAAAAATGAACAGAATCTAACTTACACTTGAAATAGCATTCAGGATAGTTTTACTACTCTACAGAAGGTGTTTATCAATTAAGTTCAATTGCAGTCTTTCAGTGGGGTGGGCGGCAAGGTGGGAAGGCTGTTCTAAACACAGGTTACACCTGCCTCACAAACATCTCTTACGTCAATCAGCTATTCTGGCTTTTCTTCTTCACACAGCTGACTTGTTAAGATATTCTGAAAATGCTTAGAGCTCTAAGCAAATCTGTGGTTTCTGAAACAGAAGAAAGGAATTGTGGACAGTGTAGGTTGCTGACCACAAAGATGCCAACTGGTTTACCACCTCAGTAGCACATGGCTGTTGGAGCCCTTAATACTGTTGCAATAATTTCGTTATCCTCACTTGCCCCAAATTTCACTACTGCAGTGGCTAATACAGGGCCAAGGCCCTGGTAAGCACTTCATGACTACCCGTCGACTTGAGCGTGAAATTCTCTTGGCAGGCAGCACAGTAAGACATTACTGCTCACTGGCTTCACACTTAGACAAGTCAGATTCTCATTAGGCATGTGATGTTGACTAATGACTTCAGTTCTCAAGACTGTTTCCTCATCTTTAAGATGACACTAACAGCATCGTCCCCTAGGATTAAATTCTAAAATGGTTCTACAGCAATTAGCACAGGCCAGAAAAACAGGGCTGCCTCCAGAATGATAGAGATAATAGGAGGCCCAACAAATGCCAGAGATTATGCGGGTGCCCCAGAAATGGCAGAGAAGATGGGGGTGCCCCACAAATGGCAGAGATGATGGGGGTGCCCCACAAATGACAGAGATAAGGATGGCCCAGAAATAACAGAGATAAGGATGCCCAACAAATGATAGATGAGCCAGACTGGCCTCCTCACAGCAAAAGCAGCCAGACACATTCACAAAGAGGCATTGACATAATTTTAGTGAATTAGATTATTATAGTAATCTAATAATAATCAGATTACTGACCTAGTTCACGGCTCAGATCAACAGCATGGTTTAACTAAGCCAGTGGAACGAAACCCATCTGAAGCTATTTGACCTGAGGGGGCACTGCAGGCCAGAGTGAAATGTTACAAGGGGTGATGAAGGCAGCAAAGTGACCCTAGCACCTTGGGGACAAGAGGAAGAACTGGATTAAGGGGCTCAAAATAGACAAGGGAAATTGTCCAAGATATGCTTGCATGAAGGAGCATCCATGATCCACTGTCAAGCATGTCACAGCTCTATGACACGTGGGTCTGCTGCCACTAGTGTCATGTTTCAGTGACATATGACTTAACACGCCCTTTTGGGACCAGGTCAGGAACATGACCAAAGTCTCCAATATTTAAACAAATTTCAACAAACTCACTTACACACAAACATTTGATGAATCCTGAATACTTGTTTTCAATAAATGTGCATTCTAGACATAGAGAATATTTAAATATAAATAACCTTACACTTCAATTAAAAATAACACGTGCTTTAGTGCTAAAATAAATCAAAAGAAAAACACACTGACAAACGATACCAGGGCTTAAAGTAGTCCTGAGCTGTCAGCCTGACTCTACCATGCCACCTTTCAGACGGCTTGCTCTCAAATAACTGTGGATCACAACTGACTCCATGAATGGCGTGAGGCCTCATTTCTAATGGCAGCAGCAGTGTTATGTGCAGAACAGTGTGTGAGCTTTACCAAAACAACACTTCTCTAAGGCCTGACCTGACTGTCACTAGTGTGGGAAAGAGGGCTAGAGACAACTGAGACCAGAAAGAGGCACTGCTTCAATAGTGTCCCTCAAAAAGACCTACTACAGGATGCCTATGACACCAAGATGGGAAAGAAAAGTGGCAGCAAATGACCTCAATCCTTGCTAAGTGGCAAACAATGAAGAAGAAAGGACTGTGGATAAACATTTACTACTATTCCAGAAAGCAGAGGATTCAGGAATTCCCATCCGTAATCTCGCAGATTATAAAAAGTTCCTATTTTAACCACACATCTCTGACAAATGGACCCCAACATGACTCTTCCAACAGTCATAGTAAACTAAGGGAACTTCCTAGGATCCAGCATCACAGTCTTGTAAGCTAATGCTATGTGGGCTTCCCACCTCACCTCAGGCACCCTGACGTCTCCTTACAGGCTCCAAAAAGAGTAATTCCTTCACTGGACAGCACTGACTTCTTTACAACAACAAAACTGCTTAAAACACCAGAACTGTTTCTGTTGAGCCATGTCAGTGGTGAATAAATCACTCAGTAACTCCTGCTCTTGGACTTTCAATTAAAAATTCAGCATGTACTTTAATTTTAAAAGTCCTAGTGTATTTAACATTGCATTATCAAATTTCTAACTGCAACTTTATCTCGCAGAAAGAAGAGTGAGAATGTGAAGTACATTCCCTTGGTTACCATGGTTATGCAAGTTAAGAGCACACTCAAAGAGTTTTCATGTTAGCACAATTATTAGTACCTCAACTGCTTAAAATTACAAAAGATCTCATAAGAAATGAAAATAACATTTCTTCTCAAAGAATTACTTTTCTTATTAAAAAAAAAGTAACACTACCAGGAAAGAAGCACCTGGAGAGGATATCTTAATATATTAGTAATTAATTAATTTTCCATTCATTCCTCAAGGATTTTAGTATCTATTATCTGTCAGGATCCAGGTTAGGAGTCAGAGGAGACTGAACAAGCTTGGGGAATTGAAGTTCTAATTGAAGAGCTAAAAATAAGCTTCAAGGTAACTGTGATCAGTCAGTGTCCTGGGTATTTGCTAGGGTCACAAAAGCAGACCATGAGGCACAAGTAACTTCTGCTTAGGGGACTGAGATTGTAATCTAGCAGAATAAGGGCTCAGAAGAACACATTAAAGGAGAGGAAGCACATTCCAGGCATTTCTAAAGCAGACATTTTAATGGGTGCTAGAGTTAAAACAGCACCAAGCTAAGTGTAGGCAGAGCTGAGGGGCTTCGGCTACAGCTGAGGCAATGGGACTGGCAGAACAGCCGAGAAACACTTGGTGTGCTGTCCTCAGTCTACAGACAAAGGCAATGGATGCCTTAACCAGTGTGCAGAACAGGAGGTTCTCTGGAAATGAACCGGCAAAGACCACTCCAAGGACAACATGGTACTCGCTTTTTCAGTCTTCTCACAGGTCTTTGCTGACTACCGGCTGTACTGCAAGCAAAGAAACACCCAAGGGCAGAGCACAAAGCGACTATGGCATGTCTGTGGTGACCACAGTAATAAGCTCTATGGAGACCTGAGGCAGGGGTAAGATGACAATGACATGGCAAGGAAGTCGCCTCTGAATCACAGGGATCTGGAAAAGCTGGCTGGAAATGTGACATCTGAGCAAACTAAGGGGGCAAGGGAACAAACCTACACCCACTGAGGTGAGGAAAACCCAGATGTCAACTTCTCAAGGCAGGCACTAATGTGTTCAAGAACAGGAAAGGCTGCTTGCTAGCTAGCTTTCACGGGGCCAGAAAGTACTTTGAAGATTGAGAGGGAAGAAAAAAGCATTCGATGGTCTTACCCAGCTGTGAACTGAAAACCACAATGCCCAGCCCGGTGAGGTCATGCAGTGAGGCAATAGAGGCATGGCTATTATGGATACCACAGCACTGTGACTAGACACAAGGCCTGCTCCACAGGAGGGAGCTCAGACCTGGTACTGCATAGCTGGCAGAGTTTGGGGCTGTGGAAGTCACAGGCCCTACTACTACTGTTTGGTTAAAAGGGCATAATGTTAATCTAGCTTCCAAATATTTGTTCATATGTCCAGTGACTAGTGCAAGCCTTACCTCTACTCAGAGATACTTCTTCATGTAGTAGATAGTAGTTAGTTTAGAAATTAAAAACCGTTCAAAAGGTCGAGAATAAGTAACTGGGAGTGCTCAGCCCTAAATGAGATCCCTCCTCTCACACACATATACACATGCACACACACTCTCACACATACACACACACACTCTCTCTCATACACTCATACACACACACACACACACACACACGCACACTCCAGTGGATGGTATTCAACAACCATGTGCACATGGTCAGCACTAATTGGACTCAGTGTGTGATAAAGGAGGGTGATGGGAAGAGGAAGAAAAGAAAATAATGATAATGACATGAAGTTGGAATGGGGACTGGCGGTACAGGAAGAGCTAGAGGTGGTAGCTGGGAGGAGTGAGGGAGATATAATCTAAATACATGGTATTTGTATAAAAATTACTAAAGAATAAATTTTAAAACTTAGGAAAAGCAAAGAAAATAACAAAGCTGAAGAGTGATGAGGAAAGATGAGATGAGGTCCTAGAGTCAACTAGCAGGAGAACTGTGGCGACAGGGAAAATCACCCATGTCCAACACACACACACACACACACACGCACGCACGCACGCACGCACGCACGCACGCAGGCACGCACGCAGGCACGCACGCACGCACGCACGCAGGCAGGCAGGCAGGCACATGCACAAACTAATTGCTTTAGCTTATGAATGTTACTTTCCATGGGTCAGTTGTCTTTGCAGATGAGATTAAGAATTTCTGTAAGGGCCAGGTGGGAGTAGCACACGCCTTAATCCCAGCACCTGAGAGGCTGAGACAGGTAGGTGGATCCCTTGTGAGTTTGAGGCCAGTCTGGTCTATAGAGCAAGTTCCAGGACAGGCTCCAAAGCTATAGACAAACCCTACCTTGAAATGCCCCCCACCACAAAAAAGCAAAAAAGAATTTCTAAAAAGAGGACATTATCTTGGATTAATTCGATGGCCCCTAAATGTAATCTTATATATCTGTAAGAGGGGACAGAAGAAAATTCACAGAAACACCAGGGGTGATGGGAATATACAGGACGGGTACCATGGGACCCTAAGTCAAAGAATGCAGGTAGAAATCACCCCAAGTTAGAAGGAACAAAGAACAGAGTCTCCCTAGAGCCCCCCAGGAGTCCAGGTCTGCACTTCCACATCGGCTCAGTGATGCTGACTTCAAAATTCTACAGTTCAGATTAAACATTTCATTAAGCCATGATTTGTTAAAAATAATAGTGGTAATTTGTTAAGCTTCTGCAGAAAGCTAACAGTAAGCCATGCAGAGTGAGAATGGCTGGTGAAGGGTCAATAAATGAAAGTAATATTCCAGGTCCAACATCTGGAAAGTGGATATAAGAACAATTGTGGGCTGCAGGTAACAGCAGATTCAACCTCATGGGGCTAACTGGAGAGAGTAGCCTGCTGCCAGAGCAGTGGTGATGTCAAGGCTTCGGCTTTAGGCCGTTCAGTAGATGATTATCAGTCAGCAATGAGATCGGGAACAAGTTTAAGCATAGTTATTTAGGAGACAGATAGATATGCTGAGTTTATAATGATCCCGAAGTAGCCAGTTCAACAGTCAAAGAAGTTAGTATTCAGCCGGGCAGTGGTGACGCCTTTGATCCCAGCACTTGGGAGGCAGAGGCAGGCGGATCTCTGTGAGTTCGAGGCCAGCCTGGTCTACAAGAGCTAGTTCCAGGACAGGCTCCAAAGCTACAGAGAAACCCTGTCTCAAAAAAAAAAAAACAAAACAATAATAATAATATTATAATAATAATAATATAATAAGTTGGTATTCATTAAGCAGCTATTAAGTGGATATTTTAAAACATTTGCGCTTGTTTAATTATTGCACCCTTCTTATGAAGAAGATGATTGTATTCACATTTTACAGATAAAAGCAAAGAGAGAATTACTGCCCTTGGGTGAACAAGATGGCTCTTTGCAGTAGATAAAGCTGCCTTGCTGCCAAGTCTGACAACCCGAAGGCTATCCGTGGAACCCACATGATGGGAGAGAAATGGATTCCCATAAATTGTCCTCTGACCCCCCCCCCCCCCCCTTTTTTTTTTATAGAGAATGACTGTCTTTCTCCTGAAATGGAAGGCCAATCTATTAGCAAAGATACAGTAGAAGCTGAAGATAAAGGCATAGGCAATAGTTTAAAGCCAGAACTAGAAAAATAGAGGCTGCTCCTCTGCACATAGGATGGAGGGACAAAGCAGAGCTCAAGGGCCCCTCTGAAGAAAGTCATTATCCGTGGCTGAGCCAGGAAGAGTTCCAACCGTGCTCGAGGCCCTGACAACAGGGTTACACTAAGCACAAGGCAAAGCACAGCATGTGGGAGAAAAGCAGCAGCTAAAACCAGAGCAGGTGATCAGCAGAAGACGTGCAGGGCAAGCCCAGACTTACTGTCGGATCCTGGGTCTCCCTGAGTTTGTGTGTGACTGACAGCAGTTTCTCCAAAGCGTCCTGAGGTACATTTGGGACCTATTTCATGAGAGGAGTAAGGAAAGACAGGGAGAGATGAGGGCAATTCAGCAAAGAATTCTAGAAGCTTGTTTTAACAAAGTCCCTGAGTACTGGATTCATGTTGCAGTCATGAATGAAGTTGCTACTTCATCTTCTTAGCAAATACCTGAGGCCCGACATTCTTTTACACATCCAGGCAAATAAAACCAAGGCTAGAACCAAATCTTTTCTCGGCATGCAGCAAGACCTCAGGCAGGACACTGGCGTCTGGCACACCAGCGAACACTAGCCCCTGCTCTGTGAGCAACACAATTCTTCAGATCCAAGTGAGGCATTTTCTTATGAACCCCAAACTAATACAGTGAAATGCCAATTTATACTAGTTACCTAATTATTGGTGTGATTTCAGGCATATATTATATGATATGAATACATCTGACTACGACGTGGCTAAAGGACTACAGGACTCCTGTGTACAAAGTGGATGCTCAGGTTGTCTCAAAGACTTTTTAAACAAATACTTGTTAGATGCGGTGCCTTAGGCTCTAATTTCTGCACTTGGGAGGCTGAGGCAGAAGGAATGTCAATAGTTCAAGTCCTGTATGGTCTACAGAGTGACACCCAGTACAAAATTAAAAATAAAACCCATTTGTTGGTTATGATCAACTCAATAAACTCGGAAGAACATCTGCACAAATACACATTTCTTTTAGTTATAATAAAATTTAATGCATATAAAAATTTATAATTGTGAAATTTTTTTATTTAAGCAATGTTAACTAATATTTCAATTTAACAGAATAAAAAAGAGATATTAGTGGCATGATGTAACCAAATGTGATACTGGGCTAAGGTGGACACTGAAATCATGGCACTCACAGAAACTATGGAGCCTCAGTGACCAGTCAGGAAACTGTAGGACTACAGTCCTCAGGGATCGAGGCAGCTTCAAACGAGAGCAGCAGGGACACCAGCCGAGAACAGGCCCGACTCTTACCATTTCCTGTATCACCTGGATTTCTTCAGTTTTCACAAGCGGCTTCATGCGATGGAAAAAGAACATAGTTAAGAATTCCGGTCCCAGCCACTGCTGCGTGGCGCTTCCAACAACGGGGGGCTCTGCCAGAGCGATGATTCTGAAGGAGGGGTGGATAGGGAAAATGGATCTAGAGCAGGGAGGGAGAACACAAAATGTAACCATTCGCAATAGAAACTGGGTCATGAGACACGAATCTCAGCAATAAGATGGCCATTCTATTAATAAAGACAAAGTTGTTATCCAAAGAATAGACTTTGGGCTGGGCAGTGGTGGTGCACAGCTTTAATCCCAGCACTTGGGAGGCAGAAGCAGATAGATTTCTGTGAGTCTGAGGCTAGTCTGGGCTACAGAGTGAGTTCCAGGACAGCTAGGGGTACTAAGAGAAACCCTATCTCAAAAAATTACAAAAACTGCCAGGCGGTGGTGGCGCACGCCTTTAATCCCAGCACTCGGGAGGCAGAGGCAGGCGGATCTCTGAGTTCGAGACCAGCCTGGTCTACAAGAGCTAGTTCCAGTACAGGCTCTAGAAACTACAGGGAAACCCTGTCTCGAAAAACCAAAAAAAAAAAAAAAAAAAACAAAAACTATAACAACAACAACAAACAGCCCAAGACTTAAAAGTAAGAGACTGGAATTAAGAGTAAGAGAATGAAAAAAAAAATCACTGATCAAAGTACAACACGTGCTTATGAAACCAGCCCTCCCACAACCACTGCTTTGATGTGTTCTCATTTCTGTAATGCGTTAGCTCTGAAATCCCATGAAATGAAATCACACCAAGTTCATACCCATTACATAGAGCCTGCTTGTTTATGTAGTCATCCTAGCCTCTCAACACTCCCACTCTGTACAAACCATAGTGAAGCTTTACTTGAGGTGTGGAGACTTTTAAAATATAGACAATTTAAGTAAGACATATGGGGTCATATTAAATATATAATTAGATCAGCTAGAGAATATTTAGTAATTAAAAAGGTGAAAAAAATGAACTGAAATACCACTCTTTTGCCATTGAGACAATCATGTTAGAATTTTAAAACTGGTCTCGTTAGAAGTGTCTGCTAGGAAATCTGTGGGAGCATGCCACCATCCCAGGACACAGAGGAGGAAGGGGGTGGCACTTCTCCTGGGCACTAAAACACTTGAGCGTCTGGAGGTTAAAGAATAAATTCCTCTTACATGATCCAACCTGGTGGGTGATAGTGGAATTGATCAGCCTACTAAAAATAAGCAGTAATACTAATTCTTAGAGGGAATATATTTCCTGCCGAGAGGAAACAGCTACAAATTCAGGTGCCAAGGACCTGAGGAAAACAAGACTCCAAATGCAGAACTGATGTCACCTCACTGGCAACTGCAGCAATGAAGAGTTACAGGACACGGAAGCTGGAGCCTCTGTGGGTGGGTGTGGGGGAAGCCAGAACTTCGAAGAATTCAGGGAGGAGAAAGCTGCATCAAGACAGAGGGCAGTACTACTAAGTCACAAGTATAGAAATTTTGAGGCCATATCATTATTTGTAAGCCAGGAGGAAAAATCAACTTTGGAAACTGCCATCTGAAATATAAGACTGAATGAATTACTACAAATTCACAGGTATTTTGCTTCACTGTATCTCGTTTTTACGGATTTTTTTTTTTTTTTTTTTTTGGATTTTTCGAGACAGGGTTTCTCTACAGCTTTAGAGCCTGTCCTGGAACTAGCTCTTGTAGACCAGGCTGGTCTCGAACTCACAGAGATCCGCCTGCCTCTGCCTCCCGAGTGCTGGGATTAAAGGCGTGTGCCACCACCGCCCGGCTGTATCTTGTTTTTAAAGATGTATGCATGTATGTATGATGTAGCAGAGCCTGGAGATGATTTTTTTTAAAAAGTTGTTCTTGGAAAGCAGCTACAGGATACACATATCCTGGGTCTGAACGCCCTGAGGACAGGCCAGTGTCTCGGGCTGGTTGGGCATTATTACTATGGCAGATGCCACATGTGGGAGCCTGAGACTGGCAAGCTAAAAAGGCAGGCTACCACATTTTTTAAGCTAAGGTAGCTGCTAACTAGGTGACTTCCTGAGGCTCAGTAGCAATCCTGGATTCACCCATGATCCTTCTGACTCCTAGCCAGGGGCTGGGCAGGAGGTAGGGGAGGTACAGAGCATGCTTTAACTGCAAAAAATTACAGCTACAGATACAGTTTCTCACTTAGAACAACGAGGGACAGTGAATCAGGGAATAAAAGCCAAAACCCAACAGGTTCTCCCATGGGGAAGCCCAATGTGTATTCTCAACCAAGGAGCAGGACACACAGCACAGCTAAGCTGTAGACTCAGCAGGGCAACTGATGTGAGGCAAGCTGGGTGGTTTGAGTGTGGGTATGGTGATCCCACAGCCTGAACACACACTGTCTGCAGTTGGCTTTCTACTATTGGTTCTCACGAGCACTGCAGCGGGGAGTTGGCCAATCTGAAGGGAACCCATTGAGACTGTATTCATGTTCAGTGCAGAGAGGTCCATGCTGATGATAAAAACAGTCGCCAAACCCCTGAATAACAGGATGAGAAGGACCTTCAGTCTTCTAGGCTCTCCCCGAAGGATTTCTTGTACACAATAGTTACAAAGCAAGCCATTTCCTGAGACTAAGTTTCCTAAGTCTGTAAATTAGCAAGGAGAATCTGCCACAAACTTCAAGGTGAAGCAGCAAACCTCTGAGTAATACCGAGGCCGAAGAAGCTATAATTCTTCACATACATAAACAAGCACTCTAAATATACAGAAGCAAGGTTAGACCAACTTTGTTAGAATTCAACAATGACAACGAATCAGAAGGCAAGATGCAGCTTTCCTTTCAGAAAAGCATGTATCATTTCCTAAGGATTAAAAAGTTTAGAAGGTAAAAATTCATTCTTTAAACATTGAAAGACTACTGGATTTAATATGTTTGTGAGTTCAAGTGAAGTTTGAGAATGTAAATCCTTTCTAATGTTCTTCATCATAAAATGGAATGAAGCAGGCTATATCTTTAATCCTTGTATTTCTTCAGCAGAAGCATGAGGATCAATGATGTTCAAGGCCAACCTGATCTACCAAAGTGAGTTCCAGGACAGCCAGGGTTACAAAGAGTAACCCTGTTTCTCTTTACTAAAAGTAATTTACTAAAAGTAATCATAATTGTAAAATAAAATGGAATGAACCATTGCTACTCAGCATGAATAATCTCAAAGAAACTCAGAAAAGCTGGGGAACATACTGTGTGATGCTAATTATTTAAAAACAAACAAGCTATGGAACAATGAGAAGAGAGGTTGGAGGGACAGAAGGGAGGCCTTAACAAGGGTATAAAGGCACTTCATGGGATACAGATCTGCTCATTGTCTTCATTGTGATAATGAATTCACAAGCATTTGAAAAACGATCAAATGGTATATTCTAAATATGCAGTTCTACAGATCAATTACACCTAAACAAAGCCTCACTGACAAAGAATGATCTCAATAAGCCCCAGTCTTTCAAAGGGAATGATACTACCTTTTGGTTGAATATGCATTTAAATAACTTAGTAAACTAACACAGAAGGTTTCCATAATGACATGAATTGTGGACTACAAGAGTTTAAAATCGGCTTCCAAATGGTATAATACTAATGCTCCCATCAAAACTGACAAGTTTCACAGATCTGAGCACAGGCTACACGTCCTGTCATTTCCATGAGAGGAACTACATGGCATGAATACATTCCTAATGCACACTGTACAAGATCTAGAACACATGGAAGACAGAAAATAACAGATAAGTAAGTGTGTGTTACTACATCCAAGCATCATGATCAAAAGACTCTTTTCTTAAGTCTTTAGACTTAGGACAATTCGTGAAGATCTGGATAAGAACTGAAAGTATTCTCCTGTCCAAAAGTGAGTGTCAACCTGGTCTTGGATGAATCTGTTAGAGATGCTGCATTCTCTGTATCAACAGACAAACAGAATATACAATAAAAGGGAATTACACACTGCACAGTAACGGGGTTTAAAAATTGTTCCTCGACCATAAAAGTGTTCAGGATTAGTTTCAAAAACCAGAATTTCCTAAACGCTTGTGTTTGGGGACTCAAACACAAAAAAAAAAAAATCTGGGATCTCTCTAAAATTTGTTCATTTCTTTCATGAACTAGATGTTTAAAAAATGCTACAGTTTCTAGGAGGATCAAACAGAATGTTCATAATAAAACTGTCTTCCACCAGAAAGTGTAACAGGCCTGAAGAGTGTACTCTACTGAGAACTGTCAAACGTTGTTATGATTCATCAGTAAATAATAGGAAAAGAGATTGTGAACTGTTTTCAGTATTTAATACAGTCAATGAAAACAACATTCACTAAAAATAAAAGCTAGTAGAGCACATCTAAGTAATGCAGGAACAGACCACAAATCTATATTGCTTCTCTGTATCGGCCACGGCAGGAAGGGACACATTCAGTAGCCTAGATTTTATACTCCTGCTTCCCAAAAAAGTAAGTTTTCCTCCTTAAAAGGAGTAGTTCTATTTTGCTCCTTATTTCCTGAAAGAAATGTAGGTGTGGCTGGTGTTTGATATATGTGGCCATCACACCGTTTTTAATTGCTGTGTCCCTACATTATTGGCATCCAACACAAGAGAATTCTAACATTCCTAAAGGTGGTTAGGAATGATTACCTGAGAAAAATCTAGAGCCCTGCTGGACACTCTGACAAGGTCAAGGGTATGACCTTGAGGAAGAACTAGTAAACAAAGGAGGAGAGAAATGCCATCATGTGGAACTGGGTTCACGGCGTGAGGTTGAATGGATTGGGGGCCTACAACCAATTAATTAACCATGTTAATTCTGGGATTCTATACATCAGGGCATCATTTTATTAAAGTACACCAAGGTACTCCTAATCAACAGACTTATATAACATTTATTAAGGAAATCATGCTATCCTAAAAGTCACCAAACACTTTTCCAGTTTAATCTTAAACTCTATCGCAGTTTAACATTAGTCATTTGTGCAAAGCTGGAGAGACAGCTCAGCAGTTACACTTACTGCTCACACAGAAGACCCACATTCATTTCCTAGCACCTATATGGTAGTTCCCAGCCATCTAACTCCAATTCCAGGGGACCTAGTGAACTAACTCTTCTGACCTCTATGGATATACCAGGCACTCACATACATACATGTAGGCAAATACGCATCAATCAAACAAAACAAAAACTAAGTAAGCATTTTACTAGGAACCATGGGTTGTGATATTAGAAAAAAAGGCAACACAGAAGACAGACTCCTGACAAGACTAAAGTCCCACGATCCGGGTATTTCCTGAGCGCCAACTCCTCCTTTCCCTTTTACATGTGGGACACTGTGTTCTCAATGAACTAACTGGAAAGCACTTGCTACTGAGAGTCTAAGGACGCTTTCCAAACACAGGTAGGAAAACTACTCCAACCAGAGCAGGCACCTGCATTGTCAACTGGGCTGAAAAGGAAAGATGTTCTTAGATCTTCATTACCGTTAAGCCATTCAAATTCAACAAAACCAGGAGCTTTCAGTCACCCCTTGAGAGACACTACTCCCCACACTGGAAGACACTGTCCTCAAAAACCTGCTTCTAAGATAGATTTATCTATTTGTGCAAGACTATAGGAGCTGTTCCACTGGTGCTATGCTGAGTCACTACCTCTGACCACCCTCCAAAAGCCTCTTTAAACAATAGAAAACCTCCTTGCCAATTCTCTAATATTTTTCTCTTAAAAATCTCCCATAAGGAAATAAGGCATAAATTAAAACAAAAGTGAGTTTGTTTAAACACTATAAAAACAGAGCTTTCGGATCGTTAGTCATCTAAAATAGTACAGAAAGAAAGGTCATGTAATTTAGGTCCTGAACTTCTACCCTACATGCTAATGCCCAGAGTGGTAGATGTGGACAACATGAAGAATCAACTCGTGCTAGATAATAAGTCATAATTATTCACAAGTACAACTCGTGAAAGCAGTGAATTTCCCCCTAAGTGGAAATTTCTGGCTTTTTATACTCTATGATGTCCTTTGAGTCAAGCTGTTAGGCAATCACAACACAGTAACATGTAAACACATTACCCAAGAACCACCCTGGAAGAAATACTGCCAACTGATTTCGATGAAACTGATCTAGATGAAACCGATGTAGACTATGAAAGGAAGGAGTTAGCATATTAAGTGAAAAATAGCCAAGAAGAAGTAAAGAAATTTACCATACTATTAGAGTACAGCAGATTCGGTATTGTGATTAACAAGAACTGCTTTCAATCAGGAGAAAATAACTGCTGTTCGCACACAAAGGAGGGATACTGAGAGGAAAATAGACACTCAGACAGATGTTGTCTACCCCCAAAATGTCTGTGCCGGTGGCACTGTCCTGAATAGAAAGGCACTGGCTGGGTAAACAAGCTTAAAGGTTCAGGCTTGCTAGAAAAGCCAGCTTCTTTGGGGGTTTGAGGCTGTCATCTCACATCATCACACATGACAGCAGACACGGAAGGCTAGCACTTGTCTCTAAATGAATACATTTGTACCCAGCATGGCTAGAAGTGTAGTTCTGAGCACATGAAAGAATCTGACCATTTATAAGGTGACTGACTACTAACTTGCATGGCTTAATTACCTTTAATAGTTTACAAACAAGTCAGTAGCTTTTATAAGATTAGAACATTACAGTTTTATCCCTGTTAAATTTGAGCCTTAAAATTTGAATTGAAGGGAGCTAGAGAGACAGCTCAGAAGCTAAGAGTACGGGCTGCTCTTGCAGAGGACCCGGGTTCAATTCCCAGCACCCACATGACAGCTCACAACTGTCTAACTCCAGTTCTGGGGGATCTGACACCCTCACAGAGACATACATGCAGGCAAATACCAATGAATATAAAATTTAAAAAAAATATATTAAAAAAGTGGAATTGAAGATCCCTTATTTTGTGTTTCAAAATAAACTTTTAAATGTAGTCCAGAAAAATAAAGCTATTTTTCTGATCCTTTCATAGGGTACCTTTACAGAATATCACAGCTTCTTGTATGACTCAGTTTGTCTAAATAGCTAAAGTGTAACAAAATTAGCAAAGCCAAAGAGGCTAGAATACATCTTCAAGTTAGTTTCTGCTAGCCCGAATAGATCTTTACAACTTTAAAAATGTATAACTATAATCAAGGATTTTTTGTTAGTAAGTCCTATCTTTCTTAAACAAGAATTAAATCAAAATTGCTTTTGACCTGACAAGAGTATTTTAATAACTCATTTTATTTTTAACTATGCGTATGTATGGGTATGTGTACTCCAGAAGAGGACACCAGATCCCTTAGAACTGGAGCTACAAGTGCCCATTAAATTCAGGTCCTCAGCAAGAGCAGTCATGCTCCTGACTGCTGAGCTGGCCTTCCAGCCCCTCAAAGGACGAGAAAGGACCATTGTTTGAACATCTTGCTTCTGAAAATTTAATGAAAACACAACAAATGGATGATAGAACATAAAAAAGAAGAAAAACTAGACGTTCTGGCCAGGAGGTTCTACCCACCATCTAAATAACGAAAAGCTCAAGAGACCAAGGAGATGAAGGCCTATATGGCCCAGGAGCTACAAGTGTAAAAGGAGTCCAGGTGCACCACAGGAAGACTATGAACCGGATGGAACATGGAATCACAAACTGGGACGCATCTGAAGGAGATGAGAGTTCACCAACAGAGAGAAGCGACTGGGATAAAAAGGTGACTGACACAGGGAAAAGAGGCCCCTCCCTCGGCGATCTCAAGTCAGTATTATACAGATTTCTGCTCTGACGGTTAGCTCCATTTTCTTTACTTAGTTAAATCTTTCATACAGAGGCAATTCCTAACTTTAGGGAAGACGAGAAGGGTGTATGAGAAAAATCTACTTTAACATTGAATGACTCAGTTATAGTCCCTACACTGTCCTGAAAAAATTAAGAGTTCAATAAAATTCCCAACAAATACAATAATACTAGGAGAACAAGGGGATGGAAGTAAGTGTGCGCAGTGGGAGAGGGGCACGAAGATCTGCATCTTCACTCTTTGTGCAGGAAATCAACACACAGTCCCTAACCTGGGCAAGTCAACAAACAGCAGTGACACTTGTTTCCTGATGACATGAGGCAAGCATCAAAAGAACCCGCTAGAATTAGAAGAGAAAACCTCTAGGATGAGAAGTGGGACATGAGAGGCAGTCATGGAATTCAGGACGGGGACTGGGGTTTCTCATAAAATGCTTTGGAATTTCTATCTGGCTCAAGTCTCATGTATGTCTGACCTTAGGAAATCACAGAAACATTTTTTTAACTGTAAGGAAAAGTATTTCCAGGGCCTCCCTCACTTTCTCAGTGTGATGTCAGAGATGGAGAAGAGCTGGGCGTGCGCAGTGGAAGACACACAACTGATGGTGGTCAAGACAGAAACCTCTGAGACAGAAGGGCTAATGACCACCACAGGATAAACCCTCAACATGAAGCTGAGGGCCACTGTGTTCCTCAAAGTGTTTGCAAAACTTAGTACGACTATTAGAGAAAACACAGGTCCTTTCCACAGAAAAGGGCTATCATTTCCTGGAGATTTGGCAGAAGCACGGGGCTCCCCACATCCTAAGGAAAACTGCCTGGCAAGCTCAGGAGCTGTTGCTCAATTACTTTGATTCATCTTTCTTAAAATCTCTACTCTTCCCCGACCATGATTCACATGTAAGTAATGCACAAACACTGAGCGCTGTGTACCAAGAGATGGAATGAGGGCGATCTCCTTGACTTACTGACCTAAACTCAAACTGGGCCACTTCTAAGCTGTGAGAATTGACAAGGTACTCGTCAATATGCAGTTGTGAAATCGACTGTTATTCTTTAATAATCTAGGTGAGCAGACAACAGTGAGGACCCCAAGAGTGCCTTACATGGATCTAATCTACATGGGAAGTAGAAAAATACAACATCTCCTGAGTAAATTGGGAGCATGGGGAACATGGGAGAGGGTTGGAGGGAAGGGGAGCGGTAGGGAGAGGAGCACAGAAAAATGCAGAACTCAATAAAATCAATAAAAAAAAATCTAGGTAACTCAGAAATTAACATTTCCTTGACAAGGCAAAAATTCAAAAGTACAATAGTTTTGATATGGGAAAGGCAAAGCTTCCGCTGCATCAGGTTCTATTAAGTGAGGATGTGGTCATCATCATAGCCTCTTCCTGCCTACCCACAATGCACCAATCTCCAAACATGCAAAGCCCAGTGGAAGGTACTAACATGGGGATGACACAAGAGAAGCCTCGTCTAAGGAGAAGATACGCAGTTGAAAACTATTTCTCTCCAGTGCAAAGGCTATCTAATACAATCTCTCAAGTCTTCACTCCAACTCCCCCGAGTGCCAAGAGCTCTTCAGCTCACATCCTTGCCCACGCTGGCCATGCCCTGCCCTCTGGTATGTTTCTTTTCACAGACTTATCTATCCTTTCTATGTCAC
Source organism: Arvicola amphibius (assembly GCF_903992535.2). Taxonomy (NCBI): domain Eukaryota; kingdom Metazoa; phylum Chordata; class Mammalia; order Rodentia; family Cricetidae; genus Arvicola; species Arvicola amphibius. The sequence goes on from NC_052059.1 coordinate 36,128,120, forward strand.
TAAGCATCTCCTGGAAAGGGAAGGTTTCCTTTCATAATCGCAATACCATTATGATACTTTTGCAAACCAATATTAACTCAACAGTAGGGAACATACGTGTGGTATATATTTAATTTTTTTTTATTTGGGGGCCATGTGTTATATGTATATACTTGTTAGTACAGGCGCGTGTGTCAGAGCAGTGACAGACAACTTTCCTCAACTGATTCCCTCCCTTTATTACTTTGTTTTATTCTTTGAGACAAGTCCTGGCTGTGTAGCCCTGACTGCCTGGAACTCACTATGGAAACAAGCTCAGAGAGGTCCATCTACACCTGCCTCCCTGCACAGCTGTGCCCTGGCTTCCAGCTTTATGTATAAGACAGGGTCTCTAACTGAACCTGAAACTATTTATTTGGCTATGCTAGTCAATTAGTTTAAGAAATCTGTTGTCTCCATTCTCAAACTACCGTCTCATGTTGAGGTCAAAGTCACTATGTACACTTTTTACATGGGTTTGGGGGGATCCAAACCTAGGTCCTCAAGCCCATGCAGTCAGTACTTTACAGATTTCCCTGGCCCTAACTTTTTCTATTTGTCTTTTAAAAATGTTTTCATTTTGTTTCCTGCTCAAGTTAAAATCAGATCCCACCCACTGCATCTGACTGTAATACCTAGGAAGAGCTTTAAGAAAGCCACAGGACAATGTGCCTCAGGGGATACCCACAGAGATGCTCATGACTCCTAGTAAGCTTGGCTTACTTTTCTAGAAATACAGTTGGGATGGTTATTTGAAAGAAGGCTAAGAATACAGAGTACAACTTGGACAACTCTCAGGTTTTAGATATCAGGCTATACCCACTCAATACACCAAGCTAAACTATTCAGTTTTTGTTTTGCTTGACCCTAGTTCAGCTGGAAATAAAGAATGTTACTTTCAACTTAGCTGTAAAGTAGAGCTAATAATACTATACTCAAGGGTTGGCGAGATGGCTCAGAGGGTAAAGCACTTGCTGCCAAGCCTGAGGATGTGAGTTTGATCTCCACAACTCTAGTAGAAGAAGAGCATTCACTCCTGTAAGTCAGCCTCTGCCTTCTGTATGTGAGCTTTTCATGTACACACAATAAATAAATGTTAAAAAATAAAAACAACCCTCAGGAGAATAACGTACTCCAGATTACCTGTCCTGCAGTTGCTCATCTGTTAGCTGTAGTCCCTGCTTCAAGCTCAGGTACCTGTCTTCCCTCAGCAGCCGTGATCCATCATACAGACTGAGCTCGCGGTCATGGATTAGTCTGATGGGGTGGAGGGGACAAGGACAAATTAACATCATTATGAGGGGCAAAATCACTTAGCCAATACTTAACTGTGCCTATAATTGTGGGTGGGTGAGCCTAACAGTTTTGTTACATGTACTTTTCACAATGGTAACTTGGTCAGTAGCATTCCAGGTTATCCTTGGCAGATGTACTGAACTCTCAACAGAGAAGCAATCCTGAATACCAGAGATAAGAATGAAGGAGAAGAGGCTGGAAGAAGGGAAGGAGGATATAGGAGACAAAAAGAACCAGCTGAATGAGTATCTCAGGTCAACCCTGGGGCATCCATTCATGGGCAAGCCAATTATCACACACTCTTGAATCCAATGTAGCTTCTTGTGGGAAAGTATCCAAATATTTCTACTGTTAAAACTGCAGGATTTAAAATAACAAAAGCCTCTAAAACAAAATAACTTCACTACAATTTCATGGGGAGTCCTGAAGTAACCTAGTTTCCCATGCAACATAAAGACATTCCCATTAGGCACTGCAAAGGTCAAAGACTAATGCAGAAGTTTTGGGTACAGACAGTCTGTACTCAAGTCCAACTCTGCACTGACTTACTGAATAATCAGAGAAGGGAGAACCATTCCACCTCTCTAAATTTTATTAGAAAATTAAGGCAAAACAATTAAGGCCAACCTCATAGATTTAGTATGAAAATTGAACAGTTAATATAAAATAAGATACTCAACATCATTTTTCTCAGGCTATACTGTAAGTTAGGACCTCTGGGCAGTGTTTAAAAATGCCAATGTTCAAAACTCTGGCCTGGATTAAGAACTCCAAGAATTGGTGGGGATGAAGGCCAGGCATTGCTGCGGAATAATCTTTGTACAATGTAAATATGTATTACTCTCATTGGTTAATACAGAGCTGACTGGTCTATAGCTGGGCAGAAGAGATTAGGAGGGCGAGCCAGACTAGAAGGGTGAAGTCAGAGGAGTAGCAGCCAGGTGTAGAGTAAGGAAGACAGGCCGGAGAGGTAAATGCCACAAGCCTTGGGGCAGCACATAGATTAATACAAATAGGTTAAAATGTAAGATCTAGTTAGTAATAAGCCTGAGCTATCCACCAAGCATTCACACAATTAAGTATCCATGTCAGTTATTTGGAAACCAGGTCAGGAAAGAAAAGTCTGCCTACACCATTGGTATTTTTAAAGTTCCATCCTGCTAGGCACAGTGCAGACATGCTGCACTCTTTTGTACTTGGTCAGATATCTGAGAGATAGTCAACAAGAGGAAACAGAGTGTTTTCTTATTTTGTGTTCACATTTCTATGTTTAGCAGAGGAAAAAGAAATTGCAAGTCTAAGAAATGTTTGCAGTAAATCACTAAAACTTCGTGATTACTATTTTTAAACCCACACAAACTGAATCAAGATTAATAAAACACATTTGGAATCTTTCATTGCATTTAGAATCTGCAGCTTGTCAGCGATAAAAACTGTGGTTAGCTAGCTGAAGAAATAGCTCGTTTCATTTATCTGACACTTCCCAGTAAGTCAGATTAAAAGTCATGCTGCAGAAAAGGAATGAACAGCATCTAACCTTTTAAATGACAGGCTATGAATATTTTCCACAGAAATTACACACAGACTATTCCAACATTAGATTCTAGGATTCTAGAGTTCTTGAAATGTGTGGACAACTTTTTCACATTCAAAACAAAAAAAAAAAATGGTAGTTACAGAAATGTTCGTATCCACACCAAGTGAGTGAAATAAGAAAATAAATATAAATTTTATATTAAACCTTTGTTTCAAAAGTTAAAAAAAAATAATCCTTACAAGTTCAGGCCCCAGTGAAGGTCTGGGATGATTTCTAAGCAGTGTAGTTAGGACAAAAATCACAGCTGCTTCAGATGTGTGGCTTGATGCTCATATTAACCCATGTATAGAAGTAAGCCTTTTGAAACCACTGCCTATGGGCTTTCTTCCTTCAGCTCTTAGACAGCAAATCTGGCTGCCTTATAATCATGAGTTTATAACAAAAATATTAACTATGCTTTATTCGATTTGAGTACAGAATTGTAAGTTCCTCAGGATCTGCATAACCCCGTGTAGGTTGGCACAGAGACCGACTGTGACACAAACCTTTGCAATACAGCTAGCGTGCCAGCGTTGACCCGGTGAATGCCATCCAACAGGACCAGCTTGCCTTCTCGAGCAGCATTCACAAGGGGTGAGGATCTCCAGGCAGTGTCACCATTGGGGAGTGTGTACCGCTGCTGTAGCAGGTCACGTGCTGTCATATCCTAAAGCCAGTCACCACACACACGGCAAAGAACACACAGAGTTGGTGTTACAGACACATGTGATGCTTAACCTTACATACACACGTTATGCTTAGCCTTATAGACACACATGATGCTTAGCCTTACACACACATGATGCTTAGCCTTACATACACACGTGATGCTTAGCCTCACAGACACACGTGATGCTTAGCCTTATAGACACACGTGATGCTTAGCCTTATACACACGTGATGCTTAGCCTTATACACACGTGATGCTTAGCCTTACACACACGTGATGCTTAGCCTTACACACACGTGATGCTTAGCCTTATAGACACTTTTCTATGGACAGAACATTACTCTCTTCACATGGCATTATTTCAAATAACAAAATGTCTTCTCAAACCAAAAAGAAAGGTCACTGGAAAGCTTTAGGTTTTTTTCTAATTATTACGCATTCACATGATGGAAGAAGACACACGGAGAAGCCAGGCCAAGTCACCATTCAGAGACGCTTAGTCTATCTAGAATGGGCAGTACTGGCAAGTCTGTTATGGTGGTGACCAACTTTTTTTTTTAATAGATTTGAGGGCTGTTACACACAGAAGTGAATTCACAAATGGGACTAGAAAAGCTGGGGAAGCCACTGCTGCTGTTTCATTTAATGGACACGATACACCCGTCAAAGTGCCTCCCAAAGAGCTGTGCTTATGCCCAGAGGAGTGGATTCGTGAGCCCTGGTCATAAACAGAGCTCCTTCAATGCCCAGGGAATCCTGCAGAAGGAGGAGTGGAAAAGATGTTAAGGGCAGTGGGAGGAAAGTTATATGGAGTGCTAACTTCCACATATGGCATTGCTGCTGAACTCCTCATTTGTATCATCTGTGATATCTGTACAAAATCTGCACAAGATTGGGCCTATTAACATCGTTATAGGGTGAGGGTCTCATGGGCTCCACCCCTCCCTGGAAATAAGCACACTGGCTGGCAGAAGCAGGAACATTTTCTTCAGTGGTGTAGCCACTGGTAAGGTGTCCATGCTCCCATAAGAGAGCACACTAAAACTCACATACTGAAATTTGGGTCATACTGAAATTTCCCTTCCCCGCCCCCCCACACACAGAGGTAAAAGTGGAAGATAGGCTAATTGGTAAGATGAAATCAATCAGTATAAGTCAGAAGGGGACAAGAGAGGGTAACAAGGTCAATGCAATAAAATGAATTATATACATACATAAAAATGTCACAGTGAAATGCACTATTATATGTGATAATAAAATACAAAAAGTAAATAAAAAGGTAATGACAAAAATATAAGCAGGACTGGATTAAATCATGAAGACTTTTATATTTATGTATGAGTGTTTTGCCTGTGTGTATGCATATACACCATGTGTGCCTGGTGTCTTACTAGGTCAGAAGAAGGCATCAGATCCCCTGAAACTTGAATCAAAGATGGTTATGTGGGTGCTGGGTCCTCTACAATATCAACAAGTGCTCTTAGCCACCAAGCCATCTCTCCAGCCCAATGAAGACAGTCTTAAACATAACATTTGAAACCCGCAACCCCACAACCCTAAAAGGTTGTTTCTGATGTCAATACTTGGCCTTATTCTTTGTGGTGATCTGAATGAGAATGGACGCAATAGGTTCATATATTTGAATGCCTGGTCCCCAGTTAGCAGCACTGTTTGGGAAGGATTAGGACGTGTGACCTTGTTGAAGGAGTTGTGTTGCTGGAGTGAGCATGGAGGTTTCAGAAGTCTCTCTCTCTCTCTCTCTCTCTCTCTCTCTCTCTCTCTCTCTCCCTCCCCCCTCTCCCTCTCTCTCTCTCTCTCTCTCTCTCTCTCTCTCTCTCTCTCTCTCTCTCTCTCTCTCTCTCTCATCTGTGGATGAGATGCAAACTCTCAGCTCCTGCCCCAGCACAAAGCTTGCTGCCAATCTCCCCACCACGATGGTCATGGGCTCACACCCTCTGAAGCTGCAAGAAAGTCCTGAATTAAATGTTTTTTTAAAAAATAAGATTCCTTGGTTATGGTATTTTGTTAGGGCAATAGAAAAGTAACTAAGACACAGTTTAATAGTGTCTTCTCTTCTTTGATAAAATACAATATAATAAGATAAAACAAATCCATCACATTGAGGCTGGGCAAGGCAACCCAAGAAGCCCAAGTGCAAGAATTAGAGACACTTGTTCATACACTCATGAGTCCCATAAAAATACCAAGCTGAGCCGGGCGGTGGTGGCGCACGCCTTTAATCCCAGCATTCAGGAGGCAGAGGCAGGAGGATCTCTGAGTTCGAGGCCAGCCTGGTCTACAAGAGCTAGTTCCAGGACAGGATCTAGAAACTACAGGGAAACCCTGTCTCAAAAAACAAAAAACAAAAACAAACAAAAAAAACAAGCTGAAAGCTATAATACATACACAGATGACCTGTGTAGGCCCTGTGCTCGCTGCTTCTGTCTCTTGAATTCATATGAGCCTTGCTCAGTTGATTCAGAGGGCCTTGTTTTCTTGGTGTCATCCATTCCCTCTGACTCTTACACACGTTCCCTCCTCCTCTGAGAGGTTCCCTAAGCTCTGAGGGGGTAATAGTGTTTTCTAATTGTACTAGGAATTTAAATTTTATACAAGTTGTGTGGGTAGTATCGCTTCATAGCTGTCAATGACAGCTAACAACAGCCAAGACTAAATGTATCTATATCATCAATGAGAAGGAATATGGGGGGGCACTCTCCCCCAGGGGCTGTGCTACTGAGTCCTAAGTTGTTCTTCTGCAGGAAAAATTAGGCATAAATCAAGTCTGTCAAGTAGATCATTTTCATAATAAAATTATTTTAAAAATCAAACATGAGTATTTATACATATATATACATAACATGCATATGACCTTTTAAATTTTAGTATTAGAACAAATTAACTTAAAATTCTCAACATTATTCCAGACAAAATATTCACTACATAGCCATATCACATACTGTCCCAGAGGCATAAAATAAACACACACCTTAGCACAGGGCTTCAAACCTAGGCTATATTCCAGAAATAGCTGGAGAAATTAATAAGCTTAGGTTCCATCTCCCGAAAAGTCAGACTGAGTAGATCTAACCTCCAGGCTTTTATTAATATTGCACTTGTAGCACTGCTATGCCTCTGAGGCAACACTCTTATAAGAAATGAAGTTAATGGGAACCTGGGTTTCCTTTATTGATGCCTGTCCTTATGCTAATAGTACCTATGAGGTGCAAAGCGGAGTGGCATGAACTAGAGGTGAGGAGGCAGAGGAGTGAGCTGCCCTTCCGTTTAGCACTCTACGCCAGCTCTCTGGGTAGAGGGCTTATCCCACACACAGGAAGACGCAGAAGCTTGCTGACATGACCCCAGCACTGCCGCGGCTGTGAGAGCCTGTTGAAAACAGACGACAACCAAACAACAAAACCCCCTGCTGCTGGGACTCAGGGAGGGGAGCTGGAAGGAGGCAGCCTGACATATTTGCAAAAGAAGTGAATGGACACCATGTGAAGCCCTAGGTCTGCAGTGAACACTGGTAAGACACGGGCCCGGTTCAGCTATAATCTTGTTTTTGTCCCCAGAAATGAGAAGAGGAATGCCCTGCCGCTGGCTTAAGCAGCTCAGGGTTTTGTTAGTATATATTTTGGCAGTAGAGGTAATTCTTTATTCTCAAACCAGCAAATTCTGTATCACAACTCCGCACACGATATTAAAACATTCCACACGGTCCTCACCCCATACACTTTACTATCAAGTTTCTTCACACAGTGTACAGCTGCCACATCAGTGACAATTCTAATGGTTTTTCTACATCTTGTTCGTTCTTTTAAAAAATAACTATTCATTTCTGTATTTTATGTTTATGGATGCTTTGTCTGCATATATCTACACACCATAAGAGGGTACCAGATCCCATTATAAATGATTGTGAGCCACCATGTGGGTGTTGAGGATCAAGTCTCTGCAACAAGTGCTATTAACTGCTGAGTCATCTCTCCAGTCCCTCAACTGTTTTTTTTTCCCCACAAGAAGCCGTGGGACTCAGTTCGCACAAGCAGCACACGCATAGACACGACACATGTGACAGAAGCACACGGGATTCGAACTCGGGAACACACGCACTCACTCGCACGCGCAAGTTAGTGCCTTACACGATGAGCCACCGCGCGGCTCGCTTCCCTCAACTGTTTTTATGTATGGTCTTTTTGGCTTTTAATATCTGAAATTGTTTTAGTATTTTTATTCAAAATATAGATATGCATAATATAGACAGACATATGTACATGTGTATATATATTTCTTATTCTTCTTACCTATATGCATGCTGGTAAATTGAAAAATGAAAACTTTTTTAAACTTACTTTTTATGGACATCTTGAAAGCACATTAATAAAATTATAAGAACAATGAATGTCCTCATTTTTGTATATATTTTCTCGTTCCTGAAACTTCTGAACTTCTGAGAATAAAAATAGCACTAATGATATCATAGAGCCCAACCATTTCCTATTCTGTATTTCCTCAAAAACTTTAAAGCAGGACATGAAATCTAGCACACTAAAAGCTTCCATTGTCTAACTTAAACACAGCTCCTCCTTTTAGATTTCATGAACATCCCCCCACATCTCCTAAGGTCCAGTATCCTATTAAACAATGCTATTTTGAAGTAAAGAAAGCTGGTGAAAATGGAATCATCTTAATAAGAAGCATAACTGCCATTTCATGTATCTGAGAATATAGATTTGAACTTTAAAGCAACAGTATGTCTCTGATGTCTTCAGAATGTTTGCACAGTCTTAGCTAATTTTTCCAACATGCTTTTGAGAGACCCAGATACAAAACATTAGCCCAATAAGAAAACCACGGCTGTTTACCCAGCAGCTGGAATTGGATTAGAATGAGTTTCAACTTAGAATGTCATCAAAGGAAACCAACAAACTGACAGTGTGTTGTCAGTGTATAAAGGAAAGCTAACTGTCTCTCTTTGAATATAAACACTGACACCAGAACTATAATTTTATACTATAATGCATATGCAATTTTTTGGCAAAGAACTAAAGTGGCATTGGCAAAAGTAGGGCACTGAAGTACATACAGAATAGGTTCTCAGTCAGGTTTAAAACAGTACCTTAAAGGGGGTGAGGGGAGGGGCAGACAACAGGGTCTCACTAGTCAGTGGACTGGGAACTCAATTATGTAGATCAGATTAGCCTAGAACTCAGATCAGAGATCCACCTGCCTCTGCCTCCCAAGTGCTGGGATTAAATGTGTCATACTCTTCCCACAACTATGAACTCGGAAAACTGAGAGAAAGAACTTAAATTGACTTTCAAAGATTTGCTAACATATTAAGATTTATAAAACTAAGAAACAAAACAGGAATCATACAAAATATATTGTAAGAACAATTACAATTTTGCATGTAAACTGTAATATCCAACATAAAGGCTGTCACAAGATGTGTGTGGTGAACAGTGACACATGCCCACGATTGCAGGGGCACCCAGAGTTGAGACCTGACAGGGTACATCAGAGAATGTTGTTGGGGTCGGGGAGGAAAAGGCACATCACTGCAAAGGCAGCAATAAATTTCAGGAGAGGAGATTCCACAGTAAGAGTTGGTCTCCCTGACAATCCATGGGCAGATTTCAGAGTGAAGAGCTGCCAACTACACAGGTCCAAGGCTCACTTTACAAACCAAACCCTCAATTTAAAAGTCACAAAGTAGTGCCTGATGTTAACTATGCCACAAAAAAATAACCTTAGTTATATCTACTTGCCAGTGCTACTGCAAAATATCTTTAAATATACACACAGAAATAAAGCCATCCTAGTTAGGGGCTGGAAAGACAGCTCAGTAACTAAGAACACTCTAGGTTCTCCCAGGGAATTGAGATTCGGATCTCATAGTGGCTCACAACCCCTTGTAACTCCAGTTCCAGAGGACCTTATGCTGTGCCTAGCTTCTATGGGTAACAGGCAAGTACATGGTACTCACGGATATGAAGGCAAACACTCACGCACATAAAATAAAAAACACATAAATCTTTTTTAATTGTCCTAAAGTAAGAATATCTCTAGGTGGATATAATTCTTTATCCACTTAAAATATTAACACAGGGCATTTGTTATTTCTTATTTTGGATCTTCATCTTCCTAGACCTGGATGGAGGGGGGAGGACCTTGGACTTCCCACAGGGCAGGGAACCCTGACTGCTCTTTGGAGTGGAGAGGGAGGGGGAGGGGGAATAGGAGGTGGGGGAGGGGGAATAGGAGGTGGGGGAGGGAAAGAGGAGGCGGGGAGGAGGTGAAAATTTGTAATAATAATAATAATAATAATAAAACAAAAAAGAACTTCTCATTTTCACATAGAAACAAATATTTACTTTTATCTGCATGATGAGATGCTGGCTCACAACCATGACTGTTTTGGCAACTTCTCTGTGGACAGCCACTGAGTTTTCAAACACACACCTCTATCCATGGAAACCACTAGGGTCTATTAGATGACCTGCCCTAGTTACAAAGTCACTTTATAAACACAAAACAAAGTTCTCAGGCTGGTAACATGGCTCTGTGGGCAAGAGTAGCCACTGCATAAGTCTGCCAAACTGAGTTCAATACCTAGAAACTGGAAAAAGAAAATTGGTTCTCTCTCTCTCTCTCTCTCTCTCTCTCTCTCTCTCTCTCTCTCTCTCTCTCTCTCACACACACACACACATTCCCCTTCCTCCCCCTTCTCCACCTTCCTCCCTCTCTGTTATATACACACACACCATAAATTAAATTTCTCTGGTTACAGCTAATCAAGTCAGCTATCTTATTAATGATGAATTTAATAAATCCATTATTATTAATTTTATAAACCCATCTTATTAACGAAGGATTTAATAATTTAATAAATTCATGACGGAATCAACTAAAGGAAATGTTACTAAAGCTTCAAACTAAAATAGACAAGGTCAGAGTGGGTGCAAATAATTTAACAAATTAAATGAAAATACCCAGTCGAACTATCTCCTAATATCCTTTCTATACTATACGGGCTAGAAAGTCTTTCTTAAAGCCTTTGCAGCTAGTGTTAGTGAGTGAGCCACGCTCTACCAAACAAGGAAGATGTTAGCAAACAGGGAGACAGCTTCTCTTCTAAGGGCAGCTGTCGCTGAAACATTCCTGGATCTGTCATCCTAGACTGGACAAACTCTGTCTTTCCCCAGACTGTAACCCAGTTAACACCCTGTAATAAATCTCTCCTAGTATTAGCCTAAATGAATATTGTTGTCCACAACCCCCCCACACACAACTTAAGGATGGTATTAAAGAATAAAACCAATTATTAAACAACCAGACTTTACCCCAACTACAAACTCTATAGAGGGGCAGGTAAGAATGCACCAGCAAATTCTAGATTAATCATCTTATATCCTACTATCTTATAGGAGATTAATTTCCAAAATCAAATACTAAACAAGATCAATGCTTATACAGGTATGTGATTACCTGTTTGATATTCAGCAAAGACATCTAAATTGTGTCATTTGATCAAACCCAACATCACCCAAATTCCCGCTAGTCTGCAGTGTGAAAAGCGGCACTGAAGGGAGGGTGATTTTCAATTATGCTCTTTCAGTAGGGCTTCAATCTAATTTTGTAGCTTCCTTATTATTGGGAATATAAAATACCCTTAGAACTAAATGGGACTATGCTTGGCACCTGACAAGAGTTTAAAATAGCCGAATATGAATCAACTATAGAAACAACATACAGATATTACAATTTGAATATATTACAATGTTGTTCAAGACCAGGCATGTGTTCTGAGACTTGTGACCTTTAGCAATTTCAGTGTACAAATGCCATTAAGCTTACACAAACTTGGATCAGATAGCTAATCACACAACTAGGTTGTATACATGGTACACCTACTCCTAGGGCATGATGTTCAAAAAAACATGAAATGAACAGCCATTCGTTAAAAAAATTGTGGACATATTGTTTGCTCTGTATTTTGAATGACCAGAAGCATAAACAGTATGATTACACCAGCTCTACAATGAACACATGTTGCTATGATGTCACAAGAGCAATGATGTCACCAGACAATAGAAGTTTAGTTCAGCATCTTATGATACCACATGATATTGGATAGCTGATCACTTAAAAGTAATCAAAACTTTTCATTTATTCATTCATTCAAAGCCACGTATCTAACAGGTTGGAAGCCTGTACCTGCCGGTCACTGTTGTAGGTGCCAAGAGCACAGCAGTTAAAAAGATAAGCACGCAGCTCAGTTTCCAGGGGGATAGGGTAAAAATAGACAAGAGAAGGGAGGAAGAGACACAGATGCGAGAACACATAACAGTCAGTGCCACACAAGCAAAGGCTACATGACAGCCAACGCACTGGTGACTCATGGCCACTTCTCTAAGGGCATTCACACTGAATCTAACTGTCAGAGAAAGCACACATCCGAGGGAGGGTATTTCAGGACAAGGGAGCAGCACAGGCTGTGAAAAGGGCCTGATGCAGGGAAAAGCCAAACAAGTCTAGGCAGCCAGTGAGACTCAAGCATAATGAGCAGAGGGCACATCCGGAAAAAGGCTGCAGAGGCCGCCGAGTTCTCAACCCCAGCTGCTGATAGAATTTAAAAGATTCAAGTTGGGCTTTACCTCACATTACTTACTTCCATCTCTCTGATGGCATATTCTGAACTGGGAAGTTCTGAAAGACCCTTAAGTGGTTCCAATAGGCAACCTCACTGAAGGGGGCTCATGAGCCAGAGTCCTCCTATTCTAACACAATGGCAACACTTTATGTTCTAAGCAGGGAAATGACAAAGTCTGATTTACATTCTCCCAGGTGAATGGTTGTGGAGTGCAATGCATTAGAATTAGATATCTACAAATGCTCAAGTGATATAAAAGACACGCTTTTCAAAATTACAGAGTAAAATTCCATCTGCCACATGCATTTTGCATCAAAGCTTCATGGATCCAGGGCTGGGGGTTAGCATCACAGGCAAGGCTGGGCCTGTGGTGGACTCTGAACAGCGAAGGATGAAGACTGATCCCTGGCGCTGGCAGCACAGGAGACAGAGGAAATCTAAGGCGTGTGCCACAGCTCCAGTACTTGACAACTTTTCTTTGCTGGCTTAATGGATCCCTTTGGACACGGTCCTCACCAAACAAAAGCTTCTGTCCCTGAATTTCCCCTCCACGGGAGACTCTGTAGGAAGCCGAACATCTGTTTACTGGGTTGGAAACTGGAACACACTGACAGATTCAGGAAGTTGCTTAGGAGAAAAGTAGGGACTCTGCCTGAGGAAGCACCAACAAAAGGCTGGCCAAGATTTGACAACTGAGCTGGATGAACTAGCAGGGCACCTTTTCCAAGCTGCCCATCTTCCCACCAATCAGCAGCAAAGGCATTTATTCCCCTGTGCCGAGAGAGGCTGATTTTCACTCATGAAAGTCACCATTGATGGAGAAAACAAGATATTCCAGGACAAAAACAGATTTAAACAATACGTAGCCACAAATCCAGCCTTGCAGAAAGTAATAGAAGGAAAATCACAAACCAAGGAGTCCAACAACGCCCACAATAACTCAGGCATCTAGCGACCCTTCACCAGCACAACTAGAAGAAGGGAAACACACAAACTCTACTACAAAAAATGACCGAAGTTAACAACCACTGGTCATTAATATCACTTAATATCAATGGACTCAATTCACCTATAAAAAGGCACAGGCTAAGAGACTGGATACGAAAACAGGATCCAACATTTTGCTGTTTACAAGAAACACACCTCAACCACAAAGACAGACACCTACTCAGAGTAAAGGGTTGGGAAAAGGTTTATTAAGCAAATGGCCCTAAGAAACAAGCGGGTGTGGCCATACTAATTTCCAACAAAGTTGACTTCAAACTAAAATCAATCAGAAGAGATGGAAAGGGACACTTTATACTCATAACAGGAAAAATCCATCAGAATGAAGTCTCAATCCTGAATATCTATGCCCCAATATAAAAGCTCCCACTTATGTAAAAGAAACACTTCTAGAACTCAAGGCAGCCATCAAACCACACACACTAATAGTTGGAGACTTCAACACTCCTCTCTCACCAATGGACAGGTCAATCAGACAGAAACCTAACAGAGAATTGAAAGACTTAATGGAGGTAATGAACCAAATGGACTTAACAGACATCTATAGAACATTCCACCCAAATAGGAAAGAATATACCTTCTTCTCTGCGGCTCATGGAACCTTTTCGAAAATTGACCATATACTTGGTAACAAAGCAAACTTCCACAGTTACAAAAAAATATTAGTAACCACCTGTGTCTTATCGGATCACCATGGATTAAAATTAGAATTCAACAACAATGCTACCCCCAGAAAGCCCACAAACTCATGGAAACTGAACAGTCAACTACTGACCCTCACCTGGGTCAAGGAAGAAATAAAGAAAGAAATTAAAGTCTTTCTTGAATTTAATGAAAACAAAGACACAACATACTCAAACCTATGGGACACAATGAAAGCAGTGCTAAGAGGAAAGTTCATAGCACTAGGTGCCCACTTAAAGAAAACAGAGAAAGCACTCATTGGTGACTTAACAGCACACCTGAAAGCTCTGGAAAAAAAAGAAGCAGACTCACCTAGGAGAAGTAGAAGACTGGAAATAATCAAACTGAGGGCAGAAATCAACAAAATAGAAACACAGAAAACAATCCAAAGAATCAATGAAACAAGAAGCTGGTTCTTGGAGAAAATCAACAAGATTGACAAACCCTTAGCCAAACTAATCAAACGGCAGAGGGAGAACACACAAATTAATAAGATCAGAAATGAAAAGGGGGACATAACCACAGACACAGAGGAAATTCAGAGAATCATTAGATCTTACTACAAAAGCCTGTATGCCACAAAATTGGAAAATGTAAAAGAAATGGACAGTTTTTTAGATAAATACCATATACCAAAGTTAAACCAGGACCAGGTAAATGCTCTAAATCGTCCTGTTAGTCGCGAAGAATTAGAAACTGTTATCAGAAACCTCCCTACCAAAAAGAGCCCAGGACCAGATGGTTTCAATGTGGAATTCTACCAGAACTTCCAAGAAGACCTAATACCTATACTCCTTAAGGTATTTCATAATATAGAAACACAAGAGTCACTGCCAAATTCCTTCTATGAAGCTACAGTTACCCTGATACCTAAACCACACAAAGACTCAACCAAGAAAGAGAATTACAGGCCAATCTCACTCATGAACATTGACGCAAAAATTCTCAATAAAATACTGGCAAACCGAATCCAAGAACACATTAGAAAAATTATCCATTACGATCAAGTAGGCTTCATCCCAGAGATGCAGGGCTGGTTCAACATACGAAAATCTATCAATGTAATCCATCATATAAACAAACTGAAGGAAAAAAACCATATGGTCATCTCATTAGATGCTGAAAAAGCATTTGACAAAATTCAGCACCCTTTTATGATAAAGGTCTTGGAGAGATTAGGGATACAAGGGTCATTCCTAAATATAATAAAAGCTATTTACAGCAAGCCTACAGCTAACATCAAATTAAACGGAGAGAAACTCAAGGCTATCCCACTAAATTCAGGAACATGACAAGGCTGTCCACTCTCTCCTTATCTCTTCAATATAGTGCTTGAAGTTCTAGCAATAGCAATAAGACAACATAAGGGAATCAAGGGGATTCAATTTGGAAAGGAAGAAGTTAAACTTTCATTATTTGCAGATGATATGATAGTATACATAAGCAACCCCAAAAACTCCACCAAAGAACTCCTACAGCTGATAAACTCCTTCAGTAACATGGCAGGCTACAAGATCAACTCCAAAAAATCAGTCGCCCTCCTATACACAAAGGATAAGGAAGCAGAGAGGGAAATCAGAGAAGTATCACCTTTCACAATAGCCACAAATAGCATAAGATATCTGGGAGTATCTCTAACCAAGGAAGTGAAGGATTTATTTGACAAGAACTTTAAGTCTTTGAAGAAAGAAATTGAAGAGGATACCAGAAAATGGAAGGATCTCCCCTGCTCGTGAATTGGGAGGATCAACATAGTAAAAATGGCAATTCTACCAAAAGCAATCTATAGATTCAATGCAATCCCAATCAAGGTCCCATTAAAATTCTTCACAGAGATTGAGAGGACAATAATCAACTTTATATGGAAAAACAAGAAACCCAGGATAGCCAAAAAAATCTTATTCAATAAAGGTACTTCTGGAGGCATTACCATCCCTGACTTCAAACTCTATTACAGAGCTACAGTATTGAAAACAGCTTGGTATTGGCATAAAAACAGAGAAGTTGACCAATGGAATCGTATAGAAGACCCGGATCTTAAACCACAAACCTACGAACACCTGATTTTTGATAAAGGAGCCAAAAGTACACAATGGAAGAAAGAGGGCATCTTCAACAAATGGTGCTGGCATAACTGGATGTCAACCTGTAGAAGAATGAAAGTAGATCCATATCTATCACCATGCACAAAACTCAAGTCCAAATGGATTAAAGACCTCAATATTAATCTGAACACATTGAGCTTGACAGAGGAGAAAGTGGGAAGTACTCTACAACAAATGGGCACAGGGAACCGTTTCCTACGCATAACCCCAGCTGCACAGACATTGAGGGCAACATTGAATAAATGGGACCTCCTGAAATTGAGCAGCTTCTGTAAAGCAAAGGACATTGTCACTAAGACACAAAGGCAGCCTACTGACTGGGAAAAGATCTTCACCAACCCTGCAACTGACAAAGGTCTGATCTCTAAAATATATAAGGAACTCAAGAGACTAGACGGTAAAATGCCAATTAACCCAATTAAAAATGGGGCGCTGAACTGAACAGGGAATTCTCAACAGAAGAAGTTCAAATGGCCAAAAGACACTTAAGGTCATGCTCAACCTCCCTAGCTATCAGGGAAATGCAAATCAAAACAACCTTGAGATATCATCTTACGCCTGTCAGATTGGCTAAAATCCAAAACACCAATAATAACCTTTGCTGGAGAGGTTGTGGGGTAAGGGGTACACTCATCCATTGCTGGTGGGAATGCACACTTGTGCAACCACTTTGGAAAGCAGTGTGGCGGTTTCTCAGGAAATTCGGGATCAACCTACCCCAGGACCCAGCAATTCCACTATTGGGAATCTACCCAAGAGATGCCCAATCATACTACAAAAGCATATGCTCATCTATGTTCATAGCAGCATTATTTGTAATAGCCAGATCCTGGAAACAACCTAGATGCCCTTCAGTGGAAGAATGGATGAAGAAACTGGAATATATACATGCTAGAATACTACTCAGCGGTAAAAAACAATGACATCTTGAATTTTGCAGGCAAATGGATGGAAATAGAAAACACTATTCTGAGTGAGGTAACCCAGACCCAAAAAGATGAACATGGGATGTACTCACTCATAATCGGTTTCTAGCCATAATTAAAGGACATCGAGCCTATAAATTTGGGATCCTTGAGAAGATAATAAGAAGGTGAACTCCCAAAAAAAGATATAGTAATCCTCCTGGATATTGGAAGTAGACACGATCACCAGGCAAAATTGGGAACTTGAGGGTTGGGCGAGACTGGGCCAAGGGAAGATGGGGAGAGAAAAGTGTGAAGGGGAGAATGGGGGGAGCTCAGAGGAATGGGATGCTTGGGATACAGGAAGGGTGGATATGGGAGCAGGGAAGCATATATCTTAATTTAAGGAGCCACCTGAGGGTTGTCAAGAGACTTGACCCTAGAGGGGTTCCCAGGTTTCCAGGGAGACGCCCCCAGTTAGTTCCTTGGGCAGCTGAGGAGAGGGAGCCTGAAAAGGCCAGTTCCTATAGCCATACTGATGAATTTCTTGCATATCACCATAGAACCTCCACCTGACGATAGATGAAGAAAATGACAGAGCCCCACATTGGAGCACCGGACTGAGCTCCCAAGGTCCTGAGGAGGAGCAGAAGGAGAGAGAACATGAGAAAGAAAGTCAGGACCGTGAGGGAACCTCCAGCTGGCGATAGATGAAGAAAATGACTGAGCCCCACATTGGAGCACTGGACTGAGCTCCCAAGGTCCTGATGAGGAGCAGAAGGAGAGAGAACATGAGAAAGAAAGTCAGGAACGTGAGGGGTGCGTTCACTCATGGAGACGGTGGGACAGAACTAATGGGAGATCACCAACTCCAGTTGGAATGGGACTGATGGATCATGCGACCAAACCCATCTCTCTGAATGTGGCCAACAGCGGGGGCTGACTGAGAAGCAAAGGACAATGGCGCTGGGCTCTGATTCTTCTGCATGGACGGGCTCTGTGGGAGCCTTCTCAGCTTGGTCGATCACCTTCCTGGACCTGGGGGGAGTTGGGAGGACCTTGGTCTTAGCATAGAGTAGGGAACCCTGATGGCTCCTTGGCCTTGAGAGGGAGGGAGGGGAGGCATGGGTGGAGGAGAGGGGAGGGAAGGGGGAGAAGGAGGGGAGGGAAGGGGGAGGAGGAGGGAAGGGAAGGGGAAGGAGGAGGGGAGGAGATGGAAATTTTTAAATATAAAAGTAAAAAAAAAAAAGAAAAAGAAAAAAAAGAAAGTCACCAGGAAAGAGCACAGGAGAGCAAGGAACAAGAAATTTACAAAACAGAAAAGCATGACAACATGAAAGTCCTTATCAATTATTACTTCAAATGTCAATGGTCTACATTCTTCAGATAATATAGCTTTGCTAAACAAACGAGCAAACAAAAATAAGCCACTCTGTATTCCCGGTTAAAGAGATCACATCAGCTATAAGGATTTACACATTCTAAAGATGAAATAACAGGTAATTTAACAAATTTTAAATGCCAACCAAAGACAGCAGGAAAGTCTATATATTAAAATTATAAGCTTTAAGTATAAAATTCACAAGAGTCAAGAGATTATATAATGATAAAGGAGTCAAATCAATTTATTAAGCAAATCTAACTATTGTAAAATATATAAATCTATCATTTAAACACTGAAATTCATGAGGCAATTAATTAGTAACAGATCTGAAAGGTGAAAAAGTGACATCACAGTATTGGGGTTTCAGTAATCCACTTATGAAAATGAACAGGGAGCGGCTGGAGACTTGAGTCGGCAGGAAGAGAACTGGCTGCTCTTGAGAGGATGCAGATTCGATTCCCAGCACCAATGTGGCAACTGAGAAGCATCTGTAACTCCAGTTTCAGGAGACCCAGTGCCCTTCCCTGGCCTCTGTGGGCACCAGTCACAATGTGGTGCACAGGCATACACACAGGCAAAACACCAGACATATTAAATAAATATATCTTTGAAAAAGACGAATGCTCATAGTTTCCCAAGCTCCAGTGGACGGTCCCACATGCATGCACGTATGTGTAACTCTAACTGGACTTAATGAGTTAGACATAAAGTTGAGAAAAGGTATGTCACACAGAATATGGGGGATATTGAGGGGATAGAGAGAGGTAGAAATCATCATAGTTTGTTGTGCATGTGTGGATTAATAAAGAAAAATTTTATAAAACAAAAACGGATACTCATATAAATGGAAAATCATTGTGAAAACAACATCCTTGAAAAAAATAGAATACACAGACCTAACAAATGTGCACAGAATTTAAGTCCAACAGCAACAGAATGCACATTCCTTTCAACCACATATGGCCCATTCCCTAGACGGGTCATATATAAAAACAAGCATCACAAAATTTAAGAAGACTAAAATTGGAGCTGGAGAGATGGCTCTATGGTTAAAAGTACTGACAGGCTGCAAAGATGTATCAGCTGTTTAGAGGCTAGACTCACTTGCTAACCCCTGAGTTTAGTTCCCAGGATCCACACTGGACAGTTCAGGACCTGAAACTCTACCTTCAGGGGATGTGACACCCCCTGTGGGCACAAATATATATACACACACACACACGTAAAAAGAATTAAAGATTTAAACCATACTTTCTGACTACAATAATATGATACTAGCGATCAATAATAAGAGAACTATCAGAAATTATAACACAGTCATGGGTGGCTTGGAGGGATGGTTTGGTGGTTAAGAACACTGGATGCTATTCCAGAGGACCTGAGTTTTATTCTCAGAATCAACGTGGTAGTTCACAATTGGCTATAGCTCCAGTTCCAGTGAATCTGACACCTTCTTCCAGATTCTATGGGCACCAGGTATAGACAAAGTGCACCGACATACATGCAGGCACAATACTCATACACACAAAACAATAAAATTTAAATTTATAAAATTTGATTGTGAATAGCCAATACATCTAGGAATTCAAGGAAATAAAAAAGATACCCCAAGAAAAACAGCAATGGACACAAAACACACTAAAACTTCCAAGTTGCATCAAAGCCATCCTAAGAGGGAAGAAAGTAGCAACAGACGTGTTGGGAAGTCGGGGGGGAAATGAAGTGGGATGTGGAGGTAGATATGATCATATTCTATTATATACATGTATGAAGCTTATAAAGAACAACTTCTATGGCACAAAAAGTAAGAGGATCTCAGAGAATCAATGCTGAACTCAGAAAAGCAGAAAGCAGGGACTAACTTCAAAATTAGTGAGAGAAAGGACATTTTAAAGCTCATGGAAAGAATAAATGAGAGTAGAAAACACTGTGTGTGTGTGTGTGTGTGTGTGTGTGTGTGTGTGTGTGTGTGTGTGTGTGAGTTCTGTAGAGTCAAACATTTTTACCTGGATCGAGAGAGCGAGAGAGTGAGAGCGAGAGAGCGAGCGAGAGAGATTATAAACAACAGATATTAAAAAAAATCAGGAGACTATCATGAATATTTTCATACTCCACCTCCCATAATTGTATAGATGAGAAAAAATTAATTATGAAACTATACAGCCATCCATGAAACAGAAACCATGACAACAACCAATAATTAGTTACCAAGACCTTACGAGTAGAGAAAAACTAAGGATCTAATGCCTTTACTAGTAAATACTTCCAAACATTTTAACTACTGTAAATTACTATAAAATACTTCTGAAGACCAGAGTGTAGTTCTAATTTTACTTTATAAGGCCAGCATTTCCCTGACACCAGAGGCAGAAAAAGCAATAAAATAATTGAGATTTACGGGCCAATAATCCTGATTGCAGGAAGGCAAACAGCTTTAATAAAACATTAGCACGCTAACAGAAATGCGACATTAAAAGGATTGTGTGGTAAGAAACAAGGTATTTAAGAACGGCCTACTGAAGACTCAATACACGTAATCAATAAGAGTGACACAGGCTATTAATCAAAATATTAATTCAAAATCACGATTATCTCAATACACACTGAAAGGCATGGAACAAAATCTTTATCCTTTCATGACACAGAACTACATCTAACATGCTCAATGGTGAAAAGCTAAATGCTATTCCTCTGTATCAGGCAAGAATAAAAGACATCTATATCTAAAGAAGGGCAATAGTCTGCTTCTAGATGACATGACTATATACAGAAAACCCCAAGATTTCATCCCCTTAAATTATTAGAACAAACAAAATCACAGAGCTGCAGGATACAAAACCTATACAGAAACCCAGCATTCCAGTTTATCAACATCAAACTATCTGTAACTGTATCACCTATAATAACAGCTCAAAGGATAGTAAGAATAAATTTAAAGGAGGCAAGATTAATAAACTGAAAGCTATAAAACAGTCATGAAATAAATTAGAGGCACAAATAAATGAAAAAATATGTTCACAGATTAGAATTAAAAAGTCCAAGCTAATCAAAGTAACCTACAGAGTAAATGCAATTACTAAAAAAATTCCCGTGATCTTTTTTACAAAATAAGAAAACAGTCCTCTTAGTCACATGAAACCAGAAAAGACTGAAATAGCCAAAGCAATCTGGAGTGAAACCAATAAAGCTCAACAAGCACACTATCTGATTTCAAATACAGCACGCGGCTCAAGAACCCAGACAACACGGTACTGCAGTAACATAAAGGCCTATGGACCCAGACACCTAAAGACAGAGCTATTTGTGGCCACTTAGTCTTCAAACAAAGATGCCAAGAACTGCATTGGGAATGGTTTTTTCCATAGAGTCCTGGGGAAATCAAGGATCCACACGCAGGAGGGGGTGCTGTGCCTTTATCTCACAGCACATGGAAACCAAAATGAACTGAGCCATGCATGGAAGAAATGAATGGGCTGTGATGTTGACGGAAGGAAGCATGAGCAAAACCCTTACGCTTGCCTAGGTGAGGAATGTGCGGTTTGGTTTTTGTTTTGTTTTTTAACATGACACCAAAAGCAAGGGCAACTAAATTTAAGTTAGATAAATGGAATTACATTAAACTAAAAAATTCTGTTCTGCAAGAGGGACAATAGATCCAAGAGACAACCTATCAAAAGAGAGGAAATATTTGGAAACTATGTACCTTAATAAGGGTTTAAATGTCAAAATTTATAAGAAATTAAAACCAATACCAGCAGAACGTAAGAAATATAAGAAAATAGGCAAAAGACATAAACAGTACTTCCTCAAAAGAGGATACACATGGGTCTAGGAGTAAAGTTCAATGGTCAACATCATACACCATGAAGAAAATGCAAATCAAAGCCTCAATAAAACACTGTACAGTTTTATGAATGACATATAAAAGAGAGAAGGAAAGAGAATGGGGGGAACAATGGGAGTGGGGGAGAGAGAGAGAGAGAGAGAGAGAGAGTGAGAGAGAGAGAGAGAGAGAGAGATACATTGAGAACAGGGAGGCAAAAAAAAAGTCTTGCACACTGCACTCGGAAGTCAACTAATACAGTCACTATAAAAAAAGATGGGCATTCCTCAAAGGGATAAAAATAGAATTACCACATGATTCAGCAACCCCACTTCCGGATATGTACCCAAAGGAAGTGAAATCAACAACTCAAAATAATTTCTATGCCCCATAACCACTACAGTTTTATTTAGAATAGTCAGGATGTGTAACAAACCTCATCCATGGAGAGATGAATAAAGAAAATGCAGTATATGCACCACAATAGTATATAGCCTTAGAGAAGAAGCTGTCAGCTGCAACTGCAGGGATGAATGAGAGGGTTTGTTCTAAGTAAAACAGCCTATCACAGAAATACTCACAGGAAGGGCTGGGGAGATGACTGAGTAATCAAGAGCATTCTCTGCTCTTCCAGAGGACAGAGGTTCAATTCCCAGACTCACAGCATGGCTCACAATGACTCTAGTAGCCTCTTCTGGTCTCTACAAACACCAGGCAGATACACAGTACACAGGCAACAACCATACAAATAAAGAATGAGGAAATACCTTTAAAACACACACACATACACTATAATAAGTGGAAAATTAAAACATCAAGAGTTTAATGGTTGTTGATAAGGTCTGAGAGGGAATGAGTAGAGTTGGCTGGAGGGCACAAAGTCTCAGCTGGGTAAGAAATTACGTTCTAGAGATCTAAGGTACAGCATGTGATGGAAGACAATCCTATTTTACTGCAGACTTTAAGTTACTGAGAGTAAACCATGTGTTTCCACCACCCAAGACACACAGCTATGTGAGGTAACAGATACGTTAGCTAGCTTGACTGTGGTAATCATTCCACAATGTATACATATATTAAAATCTTACAGTACACAATATAGATTCATGCATTTTAATATCAATTAAATCTCAAAGACAAAGAAAATAAAAAATTAAGCAAAATCACTAACATAAATAAGTAGACTTAATTTTTTAGAAGTGTTTCATGTACGTAAGATTTTACTATCAAATTAGTATCTTTGAAGGCAAATACAAAGCTTGCTGCCTCTTTTTTTTTTAAATGTGCATGGGTGTTTTGCCTGTATGTAATTCTATACACCACATGCACGCCTGGTGTCCATGGAGGCCAGATGAGGGCATCAGTCCCACAGAACAGGCGTTTGTAAACAGGGGATTAGAGAGGGTTGAGAGCCACCATGTGAGTTTTGGGAATTGAACCCAATTCTTCTGGAAGAGCAACAAGTGTTCTTAACTGCAAAACGATCTCCCCAGCCTCAAATATGTGACTTTTAAATAATAGTTTTTAAAAATGTATGTGCTTGTATATACTTATGTATGTTTCTGTGCATCACATGTATGCAAGAGTCCACAGAGACCAGAGGGTACCAGATCCCCTGGAGGTGGAGGTACAGGTAGTTGGGAGCTACTAAGGACCAAACCCAGGTACTCTGTAAGAGGAGTAGGCACACTTAACCATGTTTCCAGCCTCTCAATTTCAATGAATTCAGCCTCTGAATTTTAATGAAAATATTATACAGCACAAGCCTGTTAACTCAACATTAACTTTTCTAACATATTCTAAAGGTTAAATTTTAAGGTACATCTTTCACCTCTATAAAATACAATATGTTAAAAATATGTTTAAAAGATGATGAAGTTATATCATCTGATATCCTGCCTTTTAATACACACCTCTATAGCTACATAGTGCCATATAAATAAATATACTATCATATATAATATGATATATACTGCTATATACCATATAATATCATATATGCTGTCATATAAATGATCCAAGTGGTTGAAATGAAACGTCATTACACTCAATTTTTGAGATTAGCTCTTTCAAGGTGAGAGCCCATGATATCACACAACATCTTAAAAAAAATAAAACACTCTTAAAATGAATTTTATTTGAAAATGATCATCAATTTATGGAAATTATATTCCTTTATTCTATTTCTGTTTATTAAATGCTTGTAAGTACAAAACTAGAATATCCTGAAAACCCAGGTGTGCGTGCGGTACAGGACAGCAACACCCTAAAGCAAGCAGGCCAGCCTGGAGACCACTCCTAATCAAAGGCGTGAAACTTGGGAGGGCTTGTCCAGGAACCTCTTACCTTAGGGAGCCTTGCTGCTGCCTATTTGTTTTAAAGAAAGATGCACAATCTAGAGGGGAAGAAAATGGCTTATGAATTAATCATCCGAAAGACAAGAAATCCCACTTCACTGCCAACTTCTGAATAACTAGTAGGCTAACTTCTGGTAAATAACCTTTATCACTAAAGAAATTACTAAAAAAATATTAAATCTTGCAAACCTACTGTTGAAAAACATAAAAGAAAACTGTAATATCTGGACTGAAATTACTCTATCTCAAAATTGAATGGCTTGCTTTATCCTAACATGCTAGTTCCCAGAAGTCAGCTTACCAAAATCATTCTGCTTTTCTCATTAGGGAGCACTGTCAGTGGAGACATTCCTCAGCATGTTTGATGAGAAGAATGATAATAACAATTGAAAAAGTACACTGGTCTACCTGATAGACACCAAAACAGATGCTCTTTTACTTAAAACATGTTTACATTTCCTCACTTTTAGGAGGAAATAGATTTTTCAGCAAAGCACATTAAGATTTGTCACCCAAGCCGGGCGGTGGTGGCGCACGCCTTTAATCCCAGCACTGGGGAGGCAGAGGCAGGCGGATCTCTGTGAGTTCGAGGCCAGCCTGGTCTACAAGAGCTAGTTCCAGGACAGGCTCCAAAGCCACAGAGAAACCCTGTCTCGAAAAACCAAAAAAAAAAAAAAAAAAAAAAAAAGATTTGTCACCCAGTTGTGTGGTCTAGCCCACTGGCTCTTAATTCTCTTCCACCAAATATCCTCATGTTATAACAATATTCTATACCACCTGCTTTTTAACTTTTTAAAAGCCCAGATTGCAATGTGTCTACACATATAATTTCAAAGGAAAAAAATCAAAACAATGCCTAAACTTTTTAGCAGGAAAAAAGTTTATATACATCTTTCCACAAACTTATGGATATAACTATATCCAAAAACATGATACTGTCAGATCCGTAGAGCTAAGTGCAGAACTGCTGCACATATGGAAACTATAAAGACCGATCCACGTGTGCTATGCTGGTAAGTCAAATATCTCGAATGGAAACAGAATCAGTGAAGTGTCATCTTCCAAAATGGTCGACAGGTATGGAGGTTCGAATGAGAACGCCCCCCCCCCATCGGTGCATATATCGAATGCTTAGTCACCAGTGGACTGTGTGAAAGGGATTAGGAGGATTAGGAGGTGTGACCTTGCTGGTATCTGTGGTCTTGTTGGTGATGATTTATGAGGTTTCCAAAGCCCACATCAAACTCAGTTTCTTTCTCTGCCTGTTCAGTATATTAATCTCTCAGCTACTTCTCCAATCCTACAGCTGCCTGCTTCCAGCCATCATAATAGATAACCCTCGGAAGCTGTAAGCAAGTTCCCACTTAAACACCTTCTTCTATGAAAGTTGCCTTGGTCATGGTGTATCTTTACAGCAATAGAACCATAACTAAGACAATATGTATGAGTAGTCAAAGTGTCCAAGTTTGATTTCTAATTGACCATGACCAAATCTAGCTTGGGGAGGAAAGGGTTTATTTTATCTTACATATCCCAGGTCACAGGCCAACACTGAAGTCAGGAAAGGAATTAAAGCAAAGGTCATGGAGGACCCAGTTTCTTTTCTTGCTCTCCATGGCAGCTTGCTCTATTTTTCTTTTTTATACAACTCAGGCCCACCTGCCCAAGGGGCAGCATCACACAGAGTAGACTAGACCTTCCCATATCAATCATTAAACCAAGAAAGTACCCCACAGACCAGCCCACAGGTCAGATTGATGGAGGCTTTTCTCAGCTGAGGTCCCTCTTCCCAGATGATTGACTGTAGCTCGTGTCAAACTGACAAGGAGCCAATCAGCACACAGTTATTCTCCTACTCCCAATGATATCCATGTCTTAAACCCGAGAGTCTAGGAATGTGCTGCCTTGCATCCATCACACAAGGAATACTGAAGCTTGGATACAATGAAGGACAGTCTGGGTGAATCCTATCTTATAACATGTCTTAAAAATGAATATTTTCCTCAGCTGTGGACAAGAAAAAGAAACAGCAGAGTAAGAAAAATTCAGTTTCAGCAAAAAGAAAAGTAAAAAACAGAAGTTGAGCCTTTTAAAAAGGTTGTTCAAATTCTCCACAACTTAAAATATAGTAAAGATATTCTAATTAGATTTAAAACACAGATTTGATTAAAAAATATTGGCAAATCTAATTATTACTTTGTCTTTAACTTTTACATGTTAAAAATAGTAATAAAAGCCGGGCGGTGGTGGCGCACACCTTTAATCCCAGCACTCGGGAGGCAGAGGCAGGAGGATCTCTGTGAGTTCGAGGCCAGCCTGGTCTACAAGAGCTAGTTCCAGGACAGGCTCTAAAAAGCTACAGAGAAACCCTGTCTCGAAAAAAAAAACAACAAAAAAAATAATAAAATCAAATGACACATTAAGAGAAAATATATTGAGTCAATATATCTAATATATTAAAAATTCCAAAACTGGGGTAGACAGATGGCTCAGCAGCTAAGAGCACTGGCTGCTTCCTCCAGAGGACCTGGATTCAGTCCCCAGGACTCATATGCAGCTCACAACCATCTCAACTCGAGCTCCAGCCCATCGGCACCCTCACTGGCCTGCACGGGCACTGCGAGCACATGCGTGCTTACATCCATGCAGGCAAACATTTATACAATAAAATAAAAATAAACCTCTTTTTAAAGTTTAGCTTCATTTTTAGAAATGAAAATACAAAAAATAAGAAAAAGTAATGAACAATTAAATTATAAAGAAGGTATCCAAACGGCCTTTTTGGTATGTATTTTCATGTTGTTGGAAGTTGCAGGCTAGACTGCTGGAAGTGGGACTGCTAGGTAAAGAGATATGCTTTCTTTGGATCTATGTAGTCAACTTGAGACTAAGAACTGTGTAAGAACTGCGCCACCTTACACTCCACCAAGACCACTGGACTAGAAAACTGTCAGAATGTTCAATATTGGCCCCCCTGACAGGTGTGGAGATTAGTACACATTTAATTTTCTTAGAACAGAAGTTGAATTTTTTCTATATTTTTAATGTAATAGTTTTATTAGTACCAACTTAGTTCTTAATCACATCTTATACACAACTCAATATTCCATACATAGGTTCTAGTTCATTTATGACTGAATCACCTGCAGGTTGAAAAAAGAAAAAGGACAGTATTTACAAAAAAATAAAATATAGCCGGGAGGTGGAGGCACATGCCTTTAATCCCAGCACTCGGGAGGCAGAGGCAGAGGCAGGAGGATCTCTATGAGTTCGAGGCCAGCCTGGTCTACAAGAGCAAGTTCCAGAACAGGCCCCAAAGCTATAGAGAGACCCTGTCTCAAAAAACCAAAATGATAGATAGATAGATAGATAGATAGATAGATAGATAGATAGATAGATGATAGATAGATAGATAGATGATAGATGATAGATAGATGATAGATAGATAGATAGATAGATGATAGATAGATAGATAGATAGATAGATAGATAGATAGATAGATAGATAGATAGACAGACAGACAGACAGACAGACAGACAGATAGATAGGTAAAATTGCCTTTAGCTTATCGTTTCTATGACAAGGGGCAGAGACTGTAGAAATGACAGCTTCACTTTCCGACTTTCCCCTTGGGCAGTCATGAAGGGGACAGAGCTGAACGGCCAGTGTCGCTGCTCTTAGTGAACAGGTTGAGGCCTTTGGAGGAGACAGACAAGGAAAAGACTGCTGTGCTAAACAAGAGAATTTTAATATTATCTTGCCAACTTTATAAAGTGGTGAAAGGTATAAAATAGAATTAGAAGGAGCAAAAATAAGTATTACAAAGAAAAACTGGGCAAAACCCAGGCTGAAAACTGGAAGTCCTGGGAAGCCTCTGCTGATGAGGAAGGTACAACCTCACAAGCAAAGCTTCTATAAAAGACGCAGAGACACACTAAGAACAGGAAAAATGTGACAAGGTTCTCATAAGTTAAAAGCCAAAAACTCCTGGGTTTGCATAAATACAGACAAAGGATACAGCATAGATGGTAGAAAGTATTTAATAAGCAGAGCAAGTCAACTTAGGCGCAGGAAAAAAGCTTAGTAAGGAGGCAATGGGAACCCAAGAATGTTAGCGTGTCTACACAATGACTATTCTCACTCAAAGGTCCACAGACGCGTGTGCCCTTAAAATTCTAATTGATTTTAACTTAGCCTTTAATCCAACTAGCATCTAGGAGGAGGAGATCTCAAATCCGGTCCATCTGGCTGGGAAGGCAAACAATGAGCGCTCGCTTCTTCCACGCCATGAACTCACTGCCTCATGCTGACAAAGAACCAGAGGGAAAAGAAGCTGCCCTGACACCCAAGCCAAAATGATTTGAGACTTTACAGCCTAATGTAAACCACAGTTTACATACTGCCACAAATCTACTTACAACCCCATTTTCCTGTGACTTCATATGAAGCTGGTTACAAAGAGTTAAGTCTAAAGTACAGCAAAACTCATGGATTAAGTGCACCTTTGCACAGATACAAATAACAGGACGTCTGTCTCTAGAGACAGATGGTGAGCCGCCACTTGCTCCTACTCAGTTTTCCACAGTGACTCAGACCTCCGAAATGTTTCCATTAATTATGAAAACAAATTGATCCTTTATTCCCTTAAACTCACTTGTCAGTCCCAAAAGATCAATAAACTTTATTAAAAATACAAGTGAAAAGCAAAATTTTATGTTTGATCTCAAGAGCTTAATTTCTACCTTGAAAATCACTTGATTATCAATTAGCAAAATCCACAGATGTCAACACAGTGCTTAGCACAGGCTTTGACGCAGTCCACAGAAAGCAGAGAAGGGAGGGAGTTCTACTTCTCTATGCCTTCCTGAATTCTGTACTTCCAGCAAGTGCTGTGCTCCATGTGTTTCCTCTGCAGACTCATGAGCAAAACGGCAAACTGGGAAGAGTTTTCAGACTATGGGACCAGTCTGCTCATCTCTAAAACACTCTAGGTAAGAATTTCTAAAGTCAGCCAAGTATGTGCAAAGCAGAGGCAAAACTCTTCGGGGGAACCGTATGCCTTCAGTTATGCCCACCCGTGATTTCCAGAAAGGACCGATAAACCATGACTAGATGGCATTCTGCCACAGAAAATAAATGAGACTGGCTTTGTGAGTCAAACAAGTCTTTGTCACAATTTCTATGGCCTCAACACCATGGCCAAAACAAACTCAGAGAGGAGAGAGTGTACTTCATCTTACAGCTTACAGTCCAGCATCCAGGGAGTCAGGGCAGGAGCATGGAAGCAGGAGTCGATACAGAAGCCTAGAGGAGTGTCCCTTACTGGCTTGCACCTCATGACTTGCTCAGCCTGTTTTTCTTATAGAATCCAGGACCACCAGTACAGGGATGGCACTGCCCAGAGTGAGCTGGGCCCTCCCACATCTACCATCAATCAAGAAAACGCGCCCAGAGACTTGGCCAATCTGGAGGCAGGGCATTTTCTCAATCATATTTCCTCTGCCAAAATTACTTTAGCTTGTGTCAAGTTGGTATAAAACTAGCAAGCACCAGTGACCACTTATCAACTTGATAACAAAGAGAACTCAGCACTGTTAAACCACAACTTTTTCTTTCTTGTACATCCCCCAAGATCTCATAGTAATATTAATATCACATATAAAACATCCCAGCTTCTGAAGTCTCACAGTCTTTAGAAGTTGAGTCTCCAAAATATCTGCTGTAGGGACAATGGTCTTTTATCCTGTCATTTGTTTTTTAATAAAACGCTGATTGGCTAGTAGCCAGAAGTAAAGGCAGGGCAACCAGGTAGGAAGTAGAGGCAGGGAAATGAGAAAAAGGAGAATTCTGGGAAGAGGAAAGATGCAGTTTGCAATCATCACCCAGACACAGAGGAAGCAAGATGAGAATGCCTCGCTGATAAAGGTACCAAGCCACGTGGCTAACACAGAAAAGAATTATGGGTTAAGATATAGGATATAAGAGTTAATAGGAAGCCTGAGCTACTAGGCTAACCAGTTTATAATTAATGTAGACCTCTGTGTATTTCTTTGGGACTGAACGACTACGGGACCAGAAGGGACAGAAACCTCAGTTAACTTAGTCTTAAAAAGCCAAAAATTAAAAGTAAAATAAAAGAAATAGAACTTAAAGCCACATAAAGATGGAAAACACACAGAAAATCTGAATACTATATATTATTATGTTCTCTTTGAATTGTTTGAATGCTAAGGAAGGAGCAAAAGCTCCTAAAAGACATTTGATTATAAATGTTGCTGGATTAATCTAACATACATATTTTGAAAATGCTTTGACTTCAAAATTTAAGACAAAAGATATATATGTTACTTTGGAGAATAGGTTTTATTTTTATTTCCACAGGAAATGAGAGGCTGTGGATTCATTCTGGCTAAGGAAAATCAGGTTTGATCAAGAAAGACCCCTGGAAGAATCTCTGATAGGAGCAGATGGCCCAGAAGATCTAACATTTCAGTTTTTCTTTGTTTAGAGTGTTGGTTACAAGTTGTATGGATAATGGTCAGGAAGAAAGCTAAACAAGGGAGATTCGATTCAGAGTTCTTGTTTTGAGAAAAAAGGTATGTGGGGAATGCTGTTGGACAATGGTTTTACCCTGTAAAGATTTGTTTCTTGAACTTGTGTAATAAAATGCTGATTGGCTAGTGGCCAGACAGGAAGTATAGGTGGGTCGGCCAGGTGGGAAGCAGAGGCAGGGCAAGAAGAACAGTAGAATTCTGGGAAAAGGAAAGAGTCAGTCTGCAGTCATCACCCAGATACAAAGGAAACAAGATGAAAATGCTTCGCTGATAAAAGGTACCAAGCAACGTGGCTAACATAGACAAGAATAATAGGCTAATTTAATATGAAGCTTAAGCTAATAGGCCAAACAGTTTTAAATTAATGTAGATCTCTGTGTGTTTCTTTGGGAGTGAATGGCTGCAGGACTGGGCTGGACAGAAAACTTTGTCAACACAATATCCAAATCTCTTCTGATGCTAAAAGCCTCTCAAAAAAAAAAAATCAAAGTCTTTAAAATACCCACCCCAACATCCACCTCATCTGAACTGCTGGAGCATGTGGAGGCCAGACCTGCAGATGCAAAGCTACGGGATCTCTGCGACACAAGGCTTGCTCCAATGCTCTCTCTCATGCTCTGTGCTCCTCCTGGATGTCCAGGAGGAGTCCAGTGAGGGCCCAGTATTGACAGAGTAGAAGTCAGAGTCCTTGAGCCAGACTAACGATCCATTGTAAAGAACACTTAGGAGTAAAGATGTATTAACTAAGAGGTATACTGTGTGACTCAGTGGGCCATAGTATAGCTTCCACACTGACACTCTTTTGTTGTTTATTTTTAGGCTAATTTTGTTTTGGGGGGAGATCAGAAGGGCAGAGGGCAGCAGTGAGTGGAGAGATGAGTGGACACATAATATGAAAACCAAAAAGAATTAATTAAATGTTTTTAAAAATAAAAAAAAAGTTCAGCACTTGACATCTGGGACTCACTCAGGATCCCCTGGACTCCAAAAGGCCCAGAACAGCTCCACTTCTCCAGCTCTAGCATCACAGGCACACACTTTGTTCCCTAGGCTCAGGCCAGCTTTACTCCATGGCTGTGGTTGTGAGTGGTGGTTGTCCAATGGTACATCTCTATGATGATGGGGTATCAGCTGTAGCTGGGATATACCTTCACCAATGACCTCTTCAGGGCTCTCTTCAGGGATTCTAACCTTGCCAACATGCTGTCAAGTCTCAGCCTCTCTCGGTAACCCCTTGGCTAGGAAATTCTTGTTACCAAGTTTGGTTGCAGGTATGAAGTACATACAACCTGGCCCTCTCTAGACCACAGCTTCTGTGTGCTGTCACTGGGGACACACTCCTAATTAGCACACTAATTAGGTATCAAATACCAAATGGTCAGCCCTGAAAACATACCCAGTAACGGTAGGCTGAAGTTATTCTTAGGAATATATGTGTGTCAACATATACATATCTGTGTGTAAAATAATTAGAAAAATAAAAGAGGCCATGAATTTGAAAAGGAACAGGAGGGAGAGTTTGGATGGGGAGAAAGAAAGAGGAAAATTATGTAATTGTATTATAATTTCAAAAAATAAAAATAAATTTTTAAAAAGAGAAAATATTTTTCTTCCTAAAACCATCTTGAGGCACTTGGGAAGGTAAACTGTTCTAATATTTATAATCATGAATCACAAAGTCTATCAATTCGCAGTTTCCCCTTGGTACTTGGTAGAGGATCCTTCTGTCGTAATTACTTAGAGGGATGATGCAGACAGGGCGGTGAGGCGATAGAGCGTCATTCTCAAGTTACCCTATGATGAGCTGTGAATGACTCTGGCCAGAGGAGCACATATCCTGAAGCGGCTCTCACAGTGACCCTGATTTAAAGCTCTTCCCTTACCTCATATTCTTCATTTTGTAAACATAGATTTGTATCTTCACAGATTTCATCTCTCAAGAGCATAGACTTACAGCAAATATTAAGATCTTTTATATCCCTGCATTAAGTTATTTTAATGACCTTTATCTCTTATTTTACCTATTTTCCTTGAAGTATGGTAATGAGAACTACCTGAAGAGTAGGGACTCTGGGCCAATGCAGAGGACAGGGACAAAGTGCTTTAAAGCACATGAGAGGAATTGTCAACACAATCACTCGCTTTGGGAAGGTCTTACAAAGTATTCTATCATCAAACATCAAACTGATTTAAATGTCACTTTTCAAAACAAGAATATTTTAAATGTGTATTGTAATTAACTGTGCATGTGACATGTATACATGTGCACGTGTATATGCCATGTTGTACATAAAGAATTTAGAAGTTAAGCTCAGGAGTTAGTTCTCATCTTCCACCTTGTGGAAACAGGGTCTCTGGTTTCTGCCACTGTGAAGCTTACTCCAAACTGGCTCACAACATCCAACCTTTCAAGTGGGCTCCAGAGAGTGACCACGGGTCCTTAGGTTTGTGAGGCTAGCATTTTCATCTGCTGAGTCATCTTCCAAGTTCAAAAACATTTAATATATATTTTGTATGAAAAATAATTGCATATGGGGCTGGAGAGATAGTTTAGCAGTTAAGAGCATGTGTTGTTCTTCCAGAAGACCCAGGTTTGAGTCCCAGCGCCTATTATGGAATTCCACAACTGTCTATAACCCAAAGCTCCAGGGGATCTGAGGTCATCTGCTGGCCTCCTTTAGGACCAGGTACATGTGTAGTGCACAGACATGCCCACAGACAACCCACACACAGAGAGTAAAACTGAACAAGAAGTAATTATGAACTAGAATAAGTAAACAACAAAAACGATGCCTGAAAATGAAAGTAAATAGAACCACACTCTCCCAAACCTATCAAAGAATGAAAACAGAAACTCTTCTATAGGCAGGACGCTGCTGACACTACTAAACCAAAGACTGAGAACCCAAAATTATTAGGATAAAAATATGTTAGGAGAAAGCATTGCATAAAATTTAAAAAGCTGGGCAAAATGGCACAGGCCTTGAATTATTGTACTTGGAGTCGGAGGCAGGTGGATCACTGCACGTTGAAGGACTGCCAAAACCTCCTGTGAGATTTGTCTCCAAGACCAAAACAAAACACAAATTAAAAAACAAAGAAGTAGTGAATGTTACTCTAAGAAATCAGCTACATACTCTCTTTTAAAAAATATGCTAACATGTACAGTAGGTATATCCACCAAAATAATCCATTTAAAAATCTTTAGGAGTAACTGTCATGAGACTGAATGTTGGGAGAAAGAAGGGCAGAGTCAGAGAGAAGCCATGTAGCCCTGCAGGAGCCAGATGAAACTTTACCCGGTAAGCCACAGCCACATGGTGATACACAGATTAATAGAAATGGGTTAAATTAATATTTAAGAGTTAGCCAATAAGAAGCTAGAGCTAATGGGCCAAGCAGTGTTTTAAATCATATAATTTCTGTGTGATTATTTCGGGGCTAGGCAGCCAGGAAATGAACAAGCGGCCTCCTCCAACACATGAAACCGTAAGATGCCGTTGAAAGAAATACAGGGAAATCTGCTCAACTGCCTGATGAAACAGTAACCGAGCTAACCCACAGGGTCAATACTGCTCTCAACTGCTCACTCTCGTCTTCAGAAACAAATGGAAAATCCATCCTAAAAGTTACATGACATCTCAAGGGACTCTAAATAATCAAATCATCAAGGAGACAGACAGCAGGGAAAGGTCTCACGGTTCTTTATCTCAAAACTCTTTCTGAAACTGCAGTACTCAAACACTGTGGCAATGGTACTTAGACAAGGCTATGAACAGAGACCCAGGAAATAAACCCTGTGTTTATGATGAATGGATCCTAAACAAATATGCCACAACTATTCAGTGAGGAAAACACAGGCCTTTTAAACATTGGTGCTGTGGAAATGCAGTACCCACCTAGAAAATATTAAAGGTGGATCCGACCACATATAAGAAATTTTCAAAATGAATTAGAGGTCCAAATATAAGACCTAAAATGGTAAAATTCTTAGAAGAAAATAGAAGGGGGAAATCACATCATTTGACTTGGCAGTGATTTATTAAACATAACAGCAAAAACATAAGCAGTAAAGGGAAATGATAACCAGACTCCAGCACAAGGACTGCTGTGCATGAAAGTACACAACAAAAAGCTGAGAAGAAAAGCCATAGAAAAACACCTGCCAATCAGAGATTTGAGAACAGATTCAATGTCCAGAATATATAAAGAATGCCTACAGCTCAACAAGGTCAGCTAAAACATGTCCAATTCCCTGGCTAGAAAACGGATAATCTGGAGTCTCAGGAGGATGGGAGAACCCGTCGGCCACAAACTGCAGAGCTAACTGTGGCCAGCAAGGCTGAGTGAAAATAAGGAAAGCTACCGCAGGGAAGACAAGCTTAGACCGTTATCCAGCACATACACCCCTGAGGAAGGCTGGCAGGAGGCTCTGGGGTGAAGCACTTGCTGTGCAGTCATGAAGGGATGAATTCAATCCCCCAGAAACCATGTAAGAGTCCAGGCACAGTGGTGCAAGCTGTAACCCCACTCAGAGCAAGAGAGGCGAGAAGAGGCACCATGGGGTTTCCTGGCAAGCCTCACTAGCTAGTTCAGCAAAAGATGCACTATCTAAAGGTGAGGGAGATTGAGGTTGACAGCTGACATTGACCTCCAGCCTCCATCAGCACTCATGCACATGCACATACCTGCACACAGGTACCTGTGCACACTCAGATGCCAATAAACATGGTTGCAGACATCCGCACGAACATGTACAAAAGCTATATAAAAATATAAACAAAACAACAACAACAAAACCCCTAGAGTGGGAAGCTTTCACAAGAGACTTGGGCCAAGCAGAAGAAAGAATACCAGGAGTGGAGGACACAGGAGAGGAAATAGTTCATTTGTACGGTGACAAGAAACTGGTAACAACAAGCATGATCACGACTGTCCAAGAACTCTTAAGATTCCAAACTGGAAAATCTACCAATCAGAAGAAGGAGCTGAAATTAAAACTAAAGCATTGTGAATCTGTTTAATATAATTATAGCAGAAAATTTCCAAAATTAGAGAAAAATCAATATTTAAACACAGGAGGCATTGAAAAAAGAAACATATAATCAGAAGATAACCTCTCCACAACATGGTGGAATTTTCTAATTCCAAACTCCCAAAGACATTCTTCACTGAACTAGAGAAGAGAATCCTTCAAGTCATATGGAAACACAAAACAGCACAAACAGCTAAAGCAACCCTGAGGAGAAAGACAGTGCTAGAGGCATCATGGTACCTGACCTCACATGACATTACACAGCCGCACTCAAAACAGACACACAGGTCAGTAGAGTGCAGAAAGAAACCTACACGGAGACAGCCACCTAATTTCTGATTTAAAAAAAAAAAGTCAGACATCAGAGCAAAGATAGCCTCTTCACAAATAATACTGGGGAAATTAGATTCCCCTGCAGAAGAATAAAGTCAGGTTGGTATCTCTTATCCTGAACAAAAATTAATTCAAAGTGGGTCAAAGACTTTAATATAAGGTCTGAAATACTGAAACTGCCAGGGAAGACACGTAAAATCCTTCAAGAAAGACAAACAGCCAAGAACTTTCCGAATAAAGACTCCAATAGTACAGGAAATAATCCTAAGAACTGATGAAGGGAAGCACATGAAATTAAAAATCCTCTGCACAGCAAAGACAATGAGCACTAGAAATGACGGGGCAGCACTGGGAGTAGCGGAGGGAACCCTCCCAACATACACCAGGCAGGGTGTCAGTATGTGGACTACATAAAGAACAGCAAGAAATTCACATCAAAAAATCAGCTAATCAATAAATAGGCTAATAATTTCAACACAGCCTTCAAAATATGAAATGCAGAGCCAAGTACCTGAAAAGTATTCCATGTTCTTAGCCATCACACAAATGAAAAGCATAACTTTTGCAATTCTGTGTCACCCTCATAGGATAGCTGTCATCAAGAAAACCAAGTGATAAAAGATGCTGACAAGGCTGGGGGTAAAAAACCCTTCCTCACTGCTGATGGGATGTAATTGGTCCACCCATAGTGGAATTGGAAGGAAGGAAGGAAGGAAGGAAGGAAGGAAGGAAGGAAGGAAGGAAGGAAGGAAGGAAGGAAGGACGAATGAACTAACCAGAAAATACCTATATTGCTTTGGGAGTCACCAGGTTACCCTGGCCAAACCTTGATATGAGGTTTCTCATGTTTGGGACTGGGGTTTTAAGTCTATGGTTCTTCCTTTCAGATACATGTAAATCTATATATGTGTATATGTATGCAGGTATACACAAACACTTATATTATTATATGTAGTTTTAATTAAATATAAATTAGTTCGGTTCTTTGAAGCCTTACCAAACAACCTCGGTGCTATCTGTTCCTCATCAACCTCCTCGTTGAAGCCCCTTTCCCATCTCCTACTTCATATCTCCCACGTACTGCTATTCCCTGACCAACCCCCACAACCACCTATGGTTGCTTTATTCTTTCCTGTGGTTACTCCATGTTGTATATGCACACCTGAGAATTTTGAGCTACATACCATCAATAAGAATATGGGGGATTTGTCTTTCTGGGTCTGCGTTATATTGTTCAACAGAATCTTTACAGATTCTACATTTGCCTGCAAATTTCAGTTTCACTTTTTCTTACAGATGATTGGTATCAGTGTAGCCCTTGGCTATGTCTCAGGTGTTAAGGATAGGTCCCTGTAGCTGAAGACACCACACAGGACTTGGATGACTTGAGCTGGATCTGACCTAAAAGCCTCTTTCCTGTGGTCTAGCTTTGACAGTTCCAGAAAATACCGCAAGCCGGCAAGGGAGGGAAGCAATTAAACAGTGCTACCCAAGTGAAACATCTATGAACCATGACAACTGCCAGCATGGCAAGATGTGCATGGGTGCAAAAACCAGCACTCACATCAGTGGCAGCGGCAACCAACATGTCAGATTCAAGAGAATAAACACCACATTTTTTTCACAAACAGAACCTATTTTAAAAATCTCAATCTCTCTCTCTCTCTCTCTCTCTCTCTCTCTCTCTCTCTCTCTCTCTCTCTCTCTCTCTCTCTCTCTCTCTCTGTGTGTGTGTGTGTGTGTGTGTGTGTGTAGGCATGACACTAAAAATGAGATCAAGACAGACAGGAAGAGACTTTAAGGAGAGGGGTAATGAGAGGGTTACTGGATACCAGTGCCATGAAAGCAGGAGGAGGGACTTTTGGGGGTGAAAAGGGAAACAGCCAGAGAGGGGATGGAGGAAATCTGCAGGCAAGGCACTGGTTCAAAGCAAAGTGGGATACCTATGGACAAAAATGTTATACTGAAACCCATTACTTTGAATGCAAACTTAAAATTAAAAGAAAATTAAAGGACAAAAAAACATGCAAAGGAATTGAATAAGCATGTCTCCAAAGAAGATATAAAATGCCAATAAACACAAACATGTTCAACACCTCAGTCATACAGAGTATGATGTACTACCATTCCACACCCACTAGGATGACCACTGTGAACCAGAAACAAAGGGTGAAATGGGCACTGATGAAGACATGGAGGAACTAAAGCTCCTACATGCTGCGGTGGGAAGGAACCTGCACAGCTGCTATGCTAGAAAACAGCCTTCCTGGGACCTAGCAGTCACGCTTCCATGAATTACCTGACAGACCTGACAGCAGCGACTCAGGCTCATTCCCAATTGAGAGCAACAGCAGTACTCACAACCAGAAACTAGAACAATGCAAATTCCACTACCAGAGGAAGACACAACAATAGCGTGTGCACGGCAACACTTCATCTGTGAACTGAGCAAGATTCTAATGTGCTCTGAGAACAAACAGGACATTAGTGTAAATTCAGTAGACTACACAGGAAAAGATAAAAGGGCATCTGATTCCATTTATATGAAGTATCTAAAATAAGCACAGTTACAGTGATAGAAAGTAAAACAGAGGTTATTAGGATGTAGGTAAGGATAGAACGTGACAGTTATTGAGTATTAGGATTAGAGTTTCTATTTAAATAAGGAGAGGAGCAGCAGCAGCAAGGTTGGGAAGATGGCTCAGCAGGTAAGGGTACCCGCCGACAACCCCCGACAACCCCAGTCCAATCCATGGGACCTACATGGCGGAAGGCAAGAACCAACTCTGGAGGTCGTCCTCTGAACTCTACACATGAACACGCATACAGAATAAACGAATGGAATAGACTTTAAAGTGGCGCTTCTTATGCGACATTATGAATGCACTTAGTACAAAAGTGGGCAGCATGGCGACTGTTGTGCAGCATGTCTAGTATAATAATGTATAATCTATCACCTCTTTCTGCAGAGATGTGGCCAACTGTCTACTCACCACAGGGTACCAACAACAGACCAAGCTTATGATAAGCAAGTGGATCTACTTACATGAACAGGAGTGAGGGGTTAGCTATAGAACCATGGAGACTCACTTATGGGCAGCTACACCACCAAAGAAAATGTCTGCGAGTCCAGCAACTGTGAATGCCCGTGTATCTGGGGAGAAGGATGGGGCTCTCAAGTTGCTTGTGGCCAGCCATTGCACTGCTGTGTGAGCCTTCCCTCCTCTCCACAAGGGAAGGTTAACGGGTCTAAACTTGAGACGGCCTCCTGCAGATAATCCCAGTTGCTCCCAAGACAACAGCACCATGTCATGTCCATAAGATAGCATTCAACAACAGAGAATTTTCAATTTTTAGACTTCCAAATTATTAACAAATGTGTTCAGGGTGTGCAGAGGCTGAATGTTCATTAAATGAATCTCTATTGAAAAACAAATCCTGGTTTGGTGTGCAAGTCAGATGCTCAAAAATGCACTATCAAAACTTGCAAACAAATACAACTGAATGTTATTTCAGTTATAAACCTACAATAAAAGTTCAACAGGTCAGAAGCTCTGACAGGCTGAGCATGCCTGTTTCCAAGACAAGTGTGAGAAAGCAACAACATACCTGATAGAGCATGATGGGTTCTATGTTGTATCCTAAGATATCAGCAAAGTTCTTAGCAATGACGGTTTTGCCACAACCCTACAACAGAAACACCGACATGGAAGGGCTGAGTCCACACCCTCAAAGCTGGTAAGCAAATGCCTACACCGAAGCTGCCATTCTTACCTTTCCTCCAATTAAACATATATCCTTCACCATGTGAGACTGCATCATTTCAGCCAGCAACTGCTTGTGGCTTGGAGTCTGAATGAAACGGTCAGATGCAACAGGCTGATTGACAGCTCTAGTCCCAGCTTGCACCTGTTATTTTAAAGAGGTGAAATATATATAGTATATATATGCAAGTTTTTCTCAGAATATTAGTAATAGGAAGCACACACCTTCCACTTAAGAGACCCTTACTGATTTCTTATCAACTCTCTGCAACTATTTTTCCATTCCAACCTAATGATCCTTATCAAATCACCATACCAATTATTCCTCTGAAATTGAAGTTTCATACTATCAAACAGGTTCAGAATATGTCATTTTCATGTTCTTTCTAACATGTCATTAAACACAAACAGTACTGAGCATAACATTTTTTCTTAAACTCCAGTTGTAAGTACAAAATCAAAAGTTATCACATACTGGAGCCTTATCTAGAGCCTCCTCTTTCCTAAAAGCCGCACCCGCAGACCCTCGCCACTCTCCTTAGCTTGCCACTCGACAGTATCTACCTATGAAAACCCTTCCTCCCACTCACCTGCTTTTGCTTTTTAGTTTTTCTTTTCCCCCAGATTCATCAGGTTTTGGACCTGAATGGCTATTTCCTTCTCTAGGGACATTTATTTTAAGATCTGATTTTCACTTATGTGTGTGTATCTGTGTGAGTCTACACCATATGTGTGTGGGAGTCTGGAAGGACCAGAAGAGAACATCTAATTCCCTGGAGCAAGAGTTCCAGGTGCTTGTGAGTCACCTGACATGGATAATGGGAACTGAACTCTGTCCTCAGAACAGCAGCAAGTGCCTGAACTACTGAGCTATTTCTTCTACCCCTCTAGGGATGTTTTTGAAACTAAATTTATTTTTAACTCATACATAAATTTAAAAACTGTGTATAAGAAGGCTATTATGGGATGTTTCTATACTATGTATATATCTAATAATCGTTAGAAGATCATCTGGTACTAATATAAAAGGCTAACTGGAAGGACAGAAGGCAGTGAGCTTGTAGGGTCTTTACCAAGATGATCTGACTTAAACATTACACAATATATATACACATAAACACATATTAAATCTATGATGGCATGACTTAAACATTATGTAGTGCACATACCCATAAATATAGATCAAGTCTGCTGCCTCCAATTTTTTTCTTTTGGATTTTTTTTGAGACAGGGTTTAACAGAGTGTAGCAGTCCTGGGTGTTCTAGAACTTACTTTGTATACCAGGCTGACTTCGAACTCATAGAGTTTGCTTGCCTCTGCCTCCCAAGTGCTGGGATTAAAGGCATGCACCACCACTATTCAGCAACTTCTCATTTCTTTTGGTTTGCCTTTGATTTTGAGAGAGTCAGTCTCCCTACATTGCCCAGGTTGGCCTCAAATTCACAATGCTTTACTTCTTCTTCTAAGTGCTGGAGTTAAAGGCATACACCACCACAGGGCTCTCTTTTAACTTACTTATGATAAAAAGAAAAATTAAACTCCTTTGCCTTGACTGTTTGCAATATAGACCCACAACTGCAAACAGGAGCTTCTTATTCCTAGCTGGAATTCAGTACACACAGACCAACCTCTCTCCATCCCCTTCTTGCCCTTACTGTCC
This sequence comes from Arvicola amphibius, assembly GCF_903992535.2. Classification (NCBI taxonomy): domain Eukaryota; kingdom Metazoa; phylum Chordata; class Mammalia; order Rodentia; family Cricetidae; genus Arvicola; species Arvicola amphibius. The sequence continues at coordinate 36,169,949 of NC_052059.1, forward strand.
CAGCCTCTGGTAACCACTATTCTACTCAACTACCATGAGATTGACGATTTTAGATCCTAGGTATGGATGATATCATTTTCTCTTTATTGGCCTTCTGTGGCCTAGGCTGTGCTGAGGATTGTGGGCTTGGATGGACTGTACATAAGGAACTCTAAAGGACTAGTAGTTAGGAAGTGTAAAATCTGCATTTAAGGGAGATCATCATGGTACTAACATAGAAAGTGAACTGGAAGAGATGGCAGGCAATGAATGACCTTACTGAGCCATTACCAAGTAAAACAAATTATGGCAACTGGCTTGTATCTCATAGCTCCAAACACTTTATTAAAGCTGCCACAGTACCCTCCAACACCATACTCATGGGCCACCAGGACATTCCTATGCTGTTTTCTCAGACTTAGCCTGGGTCTCCCCTCAGCTTTCCCTTTTCCTCCCTGCATGACCCCTCTACCCTTCATACTAGGCAGTCCTTATTCTGCCTCTAGCTCAGATCATGGGAGGACATCCATCTGAAGCAGGCACAGGCGTACAGTGGGAAGGGGGCCTACCTAAAGGTCCTAGCAGGCTGCTACCCCCTGACCAGTTAACACGGGTGAAGCAAGGAGCCACTGGACAGCTCAGCTGTTTAAGCTATTATAAAATAATGACAGAACTTACCTCCAGGACTACTGGGGGATTTAAAGGGGATAGTATATGCAAGGAGAAGAGAAATATACACTAAGTCTATTTACAGCCAGCCTGGCTCAAGATAGACATAACATGAATAAGGAATGAATAAGTATAGCTACATGAATAAATATTAATATCCATATTAAAACAGATTGTTATAACAGAATTGGGCTTGGTTACAAAAGGCAGGCATTTGTTCTTACACTCAGGGTTTTCAAGCTGGGTTCCCTGGGGTTCCTAGAGCCCTGGGCTCAGGGTTAGAGTAGAAGGACAAAACAGACCACACACCCCTCTCCAAACACTGCCCAACGGCACAGCTCCTGTCCAGACTGCTTCTTGCAGCTGGGAAGGGGACTTGAAAACAGGATTCTCTACTGGGAAAACGTTTAAAAGCACTATTTCTTTTTCCTCTATTATGTTTTGTTTTATTATGTTATATTATGTTTTTATACAATATATTTTATCATGCTTTGCACCTCCTCTAACTCCTCCCAGATCCTACCCACCCACTATCCACTCAACTTCGTGTTCTCTCTCTCTCTCTCTCTCTCTCTCTCACACACACACACACACACAACAACAACAACAACAACAAGAAAAGAAACAATAAAATAAAAATGACAAAAGAAACAAGCACACAAAAGAAAGAAAGAAACACCACAGAGTTTCTTTTGTGTCTGCCAACTAATTTCTGGGCATGGGGCCTGCCCTGGGACGTGGCTGGACTCAGTGACACTCCACTGGAGAAAAGCGGTTTTCCCTTTGCTGGAGGGTATCCATTTGAAAGCACTATTCCTTAGAAAAACTCACAGCACAAAACATTTCCATTAACCAACACTTGTTTTCTCAGAGGTAAACTACACGTTTGTTAAGGAAAGCTTTCCCCATTTTTTCCAAACTTTTTCTACTTTGGAGCACACAGTTCTGGGTATAGATGTAGTCACACCAGAGGGTCAGGAGCCTAACTCAGCCCGCAGAGTGGCCAGAATGAGACAGGGTGAATAAACCTGTGATGAAGTACCTTAATGGTCACCTCTTTTCCGGCCACTCGGATTGTCACGTGAGCTTGGGAGCCGTGGCTGTCAGTCATCCTCTCCACTCTTACGATGTCCTTAGGAAGCATAGAGTTTCCAGAACCATGGAGCTCAAAGCGCTGCAAATTACCAGAAAGATATGTAATTTACCTTTAATTTCAGAAATAATGTTAAATATCTGAATTTCTATCTAATTAGAACTGAAACCATTTCATATCATTTATATAAGCAAAGGCTTAAAGTTAATGAGACTATTTTACTTTCTACTAATACCATTCCACTTAAGTAATAAATAAAAATGATATAAAAATAGTTGCTAAAGTCACAGAAAATGGAAATGCTCCATTCCTGAGCCGGTACAAGTTTGGAATCCACATTTCTTGATAACACATTACAATGTGCTAGAAAGGTATGGTTCAACTCTAGAAAAGACTTAATTGAAACAGGCCTACATCAAAGGGCTGCTGAATCCAGAACAAAGCGAATGTGTTCCCCAGATTCAGGAAAAGAGAACTCAGACACCACTCAGCAGTCTGTCTGTGTAGACAGAGCGCAAACGACTAAAACAAATCACAAAACTCAGTCCTTCACAGCAGCTGGCCTGGTGCCATCTGCACTGTAAAGGTCTCAGTTTTGTGGAGTTGATGTGAGCCAATTATTCTAACACTGATCGCCTCCCTTCATAGCAGCTACTATATAAAAACGCATAACAGAGAGCAGAGACAGATAAAACAGAAATATTAATTGAAAATTAATTAAAACCCACGCTTAAAGTATGTTCAATATGAATAGTGGTCTTTTGAAAACAGAAATAGAAAAAAACGTTACATTAATTTTAGAACACAATCACTATAATGAAAGATAAGCAGAGCAAAGAATGAACCACCACCTGATATTGAAAAGTATGCTGCAAGTACAGAAAAAAGTTTTCAGAAGAAAATCATGATCAAACACAACACACAACATCTCAGTAAAGTCTTCTTTCTGGAGACTTAAATCCCACAGACAATCACTCCTTTCCAGAAACCTAAGAAAAAAATTATCTATTTGTGTTACCATAAAAAATGGAAGTCCAATGTTTTACATAATCTGCACATCATACAACAGTCTGGTGCAAACTGCTTTCATATTGCAACAAGAATGGATTTCATGGAGAGAGACTCTGTTTCAGGTGAGATTCAATAGAGGGGAGCAAAGCACAACTAAGGAATCAGATCGAACAGCTATTAATCTCCAGAAAGACAAAGAGGTGAAATTAAAGATGTGTTTTCCCAGCTACAGGACATTTTATGTTGATAAAGGGTTTAAGTCAGAGTGTGCATATTCCAGAAATGAACACAACTGTACTCAACCATTTGCTGTAGTGGTTATACCTTATAGGTAACTCTAATGAAATACTTTAATAGAGTAAGAACAGTAGGCTAGACGACACTTTAGAGAGCAGAGAGGTCACCTTGCCAGGTGAACTACCATTCTGAGGACTGCTAATCTGAAAGGTAATTCTGGAGAATGAGAGACACAATTCATTATACCTTAGAAAGGGATGACTGACATCACACTTAATAATTTTTCCATGAACTCAATTTTGCTTAAATAGAAATAGCATTTTCTGACACACTTTCTCTAGTATATTAACTACACTGTGGTTTGTAATAAAATATATCACACTGATGTTGTCTGTAAGGCATTCACATTCATCCTCTAATACCCAATCCTGACATACTAAAATCAGCAGTTCTCACCTGTGGGTCTCGACCACTGGGGGTCAAAGGACCTTTTCACAGGTGTCACCTAAGACCTTCAGAAAACAGATATTTACGTTACCATTCACAACAGTAGAAAATTACAGTTATAAAGTAACAACGAAAATAATTTTATGGTTGGGGTCCCCATAACATGACAAATGTATTAAAGAGTTGCAGCATTAGGAAGGTTGAGAACCACTGCACTAAGTAATCCACTTTCTTCCTATTTCCTGTGGAGCAGAAAGAGAAACTCTCAAGACCATGTTCTTCGCTACTAACCCAGTATGTGGTCCTGTTCCTGTGCAGCTCTTTTCCTATCAACAGCTACTCAAATCACCACTACTGCTCCAAGGAGTCAACAGCAGGAGCTCATCTAATAGGTCTAGGAGGCAATTCAGCTGGCACTCTCCTCTGGCAACAGAGCCCTCAGATGAACAACATCCTTACGAGAACAACATCCCTTTGGGAAAATACTATATATCATCTGACTTACTCCATAATCTCCAGATCCCAGAACTACACATGGGATATAGTCGCCAAGAAAAGTTGGTTAAACAGAAATGGAAATGGAATGTTTTCATCCTCAAAATCATCTATGCTTAGAGGGCTGGAGAGATGACTGAGCACTGGCTGCTCAAGCAGAGGACTTTAGCTCAGTGCCCAGCACCCATATGGCAGCTCACAACCATCTCTAGCTCCAGGTCCATGGGATCCAGTCCCCTTTCCTGTCTTCTACAGGTTCCAGACATGCATGTGGTGCAAAATCCTCATACACCTAAAATAAATTAAAATTAATAAAACCTCATCTATAAACTGGGTGGTGGCAGTGCACGCCTTTAATCCCAACACTCGGGAGGCAGAGGCAGGCAGATCTCTGTGAGTTCGAGGCCAGCCTGGTCTACAAGAGCTAGTTCCAGGATAGTCAGGGATGTTACAAAGAGAAACTGGTCTCAAAAAACTCATCTACCTGCTTGTTCAATAAAAAAGGAGTTCTACTTTAAGTGATGCAAAGTTATTAGACATCTTCCCCATTTCAAATTATAATTCCATCATTCCTGCTCTGGAGGAAGTTCTTACATCACTCCAGAGCAAGATACAGTGATGGTCTAGAAATGGCCTTCTCTCATTACCCAAGCTTCTCAGCCCATGCACCACACAAACATGGGCCTTTGTTCCTATAAAGATGTCTGTCTAGACAGACATTTCTTGACCTTGCATCACTGCAGAGCCTGGCCAAGTTTGCATCGGTTCACCAAACACTGTACTAGCAGGACACCCTGCTGCATCTTCATTATCTTCTTGGTGCTCTTGTTGTCTACTGATTGTTGCTTATATTTCCACTTCACGAACAACTGCCAACTTTATAAACTCATTCTTCCTATTTTATCACCTTTTCCTTCTCAGTCTATTCTGAAAGTTTTCCTTAATTATCCTCTTGATAATGTAACTTTAAGGCACATTTAATAAAATGCTCAGGAGAGCACCATTTAATAAAAGTTATCAACTCAAAGAAATGGCATACATTATGGTAAAGATACCTTTTATATTCTAAGAGATTGGAACTTTTGCTGAACCTCACAGTTAAGTGTTAATAAACACACCCTGACATCATTCAACACGGCTATCCCACTGTGTACTCTGCCTGTTTGTTTTAACCTACTTTGAAGAGAATAACCAACCTTACTTGTCCTGGATTTCCTATGTAATCAACTTCTACAACCTAAGTGATGCATAGCTATAACCTTAAATTATGTATTCTTCTATACCCCTGGCCCAAGGTAATGTGCATGTGTTTGTATGTGTTATACCTGCTGCTAGAAGCAGAATAGGCTGAAAGTGGTCTTATAAAAATGAATATCCATACAAACATTGAATACAACATATTGTATTGGTCAACATATTGATCAGTCTATTCACAAAGATGTCTGTAAGGCTGTTATCTGAGCACACTGGGGTCAGCTGGAGTCAATGACTTCACCCTTTGTAAAACTGTTAAAGATTTGTGGAAAATACCCTTCTTTCCTCCCCCAAATGTGATGCTCTCTGTACTGTTTAATAAAAGAGAGCAAAGTCCTTTGTTAAAGACAGACGTGGACAGACACTGATTCAGGGACAGATCCACAAGACAGCATTCAGGTAGGTGCAGATTCAGACTCTGTGCACGACAGACAGACAGACAGACAGACAATGGAAAGCACAGATAGAAAAAAGTGAAGAATTTAAATCTCATGGCTTGCTCTTGATTAAGTAACACCAAGAAGGACTTTGATTCCTTACCCTAATTTGATACCAGTGCATTATTGGTTAACTCTGGGTTTATTATTAATGTGTTCAAACCCATGCAAAAGAATACAAGCTAGTGAGGGGGCCATGAGAGAAAGACATCAAAAACATTCATTAATCCTAGATTGAAAAAGGACAAAGCTAATGTATGTTATTGTGAGATAGTAATAGGGTCATAAACCACCATGGAACAGGATCCTTTTAAACTTGATTTAAATTTGATTGATTAGGTATCCTTTTTTTTTAAGTCTTTTTAAAGTTTTTCAAGACAGGATTTCCCAGTGTAGCCTTGGCTGTCCTAAAACTCACTCTGTAGACCAGGCTGGTCTTGAACTCAGATTTGCCTGTTTCTAACCTCCAAGTCGATTAAATTAACCAAGGGATTAAAGGTGTGTGCCACCACCACTTGCTATTTCCTTTCTTATTTTAAAAAATAATCCCCTTACCTAGCTACATAATTCTACAAATCATCTATTTTTCCTAACTTCTGGTTTTTTTCCCCCGATCTGTGAAATGCTGACCTGTGCCTGCCGCAGCCCTCTGACATCTCCATAGGGATATCTAAGATGCACCTCAACCAAACTGCCAGCCATGGGGCCTTGATCTTCTCCTACAGTCTCTCCATCCCCAGCTTCATCAATAAAATGCCACAATCTAAAAAGCTTGATTACTTGACTGAGCCCTGTATCCACGTCTTCAGCAGATCACACCGATTCTACTGCAAACAACCAAAATCCATTACCTCTCCAGCCTCAAAGCTGGGCAAAGCCCCCATAATTTCTCAACTGCATAGAACAATCTATTGACTTCCTCTGCTTTCTCCTCAACACTCCAGACTTCTACCTTAATCCTTAAATGCTGATGTTTCTAGGATTCAGTATTTAATTTTTCTTCTCTTTCTACTTGTTCCCAGAGCTTATTTGATGCATCCCCATGATTTCAACTAACACTCATACAATAATGATTCCTAAACATTATCCTTTTTATTGCTCTGCTGACATGGGCAACAGGGCCCCAGAGCCCAGTGAGGACAGCTGAGGACAGCCGTGGTAACCCAAGATGGCAAACCACATCACTGCCTGGGACTCTCCTGCCAAGAGCCTCACTGGCCAGACTCTGTCTGATACCCAGCACCAGCATTCAGGCCCAAGAATTTATCTTTAATATCAAAATAACTCTAGAAATGTTTGTAAAAAAAATGGGTCTATGACATAAAAGCTGCTGGCCACACCCACCTAGAAACCTCAAAGTCAAAAAGACGCCTGTAAAGAACTGTCTATTCTCCTCACAAACACTTCCTTTTTCTACTTTCCATGGTAACTAACAACATCTCCATCAACTCATTTCTCCAATCATTTCTCTAGATCTCGCTTCTGCTCACAGCCCTCTGTACCAGGCTTTCTTTTGGACCACCAACCAGCTCTCCCATCATGACTGGAGTGACTGGAGACTTATTAGTTATGAATGCTCGGCCTCAGCTTATGCTTGTTTCTAGCTGGCTTCTTTTTCTTTCTTTAACACAAACTAACCTGTTTCTCTTCATCTACATTTCTGCCTCTGGGCTTTTAATCTTTTTTCTTTTTCTTCTCTATTTCTTATTCTGAGTTTGCTGGCTGGCGGCCGCCTGGCTGGCCCAAGTACCTCCCTCTCTTTATCCCTCATTCTTTCCTCCTCCTCTTCTCTCTCAGCCTGGATTTCTCATCCTGCTTATTCTGACTGCGAGCCCCACCTATCCCTCTGCTGCCTAGCTATTGGCCGTTCAGTTTATTAGACCAATCAGGCGCCACCTTAGGCAGGCAAGGTGAAACAAATGCAACCAACACATCTTTACATCATTAAACACAGCACAAACAAAAGTAACATACCTTTTACACAGCTACAGTAATATTCCACAGCAAAAAAAAAAACAAAGTAACACATCTTTACATACTTAAATAATAATCCACAACAATCCTCCAACTCACCCTCTATCGTCATACCTGAGACATTTGTCTTGAGCTTATTTCATTCCTATCTGTCACCGAAACAGTGCCTTTACCAGAGCCGTTCATCTTCTAACCAGCGTTATCAAATCACTATATTAAAATGTTACTGGAGCATCTGCTGCCCTAACCAGACCATAAATTCTCCAAAAGGAGCATCTCTTTCTGCATGCGTGGAATTCACTGTGTAGACAATTATTTGTCAAATAATGAATGCTCAATTAATGCTTGTTGAACTGAATGAAAACACTAAGGGCAAGATCTTTCCAAGTTTCACAGAGACAGACATGGCTCAGACTCTATTATCAATGAACGAGAATGCCACACCCTTTCTAAATCTCCAAGGGAACCTTCTAATTTAGCCACTGTCATGATGGAGCCCTACTTAAGTAGGGCTGAGTGCCAAGACATGCCATAAGAAGCTCGGATGCATCTGTTACTGAGCTGCCTCCAGGCACGCCGTTCGCAAAGCTGGGGAGCGGAGAATGGAAGCACTTGTGTTCAGTCTTAACGAAAGCTAGACGTGATTCCATGACTACAGAGACAGTCTAAGAACAGGAGTGTCACGTGACAAGCGCCATCTGGGGAATGAAGTCACTCCAGTTATTTCTATAGCTGCTTCAGAAAAAAGGAAAGTTTTCTGAATTTTAGCTGAGTGCATTTTCAGTGGGTAATAGGTTTTATTTTAAAATGTGGACTAATTAAATGATTATATTAAAATTTAAATGGATATATAATTCAAATGCAACTACTCATCAATTTCTATGCTATCTATGAGAGAAGATACACCATTCTTGGTTTGTCCTATTAGAACAAGTATGCCCACTCCTTTATTACAACCCTTTCTAAATCAAATCAAGTTCACTTTCATGTTTCTTTTCAAAACTATTTGAGATAACACTCAGACATGAACATTAGCTTAAGGTATACTTTGAAAGAAGATAGAAATTTAAAGTAGCAAATAAGTCAGAGTTCTCAAAAACAGACATGCGAACTGCAGCTGTGTGCAGCCCGCCCCACTGCTAAGGCATCAAATGCTAGCATGCACGTGTAGAGCAGGCAGGTAAGCTAGGTGAGGAGCTACACCTGTGGCTCAGCTTGCACTGGAGATAATTAAGGGACAAACAGGCGCAGTTTTCTCTAGCTAAGTAGTTCCAACACCTACTGTCAACATTAGAATATTTGTTAGTAATAAGAACCTCTAACCACACCTCCGCTTCCCTTATCATGAAGGTCAAGATGAAGGGGAAGCTGCCCTGATGCTCTCTATTGGCAGGTTCAAGGCCAGCCTGGTCTCAAATACCAAGTGCCAGGCCAGCCATGGCTACACAGACAACAATTTCAAAAAGACAACAAAAATAACAAAGTATTTAAAACTTAACATAATTTGTTTTTAAACTAGAGTCTAGAAACACATCACCGGAGTTTCTCTGTAAAAAATTGAAGTGCTCTGTTCTCACAGAATTAGATAATTCACAGTAGAGATCAACCCCAGCTGTATCACAAAATACTCACATTGCTTCACTTCACCAGAAGTTCTGGTGCCAGTCTCCTCCTCTCTCCTTCCTTCAAACACACCCCCCACCCCATGTTGAGAACTCAGCCTCTTGGAAGCTGAAGACTCTGAAGGTAAAAGTGAGCTCCTCTGCTTCTACGGCAGACGTCAATCAGGTTCAGGTGTTGATTCAAGGACATGCTCACACTCCTTTTCCAGCTCAAACTGTAAGCCTCGGAGTGAACTAAATACAAACATGGCGGCTATCTGCCTCGATCAATGAACGCACTTCCCTACTTCTGCATGCTTCTGAGTAGTTTCACTCTCTCTGCCACGGCCCCTCTGTGTCCCCCTCCTCCTCACATAGTATCTCCTGAAGGGACTCTGGCCAGCTAAAGCACAGCAACCACGGCTCTAGCAGGCTTTGCCCTTCTCCCCAATTCCCACTGTGTCGTTAGCCATGTCCGAGGAGCTGCGGACAGGAATGGAACATACGGAATACAGCCCAGAGAATTATAAACCCAGGTACATCCTGGAAAGGAAAAGCCCCAGGAGGACGGCTTCCCTTTCATTTGCTTCTGTCTGCTGCTGCCATGTTCCTGCTATGTTTGGCATAGTATGATTACTATATGCAGGGATCCTACTGTATCTGATATGGTATGATTGTTTCTTGGAATATCCCACTCCTCACTGGGCAATTTACTTGCAGAGCTTAATGAAGATGATTTTCATAAGAGCATTGATGATTAGTTAGATTTATGATTCAACTGGACTGAGCTAGTATAACAGATAAAAGTGGTTAGGACAGTTAGTAAAGATGATTAGGGAAATAGTTTAGGTTATGCCTACTGTTCCAGTAAGAGATACAAAAAAAAGGCAACTATAGTCTAAAAGTTCCCTTTCCCTTTGTTACATGTCAGATTTGCAGAGGATAGAAAATGAGAACAAGGAAGTTTCGTGCATGAAAGATCCATGAATTCTGCATGTGGAAATACAGGCTGATGATCAAAGAAAGTAATTATGTCCCTACACCCAAGCTAGCCCTGAGTTCCTCGGTTACATAACTTACAGAATTTATAGGCCCCACTGTGTACCTCAGAAAAAGTTATAAAAGGAAGTTAGATGACCCTACTCTGTGTAAAGAAAAATGAGGGTTAGCTGACCAACTGTTTAAAGTTTCTCTAGAGGAGAATTAAGAACAGAAATCTGTTCCACTGGAACTGCAAAGAGCTGCCTGTTAGTGCAAAAGGCACGGACTGAAATGTACCTAGCTTGCTTAAAACCTTGCTAACCAATTATAAAAGAATCATTGCTTTGAGGTAAAGAAAAACACTTAACTACTTGTGGACTTCTAAAGAAAACATGGAACTTGTGATCTTAACATGACTTCTTCTGATGCAAAGATTTCAACTTGCATCAAGTGTAGAAATCTTTGTATTAGGAGGTATAAAAAATAAGAGATAGAATAAGAAGAAAAGCTGTAAAGGAAAAGATTGGGGAAGGAGGAAAAACACAAGGAAAGAAGGAAAAGGTAAACAGAGAAGAACAAAGTGGTAAAACAACCAGCAGAGAGGAAAAAATGAAGAATTAAGCTTTGGCCCTCTGTGTGCCTGTGCATCTGTGTCTGTTCCAATGGCTCGCCAAAGCCATATCTCCTCTCCAGTTTCTCTGACCTGCTGGGGCTGGAGCCCTGTGCAGCACCTCTGCCTTCTAAAACCCATTAGATTACATTTCTAAAGCTAGCTGCCAAGGCCTATTTCCTTATTTGGCCACTTCATCCTCCTGAGCTGATTCCAAGGTCCAGCTATCAAAGTGGTGAAGTCCAGCAATCAGAAGCCCCCTTTGGCTCACCTAATGAACATGCCCCAAAAACTAAACACCTCATCCTCACACAGGGTTTCCCCTTGTACCTTTGTAAACTGCCATTTTCCCAGGGGCCAGGCTGCCTCCTCTCTACTCAGAGGCAGCCCTTTGTCTCTCTCCAGGACAAATACCCTTCCCCTTCTCCCTTGTTCCCATTCCCTTCTTCCGCTTTGCCCGCTTCCTTTTTTGTCTCTTGTTTTTGTTTGCTTGTTTAGAGACAGGGTTTCTCTGTAACTTTGGAGCCTGTCCTGGAACTCGCTCTGTAGACAAGGGTGACCTCAAACTCGCTTGCCTCTGCCTCCCGACTACTGGGATTAAAGGCATGTGCTACTGCACCCCACTTGGTCAGTGTTACATCTTACCTGCTTCCCCTCCGCTCTCTCTTTTTTACTTTGCCTCTTTGTTTTCTTTACATTAAAAAAATCTATTATAGCTGTGCATGGTACACATGACTTTAATCTCAGCATTTGGGAGACAGAAGCATCTTTGTGAGTCTGATGCCAGCCTGATCTACATAGCAAGCTCCAGACCAGCCAGGGCTACATAGCGAGACTCTGTCTCAACTGGAAAATACTCTGAGTGAGGTAACCGAGACCCAGGAAAGACACACATTGCATGTTCTCTTACTTGTAGATTCTAGCTCTAAATTTTCAGAATTGTGTATAGAAATTAAAGTAGAAACACAAACCAGGAGAGTGAAAAGGGGCCGTGGAGGCGGGAGAAGGAACTCTAGAGACAGGGCACCTTGGTTTTTTCTGGCTGTGATAAAACATCACCGCCAAGGCAGCAGAAAGGTTTACACCTGAAGCTAGAGTTTAAGATATGAGAGCAAAGCCATGGCAGCAGACAGCTCAAACAATAGCTAAGAGGGCCCGTCTGGATCCAGAAGTAGGAGGCAGAGAGCTGACTGGGAATGGCTCGAGTCTTCTGAAACCCTAAGCCCTGCCCCCAGTGAACAAGACCATACTTTCTAATCCTTCCCAAACAGTTCTTCTAACTAGGGATCAAGTACTCAAGCATATGAACCTTGGGAGTCATTAGCATTCAAAACATTACAGAAGGAAAGCAGGATGCAAGCAAGAGCTATAAAAGGGTAAAGGGAAACACAAGGAAGAAGGGCAATGTAGGGGGGAATATCACTCAGGGTGCTTGAAGAAGCCACAGGGACACATTTTTATAAGCTTACTTAAAAGCATATATATAATACATAAAAATGAGAGAGAGACAGAGAGACACGGACAGAGAGTGGTTTAAGTAGAGTTAGGTCACATATGGTTATAATGCTCCCCATCAGCCACAGACTAACAAAATTCTCCAAACATAAGAAACCTCCTTTTCAGTTGTTGGTCAAGGAGGTCCAGTTGGTTCCCAAAACAATATACGTAGGTTGTTGCCATTGTCTTTGATTGCCTTCCAGAACTGAAAAGACTATTACTGAAGAGCCACAACTTCAAAGACAAGACTCAGAGAAACTGAGCTGGAACTTACCTTGAAGCCTCCTCAAGGACTATCTCTCATAGCATCTGAAGGTGCTGTGCAAGCCACCAAGGGAGAAAATCAACAACCCTACCCAGCTCTAACCCTACAAACCACAAGAAGACTATCCCAGCAAGATATCCCCAAAGGAGCAATAGTGGCACTTTTATCCTGGGGATAATCAAGAGCTGTCTAATTGGACTTAAAGCCCACTCAATAAAAGGGGATTCATAGCTGGTACTATAAGCTTAGTCAATGCCTGGACAACTAACACTAGAGTAACCTACTGTTGCCATTTTCCTAAACCAATGTAATTTATAACTATATTATAACCCACAGATGAGAGCAGTTCTCAACCTTCACCAATTTTTTTTTTCAGCTGATAAAAGCTATTACAGAGATCCAAGACTGGTCAAAATGGAGACTGAGTGACTAAAGGGTGCCTCCCCAGCCCCAACCAGAACATCCACAAAGCAACCCCCAACATCTAGTGCTCAGAGAACACGGAAGAAGGGGAGGAAAGACTGTAAGAACCAGAGGACCAGGATGCTTATTGCTACATAATATCTTGTAAGACATGACCTGATTGGTGCAACCATGTAACCTCAACAAATATGGTCTTCCACACAAGACCTGCATAACGATAATACCAGTTGACATGCCATTGTGGATGGAGGGAATTTCACAAGGGCCACACCAGATGAAGAGCTATAGGCAATCAATGGCTGCTGAATTAGGAAGAAACCGTTTTCTCCAGAAACTGAGCCCCAATAGGTATCAAATACCTGGTCAGTTGTAAATACATGTATATACAAGAAACACTAAAAGGACTCAGGACAATGTCTAATAATACTTACAGAAGAGGTCATGACAGAGAAGCTGGGGGGACAAGGAAGGAGTTGGAGATGAGAAAGAGGAATAGAAATGATATAAATATAACACATATGAAGTTCTCAAAAAATTCAAATTAAAAAATATTCTATCCATAGCTACACTTCTCATAACCTATAAGAAATAACTGAGTTTTTTAACTTTATTATTGCTATTGATATCACTGATAAGTGACAGTGTTACTTTGTTGGGTTCTATGGATAGCTAATCTGACAAACACTCACACTGAACCAACTGAGACTACATGGCTGGGAGTTCTCACCTTTCCTAGATGCACTAGAGTGCTCCTCCCCACTACTACAGTCCATGTGGGCTAGAGAAACAGGGAGAAACAAATACTAATCCTAGTGAATGCTTAGGGCTGGCAAACCCTCACCTCTACAAGATGGAGGTCCCACATAGTAAATACACAATTAACTACGAGAGAGAAATCTGAATCTTTAGCCAGACTGTACAAGAGAAGCAAAAGCTGTCCTTCCCAAGAGAAGTTAATTAGTAAGCCGATACATCGTCATTGAGGATCACCACATAAATACATACTTACAAAACATCACAGGGGAGTTTTGGCCTTTTAGAACTCACCATTGTTAAGCATACAATGAGGAAACTGTGCTATACATATAATAAAAGAAAACATGCCCCAAGTATTATTAGCAACTTATGATAAAAATGAAAGCATTAGTTTAAAAGGTAACAATACACCAGAGAAAATAAGAGAAGATATTAAAATATTTCAAAATTGTATAACCTCTCCATAAATTATGTAAATACTTTCCAAGCTATGAATTTAAACGATAAATTTTAACTTCTTACTACATTACATATTTCCCTTAAATTTTAATTTCCAAATGTTAGGTTATTTTTTAATTTTGAAGTAATTTCAATTTATAGGAAAACTGTAGGACGCTATCGCATGAAAACTTGTATTTTCCCTTCACCCAGACTCCATGTTGCCACTCGAGCATGTTTTGAGCTCCCTACTACTCCAAATACATGGACGCACTCAATCGACTAATTTTTCCCCTTAATTTAAGAGCAAGATGAAGATAGATCATGGTCCCTACATCATAGTTCACCATTCCCCGAAAGCAAGAACTCTAATTTAATCACTACCTAAGTTGCTAAATTAGAAAACAAATTTATACAACTACACTGCCCAATTCATAAGCATGTAAGTGTTCTCAGTTGTACCAACAATTCTGCTTGTTCCTGTGTGACCAGAAATCTATGCAGTAAGAAATGCTGCACTTAGCTGCTGCCAATTTTCAGTCTCCTTCAAGCCAGGACAGTTTTTCAGTTGTCTTTCATGGCCTGAAGAGTTTTAAAAACAGAGGCCTTTCTTCTGCAAAGTGAGCTTTAACCAGGGCTATGCTATATTTTTCTTCATATTCCAACTCAAACCCTCAGCTCTCAGGAGGATTCCTGACAAAAGATGACCTCTTCCAAGCACAACACTAGAGAGGCACAGTATACCAATGGCAGTTTGTTCTGCTGGGTCAAGTAGCTGGTGATTATAAAAGTATCACTTTCCTATTTTGTCGTCACTTTGCAAGCTATTCTGAGATTGACATTAATATCTAGTTATGGAAGTACACACAAACAAACACACACCAACTTTATACCTTCCTAAGTCAACCATCAATCTGATGGTTACCTAACAGCGATTTTTTAACTTATATATTTTTCCCATATTTGTTGGTAAACATTCTACAGTAACAAGGAGAGTTGCTTGTCTTCCATAATTAAAAAATTTTTTAAATCCATATGGACTTATGGATACCTATTTTACACAGCGGATTATCAATCACTATTTTTAATGTTCAAACCAGCAACCTCTTCCATGGTTTTGATATGCTAAAATCTTTGTTGACAATCTCCTTGATTTCATCTGTTTCTTGACCCAATCCTCAGCTCAGCACAATTTCTCAGGAATTAGATCCTTTAAGTGAATGTAAGATTTGGACATCCAGGAACTTGGTGTGATCATGGTTTCTAGGCTCTGTTAGACCGTAGAACTGGAAACTGTGTAAACACACACAGACAGTATTTTCTGTTGCCATATCTACTTTTCACGCATTGTGTAATGTTATCCTCCAGTCATGACACAGCCACTGCCATACTGGAGTCAGAGCAGCTGTGTTTCCCAACATGAGACTTTCACAAGCATGCCTGTTGGCACTCCCCCAGGGGAGGGAGGGCAGGTTTACAAGGCAGTTTATAAGCATCTCCCACTAGGCGCATCCAAGGTGCTCACAAGACCCTGCGCTAGACCTAGGGGACCCACACCCGTGTGTGGCCACCCATAAATTCTCCAGGCTCCAACAAATAACCACGATTCAACTCCTGGCGCACCACACTAGACTTGGGTGGAATCATTTCTTTAGTCCACTGTTCGTGTTCTGGTGCAAGAAGACCATGTCTTCTTGTTCCGGACTTCCCAGGAAACGGTAACACTGATATATATGCAATGAAAAGAAATAAGATTCATAATCCATTTCCAATCCAGTACCTCAGGCTTCTTTCATGTCTTCCCCTTTCCATTTTTATAACCCTTCTCCAATATGAGCCTGTAATTCCCGTTACAATCAATATAATCACGCTTTGGTTTGACTGTTGATTATCTGCTTCCTGTAACAAACCCCCAAGTCCCCCCCATACACACACCTGAGTGCTTGTTTCCCAACACTGCTATCTTGTTACTTGCATCCAATGCTTCTTGTCTTGGAAGAGGAAAGAAGGGAAGACAAAGGAAAAAAAGAAGGGTAAAGAAAAAAGAGAGGGACAGGAAAAATGGGGAAGGGAAAGGAAAGTGAAATGAAGAGGACGGAAAGGAAGAAAGGAGGAACAGGTACTCACTTTTAAAACACCTTCCACAGCCATCTTCCCTTCGTGTCCTAGTAAAATAGTGTACGGATACATCAACTGGATTGCATGTTCAATTGACATCATAGGAAAGGAGTCCTGTTTAGGAGCAGACATGTCGAGAGGTCAGCAACATCTCAATCACAGAAAATGTATCTGAAGTAAACATATACTGCTAAAGTTTTCTTCCCCAAAGCATAAAAAATATCTTCCAGCAACGTACAAAGGCAGCAATTTCTTTTCTCCCTGTCCTATCCTCATCCTGGAGCAATGTCACTCACTCCTATCTTTCATCCACACTGCCAGTCCCCATGCATCTTTATCTACTGCCTCTTTCCTGAGCTTAGACCAAAGCCTTCAGTTATCTACCATATGACCCATGGATTCAATGCATCTGCAAGAACACACATTTCCCCCTTCTAGTCACCCAAGGCACTGCGCTTCCAGCCTTTATTCCTAATCTGCGTTGATCTTATCTATATTCATCAAGTCTCACAATTATAACTACAAAGTTAAAAAGTGTTCATTAGCCTCAAATTCTTCACCCAAATCATATTGCACTCTCAAATCTATTAACACCAATCAAAGAGCTACTGCCAAGGGCAAACAGAAGATCTTCACGTGGCCTACTAGATGATTTACTGAATTACTATCAACATGATATGGATCGTGGTAAGCGTGTTTGGATATACAGGGTGCTCCAACTCTTACCAGACATACCTTAAGAGAGTATTGCATTTACTTTCAAACAACTCAGAAAAAATTAGGGGTGGAAGGTTACATATGCGAACAGGAATAGCAATATGTTAGCAACAGGGACTTCTCATTGGAAAGATTATACGTGTTTATTACTTTGCTATTTTAAAAGTGATTTTCTTTTCAGATTAAAGAATTTTCAACGTAAAAATTACTGAGGAAAATTAAAAGATATATCAAATTTGGTAAACAAGACGTATTCAGGATATACACAGCACTGTAAACAATATGTAGGAAAGCTAGCTGTCTAGCTGCAAACACTGGGGGAAAGCAAGAAACATTTAAATAGGAGTCTTGTTACACAGACACAGGGTCTTGATAGTTGTTTCAACAGCCTCCTAGTCATCATTGTCATGCAACCAGGGTCTCCCTACTCTCCTAGCTGCTAACAGAGGTATCTTCATCTAACACAAGAAAGATTACTTCACACTCCACCTCACAACCTCTGGGGAGCCATTCCTCCCTCACCATAAAATCCAGGCAGGATTACTCAACAAAATAATTCACGGTAGGGTTCTAACCTCTGTCTCTACCATGAACACTTAGTTCTAACGATACAACTTGTTCTCATTCTGCAGACATTCCAGGCCCATTTGTGGCTGAACACTGTGTATGTGCCCTCTGCCCTGAAGGCATTCCCACCACTCTAGACAGGACGCCGCATGCTTGGGACAGTAACTGCAAATGTATTCAGATCCAGTCATACACTGTGTTACTAAAAGTCTTGCTTACACAGGCTGCCTTAGGCTCCTCGGGCCATCCGTTTTCACACTGAAGAACCCGTGTCCTTTAGGACAACCACCAACCAAAGACTGCGATGCTCGGGTGGGAAAGCTCAGCTCCCTTGCCTCAGGTTGGGTCAGCTCAGCATCTATTTCCCTACAGTATACCTCTTATTTGATCAGCCTGAAGCTGCCTTTCCCCTATGGGGCCTCCAGGAGGCTGCATTTCTACCTCTGCCTTCAAAACTGCAAGCTCTCCAGAGCCTGAGCATGCCACTTATCTCTGTACAGTCCGTTCCAGTGTACACAGCAGTCTCAGGCCTTTCATAGAAGAGAATGGCAAGACAACTCAAGTGACTGATCCCCAGTGATCAACTTTCCATTCATCTTTGCCACGTCTGAGCAAACATATCCACCATTACTTTAGTTTTTACTTACCAGGATTTGAACCGCTGCTGGCAAACTATCTAAAGGAAAGTCTGGAAGTCCAAGTGCAGAGGATTCTTGGGAGCAGAGAGTTATGGCAAAGGACAAGAGCTGAGAAACCCTAGTAGGAAACAAATTTTAAATTTTATTTGAATAATTTCAATATACAAGTATGTTAAGTATAAAGCAGTTGGGCTAATTTCATTTATCTAAAATAGATGAAATATACTATTAATTCTTAAAGAACAATGGTTCATACACTATTACATTAGAAAATCCAGAAGCTGGTTAGCTATCTAGACGTTTTCTCTAATCTATCACAATATAAGATTTTCACAACCTGATCCAAATCTATCATGTGAGCTTCACCCCCATCTCTCTAAAGCTCAAACCCAAGACCTAGGGGCTAAAAGCGATTATTCGCTGGGAAGAAAGCGCAAGCTCTCAGTCACAGTGCTCGCTTGTTTCAGTTCACAGAATCCTTACTCCATTCCTCTCAGACCTCTGGGCTCATCTCAGTGTCCAGGCCTTTGTGAGGCCTCTATAAAGACTCAACAAAAACACTTAATATTTTAGTTTAACAACAACAAATTTAATTTTTAAACAAATTAAATGTTTAACCATCCATTATTTATAAAGTATACTTACTTCTCAGCAGAAACATTGGCTCCAACTGAATATAACAGGTTTAGCTGGTCCTAAATAACAGAAACATATACAACTGATTAATAATGAATACAATGGATGAGACACAATGTTTTATAAATATAAACCAAACTTTTAATTAAGTAGACACTGTAATTTATAGTAAAGCAATCATTTCATGATATGTTCCTATTTAATAAAAGCATAAGAGCCTTTAAAAAACTCAGGGGGCTCACAATCAATATTGTGAACACCACAGGGAAATCTGACTTTTGTTTTTTATATCATTTCATTTACTCAAAAATTAAGAAAATGGCTCCTAGCAACATTCTGCCATGCTCAGCCGTCATCAGGGACGCTTCCTCCTGCAGTAGCTGGGAACTAACACAGAGACCCACAACTGGACCGCGGGCAGATAATGAGACGCTGTGGAGCACTCGGTCCTAAACAGGAGTCTCCATCAAATCCCACCACTCAGGGAGCTATGTGGATCAGGAAGATTTTCAGAGCCAGGGGGGACGGAGGATCATTCCAAGCACTACGTCCTTGGCATACTTACTCTGAAGGGTAGAAAATAAATATCCCTGGCTTGAAATCGAGAACGCAGAGGGGGGTCTAGTGGATTCCCAGGGTACCTGGGCACTGGCAAGCCCAAGGCAATCACTCGGAAATGTTCACTAACTCGGACAATCTTCCAAGCATCCAACTCTTCTTTGGTGTGATCCTAAGAAAGTAAGAGATCAGAACAGTGGAGCATTAGTGACACAGATTACAGCTACAACAGCAGGTGACACAGATTCCCAATGCAAGAGCTGCCAGGACAAGGAACCAGACCTTGACTGCTGAGAGTAGTATATTTAAGAACACTCTCAAAGCCAAGCCATTGAGGAACGCAGCAAAAATAAATCAGGATCCAGACGCCAGGGAAAACTCACAGCCTGGAGATGTGTGTTGGGAAGGAAATGCAGCCCACAAACCTAGACAAAAGATCCTGAGACAGCCTGCCACATTCTCGTCCATAATGTGGAAAGAGGGGGTCAGAAAGTAGAGATCAAAAAGCTAGACCTAGAAGAACAGACTATCACTGGAGTAGAGGTTCCCATAGACCTTAAACAGACAATTCTAGGCATATTTCTCTTAGGGCGTATGACTGGTAATGCCAGTTTTTAAAAGCTTACTTCACATTTAGCCTTCCGCAAATTTCTCCTGTAATTAGCTACAGCAGAGATGGACAACATTGCATGAATGAACAAAGCAAAGGTCAAGGGGGTTATCTAACATGCCCATGGTCCTGTGTAAAACAGACCTAAGAGAATAGCAGCATGCTAAGTTTCAGAGTCGGAATAGATTCCAATACATCCTGACTCAGCCACCTGATACAAACCCTAGCTGAACTACCAAAGGCATTTGTGACATTACCACTGGAGCCTCAGTTCTCTTACCTATAATGTGGGAATTATATAATCTACATGACTGAGCGCCATAAAAACTAAATATGAGAACATATGTGGATGTCCGTGGCAGACGCCTGGTAATGTGACTTTCTTCACTGTCTAAGTCACTCAGTGGCTCATCAGAGTCATACACAGATTCCTGGTATCCTCCAAAGTCTTTACAAATGTGTATATTTATAATAAAGGAAAAAGTCCATAGCTCTGAGTACATCTTCTGAGGGTACAGCAACATGATAGTGCGGAAATGTTCAACACAGTGTTCACCACCTTTTGTCTCACTGTGTCCAACTCGCCCAGTCTCAGTAACTCCCACCTTCCAGGACCCGTGGCTACAACCCATCCAACAACTGCAGTTCTGTAAAGACAGCATGCATCACTGATGTGGATGCATCTGCCATGGAAGAGACTCCATTTGCATAGGATAAGCTCAAACGTTCAAAGCTGAACAGAACAGCTTGGTAAAAATGGGTCCTTTGTTGATCCCTGCTCATTAGGAGCCCCTTAGTGTCACTTAACTGAATGATTTGCAAGGTTCTATCATTCTATATTGTGTCTTTACTCCTATAAAAAAAATTGCTTCATGCTAAATCCAAGCTCTTGAGGACTTACTCCCTCCAGTACATAACAGGAAAAAGTCTGTGACTGACTGCATGAATTTTTAAACTTATTTTAATCACAATTGAAATCACAAATCATAAATTAACATAGAACCCCAAGACACTACGCCATATACACTATAAAACAAATGTTTGGGTCCAGACTTGCCTGAGAGCCTCAAAACACAGATAATCAGAATATGAAACTTATTCAAAATAGTTATTTCTATAATAAAAAACTTTACTAGCATCATCTAAATGAAATCAATAAGAGTGACAGAGAGAAAGAGATGACTGAGAAAGGTATGTGTATGGTAGATGCAATGTGAGTTTGAGGGTCCATGTGTAACCTTGTCTGACATCAATTAAGATACTCTTAATAAGATACTGTATCTTCAATCTAACTATCAGATTATTAAAACAATGGACCCCCAAAGACACACGAATTTCACCAGGGATCTCATGCTGGGAGAAGGAAAGGGCCCCAGCCAGAGAGGAAACTGTCTCATCAAAGAGATTTCACTATTCAGACCACCTTACAGGATGAGACTGAAGCTCAGACAGTGGTGAACAGCAGGGGGTGAGACCACACCTTGACCAGGACTGCTGAGAACAGAGCTTCCAGCCTTCCCAATGCTGCAATCCTTTAATACAGGTCCTCATGTGGTGGTGACCCCAATCATAAAGTTATTTTTGTTGCTATTTCACACCTGTGGTTTTGTTACCGTTACAAAACATAAGGTGAACATATGTTTTAGATGGGCATGGGCAAGCCCTATGAAGGGTTGTTTGAGCCCCAAAGGGGCTGTGACCCACAGGTTGAGAACTCTTGGCTTGACATTCCCCATCCTTGGCCCTTGTCACCTCAGGACCCCAGAGATGAAGAATTTGAGGGTTTTGCTAGGTCTCTTGGTCCCTCTTCCCAATGTGGCCACATGAATAAAGCTTCCTTTTCTGTGTCCACTTTTATTTGGTTCTTTTGAATGGCTTACTAAGGGTGGGTGGCCAGCCCTGACTGGAGGACAAGTGAAGCCCTCCAGTGTGATAACACATGCACACAGGTGCATGCAGAGGAGGTCAGAATAGAACGCCAGGCACCTTCCTCTGTCACTTTCACGTTACTGCTCTGGGACGGGATATCAGAATCCAGGGCTGGGCTGGCTGGTTTTACGTGGGTCCTGGGAATCTGAATTCAGGTCTTCACGTGGTGAGCTCTCTTATCCACTGAACCACCTCTCCAGCTACATGTGTTCTAAGGTATTAAAATTTAGTGATTGAACCTGCGAACAGAGCAGGACTTCAGCTATGGCAACTGTAATCCTTTACCATAGAGAGTGCCCTAAGACACGAGTGTTAGGAGGGCTATACATGTCTATATTCATGAGAGAGAGTCTGAGAATTCAGAAGGATTTAATCAATGAAAAGTACATATTTACATTAACAACTACTTGGGGAAAAGTGATGTAGATCAGATCCTTCTCTTTTGATAATAAGCAAGCCTCATGTGCTAAAGTCTTTGTACTTCTCAGGTCCCGAATTCCTATTCAAAGCAATGATACATTCAATTGCTTTGTACAGAATTCTACTATAAGGATAAAGAATATACAAAGTTTTGTTATGAAGCAATACATATGCTTTAAAAAAATCCTGTGCTTTACTAATATTTTTCTAAATTATTTACCAAAACTACTAAATAACTAATAAAGTCTCTAGTGGCATAGTTATTTTATAATTAGAAGGAGGCTCAAAGGAAAGTAGTCTACATGACATACACCTTTTTCTTAAAGACAAACTATAAAGTCTGACTATTTCACTAAACAAATTATAGCATGAAAATACAAACTTAACATTTTCTTATTGGTTAAATCTACAATTACCTTCCGATTATAATATAATTAGATCATTTTTAGATATATCTAGAAGAAAATGGCTACTGAGTTAGGACAACACCATCCAGGTACTTTCACAAATGATACAGAACAGATTGCTAAAATGTCGCAAGGCACCAGTACAGGGATGCGAGCCTCAGCTCAGTCCATCAGTGTCTATCATCTTAGCACCCAGTGTGCTCCAGGCCTATGTTAGCAGTTCCAGAGCGAGAGCAAGGAGTGTAAAACCCAGGGCTAGGGAGATGGCTCAGTGAGCAAAAGTACTTGCAGTGTGTGAGGACCTGAGGTAATCTCCAGAACCCATGTGAAAAGCAGACGCACAGCATAAGCTTCTGTAACCCAGGGCTCCTCTGGGGAGATGGGAGGTGAAGGCAAAAGAGTCCCTAGACATCTAACATATGAAGCTGTTCTTTTCTCAAACAACATGGAAGGCAAGGACCAATACCCATGGTTGACCTCCATGCATGCACCATGACATCTAATGTCTGCATTCACACACACAGTAAGCAGTATATCATGCAGCTCTTGATCAATAAAAGTGTGAGAAAGACTTCAAGTCCCAGAGTATGGATGTAGCAGAACTGCCTGCAAAGGCTACACGAGGTGCTGAGAGAACCAGTGCAGAGCAACTCAAGCTCAATGGCCAGGGCGAAGCGTCACATCAACTCCCGCCTCGCTGCCAAAGCCTCTGAAGAGCCCTCTTTGGCTAGGTCCTTTAAGAGCTGGGGCTGCTTCTCCCGGGCAACTGGACCCCGGTTCAACTCCCAGCATACATGCAATGGTTCACAATGGTCCACAGTGTTCCCTCTTTGTACACATTTGTGTCATATCATCTATCATATTTACTATTCAACGAAGAGTTAATGAACATTTACCACATGCCAAACATTCTTCAATGGGAGTGAAAAACTCCCACCCTTTTGGAATTTGTACTCTAGTAGACAAAAAACAAAAGCCTAAGTAAGTCACAGAGAGTGTTAAGACTTTATAGGGAAATCTGAAGCAGCAGGAGGGCAGGGACAGACACAAGTTAGAGCATTGAGGTGAGTTTCACTGATAATGTAACATTCACTCAAGACTTGAATGGGTTGTAGGAGTGAGCCAAGCAAATACTTGGGGAAAAAAAAACATTCATTCCAGGAACAAGAAACACCCATGCCAAGTCTAGACCATGGGAGAAGCCTTCTGAGTTGGTCAGCACAAAGGGGCCTAGTTGCTGGAGGAAAGTAGGAAGCAGACAAACCTGAGGTAAGGGGTGGTAGGACCCGATTATGTGGGGGTCCTGTTGCACTGGAAGGACTTCCAGTTTTACTAAGAGTCAGAGCACAGGACTGATCCATGTTTATTCTGTTTAGGTAGAGGTGGGGGTGGGCATTGTTTTGTTTTGTTTTTTGAGACAATAGGTAGCCCCACTGGCCTCTAAGTATTGAAGGATAACCTTGAGCTTCTGACCCTCCTGCCTCGACCTCCACAATGCTGAGATTACAGGTGTGTGACAGGTTTTTAATCAATCACTGACTATTGTGTTGAGGACAATGTGGAGAGCAGGGATGAAAGCAGTCAATTTCAGTGGCAGACAGAAAACACTGGTGGCTTAGAGCATCATTTATTACTTTTATATTTTTTTAATTTTATTTTATAGATGTGAGTTTTTGCCTGCATGTATGTCTTTGGACCATATGTGCACCTGGAGGCAGAAGAGAGAATGGGATCTCCTGGGACTGGAGTTGGGGACAGTTGTGCGCTGTCACATGAATGCTGGGAACTGAACACCAGAGTGTCCTTTAAACATCCTATCCACGCCTGTCAGACCCTACTGAATTGCATTTTCTGAATTGAAGAATGGGACTTTATTTGTTTTTTTTTTTTTATCTCAGATGCTCAGCACGGTCTAAAAGTCATTACCAAAAGAAAGAAGGAATAAAGGAGAAAAATGGGGAAGAGAAGAATAGCTATTAGCTGGTCAAAGGAAAGGGAAAACACTAGTAATTGGGGAGGTCTTTGCAGATGGACCGGCCTTTTAAAATTACCAACTCGTGATTTACTTCGGCAGTTTGCCAACAAGGACCACCTGAACACCTCCTAATTTCCCAGTCGCGATTCACAGGTGACTCTCAGCTCTCCCCACTCCCGCAGCAGAGGCCAGCCGCAGCTTTCCTTCTTACTTGGAGAAGCTTGTCGTAGCGCTCCGCAGACATCAGGAAGCGCCCATCTTCAAGCTGCATCTCCCGGTTCTCCAACAAGTTGTTCAATACTGGAAGCACGTTTCTCTCTGCCTTTTCCAAGCCTTCCAAAACCAGCGTCCTGCCTTCTGTGGCAGCGCGAACAGCACACTATTTCCAAGAAACACAAAGGCAAAATGAGAACACCAAGGGCAGCAGAGCCTGGCCTAATTGTACTTGCCCTGGAACTAACCGTGTTCCTTGTTAGAGAGACCGCGAATCAGGACAGTGGATTCAATCTTAATTTTGTTTTCTCTGCCTATCTGATCTTAGGCAAATGGTTTTACCTCTTTGTGCCTGTTTATTCATCTGTTAAATGAAAAGTCAGAAAAGATCTGGAGGGTTTTTTGCAACATTACATTTTAGATTACACAGCCAATGAAACAGAAAACTAACAGTTATCTAGGAATGGGTACCGAAATTAAGCAAGGAAACATTTCCTAATTAGAGAAGAGAAACAAAAGTAACAGTTTGGCTTCTCTATGCCACACCTGTCTTGTGAGGATCAAAAAGCTAGGTAGGGAAGCTTGGAGACCATGATGTTTGCAAATGAGTCATTAAAACAAATTCTGTTTCCCTGTGATGTTTAATGCTGACAACATCACACATTTGGTTGACTGAATTGATGAGTACCATATCCCCATGGATTTAAGAAAATTCATAATCCAGGGAAATAGGGAGTAAATGGTAATGAACCAGAAACCAGTAAAGTTTCTCCTGCCAAGCCCTGAACACAAACATTTACATCAAAATCCTTCAAAGTCCACTTTAAACGAATTCACATTTTTCTGCATGCAACACAGACAGAAGTAATGCTGCCAACTATATATTGCCACTCCTTAAAATCATCTTTGGTCTCATGACACGAGTCTCAGAACAATAACCTTTCCTACTCTGTGTTCCTTAAACGTGGGTCCAGAATTACACCCACAACCCACAGCTTTTCCTCTACAGCTGCTCCCGCTGCTCCCAAGGAATCTTCAGCACACAGTCCACTTTTTCAATGCTAATGGCTCTCCAATCTCAGTGCTCCCAAGCTTCAGATCCACATGGCTGTGCTGCGCGGAAGTCTGCATCCAGACCTGACAGGACCCCAGGCCCCTGTACAACACTGAGCACGCCCATTTCCCCAAATCGGCTCCAGTTCTATCCCAGTTCGCTTTTCACTCTGTGGTAAACGCCGTGACCAAAAGCAACTGAGAAAGAAAGGTTTGTCTTGTCTTATAACTCACAGGTAACAACCCATCACTGAGGAAATTCAAGAAAGACACCCAAGGCAGGGACCTGAAGCAAAAACCGCACAAGGATGCTTACTGATCTGCTCTCCACAGCAGGCTTGGGGACTTTTCTTACGTAACCCAATCCACCTGCCCGGGGGTGGCACCGCCTGCAGTGGGCTGGGCCCTTCCACATCAGTTATTAATCAAAAACACGTCCACAGGCTTGACAATCTAAGGAAGCAATTCCATGCTGAGGTTCTTTCTCTTCCCAAGTGGCTTTAGAAATGGAAACCAAGCTTTTGTTGTGTCAACAACACTACCCAGTGCGTCTTCAAGGTGGGAGTACCACTCACCCATGGCAGGACTCCAGAGTTGTATTTCATCTCCCAGAGTCGACTGATCTTCATATTCTGATAATATCCTTAATTGAACTTGAACTTACCAGCATGGTGACTGGCCTCCCTGACATCCCAGTGTTGGGCACTGCAGACCACCAGACCCTGATTTCTTGTAAATATGTTTTCCTCTGCTCTGAGCAGCCTGCAGCAGGAGATGGCAGGAGAGTGGGTTCTGGTGAGGCCTGCAGCTGAAAGATCCCGAGAGCTGGGGCGTGGCCAGAGCCCTAAATAAGCTGCCCCTGAGCACAAGAACGTTGGCATTCTTGTATCAAGAATGACTCATGTTCCTGTCTCTGTGTGTATGTGTGTTTAAATCTCCAGGCCCTTGCCCAAGACTCGCGAACAGACCTGTAATGGCACAGGCTACATCCCAGGACACAGGGGACTCTGAGGCAAGAGGAACACTAGTTAGTGTAGTCCAGCCTGGATCTATCCTGTCTGGGAAAAAAAAAAAAAAGAGGCCAAAGTATTTCTCAATTCATCCCTTTCTACCCCTCTCCTAGCTCAGACCCTCTTTATCCCTCAGCTCTGAGTCCTAGCTGCTTGATTTTCTAGATAAGCCAATGAGATTGCGCTTGCGCCATCTGCGACCAGCCGTGACACCTGTCGTCCTTTAATGACAGGAGTGTGTGATTTCCCAGGACACAAGCTACTCTACCAGAGAATCTCCATCTTCACTTATAGCCTTTATTCCTCATAAAAACGTGTTTCAGGTGAGGTTTCAATTAAGCTTTCTTTCACAAGAAACACCTACTCAAGAACTTATAGCTTACAATAAAAATAAACTAAATGTCACACTGGTAGCAAAATTCTCTTTAATTTTTATCAACCTTTATTATAAGACAGTCTATTGGACTTTTAAACGCTTCATGGAGATAAAGATGCTCATTCTCTGAGAAAAATCAGAAACACAGATCAAAAATTCAGTTTACCAACTATGGGCAGGAAAAGCAACATCTCACATCACGATCCTCAGGGAATATGTGGCTCTGCCTTCTTTCACCTCACAGGTATTGTGGCCCACTGCACATGAAATCCAGAGCCGACATGCAAAGATCAGAAACGGATGTCAAACGTACCCAGAATCTTCTGTCTACTCTGACGGATGCGCTGTGATGAGAGACAGTACTCCAGTGATCCTGTGAAACCCCGCCTATGGGGCAAACCTCGCACAGTAGGGACCTCAAAGCAAGAACCCTGCTACTGGCTAGAAACATGGCTCAGCAGTTATGAGCACTGGCTATTTCAAAGGACCCAGGTTCAATTCCCAGAACCACATGGTAACCTAGAACAGTAACTCCAGTTCCAGTGCGTGTAACACCCTCACACAGACATACATGCAGGCAAAACACCAACACACATACAATAAAAATAAGTTTAAGAAAAGAGCCCTGCTACTAAAGAACAGAGGAGAATCTCATTATTTGGAAGACATCACAATTGTGGCAGGCAAGATTCATAATAGATGGTAAAGTTCTGAGGAGAAACTCTGTACACACTCAAATATCACAAGACATAAATAACAAAGTAACAGTGCAGCAGGCTCTCTTTTGACCACCAACCATGACACGGAGATTTATTAGCTATGAATGCTCGGCCTTGGCTTATGCTTCTCCCACTCTAATAACTAAACCCATTTCTCTCATCGACGTCTGCCTCGGGACGTTTTGCCTTTCTTCATTCTGTATGTCCTACTTTTCTAATTTCTTCCATGTCTGGCTGGCGTATTCCTCTCATGCCTAGATTTCTCCTGTTTGTTTTCTCTGCCCACCAGCCTCGCATACCCCTCTTTTGCCTAGCTATTGGCCAGTCAGCTTTTTATTAGACCAGTCAGGTGCCTTAGGCAGGCAAGGCAAAACAGCAACACATCTTTTCATAATTAAACAAATGCAGCATAAATAAAAGTAACACACCTTTACATAGTTAAAGTGATATACCACAACATAAACCAATGTAACACACCTTTATGTAGTCAAAGTAATATTCCGCAACATAAACAAACGTAACACACCTTTCCATAGTTAAAGTGGAGTCCACAGCAACACTGGGGAATGCGAGAGCACGAGCCACGCGGTCAGAACAAGTGTTGCCAATAATGAGCTCTGCCGTTTCACACGGCAGGGTTTCTGATGCAGAGCTGGGTGGACACGTCATCACTTTTACACATTCTTACAAGACTGCATCGTTTCAAACATGAGGAAACAGCAGGCAAACCAAAACCAATTCCTCAGAATTACTGGCCATAAAGAGAAAGAAAACCCTGCTGCAGGAGGCAGGATGGGCACTGCATGGGTGGCAGCAGCCACCTGCTGAATGATTCAAAATGTGGGTGTATTGAAACGAGGAAGAAGAATTGTGGATGAATACAGAAAAGAGAGTAATTCATTACTGAAATAAAACTTAGGGAGATTTTACTTGGTGTTGGGCAAGCCCTCTGTAAAGTCTCTATGAGGTCCACAGCTCAACTAAGAATTTAAAAGAAAGTAAATCTCTCCAACTGATTTCTGGTTTGACATAAGTTATTTATTAATTAAATGCACTACATGGAAATAAATTGGCTATTTCATATCACAGTTGAATCCAAGCATGAGGACATAAGAAAAGAATGACTAAGCTACTTTACTTTCGGTTACTGTGATTTAAAAAAAAGGACAAAAATCAACTTGGGGTGCAAAGGGGTTTATCTGGCTCACAGTCCAACCTCAGAAGCCCTGGCAGGTACCTGAAGCAGGCACCAGGATGCTCTGTGGTAAGGAAATGTGACGCACTGGACTTAGAGAGCCAGGACTAGTCACTAGTGCCTCTGTAAATGCCTAGGAAGTTATTTAAGGTCTTTATAATCAGCACTTTCCGACTTTATTACTATAATCTGATTACATTTGCAGAGAATAAAATGTAACAATAAGAAAGTACTTTAACATATAAATGTTGTTTTGGGGCCATATATAAGCTTCAACTTAGCTGGATAGAAAGAAATACTACAATGTTGTGTCTAATATGGGACAAGCATCTTGCCCTCACTAGATAATGCCCCCTTTGTCCCCTGTTGCCCATTACTAAAGTGAGGAAGAGTAATGCTGGCCTTCCCTGTTCTCTCATACACGCCACATCTCCCTAGTGAGATCCTCTGGTCCTCAGAGGAGAGCCCTACCCTCTATGGCTGTCATCAAGCTGGCTCACAGCAGTGACAGCACAACTGTTCAGTAAGGAACACTGTTACATAAACCTGGGAATGGGTGAAGGGCACAGCCGCATGCGCCTACATTTGCTGTGAGAGCAGAGCAAGGTTAGGTAGAGCTTGAGAAAATTACTCTAGGTACTACAAAGCTTTTCTAGACCGGTAAACACTGTGAATTTCCTCCTGAAATCCCCACAGCTGTAAAGGAACGGTGCGCAGGCCTATTATTGGTGTGACCAGCTGCGGCAGGCCCTCAGAAGAGAAGGCACCAACTTTAAGGAATCTTTCTTGTCTAGCAAGCCAAAGAACCTCAAAGACCTAATTCTTTCAAATAATAATCAGGAGAAAATATAGCAAAAGTCCTCTGACCCAGACGGCTCATACCTCAGTTTAATAACCTGATGCGTGGACATAAAAGAGTCCAAAGGAAAAACAGGTCCATAGCCTGTTCCAGATTTGCTTCCAATTTGATAAGACCCGAGGCAAGTAATTAATCTGGATGTCTGTGGCCTCCTTTACGAAATGATAGTATCCTCACGGGATATTCCAAATGTAACAATTTAAATATCAAAGCAGTACTAGAATAAAAAAGTAAGGCTATTTAAAATGCAAATCACTGCTAATACAGTCATTACTTAATGAAAATAAATTTCAAAAAGCTTCACATTTACTCAAAAAACTACAGTGTAAAAGCACTGCAGGAGCAAAAAGAAAAATGAAAAGATTACATTTTTAAGGTTTTTACTCTGAGTGTGCACACACATGTGTGAGTACGTCCTAAGTGCAGAGACCCGAGGTCAGCACTCAGTGTCTTCTTCAATTGGACCCCACTGAGCCTTGAGCTCACAAAGTCTGCTAGCCCGGCTGACCAGCAAGTTCAAGAGACCATCCTGTATCTGTCTGGTTCCCACTCTACCCTACCCCACAGCGCTAGGGTTACAGATATGGAACTGCCTAGTTTGAACGTGGGAGCAAGGACTCCAAAACTCAGGTCCTTAAACTGTGCAGCAGACACTTTATGGAACTCAACCATCTCCCCAGCCCCAACTGTTTGTTTTAAAATTTCTGAATAGTAAAGCCTTTCTCCATTGAACAAAACAAGTAAACATCAGATAGGATAGACTGATTTTCTGTTTGCTGCTATAGTCTGAACATGTCCCTCAAAGAGCATATGTCCAATACTTAATCCTCAATGCTACAGGTTAAGACATTGGGGTCTTTACAAGGAAATCAGGCTATGAAGGCTACTCACCATGAACAGACTAATATCATTAACTTGACCATGGACTAGTTATGTCCAGATGATGAATCCAGACTCTTTTCTGTTCCTCTCCTTTTGCCTTTCTACCTTTCTGCCAAGAAAGCTCTCCTCAGAGAAAAAGCCCCTCAATCTTGGACTTCCCAGCCTCCAAAGCTGTGAGCCAAATAAATTTCTGGTCATTATACCTGTCTCGGGCATTCTGTTCCAGCAACCCAAGACTGCAGTAAGTTAGTCTACTACCAGCTTGCAATGAGAGACTCAGTGTGGTCAAGTTCACCTTTGAGCCTTCACTTCCTTCTAAATGAGATAACCCCCAGAACACAGCAAGCTGTTAAGAACAATCAGTGATCCAGTATAGTGGCACACACCTTTAATCCCAACACTGGGGAGGCAGAGGCAGATGACTCTCTGTGAGTTCAAGGCCAGCCTGGTCAACAGCGTGAGTTATAAGACAGCCAGAGTTACATAGTGAGATCCTGTCTTGGGGAAGAAAAAAAAAACCAACCATCCAGTGGATACTAATCAACAACATTTTAAGGAAGGAAGGACTCCCTCCTGTCTCATTATTTATAAGAGCACGGATAGAACTAGAAATCACTGGATTAAATAACGCAAACACAGAAGGCAAGTTCCACATGATCTTACTTAAACAAGGAATCTACAAACTTTAACTGGTGGTTACTAAAGGCCAAGAGAGTAGGGAAGAACAGGGAGAGCAGGGGAGGGTCAGTAGGTATTGGAAAGGACCTCATTTGGGGTATGCTACTCACAGCAGGGTGACAATGGATGATGGTGCACTGTTTCAGTAAGCTAGTGGAACACACTCTGAATGTCTCGCCACGGGGATTTTGTTTGTCCTCGTCCTGTACACCTCATGGATCTACTTCAGAGTCTAGAAAGAGCCTGAATACCTAATATTACTATCTGTTTATGAAAAAAATGTCCCCCTTTTGCAAAAAAAAAAAAAGATAGCTGGACAAGGTCAGGGCTAGTCTGTAACAGGAAGACCCTTAGCACAGTTTCAGTCTGCACAGGCACGAAATCGATGACCCAATCAGGGAAGCTAACTGACCTGTTTTTACAAATACAGAGCACATTCATTTTGCCTTGATTATAATATCTGACCCAAATAAACATCAAATAGATAATTATATGGCACTGACATTCAGTTATTTTTTTAAAAAAAATAGCTGTTTTATAATTATGAATAGCAGCATGTGGTCAGTGCGGTCGTCAATGGTCACCATCATTACTTTTGGGGGGAAGCAATAGAATCAATACTCCCTCTGCTATTAGCCAATTCTATGACCCTAGCCATGGAAGCCTGTTATCTCATCTGCAAGACAAGCAAGTTGTTGGACTCTAGCATCCAAACACCGAGGAGTCGCCCCCAGAGACCACCTCTCACACCACAGCTGATGCAAAAGCATGAGGATTTTATTAATTCTGTCATGACAGGGTCTCTCAGCATTTGGGAAGCCAAGAGACCCCGACTAGCTGGTGCAGGCTATTTTTAAAGGAGAAGGCCATAGAAGCAAGGGGGTTTGTGATTGGCTTATTCGAAAGGGCTATTACCAATAATTGGCTGGAGAGCTGTTGCCAGATCAGATGAGGTAAGAGGTCATTTTGACCCCATTTCCCAGGGGACTGAATCAAAACATACGTATATGGGTAATTGTTCAGGAACTGAGTACGTGCATGTGTAGCTGTTAGGTCCTTGGTTCCCAGGGGAGGAGGGGAAGCACTATGGCACAGAGGCTGAGAGGATTCAGAATTGTCAGAAACGGCTTCAGAATTGTCTTAAAGTCTTACAACGTCATCTGCCCCCAAAGAAGTTTTGAAGATTAAAACACCAAGCACGAGAGGTTCCTCCAGTAAATGCCTTCTTGTTCATCTCCCTTTATATTTTTAAATTTAATTTCACAAACCTTCCAAACAGTTCATATTATATAGGCAGGAAAGAGTGGGTCTCAGTGTGAGAATGACACAATTAGGAGCCAAGGCCTGAGCTCTGGCTGCCAGAGAGGCCAAAATAAAAAGACGGATTTTTCCCAGCTGGGATAATGGTGGCACAAAACAGTATAGTTGGAAATGGTCTGGTAAAAGTGACAGAACCCAGCCACTCGTCATGACCTTGTTTCCACGTAGAGTTGTTTCCCAAATCCCAAATATTTCTCTCAGGAATGAGCTTCCAGAATACAACCTTGTCAGTTCAGTAAGCAGGTGTGGAAACGGCTTCAGAATCCAGAGATGAGATGGAGCCTATGTTTCCTTGTCTGCTCCCAATCAAAAAAGGCACTCAGACAAGATAAACTCCCATTGTCTCATTGATGGCATGATGCTGTTCAACTACATATTACGGTTTGCTTTTATGACCTGTAACATTATGTGATTTTGTTGTTTTTTTTAAGTGTTGGAGTATTTTTTTCTATTAACAATGTCGATCAAAAATAATCTAAAATAGAAGAGAATATGTAAATGTTTACTTTCTCTGTGCTTCACACTAATATGTACTATACACATTACTGAACTTCACATTATCACATAAAAGAAATGACAAGATTATAATGAGTGCCTAACCTAGAAATCATTTGATTTTGTCTTTCTCCTCCCCAAACTATTTGGGGGTTAAAGATCTCTCTCCTCTTGGTCAGGGTAAACATATGTTTAATTATTTGTACTATAGATAATCATATTTCCTTGCACTTGAGTACATTTTAAACCTGACTTAAGTCTTTTTCCCCAGTTTTTTTGAGTCATGTGACAATCACAATATTAATGACAACATCAGCAAGTTCAGAAGAAAGCTTTGGTAAGATTACAACAACAATTATTGGAGAATTTGTATTTTGTTTTTTTAGGTTAATTTACCATCTACGGCAAATGAAAGTTAAAGTGTGAGCAAAATATTGATCAAGGTCTCCTTATTTCTTGACAGATATCAAAGTAATCCAAGTAAGTAATCATATTTCACTCTGGGCAATTTTTCTTTAAAGTCTTACAAACTGCACTGCAAAAGATTCCTGTAAAATAATAAAAGGAGCTTTGCAGCAACTAGGTAACAAGAGCAAGCTTTGACAATGACGCCTGTGGCAGATTCCAGCATCTTCCTGAGGAGCCCTGTCTTCCTTTGTGAGTACCACTGTCCTTTTCCACTGACTGAGAGCTTAAAGAAGTAATAGCCAGAGAATTCTAAAAATCACATCCTACATAAAAACCAAAAATGCAAATTAAAGTCTATCAATTTGGCAAAGTATACAGAGACACCAATGATGTCACGACTCCACGAGGCAGTGATCTCATGAGGCAATGGGGTAGCGTTTAGAGCATCAGTGGGTACCCATCATGGAAAGCAAACTGGCCATGAATAGTGAGGCTCTTTAAAAAGTCCCACTCTGCCCATTATGAATCGTTCCTCTAGGACCCACATCTAAATCCCCATCAGATCATAATGAGATCTAAATATAATATTCAACAAGTATTATTTGTAATATTGAAAAGCCACAAAATTTAATGGTTGGCAGTATGAGAGGACACACAGAACGGAACATTATATAACAGCATTACTATTTGGTGAGCTCAATTATTGTATAGACATTTAAATGACATATTTTAAAGAAATACCTACTGTCTCCTGATTTAAAAAGATACCATGTGTAAAAGGAATGATGAAATTTTACATATGGTATTCCATTTTTGTTAAGTTTATTCATTATTATATAATAAATACATATGCTT
Organism: Arvicola amphibius; assembly: GCF_903992535.2. NCBI lineage: Eukaryota > Metazoa > Chordata > Mammalia > Rodentia > Cricetidae > Arvicola > Arvicola amphibius. The sequence continues at coordinate 36,204,754 of NC_052059.1, forward strand.
ATGGACAGAAAACTATACAAAGTATCCATGTTTGTAAAGAACATAACAAGTAATTTAAAATTCTTAGTATAACATTGGCATCATAACATGTTAACCACACTGAAAACCACAAATGTTCTTCCACTACTCATGGAAAGCTACAGGCATTATTTCATCTGTTGATCATTCTAGGTTATGGGCATTACCTGGTGGTGATTAAAGCTTCTTTCTTTACAGCTGGACACCAAATTCAATGGTTAAGAAGAGGGAAGGGAGGCAGAGGGAGGAAGTGGGAGGAGAAGAGGGAGGTGAACTGTGGTCAGGATGTAAATAAATGAATAAATTTAATTAATTTTAAAATGCCTATTCAAAGTTAGGCATTAAATGAGAAGAAAACTTTGAACTTTTCTGAGCATCTTTATTCATTTTATTTTCTTTTTCAGGTGTTTGTAGATGCTGATTTTTCCTCAGCTCGGTTTTGTTGAAATCATACTAAATAAAATGCTAATTCTATAAAACAGAGAATATTAAAGAAATAAAAGGAATTTCTTAAAGGACTTTGGATCTTATAACGTGATTAGGTGGCAATCAATTAGCAGCTTTGTCTCTCTAGAATTCAAATGGAAATTATACCTTGTGATAATTCAAAATAGACATTCTTAAAAAAATCAATATTTGGATAGAGAAACAGCTCAGTTATGAGAGCCTGCTGCGATTCTAGAGGCTCTGGCCTCAGCTCCCAGTACACACACACTCAACCACTTGTAACTCCAGCTCCTGAAGACTGACACCCTCTCTGATCTCTGCGGGTATCACAGACATGTGGCATACACACATGGACATATGCATAAAATAAAGATAAGTTTTTCTTAAGGATCAACCACTTGTCCACAGGAAAGTCAGTCTTCTTAGTTGTGCCTGTTTCTTTTCAATTTACTTAAAATTTGCCAGGTTTGATCATTTAATGGCAAAATATCTACCCTCAGAGATGAATATATTGTAATAGGAAAACCAGACAATAAATGTGGAAGACAAGGTGAGTTCACATGTTGATGCCATGTTGGGCTGTGTTACAGAGTTTAGATTTTATTATTTTATTATGAAATCATCACATGCCTTTAAGCAAGGACATGCTAACTAGCAGAGAGTAAATTTAAATTTGTTTAAACCTCAAAAGAGTCTGAGGCAATTGGGAGAAAGAGTCAATATGCCTACATGCCTATATTCAGTCACAGGCTCTGCAGGTGTCAGTGTGCTTCAGAATGCTAAGAACCAATGAGCATCATGAATGAGCTTCATCAAGAAAATAGGAGTGCAAAATACACCATACATTTATATGGTTCTTCAAACATTTTATATACGATAGCAGCTGTGAAACATGCATCATTTGAAAATAAATTTTTTAGAATGGCAGAAAGTTTCATGAAAATAATTTACATTTTGGACTGGAGAGATGGCTCAGCAGTTAGGAACACAGGTTACTCTTCCAGAGGACCAGTGTTTGATTCCCAGCACCACAGCCTTCAACAGCAACTCCACCCCAGGGGGTCTGAGGCCCTCTTTTGGCCTTTGTGGGCAAACAGGCAAAACAAAACACCCATGAATATAAAATAAGATAAATTTTATAAAGAAAATGCATCTTCCAATGATTATGCATCAATAAAACAACTGTTAAGGATTTGTTTAATTTTATTTTATATGTACAAATATTTTGTCTGCTAGAAGGACTGTGACCTCATGCATTGCTGGAGCCCTCAGCGGCCAAAAGAGAGTGTCAGATGCCCTGGGACTGGATTCAGAGATAACTGTGAGCCACCTAACATGTGGGGGCTCAGAATTGGACCTCTGGAAGAGCAGCCAGTGCTCTTAACCATTAAACATCTCTCCAATTCCCCCAAAAACACAATTTTTAAAAGATAACTAAAATTCACCAACAAAATAATCTTCAGCTCATCAAAAAAAATTTACTTATCTAAAATAATTCCACTTCTGAAAGTCAAAGTTTTAAGCCACTTTTAAGGTAGAAGACACATTAAACCCACTATGAGACTGGAAAGTCAATGAGGAAAGCCACAAGGCACAGCGTCACCCGCTGGCATCTGTACAGTGCCCCTGAGCACAAGCAGTTCTCAGAGAGAGCATCATCCAGGAAGGGCTTCTTTTTAACTGTGGGAAAGATGACGGTTTCAGGTTTTCCCACTAGTAACACTAAGTTTTGGCTGCCATCACTTGATGTGACTGCCAAATATCTTCATTTTACGTACATTTTTCATTTGGTAATGACCAACAAACTTAAGAGATGTGAATATTCTGTACCACAAAAGCCTTCCATTCTCATCACACTCTTAATTATTAAGAGTGTGCCCATTAAAAACAAAAAAACTTTAAACTTCACAAAGAGCTTGCTGTGGAGGAGCACTTACAAACCCAGACACTTGGGAGGTGGGGGTAAAAACTCCATCTGAAAATAGGCAGGCAGGTGCACACACACACACACACACACACACACACACACACTTAAAACAGCCACCACCCCTTCCCCAGCTCCCATGATTCCCAACAGGTCATATTTTTGAACACTTGTCCCCAGCTAGCAGTACTGTTCCAGGAAACTGGAGCCTGGCTGATGGACTGGGGCCACCACAGGCAAGTCTTTGAAGGTTCTACTCCAGGCCCCAGCTAGAGCCCACTCTCTCTTCCTGCTTTCTGATCTCTCAGCACACAAAGTCTCTGGTGCTCACTCCCACTGTGACCTCCCTGCCAGGCTTGACTGAAAACACTCAGAAACCGTGAAGTGGGAGAAGCCTCCTCCCTTAGCATTGCTGTCATGTATTTTGGTCACAGAAACACAAAAGAAACAAACATCTTATTTCGCTCCAGATTTCTAATCTCACATCTACAACTGCTCTTTGTGCAGCCTTCTGGAAGATTTCAATGTGCACAAGAGAACAGATGTGTTGCTTCTGCCACGAATGTCTTTCCGATTCTTTCCACTCATACGCTGGACTTCTTACTAGGTGAGACTAGTGCCCTACCCCATGTTCGGCATGCACACATGTGCACTACGACTTGAACCCAGGCCCTTGTACCTGCTAGGCAACTACTTTCTCCTGAAGCTACGCCCAGCCTCCCTTCACTCTTTTTAAAGGCTACACTGGTTTATTTAATGGCTACCACGGTTTACAGTGGTTTATTCCATTATCCTCTTCAATATGCATCATTACTGTTTATGTAGTTTTCCGATTTTGAACACACTACAGCTAATATTGCTGAGCTGTGTTCTTCGTGAGCACATCTGTGTAGGGGGCACAGCGATCTCTGTGCTCCCAGACACATGCGAGGGGAGCCTGCAGTGTTAGCACACAGAGTTGTTCCTTCAAGAAAAGGAACACAAAACAGTTTTCTGCCCAGAAGACTGCAGCAGGTGGGCATTCTAGCCTGGTGACCTCTGCAATATGTGTGGCTTGGAGACCTTCCAGCACCGGACCCCCCCGACCATTCTTGTAGACTTGTTTTACTTATCAGTCTACAGAACCTAGCTTTACGAACATGTCCTTCACCAGGAGTTTGGATGCAATTATGTCTGAGCAGTATTTAGCTTACTTTGCTCCTCGGAGACTTAGGTATGCTTCGCTGGGCATGCAGGATTGAATTAGTCATCACAAGAACAGTTTTCACCATACTGTGCAGTGTTTAAATAAATAAGACTCAGGGTCAGACTTTTGAAGTTTGAACCAACAGTGGCTACTGGGCCTTCTTGCCTCCCCCACAGTCTGTCTCTGCTGCCCATGAAGATCAGAGATCCCTCACACATTTGGGAGAAAAACAATGTTGGGTGTAACTGCTGAATCCAAACACGTGTGCAGTGTCTTCTGTCTTGAGAGAGGGTGTTAATGATGCACAACTGCACCAGCTTCCCCTGCCTCCAGTGGCAAAGCTGCTGACTCATCTCATCTCCCTCACTAACAATGGACATCGGTGTGTTCCTTACAGTCAGATTTTTTTTTAATTTATTTAGTTTTATTTTATGTGCACTGGAATGAAAGTGTGAGATCCTTTGGAACTGGACAGGGGTAAGCTGACATGTGGGTGCTGGGAATTGAACCCGGGTCCTCTGGAAGAGCAGCCAGGTGCTCTTAACCACTGGGCCATCTCTTCAGCCCTAAAGTTAGATATTTTATGTTTTAACTTGCGGTATTTGCAAATAAGGGAGCCAACTACATCCCCATGAACTCAATGGATACTACAAATATTTTCTGTATAATTAGATTATTTATAGTCTTTACCCTATATTCTATGAGGCACTTGAAAGAACATTTAATAGTTTATGCAATGTTTTAAGAAAGAAATATGTTTCCTTGTAACATTCATAGAATATTTTGGTTGATTATCAACACCTAAGAAACACCCAATAAAATGCTGTAGTTCTTGGAAGTATTTCGTTTCCTGTGTTTTAACCCACATCTAAGTCAACTTTACTTAAAGTATTTTACACAAGTATTTTAAGTGAAAATACTTATGCTAATATGCTAGGGGAGCTCCAATGTTAATAAGCAAGTTAGAAGCAGCAACTGAAAACAAAGAAATCCTGATCTGTAGCTGAGACCTGAGCACCAGCCACCTCATCCAAGCTCTCTCCTTTAGATCTAGATGAAGACATTCCTAAGACCAAGAACACCGGACCCTAAATCAAACCTGTGTAGAAAGAATAACAACATCGATCTTCCACTGGCACATGAGACTCTCTCTTTCCACTTTACAAGTCAATTTCAAAGAACCCTGGAGCAGTTAGTCACGGGCTGGCGGGTGAGAGCTTACCTGGTCTATGTAAAAAGCCGTGCCAGCTCGGATCTCCCGGCGCTGTTTGAGGTCAGTTTCAGTGGTGTCTCTCGACAGGGCAATGTATTCCACCTCTCGTTTGGTCAGTTCCTGTAGAACACAGAGCAAAATTATTCTAGAGCTACATCTACAATTCAGACTATTCAACAAAGTTACTGCCTAGAGAAGAGCATTATAACTATAGTTATTGATTGCAACTATTTTGAGTCTTTGAAAAATTTCAATAAATTGGATACCAAAATATACAAGTGCCAGGTATAATGAGGCTTGTCTTTAATCTCAGCACTTGAGAGGCAGAGGCAGGTGGATCTCTGTGAATTCAAGGCCAGCCTGGTCTACATAGCAAGTTCCAGGCTAGCCAGGGCTACATAGGAGACAATGTCTCAAAATTTCCCCTCAAAAAAAAACTATACACACATGCACACACATACATACAAGCACATATACTTCACATAAATATACACAAACACACACGTGTGCTCACACACACATACACACACATCCTTAGAGCTTCATTTTTACTGTACTCCATCCTACTACTTAAGTAACAAGAATCAAAATTGAATCCTGAAAACCTAAATTTATCCTGTTGAATTCTTTTTCAAATATCATGAATAATTATTGGGCAATTTTCCTACAAGTCATAACAAATTTTGTAAGTAATATTTAGCTTTTTTAAAGTGTGGTTACAATTCATTTACTCCATTGACCAAGATTTGGCAACTGAACACAACATTATTGTTCAATACCTTACCACGCATGAAACAAAGAGTAGACACCAACAGCTGAAGCGGATGGAAAAGAGCACGAGGAAGAGAAAGAAGAGGGAGCTAAAGCAAAGGGAGAGAAGAAAAACCTATCTTGCCCCCCAAAACATTATGTGATCAAGGGGGGCGGAAAGACATCTAGAATATACCATCTCAGCGCAGTTTGCCTACTTGGAAAACAATTTTGTCATAACCTAACAGCTGGGTGCATTACCCTTCCTTTTACAATGGTGAATTAGCAACAGTGACACTCTCCAATCAAATAAAGGGTATAATAAACTTTTACTAATCAAAGAAATTAATTTACTTAAGGATAAAGGGAAAAGTTGACAGATCATGTCATTACTGGAGAAGGAGCTTTTCACACAATGGGATTGTGTTTCCTTGCAACTTATCCCTGTTACATTAATGAACAATACTTTATTGTCATTCAGTTCTTTTAAATTTCTTTGTTCCAGATTGCCATAGTTTCAAGTTTAACAAAAACGAGACAAACATTTAAAATAGAGAAGATGCAATATCATAAAGATGTAATAATATCAAATGATATTTTCCTATTCTAGAATACAGTAATTCTCTCCTTTTAGCAGATACTCACTTCCTGCTTCCAGAACATGTCACTAATAACATCATGTCTGCTTCTTTAAATGGCTGAACGTAACTCCTTCCCTAAAACCTTTTCATTTACAATGATTGGCAAAACTGTGTGTGTGTGTGTGTGTGTGTGTGTGTGTGTGTGTGTGTGTGTGTGTGTGTATGTGTGTGTGTGTAGACTTGCCAGGCTAACCTAGAACTTTGATTCTCCTGCCTCTGCCTTTAAGTGCTGGGATAAAAGGTGTGCACCATCATGACCAGCACCTCTTATTATCAAAGAGCACCACAGTTTAATCTTGAACTACTAACCTCAGTCTTGATGGCCTCCCTCATCAGCCAAGCACCAGGCACTACTCAGGCACTACTTCATGAAAAAAGGAGGGAACAAGCTCTCATACTGCGCCAGAAGAGGCAGCAGAAGGCAGCTGAATCATTTTAAATGATCTATACTCTTCTTTAATATCACAGACAAGTAACAAATTGTCTATCAATTTGTATTAGCTTCAGCAAGCTTGCTCCCAAAATGTTATCCACTCAGGACATTACCAAGTGAAGACTCTTACATCTGGTGACAACAGTGTTCGCTGAAGTTTGCAAGGTGGCAGGGCAGTACTGAGTTGTCGTATGTTTGGCTACTTCAGATCTATTTTACCACTTGAAGTTTGGGGGTAGCAATCATGTGGCTTCACACCTGGAGTCTTACACTGCATTTGTGAACCAAATCCCTATGATATCCCCTCTCATCCCACAATTCTAACAATTTCAAAGCCAGGCCAAAAACAAAATCTCAGTGACATATCATAGTCTTTGAAATGAGTGGGGGAAAGTCCCTCGTTCTTAGACAAGACACTTTCGCCTTGTGTGCGCAGGACACTGCTACAGGGTCGGACACACCTCACCAACTGACTCTGGGCACGGATGAAAGAGAAGAAAGTTATAGGCCAGTGGGGGTTCTGTGTCTGATTTGTCTATTTCACTTCTCTTCCTCCTGCCTCATAAACATTATGAAGTTCTAAAGGAAATTTGGGGCTGGGGAGAGGGCTCAGCAGTTAAGAGAGTTCTGTGCTCATACAGAAGACTGGCGTTTCACAACCTCCTATAACTCCAGCTCCAGGAGACCTGATGCATCCTCTGGTCGTGGGGAACATTCACATGTGTGTCCGTGCACACACATAACACACACACATACACGAAAAAAATTTAAATAAAAGATAAACTAAATGTGCCACTGAGATAAAGCATATAAAACAGATTTCAACAACTGAGAAATCAATTCTTCAATTATAAATAACACAAGGAAGTTTTAACAAGGTTTTTTTTTTCCATTCTAAAAAGTTGTCTTCAGAACACAACTTCATCTGAGGTGAATCATTCTTGCCTAAATCAGGAGAACAATGCCTATTAATACTGACAGGATAACAGAAAGGTCTTTAAATGTTCCTTTTGGCATTGAGATCTAAAGATTTCAATTCACTGAACAGTTTTCAAAGAACTAGCATTATACAAGAGAACACTGCATCAAAGACGTGAAATGGCGGCTCAAGTCTAACTCCATCATTTCCTAGCTAGAGTGAAGACTGAGTGGATCAGCCAATCTTCATTCATTTGTTTCCTCACCTATAAAAGCAGTATTGTAGCCATGGCATTAAAAATGTCCTATACTGGCCAGGTGGTGGTGGCGCACGCCTTTAATCCCAGCACTCGGGAGGCAGAGGCAGGAGGATCTCTGAGTTCGAGGCCAGCCTGGTCTACAAGAGCTAGGTCCAGGCCAGGCTCTAAAAAAAGCTGCAGAGAAACCCTGTCTCAAAAAAACAAAAAAAAAATGTCCTATACCTTGGGTTCCCTCTAAAAACCACACAACTTCAAAACCTCAAAGGAACGGCTTTGTCTTTTAAGTTGTGAGCCTGTGATAAGGAAATATTCCCTGAGTAACACAGGAGTAAGAGCTGTAGTGTTGGCTTTTACAGTCTCAGGGCTGCTGATTCTATCTGCTCACTACTCACTGCCTCGATTTAGATTTCTTTTCTTCTGAAAGTGTAAGGCTTTCTAGTTACAGAACCAGAAAAAAGAGTGTGTGTGTGTGTGTGTGTGTGTGTGTGTACATACATACATCCATAAATCTTTGCAAGCTACTGTTCTGAAAGGTCAATGCACATGGGCTTCCCAAGTAACTTCTGCTGAGCTCTTTATGAACTGGTCATTGCTTGATGACAGTGCTTATCCTAATGTAGCTAATTCTGCTATATTTATAAATTATTCACTTTCATTTATTTTCTATCCTTTATCAAAGCTAAGACCCTTAGGAAGTGACAAGAACTGATTGCTCACCAAGTACTGCATGGCAACAGAGCGCCGAAGAGGCCCAGGAGGTCCTATGAGAAAGATATCTTGCCCCAACAGATCCTTCTGCATTATCCATCTCAGATGCTGGACTATGGACTGAGCCGGAGATTCTGAAACTTTGAGGAAAAGAAAGAAATGAAATTCAAATTTAACTATAATAGCTTTACTATATAATTATATAAATCCCCAAATAACATAGCCCATGTATTAAAAATATGCATTTGGATGGAAAGAAAGAGGAAGGAAGGAAGGAAGGAAGGGAGGAAAGAAGGGAGGGAGGGAGGGAGGGAGGGAGGGAGGGAGGAAGGAAGGAAGGAAGGAAGGAAGGAAGGAAGGAAGGAAGGAAGAAAAAAAATGCTGGTAAAATTTCAGTTTCATATTAAAGTTATTATCAATGCTAAAACAGAAAAAATATCAAACAGACATCAAAGGATCATATGTCCTACATTTCAGACAAGATCGGGTGCGCTCAGGGAGGAATGCCATAGATTATCCTACATTTCAAAGCACATGAGAACACTGGTAAAATCATCTATAGGTGTCCTTAAAGGAATGAAAGTGCTCTTTATGGATGAGTGAGAAACTAGTATCATTAGTTTATCAGTTTCAAAGCCTAACCTTTTTATTCCAAAGGGAGATATGGCCAAATAATCCCAGAAAAATAATGATCGTTACAGACACAAAAAGCTGGAGTGTTCAAATCTAAAGTAGCACTGGTTGGAAGACAGGCAAAGGAGTCTATAATTCAAGTCCACTCTCTACACCATCTGGTGCATGCACATTTCCTAAGAAGATGTCAGCAAATGTCTACTCACAATAGATAGGGCATCAATAACAGAGCAAAAGAATAATTCTGTCCAAGTCCAGTTTGGTGAGCTAAAGAGCCTATTGACTCTACTTACTAGAGGATGGGTGTGTGACATTACTTACAGGAATGTGAGTGGCCCACAACACCAGAAACTCCCACTAAATATGGATAATGACTTCCTCCCTGATTTACAGACAGAGCTCCACCTCCACACACTTTGTTAGCCTCTATCCTCTATACACTCCAGCGGTTGAAGACCACATCATCTGGTAGAATTATACACATACAGGAGAGGAAAATAGAGGACTGGCTGACATCTGGCTAACGCCCTTCCTGCCTCCTCCTCCTATGAGAGAATGTCATCAGGCCCCAATGTGGGGAGGGTCACTTGTGGATCATCACAGCTGCTCTAAGTGGCTTTACGCTCAGGACAGCACACCACAGCCCCATTCTTTTGGGAATAAATGGCCCCAAACAAAGCAGTTCCAATCTATTAATTAAATAAATCATCAACATGTTCAACTTCTACTTAAGCATTTTCTAAAATTATTAAATTGATATAATTAGTTTGTTTGTTAACAGGTAATCACACAATAAACCAGTGGGTTCATCACTAAATACACACATAAAAAAAATCTTGCTCTTGTACATCTAGAAAAGGTTAGACGCTGTAGGGCACACCTCTGATCCCTTCAGTAGGGAGGCAGAGGCAGGAGGATCCCTGTGAGCTCCAGGTCAGCATGAAACCCCGTAAGAAAAAAAAAAAGAAAAGTAGAAAACCTATAGCAGCAGCGCTCCAAACAACACCGAAGACAGAAGAGTGGCTAGAATACACACGCTAGTTAACTGTGACAACAGAGACTATCACAAAAGGCTGAGGATCCTTAACATGCAAAGAAATGCTCTAAAACATGAAACTTTCTTAGTGCCCAAAGTCACACCACAGTGGAAAATTCCACACTCAAGTTCATGTCACAAGGCACTATCAAAATGCAAAGGCGCTAAAAATATTGCTTGAAACTATCTTCAAACTGTATGTATATGGGGTCCATCAAACAAAAATGACCTTCATGCTTACACCTGGGTCCCAGCACTAAAGGGATCTTATTATAATACAAGCAGATAATTAAAAAAATTATGTGAAATTCATTTAATGGTTATTTCCAACAAGATGCCAAACCTCTAAAGATATGTAATTGAGTGAAAAAATAATCACATTCACGGTATTGATAAAGCTCAATGTATTAGCAAATCATTTCTTTAGAAATACATACATATATACTAAAATGATGCTCAAGAAAGCAAAAACCAAGTAAATGATGTTATTCAAGATAACTGAGTATCTACGAATAGGGAATGCAATGGATCAGCTAGTCTCGTGAATAGCTTAATAGCATTGGTGATATTCTAGCTTTTTATTAATTAATTTTGTTCTTTGCCAATTCCATACAAAAATGTGGTGCACTCTGGCTACTCTCGCCTCCCAAACCTCATGCATCTTCCTCTTCATATTCCCATCCCAACCAATGACCATCCTCCCTACAGGTCCCTTTCCCATATTCATGTCATGTTTTGTTTTGTTCAATGAACCAATGAAATCAACTGAAGCCACACATTTGAGTATAGGTATGGAACTATCCAATTCAGCCAATAAATATTCCCCATCTCCCAGATTCTTTCAATAGCCAATAGTTCAGCAGGGAAGGCATAATGGCTATTCTTAGTTATCAACTTGAGTACATATGGAATTAACTAAGACCCAAAACTGGGGCACAACTATGAAGGATTTTTGCTTAATTTGAAGTGGGAAGACTTACCTCTAATCTAGATCTCTGAGGTAGGAAGACACACATTTAATACAGATCTTGAGGAGTGCACACACATCTTTAAACCAGACCTTTTAAACTGGAAAACCCACCTCTAATCTGGGCCATCCCTTCTGCTGGAAGCTGATACAAGGACGTGGAATAGGAAGCTTCTGCTCTTTGCCCTCGCCTCACTAGCAAGTCCATTCCTTCACTGCAATTAGAGTCTACTTCAGGATTACAGTCGTACTGAAGACCAGTTGAGAAATCCAGCCTCCTGGACTGAGCAACTACAAGATTCTTGGACTTTCTTTTCATAGCCAGCTATCGCTGAACTAACTGAACCACAGACTGTATGTCGTTCTAGAAAAATCTCTTTCTCTATATATTCAGAGATTCATTCTATAAGTTCCGTAACTCTAGAGAACCATCACTAATACAGAAGGGTAGGTACCCCACAAATCCCTCACAATTTATGACTATTTAATATCCAAGATAGTCCATCCTGCCCAGAAGACCAATGGCACTCTTGAGACTAGGACTCTCGTCACTCACCTCATCTCTGCCTGACATTTAGTAGGCACATCTTCTCAGGGACCATGTTTCCTATTTTAGTTTTTTTCCCCAATAGTAGACTTCTCCCAATAACAGGGCTTAATGTGGGAGCTCACACGTGTGTATCCCCGGCACTTGAGAGGCGAGGCAGAAGGAAGGTAAGAGTACTGGCCTCCTTGGTTAATTCCATGCCGGTTAATCCTGGCCAGCAGGGGTGACAGCAGCATCATCAGTGTCAAGAATCACTAGAGTCCAAGGGCAAATGAAGGTGTTGCTGAGATTGCCAGTTGCCTCTATGATTCTCAACATACAAGCATCATGCTGACATGAAAGATACACCCACAAGTGCTCACAGGAGTATATGCAAATTCCCAGGGCCCTATTTTCTGGGATGTGAAACTCTGCTAAAATAGATAACCAATAATGGCTGTAATTCTTTGCTTGCCTAACATGTGTCAAATAAAAACACAAATGATTTTCTCCACTGTATCTCATTTAGATCTCACAGCAGGCCTGGGAGGCAGAGGCCATATTATGTAAGACAGATTTGAGCCACGCCGTCTGAGTTCAAATCCCAATTCTGATATTTATTAGTTGTGTAACCTTAATCAACTCATTTAAGCTCCCAGTGTCATTTCCCTGACTATTTAATAAATACAACTATACTTAGAGTTGTGAGAATTAAATTAAGCACACAGATCAAGGGTTTAAAAAGTAAATGAATGCTATGCAAGCTCTCACTCCCATTTTGCAAAGAGAAAACCACCGTTGGAGAGGGACAGCATTTGTGTAAGGTTGACTAACGCTGGAGGAGCACCATTTGTGTAAGATTGACTAACGCTGGAGGAGCACCATTTCTTTAAGGTTGACTAACGTTGGAGAGGAACACCATTTGTGTAAGGTTGACTAACGTTGGAGAGGAGCACCATTTGTGTAAGGTTGACTAACGCTGGAGAGGAGCACCATTTGTGTAAGGTTGACTAACTAACGTTGGAGAGGGACACCATTTGTGTAAGGTTGACTAACGCTGGAGGAGCACCATTTGTGTAAGGTTGACTAACGTTGGAGAGGAACATCATTTGTGTAAGGTTGACTAACGCTGGAGAGGAACGCCATTTGTGTAAGGTTGACTAACGCTGGAGGAGCACCATTTGTGTAAGGTTGACTAACGTTGGAGAGGAACGCCATTTGTGTAAGGTTGACTAACGCTGGAGAGGAGCACCATTTGTGTAAGGTTGATGAAATAGAGCTAACTAGACTTCAGTTGTTCAAGTCCAAAGCCTGCATTTCAGATTTCACATCTCACATACTCCACCCCACCAGAAGCCTTTATTCTTTATTCTCTCTCTCTCTCTCTCTCTCTCTCTCTCTCTCTCTCTCTCTCTCTCTCTCTCTCTCTCTCTCTCTCGTGTGTGTGTGTGTGTGCACACCTGTGAGCATATGTGCCACAGCATACTTGTGGAGGTCAGAGAACAGCTTGCATGAGTGAATTTCTCCTTCCGCTGGGTTCTGAGATTCAAACTCGGGTAGCCCAGCTCAGCAGTGAGCACTTTTACCTCCTGAGCCATCTTACCAGCTCTCTACAAAAGCTTTTTAGACACCTTCAGCATCAAGACTTTCCCTACCACAGGTTTACATCAAATTTAGCATTCACATTAAATGCTGTTCTGTCCATTAGTCCTGTTTCTATTATTTTTATGACATTAATGATATGTTTCATCCTTTATTAGAATTTGGAAGTCACTGTTATTTCTGTACATTATATTTCCATAAAATCCCCACTCTCCCTGTTCGTATTTTTAGTGCAGCACATTCTTAAAAGCACTTCCACCTTTAATTGGCTGGGGAGCTGCATTACTCTATAGAAGGCAGGCATTATGCAGTGCTGTGTGGTGCCTGTGGTGTATTTCACATTAACGCTTCAACCAGCAGTATTTTTAGGACAGCCTCAAGAAAACATGAGTCATACTTAAAAGCATGCTAGAAATAGAAGCAAGATTTAAGACTGCACATTATGAACATCTGCAAAATAAACTGCCAAACTGCCATACATAACATAATAGAAACAGGTCCTGCGCATGAGAGAAAGCCCTAGCTGTGACTTCAGGCACAAGATGCCATGACCTTCTGGGAAGCCACTAAGAACAGCCTAGGGTCAAGACAGTATCAGGAAGCTTGATCTTACTGTCTAGGCTGTCCTTACCCTGTGAAGATAAAACATCTGGGTCACGTTGCCTGCATTTCTAAAGTCTTATCCCATGGCTTTCTACAAATAAAATTATAATTACTTCTGACTGCTTGTGCTGTCATATTCAAGAACTTCATGCTCTAAACTATGATTTTTCTCCCCACATAGCAGCCAAATCATCATTGATGTAAAGACTTAAAACTAAAATTAAGCACAGTTCCCTCATAATAAATCCTTGAAAACTATTGATTTTTTTGTATTCTAAGAAACAATATAATAATATAGTGAAAACACAAAGCATCTGCAGCCAAACAGTCCTAGCTGTAATTAATCATCCTGTCCTTAGAGGCCCTGGACAAGCATTTAGTCCATTCTGTGTTTAAGTTTTCTCATTTTTCAAAAGAGTTAATATTTGTCAGCTATGACCACCATGGGCACTAGCTATGAAAATACCTTGTTTAGTCTTGTTTAAGTCTGTCCATACCAGCAAAGCCCTGTCTCTGCTGTATGCCTGGACAGACATAGTGCAGACTAGGTGCAGGCTAAGTGTAGGCTATGTGCAGGCCAGGTGCAGGCCAGGTGCAGGCCAGGTGCAGGCCAGGTGCAGGCCAGGTGCAGGTCAGGTGCAGGCCAGGTGCAGGCCAGGTGCAGATCAGGTGCAGGCCAGGTGAAGGCCAGGTGCACACTAGGTGCAGGCTAGGTGCAGGCCAGGTGCAGGCTAGGTGCAGATCAGGTGCAGACTAGAAGGCCACTCAAATCACCTGCTGGGCCAAGAGAACACTCTGAAGAAATTACTGAGAACTGGGCACAGAATTTACCCCCAAGCTAACCCTTAGAGGCTGTGTCAGGGATTTCCCAGGGACATTTCATTTCACTCACCTCAATCACCCCATGAAAACTACACAGAGGGGTTGCAGAGCCCTGGGAGTCAGTTCCCAGCACCCACATGGTGACAGACGACCAACTGTAACTATAGTTCCATGAGATCTGACACTCTTTTCTGACCTTCATGGGTACCAGGCATGCATGCAGTACACACAAACATACATTCAGGCAAAATGTTAATACACATTTTAAAAAAATTACTCAGAAGGATCTAAACCCAGGCTACCAGGAGTCTGGTCGTTCTCCAATATACTTAGGGGTTGTAAAGAAAGCACAGTGGCCCTCCTCACTGCAAGTGAGTACGCTACTAAAATGTCACCTGCCTACTTGCTTCCGTCTGTTCCTGAAGGTAGTGGCAGCAGGGTGAAGACATGGAGGAGGGGTACAAAGTGATGTGTTCAAAGCCCAAGTCTTCATTATCTGCAACATAGTTCTGTGGACTAAATGGGTAAAAACTAAAATCACTCACACAGCTCTGTTTGGTGAGGATCTAGTATATGCTGAGCATCAAGAATACAAAGATGAGGATAGTAAGGTCCTTCCTTCAAGACGCCAAAAAGAAACAATATGTCTAGAAAACCTCAGTGTGTATAAAGCCCCTGAGTGAGCTGATGAGTCTTCAGCAAACATGCTGCAACCACAACTAGCTGAAAGGGGAACACCAGCTGAGTGTTCAGCCCAGATGAGGTTTTCCTTAAAATCAGAAAAGCCCATCAACGTAGATTAAGCAAATTATAGCATATCCATATATGAGTAAGTGTCACACTGTGCCTGTGTGTGAGGGGAATGCATAATCACTAGGATTTACATAGATATACAAAGAGGAGAGATCCCTGGAACTATGAAGATGGCAACAGGGTGAGAATGTGACTTCTCGATATACCTATTATGTTGTCTTAACATTTTAACCAAATAAGTAAATTATATTAATTTATAATTTATGTTTTAAAGTCAAGCTTTAGAAAATATTTAATATAAGACCATTTTCATAACACTCTTTTGTGAACATGGGCACAAAATAATATGGAGTATATTTTCTTTTTTGTACTTTTTCACAGGTATATGAAACAATGGCTCTAGTACCTAATATGATTTCCCTCCTACTGAATGGCCTGAGGTCCAATTAGTCGGTTGATGGTGACACTCACATGTTAGTGCCACATGTAAGTGTCACTTATTACACCTTTACGAATACCTTGCCAATGCTGATCACTGTTGTGGTTCATGGTGCAACAGCTTATTAATTGCTTCACTCCCTTGGCAGTTTGCATAGTATTTTCTGGAACCATGGAAGCAGGATTACAGGAAGAAAGCTCAAATCACTGGAGTCCTGGTTCCTGAGTGTATGTTGCAGAAGACACTGTCTTCCTCTGGCCCTTACAGTCTTCCTGACCCCTCTAACAGGGCCCCTGCACCTTGGCAAAGTCATGGAGACATCCCATTTGTTCTGCACGTTCCACCCTTATTCACAGCACTGGATGGCTTGCTGAGTTTCTGCACCAACCACCATCCACCAGGAAATAACTCCTCTGATGAGGTCTAACAGCTGTGCTAATCTATCAACCCCCCACCCACCCCTTAACTCTGTTTTGATGCAGTTTTGAGATAAATTCCCTAAGGCTTTCTTTGAAGTTGTTCTGCTGGCCAGGCAAGACTTGAACCTAGAATCCTCCTGCCTCACTCCCCTGATTAGCTAAGATTATAAACCTGCATCATCAAGCCTAGCTTCGCCTCAGACTCTTAATCCTATCTCTGCCTTCTAAATAACTGGACTTACAGACATGCACCGCCACACCCAGCACTTCTCAGTGTAAACTGGTGAGAACAGGCACTTTTGGTCTGACAGTCTGCAAGGCAATCTCTTTTGACTTTAGTAGCAGCTGTTGTCTCACGCTCCTGGAAAGTCACAGGAACTAATGCTTCTGCCAACGATATATCAGAATGCCATTTCCTGGACACGCTGTACCAGACAGTTTTCAACTCTGGTCAAGGTGATGTGTGAAAACTGGCACCTTACAAGGAAACCTGCCACTAGCTGGCTGTCATGCAGGGTTAGAGCACTGTTCACACACCCACTGGCCATTTATTCCTCTCTTTGGTTGTGCATACTGAAACCCTTGGCTTAAAGGAACTTCTACAACTCAGAAAAACCTTCAGTAATATAGCAGGATACAGAATAAACTAAAAAAAGTCAGTAGCCCTCCTTTACACAGACAATAAATGGGCTGAAAAATAAATCAGGGAAACATCACCCTTCACAATAGCCACAAATAACATAAAAAATCTGGGAGTAACCAACTCTAACCAAACAAGTGGAAGGCCTGTATAACAAGAACTTTAGATCTTTGAAGAAAGAAATTGAAGAGGAAACCAGAAAATGGAAACATCTCCGAAGCTCTTGGACAGGTAGAATTAACATAGTAATGGCAATTTTACCAAAAGCAATCTACAGATTCAATGAAATGCCCATCAAAATCCCAGCAAAATTCTTCACAGACCTCAAATGAACAATACTCAACTTCATATGGAAAAGTAAAAAGCCCAGGATAGCCAAAACATTCCTGTACAATAAAGAAACTTCTGGAGGCATCACAATCCCTGACTTCAAACTCTACTATAGAGCTACAGTACTGAAAACAGCCTGGTAGTGGTATAAAAACAGACAGGAGGACCAATGGAACTGAATCAAAGACCTGGATTTCAATCCACAAACCTACAAACACCTGATTTTTGACAAAGAAGCAAAAAATAGAAAATAGAAAAAAGAAAACATATTCAACAATTGGTGCTGGCATAACTAGATATCAGCATGCAGAAGAATGAAAACAGATCCAAATCTATCGCCATGCACAAAACCCAAGTCCAAATGGATCAAAGACCTCAACATAAAACCAACCACACTGAATCTCATAGAAGAGAAAGTGGGGCACGCCATTAATCCCAGCACTCAGGAGGCAGAGGCAGGTGGATCTCTGTGAGTTCAAGGCCAGCCTGGTCTACAAGAGCTAGTTCCAGGACAGGCTCTAAAACTACAGCAAAACCCTGTCTCGAAAAACCAAAAAAAAAAAAAAGAAGAAGAAGAAGAAGAAGAAGAAGAAGAGAAGGAGGAGGAGGAGGAGGAGGAGAGGAGGAGAAGGAGGAGGAGGAAGAGGAGGAGGAGGAGGAAGTGGAAAGTTGAACACATTGGCACAGGAGACCACTTCCTAAATATAATCCCAGTAGCACAGACACTGAAAGAAACAATTAATAAATGGAACCTCCTGAAACTGAGAAGCTTCTGTAAAGCAAAGGACAGAAAAAGGTAGCCTATAGAAAGGGAGAAGATCTTTACCAAACGCGCATGGGACAAAGGTCTGACCTCCAAAATATACAAAGAACTCAAGAAATTGGTCATCAAGAAACCAAATAATCCAATAAAAAAATGGGATACAGACCTAAACAGAAAACTCTCAACAGAGGATTTAAATGGCTGAAAGACACTTAAGGAAATGTTCAAAATCCTTAGTCATCAGAGAAATGCAAATCAAAGCAACTCTAACATTCTACCTTACATCTGTAAGAATGGACAATATCAAAAACACTGATGACAACTTATGCAGGAAAGGATGTGGGGTGAAGAGAACACTCCTCCATTGCTGGTAGGAGTGCAAACTGGTACAGCCCCTTTGGATTTCAGTATGGCAATTTCTCAGAAAGCTAGGCAAAAACCTACCTCAAAACCCAGCAATACCACTTTTGGATATATACCCAAAGGATACTCAATCATACCACAAGGACATGTGCTCAACTATGCTCATAGCAGCATTATTTGTCATAGCTAGAACCTGGAAATGACCTAAACGCCCCTCGACCGAAGAATGAAAAAGGAAAATGTGGTGCATTTACACAAAGGAATACTACATAGCAGAAAAAAATGATATCTTGAAACCTGGAGGCAGGAGCTGAAGCAGAGCTGAGCTGATAGAGGATGCTGCTTACTGGTTTGCTCCCCACGGCTCAGTCTGTAAGCCCCACCTGCCCAAAGACTAGGTAACATCCTGGGATTCTGAGAGTTGTGGTTCTTGGAAAACAACAAAGTCTCAAGGGAAAGTACAGCGGGCCTCTGGATTTTTGTCCATAGAAGTCACATGTGTCTAGAGGTCACTCAGCTGGAAAGTTTTCAGGTAGTGGTCCTGACCAAATTCCATATTTGTCAGTATTTAAAATTTTAATAAAAGCTTGCTTTAATTTAATAAAAATGGAACTGGATTTTTTTTCTAGCGAGTATCAGGGCTAAGAGTGAAAGGAGAGGAAAATGAGAGCACGGGATGATGAGTGTGACCAGATGTATTATATGCATGTCTAAAATGTCAATGAATTAAAACAACAGATGCACAAAGGTCTTAAGCACTGGAGGCCTTGCCTCTTTCACATTTCCTCAACCTCCGCCTCTACTAAGAAAGAGGCTTGGGTAATGCTTCCCCTTTGTGCAACCTTTGTACAAATAGCTGCAATGATTGTTCTACAATATTTACACTGACACAAAAATCACATCGTTTCTCCATGTTATCCTGTCATTTATGATGTTGATGAATTTCTCAAACCTTTGAATTATTTATAAACTAAAGCAGTGGGGGGGGAGTCTTCAATCCTGTGATCCATTTGAAAAGCATAACGTTGTATGTAATTCTTACAGAAATCTTTGGGGCCTAATTGCTTGGATAAAAGTTTGGTGTGTCCAGTGACCTTAAATGGCCTCAATATAATTGTCTGCAGGTGGCAACTAGATTATGCAAGGAATCAAGAGTCCCTCTGAGGTGGGTTTAAAGTTGTCTCTTAAAACCCTGCTTCCTGGGGAGCACTACCTGAAAGGCTCTGGAAGAAATACTTTCTTTGATACAAAGTATTTTAACTTCAAGCACAAAATATAAAAGAATATCTTTTTTAAAAAAAGCTGCTGACTTCATCTAAGCCTTGAGATTCAGTTTTCACACAAAACAGCAAAAAGCCTTCAATTATCCACTCCAACACTTACAGGTGAGAGACAGGACTAAGATGCCACAGGGCAGTTATAATGGAAAAGGCAGGAGCTGACAGGCCCTCGATAATAAACCCACTGGTGTGATGTGCAGGCCCAGGGCTAGCGGCTGAACTAAAAGCTGTCCCAGGGTGCCCCACACTGAGAAGACAGCAGCAGCTCAGGTGAGAAGTCAACAAGTGCCTGTAGGACAGCAAGCACAGCCATCTCAGGTGGCAGTGAGAAGACAATCCTGCTTTCTGTGTCTGCCAGGGATGCTGGGTCCCGGTCCCTGTCACCTGGCAGTGGCAGGGCTTTTATCACTGTGCACACTGTGCCTCTGCTTTTCCCTGCTTGTGCTGCTTTCCCAGAGCTCTAAAAGTCTGGTAAGGACAGAAACAAACAGCTCTGTCACACCACTAGGTCAGCACTTCTTTTCAGCATCATTCATACTTAGGTCCAGATGAAGTTTCCAATCTCTCGTGCTTCCTTCCATTGCAGGGTAAATAAATTCCAAGGAAAAGCAAGTGTACCTTGAAGTCCCGGAGGCATTTGAGAAGATAAGCAGGAAATCAAGCTAAAATCAGAAAGTCTGGGCTTTGCCTCCCTCTCCCGCCCCCCATCTTCTGACCTCTTCCTTGTGTTTGACTTCCCCAGCTAGTAAGGGAGAATAACAGTCCCTTCTACGAAAAAGCCCATCATCCTATGCTTCATCGTAAATATTAGCTATCCAAAATATAAAGAATATCCTTAGAATAAGCTAAACTGAAACATAAATACAGTGCTAAAAAATGGGAATCAAACTTTCCAAAACCCCCACCATTTCCAAAGTATTTTATTTATCAATGTGTATACAGTGTGTGCCTCGCCTCTGTGTATACATGTACATGTGCGTATATGTGTGCATGTGCATGTGGAGGCTGGAGGTTGATGCTGGGTGTCTTACTCTATTGTGGACACCTTACACTTTGAAGACAGAGTCTCTGTGGACCCGAACCTCACCAATTGGCTCCACTGGTCAGCGAGTTCAGGAGACACACCTACCTCCACCCACTGCACTCTCCAGCAGTGGAGCTACAGACCACATCTGGCTTTATGTGGGTCTCGTGCTTGCATTGCAGGCACCTGACCAAATAAGCATCTCCCCCAAGAATCTATTTTTACAACTCCAAAAGGAAAGAAAATGCTTCAGAATTCCTTCAGAGCCTAAAGCCATAGCCTCTCATCGATTATGTGATGGTGAAACTAAAGAACTCTAATTCCCCTTTTGCAACCATTCTTTGGAAAGCGAGAGAAAGCTCACAAGCACAGTATCTGGATACAGTAAGTACACAAAACATACACTTTTCTGTCTGATCATCACGCAGCTGCTGCACTTTACCTGGGTAGACACTTGAGAAGATTAATTCACCACTCACAACCTCCTTTCCAAGTCCAACACCTAATCATCTTTATCTAACAAATGGATGAAATAGTAGAGACCACTAACAATTTACTAAGCAAAACATATGCTACCACTGTCTTGATATGCAAAAGGTGGCAGGTGAGGATATTGAGCACAGAGAACAGTGACAGACAGGAAACACAAGCAGACGCAAACAGCTTCTGAAGGCTACTCAGTTACTTTCAGAACAAAGTCTTCAGGTACATTTCAAAGGGCAAGCTATAAATGAACAAACGGGGTTCTTAAAGATGCTCCCATATGGGTCCTATGAAAATGGTAAAATCTGGAAGCATTAAGGAAGATATTATGGTGGGCGCTCTGCCGCTATGCTGGGTTTGGTGAGGGTTTTTTTTTTTTTTTTTTTTTTGGTTTTTTTCAAGACAGGGTTTCTCTGTAGCTTTGGAGCCTGTCCTGGAACTAGCTCTTGTAGCCCAGGCTGGCCTTGAACTCACAGAGATCTGCCTGCCTCTGCCTCGTGAGTGCTGGGATTAAAGGCGTGCGCCACCACCGCCCAGCCTTGGTGAGGGTTTTTAGTAACCGTTGAGAATCTTGTATTTAGGAATACTTACACATTGGAGCTTAACTGTTATCAGCCGACATGCCCAGCCCAGATTTCCCATTTTTAAGGAGGACTGAGAGAAGAAAAGAGTATTTTCAGTGTGTCTTA
Organism: Arvicola amphibius; assembly: GCF_903992535.2. NCBI lineage: Eukaryota > Metazoa > Chordata > Mammalia > Rodentia > Cricetidae > Arvicola > Arvicola amphibius. The sequence continues at coordinate 36,226,624 of NC_052059.1, forward strand.
AGATCATGACCCTTCCTAACCCTCACACTCAGCAGTGCCACTCACAAGGCAGCAAATGTAAGGGTCCAGGAATCAGACTCGGGGAAGAGCTGTCAGTGGATACAGGACTGACTTGGAAACGGCCACCCCGAGTCCTCCAAACCGCAGAGGAACCTGCGCCTGCCCACAGACCCGTCATCAGACACCACATCACATGTCAGGCACTGCCTACGGTCACCTCCTGCGATCGACTGTCTCCCTGTGTCCTAACTAGATCCATATGGCTGAAACTGCCAGCTCCACAGAGTCAAGCAGACCTGGGAATTGTACACCCTAGAGAATTCACACAGCTGAAAGTAGCACAGCCAAATGTTTAAGCGCAATCTTCACCCTCAGCAAGTACTTCCCTGAGACCTGAAACTAAGTTTTCCTATTTTCTAATAAGAAACAGTATTCTTCCTAAACTCCCAAATGTATTATGAAAAATGCACTACATTCATAATAAGAAAAGACCTGGAAGTCAAAGAAAATGATTTTTCTTCTTAATCTTGTACTCATAGCATGAAGGTATTACAGGTCTATTTTCTTAATTTTTCTGCAGACATGTATAACAATTTGTTGAAGAATGTATGTCATTAGCCTTAACCCTAGAATAGAAAACCTGTCTGTTCCAATAATGCTCATAGACATAACCATTAAATAATGAATCTTAAAAATAAATGTTCTCGACTACCACTGTTGGGATGAGGAGGGCTGCAAGAGCATTTCACATCAAGTTAACAACCAGAACAAAACAGCCCATCTATTAAAACAAAAACACAGTTTTTCTTGAAACTCAGCACACAGTTAAGAATTCAAAGGCACTTGTCACAAGCCTGGCAATCTGGGTTTAATCCCTAGGACCACACAGTAGGAGAAATCAGCTCCTACAAATCGTTCTCTAACTCTACAAATGCCCTGTGGCATGTGAGTGCCCACATACCTATTGGCATGCGCACGCACACACACACACACACACACACACACAAATTACTTAATTAACTATAACAATCCCAATCTTTAAAAATGACTGATAAAATATGTAAGTCCAATGCTCCAGTATTGGGAGTCAAGGGCAGAACATCACTCTAAAGCCAGAAGACATTTAAAGAATAACGAAGAGAGTCTCCTGAGTGGCTTTATGCCAGCTGTGTGGCCGGACACACTTGCAGTCTTAGATGTCAGGAGACTGAGGTAGCATGATCTCCACTTGAGCTTAAGAGTTCAAAGTCTGAGCAACATAACAAAAACGAGACTAGAAGACAAATTTCCAAACTGAGATGAAATAAAAACAGAACCATAAATTTCTTAGAAAAAGACATAGATATCATCACAAAGGAGCAGAAGTCAAGATAAACAATCTGATACAATCAAATACCAAACAACCAAGGTAGCAATGAAAAGTACAACTAAACAAACTGATTGAGAAAAAGTATGGTTATAATTCAAAAGATCTGAAGTTATAATATATGAGAATCTGTGGAAATCAGTTTTAAAAGGCAAACAACTCAATACCCTCAAATGGGAAAAGCGGCTTTAGCAAGCATTAGTAAGCAGAGATATGAAAACAGTCAGTGAGTAAAAGGAAATAATACCATGTACCTCACTGCTCCTCCAGGAAAAGCAAACAATGTGAGAGATCAATTCTAGTGATCTCCTATTAGTAGAGCAACAGAGAAAGGACCTCTGAACATCCATCTCTCCATTTAAGAAACAAATGAGAATACTGACAAAAATTGTCCAAATAAATTTTCCCAAAACTCTAGAAATTAGCAAAAGGCTTTCAATCGGCTGATAGACATCAATTGAAGGAAAATGGGAGGACCAAGGTTAGGAGGTTTGGCGATGCTTTTATTATTCCACCCCAGCCACCCAGACTCCAAGGTATCTAGTAAACCAGCCACCCACCATCACAGCGAGCACCAGGAAACACCTAGCAGTGGCTGAAGGGGACAAAACAGACCACTCCCAGAGAACTATTCCCCAGGCAGGTCTGGCAGTTCTCTCCAACATCGTTCTCAGAACCCATCCTTAGTTAACCTGCTCGGAGCTCATTGTGTAGAATCAGCACTGTGCACCCCCCAAAAGCAGCGACAATTATTCAACATTACAGCTGCCTGCAGCAGAGAAACCATTAGAGTTAAAGGGGGATGATCAAAAAATAGTAAAAAAAAAAAAAAAACAAAAAAACTTTTAAAAGAATAGATGTTCACCCGAGGCTCCAAATAAGCTTAAGAACCAAGAGGGCCAAGCATATATGTGGGCGAATACTAGGAAGATCTATGTCTGCTTTTGGCTGACCCTGAGGGTCTGCACAAGCAGAAAGAAGGTAAAGGCACGTTCACAGGAGAATGAGGCACACCCAGGGCGGTGCACACCCTGATGTCCAGCAGAGCTGTGGAGATCATGCCGCGTGCTATCCTCAGTCAATCCTTATTTTAAGAGGTAGAAGCTTTCAGCTGTGCCTAGCCTTGAGTAGCTCCATCTTTTCAAACAGCAGTGTCCTGCTGTCTTCTGTTGCCGTGATAAACGACATTACCAAACAACCTATAGCCTGCACATCATGTCACACTCCAACACTTAGGAAGTGGGGGCAGGAACTTAAGCAGAAGTCATAAAGGAATGCCACTTACTGTCTTGCTTTCTATGGCTTGCTCAATCTGATTTCTCATACAACACAGGACCATCTGCCCATCACACAGAATGAGCTGGACCCTCCTATATCAGTAATTAATTTTTTTATTAATTTTTTTAAAAAAATGTCCATAGACATGCTTACAGTCCAGTCTGATGGAGGCAATTCCTTAATGGAGGTTGCCTCTTCCCAGGAGACTCTAGCTTGTGTTGAGTTGGCAAAACCTAACCAGCACACAGTTGGCTAGATTTTAAGAGCAAATGTTGAGGGAGAGTGACTCAGCATCTTGTCTGCATGAGTAAACAACCACCATCTGTCTAGTTCCACCAGGGCACAGACTGATGGCGAACACTCACATAAATAAAATATGGACTTACCAAGTTAGATCAGGAACACAACTAAACAATATCTGAAAACATCCGAGACATGTGCCTATCAATCACACCAGGTGTAACTCCCACTCCTGGTACTAAATAGACCCATCCCACCCCCACCCCCTCATTCCTTGCATTTGGCTTCTCTGAACAAGTTTGTGCCTGCAGTTTGGAAAATTTCTTACCTGATACTTCCAGACATTTTCCTTGCCTCTGTCCAAGTTCTAAGTCTCTGCTTTCAGATCAGGCAGTTTGAACTCTGCAGCCTCTTTAGCCCTTTCTTAGTCATTCTGTATACCCACGCACACACGCACCCACAACTGTGTCAGATAAAATATGTAATCTTGGAATTAATATAATTGATACTGAAGTAAAACAGGCAAGGTTGCCAATGACCACGATCATCAAGTGAGCTCAGTAGTACTTAGGGTGATGTCAAGAGATTGACGCAGCTTTGTGAATTTTTGTTAATCAATAAATTCTGACTTTGTAGAAAGACTTCAACCTGTTTCTAATATGGTACGGTCACAACAAAAGCCCCTCAGTAAAAACCAAGAGAACTGCTGCTTCAGGACATTTAAGAAAGTTGTGTGCTCATTTGGTGATCACTAAACTAAAGGGAAACCTTAACAACCAAGGATGATAAAGAATACAATGTAGAGAGATAGTTAAGCAAAGTGACTTAAAGTAGCAGCAACAACAATTTCTACAAAAAGACTGGTTTCCGCAGCTGCCACATTACTTTAAATGTGCACTTTCAACAAAAGAAGCTACGAGAACAAAGAAATGAGAAAGTATGGCTCAGAAGTGCATAGAAAGAAAGAGTTAATGAAAGTTGTCCGAGGAGGCTGGAAGTGTCCTCAGTGGCAAACTGAGACAGGCAGACAAACAGACACTTAGCAGTCATGTCTGCTGGCTAGTTTTTGTCAGCTTGACACAAACATGTTCATCTGGGAAGACAGAATCTTGATAACTGCCTCCGTTAGGTTAGCCTGTAAGCAAACCTGTGGGCCATTTTCTTGATACATGCTTGATGTGGGGAGGCCAGTTCACTGTGGGCAGTGCCCTGGGCAGGTGGTTCTGGGTGGCAGAAGAAAGCAGGCTGAGCAAGCTGATGAGTGACATTCCTCCCACGGTCTCTGCTCCATCTGACCTCAAGATTCCTTACTTTGCCATCTTGCTCGCTCACTTCCCTCAGGTTGACTGTGACCTGGAAGTTGTAAGATAAATCCCTACCTCCCCAAGCTACTTTTGGTCATGGTGTTAATCACAGCAATAGAAAGACAACTAGGACAACAAGCATTGGCTATTATAAATATGTCCTAAGCATGAAAAGAAACCAAGTAGGGAATTAAAGGACAGCATGACATCAATGTGTCAAACAATGTCACTAGACAGAAACTATCTTAAAACTTCCAACAGACGTTATGAACTTAGAAGCTACAGTAAGTAAAAGCTAAGAGGCAGATGTGAACAGGTACCAGAATCATGTGATGTAAAGAAAAATCCTGAATGGATGCAGAAGAAGGCAAGTGTGCTAAGGGCTAATCCTTCCCAAGGTCAACCTAATTGCCCAGGATATGAGAACAGTACTTTAAGTTTTTTGAGAGACAACGTGAAATTATTTTGAGCAATGAAGTGACTGCAAGTCATTTGACAAATGCCGATCAAAACCCCACGCTATCAAGAGGATGGCTACAGCTAAAAAGGCAGAGCCTGGCAACACAGGCCTCTAGTCCCAGAGATACATTGGACTAAGACAGAGAGATCAAAGGCTGGCTGAGTAACACCGTGAATTCAAAGTCACGCCCTGCCTGAGATTCTAACGAACTCTGAGAAGCCCAGGGCGCAGCTCAATGGAGAGTGCTCATACAGAAGTCATGAAGCCCGGCTCCAGTCCCAGCATCTCAAACACCACCAGCCAAAGGAGACAGTAAAGTAGTGATGAGGGATGGGAGACAGGGATCACCGTACACTGACGGCGTGTAAGATGTGAGACTGGTTTGGAATCATGTTGGTAATTACTCAAAACTTGAAACAGCGTTACAGTATGGCCAAGCAACTCCTTTCCTCTGTCTATTTGCAACAACAAAACCATTTTGTATAAAATTTTCTATAATATTTGCAATAGACCCAACTAGAAACAATGCCCATCCAAATGCCCATCAACTAAAGAATAAGTAAAATAAATGTAAACTATTCATATAATGGGATAGTATTCAGTCATAAAGAGCAATGAAGTAATGCATGCTACAACATCAAACTACTCTAAAAACATCCCACTGATAAAATAAGCCAGATAGAGAAAGCATTTGGTATATGACCCCACTGCCAAGACATGTCCAGGGCAGGCAACTGCAGAGCAACATATAATCCAGCAGCAGTGACTGCCCAAAGCTAGAGATGAGGAGAGGAGAAAGGAGGGCATGGAAGGAGTGACCATCAACGCTCATGCTTTCTGGCTTTTCCTTTAGGAGTACCAAAGCTGCTCTGAGGTGAGGCAGTGGTGACGACTACATGGCTCAGGACAACTAGGAAGCACTGGACGGTTATTCTAAGAGGGTGGACTTTGGGCCTGGAGAGACAGATCAGCAGTTAAGAGCATCGCTGCTCTTGAAGAAGACCCAGATTCAGACCCCAACCCAGACATCACATGGCACACAAGCACTTTTAATTTCAGAGCCAGGGGATCTGATACGCTGCTGGGCTCTCCAGGCACATGCTCACATGCACTGTACATACATACACTCAGGCACACACACATACATAAAATAACTCTTCTTTAAATGTGAACTGTATAGTGTATAGTGTAGGAATTAAATCTCAATAAAGAAAATTTACAACAATGGATATGTTCAGCAACATCGATGAACCTCAAATTCATCTTCTTAGTGGAAAGAAGGCAGATGCATGCATACATACATTACACACACACACTATGGCGCTATTTTCATAAAGTTAGAGAATAGATGCAGCTGACTGAGTATTGCAAAGAAGAGAATAGTGGTTTCCATGCAGGGAAAGCAAAGACACAGAAGAAACAGAGGTGATGATCATGATGTTCACACAAGTGACCAAAACTAACCAAATAAAAACTTATTTTCACTACACGTGTTTTCTTATATCTAATGTCCAGCTCCAGTCACAGTATGTAATGAATATGGACACTTCTGACAGAAGCCATAATCGCGGAAAGGGGATGCCTCGGACAGATATAGCCACTCCAAAACAAATGACAGAAACTGAGAAAAGCACTATGCACTATACTGTATGAAACTGACAACAGCACATTGGGTTTATAGCAGCTCTAATTATTTATTTAATGCCCACAATAAAAGCTTAAAATGTACTAATTCACAAGTAACATTTCTTACTGTAGTTCTGTGGGACAAGTTCCGGGTTCTTGGGTGTTTTCAGCTTGTAGGACACATCTCCAATATTAACTGTATCACCTGAAAAAGAAGAAACACAATCATTACAGGAGACAAGTGACGTACACCATCCTCTTGCAATGACAATCCTCGGGACCTCCAAGGTGGAACACTACACAAATGTACCAGGTACACACCTGACATTGCCATCCACAGTGTAAGCCACACCAGAAAGAAGTGAGCACTGAGGAAATTTACATTTCAGGAGCCAGGCTGTCAAAACACACTATCAACCAGACTTATGCTTTATGTCAACAGCAATACTAATTCAGGCAACAACTATACAGAAAAAATAATGTTTTGAAGTTTTAATTTTTTAGCATCTATTCACTTATATTAGGAGGATGTGTATTTGTAAAGGTCAGAGGGAACCACCTCACTGACCTGTTCAGATTTTACTCTAGCTACTTTTAACATCTGACTCTACGTTCCCCACAGACTCATGACTTGAACACACAGCTGTGTGTTCAATTTCAAGAGAGTCTGGTGGAACCTAGGTGAGAAGAACAAGTCACTGGGGGTAAGCTAAGCCCTTAGGGTATCTCTGGACATTTTCTTCCTCTGGTCCAGGCCCCTGTGAATACAAGTGCCCTGTGCCATCCCTTCCCCACCATAATCGACTGAACTGTCTGAAAGTAGAAGCCAAATAAATGTTTTTCCTCTAAAATATCTATGCCAAGTAATTTGGTCACAGTGGTACGAAAATAATACAGAAAATTGGTACCAAACTGATAGGAGCAAGGCATCCCCGTTCTATAGGCACATAGGATTACAGATCCAAGGAAAGCATGTCTACATGACCCAGTAGACTCCACTGTCAGCGCCAAGAACACTGACATTGTAGGACAAACTACATAACTGGTGAACTCAACAGCTTATATCCCCAAACTCTGACCCACCAACCTTTGCTCTCTTTACTTCTTGGTTCTTCCTCTCCACTTGGCACTTCTTGGTGCCTTTTTCCCACCAGCCCCACCCTCCACATCTTCTCAGTACCTTTCTCCACCAGCACCCACATACCCCCACATGCACACACACACACACACATACACACACACACACACACACTTCTTGGTGCCTTTTCCCCAGCAGGCTTTCCTGAGCCTATGCTCTTGCAATTGGTCCATCAACCAATCAGAATTCCCACACACATTCAAATTAGCCAGATAAATTAATCCCACCCAGATACCTAATTTATATATTGGTGGCACCAAATGATTCCTAGGACATAATGATGCCTGCTCCAAAAGACTATTTGGCAGTCCATTTTCATGACCCCTTTCTGCTGGAGGGTAACTATTACTCTCTTTGGCAACAAAAACCTGCTTGCTCGCCCTTCTTCTGTTGTCCTTGTCCATTATCCTTCATGACTGTGAGAAAACAAACTCAGCTTGGACCCAGGAAACAGGTAACAAGAAGAGCGGTCATTAATGACTGAACATGACCATGTAGTTCTTAGGTCCTTGGAACTAGTTTGGGATAGGAAGTTTGGATGCAGGCTAGACAAGTCCTCGGATGCTGTAAGCAGAGCAACAGTGAACTCTGATGGGAACTTAGGTAACAGGAATAGCAACACAAAGTCCTAACAAGGTTTCAGATGGGGAAAAGGACGTTATCAAGAGCAAATTACAGTGCTTTCATGTTCTGCCCCAACCAAGAACTTTTCTATATTGTGTCCATATAATATGAATTTGAGTAAGACTGATTTCAAAATAACAGACCAATCAATTTGACAGAGGAAATTCCAAATCTTTATAGCATTCAGGCCATTATTATCTGCTTTAGCCAGTCTTTTATTGAAATAAGGAAAAATCAGAGTGGAAGCATTTCAAAACTGCGCAGTCTACACAGGAAAGGAACATAATAAAAGTTGACAAGGATGCCGGGCGGTGGCAGCACACCTTTAATCCCAGCACTTGGGAGGCAGAGGCAGGTAGATCTCTGTGAGTTCATGGCCAACCTGGTCTACAAGAGCTAGTTCCAGGACATTGGGGCTGAACACAGAGAAACCCTATCTCAAAAAACAAAAGAAGCAAAAGCTGACAAGGAAAATGTAGCTGGTTTTGTTTTGTTTTTCTCTGCCAACGCTACTAGGAATGGAACCAGGACCTAGGCAAGCACTCTACCACACATCTCTATGCCTAGCCCCTAGTGCATGGTTTTGAGGATGTGAGTCATATTAAAGATTGACTGCAAGGCCTCTTACTGGCTAAGTAAACTCTCTACCACTGAGCTATATCCCAAACCAAGGGTACAGTGGGTAAAGAAATTTGGACAATTAAAAATGAAACCAATAGCAAAAGTGCCTTGACGGCATTTTAGTCACAGGGTGGGGACGTGGGGATGAGCTACCCAGGTTCACTGGAGTCTAGACAACACTGCCACATGCATGCTTCCTACCTTCTAAGACAGAGACTTATCTATGCCTCTGAGAAAGTTTTTTATGCATGATATAATTTGAGAGAAGAAAAGCACTCTACCCAAAGCTAAATCCTTATTAGGTATAATATTAGCTGCCAGGAAGTGCCAAGGCAAAACCCACTGAAAACAAAATCATGAGGGTTACAAACTTCCTCCATAATCCACCAGGCCTTCTGCCCAGGCAATGTTTTCTTTCTTCTTATCACAGAACTTCTTGAAGACTCGCAGCACCGTGTGGACCCTGCAGAGTTAGCGTGTCCACCAAGACCACTGAATGCTGTAGTGTACACAACAGCCTTGACTTCGGCATGTCCCCTGGGAATCCACCTCCTTCTTCCCCACACAGGGTTGGCCATGGTGATGTTATCTACAATCCTAGTGCTGGGGAGGCTTCAGCAGGAAGACAGTTCAAAGGCAGTCTGTACTACATACTGAGATCTCAATAAAGAGTTTTAAAGAGCTTTATAATAAAATTATTATACACAATGTGTAAAATTTAACAATCAATGGAGACAAATATATACAGAACTAGCAACAACCAATAAGAAAAATGCAAACCCCCAAACAGAAATATCTATCTGTATATAGATAGGCAATTCACAGAAAATTCAAACTAATAAGCACAGGGAGAAACACTTAACCACCCGATGACTTAGGTGATGGAAACTGAATGATAAGCCAATCTTTAGAAGTGAGAGCTGCAAGAAATTTTCAAATTTGGTGATGCTGGGTGGAGAAGGAAAGAGCACTCCAATATTATCAGGGACAGAGCTGCAGCCTGGTGCAATGCTTTGAGGGATTTCTAGTTCTCATCCATTGCCCTGATTCACATTATCCTAGGAGGCGCATACAAGGGTGTTTGTGCTATGGTCTCAACAAAATCTACCTCTAAGGCAATGCTAGGAAGAGGTAGAGCCCTTGGGAAGTGGTTAATTCATAAGGGTAGAGCCTCCTGAATGAAACTACTGCCCTTATAAAACGGCTCAAGGGTAGAAAAAGGGACTCCACAACACCTAATCAATTTGCAAATGGTTTTATTTTGAACTTCTCAGTTATAAAAATGTAAGAAAGATGTTTCTACCATTTATAAGCTATCCAGATGTGAACTGAAGTTCAGAAGGGGGAGAAGAAGCAGAGCTGACATTTTATAAGGCTGGCTGGCTAATACTTCAGTGATGACAGAGAGCTAGGAAGGTACAGGTTGGGAACCAAATATCTTGGAATACTTTCAGCATCCTAAACAGCCATTTACTGTCTATGTGTGACCTAACATCCTCGTGCTATTAGTAAATATTTTTAGAATGTACTAACAGACCCTGAGCTTCCACAACTCAAAGGCTAATGGCATCAGAGAGCATCTGAGACCTGTATCAGAAATTCCCCTGCTGTACCATAACCGCCCACCTAACGTTTCCACCAATGTCTGAAAAAGGTCCTGTTTCATGACTCTATTTGTTCTACTACAATTAAAAAAGTTTCATGAAACCATTACTACATTAGAACGTGAATCTGTGTTCCTGGTCCACAATCACTCATATGTGACTTCAGAATAAACTTCATCTTATTCCTTTGTAGTAAGAATTGAAATTTACATTACCATAATTTTTGGTAGTTGTTACAATAGCCCAGACAGATATTTATTAATATCTTTCAGCAGAAAAAGATACTAATAGAAGTTCAAAATAAACCAAGGAATAGGTTTATAGGCTATAATCTCTTTATTGGGATGTGTTGTTGTTTTGTTGTTGTTGTTGTTGTTGTTGTTGTTGTTGAAGATGGGGTCTCAAGTAGCCCAGGCTAGCCTCCATCTGGCTACGCACCCAAAATTCTAAAATTACAACACACACCACCTCATCCAGTTTATGCAGTTTTTAAGGCAGAAGCAAAAGTTTTATGAATGTTGGCAAGCGCTCTACCAATGGAGCTGCATCTATAATCCCCTTTACTATGATTTTTTTTAAAGTAAGAAAGTTTTCAATATTTAGAATTGAACATCTGGTCTTTGCAATAAAAACTACTCCCCAGTTGTACTAACAGCAACTTGAAAACAGTCTTTTCCCTCTTACAATGCAACCTGAATGTGGGATGCCCTTCTATATGCTATAAATATGTGTTATTAGCAATGGTTAATAAAGAAGCTGCTTTGGTCTATGGCAGGACAGAATATAGTTAGGTGGAAAATCCAAACATAGATACAGGGGAAAAGGAGGTGAAGTTTGAGAGATGCCAGCAGCCACCAGAGAAACAAGAGGTAACAAGTCATGAGTCTTATGGTAAAATAGAGAAAATAGAAATTGGTTAATTTAAGTTGTAAGAACTAGTAAATAATAAGCCTGAGCTAATAGGCCAAACAGTTTGTAACTAATATTAAGTCTCAGAGTGGCTATTCAGAAACTGGTGGATGGGAAAGAATCCTCCAGTTCCACCAACCCATGACAGTCCCAGACAGCCTTCTCTCAACCCCCTACAGATCTACTGCTTCAGGTCTGGTTCTCCACAATTTAACTTCGACAGAGCTGCTATAACAACCAAATCAGAGACAAGTCATGATAGCTACTGGTAAATCCTCTGGGCTTTGTAATAGCCTAGAAAGGATGTTTCTAATCTGACTCCTGCATTTCCTCTTGGATCTCTTCTCCAACTATTTGCACTCCTTCAATTCCAGCCACAATCATCTCACTAGACACTTAGGATTAGTGTATAGTGAGGGTGTTAGTGGGGGTGTTATTATTGTAGTTAAAAGACCATAACCAAAATCAGTTTGGAGAGGAAAGGGTTTATCTGGCTTACACTTCCACATCTTAGTCCATCATTAAAAGAAATCAGGACAGAAATTCAAACAGAGCTGGAACTTGGAGGCTGGAGCTGATGTAGCGGCTGTGGAGTGATGCTGCTTACTAGCTTGCTCCTCATGACTTGTTCAGTCTGCTTTCTTACAGCATCTAGCACCACTGGTCCAGAGGTGGTAACACAGAGATCTGGGGGGCCCTCTCAAACCCATCATCAATAAAGAAAATACACCACCCATTTCCAACAAGCCAGACTTGGGGGGGGGGTCATTTTTCCAACTGAGGTTCCATCTTCCCAAATGACTCTGGCTTGTGCCGACTTGACACATAGTTACCAGCACACTGAACATGCCAAACCATTTTCAGGCTTTTGCACTAAATTTTCCTACTGAGTGAAACCCTTTCCCTAGGCAGAGCCATTTGTCAGAGTGCTGGAGAGGAGCAGACAGAATACTGGATCATCCAAAATGAGGCACTGAAAGAACATATTCGTTAGTTACACACACCATGAGCAAAATCCTGGATAAACATACTATCAAATTGTCCTTCCCTTTTTACAGCTAAAACTTTCTGGAGAAAAGCAAACTTGCTCCAGAGCTTTCTGGTCTGCCATCACACCCCAACCCCAGCATTCTAGCACAAGCCGGTACTCAGGCTGACTTTATGCTGACCCTTTATGTTCCGTTTCACCCGAAGGGGCTCGAGAGAGAACGAGCAGATCAGGTATCTAGATCCCCCTCCTAATAGTTGTCCTCTGTGGAGAACACAGCAGACCTACAGGAGTGACTAACAAGGAGGGATCTTGGGAATATCTATTAAAAAATAATAATCTCAAAAGAACTGAGAGTAGAAATAAACCCAAAATATGCCCAGATAATTTAATATGCTCATGTCCGTAGTGAAGAAAGAAGCAGGGATGTATGGCGCCAAGACAGGGGTAGAGCTGAGGACAGAGACCCTGAACTTACTCAGACCACTTAACCTAAAGGCAAGTAACAGCATAATATATATTTTTAATGTGCCTGTAACATTAGCCAAAATATTTTATGGCTTGGCATAACACAAGCCTCAGTAAATTTCAAAGGATTAAAATCCTGAAGTATGTTTCTTGACCATAATGAAATTAAACTAGAAATCAATGACAAAAAGAGTAAATGGAAGATCCCCCCCAAACATTTAACCATCAAGCTAGAGACTTTTTAAAAACACAAAGGAAGAACCCACAATGGAAATAGTTTTCATTGAGAAATGAGGCAATGATCAACCAAGCATGTCTCCTGCAGACACAGAGGAGGCGGCATGACATGGACGTGAACCAGGCATTTCATCATTTCTGCCTGAAGAATCGAGCTTGTCCATCTTTGGCTAGAGTGCTAGACTCAGGAGCCATCAAACCCAGACCAATACACGATGGGCCTGTAGGCTGAAGAGGGATGCCCCAACACTGCAAAGAAACGTCGGGTGACAGTCCAAGCAGTCTGATGTCTCCGTCATTTCTAGAGTGTTTATAAGTAGTTTGTAATGTACTTTTTCTTTACTTAAATAATATGATATACTTCTGGTGTCTTTGATGGGGTTGAAGACTAGACAGTTACAGTTACAGTTTTTCTTAGATATGATAGCAAGTAAGTTAGTTATAAAATTTTTAATTTACTAAGATAGGATAGATTATGGAGTGTTTTCTTTAAATTTACCAGACACACATTATATGGAATTCAGTACATTGTGAATGTAATCTTTACTTGATAATTGTTCTTATTGTGTACAGTCTTAGTATGTTCAAGTTAAAATTTTTCATTTTTTTTTTCAGAAAGAAAAAAGGGGGAAATGTTGGGGAATATTATTTTCAGGTGTGTCTGTTTAACTCTGTGAAGCTGTGTTGCTGCGCCTGTCTAAAACACCTGATGGTCCCAATAAAGAGATGAATGGCAGGTAGTGAGGCAGGAGCGAGGATAGGCAAGGCTAGCAGGCAAAGAGTATAAATAGGAGACATCTGAGAAGATAAAAGAGCAAGGAGCAAGAGAACAAGGAAAAGAGGACATGAGGGACCAGTCCCCCCCAGGGAGTCACGGAGTAAGAAGGAAAGTAAGATACACAGAAGTAAGAAACATAAAAGTCCAGAGGCAAAGGTAGTCGGGATAATTTAAGAAAAGCCAGCAAGAAACAAGCCAAGGTAAGACCAGGCATTCATTAAAAAAATAATAAGCCTCCCTGTGTATGATTTATTTGGGAGCTGAGTGGTGGGCCTCAGAAAACACCAATTGTTCTGCCCTTAACACAACTCCTAAATGTCTGTTTGGCTCATCACTCCCCAAGTGGCACAGCTGCCAGTGGACTACAGCACACTTACCCGCTGTCCACAGACACCTTTACTTCACCCTGTGTGCCCATCTCCAGGCAGCTCTTCCTCGCATTCTGGCTCAGTGTCTGACCTGTGCCTTCAGCCTACTGCTTTTTACACCTCTAATGCACACTCTCCATTCAGGAAACTGCTCCTGGCTTCGCCTCCTCCACTGAATCTTTTTTTCTGACACAATCTCCTCTCCCCTCAAGAACATATTATGACATTGTTTTCTGCAAGCATTTCTCATGTTGTATTATCATTACTGACGGGGAAGGCTAGAGAGATGTCCCAGCACTTGCTGCTCTTCCAGAGGACACAGGTTCCATTCCCGGCACCCATTCGGCAGCCCACAATTGTCTGAAACTCCAGTTCTGGGGTATTTAATGCCCACTTCTGACCTTCACGGGCACTAGGCACACAAGTGGTACACATGCATATATATAGGCAAAACATCCATACATGTAAGTTATAATTCATTCATTAATTTTAATTCATTATTATTAAAAGTTAATAATAAGTACTTATTGTTTTTCTTATTTGAGAAAGTCTTGGGGTGATACAAGCCCTTTCCAAGGGCTTGGAGCACAGCAGTCTTTCAGAATCCATTTCCAGTCTTCCACTTCCAAGTGTTCAGAATAGCCCCTTCCCTGACTTATTTTACTACAGTACACTGTGTCAGGGCACCAACTAAAGGAACATATATGTGTATGGTCAAAACCAGCATCCTTTAAACACTATAACACTATTCAAGTCAACATAAATAAAATTGTCTTGAGATATTAATGTTTGTACTAAAAGCAAAGACTTGCTTCAGAGCTATTTTGGTCAGTGCCGACTTGTGTCAAATAAAGCATATTATAGAGTAGGAACATGAGTCTTATCAATAAGCCAAGATGGAAATGTCAGACAGCAAAGAATAGAAAACTTCAAACACAGCTTTTGAACACACTTGAGATAAAATAACCCTCAGCTTGTCTCAATTCTTATCTTGAAAATATGCTACCGCTTTTTAAAAAATTCACTGTTGATGGCCAGCAAGATGGCATAGGGGTGGGAGGGGAGCTTGCCTCCAAGCCTGAAGATCTGAGTAAAGCCCTGAACCCACATGGAGGAAGGAAAAAACCAGCTCCTGAAAACTGGCCTGACCTCCGTGTGTAGGGTAAAAGGGACAACTGGAGCAGGAAACTGACCAATCACAGAGTCAGAGAAAGAAACACACCCTGTATTTGAGACCTGGGCCAGAGAGAGAAACATCTTTATCCCTGAACCCAGGACTAAAGACATGTGCCCTGGCTCTGAAACTAGTGTCAAAGAAACACAGTTTGTTGCTAGAATCAGAGCCAGTGAAAGAAATATGCCCTGGTCCTAAGATTAGAGCCAAAACGCTAAAAAGGACCAGTGAAAGAAACACAGTTTGGCCATGAGGTCGGAGCCATCTCTGCCCCTGACCAGCTAAACTGACCAGTCCCAGAGCAGGGAAAACTTAACCAATCCAGTCTCCCTGGGAAAAACCGCGCCCCTAAGAAGCCCCATATAAGCCTCTCCACCCATTTAGTTAAGAGCTGCGTTTAAGTGGCAGAGGCAGCCACTCTCCTGGACTCCTTCCCAAATTAATGTCTTTCTCAAAAGAGTCTTGGGTGACAGATGCAGAGCAGAAGAACCTGGCTGGGACATCCCTGAGGGGACTGAGCTGAAAAACCTTGCTGAGGCCCCCTAGGGAGCATCTCAGCAAGGTGAAGCAGAACAGAAGAACCTTGCTAGGACGCTCCTTAAGGGACTGAGCAAGGCCAGTGGAGGAAAAGTAACAACTTTTCGACTGAGCCCGAGGAGATCGCCACATTTTTGCCAGGGTCTTCACCTAGCAGAGTGTTAGTAAAAGAAACATCTTGGGCCAGAGAAGAAGCAGATAGCTCTACTAGGACGCTCCCATAAGGAAACAGAGCAGAACCTAGCTGTAGCGGCTCTCCAGAGAGCAGGATCTCTATATCCTACGGGGAGACCATCCCCACAGCACCCCAGCTTCCCGATAGTCAGGACACTTTTCCTCCAGGGCTGAGCTGTCCCACTGCAGCTCCAGCCTCCTGAGCTGTGCCATTGTGACTCTACCACTCCAGGGCTGTCCTACTGTGGCTCTACCCCTCCAGAGCCGTCCTATTGAGGCTCTAAGTATATCCTGATAAGTCAGGATATCCCAATACCACTACTGTACCACATTCCCCTATACTGTGCACATGGTCACACACAAAAAAGAAATGATACATTTTAAGGGCACTGCTGAACAATACAACAATACAATTGATATTGATGCTTATCCATTTAATGTAATCATTAATTCCTAGTAGAGTACTACAAAACTCTTCACAACAGTCTGGCTGAATATCAGAGAGAACTTACATGTTTCAGAACAAATGTATACCTTTCAACTAGATAAACAAAAACTTATTCTTGAATAACATCATGAAGTATGCAAACCCATTAGTCACTCCCCATCATATAAAACTATTTCCGTGCCTTTATTATGACAATGTTGAACACCAGTCTCTGCATCGATTTCTGCTTCATTAAATACATCAAAAGTATGAGCATGTAGCTTTAACAAATTCATTTCCAATTCTTATATGTGATTTTTATTTAATTATTCCCCAAGTCCAATCAATACAGCTTAATACACATTTAATAGAAGAACATTATTTCTGTACCATAGCCCTTGATTCATGAAACTCTAACCTTAATACTATATTCTTTTTATCAATTTAAAAAAGATCAAAGCTACAAAATCATTTATTATGAAATATGTTATCAATGTAATGAATGCATGGCATATATAAAGACAATGGTAACAAACATAACCACAAAATTTTCTTATTTTTTGCTTTACTGGTTTAAAAAAAAACCAGTTCACAGATATCCCAAACTTCTCAACAATTTTTGAAATTTTCATTCATTAAACTATATTATACTCAATTTAACTAAAAGGTGACACTTTTTCCTGTCAGAAAGACAAACTTGAATGCTTGGTTTGACAGTACAGATACCTTTGTTAACAGTGAAAACTTTAAAGAGTTTGACACAATGTATTTAAACATGTCATAAACTAAAGTATATTCTCAATATTTAAAAAATTGTATTAGCAAACGTATATTGAAATTAATAGTTTTTGTTTGCCCCCAAATACTGGTAAAATATACTAAATAAAAAGGGAGCCATCAAGAATAGAACTAATAATGTTATTTGATAAATTTTAGTGAAGTGATTTTAATGACCCTTCAAAAAATGAATACATAAATAACTTCAGCTTGTATTTTCTACAAGTCAGGACGTTGCTTCTTCCCCAATGACTCCAGTTTGTGTCAAGTTGATAAAATTGAACCGGCTCTATGTCTATCACCAACAAAATTGAATAAGATCCTAAGCAAGCTGCCAATTAGTACAGATCAACAGATAATGACATAAATGTTGACATAAATGTAGAAAGTCTGGGAAGACCTGAATGACACCACTACATCAGAATTGTTTACATTCTACAAATAATTAACATTCAATTGAGAACTAATAGTCATATTAACATGTTAATTAATATTAGGCAATATTTGACTGAGAGAATAGCTTGTCATTAAAAGTTATCTTTCCAAAGAGTTATCAAATTCTGTAACACTGATGTCATGTTGAAAAAATTATGTACTATAACAACAGAAAGGTTTAATGAAACATTCAGATTTTCTTGTTACAGAAAAGTAATATGAAAATAAAACTTCTAGGAGGAAAAAGCATATTCAGGTAAAATCATTACATATAGAAATAAGTAAAACTGAAATTCAAGCTCAAGGAGAGGCAGTACTAAGGAATATCTGCTGGCCAAGAGCTCCTAGTCTTTCCAGACGCAGATGGGGCAAACAAACTACTGGGGTAGTCTACTTCCACTAAGAAAGAGACCTGTTCGAAACAAACAAAATTCATCTTTTTTAAGAAATATTTATTTATTATGTATACAATAGTCTGTGTGTATTTATGTCTGCAGGCCAGAAGAGGGCACCAGACCTCATTACAGATGGTTGTGAGCCACCATGTGGTTGCTGGGAATTGAACTCAGGACCTTTGGAAGAGCAGGCAATGCTCTTAACCTCTGAGCCATCTCTCCGGCCCCCAGCAAAATTCATCTTAAATATCAGTGTTTGCCAGCAGTGGTGGTGCATGCCTTCAATAATCCCAGCACTTGGGAAGCAGAGGCAGGCAAATCTCTGTGAGTTCAAGATCAGCCTGGTCTAAGAGTGAATTCCAGGACAGTCAGGATTGTTTCACAGAGAAACCCTGTCTCAAAAAACAAAACAAAACAAAATTCTCAGTGTTTACAGGGTTTCTCTGTGAAACAATAGCCTTTGCTACCATTTACACCAATCAGGAAAACTTCTAGGTAACAACCTAACAATACACAAAGCACATATATTTGCAAATCCTTTTAGCAGATAAAAAAAATGTGTGAAGACTTGAGGACCACTGTTTAGTTTTCAAGAGGGTTTTTCTTGTTTGAGGGGGGCTGTTTTAATCATCACTATATCCTGTGCCAAACACAGTATCTCAAACTCTAGATATTCAACAAATGTTTGGCAAGAGGACAAACGATTGGTTTTAAATTAACAACTGTCTTCTTCTAGGATATTGTTTTTAAGCCCAGGATAGTAATTTTTCTGCATCTTTTGAACACATGCTATTTATGGGCATACTCCTAAATCAAGCCATTTATAACAGGTTTATTTAAATGAGGTGGCTTAAAGGAAAATGTAAATCAGTGGGTAATTTTGTGGAACAATGGACTTGTACCCTGTAAAAATTGTCACTTACATTGTTTTAATAAATGCTGATTGGCCAATAACCAGGCAGGAATTACAGGTGGGGCGACCAGTACAGGATAATTCTGGGAAGAAGAAAGGCTCAGTCGGCAATTGTCAGCCAGGCATAGAGGAAGCAAGATGAGAATGCCTCACTGATAAAGCTACCAAGCCATGTGGCTAACACAGACAAGAATTATGGGTTAATGTAATATGTAAGAATCACTTAATAAGAAAGCCTGAGCTAGGGACTGGAGAGATGGCTCAGAGGTTAAGAGCACTGGCTGCTCTTCCAAAGGTCCTGAGTTCAATTCCCGGCAACCACATGGTGGCTCACAACCATCTGTAATGGGGTCTGGTGCCCTCTTCTGGCCTACAGGCATACACACAGACAGACTATTGTGTACATAATAAATAAATAAATAAATAAATAAATAAATAAATAAATAAATAAATATTAAAAAAACAAAAAAGCCTGAGCTAACAGGCCAACCAATTTATAATTAATGGAGGCCTCTGTGTGTTTCTTTGGGACTGAACGGCTGCAGGTCCGGGTAGGACAGAAATCTCTGTCAACAAATATAATTTATGCAGAAGAAACCAAGGCAGGCTTTTCCTGAGGTCAATCCTTTTCATTAAACCTAATTTAAGAATTTAAGAATTCTTAAGAATTTAAGAATTTCAAAGTAGGATGCCATCACACACATGTGTAATCCTAGAGGAGACCACAAACCCAAGGCTGCTCAAGGCAGCACTGCAGGATCATTTCCCAAATAATTAAAAAGACAGCCAGGTGTGGTGAGCCACACTTTTAATCCCAGTAGTCAGAGGCGTCAGTTCTCAGGGAGTTTGAGGCTAGCCTGGTCTACACAGTGAGTTTTAGGCCAGCCTGGTCTGCACAGTAAGTTTCAGGCCAGCCAGGGCTACATCAGAACCTATAAATAAATAATGGGAGACGGGGGTTACGTTGTAGGCATGATGGCATACCTTCTAATCCTTGCAGGTCAAAGAGAAGGGAGGCAGAAGGATCCAAAGTACAAGGACATCCTTGGCAACATACAAAGCTTGAAGCTAGCCTAGACTATGTGAGACCCTGACCCAAAAAAACATTGAGGGGAGTGTGCTTAAAATATAGGATAATCAGTGACAACTACTAGATTAATTGTAATGAGTGCATTTTAAAAGTACAAATATAAAGTTGCTGAATATTTAATTGTACTTATATAAGAAATAATAAAAAACACATATAAGACAAATCCATATATTGCACAAAATTGTCAAAGATACCTATAGTCAATTATTATATGTCTTTATTCAGATATGGAACAAATATGCTTGAAATTTTTAATTAAAAAGAATCCATAAAAGCCAAGGTCTTCCAAATGAACCTAAATTTAGAAAATACTTAAAGTAGAAAGTTGTAGAGCCGGGCAGTGGTGGCGCATGCCTTTAATCCCAGCACTGTGGGGGAGAGGGGCGCAGAGGCAGGCGGATCTCTGAGTTCGAGGCCAGCCTGGTCTACAAGAGCTAGTTCCAGGACAGGCTCTAGAAACTACAGGGAAACCCTGTCTCGAAAAACCAAAAAAAAAAAAAAGTAGAAAGTTGTAATTTTATTTCTTAGAATGGTTTTTATTTAAAGGAATTTCTCAGAGGTATATAAGAAAAATATGTTTAAGACAATGAAGTACCTTATACACAATAATTAATGTTATACAAATCCCTTTGGAGGTTACTCATTCCAGGGGACAGCTGCTGTGTTTAAATGTACTGGATTCTTTATCCACTCCCTGACATCAAAATTCCTGCCTCCAACTGAGACCCTAACCCTGACCTTCACCCTATACCCCTAGAGAGGACATCCTGCACAGAATAGTCAGAATATCCCACCCTCGGGTCACAGTGACTATTTCAAAGTTGAACAGGTGCCTGAAGACTTGCCATAGAGAGCTTGGAAATTTTGTCCATGGTGGCAGGAAAAGATGCTATTTCTTTAACACTGTGAAATTCAAGAATGGTACAGGTAGGTCATGGTGGTGCACACCTTTAATCCCAGGGCCCAGAAGGCAGATGCCTATGAATTCCAGGCCGGGCAAGGCTACGCAGTGAGACCTTGTCTCAAAACAAACATAAGATAAAAGAGTGCAGTTCTAAGGGGCTGATAAGCCTAGCACTATTTCCTCACGAAGAAATCCTGCCAGACTGGGTCCAGTGACTGGGAACTGTGAAGTACAGGGACCAAGGGTAAAACAGGTAGCATACAAGCCCTGAAGACGGCATCTGAACCACAGCTATTCAATCTGGCCAAAAGAAATGGGGCACCCATTTGAATCTAACCAGGTAACAGGCTTTTAAGTGTACACTGTTTCCCCTAAAAACGAAATGGCTGTTGATTGACACTGTCTTTCTAGTAAGGCAAAGGCAGGCCCAGCAAGCATCACAATGTCATTTTACAGATAAGAGATCCTGAGGGAAGAAGAGAGCTCACTGTACCCCTAAGGACATTCTGAAAATAAACATCCCAGTAAAAATAAGACAACCACTCACAAATGTTTGAAGGGGAAGCCCAGCCAATCACCTTGTTTGTAAGGCGTGTCCCCCTTAGGCTAATATATACTTACAAAATCTTGCGGGTGTGCAGCCGCCTTCTCTTTGTTTTCCTGCGCTCCTAGCTGGAACCTTAGCTTTTGTAAGTTCCCTTTTCTTTCCTTTATTAAAGCTGAATATTATATATTAAAGCTAGTCTGGTTAATCATAACTGCCGATCAACCACGCCCCTTCAAATGTTCATCAACAAGTGTATTTCAGAGCAAAATTAAGGCAAAAGATTTCCTGATCTTTCAAGGCACCCTTTTCTTTTTCCTTTACATTAAATATTAAAGGGAAAATTGGATCTGTCACATTTTTCTCTCTAGAATCTCACCAATTCTATCCTCCGTGGCTCTGGCCTATTAAGACCAGCCAATTCCATAAACCTTTTATTCTTTTCTTCAATGTTTAATCAATACAGAATTTTACAATGAATAGCTGTCAGTTTTACTTTAATAATTTCCTTTTTGTTTTTGCTTTTGTTTGTTGTTGAGACGGGGACTCTACATATTCCTGGCTATCCTGGAACTCGCTATGTAACCCAGGCTGACCTTGAATTCAGTTATCCCTCTGCCTCTGCCTCCCAAAAGCACGTATCACCATGCCCAGCTTTGATAAATTTACTTTTTAACTCTTACATTTAGTGTGCATGTGTATGTGTGTGTGTGTGTGTGTGTGTGTGTTTGAACTCACACACTTCCTGAAAATGTTGCTACACAGCACTCAGAAGGCAGAGGCAGAAGGTTCTCTGTGAGTTCAAGGCCACCCTGGTCTACACAGCGGGGCTAGGACAGTCAGGACTATATGGAGAGTCCCTGCCTCAAACCTAAATAAAGAAAATGTTGCTACAACTGATAATTTTAATTGTTTATAAGCCCTGAAAAAACTGGATATTCTGTCCAGACATTTCAAGGTCTTCGCCAATCTCAAAACTGCTATATACATATTTCAGACATTCTCAAATGCGCATGTGACGTCCTAGACAGCATGGACTCCACTGATGAGCATGCTAACCTTCACCACACTTGGCACACAGTCCCGTAGCCTTCCTCAGGATGTGATTGTAATGCTAAAGTCAACTTGGACTGAGGCTACCTTTGTACTTTGAGGCCTACACTAATGAAAACCCATCCGACTTGGCTTTTGTAACAGTGAGTCTGAGCCAATCACAGTAGCTTAGTTAGGCCCAGTCAATGATCAGACCCGGCTCAGATAAGGCACATGCTGTGCAGTGATCAAGCTGTTTCCACACCTCACTTCTGCAGTCTGGAAGCTGCTTGCCCACATTGTCAGCATCTCTCTGAGTCTCTTCCACTTTGCGTTGCTAATTCTACTAAACTTTTTTTTTTTAATTTTTATTTTAACAGCTGCATGGACAGGTTGGCTCAGTTTAGGGTTCTCACCGGCGACACGGCTGACATTTTGGATGGGATGATTTCTTATTTTGAGATGTTAATCTGTGCTTGTAGCAGGAGCAGCTGGGCCCACTGATGCCAATAGCATCCCCCTTCCTGGGTTCATCTCAGGTATTCTCAAAGTCCCCAGAGTAAGGGGAATCACACAGGCTGAAAACCAATGCTTTAGTGACATCAGTTTTGTGTTTTGCTGTTTAGTACTAGAGACTGACTTGAGGGCCTTGCCCAGGCTAGGCAAGCACTCTACCACTGAGCTATATCCCCAGTCCGCATCATTTTTTAAGTATACAAACCTTAGAGCAGATGTAAAAAAAATAACAACTAAATGTTTCACCGGGCTGTGGTGGTGTACACCTTTAATCCCAGCACTCAGGAGGCAGGGACAGGAGAATCTCTGTGAGCTCAAGACCAGCTTGGTGTAGAGAGCAAGTTCCAGGACAGCCAAGTCTACTATACAAAAAAAAAACCCTGTCTCGAAAAACAAAACAAAAATTTGAATGTATCAACAATGTCCATCTTAAGTCTGTGTGTTCCTACTATGAATCTTCCTAATGATTTATAAGGTTACAACTATTCTAGATCCCACTGTCAAACTATTTAATTCACAATGGAACCAGAAGATTCTGTTCCATATAGACTATAACTACTCTGTTATAGTCAAAGTAGACAATGAGCTCTACAAGGCACAGATAAATACCTGTCTTAAGATACAGAGCTAAGACTAAACCATCTCCACCATTCTTAGTCACATAACCATTTCTATTATGGCCCAAGGACACAATCTTCAAGTCAGAAAACATGTATAGGCATGAATATCATTTTCACCGTTTTTTTTTGTTGTTGTTGTTGGTTTTTTTTTGGTTTTTCGAGACAGGGTTTCCCTGTAGTTTCTAGAGCCTGTCCTGGAACTAGCTCTTGTAAACCAGGCTGGCCTCGAACTCAGAGATCCGCCTGCCTCTGCCTCCCGAGTGCTGGGATTAAAGGCGTGCGCCACCACCGCCCGGCTCATTTTCACCGTTTTGATATAAAAATATTTGAAACAGTTTTCCGAGTCGCCGCCAAGATGGCCGAAGTGGAGCAGAAGAAGAAGCGGACCTTCCGCAAGTTCACCTACCGCATGGACCTGGACCAGCTGCTGGACGTGCACGACGAGCAGCTGATGCAGCTCTACAGCGCCCAGCAGAGGCGACGCCTCAACCATGGCCTGCGGTGGAAGCAGCACTTGCTGCTCCAGCACCTGAGAAAGGCCAAGAAGGAGGCGCCGCCCACGGAGAAGTTCGAGGTGGTGAAGACCCACCTGAGGGACATGGGACAGGATCATCCTGCCCGAGATGGTGGGGAGCATGGTGGGCGTGTTCAACGAACGACAAGACCTTCAACCAGGCGGAGATCAAGCCGGAGATGATTGGCCACTACCTGGGCGAGTTCTCCATTACCTACAAGCCTGTGAAGTAGGGCCGGCCTGGCATCGGTGCCACACACTCCTCCCGTTTCATCCCCCTCAAGTAGCTGTGGCCAATAAAGACTCATGTTCAGTATATATTTGAAACAGACACTTTATATGTCCAAGAATGAGAAACTGGTAAAATAATCATTGAGGTAAATATCTGAACTTAATATCTAATGTAAGTGATCATATAGGGCAACGTTACGTTAATGTTCTGAGTCATGGATATTATATTAAATTACAAAAAATCCAATCTGTACAAATACATATGTGTACAAATAATTACCTGTATAGTTAGATAAATACAATCTGACAGAATCGATACCAAAAAGTTGATGATTATTAATGTGAGGGAAGGACTGTTGATGATTATTAATGTGATGGAAGGACAGTTTTGCAGTTTGTCTGCACTTTTCAGTTTTCTAAGTGAAAACTGTGTGCTGAAACATTTTAGCCCTTCTATAAACAAATCTACTTCGTACACAGACATCATAAGGAAGGAGCAGCGAAAGCTACAGAACAGTCAGAAAGGCCAGCGGGAATGGCAGGATTTATAGAGCTGTTTCCGAGCTCATCACTTCACAACCTCCAGACCTACACACCTGCTGGCTCCATCTGTGATGGTGTCACCGTGATCTGTGTCCACTACTTGGTGAAGCAGATAGCCTCCTTGCTGACTGACATTCTGTCTTTAAAATCAAGAGCTATCACTGCCAGTAATTAAAGCATAAAGCAATAAAGAATTTACAAGTTAGGTTCCATACCATCAAACAGAAAAGAATTAAAAAAAAAAAAAAGCAATAGGCCTGAGAGCTTGTGGATTTTTTTTTTTTTTTTTTTTTTTTTTTTTTTTTTTTTTTTGGTTTGGTTGGTTAGTTGGTTTGGTTTGGTTTGAACTTTTTTTGAAACAGGATGTCTCTGTGTAGGGCTGTGCAGGAACAGTGATGTAGACCATCCTGTCCTTGAACTCACAAGCCTTGGGAGTGCTGGGAGTAAAGGTGTACCCCACCTTATCCAGCATCTTTTTACTTTTTAACATAAATGACCTTCTCCTTTTCCTTCTTATCAGGCTTAGTAGACTTACTGTTTTGAAAGCCAGCAAAGCAATTGCAACCTGTTACAAAAACACTCTCCATGAACTTTAACCTAGTAAGCCACTGAACGCTTGCTAGGTACAGAGTGTTGACAAGCACCAAAGGAACATACAGACCAGACAAATAGGCATGCAGTAAGGAGAAGAAACGTGCATGACTCGAATCTGTCTTTCATGTACTTTGTGGTTCCTTTTTTCATGCTGCTAGGAAGCAAAGACAATTTACAAGCAGAGGAGACACAGTGGGTCTGGTCACATGTCAGAGTACAGCTGAGAATCTTCCCAGCATCAACACTAATCCATCCCAGCCTGCTGCTCTCAATGTTATGAGGCTTGTCTGTGTATGACCTGTGGTCCCAAATGTGCCACTCTAGCCTTTAAGCCTTAACCTTAGGAAACTGAATAGCCAGGAGTTTGCCTTTTATTTTGGCATAAGGGCTCTTACTTGTGCCCAGATCTCTGGGTAACTCAACTTCGCTTACCCACAGTTTTCATAGCTCCAGTGTTACAATCTTTGTTAGAGCAAGAAAAGTCATGTTAGTGCAGTGCATTTCCTATGGCCTGGCCTGCCAGAGCCAACCATTGAGTCTAAGAAGTTGGAATGCTGCCCCAAGTATGCCCACGCCTCACATGTGAAACCACACTTACACTTCATTGGATACAACACAAAAGCTGAGGACATTTACAGCTACCCCTACTACCTATTCTAACAGAATTCTCAAGTCCATATTCATGTGTTTGTAATGTTTTCACACCCAGCAGGTAGTATAGTGTTCAGTACAAGAACAACTTTCACTTTTTATAAAACTTCTTTTCAATGAAATGCTGTATCTGCTTACTCATGGCTCTAAAAGCTAGAGAGAGCAAAAATGGATTCCATTCAAAACTGCCCAACTCCAAAACCTGTCGGATTATGTCACATTTCCACCCTTGACCTCTGCCTTTTAGGACAGAGGATCGCATTATCATTTGGACATAGAGTAAAATCTCATGGAG
The DNA here is from genome assembly GCF_903992535.2 of Arvicola amphibius. NCBI lineage: Eukaryota > Metazoa > Chordata > Mammalia > Rodentia > Cricetidae > Arvicola > Arvicola amphibius. Next base: position 36,252,999 of record NC_052059.1, read on the forward strand.
CCACAAACTGGTGGATCCAGTCCCTGGGAGACTGGAGGTCTGATCTGATCAACGAATCAATCCATTGATGGACTCAAAATTGATGACGTGACATAATTTGGAAAGGATACAAACAAAGAGTTGGGGCCTACTTCGACAAACTTGAACCTGTCTTTGAAAAACAGGTCTTATCACTGAGGCCTCTCTGCCTCCCTAGGAGAGCAGCTTCGCTCTTGCTAAGCCCACCTACCACCATGATTTTCTGCCTCCACATAGGCCATAGCCCCGGAGGCAGCAAGCATACACTGAAATATCCGAAACTGTGAGCCAAAAGAAATCTTTCCTTGTTTTAAGTTATTGGGGTGTTTTGTTTTGATTTTTGGTTTTGTTTGGTTTTGTTTTGGGGGGATTTTTTTTGTATATCGTCACATGTGTGAAAAGTGAGTAACAGAATGGAAAACAAACAAATAACCTAGAAACTATAATCAAGGCAGGGCAAGTTTTTTGAATGGCAGTTTCGCTGTGCAATCGTCAACGAGGCACTTAATTTTCTTTCTGGGACTCATTCGCTCCACCTGTCGTCAAGAATTTTAACTAAACCTATGACTTTCAGTTTTTAGAACTCCTGAAACAGTGTCTCCTGTTAAACTTGGGCAAGTCCATGGAGACAGGTTCTCCAGCAAGAATGTATACGTGTCTATGCCACCTCAAGCCCTACTTGGCTCAAGTCACAAAACCGGCTACCGAACCCCTGGGAGTCAAAGATCAAGGTCAAGTGCGGGTTTTGACGGCTCCCAAAAGCTGCTGCATAAACCTGAGTATCCCTCCAGCCTAAGTTAGGATTCTTGCATCAAAACCTCCAGTGGGAAAAGAGGAAAGCAGTTGTTCCTAGGCTGATCAGAAACCTTAGTCCAGACCCCTCAGGTTTCAGTGTGGAGCCCAGGGGGCGCCAGCGCTTTGCCCCACAGCACACGACAGCGAGGGGAGGCAACGAAGGCAGCAGCAGCAGCAGCAAAGGCGGCGGGCCCAGTTACCTGAGTCTGTCACCCCGGCGGAGGCGTGCATCAGTCTGACCTCCAGTCGCTGCCGGTCCCCACCGGGCCTGCCCCGTACCACCTGCCGCAGGAGCAGTAGCACGCGCCGCGAGGCCACGTCGCCGAAGCCGCCCGGGACCCCGAGGAGGAGGAGGCGGGACTGCATGGTGCAGCTGGCACCACGGGGTACCTCCGGGGACTACGGGGCCCGGCGCCGTCCCGGGACACTGCAGGAGGCGGTGCGGCGAGCAGGACAGGAAGCGGCTGGGAGGCGGGTCCGCCGGAAACTCCTTCCCTCGGCGCGCCAGGTTCCGCGGTGTGGGGCCGGCCCGGGGCGGAGGGCGGAGGGGTGCCAGCGGGTAGGATCGGCCACCCCGACCCCGTGCACCACCCCAGGCGTGGTTACCCCACGTACGATCCCGAGCTGGGGAACTGCCAAAGGCCCTTAGCACCCAGTGTTCAGCGCTTACACTGCTCCTTTCTTGGCTGCGAGCCCAGTGTGTTAGGATGCACTGTGGGCTTTCCCTCAACGCTGCTTCAGATCTTTTTCGGAATTGAGAAAATACACGGCAGATTATGGAATTCCACCTATTTGAATTCGTTTTCATCTTCCCAGGGTTTCCATACAACGGGCCTTGAAAGCCTCCACCTGTGTCTTTATTTTAGCCTTCCTTTGTGGCTCCTGTGTTACCACATCTTCTAAACTGTGAGTGGAAATTTTACATTATAATGGTGCCTGAAAAACATTTAACTACCCGAAGGATCCAAAGAGACCGCTTTACCGTCAGGCTGCAAGGCAAGAGTTATATAAACATAATTTATGTCTTTAGTGAACAAAAAAGTAGGACGCAGGCAAAGGCTGACTCTCTTCCATGCATTCCAAAAGCAGCAGCAGTCTTCCATAAAGCCAACGAAGCCTAATTTAATTATGCTACACCCCCAATATGTCAAGAGGGAATTAACCGGGACACAACGTTGAAATGAAGTTGTGCGCAATGAAATCAAGCACAGTGGAGGCAGGCCTTACTCTCAGCAAATAGCCTAGGCAGTTCTAGACCTGCCAGGGTCTCACAGCCATACTGAACACCTACTACCCAAGCACCTAAATTTGGAATAAAGTCTGAGAAGAAAGCAACCAAGGGGACACTGTGAATGGGGGGAGGAGGGCTGAGTAATAAAAAAAGGACATGACCGCTCCTAGGTATGGTGGAGGAAAAAGTTTATTGTAGATAAAAAGCATAGTAGGAAAGCATAGTGAGAAGCAGAGACTTCTGAGAGAGTCCAAAGTGGACATTACCCTGAGCCATGTGGGGAAGGAGGGAGAAAGGACAGGGGAGAGAGGGGAACCAGGTGCAGTATCCAAGAGGGCAAAGGTACAAAAAGGAGTGAGTGACCAAAATGGCTGGCTTATACAGGGATCAGCCTCTAGGGAAAGGCAGCTCAACCCCTGGGCTGAAGTTGGGGTGCGGGGGCAGGAAAGTGGTGGGGGAGGTCAAACATAACCCTGTAACAGGTAGGGACTGAAGGATGCTGAGAGAACCTGGTGGCCAGGTCTGATTTGATATGTTAAATAGGCCCCTCAGCCATTAGTCCCTGGGTTTGAGACTTAACGGGCTGTGAAAAAGAAGATGGGCTGAGTATAGAACGCTTTGTGCATCTTGCTGACAAACTTGAACTTCAGAAGTAAGAGTGGGAAACAGACTTCTAACCTAGTTGGTAGAAAATAAAAATAAAGGTAGTTAATATTTAAGTTGTCAAAAACATTATTCCATGAGTACATTCTTATTTACTATTCACAATCTCCCCAGTTAGGTCTCAAACCCAGGACAAACTGTTAACTTTGAAATTATAGAAGCTGACACTGGCCTACAGGTTCTCCCAGCATCCGCCAGTCCCTACCTAGTGCAGTGTCCTCCTGACTGGCATACCCAGCCACCTACCCTGAACTCTCTGGCCCAGGGGTTGGGCTGCCCTTTGCCCAGTTGCTCTTCCCCATATAATCCAACCAGTTTGGCTACTCCAGCTCTCTTTTGGTCTCCTGGCCTCTTGGCTCCAGGCTCTTCCCTCTCCTCCCTCCTCTCTTCGCATGGCTCGTTCAGTCAGCCAGTCATGTCCACTCTGGACCCTTGCAGATGCTTCTGGCTGTTTTCTCCCTCATCTCGACAACAAACTTCACCTCCACCATAGCTAGGAGCAGTCCTGTCCTCCTTTGATTTCTCTTTTTCATCCCATTCCTATGTGACTTGGGGGAATGGCACATATGTAAGCAGCATATAAACTTACAAAAACGCTTCTCCCCCTTTGTGAGCGTGGGATAGGTGGCCTTTATTAGAGTCAACTTGATTGGCTCTGGACTCTGCTGTCTGTGAGGGCATTTCAAGGAAAGATTAACGAAAAGGAGAAGACCCTCCCACCCAGAGTATGCGGTACCTTCCCACGGAAACTTAGACCAAGTGTTCGAAGGAAAAGACGGTGCTCTCCCTTGCCTCTGCCACCTCCTGCCGATGAGGGTCATGCTTCACTGCCATCAGAATCCAGCTTCTTCTCTTCCAACATAGACTGAAGATCAAGTGGCTTAACAGAAATCTCCAGGCCTGCACACCAGAATGGAAATTCTGAAGCATCCAGCCTACATCTGCAGCTACAAGATTCTCAACCTCTCCAATGTGCAAAAAACAAAAAAACAAAAAAACCACTGTTGGACTTCCGAGCTCCCATTATACAAACTAGTCTAATCTCCTTTGCTAAATGTATACTTTTTCAATTTCTTCTTTCTTCTAGAGAACCTTGACTAATACAGAGCACATACTGTATTATGACTTATGCTAAGCATTTTAATTAATCTTATTTCACAAAAGTGAGGTACTATTACCTACTGCTCTAGTTAGAGTTAATATTGCTGTGGTGACCCCCACATTAAAAGCAGCTTGTGGGGGGAAAGTTTATTTCAGGTTACACTGCCAGGTGACAGTCCATCACTGAGGGAAGTCAGGACAGGAACTCAAACCGGGCAAGAACCCGGAGGCAGGAGCAGATGCAGATGCCTTGGAGGAGTGTTGCTCATGATTATTCCTTTATTTCCCCCGGCTTCCGCAGCCTGCTTTCTGATAGAATCCAGGACTGCCAGCCCAGAGGTGGCCTCACCCACATGGGATGCGCCCTCCTACGTCAATCAATAATTAGGAAAATTGCCTGCCTACCACATGGTATAATGAAAGCATTTTCTCAGTGGAGATTCCCTCCTCTCAGATAACCCAAAAATATCCAGAACACCTATATTCCAGAATGAAAAAACAGAGGCTCTGTTAAACACCACAGTCAAAGCATCATGATTTAATCTCAGTAGATCTCAGTACACACCGGAAAGGATAGAACAATCCAAGACAGTTTACCAAAATGGGTGATCTAAGACTTAGATTCTAAGTGCTTTTAGAATTAAGATAGTGGGGTGATTGAGACAGGCTAGCACATTTGACCATTTAACATTTATTAAGCAACTGTCCTATAAACAATACCTTGCTAGGTAGGTACTGTGAAACAATAGGCTCACATAAGGTATAGAAAGCAGACATACCAACAGATTTACACAAAATGAGCTGTGCAGTATTTAGGCTCAAGGCAGTCAAACAATGCCACAACTAGGAAAGGCCGCTGAGGTTTCACAAAGAATGTAATGTTTGAAATCCTTCTTCAAGGATATGCATGAACAGATCAATTGAATAATCTGTCTCTCCAGTATATTCAGCTAGAGAATTTCTTTCTGGTTATTTATATAAAAACACAAAAGGTATACTATGCAATAAAGCTGAATTTTATAAACATACTAAGGGCCTATGAAATGGCTCAATAGGTAAACATACTTGCTGCCCATCATGATGACCTAAATTCAATCCCCAGCGTCCACATGGTGGAAGAAAAGAATAGGCTCCCACAGTTTTCCTTTGCCCTCCATACGTAAATCCTAACATAAGCACAACCATGGGGACACAAACACACACACACACACACATATACATGCAAATAAACATAATTTTAAAAAACACTAAACCAAGACATGTCAGTATAGCATGAATTCTAACTGATCTTAATAATAAAACCCTGGAGTCAGATACTAGGGGGTGAAAGCTGAGAGCTCAGAAAGGCAGAACAGCCAGCCATTAGAGAGACCTTTTACCTCTACCAAATCCTCAGACCAAAGGGGTAATTTTGTCCTCAGACTGCTCTGAGCTCCTGCCTCCTCCCGCCTTTTATTCCTCTCTCTACCCAGGCATATCAGTCCTGTCTCCACCTCTCCAGTGCTGGGATTAAAGGTGTAGGATCCCAAGTGGTAAGATCCCAAGTGGTGTGAGCTGTTTTTCAATTTTGTGTAGCCCAGGGTGGCCTTGAACTAACAGAGATCCCTCTGCCTCTGTCTCCTGAGTCCTGAGATTAAAGGTGTGTGTGCCACCACTGCCTGGCCTCTAGTGGCTTAGCTCTGCACTCTGACCTTCATGCAAGCTTTATTTGTTAAAACACAAAGCATCATGACTTGTCAGATTACGGGAAGCTGTGCAGTAAGAGGAAACACCACACGAGTTAAGAGAAAATTGTTCTGATTAATGCAGAAAGTGAAGTGAAAGCAACCATTCCCACATCAATGAAACCACACAGGTTCAGCCAGATATCAGCACAACACATTGCTAAAAACTGTTTTTATTATCTTGTACTTTGTAAATGGGAAAACCTAGGATTGTGGAGATTCAATAATTTACATATATACCTGATGTCAAAATGTTGGCAGCCTTCAGTGGTCAAGAGTACTGTTTGGTTTAATTTTAAGAAAAGCCATTCTGCCGACACAAATAACTCCAATTAAATCAGATTAGACCAAATTAAAATGCAGTGTTTAATAAATGTAGCACTCTCAGCATGGAGGGGAGAGGAGCCAATGCAAACCCAGGAGACCACGTGTTTCTTTTTCTGGTGCAGCCTAAACAGCCTGTGGGAGTGGTCAGTGGGGAGCGGTCAGCACTTGGCAGGCTGGGAGTTAGAGTCCAGACCAACACAACTCCCAGGCCAGGGGCTGGGGTGATGCTTCCAATCATTCAAGTACTGCTTGCTCTTCCAGAGAACCAAGGCTCAATTTCCAGCACCCACATGGCATCTCACAACTGTCTGCAACTCCAGGTTCAGGAGATCCATATCTGACACCATATATATAGATGTGTGTGTGTGTGTGTGTGTGTGTGTGTGTGTGTGTATAATAAAAATAAATCATTTTTTAAAACATTGGCAGCCTCAATGTGATGACAGAATATCTGACATTTAAAAAAAAATAAAGAGGATTTATTTTAGTTATTGACTTCAGAGACAGCTGCCCATTGTGGCAGGGAGAGTATGGCAGAGAACAGATTCCAGAGCGGTACAGGAAAGGGTGAGACAAGTTACAGTTTTGAAGGACACTCCTACTTTCTCCAACTTGGCCCCACATCCTAATTTTTACCACCTCACAATAATGATTGACCCATTCATCAGTTCAGAGTGTTGGTGATGTCATTGTCTCTGGGAAACCACGGGAGTCACACCCAGAGGTGTACTTTACAAATCCCCAAAGCATCTTTACAGTCCAGTCAAGTTGACAGTGAATACCGATATTAATTAATTGTAAATATTTATGATTATATTTATAAATAATTAAGACAATTTAATTAATACTATTGCTGATGAGCAAGTGGTGGCACACCTGTCATCCCAGTATCAGGAGGTATAGGCAAAGGGCAGCCTGGGCTCCATCGAGAGGCTAACATAGGTCATACATTCAGATAGCCACATGTATGTTTATTGCATGAATGAGTGGAAGGACACCGAAGAGTTGCGTGCAAAGAGTCTTGACATGTGTCGGGTGCTCTGTTTTGCAAAGGTCAGTCAGAGAAAGAGAGACACTCTAAAATGAATGTTAGGCTCTGGCAGCAAAGAGAAAGTTTCTGTGAACTGAACCTTGAACATTCAGTCATGCAAAGGCTCATTTATTGTTACGCAAAAGTTGCTTTTTAGGTAAAACAAGTTCTGCATACCAAAGCCTAATCTATATGTTTTTCTGAAGGAAAACATCGCAACCCTGCCACTTTAGGCCTTATTGTGTACTGTTTGCCTGCAGTACCCAAAAATTCAAGATATCCAGGTGTGCCAGCCAGGACAGTCTTGTGACCAAAGTCATGCAAAGGCTGCAAAGCTCCTTCAGAAAAACAACTCTGTACACCACAAAAAGCAATCACTGTTTCCCTCAATGATTTCTTCAAGGACTAAGTACTAGAAAGCAACCATTCATTCTGATATCACCCTAGACACAATGATTCTAGTAGAGTTCCACTATAGACATGAGATGCCATTTGTACACTGCAGGTCTGCTAGCATCCCTGATCCCTGACCGTTCAGTGTCAGAAGTAAACCCCGAAGATGTATGACTGTGCTTCAGCAGGAGTCACTCGGTCAGTAACTTTTACCCAAAACTCGCTCAGAAAACCAGGCTGGCCTCGAACTCAGAGACCCACCAGCCTCTGCCTCCTCAAGGCGGGGATTAAAGGTGTGCCCCACCACGCACAGCTCTAAATTTTTCTTCAGTTCCGTTTCACAAGTTAGAAACTTAGCAGCGTGGGATCTTGCCCTGAGGTCACCACTCCCTTTATTCCATTTCTTAATCTGTTTATCTCCTTGAACACAGGGTTTAGTTCCATTCCACTTTTTTGGGTTTTTTTTTTATTTCTCCTTAAATTTTAAATTTTGTAATTTAGCCTATGCAGCTTGCTCCTTTTCATTATAAATCTCCATCAGAATTAATACTAATAAACATACAACAGAGTCTATACTAGGCTGTTTGGAGATTTCCTCTGCAAATGGAATTAATCCAGAACTCTTCAGCCTCAGGAAGACTCTGTGGACAAGGGCAAAACACAGCCACTTTCATCACCAAAATATCACAAGAATGATCTCTAGACAACATACTAAAATCTTCTCCTCTTGGCACCATTATCTTCCGTGCTCCTAGGAGTATGCCCCATTAAGTAGTACTTAAAGCATTCCACTGCTTTCCTGATCCAAAGTACCAAAATCTATATTACTCCAAACAAAAACATGGTCAGGCCTATCACAACAATACCCCAGTCCCTGGCACCAACTTCTGTCTTAGTTAGAGTTTTTATTGTGGTGAAGAAACACCATGACCACAGCAACTCTTGTTTTTCGAGATAAGGTATCACTGTGTAGTTTTGGAGCCTGTCCTGGAACTAGCTCTTGTAGACCAGGCTGGCCTCGAACTCACAGAGATCCACCTGTGCCTGCCTCCCAAGTGCTGGAATTAAAGGAGTGTGCCACGACTGTCCTGCAACCACAGCAACTCTTATTAAAAAAACAAAAAAAAAAAAAAAAAACATTTAATTGTGTGGCTTGCTTACAATTTCAGAGGTTCCGTCCATTATCCTCATGATGGCAGGGAGCATGGTGGTGTGCAGGAAGATGTGGAGCTGGAACAGCAGCTAAAAGTCCTACATCTTGCAGGCAGCAGGAAATGGGCTGAGACACTGGGTGGTATCCTGAGCATAGAAACCTCAAAGTCCACCCCCAGAGTGATACACTTCCTCCAACAAGGCCACACCCACTCCAACAAAGCCACACCTCCTAATAGTGCCACTCCTGATGTAATTATGGGGACCAATTACATTCAAACTACCCCAGGGTGGTCAGGGCATTGTACCTGAGAGGACTGCTTAAGGCCTATGAAATTGCTCTGCTTTCTTCTCTATCTTCACATCCCCAGTCCTCCTCCTGATGCACTAAGAAGTCAGATGCAGTGTTTCCTAGTTGAGATACTGGGAGGACTCTTCTGAATGTGGAGAGGTTGTGACTCTTTGTCCACAGTTCTGGGCTCTGCTTTCTAAGTCTAGTGAGAGAAAATTACCGTGTTAAGATCTGGTTACCATAGGCAGTTGCTCCTTGGACTGTTTGACATTGTGTCATGTGAATTTATTTCTTTAGTCAACTGAGATGTGTCAATTCTTATTTTTCAAAGTACATTCCCTCGCTGTCCTGTGACTTTATTTCTTTCTTCAACTGAGATTTGTCTAGTCTTATTTTCCAAACTACATTCACTCGCTGAAACATGAGGACATACAACTTTGGCAGCTTCTTGGCTTTTTAGCTAAGATCATGTGTGCAATACAGTCAGTATACATAATAACGGGGTGCTGTGTGATATTTTGATAGGCGTAGAGGGGCCTGATTTTAAAGGGAAGAGGGATAAGTTAGGCCATGTGTGATTCCTTAAAGTGAGGTGTGGGTTATCTCAGGGCAAGTGGCAGAGCGGTAGGTGTGACAGTCCTGATGGGTACAGGGCAGGACACTGGGAGAGAAAGGCATGGATGTACTCTACACGCTCATGTTGAGTGTGTTACATAAATGGGAGAAAAGACATGGGAGGAAATGGGCTGTGCTTCCCTGGAATAAACTGGGGCAGAGCACCGGGAATGGCAGCCTCCAGATAGCCACCGTGACTAAGAACACATCTCCTGTATTTTTCACTGACATTTTTTTTTTTTTTTTTTTTTTGGTTTTTCGAGACAGAGTTTCTCTGTGGCTTTGGAGCCTGTCCTGGAACTAGCTCTTGTAGACCAGGCTGGCCTCGAACTCACAGAGATCTGCCTGCCTCTGCCTCCCAAGTGCTGGGACTAAAGGCGTGCGCCACCACCTCCCGGCTTTCACTGACATTTTTAAGAATAAATTAAACCTGATGAGATGACACCCTCAGGAGACAGAGGTGTGGAAAGAGACAGCAGAATGGCCTAAAAGATGACTATGGTGCTGCCTTGGCAACGAAGACAAGCCATCAGGTATTCGGAGTGTGTGGCAGAGCTACACCAGGCTTCTGTCATCTTGTTTTGGCTCTGTGTGACTGTCAGTGGGCTTGGTCTCTTGATTCGGTGACTCTGCAGATACTGCTATCACCGAAGAAATGTCTCCATGCAGACGGAACAGTGCTTCCTTCTCCAAGCTACAATTAAGGAACTCAGTCATGCCCAGCATCTAGTAAAGTCTTTTCTTGAGAGAAAATTGGATATAACAAACAATTAATAATAATAAATATTGAGATCCCTGAGGGAAGGGTTTGTAGGATGCCCCTGAGCCCGGAGAACCCAGTTTGGGCCTCCATGACTACTGCATCAGCCTCTCCCCCTACAGCAGTGGACAGTACACTTCTTAGAAAATGCCTAGCAGCGCAAACCACATTGCTCAACCTAAGATGAAACAAAAAGTCTAACACAGAGGACAGGCAACTTTTACTGTTGTTATTTGTGTGTGTGTGAGAGAGAGGTCAGAGGAAAACGCTGGAAAATTGATTCTCTCCTTCCACCGTCCAGGGATTACCAAGACTGCAGAGCAAGCGCCTTCACCTGCTGAGCCATCTCAGCAGTCCAGGCAAGAACTTAATAAAAATAAAATGCCTTTGTAATAAAGATGAGAGCAAGCTAAGAGGATTATCGTATACATTGCTGTGGATGAAGGTGGGAAGCAGTGTAATTATTTTCAGATGCACTGTAGACACCTATGTCAGGGACCTCGAATCATTTTATACTCCTTTATGAGTCCAAGTAGAGAAATGGAGACTAAACATTTGGGATGAGAATGTTTTCTACAACATTATTTATAATATTAAAACACCAAGAACTGTTCCATAGGAATAACTACCTGAAGTAAAGTTATAATTTTTAAGTCATAAAATCTTTATACTGTTATGATCATAGTGTTCAGAAACAAAATTATACACCTACATGATCCTAAACTTTCAAAGGCATAGGATATGAAACAGAAAATAAATTATTTGAGAGACCAATCCATGAATAACCATAAATTTCTGTTGAATCGTTTTATGTTTCAAAGTGTTTCTGTTATGGGGTTGGAAAGATGGCTCTGTGTTAGGAGTCCCTGCTGTTCTTCAGTGGTCCCAAGTTTGTCTCAGAGCACCCGTGTCAGGGAACACAACTCCTTGTAACTCCAGCAGCAGCAGACCTAACACCTTCTTCTGGCCCCACGGGGGTAGACACACACTGTACATACACATACATAAAAAAGAATTTTAATATTTTTCTGCTAAAAGCTTATTAGATTTTTTTTGAAAAATAAGAAAACAAGAGGGGAAATCAAGAGAAAAATGAGATGAAAAATTCCACACAGGGAGAATTGTTGACACTTTTAAAACCACAAATTTAGGACAACCTATTATTTGAGCAATGTTAGACAACCGAACAGTCTGTTTCTGAATCTGTACATTTCCCTGACATCCTAAAGATATACCTATTTTGCTACTGGGGAAAATAGGAAAGCTCTCAAAGAAAAAAGATGCTATTTCTTGCCAGGTGTGGTGGCCCGTGTCTTTAACCACAGCATTTGGGAGGCAGACACAGAAGGAGCTAATGAGTTGAGGCTAACCTGGTCTACAAAACAAGTCCCGGACAACCAGGAATATATAGTGAGATCTTATCGTTAAAAAAAGAGAGAGACAGAGAAAGAAAGAACACAGAAGAAAAAAAGAAAAACAATTCTATTCCCTTCCCCTCTTGTTTTTCTTCTTTTCTTTTTTCTTGCAAGAAACTTCTCTATGCATGTAATAATTTGACAGCAGTCTGTGCCCAGATGCGTGGAAAGAACCTTGACTTTGATCCTGAAAAGAATGAATGCAGATGGAATATAAATATCACCCTGGATTGACTTGATCTTCATCACCCGTTTATCACACGAAGTCTAGAACTCTGGAGAAAGTGTGGACTGCATACACGAGTATGCAAATACTCGTGTCATTAGTGTGACATTAGTGTGAGGCAGGAGAGCAATCTCCATCTAAATCAGTGATTTTCAACAGAAGGCTGTTTTTACCACACACACCCCCCACCACCACTCCCAGGCACATGTGGCAAAGTCTGCAGGTTTCTTTGATGTCCCTTACTGGGGGTATGCTGTTTTGTGCATCTAGTAAGATGAAGTCAGAGATGTCCTTGTAGTGAACAGGACAATCCTGACCATACACACACACACACACACACACACACACACACACACAAAATCATTGGATCTACCATGTCAGTAGTCTCTAAACTGAATAAATGCCAACATAAAGGCTGTGTAGCTAATTCAAAAAAAAATTGAACTTGCCCATTCTCCTTCAAAATGTAGTTTCCCTTTCTCCTCCATGCCCCTTTCCCCGTCAGCATTAACCCACTTTATTCCAGATGTGCTGACACATATGTGGGATCCCAGCACTCAGGAGACTAAGACTGAAGGGTTGCTATGAGTCCGAGGCTACCCTGGTTATGTAATAACAGACCAGCCAAATGTGTTAAACAGTGAGACTTCTATCACAAAACATAGCTGCCCATTTTTATCTTTTAGGCAAATTAGAAATCATGGGCTCTCCTTCAACTTTCATACTTCTCATACACGTATACAGGGATATCCATCAATGTAGCATATTTACATTCACATAACCCTTCCCTGTCTCAAGCTCTCTGCCTTTCCTGATACAACCTTAGTCGGGGCTTGTTTTCCTGAAGGAGCCCCCTGCTGACTTTTGAAAATTTTCTCTGCTATCTTCTTCAGAGGGACCTACTAAAACGTGAGTCTTGTGTTATTTGTTGTACAAAATCTTTCACTTTTTTTCGTTTTGCCCTTAAGTTTAACCCAGATTCCTTATCTATTAGCTGAGCCCACCATAGTCTCGCCTTCACCTTCCTAGCTCTACTGTACTGCCATCTTCTTTGACAGCCTGCCTCTCCTGGCAGACTTTAGACTCTCTAAGGATCACGGTCTAGAACTCTAGAATTTCTGGAACCTGTTTAAGAATGAACAGTTCCACGGGTGTTACATTCAGGAAGTGGTCTCGTGTGCCCATGCATTGGAAACTACTTCCCACTTTCTCTTCTATCAGGTTCAGTGTGGTTGGATTTATATTGAGGTCTTTAATCCATTTAGACTTGAGTTTTGTGCATGAGGATAGATATGGATCTATTCTCACTCTTCTACATGTTGACATCCAGTTATGCCAACACCATTTGTTGAAGATGCTTTCTTTTTTTCTATTGTATATTTTTAGCTTCTTTTTCAAAAATCAGGTGTTTATAGGTGTGTGGCTTAATATCTGGGTTTTTGATTCGATTCCATTGGTCAACCTCTGTTTTTATGCCAATACCAACCTGTTTTCATTACTGTAGCTTTATAATCAAGCTTGATAACCCCTGTAGCACAGATACTCTCAAGCAACAATAAATAAATGGGATCTCCTGAAACTGAGAAGCTTCTGTAAAGCAAAGGACACAGTCAATAAGACCAAAAGGCAGCCTATTGAATGGGAAAAGATCCTCACCAACCTCACATCAGACAAAGGACTAATCTCCATAATATATAAAGAACTCAAGAAATTAGAAATCAAAATTCCAAATAACCCAATTTAAAAATGAGGTACAGAGCCGGGCGGCGGTGGCGCACGCCTTTAATCCCAGCACTCGGGAGGCAGAGGCAGGCGGATCTCTGTGAGTTCGAGACCAGCCTGGTCTACAAGAGCTAGTTCCAGGACAGGCTCCAAAGCTACAGAGAAACCCTGTCTCGAAAAACAAAAAAAAAAAAAAAAATGAGGTACAGAACTAAACAGAAAATTCTCAACAGAGAAATCTCAAATGGCCAAAAGACACTCAAGAAAAGGTTCAACATCCTTAGCTACCAGGGAAAAGCAAATCAAAACAACTCTGAGATTCTATCTTACACCTACCAGAATGGCTAAGATCAAAAACATCAATGATAACTTATGCTGGAGAGGATGTGGAGTAAGGAGAACACTCCTCCATTGCCAGTGGGAGTGCAAACTTGTACTACCACTTTGGAAATCAGTATGGTGGTTTCTCAGAAAATTGGAAATCAACCTACCTCAGGACCCAGCAATATCACTCTTGGGCATATACTCAAAAGATGCTCAATTATACTACAAGGCATTTGTTCAACTATGTTCATAGCAACATTATTTGTAATAGCTAGAACCTGGAAACAACCTAGATGCCCCTCAACTGTAAAATGGTTAGAGAAAATGTGGCACATTTACACATTAAAGTACTACTCAGTGGTTAAAAAAACAATGACATTTTGAAATTTGCAGGCAAATGGATGTAACTAGAAAAATACCATCCTGAGTGAGATAACCCAGACCCAGAAAGATGAACATGGTATGTACTCACTCATAAGTGGATACTAGCTGTAAAGCAAAGGATATTGAGCCTATAGTTCATGATCCTAGAGAAGCTAAGAAACAAGGTGAACCCTAAGAAAAACATACATAGATCCACCTTGAAAGGGGAAATAGACAAGATTGCCTGATAAAATTGGGAGCATGAGGGTAAGGGGGGAATAGGGAGGATGGATGGGGAAGACGAGGAGAGAAGGGGAGGAGGGAGAAGAACTTGAGGGAATGGGATAGTCAAGATGGAGGAAGGACAGAGATGAGAGCAAGGAAAGAGATATTTTGATTGAGGGAGCCATAGTGGGGCTAGCAAAAAACCTGACCCTAGAGTAATTCCCAGGAATCAACAAGGATGACCCCAGCTAAGACCCTAAACAATAGAGGAGAGGATGCCCAAACTGGCCTTGCTCTGTAGTCAGACTGATGAATATCTTAAATATCATCATAGAACCTTCATCCAGCAACTAATGGAAACAGAGGCAGAGACCTGCATCAGAGCAATGGACTGAGCTCCCAAAAATCTAGTTGAAGAGTGGGAGGAGTGAGAATATGAGCAAAGAGGTCAAGACCATGATGGAGACACCCACTGAAACAGCTTACCTGAGCTAATGGGAGTTTACCAACTCCAGCCAGACAGGCAAAAGAAACAGCATAGGACCAAACTGGTCCCTCTGAATGTGGGTGACAGATGTATGGCTGGGGCAGACCGTGTAGCCACTGGCAGTGGCATCAGAATTTTTCCCTACTGCTTGTACTGACTTTTTTGAAACCTGTTCTCTTTGGATACCTTGCTCAGCCTAGATATAGTAGGGAGGGCCTTGGAACTTCCCCAAAGCAAAGTGCCTTCTCTGAAGGGTAGATAGGGGTGGGGTGGGAGGGTTAGGTGGAGGGAATGGGAGGAAGGAAAGAAACTGGGATTGATATGTAAAATGAAAAAAGATAGTTCTCTTTTGAGAGAGAGAGAGAGAGAGAGAGAGAGAGAGAGAGAGAGAGAGAGAGGGGAGGGAGGGGGGGAGGGAGGGAGGGAGGGAGGGGGGGAGGGAGAGAGGGAGGGAGGGAGGGAGGGAGGGGAAGGACAGTCCCAATTACTATTTCATTGTGTAAATATATCAACATTTTCTTTATTCATCCATCCCATGATGGGCATTCAGGCCAACTCTGTATTTTAACTATTGTAAGCAGTGCTGTAGTAAACCTGGAAGTGCAAGAATCCTTGTCTCAAACGGCAGCCTACAGAATGGGAAAAGACCTTCACTAACCCCACATTGGACAGAGGTCAGATCTCCAAAATATACAAAAAACTCAAGAAATTGGTCATCAAAAGAACACATAATCTAATTAAAAAAAATGGAGTATAGACCTAAACAGAGAACTCTCAACAGAGGAATCTAAAATGACTGAAAGACACTTAAGGAAATGTTCAACATCCTTAGCCATCAGAGAAATGCAAATCAAAACAACTCTAAGATTCCATCTTACACCTGTAAGAATGGCCAAGATCAAAAACACTGATGACAACTTATGCTGAAGAGGTTGTGGGGGAAAGGGAACCTTTCCCTTGCTGGTGGGAGTGCAAGCTGGCACAGCCCCTTTGGATATCAGTGTGGTGATTTCTCAGAAAATTAGGAAACAACCTTTCTCAAGACCCAGCAATACTAATTTTGGGTATATATCCAAAGGATGCTCAATCGTTCCACAAGGACATGTGCTCAACTATGTTCATAGCAGCATTGTTTGTCATAGCCAGAACCTGGAAACAACCTAAATGCCCCTCGACTAAAGAATGGATAAGAAAAAATGTGGTACATTTACACAATGGAGTACTACACAGCAGAAAAAAAGTAATGACATCTTGAAATTTGCAGGCAAATGAATGGAGCTAGAAAACATCATATTGAGTGAGGTAACCCCAACCCAGAAAGACAGTTATCATATGTACTCACTCATAAGTGTTTTTTAAACATAAAGCAATGAAAACCAGCCTACAAATCACGATCCCAGAGAACCTAGACAACAATGAGGACCCTAAAAGAGACACACATGGACCTAATCTCTACATGGGAGGTAGAAAAAGACAAGCTCTTCTGATTAAATTGGGAGCATGGGGACCATGGTAGAGGGTTAAAGGGGAGGGGAGAGGCATGGAAGGGAGCAGAGAAAAATATATAGCTCAATAAAATCAATAAAAAAAAGAATCCATGTCTCCTTTGGTCATTGCAAGGAATATAATTACTGAATCATATTGTAGTTCTAGTTTTTAACCAAACTGTTTATTTAGTTATTGACATGTTTAAGACAGGGTCTTGCTGTGTAGCTCTAGGTGATCAGGCTGGCCCCAAACTTACAAAGAATGGTGACTTTACCTGTCCTCCCGTGTACTAGATTATAGATGTGAGCCACCTTGCTTGGCCAAATTGAGTCTATTCATTTAGTTAAATATTACTGTATGAACAGTATGTGTGTATGGGGGGAGGGGATGTGGCTGTATATATGCCATGACACAATTGTATGTTGTTATTTAGACAAAGATCATGAGATATAAAAGTGCTGGCTGGGCGGTGGTGGCGCACACCTTTATTCCCAGTACTCAGGAGGCAGAGGAAGGTGGATCTCTCTGAGTTCGTGGCCATCCTGGTCTACAAGAGCTAGTTCTAGGACAGCTAGGGTTGTTACACAGAGAAACCCTGTCTCAAAAAACTAATAAAAAATAAAAAAGTGTGTCCCATTCTAGAGCTACAAAGTACCTACAAGTCCAAACCATGAGGTTATCTGCTGTAGGAAACTGTCTAATGAGACAACAAAGCCGGTACCGTGGTTGTGCTTAGTCATGCAGAACAGGATTTCGATTTTTCCTTGGCCCGGACACAGCACACATACCAGCTGTGGCAGCATGACTGCTAAATGCCGGGGATCTAGTGAAAGAGTTGTAAGTACGTACGTACTTCCAAACCTCTTCTCTAGCTTCCTTTGCACACACGGCTGACCTTCGAGGGGTGTGTGTGTGTGTGTGTATGTGTGTGTGTGTGTAAGAGAGAGAGAGAGAGAGAGAGAGGGGTGATGGCAGCAGCTATATGTAAATCATGAACTAAGTGTAAAAGCAAAACCTGCAGACTAAGGAAGGCAGTGCGAAAAGATGGAGGGCCAGCCTGGACTTCCTACAGCCTCCTTGAGCCACGGACGAGCCCTGGTCTGCTTTCCTGTCCACGTTTTGTTATGAGACACAAACTCAACTATTTGCTTAAGCTCTCATTCATCATGCCTCATGTCATTTGCAGCTGGAGTCCGGCACTTTGTCTTGATTAGGAAAGGGCAAGCCTTGAAATGATACATGAAAATCATCACATGTCTGAACATTGCAGAGAAAGCAGGAGGCTGAATTTCCCAGAGGTCTCTTTTCCCTGAGCCCTAACAAGCCTGTTGGGGTGTGTCCTACTTTATGCTATCCTAGTGTGGTGATAAAGTCCATAACCAAAATCAACTAGGGGAAGAAAGGGTTCACTTTATCTTACAGGGTATGGTCTAGCAACAAGGGAAGCCAGAGCAGAGTGGAGGCTTGAAGCAGAAACCACAGAGGAACTCATTATGGGCATGCTCCTGCTGGATTTCTTAGCTACCTTTCTTACACACCTGCCCAGGAATGACACCCGTGGCCCACAGTGGGCACCTATATCAATTAACAATCAAGAAAAATGCCCCCACAGAGATGCCCACGGGCCTTCTAATAGAGTCAATCCTTCCACTGATGGTCCCTTTCCCATCAATATCAAACTGACAACTAAAGATAATGCTGACTGGGGCCAACCTACAGGAAGCAAATTCTGTTATGAGAGCTGTATTCAATTCCTGCCCTGCGTGAGTTCCTGCCCTCACTGCTTTTGATGATGAACTCAGCTCACATAGGAATTAAACTCACAGTCTTATGTTTGCTAGGCATCTACCAAGTGAATCACATCCCCAGCCCTCTCAAATCTTAATCTGAAATGTCAAGCTCTGATATTCAAGTTTCTTTCCTGACTGAAAACCCATCATGCTTATGTGGGACAAGTCAGACTAAGGGATCCATTTTAAAAAATGACAGAAGCTACTTAGCTTTCCTTAAATTAACATTGAGTAAGCTCAGCTGTGCCCACCCCACCCCCAAAGCGTGCCACACAGGAGGCCCTTCCCCCTGTTCATAATGCAAGACTGCAGCACTTGGGCTTCTCAGAAGCCCCATACATCAGCTGCACTGGAGGTCCTGGGGGTCCAAGAAGTTGGCAGATACCACCTGCAAGAGGCTGGTCCCTCGGGGAGAAAGGAGATTTGTTTGCAAGGGTACATACAACATTCCTGGAAGACTGTTCAAGGTGTTTGCAGAAGTCTTTTCAGGGAGCTTAAGGGTCAGCTGTATGAGGTAAAAGTCCATGCGTCCAAGCTGGGTGAATGCTGCTGACATAGCCCTGTCTCTAGCTGCACACCTGGGCCCTCTCCTCACAGATAGGAGAACATTAGTGCACACTGAACTTAGAGTCCTTCATGAAGCTTCCTTCAGAAAGAGCTCAACAGAGCTGATGCCCCAAACCAGCTGTGTGGAAAGGTGACAGGATTAAGAAATTCACTTTCTGCTTTCTTGTGGTTTTGTTCTTGCAGAAGAAGGCATGTCAGTGTGCCACCTTAGGTAACACTTTCAAAAACACTGGGTTTTTTTTTTTTTGAGAATTTACACATGCATGTTGTATATTTTGATCATATGCATGCCCCACTGCTCTCCCTAACTCCTCAGGTCAACGTCCCACCCCACCTCACACCCTCCCTCTCTCCCCCCCCACCATGGTCCACCGATTCCAGTTTCTATTCTTCATATACTCATGGGTGTGGAGTCACCCACTGGAGCATGGTAGACTTGCCAGGGGCCACACCGTAAAGAAAAATGGCTCTTCTCCAAGACAGAAGCCGTCAACTGTCAATAGCTCTGGAGGTAGGGGTGGGGGCATATGGGCTCATGCCCACTCCATGCTGGAATGTTCCCTGACTTGAGCAGGTAACACTTTTGATTCTTGAATTTTAGGAAAATAAAGAGAGCAGGACTGAGAAATTGACTGCTCGGAGCAGGTCAAGGGGCTTAAAAAAAAGCGAAATGAGAATTCCCAACTGTTAAAAGATCACATTCTCCAGCCAAGGTCATTAGGATGGAAAAGCAGGCAAAGACATAGGGAAGCCACTAGGGAAGTGCCTGAATGGAATAATGCCCTGCCATTTCTTTTTATAAACTGCAGTATAGCAAGAGGCGATCTACCAGGCCTCTATTCATCAGAACAGATTTATTGGGGACATAAAAATATAAATCTCAGATCTCTGAGTTCAAGACCAGCCTGGTCTACAAGAGCTAGCTCCAGGACAGGCTCTAAAGCTGCAGAGAAACCCTGTCTCGAAAAAAAAAAAAACCATATATATATATATATTTCAAACCTAAATGGGAACAAAATGGAGGGTGTTTGATTTATTCTCCCCTACAAACCCTTCCCTGGCGCTTCTGATCTTCCATTGTACCCTTGTCTCATGCTATCCTGCCAAAGGAGCCCAGAACTTCCTTGGGGTGTCCTCTCTCTGCACTGCCAGGTGGTAGACAGTGTTAACTCCCCTCTCCATGAGATGGTAAAAACATAAGACTTTCTTGTAGTGAAGGGATTAGAACAAAAGCGTCTCACTGAGAGTGACTTGGACTCCACAGTCTCTGAGGGCCCATTCTCTCTTTGTCTCCTTCTCTTGCCTCTTTGTAGCCTTGTGGCAAATGTGTCTACTGGGTCTTCTGGGAGGCACTGTGAGGGCTGGAGCTGGCAGTATGAAAGGTTCACTGGTGAACAGAATTCCCAGATGGCAACGTAAGTCCCTGGAATTGACGGGGGAAGCTCTCCCGTTGTTAGGAGCTCCGACAGTGGTCTCGTCTGTGAGTGGGGACCTATCCTTAGAAGGGTTAGCTTTGGATAGCTGGGCTAGACCCCACACCAGGGTCTTACTTAGTCCTGAGCTGAGGAGCCCAGAGAAGTGAAAGAGGGCGTGGCCTTGACTCAAAGCTGAACTGGGCTGAGTGACTTAAGATTGAAGGCTGTCAGCTGAGCACATTGCTTGCAGTTAAGTAACCTTTTCTGATGAGCATGATCATTTCCCCCTCTTGGTGCAGAAGCTCTGGGTACTCACTGCAAACAGTGAGTATTGGCGCAGGATTGCCTGTCTCCACTGTTGTCCCCAAATGCCAGATAGCTAGAGAGAAAAAGTAACCCTGAGTCCTAATTTCTATATGCTGTTTGTTAGAAACAGGACCTCCAGGGGTAGATGTTGGCTTTGGAGTTGCTATATAGATGGTTGACCTTGACCTTCTGATCTCCCTGTCTCCACCTCCTGAGTGACAGATCTGCATCACCACGTCAGCCTTTCCATGATGCTGGGGACCAAATCTAGAACTCGGAGCATGCCAGTCAAGCATCCTACAGACTGAACTACATTCTCAGCCCGATTTCTGTGCTGTGTGAGAGTTGGAATGCCCAGCGTATTCAAAATAACCCTGATCACCACCTGCAAGGACGAAAAGCATTGAAGATTCCTCACACAAGGCGCTGAAGTGTGATTTATTTGAATACACCAATAATAAACTCAGAGACACCAATACGGTGTCCATGTCACATCAAGGAAAGCAATCAGAGCACTTCTTCCTGGTGTCATTTAACCGAGATGGAGCCCAGATTTGAATTCTCAGCTTCTCTCTCCCCATTCTTCCATTGTCCCTGTGTGCTACTGTTTGAATCTGAATCTCTGTCTGCCTGGATGGAGGCTGTCTCGTGCATTTGTCCCCATGTCTATGTTTGTTCTTGTGTGTCTGTCATGTTTGTTCCTAACAGAGGGCTTTGTTCTGTCTTTTATTGAACAGCACAGAATGCACCATGTCATGAAGATTCCGAATGGGGGATTATTTTAAAGAAACCTTCAATGGAGTTGATTTTTTTTTTTTAGAGGGATGAAGTCGCCGGCTCCAACTGACCCAGATAACAAACAAACACACCATCAAGTAAATACTGGCATGCTGTTTTCAGCATTTACGATGAACATTCATTTCATAAGGCCACTTTCAGCCTATTTTCTATTTCCAGCAGATGGCTATCCTAACACACAAACACATGTGCATTACTCTAGGTCAGGGGTTGAGAAGCACACATGACTTAAGATGACAGCTATGTATAGCTTAGGTTGTAAAAGTTGATTACATGGGAAATTCAAAGCTAGTAAGGTTGGTCGTTACATTGTTCTCTTAAAGGCAGGTGAAACAAACAGTTAAGGACACAGCAGGATAGCCATCTTAGGTGTATTATTAACTCAGGCCGTGAGATCCAGTAAGTTTGTCTCTTAGAACGAAAGAGATATTTTTATCATAACGCATTTCTGCAGCTATCCACAGGAGCGTGGCCTGTCCTGTGTTTGTTCTGGCAATCCCTCCCAAGTCTAATACCAACATATTGGCTCAATACGAGTTACTCTGTTTGCAAAGTACCACAAATCAGCATTGACTCCAAGTGGCCCTCGGCCAAACTCTGTGAAAACTGATTAGTCTATGTTTTTCCTCGGGGGCATTAGAATGGAAGGATCTAGTTACACTCGAGGGGTCCCCGTTCAAAGAATACTGCGTGCGAAAGGTCTTTGGGATTTACTTTCTATGTAAACTCAAGGAATTATCTCCATGATGCCAAATAGTCATGGATGTCTGAAAACATCCTTGACCGAATTCATGTTTTACTAAATGTTAGCTCTCACGTGACCTCTAACAACACTCAACAGGAACAAAGTTTAAGGGAACATTTCAAGAATTATCTGACTCACCATCTTCTCTCTCTCTCTCTCTCTCTCTCTCTCTCTCTCTCTCTCTCTCTCTTTCTTTTCTCTCTCTCTCTCTTTCTCATCCCCACCCCTTCCTTTTTGAAGCAGGCCCTGGTTATGTAGCCTGTTGCCTCAATCTTATGGTCCTTCTGCCTCAACGTCCTGAGTGCTCAGATCATGTGTGCTCACTAACATGCCAATCCTAATATTTTTCCCAATATGTGCTTGACATTGTTAGCACTGAACTCATGTGTTTTTCCCAAAATAAATGTGTTGTAAGACTTGATTTGAAACTCAAGATCTGTTTTCAGTTGGATTTGCTTTCCTAGGTGAACTCACGAAAGGTATATCAAAACACTTCCAACTCAGCAGGTTATCTACCTGTCTTCATAAATAAAATTTGATATATGATTAACTATAAGAATCTCCAGATGGGAACATAAATGTCCAAAAGAAGGAAGGACTCCTGCTCAGAGGGTGACCTGGAAGAAAAAGACCAGAGCAAGTTTCCCTGTTCTTTTTCAATTTCAATCCCCCCTCTTTAATTATATGGGTCTCTTTCAATTACCCAACAAACACAAGCTCAGGCTGGTGGGCATGGTGAAGGGGCAGCAAAGGCAGCCTCCCCTCCTCCCTCTCCCCTGTCTTGTTCCATCTAGTTCCACCTCCTATCTCCATTTTCTCTATATATATGCCTTCCATCCTAATCTCTTAAATAACTCCTCAGTCCTTCCCTGAGCTGCATCTTCCTTCTGTGTGTGTGTGTGTGTGTGTGTGTGTGTGCGTGTAAGTGTATGTGAATGTGTGTATGTATTTGTGTGTGTATCTGTGAATGTGTGTATGTATGTGTGTGAGTATGTGAGAGTGTGTTCATGAGTATATGTGAGCATATGCGAGTGTGCATGTGTATGTGGGTGTGTGGGAGTGTGTGTTTGTGTGTATGTATGTGTATATGGTTTTGTGTGTGAATGTGTGTTCATGTGAGTGTGAGAGTATGTTCACGAGTGTGTGAGAGTATGTTCACGAGTGTGTGAGTATATGTGAATGTGCATGTGTATGTGAGTATTGTGAGAGTGTGTGTTTGTGTGTGTGTATCTGTGAGTGTGTAAGAGAGTATACGAGTGTGTGTGCATATGTGTGTGTTCATGTGCCCTTATCTCCTACCTTGTTTTGAGGCAGGGTTTCCTTTGTTATTTACCACTGTGCGCCAGCTGCAGCGAGCTCCTGGCTTTCTCCAGTCTCTGCCTTCTGCCTCGCCACAGGAGCACTAGGATTCAGATATGAGCCACTGCTTCCAGCTTTAGGTGGGCTCAGACTCAGGACTTTATACTCCATGGCAAGTGCCTTACCCACCAGGACACCCTCCCCCACCCCACGACAGCTCTCTTTCTCCCTTTTGAGATAAAGTCTTGTTCTGTACCCCAGGGTGCCCATGCACCATCACAATTCACCAGCCTCCGCCTCTCCAGGGCTAGGATTACAGGTGTGAGCCACCATGTCGAATATCCCATCATTTCTTATGTTGTACCATTCCCATCTATACATGACTTCCACATTTACCTCACATTTGTTTATGTGATCTCTTTACTTTCCTAACTGAGTTCCCCAATATTTCGGAGATTGGATCTAAATACCTTGTGCCTGGCTCTGCATGCTTCTACAGCCCCATCTCCATCAATTTGTCTGATTTCTTCCTAGATCAGGCATGGTTTGGGGTAAGTCTACAAACCTCTTCAGTGTTATCTCTCACCTAACATTTGCAATGCTTTCTTCCCTGCAGAGTACCAGACTACAAACACTTTGAACACAGACATTGGGTGCTGAAGAACGAACTCTACTAGCCTGTTTGGGATACAGTGGCAAGTGGAGAAAGGCCCTGCAGGAACAGGTAAAGAGCTGTGTCCTGGGATGAGGAGCACCTCCCCCTTTTGTCTAAATAAGAGAGTTCCAAACCCAATACAAAATTATATATACTAAGAAAAAGTTATCAAGTACAAAATTAGGATTACAACTAGCATAAGCAATATTAAGTAAGGAACATATGCTAGATGTTTTAATAAACATTCTTTCCTAAGGAATCTAAGTTTTTCATTGGAAATGGCTTGGCTAAATCATAAGAGGAAGGTAACTGCAACTATCTAATCTTCAACCCCATTGAAGGCTGGAGAAGGGAGATAATATTACTTGAGTAGGCAGAAAGTGCAATCAAGCAGCTTCCAAAATGTGCAGTATGTGACAGAGACAACTGGCCACCTAAGCAATCGCCCAAAGTCTCATTTGCAATGTTGAAGCGACCAACTTTGGCTAAGGCCTATAGTAACTGACAGACCATATTCAAAGGCAGGAAAAATTTCAGAACCCTCTTACCCTGTCTTGGCAAGTTCTGGCAGTCTTTTTCCTTGGATCCTGCTGATTCAGTCCGGACATGATGTACTTTGTCAGTGGTTGAGGCATGGGCAGTTCCTTGCCCAAAGGCCACTGTGCCAAGGAGAAAACAAACTCCAGGCTGAGTATCTTTGGTGTCAACATTCTCTCGGGAATGGATGGGTGCTGTTAGGAGCAATCGTGTCTCAGATCAACAGAACCCTAACTTATTTAAATGCCATGTTCTACAGTTCTTTGAAGTGGTTGAAGGTTACCTATCTATGTAGAAAACAATCTCTATGTATCTAAAGAATCTAATTAGTCTGACTAAAAGTATAGCAAATATGAAAGACTATTGACCTACAATACTTAATACCTGTAAAACTTAAAGACTAAGACTTCATATCAGAATATTAAATAATCTGTGAACAACTGTTCAGCAAATGAGGACAATGACCTCAAAACGTAAACTATGTATAAATATCTTGATCAGAGGTAGAAATATATAATGTAATATGATTAAATATATCCTAAAATTTGTATCAATATACAAAATGTCTTAAACAGAGGTAGAAACATGCATGTATAAAATCTGATAAAATAACTTTGCATAGGTGTACAAATATTGTAAACAGAAATAACAATCTGAACTTGTATCACTATACAAGAATCTATACCAATGTAAATCATCCATAAATAATAGTTCACAAGTATTCACTCTACTACTACTACTACTACTACACTTATTATTATTATTATTATTATTATTATTATTATTAGTGTGAGTTAAGTTCACACTAAGTGAATTTTCAATTTTCTGGAGATCTCTGGGCCTACATAATTTCCACCCCAATCCTCTACCATATACAAGCAATAATCAATCCCTAAATGGTGTCCCCCAACCCTGAGGACAAACTGTGTTGGGAGAGGGGACATTTTCTTTTAGAATTGCTTCCAGCTGTCATGGGGCAATGTTTTTTCTACGGGATTCTGTAAAAGTAAAGCAAGCGATGGCTAAGTTTCAAGATTACTGTTTAGTATAATTGTAAATGATTTCTGAGTAGTTGATAGGGTTTTTCTAAAATTCTTACTTGAAGTTCTGGCCAGAACGTTGTGAGAAGGTGCACCAGTTTAGCAGCTGGTACCTAAAACCCTGTCTCTGCTCTCTGGCTGGAGAGGCAGTGGCAGGCAGAGGGCTGCGCTGTGTGGATTAAGAGCCGCTGGCTGGAGCGGCAGGTGGAAAGAGTCAGAGCCCAAATGCATCAAGTGGCTGCCTAGCCGGGTAGCGGGGGGGGGGGGGGGGGGGGGGGGGATGATGTCCCGAAAAGGGCTGTTCTGGTCCCTACGATTGGGTGCCAGATGTTACTGGAAAAGGGGGTTAAAGATGTAAGTCAAAGAATCCCAAACTAACTCCAAAAGATTCCAATTATATTTCTTTATTATAAGGGGCAAACTCACAGAACAGGAATGAGAAGTCCAACCTCAGCTCAGGTGTGTAACATGGGAGAGAGAGAGAGAGAGAGAGAGAGAGAGAGAGAGAGAGAGAGAGAGAGAGAGAGAGAGAGAGAGAGAGAGAGAGAGACCTGAGAGGGCCAGCAGTTTTTCTCTGGGTACCCAAAAGGTCACGCCCTAACCTGGTCCAGATTCTTAAAGGTTATTGGCTGAGGTTCCCCATCATCTGCCTGTTTCCATCAGTTGCGGAATGAAGGTTCTATGGTGATATTTAAGATCAGTCTGACTACAGGGGAAGACCAGTTCGGGAACCCTCTCCTCTATTGCTTAAGATGGAAACAATTCCATTCTCTACACAAGCATTCGCAACAAACCTTTCAAGTGAATCTCCAAATGCCTGGGAAGTAGGGTTTCTTCATCATCTTTACTGAAAACATAAATAGTATTTCTATTTATAGAAATGAAGAAGCTGCTGGCCTGTGAAAAGGGTATAAGAAGTGAACACCAGGGAGTGGTTTCCTTGAAATACCATGGTGATGGGTTTTGTTTTGTCTTTTTAAGCAAAAGAGATGAGATGCTGCATGACTTTACAACATTTTGTTTTGGTGCTTTGTGGTCCATTGACCTGAATGCCATTTCTAGTGTTTTTATTATGGCGCTTTCCTTCAATGGTGAAATAGCTCCCAAAGACACAGAGACTCAGCTGCATGATTGGCACATACCTGTAAGCTTTACTGAGGCTCAGTGGTCAACTCTGTCTTCCCTGATCCTAACTGCTTGCTCTCATAGGTCTGTTGGACAGTGATATAAACTAGTTTTCTTGACATAGCTTTTTTTTTAAAGATAGGATTTTTAGGCCAGCCCTGAACTCACTATGTATACCAGGCTGGCCTAAAACTCATGGAAATCCTTCTGCCTCAACCTCCTAAGTGCTGGGATTACAGGCATACACCATGCCACTTGGCTAAGTGTTGTATTTAAAAGCTTTTAACGAATGGGCCCAAATTCTACTCAAAGCCGTTCATTGGAAAGATATGAAAATTGGCTTAAAAGGCTTTCTCCCAGCTGTTTAGGGATGCAGATTACAATAGTTTCAGCTAAGGGAATGTTTATATTATTAGACAACTTATCCCTGAAGGATGGGAATAATGCCAAAGCCTCTATTTTCAAAATTTTACCTCCATAACACAATTTTCTCTTAAAAAGCAGTAAATCAGTGTCTCGCTCATTGCTGGCCTCAGTTCAGAGCTGACTCAATTAGCATTGCTTGGCAGAAAAGGAGGTGTGAGAACACAGAGAGTGTGAAGAGCAATGGAATTGCTTTCTAAGGTGGCCAGCCAAGGGCAGGCATTTCTAGAATATCAGTTCAGCCAGTTCACAGCCTTTGACAGAGATTATTAGTATTATCTTCCATCAGTATCATTGTTTTAGAGATTTCTAAAGCCTTTTGGCCATGGTTTGTGGATTAACCTCTTTAAAACTAGGCACAGTGCTCTGCAAATCCATGCAGCCTACAGTGCGTAGTCATTTTCTGAAGGAGTTCGCAACGGACTGCACACTCATTATGCGGGGCTCTGTCTTCCCCTGGGCTCTCCAGTGACGGCTGGAGTAGCGGCGGCAGTTCCATTCTCCATGTCAGTGTTAGTGGGCCTTTCAGACGGATTTACAAATGCCAGGGAAGGAGAAACGCCATTCCCATCTTTACAAACTGTGTACATAGTCTTTCTACCATTCTCTTCCCATATCTGTCCCACAGGCCTGTCTTGCAGAACCCTGAATATGTGTGCTTTCACTCTGGACACCTGTGGCTCAGAACAGTGGTTTATGTTTTCCTTGAACCTCTTGAGGGTTAACTTGTGTCTATGCAGATATTTCTTCCGATCT
Source organism: Arvicola amphibius (assembly GCF_903992535.2). Lineage (NCBI taxonomy): Eukaryota > Metazoa > Chordata > Mammalia > Rodentia > Cricetidae > Arvicola > Arvicola amphibius. The sequence continues at coordinate 36,280,806 of NC_052059.1, forward strand.
TATTGAGGAATGTAATGTATCAGGTAAAGATGGCCTCTTTAGGCATATAGTTCCGTGAGTCATGGCCACGGCGCGCAACTAATAGCATAGAGATGCAAACATTTTCCATCACCTCTCCAAGTTACCATTACCCTTGTAGCTTGTCTTTCCCCCAGTTGAAGCCCCTGACAACCAATGGTGTGATTTTTTGTCAATCTACATATAAATGTAAATATAAATATTTAATCAAAATAAAACACACAACATAAACTTGATGATTTTAACGATTGTGAAGTATACAGTTTAGTGGCGTCGTGGTGCACAATCACCACCACCGCTCCTTAATTGCAGGAAATTTTTATCTGTGAAAGAAATCATAGGCTCTTTAATCAATCCAGAAATAATTCTTTTTTAAAAATTATTTTATTTTTAATTCTCTCTCTCTCCTTCTGTGTGTGTGTGTGCGCGCGCGCGCGCGTGCGCGCATGTGTGTGTCTATGTGTGGGTATGTATATGTGAGCGCAAGTACCCAACGAGACATCAGATACCCTAAAACAGGGCGTACAGGCAGTTGTGAACTACCTGATGTGAACACTGGGGATAGAACTCAGGCCCTGTGCAGGCACATCTCTCTTAACTTGTGAGCTGTGTCTCCAGTCCCTGTAAATATTTATTTTCAAGTCTTGCTGAAAGAACCTGCAGCTTCCCAAGTCCCAGAGCTTCTGGTTTACTCGATGTGGGATAGAGTCCCAAGATCTGCAGCTCCATTAGATTGCCAGGAGTTTCTGTGTCAGGCAGCCACATTATGAACTCACCTCAAAAGGCAAAACTTCTTTAATATTTCAAAGAGATGCAATTTGATTTTAGAAGAAACACACGACTGCTGTTTCCTTAGAAAAAATAACCTAGCTCTTCCTTATCCCCCCAAAATCACCTCCTAAGAGATGACGTCTGATTAACAATAGTGTATCCCTTTCCTTAACTCACTGTGGCACCTATTCAAGGTTCTTAATGGATTCCTGAGTATCTATAAGGGGTGTGTAGCATCTCTTCCACTTGGAGACTCTTTCTAGTCCTACAACTCCTGACATCCCTGCCCACGATGGATAAGAAGAATATGAAGATCTATGCTGCCTTCCAAACAGCCCCGCTTCAGCTGGTCTCCCTGGAAATAGAAAACAGAACTCAGTGGCGAAGTTTTCTCAGGGAGTGTTCTCAAGAGGTAAGCTGTAAGCAACTATGAGAGGCAAACTGAGCATAGAATGAAGCCAAGAGGTCAGCTAGTTCTGTAGCCAGATCTGGAGGAAGGATGATGTTCTCCACAAGGGAGGCCTGCAGGGACTTGGTCCTTTGAGACTTACGGGGCTGTAGGTCAACAGCAGCCAATCGCAGCATCTCAGTGATGGATGTTGAGAGCCTGCCCTGATTCCATTTTTGCTTCTGTGATAAAATACCCTGACAAAAAAGCAACTTAAGGGAGAACAGATTTGTTCTAGCTCATAGTACTGAATGCATGCATGGTTATCTAGTCTGTGTCAAGATGACCACATCACAGGATCCACGCCTAATTCGTTCTTATTCACTATTGCCCTGTGTTTTCACCAGGGCATGTGTTTCATACCCTTGCTCCTTTACTAATCAATTCACCCTAGCTTCCCTAGGATTCTGGATGGCCTTGTTTCCTGGAAACATATCAGAATGGCTCACCAGGAAAGATTAAAGCTTCCCACTATTGGGCAGGTGATCTGGATATTGCAGCTGATATTACATATCTACCTGAGTCTTTACCTATCTAGGGTCCCCTTAGCCTCAGCTAGGGCCTGTGCCAGTGACTTTTCTAACATAGTGACCTCATTCCTGCAGCACCAGAGTTCCTGGTTAAAGTGATCTTGCAGTTTCCAAGGTTGTTGATTTACAATTAAAACTAGGCCAGGCCAGGCAACAAAGCTACACAGAGAAACCCTATCTCAAACAAAACAAAACAAAACAAAAAAATCCAAACAACAACAAAAAAAGCAAAAACTAGGGAAACAGAATTGGAGGGCTGCTTTTCCGTGTACCCAAGCACCCAGCATCTTGTCCCACCCAGCCTCTACAGTGTAGCAGAAATCCCATGGCCTTGCTTGCCAATAGTTGGGATCCTTGTCCCTCCCTCCTATTCCCTCCCGTACATAGTTCAGTGAGAAGGGACCTTGACAGAAATATCACATTAATCCTGAAGCTGGAGGAATTTGAAGAAGCTGTTATGGTACCTTAAAGATGCCGTAATGGCTGAACATTTATAACCTTAGCTTTCAGGGAGCCGAAGCAGGAGAATCACTGAGTTCAAGGCCAGCATGGTCTATCTTATCTCAACAAACCAACCAAACTGAACCAAACAAACAACCCCAAAACAAACACCAAAAACTAATTTAACTTTCTTATATAAAAAGTCCTAGATAAAAACTAAATAACTCAAAGTATTTCCAGTCTTCCTTGTTCTAATGTCCCCATCCTTTCCATCTGGATAGTGAAGCACTTCATTAACCATGAACCTAAATCTTCAAAAGAATAGTCCATATCAGAAATTTCTCAAGCATCTGAGGAGTAATAGTTGAATGGTATTAAATTTTTTATAGTAAATACCTTTGGGAATGTTAATTACAAAGAACAGCTAAGCTTTGCTGATAGCTTACTACAAATCTGGGGTTGCACTAAGGGTTTTTAAGTATTATCTGTGTTGTTTAGGAACCCAGTCAACAAACATTTACAGAGCAGCTCAGGGAGTCCTGGATCTTGTGATCCTCCTGCCTCAGCCTCTGAATAGTGGGGGGCTGGAACACCCGTACACCAGCTCACTAAACATTTACTGAGTTTCTACTCTGAAGAATTTACCTTGACAGGTGTTGTTAGCAGCACAAAGCAAAGCACGCAAAGATGGCGCCGCTGCTGTCATGGGAGTCCTGCTGTAGCTGGGAGACAGCTGCTATTCAGTTCCTCTCAAACCGCGGGGCTGTTTAATGCTCTAAAGGAGAGACATCAGTTATTCTAAGACAATACCCTGGGAAGCTGATTCGGAAAAAGTCATGAATGGCTTCCCTTGAGATAGAAGTTGGCCTGGCATAAGAATAATGATTATGAAGTGAATATATTCACATATATGACAAATATATATGTGTATGTATATATAATATATATAATATATATAATATACAATATAATATATTATATATAATTATATATAATAATTATATATATTATATATATAATATATAATAAAATATAATATAATATATAATGTATATATATTTATATATAATATATAATGTATATATTATATATATATTTATATATATAATGTATATATAATGAATATATATAATATATATATTATATAATATATATATAATATATATAATATATATTATATATACATACACATATATATTTGGTTTCTAAACCCTAGATTTCCTGTATTTGATTTTTTTTAAAGTGCCCGTAGACTAGAATTCTCTGCAAACTCCCCAAAGAAAATTATGCTTACATTATGACTCTAATGGTCAAAGATTAAGAAAAATCTTAGAGGCAGGCAGCTAAAATGTAAAGACTCTTCCCTGTAATTTCCGTCCCTGTTTCTGTCTCGACCCCTCACACACACAATGAAAAGGGTAAAGCTGACTTGTAATCAGCTCTGGGGTCCAGACGATTGTAGGGATGACATCTCTAGGCGGAATGCAAAGGGTAGAACCAGAGCTCCGTGTTCCACTGTAAATGTCCTTCAGAAAAGAGGAAGATATTCTTCCCCCAGTAATAGACAAATTGAGAGATGATTACAAGCAGATTTGCACTTCACAGATGCTGAGTGAAGCTTTTCAGTCTGAAGGACAAGATTTCCAGATGGAAAAGCAGACCCAGAAGGTAGAATGCAACACACTGACGGTGGTGAAAACAAATAGTGTTAGCATCACGATGGGCTTTTCTCTGTGTTTGTTTTTAGGATATTTGTCTCGGGATATTCCAGGGAAGCCCTGGCCGGCCTGGAACTCATCACATAGGCCATGCTGGATTAGAAGTCACAGAGACTGGTCTGCCTCTGGGATGGAAGGCTGCACCACCACACCCAGCCCAGACTTCTCTTAAAGTTTTTATTAATTTCATATTTCATTATTATCAATTATTATTTATTATTTATTTTGGTTTTTCAAGACAGGGTTTCTCTATGTAACCCTGGCTGTCCTGGAACTCACTCTGTAGACCAGGCTGGCCTGGAACTTGCAGAGAGATCTGCTTGCGGTTGCCTCCTGAGTGCTGGGTTTAAAGGCATGTGCCCTTACCACCCAGTTCTCTTAATGTTTTTAAGCAAAGAGAATTTGTAAGATTGTGCTTGGCTTTCCAACTGTAGCTCCCCGTTGAGGCCCTATTTTGAGCATTTCTCTTGCGGTGTGGTTTTAGATCAGGGTTGACTAGATGAATAATTCATTATTCTTGGAGCTTGAGCTTGTCAGACATACTGAGGGGCAGGCTCCCCCAAGATCTCCTTCTCCTGCTCTGTGCCCAGTTTATCTTCCCACAGTTGGTCCTCCTGGCATGACCCAAGTCCTCGAATACAGGCCCGCAGAACCTCCAAGGGAGTGTCAGGAAAGCCTCAACTGCCATATTATGTAATGTTTTCCTGTTTTTAGTTCCCATAACCACTTGGGTTGGTCTGGGGTCATTCGAAGATTCACCCATCTGACCATGAGTACATTTTAAACAAAGAAGAGGCTTTATTCACATACTGGCACCAGGTCTACATTCTAGATTTAGGATTCCCAATGTGAGGCATTGAATTGCATTAGCCAGGGGCTTGCTTATAAAGGCAAAACTCACAAACCTACACACTTCCTGCCTTCCTGCAATTAGGGGCAAGCACACATCCTGATATACTCTAATGTGCAATCAAGCATGTGTCCTGTCTATGTGCAGTGAGGAGCAAGCAAGCTTGTTTACAGAAGCGAAAACATGCATTTTGCTACCTTACATGAACAACAGTTTCGTTAAAATTGTACAATACCAAGCAATTACAGGTACAGCCTTTAGCAGTCTAGGAAGTTGTCTGTCCTTGAACAAGTGAGGCTTACAGGTTAGAGGCATTTTTGTTTTATAGCTCTCTTACACACAGTAATTTAAACTTGAAACAATGTTGGCCATCACACACTGATTTCTCATTACAGTTTTAGATGGCCCTGTTTTTCTTCAAACTAATTCCTGTACTTCGGGCTTTGCTGATGCCATGTTTTCCTGGTCCTGTACGTTATACTACTTTCCAGCCCCCTAATTTTACCTGTCTGACCTAAACGTGTGCTCTATGAGATTCTGTCCTGCACTCGACCTGCACATACTCAGAGGAGGGATCATTTTATTATTAGTTAAACAAACAAATTACTCAGTCATGAAAATATAAAATCCAAGCCAGCAAGACAATACAGCAGATAAAAGCACAAGCTTTGGCTGAACAGGCCTCGTGATGACTTGGGTTCAATTTCCAGAACTCCTGGAACAAAAAGAACCAACTCTCAAAAGTTGTCCCCTGAACCTCCAAAATTGTGTCATGGCATAAATACAGTCACCCCCCCCACACACACACTGTTCATAATAACAACAATAATAAACATTTTTTAAAAGAAAGAATGAAATCTTCTGATTTGTACCAACATACGTGGAAATGAAGGTGATTATGCTAAATGAAATATATCATAGAAGGATTAAAAATGCCATGTTCTGATTCATGTATAGAAGCCAATAGGGCGCATTTATAGAAGCAAAGAACAGAATAGAGGGAGGCAGGCGGTTCTCCATGAGTTCAATGCCAGGCCTGGTCCTATTCCAGGACAGCCAAGCTACACAGAGAAACCCTGCCTCAAAAAAAAAAAAAGAGAATGGATTAGTCGTCTCTAGAAGTGGCACAAGTGAAGGGTGAGAGAACAGGAGGAAACAGAGAGACTGCTAGGGACTGGAAAGGACAACATGGGTTGGGAGCAGAGTTAGGAATAGAAGACATGTGGATGGACACCAGTGTACCGTGTATGCAGTTACAAAAATATGTTGGATCCCTCAATTATATAATTAATACATGTTAATAATTCTAATAACAAAATATAACATTAAAGACTGATAGTTTAACACACTAAAGCTTTAATGAAGAATCTCAAAAAAGTGATCCTTAAAAAGTCATTTAAATATTTTAGGTCTTGTCTTCACCAACCTTTCTGTCATGCCAAGTATCAAGTGTTCACCTGCTATTTCAATCTATCCCAAAGTGTGTTTGGTACAATACCACTCCTCTCAGATGTTTTGAAAGAGGCACATGCTAGAAACACACATGCCACTCCTGACCCTTGGAGCTATATGATGCATGCTGGCACTGGAGTAAAGGGTCTCAAAAGTAATACTATATTGACTGGGGGTGGCTGCACAAGCATGAGGACCTGGGTTCAAATCTCCAGCACCCACATAAAAAAATAAAAGTCAGGCATGGCCTTGAATGCCTGCAATCCCAAAGCTGTGGGAGTCGGAGAAAGGAGGTAGCTAGCTAGCTAGCTCCAGGTTCAGGGAGAGACTGTCTTAGAGAATCCCAGAGCAGGACACCCGATAGCCTCCTTGATATCCACATGGTCATGTGGATATGTATGTGTACATCACATACATACACACACACACACACACACACACACACACACACACACTTCTTTCAAAGCATTAGTATAGCCTGGCAACAGAAGTGATCATCTTTCTGGAAACAGATGACAGCGATAGCAATTTCTTATCCAATCACTGTCCAGGACAAGAGCCAAACTAGTGATGGGAGGGGCAGGGAGAGGGTGAGGGAGAGGGAGATGACAACACACTTCGGCTTTGATCACGACTGCTTGATTACGTATTCCTTTTGTCCCAGCCCCAGTTCTCCCAAATTCAAAGCTCCTGTCAGCATCCTGAAGATGAACTGGAGCACATGTTTATCTGCTCCCACAGCCAGTGCCTGAATTGATAAAATCTCCTTTCTTTGCTTGCTACACACAGAAAAGTCATACTATAAATAGACCTGTTTACTTTCTTTATCTCGCTGCTTCCCCAGTTATTTGGATGAAGGAACCCTTTGAGGCATAGCAAGTAGGAACATTTGAAGAAACCTGAGTTCTGTGGAATACACCGTAGACAGCATGGACCCACTGTGCTTCTCTTAGTAGCTGCCGCTGCTACCCAGCCAAGTGCATCACATCATCCAGCATGAAACGTCAAGAACAGAGCATACATGATACACATTGGCCATTCCCCGCATTCCCCCTTTTAAATTAACTGTACATGTTTAAAGGGGAAAATCATACCATGAAAAAGATTAAACAGTAGCACGTAGAAGACATGAAAAACAAGATTTTTTTTAAATGCCACAATTAGGACAGAGTTCAGCTATAATATCATTGCCACTTATAGAACTAAAAAGAAATCAAGAGTTTAGGCACATTGCCAAAAGGGAAAAGTAACAACAAAAATTACTGGGTTAGGACTGTGGACAGGATTCTACAAAGGTAAATACATTTGAGGAGTCAAATAATTGAATCAGAGCCTGAGTCTGACGAGGATTTCTGGCCAGTCTCAAGGGCCACCAGCCCAGCAGGGTTTTCAGTCATGGTCATACATGCCATACATGCATAAGCAAGTCACGTGATGAAATACCAAATATACTGAGATGGTGCCTGAGAAGTTGAGGAAGCTGGCGCTTTGAAAGCCATAAAGCACGCCCAGGGAGGTGACACGCTGGGTGCGGGGATGGAGCACCTGTAGACATGCTGCTTGCATTCTGTAGCCAGCTATGCTGTAATGACAGTTAACTCTGAGAGGGAGTCTGTCTGTGTCAGTAGCTTCCATGTCAGGATCACACATGTGCCCACATAATGCATCAGAAAGCACGTGACTAATTCTCACCGCAAACCAATGCAGGTTTATGATACTATGTATCCATGCTGCATTAAAGAATTTTTTAAAATTGTGTTTCTTCCTCTTGCAGTAGTTTAGACCAAGAATGAGCCCAAATTTGAATACTCTACTTTGTCTCTCTGTATCTTCTGTCGGTGCCTAGTATCTGTGGTCTGTATTCTGTCTATCATTTGTCTCTTGTGTCTGTCTGATGTCTGTCATTTCATTTGGGTTTTGTTTTGTTTTACATTTCTTAATTTCTGGTTTTCAAAAGAGGGTTTTCCTCTGCGTATCCCTAGGTGTCCTGGAACTCACTCTGTAGACCAGGCTGACTTCAAACTCAGAGATCCACCTGCCTCTGCCTCCAGAGCGCTGGTATTAAAGATGTGTGCTTCCAACACCACCTGGCTGTCCGTAATTTCTAATAAAGAACTTTGCTAGGGCCGGGCGGTGGTGGCGCACGCCTTTAATCCCAGCACTCGGGAGGCAGAGGCAGGCTGATCTCTGTGAGTTCGAGATCAGCCTGGTCTACAAGAGCTAGCTCCAGGACAGGCTCTAAAGCTGCAGAGAAACCCTGTCTCGAAAAACCAAAAAAAAAAAAAAAAAAAAAAGAACTTTGCTAGGTATTTATTGAACAGCACAGAAAATGAGATATGACAAAAGAATGAGTAATTCTCTTTTTTACCAAACAGTTGAACATAGTTTTACAAAAGAAGTTACTTCCCTGATAGAATAGGGCACGCAAGCCCACAGACAGATCTCATCAACCTATAGCTACTTGTTACTTCCAGTGTTTATAGTGGATACTTGTTTTAAGGTTGCCTTCAATCTACTGGTTGCTTTCATGCACATGTGCACACACACATACATTTTGGTTATAGAAAAGTATTCCAAGGAAATGCCGCCCTTGGCTGAAAACCTTAATGTTGTAAAGATGGGTTTGGAGAGCCGGGTTTATGGCACTCGGAATGTGAACTTGGCTTTTGTAGGAATAAAAAAACCATGCTATTAGCCAGTTAAACTGTTCTGGAGGCAAAGTGTATAAACTTTGGATTGCAGAAGAGAAATTAAGGACAATGGCTCTGGAAAACAAGATATTAATCTATGGTGACCGGAGCTCGTCTCGAAAGGACACAGCGGTAAACGGTTTAAGTGCGGTAGTGCTGGTCTCCTGAGGGTCTTGGTCAGGCTTCGCATTTGGCCCTTGTAGGTTTACACCTGGGGCCAGGCAAACTCGGCATCTTGACACGAGCAGGGAGGCGGTGGAACGAGGCACTCCAGAGTTGTATTTATTTGTTTGCGCACTCGTTTTGGATGAAGGAGTCCTGGTATGACTAGCTACGGTCATTGTGAAGAGTTCCTGTTGAGAACAGCTCCTAGTGATTGCATTTTCCTCCTATGCCCCAAACTATTAAGTTGGGCGCTTAATAACCGGTACAGATAAGTGGAATAAACAAGGGCCTGCAAGATGACTCAGCAGGTCAAGGTGCTTGCTGCCAGGACTGCTGACCTGAGTTTGTTCCATCGGTGCCATGGGGTAGAAGGAGAGAACTGACCCCTGAAAGTTATCCTTTGACTTTTACAGTTGCGCCATGACATGGGTACACCCTTTCTCCAAAATAAATGAGTACATTGCAAAAATAAAATACACGTCAACAAACTTATTAAAATATACTACCATCTAAAAACTACTCCTTTCCAACGTGAAGCTTGTGACTAGATCTCTGAGGGGCTTCTGTACCCCCACTCCCCCTCCCCCCACCACACACACACACACACACACACACACACACACACACACGCACGCACGCACGTACACAGGCTTTGAACTCAAGTAGCAGAGCATGGCCTTGAACTTCTGACCTTCCTGCTTCCACCTCCCTAGTTGGAGGTTACAAGTGTATGCTACCACTCCTACCTGACCTGAGTTCTTAAGATCACTAAGTCAATTTATTTGGATTTTTTTTTTCAGGAAAGTGCTTAGAGCATCCCTCCCTTATTTTTTATTCTTTGATATTTTACATGTATATAATAAGTTGTAGACATTTTTCATCCACATTCAATTTCCCTAGAAGTGCTTCAGTTTTATGAAGCCATAATATGAATCCCCGGGGGGAAGAATTCTTGTACTTTCCATTCATGCGTTCCTCCTTGAAAATCTTTTAATATTATTATTGTGGTAAAAAGACACTTAACATGTGTCTTAGTCTGTGTCCTTTTGCTGTGAAGAGACACCACGGCTGTGACAATTCCTATAAAGAAAACCATTTAGCTGGGGCTGGCTTACAGTTAAGTTAATGCATTGTCATCGTGGTGGGGAGCATGGCAGCATGCCGGCAGACATGGTACTGGAGAAGGAATGGAAAGTTCTACATGCAGATCCACAGATAGCAGGAAGAGAAGAAGCCCACCCCTAGCAAACACACTTTCTCTAACAAGGCCACATCTCCTAATCTCTCTCAAGTAATGCCACTCCCTAATGACCAAATAAATGAGCTGTTTGGGGGCTGTTCCTATCCAAACCACCACAACATGTAACTTCCTATGCATGTTTTTGGTAGTGTGCCAACGTAGAAACTGCCACCGCCGTCTGTCTTTGGAGTGCTTCACCTTCCTAAACTGATACTCAGGAGCCATTAAATAGGAACCACTAGCCATTGACACCTCACTCTCCACTGCCCCTGTGGCAACCCTCAGCTCTACTCGCTTGTCCACAACTTTGACTGTTCCAGATCTCAGACGAGTCTGGTTGTGACCGGCTTCTTTCACTTAGCAAAATGTCTGCAGATTTCAGTCACATGGTAGCTGATGTCTGCAATCTCCCATTTCAGTGGCCGAACGATAAATTGGCCCCAGTGGCTCCATCTTTTTGTGTTCATAAACTATTTCATCTTGCCTACGTTGTCTTTTTTAATGTCCATACGTTTCACATTCAAGTATCTTAAACTTCAGAGTTTGCCTACGGTGAGATTTGAGTCCCCTGTAAGAGAGAAGCAAAAGAATTAAGCAGTCAGAGCAGAGACTGTGGTGGTAAAAAGTTGAGTTCATCACAAACAGGAGGCCTGAAGAGAAGAGGCCACACCGTGCTGTGTGAAGCTCCACCGATGGACTAGCAGACATCTGGATCTGGGGTGGGAGCAGGTTAAGAGTCAATATTTTATTAGAGTTTTCTTGGAGAGCACAAAGAATTCAGAGAACAGAAATTCTGCACATTGCACCGTGCTGGTCCTACACGGGCCTTTCGAAAACCCATGTCAGCCGCTTCACAGACAAGAGCCAACCCTTTTGACAGCCTTTTGTCTTCTTAGAGCAAACCGGCTTGTGTAATGTGCTTTATTTAATGGAATTTCTAGTCAAACGAAACTCAAAGATGGCTGCTTGCTCACCACACTTCCCAGGACTTTGGACTTCTAAGACAACAGATGTAAACTAGGTACTCACCGGCTGACAGAAGAAAGTAAAGTAAGATTAGTTTAGATTGACCTAATTACCTGAGCCCTTTAAAAGGAGAAGATCAGAGAGAGTCAGTTTGAGAGAGAGTTTCTCTCCTGCTAAGAGAGAGGGAAAGGACATGACAGGCCCCGAGGATGACCTCTGGGGAGCAACTGGAGCCCCTGCCAAGGGCTGGAAGGAAAACAGGGGTCCCAGTCCAACAGCAAGACTCACAGCCACTACTGTTGTGGGGTATTCACCAGAGAAGAATACTTGGGCATGGGTCTAAGTCAATAGAAAGTCTTCATTTTTGGCAGCTGTAACTACACTGGGTATTTGAGATCCCAGTGTAGCCCTGAGCCTTTCTCAGGGTGAGCTTTTAAGCACAAAAACCATATCCTGGTCTGACATACTTCAGTTAACAAGAACAGTTAACCAGAAGCAGAGCTACAGAAGTCAAAAGGCAATGGTAGTACATTTAGAGACTTTCCCAGAACTATGGACTTTGATGGATTAAGTCTTTGTTTTCATTTTGGCAGGTGGTGTTGTCTACATGCTGAGTTTTGTGGCCTGAATTATTTCTATCATGGAGTCAGTTGTGCTAAGGCCTAGGGGTCCCGAGGGAGCTGGGAACCAGATCTTTCCTTCATTGAGTCTGCAACAAGAAGGTAGTCAGCTTGGGCTTCCTTAACTGTCCTCCTGTAGAAAAGACCTATTCCATGCAGAGGACACAGTAGTCTACAAGCATAAACAAATGCAAAGATGTCTAGAACAATGACATTTTATACAACAATGGCACAATCCATAGTGCGTTTTAAAATAAATTTCCTAGCCTTTAATAAATAGATACCTTAAGAATAATATTTTTTTAGCCAGCTATGTTGATGCATGCCTTTAATCCTAGCACTCAGGAGTGAGAAGCAGGTGGATCTCTGAGTTGGAGGCTAGCCTGGTCTACAGAGTTAGTTCTAGGACAGCCAGGGCTACACAGAGAAACTGTCTCAAGAAAAGAAAGAAAGAAAGAAAGAAAGAAAGAAAGAAAGAAAGAAAGAAAGAAAGAAAGAAAGAAAGAAAGAGAAAATATATATCTTATTTGGGGGAGGGGCGTTAGTAAGATACTTATAAGGGTCCTGTTTTCCTCTGGAGATCTGCGTGTGCTTGTGTTTTCATATGTGCACTGCATCTGTGCACATGTGTGCTGTGTGTTTGTAGCCTTGCATAAACACACTGTTTTGTTTTTGGTTTTGAAGAATGCAACTTTTAACTCTGTCTTTTCTTGGTTTCAGCATGTAGCCCAGGCTGGCCTGGGATGCACACCCTTCCTTTCTTGGCCTCCTGAGTGCTAAGATCACAGGTATGTGCCACCACCCTTGCTTGACATGGAGATTTCCATTTTTCTCTTACCATCTGGAATCTGAGATCTCCTAACATGAATTTCTATCATGGGGCTGAAGATCTGACCTCAGGATGTCACAGTAGCTGTTTCTTGAGCCTTTCTTCAGGACCAAACTGTTGGGAATTTCCTGTTATCTTCATAGCAAACCACAAGCTTCCATGATCTCTCCTGCCCAGCACCTAAGCATCCCTTTCCTCTCTGTTTAATATGAAAACTGGATGTGAGCTCTTCCAGCACCCATTTCTCTGTTCTTCACCTATTTTCCTAACCCAATCCTAAACCTCTAATCTCAGTAAATCATTTGTTGTAGAAAGTGTGTCTGTGTCCCTGCGTGTGCCTGCGTGTGCCTGTGATCACAGCAAAGGTCAGTCTCAGCTATTTGGAGACCAGAGCATCGGTGAGAGCAAGATCAGGATTTCCACATGGAAAATAACAACTCTGACCCAGTTACCAGAAGTAGGCCACAGGCAGAGGGAGGGTCCTTAATACAAACGGTGAATCTAGAGCAATCCAGAAATTCCATGTCATCCTGCAAATCTATCTGAAAAGCATGCAAATATGCATGCGGCCTGCTAACCACAGCGCTGTGGATAACTGATGAGCGCAGGAACAAATGATGGGTCCCTGGCGGAGCTCAGTCACAGAAATGAGGAAGACCATCTAGGATTTCCAACATATCTTAGTACTTGAAAGAAGCTGAGACACATGCCATTCTGAAAGATTTGAATACACTGGTGCAGAGACAGAGAGACTGATGGGTATACACACACACACACACACACACACACACACAGAGAGAGAGAGAGAGAGAGAGAGAGAAAGAGAGAGAGAGAGAGAGAGAGAGAGAGAGAAAGAGAGAGAGAGCACAATTCATACCCCTGCATTCAGGAAATCAAGAAGAATCTGGACAGATGGCTCAGAGGTTAAGAGTGCATTCCACTTTTGCAGAGGACCCAAGTTCAGTTCCCAGGACCAAGGCAGCTCACAGCCATTTGTAACTCCAGCACCATGAGATGTGATATGCCTGCTTCTGGCCTCCTCAAGCACCATACATGCAGGTGATGCTCAGACATTCATGCAGGCAAAATGCTCATTCACATAAAGTAAAAACTAAATTTTAAAATCTTTTTTTCTAGAGAAATGATTCTAAGTATTTTAAACATAACGCAGCTGTTGACTAAAGATTGGGGCAGAGCCCAAAGGAGAGGGTAACTTCAACCAAAAGCAATCAGTTTTAGGAAATCAATAACATCTATGGAAGAGGGGGCACTCGCGGGGGGGGGGGGTGGTAAGTGCCTCGAACCAGCTCTAACCAGGACAACCACTTAGGGTGGTTCTTCTCAACGCTCACTGAGTTAAGAGACGGTTCTAAAATGGCAGTTTATGGTTATCTTAGTAAACAATTCACAGAATTAACAAATTATTTTCAGGGAGGGGCCATTTGTCAATCTTTTCAGGCATTGTGCTGTTTTTAGATGCACTTCTATTTTGTAACCCTAGATTAGTTGGGGCTTTGCTTTGTAACCATATGATTTTCTGAAATACCCTAAGAATGGCTTCATTTTTAACTGTTTGGAGAATATATTTAAAACTCAGTGAAGAAGGATTGGATTTTAGATGAACCTTCAAGGCAAACTGTGTCGTACGTTTTAAAGAAACGCGCACAGAACCTCATCAGGAACCAGAGGAGTCAGTTTACTTACACAGCGTGAGGGTTCTTGGGCAGCATTCGGATGTGCAGCCCTTAACCTGCTTGGTAGTCCAGCTCCTTCCATGGCAACTCTGTGTTTGCAGACTACAGTTTCCCGAAAACACGGTCGGGCAGCATCTGCCATCGGAACAAGGCAGTCTCTGGCTTGTTGAGTGGGATGCAGCGTGTAGTGGAAACACCCAGGTGGACAACCATCTGTGGGGCAGGGCCAAACTCTGGATGCTTCCCTGACTTGGGGTGGAGGGGGAGCAAGGCAGCTCAGGCATGCTGTGAGAGGAAGTGATATTCCTGCATCTCTTTCCTGCTTAACTCCCCTCTCTCACGCATCCTCTCTGGGTCAAATTCTTAGTACTTACGTGTTTACTGCAGAAACTACATTATGGCGAACACGGGCTAAGACTATCTCCAATATAGAATACTGTGGCTCTAATGAAGGTACAAATCAGAGGAAAAGTGGATCGAAGAGAAGGCCATCAAGTGTTGCAAGGTTGACAACAGAGCTCCCTTTGCTGCCACTTCCATGAAATACAGCAGAATAGGCAAGATTTCACACACAGGGAAAACCACAAGAGAGAAAGCCTCAACAACCCTGGGCCATTCCCCCTACCCCCACCCCATCTCTCATCCACTTTATTTCTGCTTTTCTGCTTCTATTTTGCCTCTGCTGCACTTCTTCTGTGGATGACTCAGAAACCAAGTGCCAAGGCTGCTGAGGGGACTCTCCCACCTCACATTCTCATGGGAACACCTCCATTAACAAAAAACCCTGCTTTCTCTGCAGCCAGGATCCCCAGGTCCTCCACAAGAGAAGCGTTATGGGTTTGCAGAAAGACTGAATCTTTATGTCTCTACTTTATCCTTCTCCATGTTTGGGGATCAGTCACCCTGCAGGAAGCATTTTCCACCCCTCCAGACAGTAACTTTCAGAGTTGGAAGCTTACTAGAGAAAGCAAGCACTCTGCAACTGAGCCAAGACTGGCTTGGGTAACTCCTTTTACTTCCAGCGTGTAATACAATCCTGTCTAGTATCACATTGCACAGTCTCTGATCAGCGATAAATATGACATCTGTCTTCTATCATTTGTGCCTTGCCTCTGTTCTCCAATTTACTCTAAGCTTGCATTATACTTTATATTGTATGTTTGATCCTGTATATATACAATTTCCACAGCTGAATTCAACCAGCTACTAACAAAAATATATTTTAAAGTGATTACATCTGTGCTGAATATGTCAGTTTTTTTTTTGCTTATCATTCTTCCCTTAAAAACTCATAATAATATTTATATAGTATTCATAGACACCATTTTATACAAGGGACTTGAGCATCTATAGCTTCTGGTATCCACATGGAGTGGTGTCTTGGAAACAAACCCTACAGATACAAATGGTTGGCTGCCTGTTACTGAATGTAATGAGCATTTTATATACTGTGAAAATTTTCCCAGGCTTTCTTAGCATCCGTATTCCTCAAGGAGAAATTCTTTTCATTTCTGCTTTAAAATCCCTGGGAAAAGACTCCCATTAGCACTGAATGCACTCTTCCTGAAGAAACAGGAAATCTGCTGAAGATGTAGCTCAAGTGGTAGAGTGTTTGCCTAGCATGCAGGAGGCACTGGGGTTCAGTGCCCAGCACTGCATCACAAACCAGCTGGGGAAGTGGAGGCAGGAGGATCAGAAGTTTAAGGCCAGCATAGACTACATAGCAAGTTCAAGGCCAGTCTGGGATACAAGAGATCCTATCTCAACAACAAAACAACAACAAAAAAGTCACCCCCCCCAACAAAAGCAAGAAATATATATCATTAAACTTGGATCAGGTGTCACTGGTAGACCAAACACCTGTGCTCCTTGGCCTAAACCAATTCTCTAGATGGCGTGTCTTAGCATAGAACCACCAGTCATGAACAGCCCATCAATCCAGCCAGGCTCCCCAGGCAGAATGCCCACCAGGATCAGAGTGTGAAGTCCCATGTGCATCCGTAGATGATGCTATCCACAAACTAATACCCCTGTGTTATCTACAGTGGGAAAGGCGATGTGCAGAGCACAGCTGGCTCATTCCACTGATGTCAGAGCCACAATACATATGCTGCTTGGTGCCAGACAGGTCAATTGTTTATTATAGGAGAGAAACTAATACAGTGAGTGTATCCCGTGGCACCAGAGTGGATGGTGGCACTTGGGTGGATGGCCGCACTTGGAGGGATGGCATGGGAAGCAAAACAGTTCTAAAATCAGGTGGGGATAAGGGCCCAGGCCTGGGATACCCATCTTTTTCTCAACAGTTAGTGACACTTAGTCCTCAGGGTCTCTACCATGTATCTTTGTCTTAAATGAGGAACTCAGCATTGTAGCAGAGAAGATAGAGGCTAACATATATAACAAACTTTCTCTATTCTACCCAACTGCTTCCTCCTACCCCTTGTCTTCTTCCTTCCTGTCTTTATCAGGAGGGAAACTTCCATCCTGGTTAGGACATCTGCTATAGATGCCCTACACTCCAAATTTGTATGTTGAAACATAATCCCCAATATGAGCGTATTTGGAAGCTGATCAGTTCAGAAAGGTAGAGCCCTGGTGAAACAAGATTAATGTTCTTTTTTTTAAAATTTTTTTAATATTTATTTATTTATTTACTTATTATGTATACAATATTCTGTCTGTGTGTATGTCTGCAGGACATAAGAGGGCACCAGACCTCATTACAGATGGTTGTGAGCCACCATGTGGTTGCTGAGAATTGAACTCAGAACCTTTGGAAGAGCAGGCAATGCTCTTAACCACTGAGCCATCTCTCCAGCCCCAAGATTAGTGTTCTTATAAAGAGATCCTAGAGACGTCCATCTCTCCTCCAAACAAGTAGCAGCACTGTGAAACTGTCCCTAAAGCTAAATGCAGAGCAAATAAACGAGAATAAACACAATGTGTCCAGAGCCCAGAGCTGCTGTGGGTTAGTAACGGCAACTTCTCAAGGTGTGCGACCACCACAAACTCCCAGTCACCAAATACGAGGGACACCCTTCACCTTTATCTTCTATGACCTTCTCTGAAGCATCTGGCACCCATCTCTTTGTTGTTGCTATTGTTTCATTTTACTTCATGCATATGGGTGCTTTGGCCACATGTATGTCTGTGTACTATCTGTGTGAAGTGCCTGAGAGGATCAGAAGAGGATGTCAGATCCTTGCGGACTGGAGTTACAGTTGGGAGCTGCCATGGGGGTACTGGGAAACAAACCAGAGTCTTCTGGAAGAGCAGCCAGTGCTCTAAACTGCTGAGCGAGCAGACAGCCTCTTCTTGGCTTTCCCTTCCTTCCTTCCTTCCTTCCTTCCTTCCTTCCTTCCTTCCTTCCTTCCTTCCTTTCTCTTTCTTTCTTTCTTTCTTTCTTTCTTTCTTTCTTTCTTTCTTTCTTTCTCTCTCATGGTTTTCATTCTATTCTAACCATCGGCCTCAAACTTGCCTTCCTTTGCCTGCTGTTTAGACTTCACAGCTTTGCTCTCTTCTCTCATCTTATGCGTCACTCTGCTACGTGATTTCACTTGTCATAGTTAGGGTTTCTACTGCTGTGATGAAGCGCCATCACCAAAGCAACTTGGGAAGGAAAGGGTTTGTTTAGCTTACACTTCGGCATCATTGTTTAACTTCAAAGAAAGTCAGGATGCAAACAGGTCAAGACCTAGACGCAGGAGCAATGCTTCCTGATGCAATGGCCATGGAGGAGTGCTGCTTACTGGCTTGCTCCTCATGATTTGTTCAGCTTGCTTTCTTATAGAACCCAGGACCACCAGCCCAGGGATGGCACCACCCACAATAGGCCTCCTTTCTCCTTTCTCAATCACTAATTAAGAAAACGCAGTACAGGCTTCACTACAGCCTGAGCTTAAGGAGGCTTTTTTCTCAGTTGAGGCTCCCTCTTCTCTGATGGCTCTAGGGTTATGTCAAATTGCCATAAACTAGCCAGCACAGCTGAACCCTTGTCAACCGGACACACAAATACGTCACTTGTAAGTCACAACCTTCCCTTCCTTGCTCCTCCCCAAGCTCACACGTTAATATAAACATCACAGTAGAAAACATTTTACAAAGTCTTTCCATTAATGGTTGGAGCTAGAAGACATCATTTTGAGTGAGGTAACACAGACCCAGAAAGACAATTATCATATGAACTCATAAGTGGTTTTTAAACATAAAGCAAAGAAAACCAGCCCACAAATCACAACAATGAGGACCCTAAGAGAGACACACATAGATCTAATCTACATGGGAAGTAGAAAAAGACCAGATATCCTGAGTAAATTGGGAGCATGGGGACCTTGGGAGAGGGATGAAGGGGAGGGGAACAGAAAAAGATGTAGAGCTCAATAAAAATCAATTTAAAAAAAGTCCTGCCATCTTTTTTAAATCCAAACACTTTAAAATTCAGTCTCTTTTAAAATCCAAAGGTGGTGGGCACCACTGTCTTTATTCCAAGAAACAGAGGGAGGCAGATCTCTGTGGACTCAAGGCCTGGCCTACATAGTGAATTCCAGTATGACCTGCGCTGTATAGAGAGACCCTGTCTCAAAAGCAGCAACAACAAAAATCAGAAATCTACAACTGTGGGCTACTATGAAACACTTTCTTAAAGAGAGAAGAACCAGGGCACAGAAGCAATCACAACAAAGCAAAACCAAACTCCAACAATATAAATTGCTCAGTGACCAATATCTGGAATTCACTCACAATCTGGGCTTCTCCCAGGGGCCAGGGTCACATCTCAGGCTCCACCCCCTGCAGCACACACAGCTGGTCTTCTAGGCTCAGGCTGACTCTACTCGACTGCTGCTGTTGTTCTTGGTGTTTATCCCATGGTACTGGCATCTCCAAAGTGCCAAGTTCCTCCTGGAACTGGGCTGCACTCTCACCAACAGCCTCTCCTGGGCTCTCTTCATGTTGCCAAACCTCAACTTCTCCGCATGGCTCATTCTATCCTGGGCCTTCAACTGCTACTGAGGCTGCACCTTTATCAGTGGCCTTTTTCGGTCTCTCACAGAGCCAAGTCTCAGCTGCTCTCCATGACCCTTCATGCCTTCATAACCAGCACCACCTGGGTGACCCTTACACTACCACACTCTCAGAAGACGACTGCCGGGATGAGAAACAACCTTGGCCACCTTTTAGAGCACAGCTTCTGTGTGCTGACCCTGAGGAAACACTTCCCAGAGAGACCTCACCTCAGTGACGCTGGTCTCTTCTTGGTCACCTCTAATTTCACAGCTTCTGCTGACCAGCATTGGTTGTCCCAGCAAAGCAAGGGTTTTCCTTTAGTGGTTCTGGTCTCTCATTAGTCACCGATGATTCTTCAGCCCCAGCTGACCAGAACCACAGATTCTCAACTCAAAACATGCAACAGCCCCCAGAGAGTTTTAAGTGACTCCCAAAAACTTCCCTCTGGAATGTTACAAGCCAGGTTCCCTCCTCTGTTTTTTTTTCCCGGCGTTCTTATCTTCCAAGCTCACCAAGCTCTGAACACTCAGTGGCTTTCCTAGCCCAAAGTTCCAAAGTCTTTCCATGATCCTCCCACAAACACTGGTAAAGTCTGCCACAGCATATGGTGTCTTAGTTAGAATTATTAGTGCTGCCGGGCGGTGGTGGCGCACGCCTTTAATCCCAGCACTCGGGAGGCAGAGGCAGACGGATCTCTGTGAGTTTGAGGCCAGCCTGGTCTACAAGAGCTAGTTCCAGGACAGGCTCCAAAGCCACAGAGAAACTCTGTCTCGAAAAACCAAAAAAAAAAAAAAAAAAAAAAAAAAAAATTATTATTAGTGCTGTTTCGATGGCTAGAGAAAACTCCATTTTTATGCTAGGCCTCCATCTTAGTACCCACAAGCCATTTAACTCTGCCTCTAGTCCCTGAAAGATAAGTTTCCAGTAACCCTGACTCAGTGAACCCCACCCAGAAATGTACAGCCTACTAACTGGTTTTTGCCTTCTGCAACCTAATTATGCAGACAGTCGAGGACTATTTTGAGGTCGCCTTGACTACCCAATCTTGACAGAGCAGAGCAGCTCCTGACTTGGTTATGCAGATGCTCTATGTCTTCTTCTGGTTTTTGCCTTGAAATAGGCTTCCCCCGCCCCGCTTTGAACAGCAGTCTCAAGTTTGGCTCAAGGATTGTTGTCCTGCTAGCAATAATAAACAATTCTTTTAACTATAACCGGTTTGAGTCTGTAGTCTTTTCCCACAGGTTAGGAACGCCATAACACTGTGACGAAACACCATGACCAGAATAACTCGGGCAGGAAAGGGTATATTTGCCTTGCAACCCCATATCAGTTTTCATCAGAAGGGAAGTCAAGAGAGGAACTCAAACAGGGAAAGACTTAGAGGCAGAAACTGATGCAGAGGCCTTGGAGAGATGCTGCTCACTGGCTTGCTCCTTATAGCTTCTTCAGTCTGCTTTCCTAGAACCCAGGACCACCAGCCCGGGAATGGCACTACCCACAATGCACTGGACCATCCCTATCAATCACTAGGAAACTGTCCTACAGGTTTACCTACAGCCCCATCTTAGGGAGACATTTTTCTCAACTGAGGCTTCCTCCTCTCTGATGACTAACGTGTGTCAAGTTGACATAAAACTAGCCAGCACACGGCCCCTGCATGTGGCCTTAAGTAACCCCTAGGGTGTTATGTAAATCTCAACCCTGAGGCCTGGAGATACTTTATGCATGGCCAGATGTACCCAATACTTTAAATAGATGACTTAGAATGATTTTTATAAATAACAACAATAACCAGGGACCTAATGGCTCATACATTAGGCATCCAATTATCCATAGGATTTGTACCATCTGTCCAGGAAAGCCACTTTGGACTTTCCTGTGCATAATATTCTGCCATACAATTATACCCTAAGGCAAAACTTCTTTCTCCTGCCTCTCTCCTTCTTGGGTTTACTTCTCTTTCTCCATTCTCTTTCTCTCTCCCAGCTGTCCTTGGTTCTCCATTCTCGCTTCTCAGTGTATTAGAATGCTTCTCTCCTCAACCTTCCCCTTTCTCAGTTTTAGGGTTTGTGTCCTCCAGCCCTGAGGCACAGCTTCCCAGTCCCCCGGGGAAGGTCCCATGTGCCTTAGTCACCCCCACTTCAAATCCTCCCTCCAGTGATCCTGCTGTCCTATGACTGCACCCCTTGCTCACAGAAGTAACGTAGAGGCCACCGGGGAAGCTAAAGCTCCGGGAGACCTTCGGGTCACCTTTCAGTTTCTCAGAGTACCTCTGGGGGATTATATCCTCAGCCCTGCCGGAGCTCTCTGCCGTCTGTTAGGAGTTTTCCTCTCTGTTTTCTCCCTCTCCACCCTGGATGAAGAACCAAATAAACTCCCTCTACCCAAATATTTTTCTCAAGGCTCCAATGTCTGTTCATGGGATGCCAACATCATGGCATCCGCAGTCTCTAGTCCGTACCACTGTCAGCACGTGTTGAAGTGAGTTAGCTTTACTGCTCCACCCATTCATCGCTGTGTCTTTAATACCTAGTGCCCAGCTGGAGGAACTTGATTAAAGTAAATATTGTATAAAATATGTAAATGTATATAAGACAGGATCACATGGGCAGTGAGGGGCGAAGGATAAGCAAGGAGAGGAGAGGGGAGGGGAGAGGAGAGGAGAAGAGGAGAGGGGAGGGGAGGGGAGTGGAGAGGAGAAGAGGAGAAGGAATGGAAGGGGAAGGGAGGAGAGGAGAGGAGAGGAGAGGAGAGGAGAGGAGAGGAGAGGAGAGGAGAGGAGAGGAGAGGAGAGGAGAGGAGAGGAGAGGAGAGGAGAGGAGAGGAGAGGAGAGGAGAGGCACTTGGACAACATCACTTTCCTTACTGCAGTCTCTTCCCATAGCTGGGCCTTTGGCTCTAGGAGTTAAAGCATTTTCACAATGTCATACAAATGCAGAATCTTATTAGAACATGATATGCAAAGTAGCACATGGAGTGAACTTTTGCTTGTGGGTTCATCTCAAGGTGATTGTGAGTTGTGAGGCTAAGCTACACCATGTTACAGTTTTGTATTTTGTTTTACCTGTACAGGTGTTTTACCGGCCAGAGTACCTGTGTACAACACGCACCCCTGTTGCCCTCTAAGACCAGAAGAGGGCATCAGCTCCACTAATGTTAGAGTCACCGACGGTTGTGAACTGCCATGTGGGTGCTAGGACTAGAATCCTAGTCCTCTGGAAGAGCAGCCAGTACTCTTAGCCTCTGAGCCACCTCTCCAGGCTCTGTTCCATTGCTTTGTAAATTACATCACCTTGTTAACTGTGATGTGAAGTCTTTTTCTTGCTGCTGTGCTAAAATACTCTGTCCAAAGCGATTTAAAGGAGAAAGGGCCTGTTTTGGATACAGTTTAAGATCCAGTCCATCATGCAGGGACATCAAAGCGGCAGGAGCTTGGAGCTTGACGTTACACTGCAGCCACAATGTAGCCGTAAAGAGAGATAAACACATATTACTACACAGTATCTTTCTCCATTACAGTCCCGATTCCAGACAGCCTTGCTGACAATGCAGACGGATCTCCCTACATGAACTACTGTTTCCGGACGGACCATCATCACGCTGGGGGTGCACACCTGACTTTCAGACCAGACAAATGGCTACTATGCCAACAGAGCAGTGGTCCTTCAGAGGACACCGTTAAAACAGAACACCTGAAGTGGAGACATTGATAACAACGGCATTAGCAGAGTCACGGGCGCCGAGCTTTTTCAGCTTCCTCAAGAAAACTGTAAGCAAGATGGAGGTTCCGATATGGGTGTCAACGTAGTCTGAGGTTGACTGGGCGCTGAGAGGACTTTGGAATCTTTTACTAGAATTTCCCCCAAGCAATTTCTTCAAAAACTACCTCAAACATGCACACGCTTCCCTGGTGAATAACACGGCACCCTGCTGCATTAATTATGATAAGTTTTGTCACAGGGACACCTAAGTAGTTCAGAGGCCGTTGCTGCATGGCCTAGATGCACCCAAGGCTTTATTAAACCCGGGGTGCCTTCGTAAATGCAGCACAGACAGATGCCTAATGGAGGCGCAGAGATGAAAAAAAGGCAGGCACCGCCGAGACGTTCGCACGTGTTTGATTGTTTCAGACTCCCTGAATGCCAGTCTCTGGAGAAATTACTTTAACAGAGCATGAATAAGTGGGTGGAAGCTCGGTCTCCGACGGGAATTAGTGCTGGGAAATAAACAGCAATTTCGGAGAAGTAAAAATTAGAGCAGACTATTACATTTCCTTTTCTTCCTTTTTCTCTCCCGCTTTAGTTTTGGTGTTTTCATTATGACTATTCTTTCCTCAGAAGGCCTTTTGTTTACATTCAGGCGATCCAGCTAGCCAGCGATCCTAGCGGCAAACGGCTCCCTTTGAAAGAGATCTGGGTAGGGACGGACGCACCGTTCCCAGTCCATCTCCTAAGGCGCCGGCTATCTCTAGAGAAGGATTTTCACACAAATTGAATGTTTTAAAAACTTAAGACCCGGCTATATTTGGAGCTGTGAGCTGTGAACAGCAGGGAATCTATAAGACTCTAAACCCTGCGACTCTCTCATTACCTCTGTTTTACTGAGCTGCATGGGTTCCATCTTTAAAAGCCTGCCTCAATCCCTCCGGTTGAAGAACCTTTCCCTCCACCGCAGGTAGCCTGTGGCTTTTTTTTTTTTTTTTTTTTTTTTTTTTTTTTTTTTTTTTTTTTTACTTCTCCCGCAGATGTCACCCAGAAGTGACGCATACCACTCTCAGCTCAATTTGCATCGCCACACAAAAGGGTCTCTCCCTGGAAACCTTCTCCGCACTTCTGAAACGTAATGGCATTTCAAAGAAATGTGTTCTTTTTAAGATAATAACTGCAGTTAACTCCCCCACTAGTCTTGCTGAAGTATTTGACAATTAATCCAGCTTACCACTGGCTTGAAATGATTTGACAACCATTTAACTCTTTTGGGAAATGCTTTTCTTCAGCCTGCTAGCTAAGCGGTTCCCCTCCTTTCCAGGGGATTTTGCACACTGCAATTTCATTTTCTATCACCTTCTCTGCACTTGCCCCCTGAAATACTAACTCATGTTCAGCTGTGTGTGTTTGTAGATGTTAAAACCACACGGAATTACCGTGCTCTGGGGCTGAGTTACATACCCTAAAATTTGAGCCTCTAGTATTTTAGAACACGACCGGGTTTGGAGCCTGGGCCTTTAAAGAGGAGAGTGTGACAGAATGGGGTGTGAATGTGGGTCCTAATTCAACACAGCGGCTCGCCCAACAAGAAGAGATTTAGACTCACAAAGAAGCGGTCATGTGGGGACACAGAAGGTTGCCAGTCGGTTAAGATGCCCACTATAATATTCTGAGAGGAGCCGGGCGGTGGTGGCGCACGCCTTTAATCCCAGCACTCGGGAGGCAGAGGCAGGCGGATCTCTGTGAGTTCGAGACCAGCCTGGTCTACAAGAGCTAGTTCCAGGACAGGCTCCAAAGCCACAGAGAAACCCTGTCTCGAAAAACCAAAAAAAAAAAAAAAAAAAAAAAAAAAAAAATATTCTGAGAGGATCTTTCTGTCCTATCCCTTCCAAGGGTTGTTCCAGCCTTGGGGTCCTTGTCCCACTCCAGCTCCCTCGTCTCTTGCATGCCTCCAGTGTCACTGTGTGCTAGGATTCCATCCTGATGCCTGCAACAACGCAAAGGAACCGCACAGAAGGCCACTGCATGAAGAATAAAGCTACCGTGAGTTAAGAGTGGACCTAAGGAACCTCTGTTCAGGCAGCAGCTCTGGCTTTTCATTCATCATCCACACCTCCTTCATCGCTAGCCCAGATCCCCCTATGCTCAGCCCAGCACCCAAAGTGTTCCCTTTGTCCTCCTAATCCGTGTGGCCTTACCTGCCACCTTGCCGGTTTCCTGCCTATACTTGTTATAATTACCAGCAGAAAGCAGTCATTTCAAGAACACTGGAGGGGTAAAATATACTATGGGCTAATCACTCACCTGTCACCAACCTGACATTTTTATTTAATGAGATTAAATTATACTTAACCATCGGTCTGCCTTTTAAGAGAGGGAACAAGACACCCAGGGCAGTTTAGAAGCCCCACATAGAGAACGCAATCCTTTGTGTCCTGCTTCCTAGCAAGGGTCCACACTTAGTCACAGCTGCATGGTGCCGATTTAAATTAGCTATTTGCATAGCTCCTCCCCCTCCCAGCCTTCCGTCTGACTCAGGTAGAATCTGAGTCCTCCTGGTAGTCAGTCAGCTTTGTAACCCTAAGCCCAGGAAGCTTCCCCAGCTTCTGCCTCAGCAACTTCCAGCTATTGTCAGGTCCTCCAGCCTCACCCTGTATCTTGTGTCCCTGTTAGTCCTTCGTTTTGGAATTCATTTCCCCCAGTTAGCTGTCTGAACCTTGCTCAAGTGATGTTTTTAATCTCCTTTCATTCTTATATTAGACAGCAGTTTCTACAGGAACAGAACTGGTAGAATAACTATAACTATATATATATATATAATATATATATATATTATATATATATATATATATATATATATATATATATATATATATATATATTCAATGGCTGTGTGTTAATGGAAAGTTCAAGAATCCAGTAGTTGTGCAGTCCATGAGGGTAGATGTCTCCGCCGGTCTTCCGTATACGCCAGAATCGCAGAGAGGTAGGCTACAATGCCAGTGAAGGAATGAACTCACCAGAGAACACAAGAGTAAGCAGGCAAAGAGCAAACGTTTCCTTCCTCCATGTCCTTTAAAAAGGCTGCCTTCACATGGTGTAGCCCAGATTAAAGGTGCGTTTTCCCACTTCCAAAGATCTGTATTGAAGGTAAATCTTCCCACTTCAGAAATTTAATTAAGAAGAAAATCCTTCACAGCTGTACCTAGCTGCTTGGGTTTTAGTTGATTCCAGATGTCGTCAAGTTGACAACCAAGAACAGCTGTCCCAAACCTCTTTCAGGCCTAATAATAATAATAATAATAATAATAATAATAAAACATTGGTGACAAAAATAGTAACAACAGGATTTGGGACAAAAACTTTGTCTTTCTGGTTATTGTTTTAATCAAGGTGTCTCTGTTCAGAGCTGGAAAGAGGGAGAAATCACATCGTAATAACAGTAGTTGACACAGACACCTCCTCCACTCTGCATGTTCTGCCATGGAGAGCTGGAATGCTGGAAAATACTAGAAGACGATTAATCATTTCTTTTGGTTGCTCCTTTTCAAAGCAAGTTCCAACCAGATTTTCGGAAAAGTGTTACTTGAATGTTTTTCTTCTCTTTTCTTTTTTGCATGGATTAGCATAAAAAAGGAAGTGAATTAGACAAATGAATTGCCCAGGACTCCTTTTTTCCCCCCTGGATTTAGATTAAAATTGGAAATCTTAGTTTTCTGGTTTCTTCCTGTCATGGATTGTTCAAGGATCCGCTGGAACTTCATGTGCTTGCCTCTAAGGGACAAATGTTTTCTGCTTCAGTTGAGGCATGGGTTATTATATTTCAAGTTGTCTTTCTTAAAACATGCATGTGTGTGTTGGGCTGGAGAGATGGCTCAGAGGTTAAGAGCACTGCCTGCTCTTCCAAAGATCCTGAGTTCAATTCCCAGCAACCACATGGTACCTCACAACCATCTGTAATGGGGTCTAGTGCCCTCTTCTAGCATGCAGGCATACACACAGACAGAACATTGTATACATAATAAATAAACAAATAAATAAATAAATAAATATTTTTTTAAAAAACATGCATGTGTGTATGGTGAGTGTGTGTGCATATGTGGGAGTACATGTATAAACAGGCTTTCAGAGGTCAGAGAACAACCTCAGGTGTCACCCTCAGCAACACCACCTACATTCTTTGAGGCAATCTCTCCTTGGCCTAGAACTCATTAACTAGGACAGACTAGCTGCCTATGAAGTCAAAGGATTCACCTGTCTGCTTCCCCAGTGCTGGAATTACAAGCAAGTACCACCATGCAGGCATTTATCTGAGACCTTATACTTGTAAGGCACCTGCTGTACTGATGGAGCCTACGGGCCTGACTTCATGTGCTCTGAGCTCTTTAAAGACAAGATCATTCATAGTTATTATAAACTTAATTATAGCAGGCTTTCTCAGACTGCCCCTAAATCAAGACACATAAACTTATTATTAATTATGAATGTTTGGTCTTATCTTATGCTTGTCCCACTAGCTCTTATAACTTAGTTCAACCTGTTTCTCTTCATCTACGTTTTGTCTCAGGGATTTTTAACTTTTTTTTCATTCTGTATGTCCTACTTTTCCTACTTCTTCTGTGTCTGTCTGTGTGCCTGCTTCCTGACTGGCATGCCCCAGGCATCTGCCTTTTTTCCTTTCTCATTCTCTCCCTTTCTAACCTAGAATCTTCCTCCTACTTATTCCCTCTTCCCACCAGCCCCACCTATCCCTCCTCTGCCCTGCTATTGACTGTTCAGGTTTCTATTAGACCAATCAGGTGTCTTAGGCAGGCAAAGTGAAACAGCAACACATCTTTACCTAGTTAAACAAATGCAGCACAAACAAATGAAACACACCTTTACCTGGTCAAAGTAATATTCTGCAGCATAAACAAATGTAACACAACTTTACCTAGTCAAAGTAATATTTCACAACACTTAATCATGATGAAAAAGACAAATTGTTCAACTAAAAGGTTTCTTCACCCCCAACCTGTGGCACAATTAATAAAAACACAGAGACAGAAATTGGAGCTCAACCCAAAAACCAGAAAAGCAAAGCAGCCAAGTCACTAAAGAAGTCTTATTTCTACCAAGACTGAGCAAGCATAAACTAAGCAGCTAAGCCTCTCTCTCTTCCATTTATATTCCCTCTAGTGATGGGATTAAAGGCGTGACTCCTTAGGACTGGATTTGTTTCTGGATTGATTTTGTATAGCCCAGGGTGGTCTTGAACTCACAGATATCCATCTGCCTCTTGTCTCCCATCCTGGGATTAAAGGTGTGTCACCATTGCCTGACTTCCAGTGGCTTTAGCTTTGCCTCTGGTCTTCAGGCAAGATTTATTTATCAAAATATTATCCCACTACACCCACCTCCCTTTTTCTCTTCTACTCCCAGAGATGTCTTCATTCAAATTTCTGAAGTATATATCATTTTGTTTTTGTTTGTTGTTGTTGTTTTGGGCTTTGATTTTTTTTTTTTTTTGAGACAGGGTTTCTCTGTGTAAGAGTCCTAACTGTCCTGGAACTCACTCTGTAGACCAGGCTAGCCTTGAACTCACAGAGATCCACCTGCCTCTGCCCCTTAAATGCTGGGATTAAAGGCATGGGCCACCATACCTGGCCTAATTACATGTCTTTATATAGAAATTTTTTGACTAATTTTTTTTTTTACATTTTCTTCTTTTCTTTTTTTGAAAATACATTCTTTTCTCACATAATATATCCTGATTATAGTTTCCCCTCCAGCTACTTCTCTGAGTTTCTCCCCATCTCCCTTTCCCTCCAGGTCCACTCCCTTTCTGTTTCTCATTAGAAAAGAATAGTCTTCTAAGAGATAACAACCAAACACAACAAAATAAAATGAAGCAAAAACTATCATGTCAAAATTGGACATGGCAAACCAACAAGAGGAAAAGAGTTCCAAGAGCAGGCACAAGAGTCAGAGACCTACTCATTCTCACAGTCAGGAGTCCCATAAAAATACTAAGCTAATAACTGTAATATATCCACAGGAGATACGGTATAGACCCATGTAGGCCCTGTGCTTGCCGCTTCAATTTATGTGAGCTCTTATGAGCCTTGCTTAGTTAACTCAGAGGGCCTTGTTCTCCTGGTGTCCTCCACAGCCTCTGACTCTTACTATCTTTCTGCGTTTTCTTTCGCAGGATTCACTGAGCTCTGAGAGGAGAGAAATGACGAAGATCTCCATTTTAGACTCTCTCTGCCTAATGTCTGGCTGTGGGTCTCTGCGTCTGTTCCCATCTGCTGCCAGAGGAAGCCTCTATAAAGATGACCAGATAAGACACCAATTCATAAGAACAGCAGAATATCATTAGAAATAATTTCATTGATTTTTAAATCAGTGGTATTTGGTTCTACCCTAAGTATCTGGGCTGTCTAGTCTCTGGCTTTTAGTTACCCAAGCAGTGTAGGGTATGGGTTCCATGTTGTAGAGCGAGCGGATCTTAGGTCAAATCAGACCTTAGTTGGCCTACCTCCACAAATTCTGTGCCATCATTGCCCTAGAATATTATAGGCAGGACAGATTATAGGTCAAAGGTTTTGTGGCTGGCTTGGTGTCCATGTTTCTCTTTTAGTAGCCTGTAGAGTACCTTCCCACACGAAAGACACTAGAATGTAGGGTGAATGCTCCATGTAGGCACCAGCTCAGCTTCTCTATGTTCAATGAGTTATGTGACTATTGTCTTCAGCAATGGAGCCCTCAGTGTCAATTTGTGGAAAGCAACCTTTTGTCTTAGCAACAGCCTGAGTTGTTTGGGGCTTTCCATGAGATCTCTCGGCCAACAGCTCAACTGAATGCAACCAAGTCCCTGGAAACTTCGCCTGGCTACAAGAGACAGCCAGTTGAGACTTGGTATCCTCAATTACTAGGAATCTTCATTAGGGTCACCTTCATGGATTCCAAGAAGTTTCCACTTTACTAGGTTTCCATACCACCCCAGTTCTCTCTCCACACTCCCTCCCCACCCCGGCCACACCTGATCTCCTACTCCCATCTCCACTTCCCCCAGTCTTCCTGTAAAATCTAATATATTTCCTTCTCCCAGGGAGATCCACCTGTCTCTCCTAGACTAGTCTTCTTTATCTAACCTCTCTGGAGCTACAGAATGTAACTTGGTTATCATTTACTTAGCAGCTAATATCTATATATAAGTGAGTACATACCATATTTAGCTTTCTGAGTCCGTGTTTCCTAGGTCAGGATGGTTTTTTTCTAGTTCTACCCATTAGGCATGGTGATTTTTAAGACATGTATCTAGGACTGCAAAAATATAACATGATAAGGATTCATTTTATTTTATTTTGTAATTATGTGTCTCTGAGTGGGCATGTACCTGTGTATGGAGGTCAGAGCCATCTTTCTAGTTTCAAATGGAACCTTAATCTTAATCTCTATTTTGAGCGTCATTTCTATGAAGAGCCTGTAGTGTTTGTCATTGCAAAGGAGGCATTTCAGAGCTCTCAGGCAGCTGGGAACTCCGTCTCCTCTGTTCTGACGTGAAGGGTTGTTGCTATTGCAATCGTCATAGACTCCGCGAGGCTGGCCCTGAGGCATGACGGAGATCTGTACACCCTGGCACCAGCTGTGGAGCCACATCTAGACTGAGCGGCTGCTGCTTCTCACTGACCTCCACACTGTCATCTCCCACAGACCTGGTGATGAGAATCTGGTAGGAGACAAGCTTTGGGTCATGTTTGTGACATCGTGGACAGTTTGTGTTAGCTGAGGTGGGATGGTCTAGCTTGGATGTGGGTGGCATTGTTGAGCTTGGGTCCAAGACTGAATGAAAAAAAGAAAGAAAGAAAGAAAGGAAGGAAGGAAGGAAGGAAGGAAGAAAGAAAGAAAGAAAGAAAGAAAGAAAGAAAGAGAGAGAGAGAGCCAAAGATCAGCTTTCATCTCTCTCTCTCTCTGCTTCCCAATGGCATCCTGGACCAGCTGCCTCAAGGGCCCCTTTACTCATGTCTCCATGGTGATGGACTGTATCCTCAAACTGTGAGCAAAAAACGAACCCATCCTTCCATAAATTGCTTCTATCATATATTTTGTCATAGCAGTAAGAAACACAATTAACACATACCACGTGGCTCACATTGTAACTGCTAATGGAGATGTTGCCTGGCCCAGGGGCTCCAACTAGTTGTTGGTTTTTACTTGAAAATGGAGGTTGTGCCCTGGGCTCCTGCCAACGAAGCCCATCTGCCTGGTCCAGTTCCCTTTGTCCTTCTATACCACTGTGTGACAGCAAAAGGAGCATTGTGGAGAGGCCTCGCATAGGAAACTTGGCACGGTTCTGTGGTTCCTCAAAGCCCCACGCATTGTTCAGAGACTGAGGCTAAAGCAGACGCCATGTTGCACCCACCAGCTCCCCTCTCTTTACCTTTCTTTCCCCTCAAAAACTTTTCTCTTGCCCCCCCCCCAAAAAAAAAACATGCTCTCTGGTCAGCAGTCATTCCTTTTAAAGCTATTGTTTAAGGTATTGTCCCTGCCAGAAGTTGCAAAAGTCTGTTTTGAAACTAAAAGGTTGAGAATTCTTTCTTTTGTGTTCCGTTCCATTCTGGTGCATTCCTCTGCTTGCCCTGCTTAGGCCCACCCATGGAGGAAGGGCCTTTGAAAGAAGAGTGGCTTCCCCAGCAGGGAAGACTGTAGAGGGGGAGACCTGTAGTAAACACTCCTAAGAAGAGTTTTCCCACATAACAGAGCAGCTTTGAAATGAAAGAGACAGGCTAGAAATGCAGCTAAGTGGTAGAATGCTTGCTTCACATTCACGAAGCACTGAAGCACTGGGGCGGTGGGTGCAGGACGATCTGAAGCTCAAGTACACGCTCAGCTGCATAGTAAGGTCAAGGTCAACCTGGACTAGAGACCGTCCTAGAAAGAAACAAAACCTGTTTTACTTGTCTTGTGTTACTGTGTAGAAAGACCTCCCTTTCTCTTTTTTGAACTTTAAAAACTTTAACTCTTTTTTTTTTTTTTTTTTTTGGTTTTTCGAGACAGGGTTTCTCTGTGGCTTTGGAGCCTGTCCTGGAACTAGCTCTTGTAGACCAGGCTGGTCTCGAACTCACAGAGATCCGCCTGCCTCTGCCTCCCGAGTGCTGGGATTAAAGGCGTGCGCCACCACCGCCCGGCTTTAACTCTTATTTTATGTTTTGCCTGCCTGTATGTGTGTATACCATTTGTGTGCCCAGGGTCCTCAGAAGGGAGAAGAGCACATTGGATCCTTTGGCACTGTAGTTACAGATGGTTGTGTGCTGCAGCCGGTGATCTCAAACACTGAGCCATCTTCCCAGCACTCCCCCTTTTCTTTCTTCCCAAGTGTAATCCTTCTGTTTCTGCTGCTCAAAGAAACATCGTGGCTGTCTTTCCATATCAGTACCCCTGTCTCTTCATGTCCACAGTTGCATTGAGGCCATTGTCTCCAGATCTAGTAGTGTTAGTTCATTCACACTGATGGGCCTTTAGGAAAGGTCAAGTTTCTGCTTTTGAAGGAGTAGCCACACGGAACATCCCCCAAAACACGTATTTCCTTATTGAGGAGAGTGTCCACACATGCTTTGCTAGAAATAGCCCTGCTGTGTCATGGGATGCATCAGTTTTACATTTTGGTTCTTCTGGTCACAGAATTGCTATGGAATAATCCTTCTGTACACTGTGAGGATGTGTTGCTCTCATTGTTAATTAAAAAGCTGACTGGCCAATAGCTAGGCAGGAATTTCGGGGATGAGAGAATGCTGGGAAGGGGAAGGGTGGAGTCAGGGAGTCAGGAGAAGCAACATGGGACATTCATAGATGAGGTAAACAAGTTTCGGGACAGCACATAGAGTAATAGAAATGGGTTAATGTAAGTTATAAGAGCTAGTTAAAAATAAGCCTAAGCTATCGGCCAATCATTTATTACAAATAATAAGACTCTGTGTAGTTATTTGGGGAGTGGCTGGCAGGACAGCATCAAATTCTACCTCAGTCAGAAACTGATAAAGACAGCAGTATCCACCAATTTCTACCAATATGGGCATTTATCAAAGTAGAGATATTCTTGTTTCTTTGGGAGTTGTTTTGTTTGAGACAGGATCTCACTGTGTAGCTGTGGCTGGCCTGGGACCTGCTGAGTAGACCTGGACCCATTCCTGTGCTGTGCCTGCTTCTGCCTCCCAAGTGCTAGAATTAAAAGTGTGTGCCCCTGTACTGGGAAGGACTTCTCTTCCTGTATGGATTGCTTATTTGTTTCCTCAGAATATTTTCTCTATTAGCCATTTTCATTACTTGATTTATAAAGGATCTTTATATGAGAAGAAAAACAGATCTTTTGTTATTTTTCCCTAATTTGCCACGTACTAAATTTTGTCCTTTTTATATACAGGCATAAATATTATGTGGGGTAAGTCTATGAAATATGTTTCTTTCAGCCTTTTGTGTTATACAATGGAGAGCTACTCCATTTTAATCTTAGGTCACTATTTGTGTCTTGTTGTAAACATTTTGGTTTCTGTTGGTTATTGTGGTTGGTTTTTTGGAGACAGGGTTTCACTGTGGAGCCCTGGATGGCCTTAGACTCACGGAGATCTGCCTGCCTCAGCCGCCCAAGTGCTGGTATTTTAAAGGCACGAACTACCACACCAGGCACATTTGGGGTTTTCTATTTTACATTTTAATTGCTAGAATTTGTTCAGGTAGGAGAATGAGGTATCTTTTCTATATGTTTCAGTGCCAGTTATTGAATACTGCGTTTTCCCTGCTGTGCGCTTCAGGTAATAATACCACATTTCACCACAGGGTCTAGCATTATTGATTTGAAGCTTACCCAGAGGCTTCATCTTCTTTTCTTTTACTCTTATTGTCTATTCTTCTATGAGGTAGCCAAGTGTGTGCTGGCCTTTAAGTGGGTGTCATGGAATGAGGAGGAGCAGATAGAACAGCTGCCCTTTCTTCCTAGCAAAGGCTGGGAGTTCCTGGGAATGACGGGATGCGTTCTCCCCAGGAGGTTGGGCTCAACATAGTCCTCAAAATGAGCAGTAAACCCCAACGCTAACCTAAAGTCCTTTGACAAAAACATCCAAGCCTACGAAGTTACCAGAAATCTAACAAATGCTATATGAGGGGCCTGCAAGACGGCTCATCATTGTAAAGAGCCTTGCTGAGGGCCTGACAACAGAATTGACCTTCACACGCATGTGGTAGCGCATGCTTCCACATGCACACATATGAACACATACAAACACAAAATAAACCATTTGAAATGCTACCTGAATACATGAAGGCAAGAAGTGCTGCGGAGAAAGCAAAGTGGAGCTGGTGCGCCTGAGAGGGTAAGGGTGCACCTCCCGGTCAGGCAGTCCGAGATGGCCTACGCCAGGAGGTGACCTTTGAGCAAAGATTTGGCAACAGGGAGGACATGAGTCAGGAGGTTTTCTGTGCAAAACATTCCAGGCAATGGAATCACCCCACGAAGGTCTAAAGGGCTTGTGCCTGGCACGTGTGAGTACGGCTAAGCGGACAGCAGCCGGGGCATCTGTGTGCGTGCCTCCGTGTGCGTGTGCGTGTGTGTGTCTGTGCATGCGCATACACGTGCGCGCGCACACACACAAGAACCAGTGGGGCGGGGGGATGCTCACGGAGGAGAAAAGACGGGACAAAAAGGCAAGGAATGGACTGGAAAATAATCGGCCGGGACCTCAAAGGCCTGCTTTCAAATTGTGGCTCCATCTCGCCTCTTTTTTATTTACTTTTGATTCGCAGTCCAAATGACTAAATTTAGTAACAACTCAGAGAGCACTGATGTGAGTGGTCCCGTGGCACACGCCTGTAACGACAACAGGAAGCTAAATTAGAAGAGCGCTAGCTTGAGGCCAGCCCAGGCTACAGGGCAAGAGCCTGTCTTAAGGAAAATGTCAGGTGGTGGTGCAAGCCTTTCACCCCAGCACTGGAGGCAGAGGGAGGTGGATCTCTTAGGTCAAGGCTAGCCTGGTCTACAGAGCAAGTTCCAGGACAGGACAACCAATGCTATATAGAGAAACCCATCTCAAAACATCTTAAGAAAGAAAGAAAGAAAGAAAGAAAGAAAGAAGGAAGGAAGGAAGGAAGGAAGGAAGGAAGGAAGGAAGGAAGGAAGGAAGAGAAGAGAGGAAAAGAAAAGAAAGACCTAACAAAACCTAGTGTGTTGGTGCATACCTGTAGCCCCAAACCCTGGGAGGAAGAGGCAAGAGGATCAGGAATTCAAAGGCAGCTTTGACTGCCTAATAAGTTAGGGGCCAGGCTGGGCAACATGAAATCTTGTCTCAAAAACAAAAAAGTTCACATAAGCAACTTATGCAAAGTCAGTCCAATTGGCACTATTTCCAGTATATGCTGGGCTAAATATTTGCAGCAAAATAATACAGGTGTATTACAATTTAGTATGTATATTGATACATATACAATAGTCCCTCAGGATCCTGTAGAAACTAAAATCTGTAGATGCCCAATTCCCTTATATAAAATGGCACAGTGTTTGTATTCAACCTCTACACATCTCCCTATATAAGTAAGAAATTTGAATAAATACCAAATACAGTATAAATGCTACTGTACTGTGTTTTTTATGGAGCAATGACAAGAATCGAAAGCAGTACACATGTGTTTATTACAGGTGTATTTTCTTTCTGAATATTTTTAATTTAAAGTTGGTTAAATTTACTTAAGTAAAACTGAAAGCAATGGAGAATTGACTTCATATAACAGACATACACCTTCTTCTGACCTTCTCAGGCTCCTGCCCTCACATGGTGCACATACATGCACTCAGGAACACACACACACACACACACACAATAAGTGAACATATTTTAAAACTTAACTGTCCACATAAAATGTTACATATGTGACATGCATTTTATAAATGTTAAATTCAGATAAATGGGTTTGTTATATTAACAAATAATTCAAATGAATTTATATTATTATAAATAAATATCATGCTCTAATAATTCTCTTATATTATAAGGTCACCAGGCTAAATCTATATAAATCAAAGTTCTTTTTCAAAATTCTAAGCAAGCAATTAGTGGTAGAAAGAAACTGAGCTTGATGGACATATTGTAAGCTGCACCAGAGCCACGAGTATAGAAACAACTGCAATCTGAGAAGCCTCAGAGCAGCTAAAGCAGCACATCACAACTGCTCTCCCAAAGCATCCAAAGTAGAAAAAAAAATCCGAGTTTGTCATAGCAAGCAGGGAAAGTCTTCGTGGCCTCAAAAATACTCCAATTTCGTTTTTCCTGAAAAAGCAGTAAGTGGAATTCAAAATCAACCTTTCTTAAGTGTTGAAGAAAGCTTTGGTTCGGATTAGACGGCTTTTAGAAACCTCATTATCTGCAATGTTTGTGGCACACTTTCGAGTTCTTCGGCCTCAACTGTACTCAGAATAGCTCTATAATTATAGTCGGCTGCTTCAAATGCATCGGAAACTTTGCATCGTGGCTAACTGTATGGTGTGTGTGTGTGTGTGTGTGTGTGTGTCGGGGGGGTTGCATTAGCTGTCTCCAGTCCACGGAAATACTGTTAACTATCTTAGAAGCTGGGCTTGGTGTTTTGTTGGTACTTGGGAAACTGAGGCAGAAGGATTAAAGTGGAAAGTTCTGTGTTTGCTTTGGGCTGCATAGTGAGTTCCTGGATAACCTGGAGTATAGAGTGAGAGCTTATTTGGGAGAAAGGAAGGAAGAAGGGAGGGAGGGAGGGGGAAGGGGGCAGAAAGGATGGATACTAAGAAGAGGATTGAAGCTTTGAAAACATCACCAGGTTTCTTTGCTGTTAGAACAAACTCTGAAACACTAACAGCTTGACCTTTATACCAAAGTTCATGGCTTTGTTTTTTTTTTTAATTCCTGATTTTTCCTAACATTTTGTTGTTGTTGTGTGTGCACACCTGTGGAAGTCAGAGGGCAACTTTTAGGAGCTGGCACTCCCCTTTCACCTTGTGGATCCTGCATCAAGTTTAGGTTATCTTGCTTGGTGGAAAGTGGGTTTAACCCACTGAACCATCCTACCAGGCCCCTTTTCCACAAAGCTGATGAAATTTCAGATCCTGAAACGAACTATTGTTCAAGTCAGTGCTGTAAATTCATTAGTTAAGACCACCCCCTCACATTCTTGACTATTTACATAATTTTCAAGAAATTTGTAGAACTAAGTCTTGAAAACAAAAGTAGAATCACATATATCTTCTTCAGACTTTCTTAAATATGTGCACAATTTGATGAGAAATGTGTTGTGAAATACTTCAAGGGAGGCTAAAATGTTCTATTTGAATTTTGCTTGACTGAGAGGGGTGCTTATACTTTTAAAAAGTACTCATTTTTGTAGTGTCTCAGGTTTAGTAAGTATATTCTTGATGAAACATCTCAAAAGATAAGAAAGAATGGCAAGTTTCCCCACAGATGTTACCTTCAGAGAACTTTCTAGAACAGTGGTACTCAACCTGTGGGTCATTGTGTTTTGGGAGGGGTCAAACAACCTTTTTCATAGGGGTCACCTAGGACCATCAGAAAACACAGATAAATCATAAAACATTACCATTTTTAGCAAGTAGCAACAAAAATAATTGTGTGTTTGGGGGAAACCACAACCTGAGGAACTATATTAAAGGGTCACAGCATTAGGAAGGTTGAGAGCCTTCTAATGTTTCCATGTTCTTGAAGAATATGAAAAGTTTCAACTTCTAAAGGGCCAATTAAAATAATAATTGAGATTTGCCAAGATCCTCTTTGTTTGCAACCCCAAACATTTGTGCCACAGCATTGCCTGTGCAAATGGACACTTATGGGGCAGATCACTCACGTTAAAATGCATTTGCAGAGATGGTGTGATGGACGGTATTTCCTGTCAATGTGACAAGGGTAGATTCGCCCAGGAGACAAGATTCCTGGGTCATCCAGATCCTTAGACTCTGAGTGTGCCTGAGAAGAATCACCAAATTAAGTGGGATGACTCCCTGTCACTGCAAGTGGCACCATTCCATTGATGGAATAGAAAACAGAAAGCAAGACAAGTAGGGAGCCTTGATCTCTCCTTGCTTCTTCATCTCAGGTGCATTGTTACCAGCTGTCTGTAGCACCTGCTATCACGATTTGTTCATCATGAGGACTGTACCATCTGACTGAGAGACAAAGTAAAACTTCCCTTTCTGGAACTCCTTCTGCCAGGTGTTTTGTCATGGCAGTGTGACAGACAAGTCACGAAAACAGCAGTGTTTTTTTTAGAAATTGATTTTTATTGAGTTGTACATTTTTCTCAGCTTCCCTCCCTTCCTCCCTCTCCCCTCCCCTTCAAGCCTCTCCCAAGCTCCCAATTTACTCAGGAGATCTTGTCTTTTTCTACTTCCCAGGTAGATTAGATCCATGTATGTATCTCTTAAGAGTCCTCTTGTTGTCTAGGTTCTCTAGGATCGTGATTTGTGGGCTGGTTTTCTTTGCTTTATGTTTACAAACCACTTATGAGTGAGTACATGTGATAATTGTCTTTCTGGGTGTGGGTTACCTCACTCAATATGATGTTTTCTAGTTCCATCCATTTGCCAGCAAATTTCAAGATGTCATTATTTTTGTGTACTGTGTAGTACTCCATTGTGTAAATGTACCACATTTTTCTTATCCATTCTTTGTTCGAGGGGCATTTAGGTTGTTTCCAGGTTCTGGCTATGACAAACAATGCTGCTATGAACATAGTGAGCACATGTCCTTGTGGCACGGTTTAACATCCTTTGGATATTACCCAAAAGTGGTATTAACAACAGCGTTTTTAATATATGAATTTCAGCCTTCACTACCTGCATGAGTTTCTCTGTAGCCTCTTGTGAATGCTTTGGTTTTGTTTAATAGAAACTGTAGATATTTGATGTGGAAATATTCACATGGATACCACAAAAGATTTTTAGCCCTACAGATATTTGTAGCATTCTGTTCACACAAATAAAACAATGGTTTTATATTTGGGTAATAGTCATAGTGGAAACATGAGCTTATCTTCTAAAATGTCCAAAATGATAAGAATTACAAACTCTTCAAAGGTTAGATGACGTTCGTTACCTTTCTTTTCTTTTTGGTTTAGAAGCAGACAGCAGCCACTAGACAATATGTCTCCTTACGTTTACTCTTAGTGGAGAGTGAGTCTTAATATTTTCATTGCAGGTGATACTATCAAAAGTCTAGAGATATCTGCGTTTCTCATGTCCACCTAAAAGGAAACACAAAGAAATTTGAAATTGCTCCTTTTTTTGACAACCTATGTTTTATCTAGTTAAAAGAAGAAGAGGGGATGGGGAGTAGCCGTTTGTAAGTTAAAAACAAAATGATGACCTGAGCTGGGTACGGATTTTTCTTAACTACTCTCTTATAGAGCAAACAAAGAAAGAAGTTAAAGCAGAAAGAAAGAGGTGACTAGGAGCAGTGCTTGCCAGCTCTTGGCACTTCCCCATGACTTTTTATTTGCCTGTTACATGAAGACATTCTAGCCCCCCTGACCATGTCTTAGGATGGACTCAAGGGTGCTGGAGCATTTGCATAAATTTAAATGCTGTATGGCATCATTTCCTATTTGGGGTTCTTTTTCATTATAAATAAGTACAGAAACATGGTATACTCCATCTGGGATAAAATGTTTAAAGACCATAGTCTTAAAAATGTTTTATTAAAAAGTCCAACACAAGTAAGAAATACTACTTCTATCAAGCTGTAAGTTTTCCCCCATCATTAATGCTGATTCATTTGAGGTTTATTTGATATTTATTAAGCGATAAATTAGGAGGAAGTAGAAGAGCCCAAGAATGTGATTGTTGTGACATGGAAGTTAAGCAAGAATAGCTTCAGGAAGAAGCAATTGTCCCCAAAGCTCAGAATAGTGCAAAGAAATTGACTGTGCTAACTACAGATTAGTTTAAGGGTGGCTTCCGTTCTGTGTGATGTTCTAGGTTATACAGCAGTCTATGAATATGCTATTCCTCCATGAGTTCCTGTTGAAGTGCTTAGGCTGGGCTCTTTGTTCCTGCTTGGATCCTCATTGACACACTGGGAGTATCAGTAAGACATTTGATTCTTTGAATAGAGGACACCAGGTGGCTCTTATATCCCTCAACCCTTGAGTCGCCGACTCATAGGTGAGTTACTCAAATGGGAGGTGGCATTTTTCTTCCAGCTGAGATGGGGAGATCTTTGGCGCTTTTGGAAAACCGTTGGGTAAGGAGATTTTAAGGGCAGAAGTTCTGATGAGAGGTAACACTTAGTATAAGAGTATGGGCCCCCTGGCAAAGAGACTGACGGGAAGTTAGACAGAATAGGAGTCTCAGCATGCGAGGAGACTCCATGTTTGGGTCATAGCGTGGTAACCCAATGTGTGAAGACGTCTCAGTCATGTCAGAGAGTTTGTACTCTGAGGGTCTGGAGGTCGTGTGTGAACAAAAGGGAGGACCTTAATAAACCCAGAATACACAAATAACCATACGTGGTATTGGTTTTTATAAGGCAATTTATCATAATGCCATGAGCTTTGACAAGATCTCAACCTGTAAGGGCAGGAGGATGGCCTTTGGTAGTCTCACCTGGGCAAGATGTGCAACTGCTTAGGCTAAGGAGCTAGGAGCTGACAACATGGGAGTCAGCACATTGGGCAGATTGTGTCTTCCTATACAGACAGAAAAGAGTACTTTTCCAGGAACCTCAGAAACACAGGATGAGCCAAGTGGTCATTTCTTGGGGAGAGACTGAGTTTCTGGTGAGCTGCTGAGTGCCCTGAGAGTAATGAATGAAGGTTATGGGGGGAAAAGACAGCGGTGTTGACCAGGGAGGGAAAGATCGCAAGAACTAAGCGCCAGTGACTGCCTCTCTCCAAGAAAGCGACTTTGTCCCTTTGCAGTTATCAATTGCTATTAACAGCTCAGCCAAGGGCTCAGGTATTGATAGTCCCCTCCGCGCTGGAATTGTTAACTCCGGCTTGTGTGTGGGTGAACACAGCTGTTGTGAACGCGTCTGTGGGTGTGACATGTCCTGTTCAGAGGCCAGCCTTTCCCAGTGTTCCTCTCCATTCTTTGGGTTTTCACATTCATTCTTTCCACACCGTCTTCCATATCGCTCCCTAAGCCTCGAAGCCGGTAGGGATCATACAGAGGTGTGCTCCGTGCCTCGGCATTCACAGCCTGTTATCCTCAGCATTTTGAACAGTCTGAATTTAAGGGTGTATTTTCTCTACAAAGAATTTTACAAGCCAAACAAAAACTGTTCCGTATTTATACAGAAGCCAGTGTTGAGCCGTACTTGAATCTCACACTTGTAATGAAACAACTGGCCGGGCCCACACACACTCCGCAGTCACCGCAGACAGACATTTAGTCTTCCTCTTTCTCATCTTCCTCTTCCTCCTCTATTTATTCTTCTCCGAGCCCGCTGCCCTGGCAGGGCCTATCTTGCGTCACGTTTGCCCTCTGCAAGCTGTGTAAAAACCTGCGATTCCTACTTCTGCTTCACCTCCGCGGCCTTCTGCTCAGACGGTGGCTTTTCTTTAGCTCGGGCCACAGCTCACCCAATTTCCTTGCTGTATTCCCAACGGACAAGCCTGGGTGTTCCCTCTTGATCTTTGGACAACGTTCTGAGCAAAACAGGAAGGAGGCAGATGGTGGTCTTTTATGAGCATTTGGGTCTTTTTTTACCCTTTCCTTTCTTATTGCCTTGTGAGGAACACCATTCCACACCTGCTCTCACAGCCTCTCTGCTTTGAGCTGTATCTTCAAGCTTCAACTTTTCCTTTGCATGGCCTTCTTCAAGAACTCAGCAAAGTTGGCCCGGAACCTGGGTATTTCTTCTGCTGCTTTTCTATCAGGTCTGCAGAAAGACTGTTCCCCCAGTCGTTAGGGCCTTCTTTACCCATAATGACCCCACGGGTCACTGCCTGAGTGAGCTTTTTCATGAGTTCAAACCAAACCCTTCCTTACCAAGACTCTGTTGTGAACTGGCTTCAGTTTTTCATATTTTTCTTAATAGATGCTTCTTTAGTTTAGCTGTGATTTTTCCCCCTCATTGTGGTGCAACAATTTTGGTAGTAAAACAGGAAATCAATTCTTATCTCAGCTTGGTAATAAAGTTGCTACATACCAGCCAGTTATGCACCTGTCTTTTTTTTTTTTTTAAAGTAAAATGTGTGTTTTCAAGACTAGGTGGTAGCTCAGTTGGTAGACAGCTTGCTTCACATATACGAGGCCCTGGTTTCAATCCCTAGTACTGCATAAGGTAGGCATGGTGACTCATGTCTGTAATCTCAAAAGCCCAGAAGTAGACACATGAGGGTCAGAAGTTCATGGTCATCCTCAGTGACACAGGAAGCTTGAGGCCAGCCTGATAAACATGAACACCATTTAAAAAAAAAACTAGTGTTTTCTCTCGTTTGTTTTCTGCGCTTTCCAAATTCTGCTGGGAGACAGAAGGAGAGAAATGAACATTTATTGAGTTCCCTGTCATGTACCCAAATTGTATAATTAGTTGTCTGTTGGTATTACAACAAATATTAAATTTTATTCAGAAGCAGCTTTTATATATATATATATATATATTGCTATCTATGTGTGCCCTGGATTTCATGATAGTAATATTTACCTAAGGTGCTTAACTAGCTTTTCTGTGATGGTAAATTGAGTAAATTTATCATCTCCTTCTACAACCCAAAGCTTTCTAGATTTTTGATTCATTTGTTGTTGCTTTGTTGTTATTGATGTTGTTTAAGATGCTGAGGCTGCAGCCCAGGGCCTTGTACATTCTTGACAAACAAATGCTCTACCGCTGAGCCTCCAGGATTTTGCTGGAGGTTTTTGTCACCTTTCAGCTTTTTGATTTGCAAAAGATGCCCCTGCACTACACACAATCACAATCAAAGCAGAATGAGAAATAACCAAATCCAGCAGACTAACATTATGATGGCATTGTTGTGAGGATCAGTTCAAAAGATCTATCACTTCATCCTTCCGGTGTGCCTATGTTCTCAACTGTGAGATTAAAACTTTTTCGTCTTTAAAGCTTTGAATGACAGCCTCTTCTATCCTCTACTTCCATTAGATATCACATCTTTGCACCTGAAGAAAAGGACACGCAGACATCCTGAATACTCCTCCAGACACCCCAGAAAGAGTCCTTGACTAAGGACAAATTGTTTCCAGTGATTTCTTTCCTATATTTCATTTTGCACTGTTGTTCACGTTTGAAGATGTTTGCGGTTCTCTCTCAGGCCTGAGATGCAGGAAGCACCTCGTGCTGTTTATTCCTTCACCACAAGAAGGTTCAATGATGCTCGGAATGACCAAGTGCAGTCTCAATGCTCAGGTTAGCTCGTGCAGTGGTTTTGCAGGTTTCAAAGGAAACCTTGCAGATGAAGAACTATGAAGTTGCGGATATGCGCAAGTGGGCTAGAGACTGACTACGACCAGCAAATTAGAGTCCTGGCCCCAGTCTTCTGGCTGTCAGGGAAACATCACCAGATATTGGCCACTGCTGCCACTAATTCAAAGAACACTGCTAAGAGAGCTCTCTGACATAGCATTTGCTAAGGGGCTGCTGGATGATGGGGACTTGCTAACATCCATGAACCCTGGGGACATGCACACACTTAATCACTGCTGTCATTGTAAAATTAATTCCTTGGCCAGAGCTAATTCTGTGCTGGCTAGAATTATGTCAACTTGACACAAGCCAAAGTCATCTGACAGGAGGGAGACTCAATTAAAAAAAAATGTCTCCCTAAGATCCAGTGTAGGCAAGCCTATAGGGCATTTTCTTAATTAATGATTGATGGGGGAGACCAGTTTATTGCGGGTGCGGCCATCCCTGGGCTGGTGGTCCTGGGTTCTCTAAGATAGCAGGCTCAGAAAGCTGAGGAGCAAGCCAGTAAGCAGTGTTCCTCTATGGCCTTTGCATCAGCTCCTGCCTCCAGGTTCCTGCCCTGTGTGAGTTCCTGTCCTGACTTCCTTTGATGATAAACAATTCTGGGGAAGCATAAGCCCAATGAACCATCCACTCCCTAAGTTATATTGGTCATGGGGTTTTTACTGTAGCAGTAAAAGCCCTAAGACAAATTTCAATTTTTTAAAAAAACGTTTTCATGTAGCGTATCCAACTATTAAATCTATTAGGATGTATGTCGGAACATCACAGTAATTAGGACTCTACATGTTTGCTTATATGAAAAGATATTTGGCATCACTAAGCATCAAGGGAATGAAAACCAACCATGATGACACTTCACACCTGTGAGAGGCGTCTCACCTGTGAGCCGCTTCACACCT
Source organism: Arvicola amphibius (assembly GCF_903992535.2). Lineage (NCBI taxonomy): Eukaryota > Metazoa > Chordata > Mammalia > Rodentia > Cricetidae > Arvicola > Arvicola amphibius. The sequence continues at coordinate 36,325,286 of NC_052059.1, forward strand.
GTGAGCACAGCAATCCCAAACAGAGAAGAGGGATTGAGTGCTGGCGATGGTGTGCAGCCAGGGGGGGCTTTTGTGCGCTCAAGACAAGGATGTAAATTAGTGGGACCATTGCACAAAACACCACAATGGTTTCCTCAGAAAGCTGAAGACAGAGCTAGCTGTCTTATGGGGTGTTTGTAGTCCAACCCCCAACTTCTGGACACAGGTAGAAAGGAAATGAAGTCAGCATCTTGAAGAGATGTCTGCACTGCCGTGTTGATGATAGCACTAGTAGAAAAAGTCACACTATGTGTCCTGATTAGTTGTTTGTTAGCTAGATACAAGCTAGCAGTGAAGAAGCATCCTCAACTGAGAAATTGGATCCATCAGATTGGCCTGTAGGTGAGTCTGTGGGGTAGTTTCTTGATTGAGGATTGGTGGGTAGAGGTGCCATCCCTGGGCTGGTAGTCCTGAGTGGTATAAGAAAGAAAGCATGGTTGAGCAAGCCACGAGGAGCATCCCGTAAGCAGCATTCCTCCATGACCTCTGTTCCAGTTCTTGCCCCGACTTCGCATCTTGCTGGTCTGTGTGCAATCTGGAGTAAACTGCTTGCTGCCAGTCTTAGTCACTGTTCTCCTGTTGTGATGAGACACCTTAAGGAAGGCAACTTACACAATGAAGCATAGAACCATAGAACTGGGGGCTTGCTTAGCATTTCAGAGGCTGAGTCCATGAGCATCATGGTGGGGGGCATTGCAGCAGACAGGTAGGCATGGTGCCAGAGCAGAGGCGGAGGGCTTACATCCTAATCTACAGGCAGAAAGAGAGGGAGTCTGAGTTTGACTTGGGCTTTTGAAACCTCAAAGTCCATTCCCAGTGACATACTTACTCCAACAAGGCCAAACCTCTAACCCTTCCCAAACAGTTCCTTTACCTGGGACCAAGCATTCAAACATAGGAGCCTGCTATTGGCCACAGTGTTTAACATGACAACAGAATGGAAATTAGGAAGACAAAACAATAAAAACCAACTGAACTCATCAGCAGATGAATGATTACAAAGAATCATGATCTCCTCTCAACAGCATATTGTACAATCATCAAAAGGAGATGCTGGCATTTTGACAAGATTGATTAGCCTACTAGATATTATGAGTCAAAGAATAGTGTCAGACACACAAAGACAGGTGATAGGATGTCAGGATCACACACAGAGATTTAGAAGAACATCAAACTTCTGGGCCCAGTGGTGCATGTCTGTAGTCTTGGTACTCATGAGGCAGGAGGAGTAATACAAGCTCAAAGTCAACTCAGTCTATATACAGAGTTCCAGGCCAATCAGAGTGACACAGAGAGACCCTGCACAAGATAAACACATAAGAACAATAAATGAATAAATAAGGACTGGAGAGATGGCTCAGAGGTTAAGAGCACTGACTGAACCCAGAGGTCCTGAGTTCAATTCCCAGCAACCACATGGTGGCTCACAACCATCTGTAATGAGATCTGGTGCCCTCTTCTGACCTGCAGGCATATGTGGAGGCTGAACAATGTGTACATAATAAATAAATAAATCTTAAAAAATGAATAAATAATAACAAACGATCTCATGTATGCTCAGCTTGATTTCTTCTTTGTCCTTATGTTAAAATGAAAAATCCAAGATAACAAAAGAAGTATGACATGCTCTGATTGCTTTGTCATGAGAGCAGCTGGATAGAGGCCGTTTGCTACTCTGTGGAACTCATTTATCTACCCCAAGTCATAGCCTGAGAATTTCCCACTTGCCTAAAAGTGTATTAGACCAGTTGACTAAATTACGCTTATAATATTCCAAAATAGAAATCTTTTTTTAAAAAAAAACAGTCTGAAGAGGAGAAAGAATTAGTTTTCTCCAAGGATGAGGCTACTAATTGGTCATTCAATACCAAGTGATTAGATCTAAAACCATATGCCTATTGTATTTATGCATCTAAAGTGTGTGTGTGTGTATGTGGCATAATCATAATGATAAAAAAAGAGGCCATGGATTTCAGAGGGGGTTGGGGAGGAACATGGGATGGGTTAAGGGAAAAGAGGGTGAAGGGAAATAATGCAAATACAGCTGTATATACATTTATTATATAAATATATGGATATAGCATATATAGTTATATAAAAATGAATAAAAATAATGTCAAAATTGGCTGGAGAGTTGACTCAATGCTTTTATAGAGGACATGAGTTTAGTTCCCTGAGTCCATGCTGTGTGGTTTACAACCACCTGTAATCCCAGCTCCAGGCAAATTCATACCTTTGACCTCCTCCACCACCCACAGTCATATACCATGTCCTCAACCACATATATATTCATAACCTAATAAATTAATTAATTAATAAAAATAGATCTAAAACTTTCTCAAAATCCTCCTAAGCTTTCTATATATTATAAAATAAATATTGCATAAATACAACTTTTTGATAAGTTTTGGATAAAATGTGACATATTATCCAATTATACAGATAGCCTGTATTGATGTAATTATATTGATAATTATATTAAGCTATTTAGAAAATCAGGGAGATAAATCATCAGTTCAAGGCACTTGCTGCCAAGCCTGACAGGACCCAAATGGTAGGAGAGAGAATCAACTCCTTCAAGTTGTCTTCTCTCTCCTCTCTCCTCTCTCTCTCTCTCTCTCTCTCTCTCTCTCTCTCATACAAGTAAATCAACTTATACAAATTTTAAAATATTTATTTTTCTTATTTTTAAGCTATGGGTACATGCACGTGAATGTGTGCCACAAATGTGTAAGTTCTTGGAGGCAAGAAGAGGATGTCAGTGTCAGGTGCCCTAGGGCTGGAGTTAGATGTGGTTGTGAGTGTCTGATATGGGTTCTGGGACCCAAACACTGCTGTCCTCTGAAAGAGCAATAAGTACCTGTTTTTCTTTGAGTTTTTGATACATGGTTTCTCTGTAGCTTTGGAACCTGTCCTGGAACTAGCTCTTGTAGACCAGGCTGGCCTCGAACTCACACAGATCCACCTGCTTCTGCCTCCCGAGTGCTGGGATTAAAGGCGTGTGCCACCACCTTTCCAGTAGCAATATGTATTTTTATTTCTTTCCAGTCTCCAAAGTTAATAAGGGAAGAGAAAGAGAGGGAGAGAGGGGGGGAGGGAGAGGGAGAGGGAGAGGGAGAGGGAGAAGAAGCAGAAGAAGAAGAAGAAGAAGAAGAAGAAGAAGAAGAAGAAGAAGAAGAAGAAGAAGAAGAAGAAGAAAAGAAAGGGAAAAAAGAAAAGTAAGAAAAAGAAAACAAAAAAGATATTTATAATTTTTTTTTTGGATTAATAACCCCCTCCTAGGAGTTCTGCATCCTTCCAGCCTTTTGTCATTATTGGTCCTGACGCCATTTGTGAGCAGGAAAACACCTTGGGTGCTTTTGACTGTTGGGCTGAATCAATGTTTTGTGAGGGTTTCTGTTGCACCGATCCTTAAAGCAGCCTCTAAAGAGGCCGGGGTGTGAGAATCTAGCACTGATTCAGTCATTATCTCTGGGATCTCCTTGTTGGGTTTGTTTTGTTTTTCTAAGAAAGGGTCTTGTGAAATAGCCTGGGAAAGTCTCCAATTCACTACGAAGTTCAGGCTGGCCCAAACCGCACCTTCTCTCTCAGCCTCGTCAGTGCTGACAACATAGGCAGGAGGCACCCCCTCCCCTAACACTCTGTCTCATTAGTGGTGCGGAATCACCAGTTGCAGACAATTGTATTTGTTGAGGAAGGCCTTTAACATTATAGTGAGCAGTATTCAAACGAGGTAGTGATGTTCTAGCCACACCCCTTGGAGAGTTGCACCTCCGGTTTGTTGATGTGTGAGTCGAAGAAACATATAGAAGGCAGCTGGAAAACAGTAGGATGGAAATCAGATGGACTGTTTCCATTTCTTCTGACAAATGACAGAGCCACTTACAAACATCTGCACAAGAAAGCACAGTGTATGATCTTCCTAGAGAATCTGTCAAAGTAAATTATAAACATCTCAATTAAACTTTGACATCATTTTGGAAACTGTGTCTATGTACAACAGAAGGCAGAGATGAGAGCTCTCTCAGGGTCTCTAACGTCTACGCGACTGGATGAGCGAACACTCAGGGAGGAGCCGATAATAGGAGGGACGGGCAGCCAAGAAATGGTAGATGTTTGAGGTGATGGAGGGACTAGTTACCCTGACTGGATCAGCGTAGGGATACAAGGGAAGGGACGCATCACATTGTACCCCCCATATGTGTACAATTGTCATGTGTTCATCAAAATTGTAACAGACTCCATGATGGAAGTGCCATAAAGTTAAGACATAAAATGAAGACAGTACCACCTGCCAAAATGAAACAAAGGCCTAATTCATCAAAGTTCATGGTTCTGGGAAAGTCTCTAAATGCGCCTTGCTTTTTGACTTCTGTGCTTCTGCTTCTGGCTGGCTGTTTTTGTTAAATGAAGTATGTCAACCCAGGACATGGTTTTTGTGCTTGAAAACACACCCTGAGAAAAGCTCGGGACTGGGATCTCAAACACCTAATGCAGTTGCTGGCCGGCTAGTCAAGACTTTATGTTGACTTACTGAGCAGTTTTCTCTCGTGGATACCCTGTGACAAAATGAAAGAGCAAGTATGTGTTCCTACACGAGGAAGAAAGGTCAAGTATAAGATTCCAAGAAGACATGCTATTAAAAGTAATCCATAGCAGAGATGGTGGTGGCACACGCCTGTAATCCCAATTGGATGGCAGAGGCAGGTGGATCTCTGTGAGTTCAAGACCAGCCTGTCTGTAGAGTGAGTTCCAGGACATCCAAGACTACACAGAGAAACCCTGTCTAGGAAAACAAAAAAATAAAATAAAAGAAACAATAAAAAGAAAGAGAGAAAGGAAGAAAGAAAGGAAAGAAAGAATGATGGAGGAGGGTCATCTGTCTATGTGTTACTTTCATTGGTTAATAAAGAAACTGCCTTGGCCCTTTAATAGGACAGAAAATTAGGTAGGCAGAGTAGACAGAACAGAATTGTGGGAGAAAGAAAGCAGAGTCAGGCAGATGCCTCAGACAGACACCATAGCTCTCCTCTCCGAGATAGACGCAGGCTAAGATTCTTCCTGGTAACCACCCCTCATGGTGCTACACAGATTACTAAATATGGGTTAAAGCAAGATATGAGAATCAGCCAATAAGAGGCTGAAACTAATGAGCCAGGCAGTGTTTAAAAGAATTCAATTTGTGTGTTGTTATTTCAGGGCATAAGCTAGCCAGGTGGCCGGGATCCGGGTGGGACAAAAAGCAGGCCTGCCTGCAGCTCCTTCTACGAGAGAGAGAGAGAGAGAGAGAGAGAGAGAGAGAGAGAGAGAGAGAGAGAGAGAGAGGGAGGGAGGGAGGGAGGGAGGGAGGGAGGGAGGGAGGGAGGGAGGAAGGGAGGGAGGAACAAAGAAACAAAAAAGAGAGGAAGAAAGAGAGAAAGAAAACATGTATACATGTTACAGTTGGTTCTCAGGGCACAAAAACAAATGAAAAAATATCACTGGCAGCATGGAAAATAAGGACTAAAAAGGTAGCGTCTAAATCCCTGTGAATAAAGCCCGCCCATGTCCCCTCAGCACAGCAGCCCCCTGGATCTAGGAACTACATGCACAAATCTTTCAAAGGATCTGGGGAGCTGGCTCCTTTGGGAAAGTGCTCACTACGTGTGTGAGTTACGTTCTGCTGCTGTGATAGAACACCAGGACTAAAGCTGCTTAAGAAGGGAGGGAGCTCATTCTGCCTTCTGGTTTCCAGAGGGACCTCATGGTTCCATTATGGCAGGGAGGGCGTGGCAGCAGACAACTGAAAAATCACATTTCATCACACAGGAAGCCAAGAACTGGAAGGGGGATGATGCTATATATAAGTTCTAGGTATGAGCTCTCAAAGCCTGTTTCCGGAAGTGTGCTTTCTCCATCAACTGGAGGCCAAGTGTTCAAAATGTGAGCCCAATGGGGATATTTCTCCTCTAAACTACCACACCACAGAAGCATGAGGATCTGCATGTATGTAGGCTACACAGTCTGAGATCCCAGAGCTGAGGAGATGGAGATGGAGGCAGAGTGGCCCCTGGGGTTCACTAATCTAACTGGATCTGGGAGCTCCAGGAGACTGATGCTCAACACACACACACACACACACACACACACACACACACACACGCGCACGCGCACACACACACTGTGTCAAGTTAAATTGCTGAAGGTCGTGAGCATTACACGCAGGAGCTTGCACACCATTCTGTAGGTGATGCTGCATCGTGGGGGACGAAGACACTTGGACTGGATTTATGCCAGTGCTCAGGACCCTGCCCTTGTAAAGAAGGCTTGAGAAATGTTGACATCTGTGCCACCAGGCAGAATTGAATTGTCCTCTGGCTTTTTGGTTTGGTTTTGTTTTTTGTCTCCAGGCTGGCCTCCCCTACTTGAGCTTTGTTTACTGCTGGCTGCCTAGGAGGGAAGGAAAGACCTCGTTAGAAAGAAGGCTGGGAATAAGGAGGAAATAGCAGCCACTGTAAAAATGTGAGATTCCAATGGCTCCCGGAGATGACAGGACAGTTTGGATCTTACAACTGCCCAAAGTCCCAGATGTCACAATCTTGCCCCTTAGAATGGCAGTATTGGAACAGTAGGGAACCTTCAAGGCTCTAGGGCCTACTGGACGGCATAAGTCTCTGCTGGTGTCCCTTTGACGGGTGGACCCCAGTCTCTTCCTTCCCCTTTTGCGTTTCAGCCATGAGGTGAGCAGGTTTGCTTCACCGCAAATGTGGGGCAACAAAGCCATTTGGTGATGATCTAACATCTTCCGAATGGTGAGCCAAAACAAACATGTAAGTTCCTTATCTGGGGTATTTTTATTTTACATTAGCAGAAAGTTGACTAACAACAGCGTCTCTCAGATGTCAGTGTGTATGAGAATTGTGGCTTTTTAATTGGTAGCTGTAGCTTAGTTGCCCCAGGCCATGCTCCTTTCTATAAATACCTCTAACTGCTCTCCTATCATTGCCAGCATCGTGAGCAGATAGATCCAGGGCTCAGACAGGAGCCGGGGTGGTGTTCCACTGTGGGAAGGCCTGTGGGCCACCGGCAGGCTCTCTGGATTCTTGACTCTATGTGCCAGGTTGATTGCAGTCACAGCTTTCTGTTCCCTATAATTTTGTGGGAAGGTAGTCAGAGACGGAAGCAAAGGGACGAGGCATAGTGGTCCTTGTGGTTTGACAGCAGGACTCCCAGAGAGACCCAGGGATGTTGCATAAACCTAGATTGTAGCTAGGGATGGCCAGGTCCTGGTGTTAGAGATAAGTTTGAGATTGCAAAGAAAGAGCTCACCATTGCACCTGAAGGTCTGGATGAGGGAAACTTTACTCTTGATCAAGAGGGTATGCTGGGAAGAGAGAGCCCACAGAGTCAAGAAGTGCATTTGATTTTTCTTCTAACTCAGGTAGTGACTGTGTCTTTTCCTCATAGGCTGATATCTGAGTTCATAGTCTTAACTGACTAGTCCAGAAAGAGTCAGTGCACAGGAAATGAAGGAAGGGGAAGGGGCCACTGCTCCCGGCCATCAAATTCCTGGAATGCAACGCTGGATTTTTATGCAAACAAAGATTTTTCTGGGTGGGGTGTTGGGGAGATTAAAATATTTGCAAGGTAGGGAAGGGATACAAGAATTTGAATTTCTTGTCCTAAACACAAGTTTTATAGTATTTAATAGAAAAGACTAGTATTTGGTATTTCTTACACCAGGATGCAGGATGCTGAAGTTTGGCAGGGAATAGATGTAGACAAGGGTACTGTGGGAACTCCTTCAGCCATTAGCTGAAGGTAGCAGCCCACTTTGAGCATGGTCTCATGGGTTATAAATCCATTTCAGGTTATTGTGGAACTCTTTTGTATGCCAACAAACTGGTGCCCAACATGGCCAGAGTCCACGCCCTGCCGGGCCCTGCTGGGCCCTGCTGGGCCCTGCCCAGACCCCATCTGTGGCCTTCTCCCACCCCATGCAGCTAACCTACCTCTCTACAGCTGAACTACCCCTCAGGGTTGGGGGGGAGAAATGAAGTAGACTCTTGAGAAAAAAGGGTGAGTGGATAGGTTGGGATAATAGGTAGATTAGTGTGAGCTTACTCACACTAATAATAGTAATAGTAAGATTACTTATGAGCTATTATTTATAGACAATTTACATTGGTATAGATTCTTACGTATACAACATTCTGCCTCCATGTATGCCCACACGCCAGAGGAGGGCGCCCGATCTCACTACAGATGGTTGTGAGCCACCATGTGGTTGCTGGGAATTGAACTCAGGACCTCTGGAAGAGCAGCCAGTGCTCTTAACCACTGAGCCATCTCTCCAGCCCCCTAGATTCTTATATATTGATACAAATTCAAAATATATTTGTTATATTGAATAAGCTCCTATTTCTGTTTACAATATTTGTACACATAGGCAAAGTTATTTTGTCATATTATATGCAAGCATATTTCTACCTCTGCTTAAGATATTTTGTATATTGATGCAATTTTAGGATATATTTATCATATTGCATTATACATTTCTACCTTCAATCAGGATATTTATATATTGTTTACATTTTGAGATCATTGTTCTCATTTGCTGCACATCTGTTTAAAGATTGTTTAATTTTTAATATAAAGCTATATTAATATAGTCTTTAAGCTATATAGGTATTAAGAATTACAGGTCAATAGTCATCCATGTTTGTCATACTACTTATAGTTAGACTAATCAGGTTCTTTAGATGCATAGAGATTGTATTCTGCATAGATAAGTAATATTCAAACACTTCAAAGAACTGTAGAATATGGCTTTTAAATAACCTAGGGTTCTCTTGAGACACAATTGCTCCTGGCAGCACAGATCTATTCCCAAGAGAATGTTGAGGACTGAGGACACTCCACTTGGAGCTTGTTTACTTATTGGCAAAACTGATCTTTTGGCAAAGAACTGTCCCTGCCTCAATCACTTACAAAATGCAGTGTCCAGACTGGACTAACAGGATACAAGCAAAAAGACTGCCAAACCTTGCCAGGACAGGGTAAGATGATTTTTCAAATTTTCCTGCCTCTGAAAATGGTCTGTCAGTTACTCCAGGCCTTAGCCAAAGTTGGTTGCCCCAGCATTGCAAATGAGACTCTGTATGATTGCCCAGGTAGCTGGTTGTCTCTGTTATTTTTTGGACCTTTTGGAAGTTGATTGATTGCACTTCCTGTTTATTCAAGTAATATTATTTCCCTTCTTAGGTCTTTGATGGGGTTGAAGACTAGATAGTCACAGTTACTTTCTTCTCATGACTTAGCCAAGCCATTTTTAAAATAAGACTTAAGACTCCTAGGATAGGAGCTAGGATAACTATTGAAACATTCAGCATATGTTTTTTGCTTGATTTTGTTCATGCTGGTTGTAATTCTAATTTTTATTTATGTTTTTGCTTCTTCTTTTCCCTGGGCCATACTTGATATTTGTTCATATTATATATCATTTTATATTAGGTTTAGAATTCTCTTATTTAAACAAAAGAGGAAGGTGCTATGGGAACTCCTTTAGCCAATAGCCTTTAAGATACCAGCCCACTTTGGGCGTGGTCTCATGTACTATAAAGGTGAACAAAAAGCATGCACTAACCTCTTGGCTGCTGGATTTAGTTCCAGTTCCCAGCACATGCAGAGGACTGAGAATTGCTACTTTTTCTGTGAGTTTATTCCCAGATAAATAAACCTTTGTTATACTCCATTTCAGACTATTGTGGAACTTTTTTTATGCCAACACAAGGTCACCTGGGACCCCCAAGTGCTTGAGTCTCCCTGCTACGTTCTGAACATTTGTGTCCTGTCCAAACCCAGACGTTGACTTGCAGTTGACAAGCCCATATGTTGACATGATGGTATGTAGAGTCTGGGCCCTTAGAGAAAGCAGTCTTCATGATGGAATTGGCTTTCTTAAAGGAATGCTCAAGGATGCCCTGTAGCCCTTCTGCTCTGGAAGGGACAGTGAGCAACAGCGACTGCATGAGTGGGCCATCCTCTGCTAATCACCAAACCACCATGGTCTTGGACCTTTCAACCTCTGGACCTTCACAGGAAATCAATTCCTAGTATCTGTAAACCCGTAGTCCTTGCTCTTTTGTTGTAACAGTTTGCATGGATGGAGACAAACATCATGGGTCCTGGGGACTCACCTGGGATAAATGCTCAGGTATGCAGCATGGAGCTCTCCCAATGGAATGTTGGCACTTGTTCTCAAATTCCCCATCCTCATTGGGGTTGGAAAATGGTAGGGATGGACAAATACCCTCCTGTGTACTTGAGGTATGTTTTTCAAAACTTTTTTGTGTTTATTTTTTTATTTTTTAAAAAAGAAAACTAACTTTCTTTTTTCATTACACACCAATCCCAGTTCTCACTTTCTCCCCTCCTCCCATTCCCTCCATCTCTCTCCCCCCATCCACTCCTCAGAGAGGGTAAGGCACATTGCTTTGGGGAAATTCCAAGCCACTACTATATCCAGACTGAGCAAGGTATCCCTCAAAAAAGAATGGGTATAAGCAGTAGGGATAAATCCTAGTCCCACTGCAAGTGGTCCTGTAGTCTGCCCCAGCCATACAACTGTCACCCACATTCAGAGGGACTAGTTTGGTCCTATGCTGATTCCTTCCCTGTATGGCTGAAGTTGGTGAGCTCCCACTAACTCAGATAAACTGTTTCAGTGGGTATCCCCATCCTGGTCTTAATTGAGGTATGTTTTTTAAAGCACAACCAGAATAATGTAGCCCAAACTGACCTCAAACTCATGGGGGCCCTGCTTTAACCTCTTAAGTGCTGAGGTTATAGCCAGGTACTGTAGGAGGCATGGAGGTCCTTGTGCTCAGAGATAAGCACTAGGGGGACCTGGAATGTTGGCACATTCAAGGAAAGGAAAGCAAAACCTATAAGCCTCCCAGAAGGCTGGGAGCAGCCGAGCATTCTAGCCTGGTGACCTTTGTACTATCTGTGTGGTGGGAGAGTACACTGGACCCTCCCAGACCTCTATCATACACTTGTTTGTCTCAGTCAACCTATGGAAGCCATCTTTGTGGAAGGTGTCAAGGTAATTTACAAAGTGTTTCAATGTCGTCGCATCTGATCTTTATTTAGCTTCCTTTGTTCCTCGAGGAGATTTATGTATGTTTTATTGTACACACAGGATTGGCTTAATCATCGCCAGTTATGCCGTATAGTTTTATGCCATCTTGACAGAAACGAAAGTCATTTGAGGGGAGGGAACTACAACTGACAAATTGTCTCCATAAGATCAGGCTGTAGGCAGGCCTGTAGGGCATTTCCTTAATTGATGATGGGGTGGGGGGGAGGGCCCTGCCATTGTGGGTGGTGCCATCCCTGGGCTGGAGGGTCCTGGGTTCTATATGAAAGCAGGTTGAGCCGGACATGTGGGGAACTCAGTACACAGCACCTATCCATGGTTTCTATATCAGCTCCTGTCTCCGGGTTCCTGCCCTGTTTGCATTCTGGTCCTGACGTCCTTTGATGATGGAAGTGTAAGCCTAATAAACCCTTTCCTCTTCCACTTGCTTTTGGTCATGGTGCTTCTTCACAGTAGTAGAAATCCTAACTAAGACACCAGGAGAATTTTCATCAAACTGCATTATGCTTAAAAATGCCTAAAAGAAACTACTTGGAGTTGAAATCTCCTAGTTTGAACCAACACTGGTTACCTAGTTGTGCTGACCTGAACTGCCTTCTTGCCTCCTGTGGTTTGTTACTCCTCTGGTTGTGGTGGGCACAGAGACCCACCTCCCACTACACATTACTGCTCCCAGCCTTTTAATGTGGTCTTGAGCTCTTTTTGCTTCCCCTGGTGTCTCTCTCTTCTGAGTTTATCAATTGACCTGAAAACTCTGGACACACAGGCAGCCTCAGCTAAGTATACTGCCCTGAGTAGCAGCAGGGGTGTCAGAGGGAGGCTGCCTGGAGGAAATCCTGGTGTGCCTCCTGGGGCATCTCTGGGCCATAGTTCCCTAATCTTTAAAATATGGAAAAACTCATACAGGGCTCCAGAGTTGTTCTGGAGTGTGTGTGTATGTATATCGTGTGTGTGTGTGTGTGTTTTGGAATACACACACACACACACATATTACTTTACTTTAAGCAATGGCTGAGATAGTGGTGCAAAGTGTTTGTTTAACTTGCTGAGCCTTCACTGGGCTGAATCACCGAGAATTAGGCCATGAGCAAAGCCAGACATTTGTTGATGTGATGGCCACATTCTGCACTGGAAGAAGCTGTGAATCTAATGAATAGGCCAGAAAATAACAAAGTATTAGATAACGCAGAGGGTATAAGAAAGGGATAAATGGTGGAGAATGATTTGGTCTGAGTGGTAGAGACAGCCTCTTAGGAAGATGGTACCGAATGGGAAGGAGCCTCACTGGCCAAGGGACCAGCCTGTACCACATCTAGGCCAGGGAGACGCTTGGCATGTGTGCAGAACATGAAGGGAATTGTGAGGAGAGTACAGGGAATGAGAGGGTGTGTGTAGGGTCCAGGCAATAGGGACAGGATGTAGCAGATCTGGGGAACCTTATAATGGAAGGACTTCAGATGATCTCAGAAACATTCAGTGGTTAGCAAATGCTGATGTCAGTAAATGTCAGACAACTGACAAGGACCGGATTTCGACTTTGGAAACCTTGCTCTGGCTGTGCCATTTGAATAAAAATGGTTCCCATAGGCTCACAGGGAGTGGCCCTATTAGGAGGTGTGGCCTTGCGAGTGTGTCTATGGGTGTGGGCTTTGAGGTTTCAGAAACTCGAGCCCGGCCCACACCATGTCTCCTGCCATGATTATTATGGCAGGAACCTGTAAGCCAGCCCCAGCCCCAGCTGGATGCTTTCCTTTATAGAACCTGTCTTGTCCATGGTGTGGCTGCCAGATGCAACAATCACCTAATTTGTTCTAGTGGAATAAAAACTTGGGAGTTAGAAATTAAGATAAAGACCTGAAAAAGCCAAGGAAAGTAGAGCGATTGGCTGGGCCTCTCTCCAGCAGCAGAAAGTCCCCCAGACTCTTCCTCCTTGCTTCCCATCCCCTCTCGCCCCCTTCTAAATCCTCCAGGAACTTTATGGCTAATCCTGGTCATCTAATCTCTGACTCTGTCCTTTGATTCAAGGCTGCTTTATTGACGCAGTGGATTGGCTGTACAGACTGCCACGTGGCTCATGGATTTGAAAGAAGGCAGACAACAGTGGAAGCAGAAGCCCAGTTAGGAAAAAGACACATTAGGTCATGAGAACAGAATGAAGACTCCGGTCTCAGTATTGGAGTGGCTAGACACAACTTGGAGATAAAGTTGGTAGCATTTATTGGTGTCTTTATTGCCAATAGTGAAAGCTGGGAAGTCTTAGGGATACCAGACTACGGCTTTCACCTGATGTGTTGGGAATCTCTGCGAGGGTCTCCCTCCCGCCACTCCAGACCCTGCCCCTCAGAAAGCCCACCAAGGCCAGCTCCTCCCCTGGAGCTGCTTAAAACCATGCCTACAGGGTATTTAAGACCTGGTCACCAGACCTGCCAGGAAGTGATTCCTCTTCTGTCTTTCCAAGACTCACCCAGGAGTTGCTTTGCTCTGTTTATTAAACCAGGGGTTTATTAATTCGGTCTGATTTTGCTTCTTGCATCGGTGAAGGATACCCAGTAACTGGGAATCCAATACTTACCATAATGATTCCAGGTTCTTGTCACCACAAGATAAAGAATTCAGAGACAACACAAACTTAAGGAACCAGGAGGAAGTTTTATAATGGTGAAATACACACTCTCGAGTGAGTGTGAACATCTCAAGAGAGTGATAGCTGCCAGGAATCTGGGCACAGACTTCAGTGGAAGGATTATTAATGAGTCAAGGAGGCAGCCAAGAGAAGGGGAGGAGTCTCAGGCATAGGTCTGCTTTTCCTGGAATTAGGGCAGCTGTCTTGGAAAGGTCAAGTCAGGTGACTACTGGAATGTGTCCCTGGTACTTGTTCTCCTTTAGGATTGCCGGATGGAATGTATTAAAGGAGCGCTGGGAGCAGGCAATTTTGCAAAGCCGATGATATGGAGATCCCATTGTAATGAAGCAAAGTGCAGTGAGTTTGTCTGGCCAACCACGTTGCTGCCAGTTGGTTCTGGATGCCCCTGCTGCACCCCATCTCTGAGGCTGCAGCAGCCTCAGGCCGCTATACATTTTGCCTCCCTCCCTATACCTGTGTAACCCACCTCAGTACAGACTGAAGATGAAAGGATACTGCCCTTAGGTCTCTGACTTAGGCTAGAGTATGAATATCGAGAATACTGACAGTTTAAAAATGTATTTGTGCGAGAGTGCTTGTGTGGAGGTCAGACAACAGCTTGTGAGAATGTGGGTCCCTGGGGTGGAACTCAGGTCGCTGGACTTGATGACAAGCCCCTTGTTTAGTTGCCTCACCAGCCTAATCCTTTTTACTGTTATGGGGAAACTGAGAAATGGGTTGGGGATATCTACTTAAGGTATGCGAGATTTAAGTCCCTGTTGTCTTACTAAAGAGGGCACACAATCGAGGGGGACAGTATAAACAGCAGGTGACCTTGAGAGCAAGGGAGGCTTTCTCATCTTAGGAAAACAAAGCTCGGAGAAGTGAGGCGCTAGATGAATCCTTGTCTCATCTATCCATGAATGTGAATGAGATCCACAGATCACCGAGGGTGACTATTAGGGAGGCCTTGAAGTGAGCAGGGCTGACAGACAGAGCACCTGGATGGTAGGAGTGGCTTCCCGGAAATGGGTCGCCACTTTTGAGCTGCTGGTCTGGGGGGCTCTTAAAGGACTTCGGGGAGGTGAGCTGGCCAGCCCAGTCGGCTCACCAACTCTGTGTCTGCCTGCCTCAATTTCAGCGTGTCCTTCCGTAGAGCTCCAAGGCAGCGGTGCTCGTCTAGGTGAAATAGAGAGAATAAAGATAATATCTCAGAGCGGGAACCAAAAGCCCCTTTCTGGTCAAGGCAAAACCAAGGCCTTTTCCTGCCTCTATCTCTAAACTGCCAGACCAGTTTCTAACTCTTGTTTTCATCAAATAACTGAGGAGGGAGGGCAGCGAAAGGCAGGACTGGAAACAGGTCACATTAGCTTTGAGTTGGAGGACAGCTGTGGACAATGGGAGACCATAGACACAAAGAGACAGGGCCCTGAACTTGGCCACCGGGTCACACTGATATTCAGAGGTTTAGCTGAGAGTGGTAAGTGTAGGCCACAAATGAGGAAGGAAGAACGGAGATGGTTACAAGTCTCGCTGTTCTTTGTAAACAGAGAAACCAAGAGAACAAAGTATTTCAAAGAGGCGGGATTGGTCAAGAGCAACAGTGTCCGCTGTTGTAGAAAGGTGAAGGCAGTTGAATACTGAGAAGTGTCTCTGGGTCTAGCAGCCAGAAGGATGCTGGTGACCTTTGGAAGCCTGGTTGCTATGGACGCAAAGAGATCTAGACTTAGTGATGAATGGGGTACAGAGAACCTTGGGGGAAGGCAGCGGAGTTGGTGACTGTGGTCTTTGGGCAGCTCTTTCATGATTGGAATAGGAAAGAGAAGGGTCAAAGGAAAACCTTTCTCCTTCAAGACAGAGAGAGCAAGGGTAGCCAGCCTTAGTCCAGTCCAGCTCAGCTAATGGATCAAAGCACTGTACCCCAAGATGATCCAGAGACTCACTGCTCCTGTCTGTACTCTCCCCATCTTAGGAGGCTCTAGGGGAGGGTGGCTCATAGCAAGCCATAGAAACCTAGCCTGCCACCATTTTAATACCAGTAAGAAGTGATATATTCATTATAAATCATTTTTCTATGGGTATTTAATGTTAATGACCCTTTACCTCGCCCTCCCCCCAGCTTTTGGAAAGCTTCAATCCTGTTTAATGAGATGCTTAAACAAATTTAACAACATGACTAATTCTGTGGTCTAGTCACTAATTCCAGCGAGAAGTTTCTCTTTAGGAAAAGTTCATTTGGTATGCACATTCATTTGAAGTCTAGTTATAGATAATGTAATTTATGGGCTGTGAGGCTAGAATATCCTCGTCTAACAATGAGCTAGTTTGAGTCTGCAATTGTTTAGTCCCTTTCGTTTCCTTAGGCAAAGCAGTTACTTAGAAAACCAAAGAACAAAAACATTGTGCTTGACTTCAGTTCCCAGTCCCATCCCCCAACCCCTCCCCAATGGTGAAGCCTGCCCTGGCTTGCCTTCCGCACTCCACCCTGAAGAAACTGTTATTTCTAGACCTTTGTAGAAGCTCAACTGGTTAGTCAGAGACGTCCAAGTTCATTCAAAATGCCTCCCCTCTTCAACATCCCTTCTGTGATACTCCACCCCTTCCCATAAAGACAGGAAGAGCGGGGGGAGGGGGGAGAAGGAGGAGAGGAAAAGAGAAATGTAGATCTTTCTAAAATGGTGTCTCTACACACCTTAGTTCTGAAGACATAATATGAAGGTATTAAAGATAGAAAGAAATAAGTTGTCATAAACTTTACTTGGCTGCTGGAATTTATGAAAATCAAGTGATGAGTTTGCTGCTCTCTATTATCATTACATTAAAGATGGGGACAATCATTGCTTCTGTCTGAAGCCCCTCCCCCATCACATTCTCTGTTCATCTCAGGAACCTCCCTTTATCTGATTCCGAAGGGCAACTACCTCAGGCCAAGGCATCTGGTTCCTAACAGCCTGTACCTGCTCAAATCCGGTACCCTCCTGACTGTCCTTATAAAACCTGCTTGCTTTGTGCTATTCTGATCACTGCCTCCACCCTGGGAGATAGTCTTGGCGGTTTGAGCCCCAGTAAACCTTTCTTTCTTCCCACAGAATGGCCCAGTTTAGTGGTTTCATTATGCCCTTGCTTACACTCACTGCTTCATAGTGTGGTTAATAATCATATCACACTTTTATATATTGTTGATATAATACATATATTTGTATTTTTTTATATATCGCAACTTGAAAGAAATAAAAGAGCTCCCTTTGACCCCTTGGTATTTATAAAGAACTTGGGGTCTGTACCCTTGAAGCATCCTTTCTCCATGCCCTGGAACCCATTGTACCACAAAGCAATATAGCGGCCAAGTCTGGTTGGCAAGGAGACTGAACCAGGAGGATCGCATGTTCAAGGCCAATCTAGGTGCTTAATGAGACTTTGTCCCCAAATACTACCACTACCACCTCCTCATCCTCCTATTCTTTTCCCTATCATTCCCCTTCTTTTCAAGACAGGTCTCACTATGTAGCCCTGGCTGGCCTGGAACTCACCATATAGACCAGGCTGGCTTCAAACTCAGAGATCCAGCTGCCTCTGCCTCCTAAGAGTTTGGATTAGAGGTCTATCATTTTTGAAATTGTGGGGAAAAATGGGGCTAGAGAGTTGGCTCAGGGGTTAAGAGCACTGGCTGCTCTTCCAGAGGACCCAGGTTCAAGTCCCAGTACTCACATGGCAGCTCACAACCAGGCACACATGTACGTATGTAGACATACATGCAGGCAAAACACCCATACACATAATAAATGAATAAAATAAATTACGGGCAGAAAACACTAAATGAATGACCACATTAGCTTCGGTGTCGCCGTGTGTCATGTTCTCAAAGTTTCTCACCCTCCAAGGAGGAACAAGTATGAGAACTGTTGAGCACACTTCTGAGCAAGGCCAAATTAACGATCCCCACAAAGCAGGTGTTCAATAACTTTCTACCCGTGAAGGCATCATACGTTAAGATATTGAGGGAGTTTCTGGATCTCACTAAACAGCAGGAACCCAATGAAATGACTTTAACAGCCCAAGTCAGTGACGCCACACTGCCCTCCGTGGCTTCCTGCGGTGGGTGAGGCACACAGTCTCCACCAGGAAGAAAGTCCCCAACCCTACGGATCTACCAGATAAGCTCTCTGCCAGTGTGTCCCTGGGGTGGAGGCTGCACCGGGTGAAGCAGGATGGAGCAGATGACACGCTAGTTGGCTTAGTTCTGGACTCTAGGACAGCTGGGACCCACTTGCAGCGGAGATGCGAAGAAACGCCAACTGGGTCAGGTCAAGTCAGGGCCCAGCTGTTGGTGGCCTCCAGGTTCCCATCCAGGTTAAACAGGCAAAGAGGCAGAGGAGAGAAAGGAGTAGCCAGGGGGACCTGCCAGGCACTGTGCATAGGAAAACAGTGGCATAGGAAATAGAGTCAAGGGTCAGCATGAAGGAGAGCCCTAGAAAGGGGGTGTCCTGTGCAGCAGACTGGGAAAGCAGAGGAACAAACTGCACTTGGCCGATTTAAGACCTTTGTACTGAAGGTACTGGCTGTATCCTAGGGCAACAGCAGAGAAAACACGCGTTAGGCCTGGATTCCAATCTCTGTCCCGACAACTGTTGACCTTTACAGCGTGGCCCATGTGTCTTCCTTGTCTTTCTATGCTTGGCTCTGAAGAAAACAGTTTTCTTTAAATCTCTCAACCTGTGCTGATGACGGTTCCTTGCCTTAGGTCCTCTCCGGGGTTGTGGTTTTTTTCTCCTCTTCTCACAGCTTCTTCAACAGCTCTTGTTGCCCTACACTACTAAACGGCTGTCCCTGCAGTAACCCCGCCACTCAGGACCTAATGTCCTCCACTGTCTTCTCTGTGCCAATCCCCCCCAGCTTCTCTCAAGACCCTCATTTTGTCTACCTATGTAACCCAGGCTGGCTTTGAACTCATGATCTTGCTGCCTTAGCCTCCTCTGTGCTGAGATTAGTCATGCACCTACCATACTGGGCCTCTTTCCTGACCCTTTTCTCTTTCATGGGGTCTCTACATGCTGACAGTTCCACAAGCCAGCACCGTGTCTTCAGTACTGTGACCTTGGCCATACTGCCCTGTCCCCAAACTCTAGTATCCTCTCCTGTAGCAGGGAACAATGATAAATACCGTGTGGCTGTCGTGATGACTCCAGAGGTGTTCTTTTACAACAGAGCTTTGGGTGGAAAATGCCATCTATGGCTTTCTCATTACAGTTTTGAAAACTATGTGACTTTTTTCATTTATTATGAGGAGCACTGCTCCCTGATAATCTGTGTGACAAAAAAAAAAAAGTTAACAATCTGTCCTGGCTGGTTTTATGTCAACTTGACAGAAACTAAAGTCATCTGAGAGGAGGGAGCCTTGACTGAAAAAAAAAAGCTTCCATACAATCAGGCTGTAGGACATTTTCTTAATTAGTGGTTGATGTAGGAGAACCCAGTCCTTGTGGGTGCTACCATCCCTGGGCTGGTAGTCCTGAATTCTATAAGAAAGAAGACTGAGCAAGCCCTGGGAAGCAAGCCAATAAGCAGCACCCCTCCATGGCCTCTGCCTCAGCTCCTGCTAATGTGGGATGTCTATCTGTACACTGTGAATATGTGTTGCTTTTATTGGTTGATGAATAAAGCTACTTTGGCCTATGGCAGAGCAGAATATAGTTAGGCAGGAAAGCTAAACTGAGTACAGGGAGAAAGAGGGCAGAGTCAAGGGAGATGCCAGAATTTGCTGGAGGAGAAAAATGTCAGAGCATCACCGGTAAGACATGGGCCACGTGGTGATACACAGATTAATAGAAATGGGTTCATTTAAAAGTAAGAGCTATCTAGTAATAAGCCTGAGCCATAAGCCAAATAATTATAGCTAATATTAAGCCTCTGAGTGATTTTGTAAGTGGCTGCTGGACTGGACAGGATGTGGAAAAGCCTCCCGTTATATCCTACCTCCAGGTTCCTGCCCTGTTTGAGTTTCTGTCCTAGCCTCCTCTGATTGTAAACAATGATGTCTAAGTTAAAATAAACCCTTTCCTCTCCCAAACTTGTGTTTTGGGCATGGTGTTCTGTGGCAGGAATAGAAATCCCAACTATGACACAATCCTCTTTCTTTAATTCTGGAGCCCTTAGTCTGGAGAAAAAGCTTATAGCCTGGATTTTAGCACACTGTTCATACCATGCTGATTCTCCAACAGGTGTCATTGAGGTAGGATAGAAAGGCCAGGGATATTAAAGGGACATGAGACAGAAAAGCATCCTTTCTGACTTGGAATCTCGTTTATGTCCCTTGGTGACCAAGACCAAATTGCTTGCAAAAGACTATAATCCATTTTCTGAGAAAAATCTCACAAACAAGGTTATGAGCCGTGTTTACAGCTGAGACACCTGCCTTGGGCTGGGACGTAGCTCAGTCTCCAGAGTATTGGTCTTGCTAGCACAAGGCCCAGAGTCGGATACCCAGAATCTACATTAAAAAGGGCTTGGGTATGGTGGGCCTGTGGAGATTTTCTGGCTGTCAGGATCCAGGCCTGCGAGGAATCCTATCTTTAAAAACAAGGAAGATGGTATCTGAGGATTGATCCCTGGGGCTATCCTCTGGCCTCTGCACAAATCCAAACACTTGTACACACACCAAACAGGCTTTGACATTGTGACCTACATAGTACATCCTTTAATCTTTTGTGACCTGTGTTTCTCTTATCAACCTTAACATTAAACATGGACAATATACCTCATAAACCATTTTATAACCCTATTTCCTAAAGAAAATTACTATAAGTCAGGTGTGACTTCTAGAAAGGGAAGGCAGGAAGACTGCAAGTCTAAGGACAGCCTGAGCTAAAGGAAAACAACGAATAGGTTTGGTATACGGGCATTTGGTTGGTAGAGTACTTGCCCAGCATGAACAAGGGAGATGGAGGCAGAAGTTCAACATCCTTAGCTGCGTGGCAAGTTTGAGACCAGTCTGAGCTACATGAAATCCTGTTTCCAAAAAAATAGTAACCAATACTTGTGTGTGTGTGTGTGAGAGAGAGAGGGAGAGAGAGAGAGAGAGAGAGAGAGAGAGAGAGAGAGAGAGAGAGAGAGAGAGAAAGAGAGAAAGAGAGAGAGAGAGAATGTGTATGTTTGTGTGTGTGTGTGTGTGTGTGTATGTGTATGTTTGTGTTTGTGTGTGTGTGTGTGTTACCTTCTCTCTTGAACAGCCTGTGGGCATTGTCATGGTTTGAATGGGAATGATCTCCATATTTCTGAATACTCAACCCCAGTTAGAAAGGATTAGGAGGTGTGGCCCCGGTTGGAGGAAATGTGTCCCTGGGGTTGAGCTTTGAGGTTTCAATAGGTCACTGAATTCCCAGTTAACCCTTTCTGTCCCCTGCTCTTAGAACAGATGTAGGCTCTCTGGCTACTGCTCCAGCATCATGCCTGCCTGCTGCCATGGTCCCCACCATAATGGTCATGGACTAACCCTCTGCAACCACGAGCCCCACTAAACTCTTGGTCACGGTATCTGTTCACAGCAATGGAAAAATAACTAAGACTAGCACCTTGGTTGTATATAACTATTCTCTCTCTCTCTCTTTCTCTCCCAAAACCTTGTTCTCAATAAACTCCAATTTTGCATCATACTGACTCATCCTAAAATTCTTTTCTGTGGTATAAGTTAATCGTCTCAGTTTCCCCTGAGCAGAAGTTTCTGGAAGGAGCTCCGAGGTAGCACAGTTGCCAGCAGGACAGCTCTGTAAGTCAGTTTTCTCCTTCCACCTTTCTGTGCAGTTAGGGTTCTAACTGATGTCACCAGATTCGTATGGTGAGTGCCTTTGCCTGCTGAGCCATCTCACCTACCCTACATTGTGCTTAACAAATCTGCTTTTCACTTAAGTTCATTGTTCTGCATTTCTACTGGGAAATATCCAAGGCTACATTTTTACATATGATTTTTTTTAGTTTTTTTCTTCCTCTTGACATTATTTGAGGACAACAGAGCAAAATAAGATCATTTGTAGAATTTGCACATTGACTTGTGAGCTGTGAGTAACCACTTGCAACTGTTACCAGTACAGGTATGGGGATTTACCTGTAATCTCAGGCCCTGAGAAGAGAGGAAGAATGAAGAAGCCTTCACTCCATTCCGTTCCATGAAGGCCGTGCTCAGGAAGGCCACAGGGATGATCTTAGCCCATACGACTAAAGGATGCACAGTTGAGCCTCTTTCGTATGCTCCTCTGGAGCTTTATAAATTGGGACCAAGACCAGAATCCCCATTTCTTGCTACAGATGTATTATTACTAAGATGCCATCAGTTGACGAACTCCCTCCCAGGGCTGTTCCATGTGAAAGGCTTTATCAGATTGTTTCTGTGGGAAAGTGGTTGTCTCCAGTGTGCTCCACTGAGGTCTGGCTGGAGCAGTGGAAACCACTGTTCTTCATTCTGCTAATGTGGGACGCACAGGCCTTCATTCCGGAGGGCTGCATTCACCATGTTCTCCAGTTGCTACATCAGAGGGATGAAATCGGCCAAATACATAATCTATGCTAAGAATTGATTGCCTAGAATGTGAATACCAAAACTTACCAATATAGAGAGTACTGTGGTTGATTGTTCCAAAGACTACTAGACAAATATATATATACATATTACATATCACATCTCATCCACACATTCATTTTACAATGTTTTTTTCTGGCCCCTTTAGTCTGGCAAGTGTTTTGTGACAGGGCCAGCTTAACTCATTTGGTGACAGGGATGCTCTATGACCTTATGTGTAAAAAAAAAAAATTCAATTCTTGTAAAGCCAGTATGGTGGGCTGAGTAATTGAAAGGCCTTGGAGATACAGCTACCCAAGAAGCCCTCGCTGTGCCAGCCCTCAGCTCCTCGAGTCTGGCAGTATTAAGGACTACAAACACTAGTGAGCCAAGGAAATTTGGTGGTCATGGCAAAATCAAGATCAGACCTTCCCAGGGAAACACTTCCATAATACAGACTTTAAGCCCCCACCCCCAAGGTAAATACACAAACAAACACCAAGTCTTCCACAAGAGAATCACCCAGCAAAACACTATGAAACATGCAGGGAAACACGCTGACCCAAATGTGGCCCATATGTGCACAAACGTGAGAATTTATTCTAGCAACTCTAAATAAAAGAAACATTTCTAAATAAATGTGCTTAAAATGTTTAATGCCAAGCATGGTGGCACATGCCTGCCTCTGCCTCCCAAGTGCTGGAACTAAAGGCGTGTGCCATCATGCTCGGCATTAAACATTTTAACCTAACCCTGTGAGTGGCAGGATAGCCAGAGCTACATAGAGAGATCCTGTCTCAAGACAACAACAAGAGGCCAAAATAACAAAAACAAAACAAAAGGTTAATAAGATAAATAAGATAAAGAAAAAAACAAAGCTTGAAAAAGAACCAACAACTTTTAAAAATAATGACATGAATATTCTAGGAAGATAAACCAATGAAAACTTAGTGGTCATATTAGGAAACAGGTTAAATAGAGCACTCAAGAGGCAGAGACAGGAGGATTGCTGCAAGTGTGAAACTAGATGGGTCTGTGTAGAGAGTGGTAGGCCAGTCACCAGGGATACATAGCCAAACCTTATCTGGACCAAAAAGCGACAGTGGCAACATCCCGCTAAACATAGTAGCAAATAAAATTAGAGAATTGGGTAATATACCTGAGAAAATTATCCAAGACTAGAAAAATAAAGCAAAGAAGAGAAAGAAAAATCCAGAAAAGTAACACAAGAATAAAATATTTTCAGATGTAAAGAAGGATTTGTGTTTTAGGCTAAAATGAATATAAAGTTCTTTATAAAAAAAAAACCCCAAATCCAAAATCCACTTAGATTCAAATGAATCCAAACACAAACTGAAAAATGAAAATATGAACATTGAATGGGTGGAAAGATATCTGTCCAGTAATGAGACTGAGAACAGATATTGCTAGCCCTAGGTGCTGAAAGATCAGTTTCTTCAAGCGTTGGTGTTAACCACTTTCAGTGTAGAATTCCATAGGCAATGAAATTAAAACAGAAGACTCACGGGCCTTTGGTGAAAGACACTTAAAAGAACATTGTTAGCCATAGTTGCCAGTGTGGGTAGAGGTCTCCGAAGCATACACCCCGCCCTGTCTCTTCTTCCTCCTGCAGCAGAAGCCATATCACTTCCCTCCTAGGCGTTAGGGCAAAGCCTTAGGAGGCTGACGGCGATGTGGAACCGAGGACACACCCAACAATCTACTAATGTGTACTGTTCCATGAGAAGGAAACACGGTGTGGGGGAGGGGAGGCAGCAGTCCCGCTTTCCTAGGGCCCTTTACTCTAGCTAATATACACAGTGAATAAACACAGATCGAGAAAGAAGGCTGAGAGTCAGGCCCTTGTGGTCTGGTGGTGAGGGGTAAGAACAAACTGTCCATTTATGAGACACCCTGAGAACACAATGACTTGGGACAGTTGGAAAAGAAGTAGTCACACGGTGTAATCAGAAGGTAAAAGAAACCACTGTACTGTACAAGACAGAATTTAATGGGACCGCGTAACAGGTATGGCATTCTTTTTCTTGATTACTTTTTGAATTATCTTATGTGTATGCATGTGTCTGCGTGCCTATATGTGTGCCATGTTCATGCAGGTGGCTGAACCAGAGAGGGCATCGGGTGCCATGGAGCTGGAGTTACAGGTGGCTGTGAACTGCCCAACATGGGTGCTGGGAACTGAATTTGGGTCCTCTGGATGATCAGCTAATGCTCTTACTGAGACATTCTTCCAGACCTCTTCCTCCTGAACCATTCTACAAGACACCAATCCCATTTACCCTGTCGGCTATCAGGACCAAACCTCTTCCCTAAGAGCTCATGGACGTGAGGACTTCAACAGGAGTCAGGAGAGGCCTAAACAGTCAGGCCACAGAAACGGCTGCACATGGGGCCAAGGTAAGGAGGCAATCTGGACTATAACCCTGGCTCTGGGATTTATACGGCAGGGCCTTGGGCAAACTGTTTTCTTCTTTTCCAATTTCAGTGTGTTCTCTTTTTAAAATATTTGTGTTTGTGTGTGTGTGTGTGTTTGTAAGTGCAAGAATACCTGGCATTGTGTGTGTGTGTGTGTGTGTGTGAGAGAGAGAGAGAGAGAGAGAGAGAGAGAGAGAGAACAAGAGTGCAGGACATAGTGTGTATACAAGTGTGTCGGTGTACAAGAGTACTAGACATGGTGTGTATACGTGTGTGTGTGTGTGTGTGTGTGTGTGTGAGCAACTTTTGGGAGTCAGGTTACTCCTTCTACCTGTTGCATCTGGGAATCTGAAAGTCCAGCTGGTCAGTGAGCCTTTACCCCTGGGTCTCAGCAGCCTCAGCTGTAGTTCCCTGTGAAAGACACTAACACATCTTACAGAGAAATGTGAGAACCGAATGAGACAAGACAGGAAAAACCGATTTTTTTTCTTTTTTAGAGCCTCAAAAAAATACCTCAAACGATACCACAATTCTCTCAACAAACTTGAGAAACACATGTTGAGAACTGTACGGGAGCCAGGAAGATGGAGTCAATTATAATATTTGCCACCAGGAAAATTATATGTAAAAGCTAACTTGAAAGTCTGCTAAGGCATTGTGATAGGACGGGGTGATCAGAGACGGCACAGAGTCGGTGCAGAGGGAGCAGACAGCTTTTACTACGCAGCAACGTCAGGAATACCTTTATGAGGAAGGCAACCCTTAGGGTGAAAAGTGAAAGATGGAACAGCTGTTTTATAGGCTGAGTAAGAGGAAGAACATTCCAGAAGAGGGCATAGCATAAAAAACAAGTAGCCTGAGGGGGACCTGCCTGTCAGGAACTCAGTGTTTGAAGGAATTGGTGAAGTAGACACTAGCTAAGATATTAGGATGTTATTCTTGGGGAGGCTAACTTTGGTCCCAGCAAGAGGGATGCCATAGAGACAACATGGTTACTAAGTGGAACTGGAGGGGTGGCTCAGTACCTGCTGCCAAGCCTGAAGCTCTGGGTTCTGCCTGTTGTGTAAGGAGAGACCCAGTGCCTGCAAGTTAGTGTCTGACCTCCGCACTTGTACATGGGCTCACACACAAATACAATAAGAAATTCAAAATTAATAAGAAAAGTAATGCAAAGTTTCAGGGGTGTGAATGAAACCAGAGCCCTTAAGCCAGAGTGTGTGTGTGTGGAGAGAGAGAGAGAGAGAGAGAGAGAGAGAGAGAGAGAGAGAGAGAGAGAGAGAGAGAGAGAGAGAGAGAGAGAGAGAGAGAGACCAAGGGGGAGGGGAAACAATGAGAGAAAGGAGGAACCTAGGATTTCTTTTTCCTTCTCTCCTGCATGACTAAGTGAATTGTGGTGACATTTATATAAGACTCGAGAGAAAAATCAGCTGTCAGGGAAGCACTTTGTTTTAGACAGGTTGAATTTAAGGCCAGGGGGAACAGAGGCAGAGGTTTCTGGTTAAGAAGCTGGCTGCTTTCTGGGCTGGAGAGATGGCTCAGTGGTTAAGAGCACACACTGTTCTTGCAGAGAACGAGGAGTTTGAGTCCTAGCTCCCACACTTGGGTGGCTTGTACCTCCAGCTCCAGGGGGATGAGATGCCTCTGGCCTCTGTAAAGAACTTGCATTCATGTGCCCAAACCTACACACAGGCACATACGTGTAAGTGAAAACTAAAAGTATAAAAAATAAAAAATATGGTTAAAAAAAGGTTTGCTTCTGGTCTGTGCATGTAGCTTAGTTGGTAGAAAGGATGTTTGCCTAACATGAATGAGCCATGGTTTGAGTCCCAGTGTACAGCTGAAACCCTAGTGCTCGGGAAGCAAAGGCAGCAAGATCAGATAAGCTGGAATTCTATGAGTTCTCATCACCTGACTGGTAAACGAAAAGCAAGGGATGATGGGACCTGATAGACCACTCATGGACTCTAGTCCACCCTCACGAGAAATAAACGGAGGGCAGACTACTTAGGCACCTCAGTGGGTAAGAGGTCACTGAACAAAGCATGGCCAGAAACAAAGAAGACCCAACTATCAAGGGCTGATTTAAAGGAGAGATTCAGGGATACAAATCTAATCTGTCAGGTTGTAGAAGGCGAGGGCTGGAAAGCATCCAGGGGTTTAGGCTCTCCACAAACCTTACGTGACCTTTATCAGTGGAGCCTCAATGGAATATTAGCCACGGAAATTAGAATGACGTGGGAGCATGCTGGATCAGGTAAGTGTTTTGATTTTTCGGTTTCAAAACGTTTGGACCCGTCAGTCTACCAGACTACGGGCCATGAGAGGGTGCTGGCAGGAGCCTGAAAGTCCACGAGAGGAAATGACCCATGTAAATGCAGTCACCGCTCTGCTGGAACTAGATGGAAACCGTCTTCACTGCCAGTAAAGATGATTTGAAACGCTAGTTGCAATTTTCGTTTTCTTTTTCTCTGAAAGCAGCAGGAGACAGTTGACATTTAAGGGCTCTCTCCGAACTGCCCCTGCCCCGAATTCGAGAGAAGCGCTCACAGCGGACCACAGACCGGCTCCTTAAGCTGGTTTTCTTTCCACTAAACCGTTTACCCACAGAAAAATGAGTAAAAGCAGGGCTTTCCAAGGTTAACCTCTCTCGCGGATGGCAAACCAGCCAGTCATCCTAGCAGCTCAGAGTAAACCACCCCTAGCAGGGGTGCTTGGGGAATTACTCAGGGGTGCGAAGCGCAGCCTCGCTCTCTTGAAGCCGGGTATTGTCCTGGGCAATTGCTCCAGCCACAGCTCCAGAGGCGGCCAGTGGGGGCTACAGGCGCCCGGAGCGAGGGAGGCCGAGGGACAGGGATGCCAGGACGCGCACCACGGGCGCGAGCCACTCGGCCCCGGTTTCCCCACCGAGGCTCCTGGCGAGCACGGCCCCACGGGGAGGCTGCCTCTCTCCTCGATGCCACCTCCCGTTGCCCGTGACCACCCGGTTGCCGCTTTCGGTTCCGAGCCTTATAAGGACTGGCAGGGGGTCACGTGCGTCCCGGGCCGCCCGCCGGGAGGGGCGGCTGGGGGAGGGGCAGGCGGCAGGAGGAAAGGGGAGGGAGTCGGGGGCGGAGACAGCAGCGAGGGGCGGATTCTGCGGCCGTGGGAGGCGGCGGCGGCGGCTCGGGGTTCCGAGCGCTCGCGGCCGCGCCAGGGAGCGGGACGCAGGCGGTTGCGGAGGCGGCGGCGGAGGAAGGGACCGGAGCGGGGGCGGGCGAGCGCGGCGGAAGCCACAGAGCGCGGGAGGGCCGGTGGCTGGCTCCGGGCGAGAGCCGGGGCGGCAGCGACAGCGATCGCGGCGAGCGAGGCACAGGCGGCGGGCGGCTGCGGCGGCCACGGGGGCCCGTGTCCGTGCGCCCCGGCGGCCACCGGGCGCGGGCCGGCACGATGGAGCCGCAGCACGTGCGCCCCGCGCTCGCAGCCCGCAGCCCGGCCTGGGAAGAACCGGTGGGTACCGCGCCCGCGCCCACCCCTCCCGCTTGTTCTTGCTCCTTGCTCCCCCCCCCCCCCCTCCCGGCCCGGGTTCCGTTCAGGAAGCGGTCCGGGATGAGGTCCCCAGCTGCTTCCCAGCCGGGGCAGCGCTTCCTCCGGCGCCCGGGCTCCTCCTCGCGCGCCGCCCGGAGCGCCTTTGTCCGGTCGGCTGGAGCTCTTCCCCGAGGGGCCTCTGGCGACGGTCCTTCGAGGACCGTTTCCGCGCTTCATCCGCTTCCCAACTTTGCACTTCATTCCCGAGTGTGGCGCGGCGGCTTGGGGAGAGGAGGCGGCGGGGCCGCGCGGTCAGCGGGTGGCGCCGGGAGGAGACGGGACTCACCTCTTGACCGCGCCCTGGCAGTCACCTGGGCACGCAGGTTTCCGAGGACCGCCGCCTGGGGAGGCGAGTAGCCTCCTGAAGCCAGAGCCACGCCTCCGACTCCGGTGGCCGCTCTGCTCCGGGCTGCTCTGGGGGTCAGGGGTCTTGGTCCGAGATCCAGCTACGAGTCAACTTTGCTCTTGCTTGGATATCACAGCACACGCCACGCGGAGGTTGAGTCATTTTAGGGGCCCAGAGTGGTGCGTTTGTTGTGTGTGCGAAGATGAGGAGTGTCAGGGTCTTCGAATTTGTTCCCCAAACTGTTTAACTTATTATTATTATTATTATTATTATTACATCTCAAACAGCACCCTCTGGTATCCACCCCCCCCCCCCCGCCCCCCACGCCGGGATTCCTCCCAGGAATACCCGTCCCACGCAAACCCCTGTAATCTTAAGTGTACAATGAATTTTGGCCCTGCACGCTCTGTCTGCGTATTTGGTACTCCTTCTTGGTTGACATTGTGAACCTGTCTCAAAAGGCTGGTCCAAAATTTCCGGCTTCATCTGTGGTGCGGTGCTGTTAGGATGATGTTTTCCCAGGGACTTCCTGAGTCTGCTCAGGCGGGCCCTCTGCCTGTTGAGAGCTTGTAGGTCAGGTGCCAGGCTTGCTTCTCCTTTTCTGACCCGTAGACTTCAGCCGGTTCGCTAGGGTACGTTTAGCTGCCTCTTGCTTCCTGACCTTTCAGGAGTGTCCTTCGACTTTGATCCATCTGCAGCTGCTTTTGCTTTTGTGATTTTGCACATTCGGTAGCCCATCTGCTCGCGTTCTATTGCCATCGCCATCCGGGAGTAAGTGCGATTCTTGGTTAAAAAATTACAGTTCCATTTTGACATTTAAGATCATTGGGAATTAAGTCCAGTGATGTGTTTTGAACTTTACTATATGAAAGAAACCCTGTCAGCCTTCACCAGTCACAGTGGGAAACCCGGAGTAAACGTGTAGTGTTTTTCTTTGGGGGGGGGGGGAGGGAATGAATGTCAGGAGTATTTTGCTACTTACCAGTTAGAAGATTAGAGAACTCTGTTTTCTTCTCCAAAGTGTTAAGAACCAAAGTGCTTTCTTATTCTTACAGATAATATTCAGTACTAGCCCCCCCCCAACATAAACTTTTAAAACTAAAACCTTCACAGAGATGTGGCAGCGGTGATACTAGCTAGGCTGCAGAACTCTTTAAAAAGTAAGCGTTTTTAAATGGCTAAGGCATTTTATTTATTCAGCAGATATTTTTATCCAACACCTATCCTGTTCTGTGACGGCTGGGCAAGCTGCTAAGACTCAGGCAGTTTTTTTCCCCGGGAGGCTTACGTTCTTATAGCTAAGGAGTGAACGTCTTCAAGTGTGTGTCATAAGATGGATCTCCTTAGTGAGTTTATTCTGAACCTTCTGTAATGGCTACAATGTTTAAACATTTTCAGAGGACATCTTTATATAATTCCTTAAGAAAGTTGACTTACCTGCATTACTAAAAAAGGAGCATATAGAAGAGGAAGCTGAATGCTCTAGAGAGAAAATGTTTAAATGTTAAATATTTCTGATGTGTGGAGCAAAGGGTTGGAGTTAACTTAGTCTAAATGTTTTGAAGAAACACTGGGTCCATCAGAATCAGTTTTGTTTCTTGTTGTTTGGGACAGTGTCTCACAGTGTACTCCACCAGTCTGGTTTGTGACTTCCTAGGTAGCCCAGGCAGGCCCGGAACTCCCTGCCAAGCCCTTGCCTCAGCCTCAGAGGACTAGGATTCCAGGCACCATGGAGTTCTCAAAAACCAAGTTCTTTAGCTTTGTTTGGTTCAGTGATCTCAAGACTGAATGAAAGGAATTCTGGCTTCCTTCAGAATGAACCTATATGGCATACAGTCAGGGGCACCCAGTATATTTTGACAACTGTTAACCTCTGTAGCCCGAAGGAACCACTGTCTTACACACACACACACACACACACACACACACACACACACACACACACACACAGTGGAATCACAGGTTTCCTCAAGTCCAGTCTGTGCATGCTCAGAGTCTCTCGCGTTGAGGCTACCTGCTTCCCTCATTGCTTCCTGTAGATGCCGCAGAAGAAGCAGCTGGTGCATGCTCTGGCTACCACAGGTGGAGCCCCAGCTGCCCATCCGTCCCCACCAAGATACGTTTATCCTCTGAGCCAAAATAAACCCTTTCTCTCTTAAAACAAAATGAGACAACAGCAAAGAAAACAAACCTGTTTTCACTTGGCTTCCAATTCTGAGTTCTTTAAAAACCCTTTTAAAGATTGAAATATAGGCACTGTAATACCATACAAGCTTGCAAATTTACATTCATAAAAAGAATCAAGTGTTGAATAAGTGGGATTGCTGTATTATTGTGGCATGTAACAGCATGCATGTAAGAATTTGTTTTCTCATTTTTTTCCTGATGGAGCCTAAGCTTTGATGATATGGTTTCTACTATTCAGACAGAAAAGCAAAGGATTCCTTGGAGATTACTGTGGCTCCCTGAAAAGAAATACACTTGTTGGCTAAAGAATACCAACGCCTGGAGCTAAGGGAATTCCTGGGACTTCATGGCATATTCTCTGTGAAATTAAGTTACTTAGCTATTAAAACATTTGAATATATTAGCTTTACTTAGCATTATTCTGGATAAATATTGAACTGAAAGAAGGTACAGGTTGACATTTAAGTTTCTCTCTCTTTTTTTTATTGATGCTAGCTTTGGAATCTAGCCAAGTGTTAGTGAAAATATAGGCATCACTAAAATTTAAAATCAATAAGTGTTTGAGGAATTGGGTATGGTTCTACACCTCTGTATGCCAGGAAAGCAGCTAAGGAAGGCTTGGAGTTTGGGACCAGCAGGGACTAAGTAGTGAGATTCTTTATCAAAAAACCAATTAGAGAAAGTAATGTATGGGGCAGCAATGTAGGTTAGTGGTAGAACTTGTGTCTATGCAATGCCCTGGCATTGTCTCACTAAAATAAACAGAGTCAAAGTATTTTGCTGTTGGGAATGAGTGGGTAGGAAGACATTTAGCGGCGCAGTTCCTGATCTCAGGTGGGAGTGGGTAGCCGATAGGTAGTTAAACTCTGGCTCAGTTTAAAAATGCAGGAGTATTTACAACATGCCCTTTCTAGTGGAGGGAAGCCTGAATGTGCTTCAGTCCCTAAAGTGGGCTTTTATTTCTAAATGGTTTTGTACCAGTTAGAATTATGAGTTAACATTATACCAGTTAACAATCCAGAATTAGTGGACACGAAGAGAGGGAAGGGTTCCAAAGCAAAAGTGGCCAAGATACAAACAAGAGGTTAGTTACACAGTTGTACTTTATGTGAGGATGAGGAGTTTTGCCCTGTGTGCAGGGATCACAGTATGTTCCTATAATTTATAGCACCGTTGCTCTTGGAACGTTTTGTTATCTGGGTAACAACTAAGGCAATTTCAACAGGGTAAACCTTTTAAATGTTAAGTTCTGAATACATAACAAATCGTGTGTTGTGGAAATTGTTCCACACTGCAGTCGTGGCGGCCTCCCAGGCCTTGCTTGTTCAGTCTGCAGAGTCTTTTGGTTCTGTACTGAACAGGAACATGAATCCTAGAACATGGTTTCTAAAGTACCTACCTGTGTTTTTCAATGTATGGCGTGTAACCCTCATCAGGTTATATGAAAATATGAATGTAACACCACAGAACATGGGATTAAACACTTTAAGTTACTGTCAGTCCAGATTGTTGTTAGTAGATTAATTTAAAATACCTCTGTAGATAATAGTGTAATACAGTGTTCGTAGTTTTTTTTGGGGGGATGGGGTGGGGTTCGAGACAGGGTTTCTCTGTAGCTTTGGAGCGTGTCCTACAACTTCCTCTGTAGACTGGGCTGGCCTTGAGCTTACAGAGAGCCACTTGCCTCTGCCTCCTCAGTGCTGGCGTCATAAAGTTTTAATAAGCATGTATGGCTTTGACTTGCATCTCTTTGGTACTTTTTGTTTTTTCTAATCGAGTATGTATGATACGTTATTAAGTAGAAAGCCAGTTAGTGCTCAGCTTCTCTCATTTCCATTGAATCCTAACTGTAACAGCTATAGAATTATATAGAATATTGTTGATGTTGTTTGGAGACAAGGTCTTGCAGTGTTGCTGGCAGGGCGGGAGGTGGGGTGATCTGTTACCCACTATGTAACCCAGGCTGGCTTCAAGCTCTTGGCAGCTCACCTGCCTCAACCTCTTCTATGCACGGTTCAAATAGTTTGCTGATATATTCTATATAGACTCCCCCTCCCCCCCCCCCCCCGTCACAGGGTTTTACTGTATAGCCCTAGCTGCTCTAAGACTCACTATGAAGACCAGAGATCCACCTGCTTCTACCTCGAGTGCTGGGATTAAAGGTGTGTGTACCACCACTACCTGGCAAAGATCTCAAAGTACCAGTAATAAATACATAAGAAATGATCTGAAACACTAAAGAAAAAGTCAGGGAACGTTTTCTAAATCAAATAAGGCAACATGCCATACAATTGAACTATCAGTAGCCATTTTGAGATATAGAGAGAGGCTGATGCTGGAGAACTGCCGTGAATCCCAAGTTGGATCGGGCTATGTAATGAGCTCCAGGCCAGCCTGGGGTGTGCTGTGAGGCTCTCTCAAGACACAAGCAAACAAAAGGTGAAGTGCATTTCAGTTAGACTAGATACCCATTCTGAACATTTACCCACAGAACCCAGTAAGTGGCTAGTCGGTCAGATATTATTTAAATTGGGGATTCCTTAGAAGTGTCTGGAAGAGATGGTTCTCCAGCAGGGGTTTTCCTGGGCTGCCTCTTGTGGGAAATGAGGCAGCATTCCTTCCTTTGCCTACACAGTGTTTTCATCCGGGGTTTCCTCTACAGCTGGAGATGCTGTACAGAGCTGCAGTCATTTGCTTAGCTGAAGTACGCTTAGCCTGTCTTTGCTTTCATAGGTGTAAGCGTTCGAAACTTGCTGAACTCTGTGTAGAGCAGAGCTGGCTAGAGGGCTAAGTTTTTCTAAGTCACCAGTACTCGCACTTGGAGGAATTGATTGCCTAGCTTCTGGATGTGCAGCTGTTTTAAACTCTCCTTAAGCAACCAGCATCCTTTCAGAGTGAGAACTGTGATCCACCTTCTTCCAAGGATCACAGAATAGGCATGGGTGTTGGACCACCGTTCAGTTCAGTCACCCTTGTCTAGATTCTGGAAAATGTTGCTATATAAAACTTGAAAGCTTAATGTGTAGATTGAAGTACCTGATAATGGCCAAACTGACCTTTAGCTATATATAGTGTGGAGAAGAGAACGTTAGAATTGCAATCACAGGTTTTTTCCTTTGGTCCCAGCTTGTGACCTCAATGTCTTTTACCTTAAAAGGAAAGTCTCAACTATGTAAAGACCCCTTGTGTTGCCAAATCATTAGACTTGTCTGTGATCATGATCAAATAGCCCGACCAGGACAAAGATGATTAAAAGGGCATTATTTTCTTTCTGGCTCTGATGGGCCTCTGTACACTAGGCAAGAATTCTAGCACTGATTTATATTCCCAACCTGGGCCATTGTTTACTGTTATTGTCTCTCAAAGATTTCCCAGCAGGGTGTTCTTGTAGATACAGAATTTCATATTATCAGGCCATAAGAACTCTTAAAGTTCATTCCTTCCCCACTCCTTCCTTTCCTAAAGGAAATAACTGAAGCGTGAGAGGTTGTCTTTGTATTCATGTAACACAGCGCACTCTTTGCTGAAGGATTCGTATTTCCCGTTTTTAGTGTAGTTAAAATGTCTTAGAGCTCTCAGCTCTGACACAGAGTGGAATAATTCTTGGACTTAAGGTTGCACCTAGAGGAAAACAACACCCCAGAGTCTTAGTTTCAAGGAACTTTCAAGGTCATGGTCAATTGATAAATAGGAGAGGAATCTGGAGGGCAGGGGCTATAAAGTTTGCTCTGTCAAGGAGAGCCCCCAGGGTAGGCTAGGGACTTCTACTTAAATTGAAAAAACACAGCTGACAATGGCTTGAAGTTCTCTTTGACTGACAACAGGAAACTTGTCATTTTAGTGTCTTCCCCCTCAGCCTTCCCCCACCAACTTTGGAGGTTGAGTGTGCATTCTGTGCAGGGAGGGTGCTCTGCCCTGCTGCGGCCCTTAAGCAGCTAGCTAGGGATGCCTCCAGAGCTGAAGCTACCGCCTGTGGATCCCCTCTCCTAGGTCTCCCCCCCTCCCTTTCCCTCACTCTCTGTATGTATGTATGTATATATGTACTTTTTTTCTTAGTACATTGTTGACATTGTTGAATGCATTCTTCCAGGCATTCTGGATTAGTGCTTTAGCTTAGACATTTATTTCAGTATAGTGTCGTGTTGGGCTGCGTGTCCTCTCTTGTTTCTGCGCTCTCTCCACGCCCTTTCCAGCTTCCTGTTAGCCAAAGGGAATCGCTCTTTCTGAACGAAAAGTTCCCAGAGCGGAGCTGAACCTCCCGGAAAATGCTCTTCTCTTCCGTGTGCGCCGGATGGGGGTGGGTCCTAAGCTAAACAGGGTTGAGGAGGCAGAAAGGACCCAAACTCCCTGGCAGAAGCAGGAGAGGTAAGATCCCTGTAGTGGTACCCAGGGTCCGGAGATACAGTCCATATCCCGGGCAGAGGGAACTTTACTTAGCTGGAACGATGCCACAAGGCCCGAGTGTGTGGAGATTCGGGGTCCAGAGGTGCACCTATGGGCGTAGGAGGAGGCTCCATGTTCCCTTTTTCCTTCGGAGCCTTCCCCACACTCCTGCAGTCTAGAACGAGGGGAAGAGCATCGCCACCGCGCCTGACCTGCTGGTGCGCTCCTGCCCAATTCTGCCCCATATACCCTCTAGGCCCTCAGACCCTAGAAGGAGTAAGAGGAAGGTTGTCCAAGCCTCATTGCGACCTTCATCCTCTCATTCCGGTGCTGGTGGTATCATGGGTCAGCAACCCCAGAACATCCAAAGTCTGGGTGCGCAGGCGTGAGCCTCGCCCAGAGGAACCCGCGGTCTCGGCAGGGGCGGTGTGTGGTCCCCGGTCTCCGGAGCCCTGCGGCCAGGAATATGGCGCCAGCTAGGCGCGGGGCTTGGATTCTCGGGAAGAGCCCAGCAGTTGACCACAGCCCCTCGGGGCACTGTTGTGTACCCCACAGGAACCGGAGAGGATGGCCGGAGCGGGCAGCCAGCACCACCCTTCGGGAGTCGCGGGAGGAGCGGCTGCTGGGGCCGCCACCGTTTCCCCCACCGCTGCGGGACCGGGAGAGGATTCTTCCGACAGTGAAGCAGAGCAGGAGGGACCCCAGAAGCTGATCCGCAAAGTATCCACCTCTGGACAGATCCGGACCAAAGTAAGGCTGAGCTGAGGGCCTGCAGGAGAGCTGTGGGTGGAGGGAGCAGGAGCACCGGGGAGATCCCGGGATCCAGGATCCGGAGGAGGGGCGCAGGGGCGCGGCCTGGACGAGGCGGAGCCTTGTTTGGGGCGGGACCGGCGCCCGGGATTCCTGCTTGGGGTTTGGAGACTTCCAGGGTGTGTTCCAGAAAGCTCGCCTAGCAGTCAGAGCGAGTGGCTTGGCGGCTGCACGGGAGAAAGTTGAAGCCCCGCTGCGAGTTCCCACTTAGGGAACTGAAATAGGGAGTTTGGATTTTTCACTCTGCCGCCGCTTGCGCTGGAAGTCCTGTGGAGCCTGTGTTGCGCTCGCTTCGTTGCGTTCCTATCCGCAGCAGGCTGCTTGCTCCTCTCTGGGAACAACTTGAGAGGGTGGATTGCAGATGACGCTAGTTAGTCAGTTTCTTTGGTGCGCCTTGCCTACAGGCTGGCTAGGCTTCTATGTCCCAGGTTCCCACAAAGTACAAAACTCAGATTGCATATCCACGGTGGTTCTTCACAAGTTACCTCTTCAGGCTATGTGCAGGACGGTTTGTGTGGTGCTTTTGTGGAGTTGTTTGACCATTTCAAAGTTGAGTTTTCATTTGATGATGAACATACACAAGGCAGGGGCTGCTGGGTGTTAACGGATTTATATATTCTGAAGTTTAACTTAGTTTCAAAGTCTTCACACCTAGGCTGTTGTCAGTGAGGGACTTAGAAGAGGAATTTGATGCTCCCCCTTCAGTAACATATTTGCAAAAGTTAATTTATTCTACAGTTATTTTCATGAAAATCAGCTTCCTAAGGCTTGCACATGGAAATGGTTTTACTGTATGCCCGTGGCTTAGTGTTTTAGCGTCAGTTGACTTCCGGCATGGAGGAGATGTACACCCGACAGTGGCTCTAAAGATGCAGTTTTACTAAGGAGTCAAGGGTTGCTTCCGCTCGATGTTTACTCACACATCTTGGAATTGCTTTTAATAGAGATGATTTTGGAGTTTTATAGCACTTGTAGTGTTTTGGGATTTAGAGTATTTTTCAAAGATTAAAGCCAACCAGTATAGAGACTTTACTAACAATGATTTTAACATTTGAAATCTTAATCTAAAAAAAATTCATAAAATTGGGTTAATGAGAAAAGTGGCACATCATACACTTATGAAATGGCCAAAATTTCATGCATATTCATATCAAGTTTATACCATTGAAAAGAAAATTTAGGAATGGTTATAAACTGAACTGAGTAAATAAAGTTGAACAACAAACTTGTTGGGAAGTACTGCTAAAATTTGTGGGTTTAATGAACTTAAGTCATAGCTAAGATTGCATTGTTTAATTTTGGGATAAAACATTTTTTATAAAACATTTTTTTATGAAGACTAAAATAGATGTAAAAAGCATATTTTTTTGTTTTCTGTTTAACTTTCTGATAAATATCTGCCACAATTACGGCTAACTATCAACCTTTGGAATACTGCCTCTGATGAATTCATTCATAATAGAGTTACTAATTATGCATCAAAAAAATCTGCATTTTATATTTACTCATGTTAATATTCATATAAAATGCTTCCAAATGCAAACATCTGAGGCTGAGGCATTAAGTTGACAAGACTAGCAGGCCTCAGCCCCTCCTCACCTGCAGTCCAGACTGGACCATGTGCTGTAAGCCTCATCCCTGTGGCTCTTAGAACATACTCCGCTTCTGAGGGAAGAAGATGAGGTCAGTGGGGGACTCAATGCAAGCAGAACGACTAAAGGTAACAGTGGGTATTATCTGGATAAGAAGAGAAGCACCCCTAGAAAAATGTAGATACTTCCTCATCTTCTCCACAGGGGTGTCAGATGGGAGAGGCTGGAGGAGAGGTTCTCGGGCCCCAGATCTAGCTCAATGCTCAGTAGTTTTGGGAGACAACACTAACAATTCTTGCTTATGGCTCTTGAAGATGCATCAAAATCCACTAAGTACAATGGGTTAGGAGTACCAATAGTGCCTTTAGTTCTGCATTCTCACCCTTATACACACACACACACGTTTACATACTGATGTAAGCATGCTCCTGCTCGAGTATGTCTGTGTAGGTAGACAGGGCCTATAGCTGAGTATGTTGTCCATAGAAACTGAAGATATCTCAGGGCTGGGGAGACGGCTCAGTGTGTGAAGTGCTCGTTGTATCCCTGGTACCCATGTGTCTTTGTCATTTTTCTGTTGCTGTTATGAAAAATGGTGACCAAGACAGCTTCCAGAGGTTTGTTTGGGCTTTTAGTTGTGGAGGTGTAAGACCTCATGGTGGGCAGGTGTGGCAGCAAGGGACAGGCTTCCTAAACCTCAAACAAAGCCACCACAGCTGAGGAGCGCCGAGGGTTGAAATCCTGCAGACTATGGGGACATTCCCATTTAGATCACTGCACCATGAAAACAGCCGCATGCTAGAGAGGCTGGCCGAGTCCAGTCAAGGCCAATCAAGTTCGAAGTTCAGTGAGCAAACCTGTCTCAAAAATTAAAGAGCAAAGTGATTAAAGAAGACATCTGACCTTGACCTCCTCACATATGTACACATCCACACAGATACCGTTCCATGTATGACTGCATAGTTATTAAGTACATGTAATGTGAATATTACCATCGAAACACGGCTAACAGTAACTTCTGTTCTCACTGGGATCCTCAGGACCATGAAACTGTTGGGCACGCAGGTTAGAGTGAAGAAGAGCACTTTGGGCTGGGGAAGTCGCTCATTGGTAGAGTGCTACCAGCATGCATACAGCCCCGGGTTCGATTCCCAGCACTGCATAGAAACAGGGTGTGTTGGCAGACATCTGTAATTCTAGCACTCAGGAGAACAGGAATTCAAGGTTATCCTCATTTACATAGGGAGTTTCAGTAGCCAGTTTTCAACCTGGGCTACCTGAGACCCTGTCTCAAAATCTAACAAACAAAAAAAAAGGCTGAAGTTTAATTAACCTTATTTGAAGTGTCCTTGTTCTAAATACTTTTTAACATTTTAAATGATTTGCTTGTTAAAATGGACATTAAGTTACTTGAGACATTTGAAAAGTTATTTAGATAATTTTCTTAATTCAAAAAGCCATATAGACTGGCAATGGATATGCTAATTATAGTACTTACGAGACTGAGGCAGGAGGATGGTAAATTTGACTATAGCTTGGCCTACACTGTAAGACCCTGTCTCAAAACAACAACATACGTGCATCTAGTCAGACACGCTAATAGGCACAGAGACTCTACAGCGGTGGGAAACTACGCGGCAGTGATGGATCATTACCACGAAAATCAGCCCATCTGGTCATTGGCCTCTCAGTTCCCTCTCAGAGGCATTTTCTTGGGGAGCTTCCAGAAAGCTTCTGTGCACTTACAAGAGCTGTGTTTTCTATATGTGCAACATACATGTAAGGACATATAGATATATATCATATAGACAAATACAATAATGCATTTATATATTTCTTTAAAGATGTCATGGCATGCACCTGTCACCCCAATACTGGGGAAACTGAGGCATGAAGAGTGAGTGACTCAAGATCAAGGCTTGGGTGGCATAGTGAGACCCTCTCTCAAAAAGTAAATACGTGGAAAATATCACTATCTTTTTATATTCGTAGATATTCATATATATGAGTATATTGTATATAGGTTTATACACTGTGCATATAAATAGATACCTATTTCTAAAAACTTCGAATGGGACTATTCTATAATGGTCTTCTGTCTATTTACTTCATTCTTTTTAGTGATGGTAGGTCCTTCAGTTGAGCTGCACGAAATTGCTCTCGGCAATTCAAAATTGGCAAAGTGTAGTGAGTTTCATTTGGTTGACTTAACATGGTATGTGATCATGTAATTAGTTTTTGTGGAAGAAAATGGGTAGTTTTAGGACAGCACGCTATTCTCAGTGTTTTTGTTTTTGTAGTGGCCATGCTGACATTTTAAATAAAGACTAGGACGTTGTGTGTGTGTGTGTGTGTGTGTGTGTGTGTGTGCGCGCGCGCGCACGTGTGTCTTAGAGAAAGAGAGAGAGAGAGAGAGAGAGAGAGAGAGAGAGAGGCTGAAGATGGAACCCAGAGCCTCACACGTTTGCCCCGCCCCAGCCCAAGAGGAAGAATGAACTTTAAAGGGGAGTAGGTTCAACAGTGGTCTCCTGTCTCTGTGCCCTTCTCACCTCCCACCTGTTGTATATATGGTTTTTGTTCTCTTTTTGTCTTCCATTTTCCTCCATGGTTTCTTAGTACATCTCCTGTCATCTCTACTGTTTCCTTTGCATCTTTTCTCCTGGGCAGCTGAGTAGAACTTCAGATAGTTACA
The DNA here is from genome assembly GCF_903992535.2 of Arvicola amphibius. Lineage (NCBI taxonomy): Eukaryota > Metazoa > Chordata > Mammalia > Rodentia > Cricetidae > Arvicola > Arvicola amphibius. The sequence goes on from NC_052059.1 coordinate 36,365,646, forward strand.
TCTAGGTTCCCATGTGCTAGGCAGGTAATTTTGTATCCAACTTAATTTCCAGAATGCAAAAGGTTCCGCAGCTTTGGTGTAAAAAAGCCAAATGGGAACAGTAAGGTTGCTTTCCTCTCTGGTTTCTTCTGCTGCCTCTTTCCCCTTCCGTAGTGTTCCTGTGGGCTGCAGTCTCCATTGAGATGCGGTGCCGTAGTGCGTTTCGCAGGTGCTGACAATGAGGCGGTCTGAAGGGACATGCATGAACTCCCGAACAATTAGGTTTTGAACAGGAAGAAGATTTGTTGGTGTTCGAGCGCAGCAATCTTTGCTTTTGCATCAATGGCTGGAGGTTGCCACTCAGCGATGCAAACACACGAGAAGTGTCCCAGTGAGTTTTAGCCGTTGAATTGTCACGGCCAAGGTCAGAAAGCTTTGTCAGAAGTATCTCCTGATTGAGTTCTCATTTTGTTTGGCGTTTATATTTATTTATATATTAATTCCTATATGTTAGTCTCTAAATTTTGGCAAAACTGTACCTAAGCACAGAATATAGTCAGCTGATGAGTATCGTGGTTTTAATTTATCAGGAAAACTCATCACAAATAAACTCTGTAGTTCATGATGAGGCAGTGTGGATTTTTGTTTTTCTTTGCTTTATGAGATACAGTTCCTGCAATTAAAACGTTATTGTCTGATGTGATGGATGTCTTTAATCCCAACACTAGGAAGGCAGAGGCAGGTGGATCTCTGTGAATTAGAGGCCAGCCTGGTCTACAGAGTGAGCTCCAGGACAGCCAGAGATACACAGAGAAACCTTGTCTTGAAAAAAAAAAATTCCCACAGACATGTTTGGTGGAGGCAAAGAGGAACATCTGCATTTTGACCCTCTGGAGTAGGACTCTGCCTACTTTTCTAAAGATCTAAGCACTAAAGATTTTAAGTTTTGGGCTATTAGAACTCCCTCAGAATTGCTCAGCTCTCAGAGTGATGGGCCAGGGAGGGATGAGGGGAGGGCTGGACTGATGTTGGTCAGAGGGTCCAGAATTTCAGTCAGACTGATTGGGTAAAGTCTGGGTTATAGAATAAGTTCTATTGTAACTATCATGGTAATTATACTTAATAGCAGTTATAAATTGAAAATTTCTATAAGTTAGAGAAAGTTTAAATGTTTCACTACAAAAAACGCAGAGTTTATGATAAGAAGCCTAATTCAATCATTGCACACTGCTGTGAATATGAAACATCATATCACTTAACATAAATATGAAACATCATATCACTTAACATAAATCTATGCTACTTATGCTATTTTTCGTGGTGTTGTGATTGAACCCAGGGCCTAGAGCACGCTAGCTGCTCTGGTTAGTGTTACTGTTGCTGTGGTGGGACACAGTCATTAAAGCAAGTTGGGGAGAAAAGGTTTATCTGTTTCTACATCCACAGTCCATCACTGAAGGGAGTCAGGACAGGAACTCCAACGGGGCAGGAACCTGGAGGCAGGAGCGGATGCAGAGGCCATGGAGGGTGCTGCCCACTGGCTCGCTCCCCATGGCTTGCTCAGCCTGCTTTTCCATAGAACCCAGGAACAGCAGCCCAGGATGACTTCACCTACGACGGGCTGGGCCCTTCTGCATCAATCGCTAATTAAGAAAACGCTCTACTGGCTTGCCTGTGACCCAGTCTCACGGAGGCATTTTCTCATTTGGGGTTCCCTCCTCTCAGATGACTCTAGCGTGTGTCAGGTTGACATAAAATTAACCAGCTCTCTAAGTAAGTATTTGCTCGTAGCTACCTATCCTTGCTTTTTTTCTAGTTTTGTTGGAGATAGGGTTTCCCTAAATTGCCCAGGCTGATCTTCCTCTTGTAGGCCTCTGGTCTCAGCCTCCAGAGTAGCTGGGATTAGAGTCATGAGCCACCGTGGTCATCTTAGAATTTTCAGCATACTATTGTGTTAATTCTTTGAGAATTTCATACAGGGCGTTTTCATCGTATTCACCCCGTCTTCCCTATATTCCTCGCCAGATCCACGGCTCCTCCTCCTCCATGATCACCGTGTCTAGTGTGTGCTGTCCATTTACTCAGCTATGATGGGCCTTTCATAGGAGTAAGCGACACCTACCAGGGACCGCACCCATAAACTGACTTTCCACTGTCAGTAACAGTTTATAATTGTTGTCAACAATACCTTAATAAAGAAAAATGACAACAGAAGCAACCAGCCTGTCCACCGCACCCAGCAGTGGACTCTGCCGCTGGGTACTCGAGTGAGCGAGTCTGTGCTCCAATAAAACTTCGTTTAAGGATCTGGAGTTTGAAAATTTAACACTTTCGGATTTAAAAGTAGTCCTTTAAGAAAACCCAACCTGTTTCTATATGTAGAACCCTCTCTCACTTGTTGGCTGTATAAAAATCAAGTGCTTAGCAGGATGTGGCTGGCGGGATGGTCTGTGGCTGTTGCCGTCTGAGGCTGGCCTCTGCCGTAGAAGATGGAGATGCTGTTGTCTGGCTTCCAGAGCAATGCAAATTAAAGCATTGCTAAATATCAGCATCTAACGCACCAAATAAAGCTAAATTTCAATCCATTTGAAAAAAAAAAATCTCATCTTTGTAGAACATTTTATTTTTAGCTTGGTTTGCGTCTTTGCTTCCATTTTAATGTGAACTAAATTTAGCCTGGAAACTCTGACTCCTGGTACAGTAATATATAGTATAACAGCGTTCTTTCCATTTTGATTACAAGTCGAACATGATAGCCCGTTATTAAAGATAAAAGACATAAATAATTTACTGAACCTTTACATATGGTTTAAGATGTGTTGCTTCAACGTATCTAAATTTAGAAGTCTTTTGCTTAGTTGAAGGTTTCGTGTTTGCTCTAAGGGTGGGCGGGAGAGAGGTCTGGGAAAGCACTGGGCTCCCATTGGTGTAGCTCTGGTACTGGATTTGTGGGACTTCACTTCCTTAGGAACTGTGTTCATGAAGGAAGGTTTTAACTAAAAAGAGTGTGTTTTACATCTCAGAATAGACTTTGAAAAAGATCGTAACGTGTTAGTACATCACAGTTGCCCTTGACAAATGTGGTTTCCCTCTGGCTCTTTAGCCATTTTGAGACACATTTATGTCCAGTCATGTGACTTAAGATGGCCAGTGATTATTATTGGTTGCAGCTTTAATTAGAATTAAATGTACTCTTTTTTAATGATGTTTTTCGCAGTTTTTTTTTATTTGTTTTTGGTTTTCTTTTTCTTTTTAAGGCAGAGTCTCACTCTGTAGCCCAGGCAACCTGGAACTCTTAACTTTCAGCAACCCTCCTACCTCACCTTCTGAGGACTTAGATTACAGGAGCGAGTGGCCTTCCCCAGCTATTGATTCCTTAAAAAATATTTTTATTTTTAATTACGTCTGTAAGTTTGTGTCTGTGTTTGGATACATGCACTTGAGTACAGATGCCCAAGGAGGCCAGAAGACGGCATCAGATCCCCTGGAGTTAAAGTTCCAGGCAGCTGTGAGCCACCTAATGTTGGCGATAGGAGCTGAACTTGGTCCCTCTGCAATGGCACTGTGCCCTCTTAACCTTGGAGTGTCTCTCCAGCCTGTACTTATTTATTTGCTTCTCCCTCCCTCCCTCCACCCTTCCTTTCTATGAACATAAGCAGTAACAATCCCTTTCCTGCCTTTGGGTATTATGATGCTGTTTGGAAGACTGTAGCTCTTATTTTGTATCACGAAAACCTGATTAACTTTATCCTGTGTGGAGATGGAATATCTAGCCTCATGGACTCCCAGATCACCACCATTGAATTTGGTATCACTGATTGTTTAAAAATGAGCATTGTGGCTCATGCCTGTAATTTCAGCACTTGGTAGGCAGAGACTGGAGAATTGCTGTGAGTTCCCGACTAGCTTGGGCTACCGAATGTTATCTTGTCTTTCGAGAAAGAACAGAAAATATTCTCATTCTAGAACTGGGTTCGTGGGTGCCTGTTTCGCTGCTGTGTGTCATGTGTGGTGGAGATGTGGCTTATTGTTACATATGTGTCGATATTATAATATTGCAGTTTTAAGTGGCATGGGAGCTCGTGCTACTGATCCAAGTCAAAATGGCGTGCCTGCTCAGGAACAGACTCCTGTACATTTTCTTTTCTAGATAAAATTGTTGGGCGGTAAAAACTGGCCTCCAAAACCTGTCATTTTTCATTCCTTAGGTAGTTAAAAATAAATTTTGCTCATATTTTTCCAAAAATATATCTTAATAGGCCAAGTGGAAAATTACTTCATATGATTCTTCTAAGCTGTATCGTGACCTTTTAAAAATACTGTCCTACCTTACAGGAGTGAAACTGAGCTTTCTTTGAAAACCTGTGTAAAAAGTTAGGTATCTAGAAACATTTTCCTCTAAATTAGTATGTCTGAGGATTAAAAAAAAAACAGCCAAAATGATTCAGTGATTTTTATTAATTTTAATTCGAATTCATGGGCATTTCAGCTAAACTATTTAAATCTGAAATTACATTTTAGAAGTTTACTCATGGTTATCAATAAAAACCAGGATTCGTTTGTAAAAAGGTATTATAAAATCTAAACTGTGGTGAGAGATAGGATCACAGATTTAACATATTAATAATGGTAGGGGTGGGAGGGATGAAAGAAGAAAGGAGGGAGGATAAAAGAAGAGAGGTGGGGGAAGCCAGGCACCTACTGCAGGCCCTCGTGCACCACGGTCATCAGAGCTCAAGGGTAAGGAACAGAAGGCTGAAGACCCTACTTTGAGGTCTTACTCTTCCATTAATCCAGCAGTTTAATTTTAGTATCAGACTCAGATTTATTCATTTGAAAATTCAGTAATTTTACCCAACTGTTAAATAAGGCCATTTGACCGGTTGTGGTGGTGCACGCCTTTAAGCCCAGAATGCAGAAGGCCGAGGCAGGCGGATCTCTATGACCTCAAGGTCGGCCTGGTCTACAATCAGGCCTACACAGCGAGACCCTATCTCAAAAAGCAAAACAAAACAAAAAGGTCACCTCCTTTGAAGACAATATTAGGTAGTAGCTGTGTGTTTTCAGCTACTCAGAAAAGTGAGGCAGGAGGATGGATGGCATGAGGTCAGGGGCTTTAGGTCAGTATGAAGAACATAACAAGACCCATGTCCTCAAAAAAAAACCAAAATAGCCCAAGTGACACCCCTCCATCCCTAAAACAACAATAACAAAAAATTCAGACATGCAGGTTGTGCAATGTGTGTGTGTCTGTGTGTGCGTGTGTGCTAACCCAGGGTGGCTTGGAAATGGTGACTATTTTACCTCCGCTTCTAGAATGCTGGGATTACAGGCACGAGCCACCACATTGATTTGAGAACATTTTCTGTGCCGTGCATCACCTGTGTATGCCTTCCGTTTTTAATCTTTTGTCACGCCTCCGTTCATGAACTCTAAAAATATAGCAGTTCAGGTACCGAGGTCGGTGCCAGGGATAGACCCGGAAGCCAGATAGACACCATCAGTGCAGGGAGAATTTATGAGCTTATAAACCTGTAAAGTGCATGTCATATGTGAAGACGAGAAGCAGTACAGGAATTGTAGCAGGCTGATGGGCTGTAGTGGGAAGAGCGGAAGGAGGAGGTGTCTCCCGGGAGGTGATGTTAGTGCTGCGTATGGTCCTTCAGAAGAGCCCTCGACACCCGAGGAGCAGCGGCTGTGCGGGTGACGAGGTCGGTGGGGCTGAAGGACGCTGTGGGAAGCACACAGAAAGTCAGAAGGGAGCCAACAGAGCGACATTAAGATACCTGCAGGAGGTCTTAGATGGGCGCTACACGTTTCTGTGTTTGACCATTGGATGGCCTTTTAAATTTTATGTCTGTGTGTGCGCTCATAGAGAGGCAGAAACATTGAGTCGTAAGAGAAAATTCTAGGGCAGAAAGAAAGGATGGGTGAGAAATACATCGCCATAGAGCATAGAGCTCAGTGAAGTGATGAGCACTGAATAGGGACCCGGGTGGCAGAGGCCGTCCCAGCAGTGTTCCCGTCCCTGTCCCCCTCGGGCCAGTCATGTGTTCAGAGCAAGGCAGGGGTTTCCTGAACGTGTGGCTGTGTCATTCTGCCCACTTGAGATGGTCCGCGTGCTCTGTTTCTCTCACTGGCTTATTTCTGTGTACTTTTATATTTCTTCATTCTACACTCTGTAAAATACGGCTGGATGACAGAGACTAGGAGGAAGGGTAGGAGAGAGAGAATGCGTGTGGAGCAGGCCGAGCGCTCAGTTAAAGAGAATCGTAAATTTGCTATCAAGAAAGTTTAGTGGGAAAAAGCCTTCCAGAAGAAGCCATGTGTTCTCACAGGCATTCCCGTACCACTGGTGAGGGATGAAGCAAGGTGTTCTCATTACCTGTATCCTAACAAATACACAAGAACTCCTGGTACCATCCTCCCCTGGAAGATCCGTCATGGGGATCTAAGTGAGACATTTTTGGTCTTGGGTAACTTCATGCACGAAGGTCTCAGTAGTTCTTATTCCTTTGGCTTTTTTTTGAGATAAGGTCGCAAAGGCCTGGAAGTCCTAAGTCCTTTCTGCCTCCAGCTCACGAGTACTAGGATTACAGGTGTGCACACCCGCCTTCAAACCGTTTCTAAAGTTTGAGTAAGTATTGGGAACTTTGAATAATCCTTTCTTTAACTGGGTTCTGACACAGAACTCAGGCTATCTCTTGTGTTTAACCACTTACTCCTATGTAGTCGAAATGGTATGGGCTGGATGGTATGTTAGTATGCACAGGAGAATCTGACAGTTCTTGGTGGCTTTCATGAAAAGAAAAATGATGAGGCCCTTCTCCAGTGGTGTTTGGAAGCATGTTTATACAGTTTTCCAGGGCGCACATCTGGGCATTATTGTGAGAATAGTATTGAGACCATGAGCCCCTGAGTCGTTTTTGTGTTACTATAATGTGTATGAATTTTTCTCCTTTCTTTCTTCTTATCCTTCCTTCCTCCCTCCATCCCTCCTTCCTTTTTATTATTATTTATTTATTTTAAAATTATTTTTAGTTCTATGAACTTAGCAAGCAGAAAGAACAGAGGATGCAAGGAGAAGCTTTGAGGTCACAACTGGCACCGTGGCACTGCCCAGAGCCAGGATTCCTGGAGCATTGTGTGTGGGAGGGTTGCTGAGTAACAGGGAAAAAGTTGGAGGTCAGTGGGTGGGGCTGAGCAGACAGCTTAGCACCTGGGAGCATATAATTAGGCCGCAGATGCAAGTTGTTACCTTTCTGTAGAAGGAGTCCAGTTGGTGTTCTAAGTAGCAAGTTTGATCTTGAGAATAAAGTCAGTATTTAAACTCTAGAACACAGTAGAGACATGAAGCAATGGTTGGAGAGGGTTTGGAGGTCAAGTGAAACCAGTCTTTTTTTTTTTTTTTAAAAAGATTTCTTTTAAATTTTATTTATTTATTTGTGTGTGTGTGTGTGTGTGTGTGTGTGTGTGTGTGTGATGCATTAATACAGGTTTGGCTGGGAGAAATCCCCAGATTGTGCATGTGAAGTTTGGTATACCTCCTTTCGGAAAAAATCCGAAGAACAGTTTACTTAGATTGAAAGAGAAAGTTTCTGCAAACAAATCTAGTTTGTAATTCAAAAAATAAATACAAAACCCTGAAGTGATGCTAGGTGGGTTCTGGTTCCGATGGCGTTGGTGCACTCAACTCACTATTGAGCCCACGATGGTCTCAGACTCGTTTCCTCTTGTCTCCCAAGGGGTGAGATTATAGGCATGCACCATCACACTCAGCTCTGCTTCCAATTCTTATTGGGCAAACTGCATAGCATCTGAAAGGCCCAGTCTCCCCACAGGAAGCCCTAGTAGACTGTTGTGGGGAATGAGATAAAACCCTCTGCTCATGCCTAGCACACAGTAGATGCCAGTAGCAGGTTCAGGAATCTTGAAGTGAATGGCACTTTTCCCAGGAAGGTGCCCCCTATCTTAAGGACACAGCAGACTGGGCTATAATGAAATCTCACAGTCATGGGGGAAAGAATTCTTGTTCTATCTCTGAGAAGCCAGAAAACTGGGAGTTTTGGTTGTAAACCTGTATTGTAGACCGGGTCTCATCTGAAGAGTAGACAGATTATTTTTTTTTTTTACAGATGTAGTTAATATTAACATTCCACAGTAAGAAGAAAAGAATGTTGAAGGCGATCAAACCTGTCTGTAGTGGCAAACACTATCTGCCTTCACATCCATCTGTCACCGCGGTCCTCAGGTCCTCAGTCGTAACCACCCGAGCAGGCGTGACCCTTCTTGGAGAGCAGAAGACACTCTTCCTTGTTGCCTCTGCCCATTTCTTCTGTGGAGTGGGGAGGGGAGTAGGTAAATGGGGGGGGGGAGTCACTAGGTGGCATTAGTCTCTAAGACTCTTTGTGTGAAGTAATCCAGGGGCTGGACCAAGTAGGGCAGCGCAGGCGCTTGGCTTCCTTGAACAGCGGGAGGGTGAGGAGATGGTGGATCTGGGAAGCCTCTGAGGGAGATGTTTCCTGGAAGAGGCTTGGGCGAGAGAAAAAGCCTGGGGTCCCCTGTGGGTCAGAGCGAAAGCTAGTAGATTCTGTTCTTCCTTGTGATTACCTACAGGCTGGTGAAGTCGGGGTGACTTAGTACAGTGTAAACAGGCGACGTGCTGAGCACGAGACCTCCATGCATACAGAACAGAAGCATTAATTATAAGACCCCTGTCTTAGTTAGGGTGACTCTCGTTGTGATGAAACTACACAGCCAAAAGCAACTCAGGAAGGGAAGGGCTTGAGTTTGTGCCTCTACTCCGTCCCTGAGGGAAACCAGCCCAGAGACCCAAACAGGGCAGGAACTAATACAGAGGCCATGGACGAGGGCTGCTTACTGGCTTGTTACCCATGACTTTCTCAGCTTGCTTTCTGATAGCACTCAAGACCACCAGCCCAGGAGTGTGCCCACACACAGTGGACTGGACTTCTGTTGTAATGGGGCAGCTTGTTGGTTCCCGGCTGCTCAGCCCCGAAATAATCACACAGAAACTATATTATTTGCAATACTGTTTGGCCAATAGCTTAAGCGTATTTCTGGCTAACTCTTGCATCTTAATTTAACCCATTTTTATTAATGTGTGTGTCGCCACGAGGGTGTGGCTTGCCGGGAAAAGTTCTGTCTTCACGGCAGGGCTGCAAGGCTTCTCTCCCTGACTTCTTCCTCCCAGCATTCAGTTTAGTTTTCCCCACCTAGCTCTGTTCTACCCTATCAGGCCAAAGCCAGTTTTCTTTATTCATTAATGGTAATCACAGCATACAGAGGGGAATCCCACATCAGGCATCTTCCATCAATCATTAACTAGGAAAATGGCCTACAAGCTTGCCTACAGCCTGATCTTCTGGAAACATGCTCTCAGTTGAGGTTCCCTTTTAGGTGACTCTTGCTTGTGTCAAGTTAACATAAAACTACCTGGCACCCCCAACCCCCCTACCCAAAAGGAATAACTCAAGCGTGTATTGATGGATATTGGATAAAACGTGGTAGGTAATACATCCAGTAGGATATCACTCAGACTCATACAGGAAGGAAATTCTGATTTATACTACATTGTGGATGAACCTTGAGGACGTTAGACTGAGTGAGATAACCCGATCGGGAAGGAAGAGCAAGTGAGGTCAAAATCATAGACACAGAAAGAATGGTGGCTGTCGGGCTTGGGGACAGCATGGTAGTGGGGAATTGTTAAAAGGGTTTCACATGCATGATTCAAGAGTTCTATGATGGGATGGTTATGATGGCAGCCCAACAACATACTTAGTGCCCCTGAACTGCATAGCTACTGATGGTTAAGATGTAAAATTTTGTTACGTGTATTTTCCCATAATTAAAAATGTCTTTATAAATTATAACAATGTAAGTATAGGAATGTACGCTCTATAGTGATGTAAAAGTGGAAAATAAGCCTAAGAAATATACAGAAATTAATTCAAAAGTTTGCTGACATACAAAATGGATTTGAATGAATATGCTTTGTATATTGACTAGTTGACTTGTAAGGTTTGTATAATTGCATCTACTAGAATTTTACCTGGCTTGTGCTGGTCAGATGATGTGGTTGTGGTGAAGACACTTGCATCTCATGGTGTAAGGAGAGAACCAGCTCCCCCAAATTGTCCTATGACCTCCGTGTGCCCACTATGGTGTGTGAATGTCCCTCCCAAAGAAATGGTATAAAATTTTTTTAGTTAACATACTAAAATGAATTGAAAGGCCACAAATAATATCTAGTCGCACACTGTACAGTAATGAAGAGTTTCTTAGTGATCAGATATAATAAAACAGCCTAAGATTGCAGGGCTGGTGTGGAGGTGCGTGGCCTTTATTCAGTACTTAAGGCAGAGGCAGGTGGATCTGTGTGAGTTTGAGGCAAGTCTGGTCTACACAGTGATTTCCAGGACAGCCAGGGCTACACAGTGAGACCTTATCTCAAACAAACAAAAACAACCCCCAAAAATAGATTACAAAAAATAATTTGGCTTGGATATGAGAAAAATAGATTAGTGTAACCGAAAAAAAAAAAAAGAACGTATATTTTAAGTAAAATTTCAAATCAGTGGCCACTGGGTCACCATTTAGTTGAAAATGTAAAGCCTATGTCACATTATGTAATTTTTAGTTGGGTTAATCAGACTTGTAATGAATGGAGTCGTTAAAGTACTGGCCTAATTATAAAGAGAAGAATCTGAGCGCTTCAGGCAGGGGTTTAAAAAGAACACTGAAAAAGAAAACACATCAAAAGCTTGCTGCATCCTGACACTGAAAGTTATGGTGAACCCGTCACACGGTCAGTAAATTCCCAGCTTTTCCAACGATTAACCCAAAAGGTGTTTTTCATTTTTTGTTTATGCTACAAGTATCCAATACTAAAGAATTGGCTAGATGAGTTATGTACATTCTTATTACTAAAAAAATCTATGATTCAATCAGATGCCTCATAGATTAAAGGTGTTCAGTAGACACTTGAGTTAATAAACTTATTTATATTATGTTGATATAGAAGTGGATGTTTATAGCTTTGCAAAAAGATATCCCAAGGCTTTTCTTTTTGAAATATAGGTGTCCACATGTAGGCATTGCAAAAGGTTTAGGAGGAGTATGTTCCAAGTGTTTGGAGGCCAGAGGTCAGACTAAGCTGTCATTCCTCAGGGGCCACCCACCTTGTTTTTATCAGTCTCTTACTGGGACCTGGGGCTTGCCCAGTAGGCTGGACAGCTGGCCAGTGCCAGGGAGTCTTCTGTCCCCGCCTCCCAGTGCTGGGATTACAGGTGCAGGCTACAGTGCCTTGCTGCTGTCGAGGCAGCTGCTTCTGCTGCTGCTTCTGCTGCTGCTGCTGCTGCTGCTTCTGCTGCTGCTGCTGCTGCTGCTTCTGCTTCTTCTGCTCCTTCTGCTTTTTCTGCTTCTGCTGCTTCTACTACTTTTTCTGCTTCTGCTTCTGCTGCTTCTTCTGCTTCTGCTTCTGCTGCTTCTTCTGCTTTTTCTGCTTCTTCTGCTTTTTCTGCTTCTGCTTCTGCTTTTTCTGCTTCTGCTTCTGCTTCTGCTGCTTCTTATGCTTTTTCTGCTTCTGCTCTTCTGCTACTTTTTCTGCTTCTGCTGCTTCTTCTGCTGCTTCTGCTGCTTCTGCTTTTTCTGCTTCTGCTGCTTCTGCTTTTTCTGCTTCTGCTGCTTCTTATGCTTTTTCTGCTTCTGCTTCTTCTGCTTCTCCTTCTTCCTCCTCCTCCTTCTCTTCTTCCTTCTCATTCTCTTCTTCTTTCTCCTTCTTCTGCTTCCTTGTCTTCATTATTATTATTGTTATTATTATATTATCATTATAATTTTTGAGACATGGTCTCATTATGTATCCCTGGCTGGCCTAGAAATCACTAGAAACAGTTTAGGTGTTTGTGTTTCAGCACCTTGCTGCTGGAACCCCCTCTCTCCAGTCCCAGAACCATTTATCATTTCTTTATTTTTCTTTGCAAATTTCCATAATTTTTGGTAGATAACACATTTGTTTTTGTAATAAAAGCTTTAGCTTTTAAATTTGGGTATAGTTCATTATATTGCAAAAATGCAAAAAGAAAATTCGAAATTTTACAATCTATTCAAGAAGACAAATTGTCTGTATTAATAAAACATTTAATAATTAGATTGCACAGTAATTTATATTTCTAGAGGGAGATAAAATATTTTTGTTGCAATAGTAAGAAATGGTATTAATTGTTCCTCTAACACTCTATTAAGTTCTATTTCTTCATGAAAGAAGAACTGAATAATAGTAATTTAGTGTTTGAAAGATTAAAACTTAATGTTTATTTATTGTGCACAGGAGCTTGCTACAGCATGCGTGTGGAGGTCAGAGAACAGCTACAGGAACTGGAATAGGTGACCCCAGGGATTGAACTCAGGTTGTTAAGCTTGGCACCACATGCCTTAGCCCTGTACTTTATACTTTCTGTAAAGATATAAGAGTAAAGAAGTCAAGTATGGTGGCTCATGCCTGAAATCCCAGCTCTTAGGTAGTTCTTTAGACTGTTCAAAGAAAAGATGGTATTGAGATATTTAGAGTTGAAATTAGTCTATATAGCCAGTTTTCTAATTGTGAGTAAAGGATTGAATATTAATAATAGAATCAATAGTTTCTAAAAGAGCATATTAAAATTTACCAGTTATTTGTGGGCAGAGCAATCGGACTTATAAATTTAATTTACCTCAAGTTTGATCTATGCTTTAAAATGTATGTCCTTTTCTTTGTCTCATTTTGTTTTCATGTATAAAAAGGGACCCCGATGTAAGGTCGAGAGGACATAGCAAGACATGAGGCTCAGAAGGAGGGGCAGAAATGCTTTTTAAAGATGTAAAAAGTTGCCGGGCAGTCGTGGCCACATATCTTTAATCCCAGCACTTGGGAGGCAGAGCAGGTGAATCTCTGAGTTTGAGGCCAGCCTGGTCTATAGAGCTAGTTCCAGGACAGGCTCCATAGCTACTGGGAAACCCTGTCTTGAAAAACAAACAAAAAAAATAATTAAAAAAGTTGGGTGAGTCTGCACAGCCTTGGAGGAAGGCAGAGTTCACCTTCTCGGTGGTGCTCTCTCCACAGAGGTGGACAGAACGGCAGACAACAGTGACCCCGTGGCTCTCAGCATCATAGCCTTCCTGTGTGGATGAGAGCGCTGTCGGGCTCAGAGGCACAGATTCGCTTATGCGGTTTAAAAGTCAGCTTTCCAGATATAGCCGTGCTCCAGGCTCCTCCATCTCTGTCTCTGTGGACTCGAGGCCCTCTGGGGAGAGATAGGTCTCCAGGCTGGTTGTCCTCCGGAGACCGCGCAATCAGATCAAAGATCAGGAGTGTCCACAGGGGACAGGCCTCTGAGGACACATCTCTGCAGAGATACAGCCATGTCCACACTCATCTCCACACGACAGAAGAGCTCCGGGAGCTGATGCCAGAGTGGAACAACCACAGGTGTAAGGGTCGTCTGGCCGCCGTAGATTCTGGCTAAGCCAGTCAGCTAGTGTGACTCTCCCACTCCTTGTCACTAGAATGTTCTCTGGCTCCAGGTCTCTGTGTACTATGCAATTTTTGTGAAGAAACTCTAGACCTCTTGGTCTCAAGTGGCAAGCCTGGTGGATACACTGTGTCCATATGAGTGCTTTTGTTCTGGTCTGTCTGCTCCAACACTAGGTTTCCTTTGATCTCAGGTGTCTCTGGAAGTAGCCTCAGACACCCATCAACCAGACAACCTTGGGGTGCACAGAGCCTCCAGCATCCTCAGTAAGGCCGCATTGTGAGCTGTGAAGGTTGCTTCAGCTTCTTTTTTACTGGGACTGTCAGAACAAAGTAGCTACGGTGGGGATCGTGTGCCTTGTACGTGGGGATCGTGTGCCTTGTACGTCGTCCCAGCCACTGGCCCATATGGCGAGATTGTCTTTCTAGAATCAAGGGAGTCTCATACGCCTGGCCAAGAGCTGGTGGGGCAGCTGTTATCAGGGCCCAGGGACTGGTCCTTGTGGTCCCGCAACCCAGGCTTCGTCCAGGGCAGTAGGACCATAGACACAATAATTTATGTCTTTAATCAACTGAATTTTAATTCTTAAGAAAAGGTTTATAATAGAAAGCCTTGGCTATTGGTAGTATCAGATTTATTTGTGTAAAAAGTACTTAGCAAGCAATAATGAACTGGTTGGATATTGGTAAAAGCTTATTTGGTAAACAAAAATGTACTTTTGTGTGAGAAATCTCTTTCAGTGAACAGTGTTAGGTGTGTTCCTTAGAAATGGTTCTCTGCACAAACCAGTGAAGTAAATTCTGACTTTAGAGATGAAATATGTGACCCAGATCAGTGATGGCTTTCCTCACATAATAAATATTAGTGAGAAGTCTACCTTCAGGGCGCTCTCTCTCTCCTCTCTCTCTCTCTCTCTCTCTCTCTCTCTCTTGATAGTTGTGTGGGATGGGGTAGCTGTATGGAAGTTGGAAGCCAGAGTTGGGTATGTGTCTTCCCTAGTGGTTTGCCATCTTACTATTTTTTCTTTTTCTTTTTTTTTTTTTGAGATCTGTTGCTGAATCCGGAGCTCAGGTGTTGGCTAGGCTGGCTGGCCAGCAAGCTCTAGGGATCCATGTGTGTCACTACCCTCCTTCTTACCCTACCTGGATTTTGTTTTGTTATATTATTTTTTATTTGCCTGGGTCTCTTGCCTACATGTGTGTCTGTGTACCGTGTGCATGCAGTGTCTATGGAGGCCTGAAGAGGGCATGTGATTCCCCTGGGGTTACAGACAGTTGTAAGGGTGCTGGGAATCGAACCCAAGTCCTCTGGAAGAGCAGCCAGTACTCTTAGCTGCTGAGCCATCCCTTCGGCCCCCATGCCTGGCTTTTTATATGAATCTGAATCCCCAGGAACTCATGCTTCAAAACCAAGTACATTACCTACTAAGCCGTCTTCTCGGCCCCATCAGGTACCTTTTAGTGCAATTTGCCTGTGTTATTGAATTCAGCACAGTATTTACTGGGGTTTTTCATATAATTAAGAATCATGTGGATGTACTTGACATTTTACAGTGAATTGTTCATTCCTGTCTTCCCAACTTGCCATTCTACCCTCTCAGTAAGTTCTATTGTAACTACAAAATCAGCTCTTGTGTTGTGTCGGGAGACCATCTGGGGACATGTTTAAGGTGATGAAAAGTTGGAGTTGCCTTATGTGTACACGTTCCTCAGCGAGGCGCTCACGGGGTGTTCCGTGCCCTCCCATCCATCATTTGTAAACAGGCATCCTTCGTGCCATCACACGGGCTTGATCCCACTTTCCCCAATCTTGTGCATTTTGGTAGCGCTCTTGCTGTTTCAAATGGCCCCCAGTTTAGTTTAGTGCTAACAGGTGTCCTGTGCTCCTAGAACCAAGAAGCTGTTGAGGTGTCTTATGGAGAAAACGTGTTGAAGATGAGGTTGTTTTCCAGGCTTGAGTTACAGCACTCTCAGCATGGAGTTCAACGCACAGGAATCAAATGTATAACTGTTTTCTTTCGAAAAAGCAAAAGCATCTTCAAGCAGAAGCACACACGTGTGAAGGCGTCAGATTGGTGGCAAAGGATTGGGACGAGGCACTTTCAGGGACTGTTTGCCGTTCTGAGAGAAGCGATTCCCCACTAGCTCAGCTTCTGCTCCCTCAGTGACACAGCCACTTTGTAGCACACAGCGGGGGGCAAATACCATGAGCCAATGGTCCAGGAAACCACTTGAAAGGGACAGCGTTGTCAAAAGTATTTGTGCTGAAACCCATTACTTCAGAACCTGTCAGTCAGAATAGCACATCAAAAAAATCTTCTTGGCAGTCTAGTAAATTTAGTTATTCTTCATTATGTTTGAATGTTCTCATTTTCCATACTGAAGAAAGAATTTTGAAGATGGAACACAGATTTGCTCATTAAGATGGCCCATTTCTCCTCAACATTAAATACACATTTGGCTTTGACGTACCCTGTTTATGTCACAGAGTAGAAAGATGGCTGTTAGCCCAGAAAGCCCAGAAAGGCTTGAGATGACAAGCATATATCATCGTGTTTGCTAGCACCAACATTTTTCATTAGTTCTTAATCATTGGTTTTAATTATTAATTGTTGCTACAACTGATCTAGCTATCAATAATACATTTTTCATTGAGATGTTGGCTTAATGTAAGTGGAGCAATTCTGAGACCAGAAATACTCTTAGAGGCAGGAGGGGGCAACTTCCTTTGCTCTTGGACAGTCAATTTGATCTCTCCTCCCTGTCCTGATCCTCCTGCTGTCACTGCTTGCTGTGTTTATACAGTAGACTCCCAAGACGGGCTTTAAATATCGAGGCCATGTTTTTGCTTCTGTGAGTTCCACTTGCTTAATGGCTGCATTGCAAGAAAAACTTTTGCCCTGAGGTGTCCTTTGGAGTTGAGTTTCTATTGGAACAGTTACTAAGCCGGCATGTTGAGCTGCTGCTGTAGGCTGTGACTGAGGCAGGGGAGTGCAGAGGGTAAGGCGGTGGGCTTTATCAGTTTGAGAGAGGGAGGACTGCTTTTATGTTGAAGTGTTTTCCAAGTGATCCTGCCCACAAGACTCATCTTTAATGTTGGGGTAATCACTGCATCTGTCTCAGGGTCCTGGGCGTTTAAATGGCACAGGTGTTTGTAGGCATGGCGAGAACACAGTCTTTCTTGGTCAGTTGTTATGTTTATGCTGAAAGAAAGCAGAAGCCACGCCACAGTAAGTTCAATGTTCAAAATAATCTCAGAGCCTCAGACAAACTTGAATCGTCTGAGCGGGAGAGGAAATGCTTGCCTTCACAAAGAAACATAAGCGGCCAGGCAGTGATGGCACAGGCCTTTAATCCCAGCACTCAGAGGCAGAGGCAGGCAGATCTCTGTGAGTTCGAGGCCAGCCTAGTCTACAGAGTGAATTCCAGGACAGCTAGTGCTACACACATAGAAACCCTGTCTCGAAAAGCCAAAAACAAAAAAGAAAAGGAAAGAAACAAAAAGAATCAGAAGTGTGTTCCATTGTCGTAAGCAGCGGCCTCCTTTAGTTTTGCTTTAGATGGTTTCTGAATTTGCCAGATTGTGAGGTCTTAGGATGAAGGCCGGGGCAGAAAGATGGAGTTTTGGTTATAACCAACATCTTATAGAACACAGTTATGGCTTGAGCCAAGGGATTCTTAGGCAGAGGAAAAAGATTCTTCCTCCAATAAAACACCTTCCCCGTGCAGAGGAGAAACAAAGTGGTGGCTTAGGGTTCGAAACCAGCTTTGTTCTGTTTGTGAGCACGTGTGCTCACATTGGCGCCTGCACACTCACAGACACATAGAAGAAACCTGGTGTGCTCACATGGGCGCCTGCACACTCACAGACACACAGAAGAAACCTGGTGTGCTCACATGGACGCCTGCATACTCATGGACACACAGAAGAAACCCGATTATTTTTACAGTTTGTCTCCTGCCGGGTTTTGTTTATTCACCTCGGGTCTGAAATCGTGCAAGCCCAGTTGTGAACAGCACCCAGCTTTTATCTTTTTCCTTTGACTACATTAAATAAAGGAAACATTTGCAAAGTTTTTATTTATCACTGCCATACTTAAGGTATCTCTCGAAATGACCGATCTTATAGAAGTCCAAAAAGCTGTCCTTGCTGTACCGTGGTGGGTCCAGTACATCTGTGTGGCTCCTGGGACACGCGATGCCCAGAGGTCCCTGTCCGTCTGTCCACCCTGACCCTCCACCCTCCACCCAGCCACACTCACCTCCCAGCATCTTGAACTTACATTTTACACGTGTGCTAGAACTATGGAGATTAAGTAAACATATGGGCATTTTGCATTTTTACTCTTTGTTGGATTTCATTTTTTTGAAACAAAATCTCCCTGAGTGGCTCAGGCTCACCTCAGACTTGTAGTGGCCTTCCCTGTTTTCTGGGATTTCAGGAGCACACTTACATGTCTGGCTTCCTGTCTGCGTCTTAGCTGTTCGCTAGCTGGTGTGTCTGTAAAAGCAGTAGATCCGCTCTTAATCAGTGCATAGCTTTGCTTTGCAATCCTTTAAAAGTAGAATGAAGGATTTCTAAGTATATGCCGCTCGAAATGGGTGTAGTCTGGGCCTCTCTCACAGCCGGAGAGCTACGGTACGTGGAAACTGGGTTGTTTGGGTGTCTAGGGCAGACTGGCCTTCTGCCTCTTTTTTGGGCTTTCTAGGGAAGGTACTGCAGGTTGAAAGCAGGGCCTTTGCACGCCAATCAAACCGCCATTGGTCCACCTCACTTCTGCCTCCTATGGATAGGAACTGATGATAGAAGGTGAACTATTGAAACACCTGCATAAAGCCTCACTTTTCTCTTTTGAAAACGAAGACCGTTAGAGTCCCCTTTCGAGACTGTTCTGTAGACCAAAGGAACCGAGTCTGAGTGAGCTTCTGTCTTCCTGTCTCTTCAGTACTTTTTCCTGCTTTAGGTCAAGTTGGTGCCGTTTGTTATGCTTGCGAATAAATTGACTAGTGGTGTTTGACAGCGCGCTAATCCCTTTGACTTGGCAAAACCCTTCGAGTATGAATTTCGAGCTGGCAGATTTGTGGTGGCCACGCTACCTCATAGCTCCTCACTGCTCGAAAGGGAAAGAACTCTGGAACTCAAATATTTACGTCGTCACCAAAGCATGTCTCCTGGGGCCGAGGACATCAATGAATATGAGATGTGAGTGTATAAGCGCAATCCATCCCAGGCCTCGCTTCCTCCAGCGTTAGTTGTGCACCGTCGTCAACCTATAAATAAAACACGGCCGTTCTCTTAATTTGCAGATCTTCCCGAGGCCCCTTTGAAATCTCGCTCCTAACAGCTATGTCCGCTAGTCAGCGTTGCCGCTCCCAGGTTGTTTAGTCTGGTTAGATGTTATTTATTAATGTCTACTGGTGGTAGCTGGACCCAGAAACTGAGATTTGAGTGTGGCGCAGATGGGGACTCTCTTGAGCCTTGTGCCGTGATGGATGCTCGTCTGTTGATCATAGTTACCATGGCAAGGGCTGGCTGCTACCTGTTTCAGCAGCCTCCTCCTACTCGTTCCTATTTTTGGACAGGCTTCATTTCACAAGCTCATCACCTCCATTCTACAGTGTTACCTCATGCCACCCTGGATTTCTGTGCTTCTCACAGAAACCTCCTTTTTTTTTTTTTTTTTTTTTGAAGGAGCTAAATCTCTTGAGCAATTTTACACGATTTTAAATATCATGCAATGATAGCTTTTCTGCTCCATGTGGGGCCGCTGGTATTGCGATTCCACTTTGCATCTGCACCGTTGCTCACGGTTCTCTTAGTCTTGTACGGGGGATTCCAGATTGGTGCTCATAAATACTGTGCCAGAAACCTTCTGTCAATGAAGTTCTTAAAAGTTATTTTATAATTAAAAAAAAGTCTCAAGACACTGACTTAAAATAAGTTAAAAGATGTTCCTTGACTGAGACTGGGTAGAGGGCTCGGTGGGGTGACCTGCTTGCTGTGCAAACGCAAGGACCTGAGTTTGGCTCTGCAATGACTCGCGGGGGTGCGGAGGCGGCGAAATCAGAGATGTATAGTGTGTTCCTGCAGCCCTAGTGTCAGGGGAAGGAGACAGGCAGATTCTTAGCAGTTAACTGAGCTGAAATGGGGAGCTCCAGCATCACTGAATGAGAGACCCTTGACCCCAGATGAAATGTGGAACAACAGAAGACACTTAATATTGACCTCTGGCCTATAAACACACACATACGTACTTGTGACCTGTAAGGGCATGGCACGCACACGGTGTACAGACAGATGTGCAGGTGAAATATACACATAGCATAAAACAACAAAAAAGAGAGCTCCATTTGTGGCTGGACTAAACAATGAAAGACTCAGCATAAAATATTGTGTGTGGGTGTTTTGACAGATAGTCAGTCTTGGAAGGCTGTCGTGTTTGCTTATTACTCAGTGACCAACTGAGGAGAAGAGTCAACCTCCAGCATAGGCATAGAAGGAAAGAAACCTTGCTCGTCTTGGTAATGTTTTGGAAGAAAGCAGTAGAACTGTCTTTACATCCCATTTCCCCAGAAATCTTGTAACTCTTTTAAGTTCAGTTTAATTTTTTGTTATATTTGGCTCTGTGGCTATAGAGTTTTAATATTAGAATTTTGGTTCTTTAGTTTTTTTTTTTTCAAGTGTCATGTGGCTCTTTCCAGAATATGTTAGCAACAGATTATAGATTTTTTTTTAAAAGCATGCTGTTCAGATTTTTCTTAGTTACAGATCTGATAGCACAGTTCATCCCAGGGAAATTGCTTGGGGATACTTAGTGGAATTTGGCCTAGACCCAGCTTTTAGAGTAACAAGAAAGCAATTGTAGACTGAGCATTGTTTTTGTTTGTGTGTCTTAAAATGTCTTCTCTAAAGCAGACATGGTGGTGTACACCTTTAATCCCAGCAACTCGGGAGGCAGAGACAGGTGGATCTCTGTGAGTTTGAGCCAGCCTGGTCTACAAAGAGAGTTGCAGGACAGCCAGGGCTATTATACAGAGAAACCCTGTCTCAAGTGGGGAAAAAAAAAAGAAAAGAAAAAGAAAGCAATCTTCTCTATAATTGTTATAACTTGTAGCTAAGACTTTTATTCCACCAAAATAAAAGCCTTGAAAGCTTTTCTTTATGATGTTTTATAGGACATTAAACTAGGTTTTAAACTTTTTTTTTGAAAAAAAAAAGCTTGAGGTAAATTTTGTTTTTGAAAAAAATAAAGTGAAAAATTCATGCGTTGTTTTTTCCGAACGCTTCTTCACCCCCTTCATCAGTTTGGCCCAGGGCTTCCTCCTGGTGCTGTTATGACACATTGGTAATAATCCATCCGCCAGAATGTTAATAAATTCTGCAGCCTTACCCTGGAGAAACAGGGCAGTATGTAGAAGACCGTGTGCAAAGAAGGTGCGTTACCCAGGACAGGCTCCAGAGCTACAGACGAGAAACCCTGTCTGGAAAAGCAAAACAAAACCAAGTGCTTTAGTGTCTTCTGCTTATTGGTATGAGTTTAACACGTCTAAGATAATGACACATTTTTCTCCAGTTGGCTAGAACTCAGGTAGGAGCTCACTACCGAAGAGAACAGCATTGCAAACTTCAGAGCAGAAACACACCCCAGGGAAGGCACTGGGACACTTTGGTATTGGTTATTACTGGTGGCATCTGACTCAGCTGCAAACCAAGAACGAGCAAAGTTTCTTACATAAGAAATTAGGGCCAGGCGTTGGTGGCACACGCTTTTAATCTCAGCACTTGAGAGGCATATCTTTGTGAGTTCAAGGCCAGCCTGGTCTACAAGAGCTAGTTCTTATCCAGGACAGGTCCCAAAGCTACAGAGAAACACTGTCTCGACAAACCAAGAAAGAGATGAAGGGAGGGAAGCAGGGAGAGAGGGAGAGAGGGAGAGAGGGAGGAGAGAGAGAAATCAGGAGAAGCTTAGGGGTATGCTCATCCAAATGGCTGACAGATATGCTGTTGAATACTGTTCATGAAAAGGAGAATTGAAGCTGGAAAGCAACTCACTGGCCCTGGCCATAGTTTTGGACTTTTCATCTGTTTAATGGGAACACTAGGGTGATTTAGGTCAGCCTGTTGAGAGACACGCACGGTACACGACTTTGCCTGTTGGCTCAAGGAGCTCATTTTCATTCTATCTAAAGAAGACAGCAGGGACCACTGAGTACCCTCATTAAATGTAGTCTTCTTCCATTTCAGCCAAGTAGAATTAGGATAAAGATACCTGGTTATAATGTGGCCTACAAGGGGAGTCTGGGGTTATTGCAGCAGCATTCTGAATCCTTTGCCTGATTTCGGGCTTGCTTTTTCCATGGCTAAAGTAATACTATTGCCGTGAAAAAGAAAGTTTTGGAACATGATACAGAAAATCCTAAACAATTTCAATAGTTCAGAATTATAGAGCAGCATGACCATGTGTTAGATTTGAGCCTGTTCTTTTACTTCTTAAGCTAGAATGATGTTTTTGTAATGTACACAGGATTCCTTTGAGAGTATGGCGTCAGTCAAGTTCCAAAGCAGGATGCAGACTATCTTAGGTGTTGATTCATTCGGAAGACTGGGGTCTTACCGAATTCTTGAGATGCTTGGATGAATGCAGGTCCGAGGATACCACTGAGCCGACCAGCAGGGTTACCATCCAGGGGTCACGAGGCTGCTACTGTTTCTGAGAGAACACCTGCAGCCATAACGTGTGTGCCAGGTGTGCCTCCTGCTCACACTACAGGGCTGCTCTAGAGTCCAGACTGCGGCTTCTGGTCACCGCCCATAGAGAGACCATCTTTGGAACTTTGTTGACTGCCCAATAGTTAGAACATAGCTTTTCCTTCATTTACATCTTTCAAGCCTAGTGCCTTTGGTTGGCAGGACCTACAAGGAGCTTCAGAAATGCAGCATTTAGCTTTGCAGTTCATGCATTGTGAGGGGCAAGGAGTCCACAGGGCATGCATGTGGATGCCATCTGCCAACTGTCCTCAGCCAATGCAGAAACCAAAAGTTCAAAAAGTCTTAGAATCTGCTTCCCAGAAATAACTACAGTTAATATTGGGTACACCGTTCCAGACACGTGTGGCCCTTCTCTAAGAGATAGAGAATAGATGATAAATAGATAAACAGATAGACGGATAATGATAGATGGTAGATTATAGATAGCTAGATGATAAAGACAGATGACAGACAGACAGACAGATAAATGATAGCTAGATGATAGTTTGCAGAAAGGAGAGCACAGTATCTTAGTTGTTTGCCTCCGTTCATAGGTAGGTGTGCCGCCGTGACCTTTCCTCCTCAACAGCTCACACCTCTCCCTTGCTGCCGCCTTCCAAGAATTTCCCCATATTGTGTTTCTTTATCCTTGAAACTTGGCTATTTAATGTTCTTTTTCTCTTAAACCCAAGTAGAAACATTACGTGCTGCTCCATGCTGTAATTTAGATTTCTCTGGCCTTGCTTACTGAAGGCATGTTGGTTTGGTATGGTTCACAGAACTACTCATGGCTTCAGACCAGATGTAGGGTTTGGGGGGTTTGGAGGGTGCGTTGAAAGGGCCAGCTTGGGGCCACTCTGTTCTTAGGAAGTGCTGAATTTCCTGTTGTAGAGGTAGGTGAGCGCTTGGTGGGAGATGGGTTCTGCCCCCCCCAGCCCCCGTAGGAGTTCAGTGGGGTGGCCTCTAAGTTCCCCCACATCTCTGACATCAACACTGTGATTTCAGAGACCTGTGCATAGGCAGTATTCAAATAAAGCCCTTTGGAGGGCGATCATGGTTGGTGCAGTGGAAGACAGGCGTTGTTTTCATTTCAGATAGCGATCTCAAGGAGTCTTCCCAAGAGTGAGAGTCTGGGGAAGCTCCTGAGGCTGACTGATGGTCGGTGAAGGAGGAGCATGGCCTCAGTGTTAGTTACAGCAGAATCTTCTGCGACTGCTTCCTTTCTTCCTTAGTTATTTTATTTTTAAAATTTTATTTGTGTATGTGAGTGTTTGCCTGCATATGTGTCTGTGTGCCCCGTGCCTGAGAAAGCCAGAGGGGAGTGTTGGGTTCCCCTGGAACCAGAAGTACAGGCTGTCCTCAACCTTGTGGGTGCTGGGAACTAAACTCAGGTCCTCTGCAAGAGCAGCAAGTGCTCTTAAGCACTGAGCCATCCCTCCAGCCCTCACTCTGCTCTTGTGAAGGAGACTTTTCCCACATTGTCACCTGTTAGGTCCGGGGCGGGAGGGGGGGGTGTTGCGCAAAGATGGGGGCAGACCACCAAAGTCTGATAAACCAGAAGCAAACTCTATTCCAGAAACCAGAGTCCAGGGAAAAACAAAAATAAAATAAAATAAAACATCTCCATAAGGCACAAAAAGCTTATCAGCTAGTTGAGACCACAGCCAGAGATGGGTTTTGTTAGGCTGTGGCCAAGGCCGGTTTCTGAACACACTTTTTTATAGTAGGGGGCACCAAGCATTAGGTCTGAACAAAGGAATTTTTACAGTCTCAAGGTAAAACTCAGATACAGATTGCCTTACTTTACAATCTCCATTAACAGAGTTTTTCAGTTAAACTAGTGTTTGCACTTAATCTATTGCCTTCCTTGGTACTTCTAGGAGGTGTTTACTGAAGCCCTGTGCGCTCCCCTTTGATGCTGCCAGTTTCACATAGCAGGGATAATGCGTAACCCAGAGGTCATATATCTATCTCCTAAAAGTTGACTCAGCTCATATCCGTAGGCTAGCTCTCAGTTTGCAGAGAGAGCTATGGGTTGTAAAGCGGAGTAACCCACTGTTAATAGTTAATCCTCAAGCTGCTGAGAAAGCTGCTGACTGTCTGTTCTCATTCTCCTAGGCTTACAACTTTCTATTTCTTTATTTCTACGTTCCTGTTTCTGGAATCTACATTTTTATATTCTTATTCTCGGACCCTTCCTCACTCTGTTTCTGAAGCAGAGGCCTTTTAAACTTCTTGGTACCGTGGTTGCATCTGAGGCTGTAAATTACTGGATCACACTGCTTGTGCTTTAGCAAAGTCAGGCCAGTTTTCAAACGCCTTGATCCCTTGGGTGTTTGGGCTAGGGTCTTGCTAGTAGCCTGTCTGACCTTGATTCCCAACTGCTGGTTTGCGCCGCCACACAGGGGTATTAATATTGTCAATTTAATTTAGTTTTAGACTTCTGTTTACTTTGTTCAGAGAGAGGCAGCCAATATTGACGTTTCTCAGAGGGGATTCAATACCCTTCTTTAGGATAGCAATATAAATCTCTAGTCTCTCTCTCTCCTTCTCCCTCTAACCTCCCTCTCTCTCTTGAGTTTATTAAAAGGAAATTTCCACATAGACTTGAGGACAGGAGTTGGTGGGTATAGTGGTAACTTCAGGAACACATGCGCTGCTTCAGTACTCCAGAGAAACAAAAACTGTTTGGATCACATGAATTCTGAAGATTAATGAATTCAAACATGATATTTAGTTTAATGACGACACTCAGTAAATATGCTGCCAGTTGTCAGCATTTAGGAATGCTGCAAAATTAAAAAAAAAAAAAGTCAGAATAAAACAAACAAACCAAACGCCAAAGAGGGATCGAGACCTTGCCTTAAGGAACTTGCAGCTTAAATCCACGGTGATCTGTCTGGGTGTGAGGGAGGGCGGTGATGCCAGGAAGTGACCATAAGATGGGAGAGGACAGGCCACACCTTTCCTTTAGAACCGTGCTGACAGGGCCACCCTTCCTTTCTATTTTATCCATCTGCGACACTCAAATGGAGAAACCATACCAAGCTGTGCTTTAATACAGGGGTCCAACTCTGATTCAGAGCCACCTTACAGGGCATGGCCAGCGAGAGCTGTCCTGTGGAAGGAGCTGGGATGAGCTGTTTGTGGGGGAGGGGCATCTAACCTACCCTGGCATCACCAGGGAGAGCACCCAGCCCTTTACTCTGCTGAGCTGAGCTGGGGTCTCCATCACTCACCAGCTGGCTGCCCCTGGAAGCTCTGGCGTGCACCACTGCCCACACCATATTACTTGCTGGCCTCCTCTCCTTGTTTTATCTTCTCTCCCTTGCTGCTGGGACTCCTTTTCCAGGGAACCTGGATTGCTAGAACAGGCTTGAAAAGCTTATGATAAATACTGAAAAAAACCAACAAAACCAACCCAGCCCTATCTCTCTCAAAAGGAAGAGAAAAACACCCTATAGCTAATTAATTTTTTCTTTTAGAATTATTCAAGACACATTAAGGCAGATCTGATACTAAGCCCAGTATGGAGGGGCTACAGAGATGTCTCAGTGGTTCAAAGTACTTGTGTTCTTGCAGAGGACCAGAGTTCAGTTCCCAGCATCCACATGGCAGCCCGAAACCATCTGTAACTCCAGTTTCAGGGGACCCCCATGCCCTATTCTGGCCTTTGTGAACTCCTCTTGCTTGAACATGGGCATATAAACATGCACAGACTCTCCCGCATACCCAACAGCAAACAAACAGATGAAAAACAGCCTTTAAACTCAGTTCCGGGGAGGAGTGCTGGGCATTCCAGGTAGAGGAAGTGAACAAATCCAAATCCAGACCGGAGATGAGCCATGGCTTCAAAGGGCTCGTAAACCTTAATCCCAAAGTAGATGTGATTTCAGTAATAAAAGACTCTCATATACCTGTGCTCATGTTAGCATATTAAATATGTGGCCTGAAGATGTGTGTGCATACGTGTTCTTTATGTGTTTACAGATACTTGAGGCATACAGCCATTTAAGAGACAATTTGTTTGGGCTCTGTTTACTCACAGGTATCTATTGGCGTCCTCTGCTGCTCTTCTTCTCACTGTCTAAACATAAATAGAACAGTCTGTTCTTTTTTTTTTTTTTCTTAGCTGCTGCATCATAGGAAATGATCCCATCTGCTATTCAGGGCTGTGTACGAGAGTGCGTGTGATGTTTTAGCTGAGGTGTAAATATTTAAAACAAGGGGATTCTGTGTGTGTGGTGTGTGGTGGGAGGTCATTCACAATGGCTTTATTAATCTCGAGAGTTTCATAATTGAAATGGACACTAAGGGTCATTTTGCATAAATAGAAGGTGCAGTTGCCCCAAACTGTGTTTTAGTGTTTAGGTATGCGTGTGGTGTATGTTTGCCTGCATGTGCGGGTGTACATGTAGAGCCCAGAAGTCCATATCCGGTGTCCTCCTCAGATGCTCTTCGCTTTGTGTCTGAGACAGGATCCCTCACTGAAACTGGAGCTTGCTTAATGTGGGGCTCTCTGCAAACATTCTTAGGACAATGGTCCCTGGCACTTAATGGCTGGATTGGCTGAGCAATGAGTTCTGGGGTGTGTCCGTGTCTACCCTTAGTGTCCCATTGCTGGGGTTCCGGATGAGCCGTGTGTTCTGGGGTGTGTCTGTGTCTATACCTAGGTCCCCAGTTCTGGGCTTCCAGATGAGCAGTGAGTTCTGGGGGGGGGGGTGTGTCTACCCCCAGTGCATCAGTGCTGGGCTTCCAGATGAGCAGTGAGTTTTTCTGGAGTGTTTCTGTGTCTAGCATGGCCACGCTTGGCTTTTGCAGGGTACTGGAGGTCCTAACTCTGGCCTTCACACTTGGTCAGCAAACACCGAATCATCCATTTCCCCACCCACTCCAAAAACACAGTAGAGGATTAAATACTTTCTCAAACTGAACAAACCTTAAAATAATCTCAGTGGTTGAGGATATGACAATGATATGCCAGTCATAATAAATTTCATATTTGTGAAATATGGTTGGACAACATTGTCTCAGGGACTTCCCTTTGCTACCAGTCCGACCCCCACCCCGTGGCCATCTTGTCTTTGACCATCTTCTTAAACCTCAGGACGGCCACAGCACAGCAGCATGAGTATACAGAGATCCACGGATGCCAAGGGTAAGCGATGTGATTGTGGTTCAGAGTCTGACAGGAGGCTCTTGGAAACCTCTGGCAGTGCCTGAGCCACGAAGCTCTTCGGTATAGCACATGCACACCTTGCAATGCTTTAAGAGGTACCCCAGCATGGCAGGTTCACAGCAGAGGATGCCTTTAGTTTGTGCAAGATGGTTTCTTTTGCAACAAGGTCTCATGTAGCCCAGGCTGGCCTTGAATGCACAGAAATATACAGGCAAATATGGACTTCGGCTCCCCATGCTCCAGTCTCCACCGGCTGGGTGCCGGGATTAAAGATTAGTTCCACCATGCCCCATTCCAGAATCAGCATCTTCAAAGAGACTGGCTCTGAGACATAATCTTGTGCTTGTGTTGCTTGAGGTTGGAGTAGCTCAGATGGCTTTTAAAGTTAATCCTTGCATTATTCAGGTATACCTAAAGTACATGTCCGAGACCTCCCTTTGTTCTGCCTGTTTCCATAAAACTTAAAAACCTCTCTAATGATATTTACTATATACTGTTCTGAATCTATGTTGTCTATTTTTATTTCAATGCCTCGATTTACGTTTCCTATAAGAGCAATAAGAACAGGCTCTTTAGGCATCTCTGCATCAGTTCTGGTGCCTAGAGCATCTCCTTAGTTAAAAACAGATATTTAAAGTGTGTTCATTAGTGAATGAGGTGAGCAAGCCTCTTTTGAAGCCTCTTCCTTTTCAGGGTTCAAATGCAGTTATCAGAACAGGACTGAAAATTATACTGATTCTTTTCTTTTTTAATATTTTTTTTGCTGTTTTATTTTATCTCTGTGTATTTTGCTTGAATGTATGTTTGTGTACCAAGTGAGTTCAGTCCCTGTGGAGGCCAGAAGAGGACATCGAATCCATGGAACTATAGTAACAGATAGGTGGAAGTTGCCATGTGGGTGCTGGAGAGACATTTGTCTCCACAAACACACCCACGCACATCCACATGTCTTGTGATGCACATGTACATACATGTAAACGTGTACACACATATGCCGTACACACAGAAAATCACCGCAATTTTTCTAGTGATAAAAAGTGTACTCTCTTGAATAACAAAATAGTTTGTTATTAATTGTGGATTAAATACTGCAGAAGAAAATACAGTGAATTAGATGACATAGACTGTGAAAATACCCTAATAAAAACCCAGTTTGGTGGTGAGTGCTTGTAATCTTACCTACTCTGGAGGCCAGCCTGGGTAACCTAGTGAGACCTAGTTCCAAACTAAAAGGTGAAGAAATAGAATGAGACTCTAGCTTACTGGCAGATAGATCCCTCGGTTAGTGTACACGAGGCTTTGGATTTCTCCCTCAGTTGTGCGGAGGGGGAAGGTTGGTGTTCTGCTATTTTTTTCAATACGTCGTATACACACAATTACATATCTATAAGTAATTGGAGTCCTGTAGAAAAAGAATGAAAAATTAGAAAATGTTTTTGAAGAAGCAACAGGCTGGACATATGATTGTATATCAGTAATCTCAGTATCTGGGGAGTAGAAGCAAGGGGCTCAAGAATTGAAGGCCATTATTAGTTAGATAGCAAATTCAAGGCCAGACTGGAATGCATGAGACCTTACCTTCAAATAAAAGGAAGAATGGCCACAATTTTTCTAAACTTGATACCTATAGATGCATATCTCTAAGGAATTCAGCCAAAGAAAACTGCATGAAGGCCCATCTGTATCCACTTGCTGGAAACCAGGGATAAGGAAGGATACAGCCCTACGTGCTGCGGGGAAGTAAATTACATGTAGGACAAAGGTAAGAACAGGCTAATTTCTCTGCAGAAAGTAAGCCGGACAGATGTTCACGTGAAATTTGCTGCTAGACGCTATCAAATTAGAAGTACATCCCCAGCAAAAACTCCCGAGAGAAGGCTTGTAAGATGACTCAGGGTCTAAGACACCTACTGACCAGCCAGACATACTGAGGTCAGTCTTTGGGACCTACAGAGCAGAGGCATAAACTTCTGAAAATTGTCCTCTCGCTCCACAGGAGTGCTGTGATGTCCAAACCCCCCCCCCCACATATAAAACACATACAAGCAATAAATGAGTGTAATTAAGTCTCTAAAGAGTGAATGAAGACTCTCAAACAGAGGACACGTGAGAGAATTCAAACCTTGCAGACCTCCTGAAAGAGATAGCTGGGGAAGGTCTGGGGCCATGGAGGCTGTTGTACCAGGTGAGATCTGGTTCAGACAGGATTGCAGAACAGTAGAGAGGTTGTGGGTCAATACAAATACCTTTCCTGATTGTCTTCAAACTTAAGGGATAGTCAACCTTTAAAGGGAGGCTAACAGAGCATTGTGGGATTTATAAAGCAGTAGAAATAAAATCTGAGATAACAATAGAACAAAGGAGTGGGTGGAGCCGTGGGGGTGGAGGAAATGGATGTTTACCACTGTGTCCACGCAAAGAAAGTACTTTTTGAGTGTACATTGTGGTAGATTGAAGAGACGGATGAGGTAAACCATAGAGAAATCTCTTTGAAAAATCGAAACCTAAAAGAAAAGGGGAGGGGGGATGGCGAGTAAGCTAACCAGAAGCAGGATCAGTAAGCCAGGAATGGAGAGAATATTTATCCTAGTTTCATTTCTATTGCTTTCATAAAATACCCTGATGAAAGCAATTTGAAGGGCTAAAGGGTTTATATAATTCCAGGTCAACTGTCATTTCTGAAAATCAGAGGCAGGAGTTGAAGTAGCTGGTTCCATCCACAGTCAAGAGCACAGAGAATGAGGATGTGCCCTTTCTGCTTAGCTCCCTTTCTCTGCTCTTTGATAGTTCATAGTCCCACCCATGAAACCATGTCATGCCAGGACGAGTCTTCCCATCTCAGTTAATCCAACTGAGAAAAAACCTTGTGGGCCAACCTGATCTATGGGATGGCTGTAGGCCATCCTGATCTACGGAATGGCTGTAGGCCAACCTGATCTACGGAGTGAACCAATACTCCAGAGTATGTCAAGTTGGCAATTAAAGGGCCAACGAGATGTCTTCCATGGATAAAGGTGCCTGCTGCTAAGTCTAATGACCTGAGCTTGAGTCCCGGGATCTATATGGTAAAGCAGCCAACTCCCTGAACTCCATATGGGCATCACGGCACATAAGTGCCTCATTTCCCATATACACACACACATAAATAACTGTAAAATAGCCTATTATCACAGTATTGAATACTAAATGATAGATTAAAAGAAGATAAAAGGAAGAAAGAACAGCTAAGATCAACTACCATATTGGTAGCCATAGTGATTGTGATTAGTTAAGACATTCCCTTTTGAATGACCTGTTAGGCTGGGTAGGTACATCAGCTCAATCCAATTATTGCTGTTTTATGAGAAATTCATTTCAAATTTATCAGCACTCCTATATTAAGTATAAAACAATGAGCGAGGCGGTGGCGGCACACGCTTTTAATCTTAGCACTTGGGAGGCAGAGACAGGTGGATCTCTGTGATTTAGAGGCTAGCCTTTTCTACAGAGTGAGTTCCAGAACAGCCAGAGCTACACAGTGAAAACCAGTCTTGAAAATCTAATCAATCAATCAATCAATCAATCAATCAATAAAAAATAAAATAAGTTACAGTATGCAAGTGCTAAGCAAGCACAAAGATGACTCAGAGGTCAAGAGCTCTGGCATTCTTACAGAGGACCCACGCAGGCAGCTCACAACTGCCTGTAGGTAACTCCAGGTCTAGGTCACTCAACACCCTCTTCAGGTCCCCAGGGGCATCAAGCATGCACACTGCGCACCTATTACACATGAAGGTGAAACACTCATCCGTGTAAAGTAAAAATAAATGAATCTTTAAAGGTTACTCAGAAATAGGTTAATATCAGGGATGAGAGGACTCGGTGGTTCTGACTGCCTAGACAGCTAAAATTGCCTTAAAGTACCTAAGGGAAAACAAATTAGAACGAAGGAGGTGGGTTTTCATCATATTTGTAAATTTCCACACCTCCTTCCCAATAGGATGAGGTGGCTCACAGCCATCTGTCATGAGATCTGGTGCCCTCTTGAGGAAGAGACCTGGTCAGTCATCCTCATCAACATAGACCATGAAACCCAATATGGACAAGTTCAACAGAACCACCATATACAGGCTGCCCATGCATTCCAGGACATATTTTTTTTTTTAAAAAAATTCCCAATAGACAATACCAAGCCCATTAAGACGTGAACACCCATGTCTCTTGGTTTTGGACTAATTGATATTTGCAGGCCACTCAGCCCAATGACAGGGTACTCTTTTGAAGAGCATTGCCCTGCAGAGAATGTGTTCTGACGATAAACCAGTCTCAATGGCTTTAGTGTCCTCAATTTTTTATGATATGGTGGCAATTGCCATAAACGTAATGGCTTAACACAAAATATGTATGTTATCTTTCAGATCTGGAAGTCTGTAAAGTCCAGATTGGGTCTTCTTAGGCTAAAATCATATATCAAAAAGCAGGGTCCCTATTGGAGGCTGGAGGTGAAGACTTGCCACCTGGCCTCTCCTCCCAAAGGTTGCTTACGCTTTTGGATGCATAAGTTCAGCCGTGCTCAGCAGCAGTGATGGTTTTCTTCATGCCAGCATCTGTCTGGTCCTCTGTGTTGCTTTCCTTTCTGCTTGAAGAGACCCTCGTGCTTACACTGGGTCCACGGGTAATCCAGTATATGCGGTCCCTCCAAACATTAGCTGATGAAAGAACTTTTAGCCCATCAGGATCCTTGTTGCCCTGTGTCAGGCAAGGGAACAGGTATTCTGAGGTTCTGGGGATTAGGACTTTTGGTGAGGAGATCAGCTGTCTCTTGTACTTTCAATGATTGATCAGGTATATCCTCTTATTTTACAGAACTTGAAATATGGGTGGGGCAGGGAGCAGGTCAGAAATAGGATTTTAAAAAAACCATCAAATGTTTAGAAATCAAAGTAATCCATGTGCCAAAGAAATTCCATTTTCAATTTCAGATTGTTTGCGACAGTAGAGTAAGGAAGCTGGTGGGCAGAGGAAATCTGGGAAGGAGCAGCCCTGGCACTCAGGAGGGAGCATTAGACTCCAAGAAGCTAAAGATTTGAGAAAAGGATTCTCTTTCCTGGTACAACCTGGAAACTGATAATGTCATCCCTGTGTAAAGCAGCAGCTGGCTTGTTGTTGGCGTGGCCACTCCCCTTGCTACGTTTTATGAACTCAGAAACCTTGGTGTTGACGTGGAGGGTTGGGCTGTTTGACTGTGCCAGATGCCGAAACGGAGGCTCTGGAGCATAATTTCAAACGTGCTTTGTCATAAGTTTCTCTCTTCTTTCCCTTTTATTTGAGAGAGAGAAAGAGAGAATGTGTGGTATGTATGTGTTGGTGTGGGTACGCGAACATACACATGCTGGTAACAGTTTCTCTGTGTAGCCCTGGCTGTCCTGGAATCCACTCTGTAGACCAGGCTGGCCTTGAACTCAGAGATCCACCTGCCTCTGCCTTCTAAGTACTGGGATTACTGCCTTGAAACAGAGTCTCTCCCTGAACCTACAGCTCACTGATTGGCCAGATCTATTGGCCACTGAGCTTTAGGGAGCTACCTACCTAGCCCATCCCCGGCACTGGGTTTTGAAGCCTTAGCCACCATTCCTGGCTTTTACCTGGACTCTAGGGGTCTGAACACAGGTCTTCATGCTGGCGGGGAAGGCAGTTTACCAGCTGAGCCCTCTCTTCAGCCCCTTTGTCTTCATCTAATGTAAATTCATTTGCTCTTCCTGTCGCTCAAAAAGTCCAAGGTTGTGTGACTTCAGCAGACCTCTGTCACTGGGCAACAGCTTAGGGAGGCCACTGTCACTGTGGTACAAATTGAGTTTAGCAGCGACTCTTCAAGTGTGATCCTTCCTGTTTGTGTGCACACAGGGGCAGTGGACAGGGCAACATTTCTTCCCGGGGTGTGGAGGCTGCTTTGCTCTGTCCCTCCTCCCTCCAGTTGTTGACATTACAGAAATCAGCAGATCATTGGAAACTCCACTGTATAGGATTGAGGAGTACCAGGCTGCCCCGCCCGTACACTACATCCTGATTTTCTAGGATCTGCTGGTTGTCCATTCGCCTAGGGCTGAGAGTCTGAGAGTCTAGAAGGAACAGTTGTGGTCAGTTTTACAGTTGGCTTCCTCTGGACAGTAGTTTTCATTAAATAGTGTATGATGCAAATTAGTCAGATTTAAGTTTTATTCTCTGACAGTGTGATTAGAATAGCCAACTGACTGACTGTCAAAGGTCATAGGTACATGTGCCAGAAATCAGTGTGGTCAAAAGAATTTATTGTGAGAGACAGTTCATGGATTTCCTGTGCTCTAGGATATCTGGTTGCTATCCCAGGATTGTGGTGCCCTGAACATCTTTTAAAAATCAATTTCCTTTTTATAAATGTTTTTGATATTATAATATAATCTAATATAATCATATCATCTCTCCCCCTTTTTTTCCTACCTCAAATCCCCACCACTCCCGTGTTCTCATTCAAAATCATGGCCTCTTTTTCTTTATTGTAATATGCACACACATGTGCGTGCACACACACAGTTGGGAAATACATAGTGGTTTGGGGTACAATGATATAGATGTGTTTAATGCCAATAAGATTAGTAAATTTTAAATTAAAAGTAGTAAATGGACTGAGAATGTGTGTGTGTGTGTGTGTTTTCCTAAATATATGCATAAAGCCTGCTTAGTATAACGTTGCTTGTATGTGTGTTTTCAGGACTGACCATACAGTAATGGATAACCAGTTCGTGTGCTCCTCTCCATGTCTGCTGCTCTCAGCCTTCCTTAGTGCCCTATAGTTCTTTGTGTAGTGTTGAGGCTGCCTGAGTTTTCCCTTCTCCACACTAGCATGCCCAGCACAGTCCTGGCTGATACCTCTACAGCACAGTCCCTGTACCTGAGGCTTAGGGATTATTCTGTGTTAGCATGCCCGGCACAGTCCCTGCTGATGCATCTACAACACAGTCCCTATACCCGAGGCTTAGGGATTATTCTGGACAAAGATAGAAATATTGTCAGAGCCAGAGGAGTAGAAGTTTACTGTGAGATTGTATCTCCTAGAAGTGTCAGTGAAGCTCCACCCTTGAAGCCCCACCAACATGGCTGCCTACACGTGACCCGAACATTCTTAACCTGAGTAATTTCTCACTGGAAACAGCTGTGAGGTATGATACCATGTTCCTCTGTGGGACAGAGGAGGCTGGGTCGGTGCTTACTGTAAAGCCATGGCTACCCAACGCTCATTGTTCAGTAGTGCAGGCTTCTGCTTGAGGAAGTGTCTGTCTGGGTCTCTCTACACCACCTTTGGCAGTGAGGGATGGGAGACGCTAGTGTAGCTTCTCTTGTTGCTTGATGTGTGGAGAGTCACCGAGGTCTTTTTCTTGACTTGGGAGTCTGTCTTCTATCAGCACACATGGGCCAGTAAACAATTTGATGAGGCCCGAAGGCTAAAGCCTCAGGTAAGATTAAGCCTTTGGTGCACACGCATTATTTCTATTCAGCATCAATGCTGGGAGCCCTAGTTAGTGCAGCAAATACATTGAGAGACATACTGTTTGAAAAGAAAGAACAGTCAAGCTGGTGGTGGCGCACGCCTTTAATCCCAGCACTTGGGAGGCAGAGGCAGGCAGATCTCTGTGAGTTCGAGGCAAGCCTGCTCTTCAGAGTGAGTTCCAGGACAGCTAGGATTGTTAAACAGAAAAACCCTGTCTCAAAAAACAAAACAAACAACAACAGAGGAAGGAAGGAAGAAAATAACCTTTATTCAGAGACAACCTAATTATATAGAAAGCGTGACGGAAACAATGAATTACTTAATAGAAGTAGGCATGGTCTGTACACACAGTTATGGAATACCTAATGATACTTTCTTAGAAACTATATAAAAACGTGTGTGCTGCATATTATGAAATCTAAGTAAGGAGAGATATCCTGGGTCTGGGGTTGGGAGGTTTTGCGTTGTTGAGACTGCAACACTGAAAGTGATTTATAGAGTTGGCACTAGCTCTGTTGGGACCCCAGTGGCATCTTTTGAAAGTTATGTGATTCTCAGGGAATACCAGATCAGCTACCGCCTTGAAAAGGAGAACCATAATGGATATCTCACACTTTCTGATACAAGACTAGGACGATGCTGCAGCTGTGAAAGTGGTGTGGTGCTGGTGGATAAACCGCTGGGGAAGGACAGAAGGCCTGGAAGCTTATGTGCGTGCGTGCGTGCGTGTGTGTGTGCGCGCGCGCGTGCGCGCGCTACACGGATGCTGTCTTAGTCAGTTTTCTATTGCTGTGAAGAGACTCT
Organism: Arvicola amphibius; assembly: GCF_903992535.2. Taxonomy (NCBI): domain Eukaryota; kingdom Metazoa; phylum Chordata; class Mammalia; order Rodentia; family Cricetidae; genus Arvicola; species Arvicola amphibius. Next base: position 36,401,392 of record NC_052059.1, read on the forward strand.
ATGACCATGGCAACTTTTCCCTTCCCTCCCCAATCAGGGTCTCACGATGTAGACCAGGTTGGCCTTGAACTCACAGAGATCCACTTGCTTCTGCCTCTGTCTCTAGAGAGCTGGGGTTAAAGGCATGTACCACTATGGCCAGCTGACCACAGCAACTCTTATGACGGAGAACATTTATAGGCCTGGCTTACAGTTTCAGAGGTTTAGTCCGTTATCATCATGGAGGAAGTGTGCTGGTATGCAGGCGGGCAGACATGGTGCTGGAGAAGGAGCTGAGAGTTCTATGTCGGATTCACGGGCAGCAGGAAGAGACAGTGAGACACTGGACCTGGCTTGAGCATCCGAAACCTCAAAGGCCACCCCTAGTGACACACTTCCTCCAACAAGCCCACACCTACTCCAACAAGGCACATGTCCTAATCCTTTCAAACTGTATCATTCCCCATGAGCTTATTTGGGGCCATTTTCATGCACAAATAAGAACATTTAGAAGGCCAACCGCATCATATAGTGTAAGCTTTTTCTATTGTGGTAAAATACATGTAGCATAATATTCCCTACCTTAACCAGTTTTAAGCGAAGAGCTGGAAGGTGTTAAGCTGCTGTACAACCAGTCTCCAAGACGTTTCATTTGCTAATCTGAAACTGGACAGCCATCGGACAGTTCTCCCCTCCCCTCCCCCAACCCTAGGCAGCCACCCTTCCACTTTCTGACCCTAAAAATGTACGTCCTCCAGGTAGCTCACTTAAGTGCCTATCTCTTTTCCAGGAGGCTGATTTCACTTAGCGCAATGTCCCCTGTCCTTGTGTGTCAGTTTCTTTCCTGTGTAAGACAATGTGTTACCTTTCCAGCCTTTCACTGGCACCTCCATTATTTCCGCCTTTTGGTCACGTGAATAAAAATGCAATGACTCTGGAATACAGATGTCACTTCGGGACCTGGAATTCAGTGGCTCTGAATATTGACCCGAAGTGGAACTGCCGGATGATGGGGTGATTCTGTCTTTAACTTTTGAGGGACCTCCAGAGTCAGAAGACTGTTTGACAGTCTCACCATTAGTACACCAGATTCCAATTTTCCCACATTCCTTTTATCTTATTTTCATCTATTTCAACCCCCCCCTCCCCATTATAGGAAACATCCAAATACATGTAAGACCATAACCTATTTTTAGTTAGTTTTGTTGTTTGAGACAACGAACTACGTATCCCAGGCTGGCTTGGAAGTTTCTACCTATACAGATGATGATAGTCCCAAACTCGTAGAGATCTGCCCTCTTCTGCCTCCCTAGTGTTAGTATTAAAGATGGGATCAGTTTATTATGGTTTGGATTTGAAGTTCCTAGTCTGTGGGGTTGAGCAGCATTTCATGGGTGTCCTAACAATTGATGTATTTTGTTTTGTTTGGTTTGGTTTTGGTTTTTTGAGACAGAGTTTCTCTCACCCTGGCTGTCCTGGAACTTGTTCTGTAAACGAACCTGGCCTCTAACTTACCTGTATTTTACCACATTAAAAAAGGAACTTACAGAAACTCTATGAAAACTCAGTTATAGTGCATGGTGGGGCCTGGAAAAGAGGCCCAGTGGTTAAGAGTTTGTACTGCCCTTTCAGGGGACCCAAATTTGGTTCACAGCACCCCTGATTGAACAGCACACAACCACCAGGAACTCCAGCTCTTCAAGATTTGACACCCTCTTCTGGTTGTCATGGAGACCTGCATGCATGTGCTACTCTCTCTCTCTCTTTCTCTCTCTCTCTCTCTCTCTCTCTCTTTCTCTCTCTCTCACACACACACACACACACACACACACACACACACACACACACAAATAAAAAAGAAATCTTCAACAGTGAATGCCTGGCAACAGTTGATCAGCTCCACATTGCATAAACTTGTGAATTTGCAGCAACTTTTAGAAACACACGCTGACACAAAATTGTCAGCGTTTTCCTCGAAGTATATGTTTTCAAGTTGGGTTTGGGGGGCAAATACTTAACTTCACCACAGTAAAAAATGAGAAAGTTCAAAGAACTATACCTGTAGGGTCCTGCTTCACACAGGTTTTATATAGTGTGTGTGTGTGTGTGTGTGTGTGTATTCTTGCGTCTTAAAGGCACAGATGTCTATATTGAGCTGAGTACTCGCAGTTGGCAGGCATTAAGAACCAAATATACAGCATTGTACATTTTACCAATAAATTCTGAAAAGATGTAAAATTTCATTCTGTCAGGTTTCTGTCAAGAGAGGGGTTTGGAGTTTGGTTATTTTAGTCTCAGGTAAACATGGAGATGGGTAGATTCCTGAGTCCTCGCTCACAGGATACATCTGGAATGTAGCTAACATTCATCTAAAGAAAATCCATGCAAAGTTCTTGAGCAAACAAATAGGAAGTATGATGTCATAGGTTTCCCTGGCTAGAAAAAGCATTGAAATCCATCAGGAAACTTGGTGAAGATGGGAGGGTAGGGGACCATCTGGACAGCAAGGGACCCTGAGAGTCCAAGTGGGTTCCCTCAAGGATTTCACAGTTTGTTCTTGCGCTCAGTGTGAACATCAGTGCTCCAGAAATGGTGTGAATGCTGACTGAACTATGAATACTTGCTGGGAGAAGGAATTCAAGGACGGCAATAGCGATTGTGTTCTTAGCTCATTCTTCAACTCTTAACTCGAGTTAAACACTGGTAATTAGTAATTATTTTGTACCTTGCAATTTCTGTTTCCTTCTCTTGGAGAAATGCCAGTTCTTGTGTGTGTGTGTGTGTGTGTGTGTGTGTGTGTGAGAGAGAGAGAGAGAGAGAGAGAGATTAAAATGTTACGGTTGCTATGAATCTATATATTTTTACATTTATGTATCTATAAAATAGTTCAGGATCTGTGTATAACCACTAGCTCACAATTTCCATAATTGACTCAGCTTAATTAAGGTTTTGACTTGACATTTTAATGATTGACAAGCTATTATTCATTTGTCACTTTTCCAGTATAAAATTTTTTTATGTGAGACAAATCCCCGCCCAAAGTTAGGAGAAGAGAAAAATGCCTGCAAATGTCATGTTTATTTTGAAATTATGTTTATTTTTATGTTTTGCTGTTTTCATAATAGACTTTTCTGTTTTTGTGAATCACGAAGGTTTTCTTCTTTGAGATCACTAGTGTGATATATTTTCTAATACCAGATTCCCTTCTGATCCTGTTGTGATTCACACATGGAACGTTCCCCACAGGTTCGTGGGTTTGGACACTGGGTCTTCAGCTGGTGTCACTGTCCAGGAATGTGGCGGAACCTGAGGAGGTGGGGCCCCTCTAAAGGAAATAGGTCTCTAGGGTAGGCCTTGCAGATTCATAGCCTGGTCCCACTTCCTCTCTCTTTTCTGCTTCCAGACTGTGGGGGCTGTGCGACCAGCCTGGTGGAGCTTCCACTGCCTTGCCTCCCTACTAGGATGGAGTATTCTTTAATCTGTGAGGAAAAAAACCAAAAAAACCAAAACCAAACAAACAAAAAACACCCTTTAAACTGTTTCCTATCAGGTGTTTGATCAAAGCAATAGGAAAGTAACTAACTGCGGAGATTAATAACTGTGCTATCTTCTTGGGAGACAGTGCTCCCGTTCTGAATGGTTTAAGGTGGCTCATTGTTAGTGGAGTTGAAGGAATTATCTGAGAAAGGAAAGCATGTAAAATGATTGTGTTGTGATGGTTTGAGCCTCTGGTAAGAGGGAGCCATGAGTGTGCGGGCTTCCATGTTTGAAGACGCCTGTTAACTCTCACACTGGGTTTAAACTTAAAAAAAGAATTGTCTTTGTGGAGCTTATAATGATTTGTGCCAATAAAAAAGGAGAAGAAAAGCAAGAAAGAAGTTGAAAGCATGCTGTTAGACAAAACAAACAAACAAAACCGCGCAGTGTGAAGCCGCGTTTCCTCAGAGTACTGAGGCCACCACTCTGCTGTTGTCTGACTCCCAGCACAGAGAAACCTTTGCTGTCTGGATCCGTGATGCCTTGTGGGATGCCTCCCCCACCTTTCTCTCTGCAGTTGTTCAGGATCGCCCCTGTTCCTCAGGGATCTGCAGCTTCACAGCAGAATTCGCCGTGTGGGTTTATTTCCATCTCCTGTGTGGGCTTCTCCCCATCCGTCTTCGTTCTGGGAAATCATCTGAGTTACTTCTCCCTTCTGTTTGTTATACTCATTCTGTTTGGTATCATTATTGTTTGGACGGTGGCCTCCTCCTGGGTTTGCCATCTAATTTCCCATTCTTGCCAAACCCGCCTCCGCCCCCTCTCATCTTCTAGCATTTTGTCTTTTCATTTTGCTTCCTAAGAGATTTCTTGACTTCATTTTGCAACCTTTCAATTGTCTTTCCACTTCCCTTTGGGTAAATATACAAACATTTGTGTGTGCACACGCAGTTTCCTGCGATGGTTATCGTCCTTCAGCATCTCTTTGGGCTTGGTTTTAATGCTCCCTAAGGATGCAGAGGAAGTCCACAGACGCTCAAGTGCATGTTGTATAATGTGCATGTTTGCACTCGGCACACACTCCCTCCTAGGAGCTCCTGATCATCTCTTCACGGCTTAGATCTAGCACAGTGTGTCAACGAATGCCGTGTGAATGGTGGCACTGCTGTGTTGTTTAGGGAACAATAGCAAGAGAAAGGGCATCCATTTTAAGTTGTGTTAAAATGTCTTTTTTCCAAAATATTTTCAATTTGAGGTCAATTGACTACTGAATGTAGAACCCACAGACACACACAGACGCAGGCAGACAGGCAGAAGCACACACACACACACACACACACACACACACAGAGTGTACCAGAAAAAGAGCTCCCTGAAGCTGCTTGGGATCTCCGTGCAGGTGAGGTTTGTCAGCTGTGGGCTGTGTTTTATTCTGTAACCTTACTAGGTTATTTTTGTTGATAACCCCTGACATCTTCTCCCTGCCCCCAACTTTGTCAGGTCCCCAGCAAAGGGCCTTCCAGTGGCAAATTGTAGTCCTGGCTGCCATTAACTTGGAGATCTGTCACATTTTAGCAAGTCCAGGGAGCTGGCGCTGTTCAAGTCTACACAGCGCTGCTTCTCTGCCTTCAGTTATTTCTGGGTCTTTCGTTCTAGACGTTCTCCATTTGACCCTCTCCAGAATGAGCCCTTGGTCTTGTTCTGCCGTGGGAGAGGGACATCCAAGGGAGAGCAAGGTTGAAGAATGAGCAGTGGGGATGGTGGATGCTGGTGGCAGGGGAGGACAGCAGTTCTGAAACAGACTTTCAGCCTGTGGTTTCACCCTTGCTCAGCCGCTCAGAGGTAGCTGGTGCTGTCAGTTCCTGAGCCATTTGGGGCTTGTCTGTTCAAGTGGGCCGGCTTTCAGCTATTCCCACCGCCGCCGTATGGCTGTACTAAGTCAGTTCTCGTTTGTCCATCTGCTTCATTGCCTGGAAATGTGGCAGCTTTGGTCTTCTCTCGTTTTGTGTTGATCCTCATAATTTTATGCCTTTTTAGAAATCTCTCTCCTGGAACTCTGAAGAAATGGGAATGGATAGCCCTGAGAAACCTGTGGAAAACCAGCAGTTTAGAAACAGCATTTGAAAAACTAAAAGCATACTATGAGTTAATATCATAAGCTAGGCATTAATAATTAAGATCTATTTGCTGCCAGGTGGTGGTGGTGCACACCTTTAATCCTAGCACTCAAGAGGCAGAGCCAGGCAGATCTGAGTTTGAGGCCAGCCTGATCTACAGGGTGAGTTCAGGACAGTCAGGGCTGCACATAGAGAAACCCTGTCTCAACAAAACAAACAAAAAATCAAAATAATAGCAACAACAAAGAATCAAAACAACAGCTGCAAAGAGCTCTGTTTGCTAATACGCGATTGTGGCTGTGCTGCATTTTAAGATCTTTCTTGGGATAACATCTCAAAATAAGTCCCTTAAGTATGACCCTTCCAGTCTTCCTTCACTATACACTTTGAGCATGCTGTTGTTTTCTTTGTGATCCGAATGGAGTATTTCATCAGTATAAACCATTTGCTAGTTCCTTTCAGTAGTATGCCTATATAGAAGTGATGGTAGCATGAAGCCCTATGGGCTGGGATGGACCTGCTTAGGTCACCTCTTGTCATTAGCCTGTGTTTAAGGTTGAGCTCCTCTTCTTTCCATCCCCTTGGTTCATAGAAGGACAGTTGTGGAAGTAACCTTAGAGGTAGTCATGTCCCTGGCTCTTCCCTGGCCATTTCTAGCTCACCCCGCCTGCATTTCTTTATTCTCTTTCTCCGGGCTTGTTAGCTGCTCCAGTCTGTTCAGCCATTTCCAGCATTCCACACTTTTATCCAGCCCCTCCTATGTGGTGTGTATCGTGTATTGCCCAGGATTCCAGGGCAGCCTTGGTCCATACACACTTGGGTTGACAACCAGAGACAGCAGAGAGTAGCTGAGTGTGGTTTAGTATTACTAATGTGTGATTAGGGCCGAGCGCAGCTTCATTGTGAAAAAACTCTAGTTAGCAAGGGTAAAGCTTGTTGTTTTATTTATTAAGCAGGTGTTTATTGGAGGCAACTATGTTCCAACTACCTGTTTTGCCACTGGATATAGACATGACCATAACATGAAAATCTCTGCCTTCATAGGCAAGGAAGGACTTAACTAGACAGATGTATTGATGGTGCATGAGTGAACAGGAGAAGTCAGCCAGACAGGTTGGTGAAATTGGCTTCTTTGACTGTAGCTTAATGATTTTCCAAGAATCCACAGAAGTTCATCATGGGATCTAGGAGCATATTCTTAGTAATTTATTTTATTATTTTATCTATTTATATGTTTTTGAGACTTTGTCTCTCCACGTAGCGCTGTCGTGGAGCTTGCTACGTAGACCAGGCTGGCTTCAAACTCAGGGAGCTCCACCTGCCTCTGCCTCCTGTGTTGGGATTGAAGGTGGGTGCACAGCACTAGACTGGATATTTATTTCTTAGTGTTCTTTGAAAGCACTGGCGAAACAGATCATGGGCAAACACATCCATTGCATTCAGAAGTTCATACTTTGATGCCACCCACAGGGCAGACTCATTTGTGACACTGCGTAGCTTATGCTTGGGCAAAGGCTTGGATTTCAACACATCTTTGTTTGTATTGATTGACTTTACAAGTATGATTTGACTCAGTTTAACCTAAAGAGGAACTGAACGAAATAGTTCACAGACATTATAGACAGAGAATTCAATGCCAAACGTATCTGAAACTCTTTTTGCTCGCAGGTTACCATGGTTGCTTTCTCAGCACTTCCAAGCTTTTTATCTTCTCTCATTGACATCCATTACTGGAGAGACTCTTGCTTTTGTTTTTTGAGACGGTCCTCCTATATGATCTTGACTGTCCTGGAACTTACTTTGTAGACCAGTCTGGGCTTGAACTCACAGAGATCCTCCTGCCTCTGCCTCCCAAATGATATAAAGACCAAAAGAGAAACTCTTGAAGCTTGAGCTAAAAGCTTTTGGTCCTAACCCTGTTGTTTGGGGGAAGTGGGCTTAGACACTAGCTGTGACTCTGCCACAAAGAGTTTTGATCCTAAGCCAACCTTTATTTTCTCGTCATTCTCCTCTTTGTGCTACATTTTTACCCCTGTGATTTTGCCCCTAACTCTTTTGATCTTCCTGATGCTCATGTAGCCAGCCCCTCACCTGCATTAATTCATGCCCATGTCCTCTGCTCTAGCATATTCATGCTGTCTGGTTCTATTTCTTCCCACCCCTACTGTACACGTAGATGACTGATTAATTATGCTCTGAATATATGCAGATTCTTTCCCAAGTCCAGATTGTCCTCTTTGGCTCACTAATTTGAATTTTTCACGTTCTTTGTAGACAGCCCTGTAGAATATACGGTTAAAGAGAGTTAGTCATGGTAACTCACCCCTGTAGTCATAGCACTCAGAAAGTCAAGGCGTGAAGCTTGCTACAGCCTGAGGCCAGCCTGGACTACATATTGAGTTCCAGGTCAGCCTGGGATACACAGCGAGACTGTTTCAGAAAACCAAAACCCCAAACACAGGAGATAATCTCTTGGAAGAAACAATTCAGCTTTAAGGTAGACTGAAGTTGGTTGGGTCATTTGATTAGTGGAGAGAGCATTGCTGTCATTGGCTAAGTGTGTCTGTTTAAATGAAAACCAATGGCCATCAGAAAATTCAGATTCTGTGTTACCATCCGCCATCCCCACGGTCCACTCCAGCAGCGCAGACAGACAAAGATCATTTCCACGCTTCAGAAAGACCCCGTGGGCTGGTCTTGACACAGCGTCATGGTGGAGAGCTTCAAAAGGAAGGGTTTGATGAAGCAAGCGTGGTGTTGATTGTGTTCTGTTGGTTTTCGAGGCCAATGGTGGCAGGAAAAAGGCAGAAGGGGGAAAGTAACAGCTAAGTTAGAGGAGACGAGAGTGAGAGAACCATGAGTAGTGGGGGTGCGGGAGGACGGAGGAGGAAAAGAGCATCCGGGAAGGCACACTAAAGAATGTGGAAGCGGAGAGACTGAATCTATCCTAGACACTGAAGAAGAATATGTAGGAGGAGGCAGACACACTGGGTGCTGGGAAGAAAAGACTGTAGCAGGATGTTGAAATAGGTTTCATTCTGCCTCAGTTTGGGCTGAGGTCCCAAAATGCTACAGACAGAACAGTGTGTGGTAGGAACACCCACACTGCCTAGCAAAGGCTTGCAGCCCCTAGCATGATGCCGCTCCCCTCCCATTCCCCACCCCCAGTACCTGGGATGGAACCCGGTGCTAGGCAAGGGCTCAGCTCGACATCTCTAAGAGGAGATAATGGTTGAAGAGGCCAAGGTGAGACTTGAGGGCTAGTCGGACAGGAATGATTCAGGCTCATCTCAAGTTGCATTGAAGGCTAACAAAAAGATCCCTCAGCTCTCCTGATTTGATCTGCGTTCTCTGGAGGCTTCGGAGACACTGAATCCGGGCTACATATGGTTGCTGCTTGACACCTGCCTGCCTGCAGGAGAGACATCTGCAGGGGACCCAGCTGTGTTTTTGGCTGATAACAGGGGTCTGATTTCCATGGGCCAGGAGAGGGCCAGGTGGTGAGCCCTTCTGGCTAAGTGCAGTGAGACCATCACAGTGTGCTCACAGTGTGCGGGGACTAACTGATCCCTTCGGAGGCAGAGGTTGGGGGCTATGCAGCATTCTCAGTGATGGTTGGGAGAACCTTCGGCACCCCAGGCTGGCAACACAACAAAGGCCCGATTTGAGGAGTGATCTCCTTTGACTAATGAAGCGAAAGGAACAGTGGAGCAGCTGACAGAGCCAAGAGGAGATGCCTACTGTGTGTGGAGTAGCTGGCAGGTGGGGGTGGGGGGGGAAATTAAGTCCTGAGTTTTAAGTCTGAAATTCTCACCCTCTTGAAAGGTAAAATGTTTTTATGACTCAAGGTGACCAGAGCCCTTCTTGATTTTATTTTTTAAAGTGACTTATTATTTCATGTGCATGCGTGAGAGTTTGTGTGTGTGTGTGTGCCCTGTGTGTGCCAGGTGCTGGACAGGGTCCAGAAGAGGTCATCAGATCTTACAGCAGGTGCTTGTACACCACCTAAGTGAGCGCTGGACACTGAAGCCAGAACTCCTGAAGAGTAGCAAACTCTCCTAAATGCTGAGCCATCTATTTTCCAGATTCGGAAGTGATGGATACCTTTTCTTTTTTTTCTTTATATCCAAATCATTTTTATTTTTAAAAAGTAGGCGGGGGGGGGGGGCTGGAGAGATAGCTCAGCAGTTAAGAGCACTGCCTGCTCTTCCAAAGGTCCTGAGTTCAATTCCCAGCAACCACATGGTGGCTCACAACCATCTGTAATGAGGTCTGGTGCCCTCTTCTGGCCTGCAGGCATACATGCAAAACAGAATATGTGTACATGATAAATAAATAATTAAAAAAAAAAGTAGGCGTGGGAATGTCTCACTGTAAAGCCATGGCTGGAACCCACAGAAGCTACCACCATGGCCAGCTAGTGGGGTAGTGATGTATACCCTGCCATTGTCCCCAGGGCCACCCGCAAGGGAGATTGGGAAATGTAGTTTGCAGCTAGGAGGCCAAGTTCAGGGGGCAGGGGAGAGTGGATTGTGGTGGGCTGCTAGCAGCCTCTGCCTCACAGAGGTCTCTCTCTGCTGCACGCAAGGACTTCATTATCGAGCAGAGTTGTGTTTTCCTGATGTTGAAAGTCGGTCGTCACCCGTCACACTTTGCTGCATTCAGTCACTTGTCATCCTGCCACCAGAGGAAGAGATGATAGTAGCTGTAAAGCCGTATTGGCGAACTCTTTATAAAACATTTAATATACATGAATTCCTAAACAGCTTGTACGGCTGGGTCCTGGTAGAGTCTGCCTGTATTTATCTGTATATATTAGTTTAAAACATTTTTGTAGTATTGATTTTAATTTTTATGAATGGTGTTTTGCTGGCATGTCTGTCTGTGTTCCACATCCATACAGTGACCACGGAAGACAATAGGTGTCAGGTCCCCTGGAGTTACAGATGGGTGTGAGTTGTCATATGGGTTTTGGGGATCTAACCAGGGTCCTCTGGAAGAACACTCCTTGCTCTTCATCATGGGGCTGTCTTTCTAGCCCCCAGTCTTAAGCTTTTATGACTGTCTTAGTGGTTTTTCTGTTTGTAATAGAGCACCTGAGACTGGGTAATTTATAATGAATGGAAGTTTATTGGCTCACAGTTCTATAAGCGAGCAAGTTTAAGATCAGCATGTAGGGCCAGAATCTAGCAAGTACCTTTCCTTTGTTGAAGGGTGATAGAAGAGGAATGGAGGAGGAGGGACAGTAGAGGATTTGGTGGAATGATGGCACCCATCCACCCACCCATCCACCCATTCACCCACTCACCCTTCTACCTACCCACCCACCCACCCACCCATCCACCTACCCACCCACCCACCCACCCACCCATTCACCCACTCACCCATCCACCCATCCACCCACCCATCCACCCATTCACCCACTCACCCTTCTATCTACCCACCCACCCACCCGCCCATCCACCTACCCACCCACCCACCCACCCACCCACAAACCAACCCACCCACCCACCCATCCACCCACCCACCCACCCACCCACCCACCCATCCACCTACCCGCCCACCCGCCCACCCACCCACCCACCCACCCACCCACCCACCTACCCACCCACCTACCTACCCACCCATCCATCCATTCAACCCACCCCACTCTCCACCCCATCCATCCACCCACCTACCTACCCACCCACCCATCCATCCACCCACCCATCCGCCTACCTACCCACCCACCCACCCATCCACCCACCCATCCACCTACCTACCTACCCACCCATCCATCCATCCAAACTACCCCACCCTCCACCCCATCCACCCACCCACCCACCCACCCACCCACCCACCCACAGAATACAACCTTCACAACCCACGCACCTCGCCTCCAATGAGATTTAGCCTCCCAACAATGTTCTCTCAGGACTCCGAGCTCCCAGCTTGTGAACTTGTGTGCACCAGACTGGGTGGGGGAAACATTCACATCACAGCAGTGACCAGGGTTGACTTAAAAAACAAACGAAACTAAACTAGATGTCCTTTGGAAGCGAGTGACAAGTTATCTTCTCAAAGCCTGTTTGGACTTTGATTCTGCGGCTCTGAGGTGGCTGTGTGTGTTCTCATCCAGAAACCTATGCCCTGGGTACATTGCTGTGCAGCCTTCAGCCTGTGGTGATTCTCTTCGGCCTGGCATTTCCATTTTTGGTCACACCTCTAAACTAGGAAGAGTTGTAAATAGGCATGTGCATTGCTCCCTTGTTTACTTAGGTAGAGTGAATCGAGATGTTACAAATCTCTTTCAGCATCCAAGCTATAACCTCTAATTTCTCATTACATCAGTGAGGTGTCAGGCAGCTTGCATGCTGTTCTAGGTCAAAGGTTGAGCAGTTCCTACCATATAGTTGGTACTTGGCATGTGTCTGTGGAGCTGTAGAATACAACACATTCACGAGCAGCAACTGAGCCTGTTTTTTTCCCTCTGCACTCATGGACGTGCCTTACTTAGGCATCCAGTTGAAATAATCCTTATTTATTATAATCCACCTTTTGAGGGACATGTCCAGAGAGGATTTCTTGACTTGTCACAAGAGGAAGAGAGGGGCAGAGAAGAAGGGGGACATGAATACCCTTTGTGTGCCAGTGACCTGGAAGAGTCTAATATTTGTTATGAATGAAGAGCATGTGAATTGCTCAGAGCTTGGAATCACAGATGGGTGAGCTCTGCTTGGGTGACGCTGGGAAGGGTAGGCATGGAAACGAAGCTTTTAAGTGAGGCAGTGAGGAAGAAGGAGCCCTGAAGACGCCACACTGGACTGTGGAAAGGCAACCAGAGAGATCTTTAGATACAAAGATTCTAAAACAAAACCAACAAAAAAAGCCAGGTGGTGGCGCACACCTTTAATCCCAGCACTCGGGAGGCAGAGGCAGGCGGATCTCTGTGAGTTCGAGGCCAGCCTGGTCTACAAGAGCTAGTTCCAGGACAGGCACCAAAGCTACACAGAGAAACCCTGTCTCGAAAAACCACAAGAAAAAAAAAGATTCTATACTCAGTGTGTCCAGCAGCGGTAGTACCAGGAGGATGTTGTAAGCAGACCTGGAGGGAGACAGCAGTTCCGGGTCACAGAAACGAGTCGAGAAGGTTTAGAGCAGGTGTTTATGTCTGTGCGGCTTTCGAGAACAATGGTGGCTCTTGCAGGGTGGTAGGGCTGCAGTGAGGCCTGTTCACTCAAAGAAACAGCTCTGTGCGGGACAGGCTACGAGGACAGCATAGATGGGGAGGAGGGGATAAGAGGGGCTTCCTTGGCTTTTCTATGTGGGCCTTGAATATGGTGGCCGTAGGAGCTCATTGCTTGTCGGGGGACACCTGGTAGGTTCCCAGTGGAGAGCCTGAGCCTGGGAGCTGGTAGACTCCCTCTTGGGCTCGCAGGCTTGGAGGACCAGGAGTGTTTCGGTCTGCTGTCTAAAGTCATGCTTTCTTGATGGCGCTTGGTTATTGCCAACCTGTAGGAAAACCATGTTTGAGTCTTCAGAATTGTCTTACCCCTGCTTTAGTATGGCTAGAGTTGTCCAAGCATCTCACCTTTGAAGGAATAATAGATGTTTGGGGCGCTGGATCGCTTTATCTGATTTAAACTCACACAAGTATACATGTATTGAAACATCCCATAAATAGTTGTACTCGTTAATGTCTTATTTACAATGAAATTTCAGTATAAAACTAAGAGTAGACTCATTTCCACCTGTGGGCAGAACTCGAGAGGGAGCCGTGGCTTGTAGATGCAGGCTGGTGTTGGTGCTGTGGGGGCCGTTTCCACTCTGCTCTCCTCAGGAGGCCCTCCCTCATGGTCGGGAGTCAGGAGCATTTCCTCACTGGAACAGAAAGAATAAAGCTGCACAAATTGTGCCACCTTTGGGGAAGGTGACATTTTGGTGGCGTTCTAAGGCATGGAGAGCGAGGAAGATAAAAAAATAAAGGTAGCTTGCAAGTTCCGGGGTTTGTGTGCCTAGGGAGGTGCTGTGTGGCTAAGTGTTGAGTTCCCAGGCAGAGGAGCCTCGTGCTTGCAGGAGGTACCTCTACGGAATGTCAGAGACCTGGTCCAGTTAGTGACAGGAAGTTTGTTAGAATCTAGGCTCCTGGAGCCAGGACGTCCTGTTTTTGCTAGCCTGAGACTACAGTACACTGGGATAGAAAGTGCTTGCTGAGTCTGAGGTGGGGCAGTGGCTCAGGTGGTGGTGTCGAGCAGGTGGCTGTAAACAAGTGACAAATTATGTGTAAAGATAGAGACTTAATTTGGGCGTTGTGTATCCATATATATTTCGAGGAGATAATTGGGGCCGTGGAAGGAGTTCAGTCAGATTTGCAAACAGGCTGTAAATGGGTCTAGCCGATGGGGCAGGTCTGAAATGGGAGGAGGGAGAGCTGTCACAAGACAGTGCTGTCAGGTCACAGGGGAGGGGGGAGGGGCAGCGGAGCCCTTTCATAAGGCTTGCCATCGAGAAGGAGCCTCGGCTCGCATAACGCAGGGCAGAGCCAAGGGGTGAACGAGGTTTTACTTTCCACATAGCACTTATGAAGAGGAAGGAAAGTAGGCGGAGAGGGGATGACCGTAGAAGACACAGAGAAAGAGTTCAGGCTGCTGCAGCAAGACTATAAACAAACTATAGGAACCCCTGAGGTGACAGGCACAGGACCGGGTGCTCAGGGTGCAGAGACGAAGGAGACTCACTCAATGCCCACAGCACCTCAGCATGCTAGGGCTGTCATTATTATTCGTAAGGAGAGCGGACCTTGGTTCAGAGAGTCAGCGATTTGCTCAAGGTTCGCGGTCAGCTGAGGTCAGAATTCTGCACCTCTGTGCCTTAGGGACACAACTTACATCATTGGATATAAAGCTCGAGATAAGGCAACTGTGTAGAAATAGCAGGAAGGGGCTGAGTTCCTCTTTGGATGAGCAGTGTGGTGAAGGTCGGGGAGGGGGGGGGCGTCGCTATCAGAAGACAGGCGTCGGAGCTACGGTTTCTATTGCTGTGATGAAACACCTTGACTGAGGTGGGGGAGGAAAGGGTCTGTTTGGATCACACACCCACATCTTAGTCCGTCACTGAAGGAAGTAAGGGTAGGAATTCCAAAGGGACAGGAACCTGGAGGCAGGAGCTGATGCAGAGACCATGGAGGGGTGCTGCTTACTAGCGTGCTCCCCATGACTTGCCCAAGACCATCAGTCCAGGGGTGGAGCCACCACAGTAGGTCGAGCCCCCTCACACCGATCACTATGAAGAAAATGCCCTATAGGCTCGCCTACGCTGAAGCTTCCAGAGGCAGTTTGTTAACTGAGGCCTCCCCCACCCTGATGACTCTAGCTTGTGTCAGGTTGACTTAAATGTAGCCAGCACAGCAGGGATGGATCTTGGTAAGGGAACAGGCTGCTGTAAGCAGTCTAGAACCTATGCTGTGGGGGTGGGGGTGGGGGTGGGTGTACTGTTGTTACTCTGGTAATGTGCTCAGATTTCATATCTCTGATCCTTCCTCTGTCCCATCTTAAATATAGGAGACATCAAATGTGTTTCTATTCTGTGTGTGTGTGTCTTTGCATGTGTGCACGTGCAATTATGATACTTAAACAAACTAGCTTATCTTTTGGGGGTATAAATTTTGCCCATGCAAGCCATCTCTGAATGGAATTTCTGGCACAGTATGTGTATCTGTCTGTGTGTAAATTTGTCCATGTGACTGAATTCAGTGAGCTGGCAAATATCTAAATGAGAAATTCCTGTGTCATCAGGGCCCTGATATTCTCTTGGGGGAAGAACCAGAAACCATGAGAATATTGAATACATGACTGACATACCAGAAAATAAACCCATCTTTTGTATAGGAAGAGAACCAACTCTTCCTGATATCTTTGTGGATGGTCACACGTGACTCCGGTGCTGCACACAGTCTATTGGCTCCTTGAACTTGACTCGGTCCCATCCTGTCCTTGACCATAGCAGTGACCCCAGCCCTTCCCCAGCCCTGAACTGCTAGAATTGGGAGCATGGTGAATGCTGGGATGCTGAGGGTCAGGAATAGTGTGGAGTCGTCTGTTCTGCACGAGCTATTAGTTAAAAAAAAGTAGACATTGTGTTTAGTAGTTTATTTTGGGCTCCACCAAAATGCCCCTATCAAAAATGTTTTATCATTGTGGCCACATGGGAAAGTGGTTACATCAAAATGTCACGTGTGAGAAAATGGATTATTCTTAGAGTTTGATAAAGAAGAAGTTAATTCAGAATTAAAAGAGGTTTTAAAGTTTTTATTTTTGTATTTTTTGAAAGTTAGGGCTCTCTGCAATCCTGGCTGCCTTGGTCCTTGGTATGTAATTCTGGCTGGCCTCGAACTCTTAGATCCCCTTGCCTCTGTCGCAAGTGCTGCGATTAAGGGCATGCACCACCACACCTAGATGAAGTCTTATAACCCCTTATGACAGTTCCCTTATTCCATCCATGAAATACGTGCAACGGTTTACATAATAGAAAGGTCACCAAGCTTCCCAAGGCAGGATTGAGCATTTGTGTAACACCACTGCCACCTTGTGGTAAGACCTTGCAGTTCATTGTAAGTTACGAAAGAACTGACGTTTATAAGGAAGGATACAGGGATGTTTTTGCACATTTTCAATATAATAGCCCTTTATAAAACTGTGTAATTTTATCTCTAATATTAATTAGAAATTTATTCTCATGAACTTCTATAAAGAAGGTATATATTAAAAGTGGAATGATTAACTTTTGGAATTAAATAATTCACAGAATCTAATTGCTTTTCAAAGTGATATACTTTTATAGTTTTTCTTAAGAAAATTATAAACCAGTATCAGGAACAGAATAAATTAGAAGTTACTGGGAATATGGTATAAAGGATAATTGGACTACATTATACAGTCGTTATTGTTTTGCTTTGGAACATGCTATTTTGCATTTAAGCACAGATGTCCTAACAGTTTACAGCACAACATCATATACGTCTTCAGGATCTACTCAGAGGTGTGTGGAATCCCCCAGGTACCGTGAGGCCCTCTTCATCCTGCTTTCTTGAGCATCTATGTGCTCCAGTTTCGGAGAGGTATAAGTCCTTCCTCCCCCTCGTTGTTCGGCCTATGGTATAATGGACTCGATTTTTAGCAAAGTGAACTTTTTCCTTACACAGAGATGAGGTCATAGGAATTCCCATAGCCCGGAAAACCCGCGGAGCCACAGCTCATCCCTTGCTCTCCCTTGCTGAATCACCCTTGGTGGCCGCATTGGAGGGACCCACTGTTGCAACCCTGTGGTGACCAGGCAACAGCTCCCTGGCATCACAGCCACTGCGGAGAACCGGAGTGGCAGCGTGTACGCTGGCGTGTGTTTTATATGTGAAAGTAAGCAGTTGTTTCTTATTCACTGTTTTAACAAGTGGTTTTATGTTTTTATGTGCATAAAAAACTATTGTGAACGTTTGATCTTATGTCTGACCCTGGCTTTTGACCTCTGTTGCTGAGATGTAGATTCTTAGGGGGTGCGTCCTGTGAGCCGGCCTGACTGTGGGTCACCCCTGCAAAGTGTCTGGCTATATAACTTTGGGAAAGCATCCCAGATTGTTCTGATACACAAAACTGCTTGAGGACACTGCACCAAATGCAGTTTATAACCAGGAAAATGGTTATGATATTCTAAATGACGAAACACTGTGTTTTTATTAAATATTGATCCCAGAAATTTCTGCATCTTCTTCCGTGAGCTGGGATATCAGCACCTCTCATTGTTCCCACTGCAGTTTTCCTCTGGTGCTGCTGCTTTTGATAAAGAAGTTAATTCGGAGTTGGAAGGAGAGATCTTGGGGGGGGGGGGGCGGCGGTGTTGGTCAGGCGCATGCGGGCTTTGGGTGGCAGTGTTGAGCACAGGTACCCACCGTTGCTCTTCCTGCCTCAGGTGCCAGTCTGTTCATCTCCATCCACTGGAAAATCCAGTGTCAGTCTGAGTTGTAGTTGGGTGCACTTTGCTGAGTGTGGGCGGCTGGCCTTCAAGAGGAAGAAGGGAAGAGTTGTAGGGACTGAGCATGCTCAGTTATTTAGCCCAGTTGCCCTTCTGGCTTCTGAGGTTGGGATCAGTCTGGTGGTACCGGGGAGAGGGCTGAATGGCACAGACTAGGGCTCTCCACACAAGGGAAGGGACATTATTTGTGAAGAGACACAGTAGTTTCCTATGACTGTGCTTTGTCAAAAATTTGACACTAAAATTTTTGAGATATTAATTAATTAGTGTGTGTGTGTGTGTGTGTGTGTGTGTGTGTGTGTTATGTGATATGTATTCAGGAGTCCACTTATGTTACAACAGGGCATTGGACATTGGATCTTCTGGAATTGGGTTACTGGTGGTTGTGAGTCACCCTGTGGATACTAGGATACAAATCCCAGGTCCTCTGCAAGAGCAGTAAGTGCTCTTAATTGCTGAGCTGTCTCTCTAGCTCCAGTCACAATTTTTAAAATGCTGAAAGCTAGGTAAGAGTAAATGTATACATTCAATAACAGAAATAAAGGACCCCAAATACTGAATTATCTATACCTTTTACAGGGCTCACTCAGACAGGCCATCAACCTGTGATCTTCCTGCCCCTACCTCCTGAGTGCTGGGATTATAGACCTGTACCATCAGGCCTGACTTGAAAGGTATTAATATTTATAGGCTCCTGTGTCCTTCTCTGTGCTAGTGAATCAAAACCTACCAGGTGAAGTAAGATTTGTTAATATTTCTAAAGTCCTCCTTGTAATGATGAGCAGGATTTTGAACAGCTATAGTATTTAATAGAATTTAATAATGTGTGTGTGTGTAATATATATGTATATATTAACAAGGAGACTTAGATTTAGTTAACATTTATTTTACTATACTGGGGAATTGAACCTAGGGTTTCATGCATGCTAGGCAAGTGCTCTACTACTGAATCACACCCTCAGCTAGAATTTTTTTTTTTTTTAAGGCAGGATGTGCATGGCAGGATAGTATTTCAAAGGGGATAGAAAGACGGCTGCAAGGTGCCAAGTTAAGTGGGTGTGGAATCCCAAGGAATGGGAGGGCAAATCAGAGAGTGAGGGAAGAGCCAGGCTGGCGACAGTCTCACGGGTGACTGATGAAAGAGGATCAAAGGAGGAATTGGAAGGAGATCAAATGGCCTACCTTTGAGGAGCGTGCCATGTGTGTGTGTGGGGGGGAGAATAGTATTTTCTAATCACACAGAAATATTAAGAAAGACTAAGAAACAACAAAGAAGCACACTGATGCACCAAGGCACAAACTTGTAGTGAAGGCAGACTTCTTTTTTTAACATTTATTCCTATCTCTATGCATGTGTATATGTGTATATGTGTCTGTGTGAATGCATGCCACATGTATGCAGGTGCCCTCAGAGGCCAGGAGAAGGCATCATATCTCTCAAGCTGCAGTTACAGGTCGCTGTGAGCTGCGTAACATGGGTGATATCAACCAAAGTTGTATCCCCGGAAGAGCAATAGATGATCTTGTAGCAAGCTTTCTTGTTGGACTGTCTTTGGATTGCCAAGCCCCCAAATAATGACCTGGAGACATCATTAATTATGGAAGCTTGGCCTTAGCTTAGGCTTTTTTTCCAACTAGCTCTTACAATTTAATTAACTAGCTTTTACATTTTTTTTTAACCTATGCTCTGCCACATGGCTTGGTTACCTCTTCTTAGTATGACATGTCTGACTTGCTCTGCTGGCAAAATTCACATGCCTAGATTCTTCCTTTGTCTCCAGGGAAATTCCACCTATCCTCTCCTGCCTAGCTATTGGCCATTCAGCTTTTTATTACACTAATCATAGCAACACATCTTCACGCAGTGTACAAATGTTCCACAACATGCTCTTAACCTGTGAGCCACCTTCCCAACCCCATGAAGGCAAACTTCCAGTTTAAAAGATGTGGAGTAAAACAGGCTTCTCTTTGTAGTTTGTGTATGACCACCTCACAAGCAAAATTATATATTGAATATATGTGTTGTTTAGACAAAAGTTTCTGTCCTGCCCGGTCCCACAGCTGTTCAGTTCCAACAAAACACACAGAGGCCTATATTAATTATAAACTGTTTGACCTGTTAGCTCAGGCTTTTTATGAACTAGCTCTTGCAACTTAAATTAATCCATAATTCTTGTCTATACTAACCATGTGGCTTGGTACCTTTTATCAGTAAAGCATTCTCATCCTGCTTCCTCTGCATCTGGATAATGGCTGCAGACTGAGCCTTTCCTCTTCCTAGAATTCTCCTAGTCTGGTCACCCCGCCTATACTTCCTGCCTGGCTACTGGCCAATCAGCGTTTTATACTATACAATACAATAAAAGTGATAAATCTTTATAGGGTACAAGAGCGCTATCCTACAGCAGTGTTGGGTCACTAGCTCTAAATAGTAGTAACTGTATGCATTTTACATGTATAGTAGTTGCTGTACACATTTTACAGATAGATCTTCTCTCTATGCCATCTGGTAGGCTTTGTGTGTAAAACTGTGTGTGTGTGTGTGTGTGTGTGTGTGTGTGTGTGTGTGTGTGTGTGTTTCCACCATTTGTTTGAAGCCTGGTTTCTGACTACCAGCACTGTTTTGGGAGGTTGTGGAAACTTTGGAGTTGAAGAGCTGACTGTTTGGCATATGAGGGTTGTAGCCTCACACCCTCCTCCCCCTTCTCCTTTTTTTTTGGAAGACAAGGAGTTGTACTGGCTGACCTTGAACTCATGAAGATCTACCTGCTTCTGCCTCCTGCATGCTGGAATCACAGGCATCACCACCACTCCTGGCTCAGACCCTGCCTCTTGCTCAGTTCTCTGCCTCCTGATGTACTGAGATATGAACAGGTTGTAAGTTCCTGCTGCCATGGCTCTGGCTGCTGTCGAGGGAACTACAGCAGCTATGTGGCCTTCTCTGCCATAATGCACTGTATCCTAAACAGAGCCAAAATAAACCTGTCCTCCCTCATAGGTATTCTGCCAGCAGTGATGGACACACACACTTCATAGGTGTATCCCCCCTGCACCAGCAGTGATGGACACACACACTTCATAGGTGTATCCCCCCTGCACCAGCAGTGATGGACACACACACACTTCATAGGTGTATCCCCTCTTGCACCAGCAGTGATGGAGTAACACACACTTCATAGGTGTATCCTCCTCCCTCACAAGCAGTGATGGACACACACACACTTCATAGGTGTATCCCCCCTGCACCAGCAGTGATGGGGTGACACACACTTCATAGGTGTGCCCCCTCTTCCTATACCACCCAAGGATAATATTAATGCTGTTCAGATAGACAGTGTCCCTTAATGATGGGATGTTAGTACATAAAAACAGAATGGCTCCCTGCATGGGACTGACCTAGGCACTCTGCATGTATGTAACAGTTGTGTAGCTTGGTCTTCTTGTGGAGACTCCTAACAGTGGGAAGAGGGGGTTCTCTCTGACTCTTTCATTGGCTTTTGGGACCCTATTCCTCATACTGGGTCACCTTTTCCAGCCTTAATATATGGGGAGGTGCATAGTCTTACTGCGACTTGTTATGCCATGTTTTGTTGATGCTTCTGGGAGATCTGCCCTTTCCTAAAGAGAAACGGAGGAGATGTGGATAGGGGTGGGAACAGGGGAGTTGGAGGGAGGGGCTGGGAAGTGGGGGGGGGGGAAACTGCAGCCAGGATGTAAAATAACTAAATAAAGAAATTTATTTTTAAAAACAAACACTCAAGCAAAAGTATAATGTTTCCTAACCTGGGGGCATCTCCAGATTATTCAACAATCAATTGCTCATTTTGCCCACAGCGGCATTTACATGTGGAAAAGCCAGGCTAGCTACAGGAGGTCCCCGGCTCCGTTCCTCAGCATGTTGGTTGTCTGCCCAGGCTGTCCTGAGCAGTCTCTAACAACAGCCTAGAGGTCCTTTTTTCCCCACAGCTGGTCAGCAGGTGATTTGAATGTCAGTCTGCTTTAACCCCCTTGCTCACTTGCTCTGTGCCCTTGCTCAGGCGAGCACTGGTCAGTTCTGGTCCCACAGTGACTTTACCAGTCTGCACGCCCGCCAGCAGTGAATGAATGTTTCCCTTACCCCAGTCCTGGCCTGTGTTTACTGCCATTCGTTTATTGATCTTGGCCATTCTGGCTGGAGTGAGATGAAGTCTCAAAGTAGCTTTCCCTGATGTCCTGGACATTTTTGCAGAGCGGTGCTTAGCTCTCTGTGTTTCATCCTGTTTAGATACGGATTTATTTCCATTCTGCAGCATGCATTTTCTCAGTTTGATTAGCAGTGTTTGTTGAAGAAGCTGTCTTTTTTATAGAGTCTGTTTCTGGCTTTTTTTTGTTTAAAACAACAAAAACGGTGCTTGTAGGTGTATGGAGTTATAACTGTGTCTTTAATTTTGTTTCCTTGATCAATGTGTCTATTTCTATGGCATTATCATGTTGCTTTTATTACTATAGCTCTGTAGATGGTGATAACCCCGTCTGTAGTTTTATTATTAAGGATTGTTTTAAGTAGTCTGGTTTTCTTTGTTTAAGATTACTTTTTCAATTTCTGTGAAGAACTGTGTTGGAATTTTGATGAGGAATCTATAGTTCGCTTTTGGTAAGATGGCCAATTTAATCATAATAATCTTACCAGTCTGTGAACGTGGGGAGATCTTTCCATCTTCTGATGTCTTCTTCAGTTTCTTTCTTTAGTTTTTATCCTACAAGTCTTTCACTTACTTTAAAGTTCTCCCAAGATTTTTCATTTAGGCTTTTGGGAAATGTATTGTTTCCTTGATTTCTCTCTCGGTCCGTTTGTCATCTGTATGTAAGAAGGCCAGTGATTTGTCTGTGTTAATTTTGTGTCTTGTTGAAAATGTTTATCAGCTGTAGGAGTTTCTGGATAGACTTTTCAGGGTCACTTCTGTATACTAGCGTATCATCTGCAAATAAAGAAGACTTCTTTCTTTATTAGTTGTAGCCCACAGACCTCTTTCAATTGCCTTATTGCTCTAGCTAAGATTTGAAGTACTATATTGAATACATATGGAGAGAGTGGAAGCAGTGTCTTGTTCCTGCTTTTAATGGAATTGCTTTGAGTTTCTCTATACTTAGGTTGCTGGTGGCTGCAGACTTGCTGTAAATTGACTGTACTATGTTGAGTTATGTCCCTGTATTCCTGATCTCTCCAGGACTTTTATCATGGAAGGATGTTGGATTTTGTCAAAGGCCTTTTCTGTCTCTAATGAGAGCATTGTGTGGTTTTTATCTTTCTGTCTTGTTTATGTGGTGGATTACATTTATTGATTTTCTTTGTTGATTCATGACTGCATCTCTGGGATAAATCCAACTTGATATGGTGGATGGTCTTTTTGATGTGTTCTTGATTGGTTTGCAAGTAATTTATTGAGAATTTCTTATCTATGTTCATAGAGGATATTGATCTATAATTTCCTTTCTTCCCCTTTTTGTTGTATCTTCGTGTGGTTTTGGTATGGGGAAGATGTTCATTCAGTTTCTATTTCGTGTAATAATTTGAGGAATATTTACATTAGTTATTTGGAGTCTGGTAGAATTCTGTCCTGAATCTGTTTTTTTTCTTTTTTTTTGGGGGGGGGGGAAGAATTTTAATTACTACTTCTATCTTGCTAGGGGTTATGGATCTGTTAAATTATTTATTTCATCCCAATTAACACCAGTAGGTGGTATATATCAAGAAACTTACCCTCTTTTTTTTTTTTTAAGGCTTTCTAGTTCCTTTGGTTGAATATTTTTAAAATATGCTCTTAGGATTTTCTGAATTTCCTCAGTATCTGTTGAAATGTCTCCCTTTTTGCCAGGCATAAACTTGTGAAATGCGGGCCCAGTATTAGGGCATCTCTGTGTAGGTACAATTTCTACAAATAATTTTATTTGCTCTAAGCAAGGGACAGAAAATGAACAATTTGACAGCTTTGACTACTGAAAGTAGTCTTAAAAATCCAGCAAGATACAAATGAAATATTTAAACTTTTTTTAAATGATTGGGTTTTTTTTTTTTTTGTTTGTTTGTTTCGCTTTTTGAGGTAGGGTTTTGCTCTGTAGTCCAGGATGTCTTAAAACTCACTGTCTTCTTGCCTCTGCTTCCCAGGTGCTGAGGTTCTCTTACCCTGCAAGTCTTAAGAACAAAATTAAAGCCATACTTGTTTAATTTACTTACGTGCGTGTGTGTGTGTGTGTGTGTGTGTGTGTGTGTATGCATGTGTGTGCTCATGTGCATGTGTGTGTGTGCTCATGTGCGTGTGTGCATGTGTGTGTGTGCGTGCGCTCATGTGTGTGTGTTGGCATGAGTACATATTTTATTGATTGATCTTGTTGTTGACCTATGACTGCATCTCCGGGATATATTCACCTTGATCATGGTCGGTGATCTTTTTGATGTGTTCTCGATTGGTTTGTGTCACACTGTGCACGTCAGCTGGCTTAGGGAATCAGTGTTTTCTTGATACCATGTAGGTTCTGGGTATTGAGCTCAGGTCATCAAGCCTTGACTGCAAGAACCCTTACCTGCTGAGCCTCTTTTCCTCATTTGCCATCACTTTCTGGTCAAGATTATTTGCTACACTTGCTATCATCTGTTGTTGTAGCTCAATATATTGAATATAGTTGTGTGATTTTTAAAAATGGACTCTAGTTTCTTCACTCTGTATACTCACTATTTTGAAATTTGAGAAGCCCTATCACCCCCTCACATTTTTTCTCTTTAATCACACATTGATTATGTGAATATATTTTCTAGAGTTGTGACAGCAATCATTTTTGTCACGTTCCTTTCATAAGGAATGTGTTCAGCCATGTGTGCACAGGAGTTTCCATTTGAGGTCCGACTTCCAAGTGAATAACTGTACCCCAGTTTAATATTGTTACGTCACAGCCCTCAGAGGACAAAAAGTATTTCTTTTCCTCTTTCTTGTGTTCTTCAAGGATTTTAGATACACTGTTTGTTAATTATGGCAGGTTTGTATGAGGTGAGGCCTGGAGATGTCTACCCCGCCATCTGTGCTGGGCTTTGGCTTTTATAGGTTTTGTACTGGCAACTCTAGCTGCCTTGAGCTCATATTTTTAAGGACTCTCTTCAATAGTTTCGTGTCTGGACTGTTCTTTGCAAGAACATTTGCATGTCATCCTTGCACGGGGGCCATGCTAATCTTTGAATTGTTACAAAGTTAGTAAGCATGCTACTAACAAGAGCATGGGTATCGGGATATTTGTTAAGCTTTGTCTAAGATAATGAAGAGTTAAATAAAAATACATAAGCGGAAGTTCTTTTAAACATAATGAATAAAAAGATCAAGAAGATAAAAACGAACCTATTTCTCTTACACGAGCGCTATTTTAAGACACAAATAACCTGCTTCCACTTCCCCATGGAGTGCTGCCTGCACTACCAAACCCACATCCCCCCCCCCAACAGGCATCAGAAAAGACTGGGTGTAATATTCTCTGGCCTCTGACCTGTGACTGCCAGTCTCCTTTCGCTTTCAATCTCCTTCCTTTTATTTGTCTGTCTTGAAATCTATTGCTCTAACCTTTGATGCAGCCCCATGCCCTGCTGGTAAAGCCTTCTCTGCCCTTGTCCCTTTGTTAACCTAATCCACCCCCATGCTCTTCTTGACAGTGGCTCTTTACTCTAAATGGCGCCAACATCCCCATTCATCTAGCTTTTCTGCAGAAAAGACATCAGTGATCTTATGCACAGTGGGGCCCTGTGCGCACTCCTAGACATGAAACTGAATAGATTAAGATTGGAAACTGTCGTTCGCTCTTGGAAATTACTAAGGCATAAGTAAGATCTTCCATAGCCTCAAGCTAAAATAAGCAGATTACCAAGATGGTTCCACCATGCTGATTACTGTTTGAAATAAACCAGGATGAATAGGAAACACGGAGTGAAAATGGTATGTTTTTGTATGTGTGCATGTGTTTTTGTGCGGAGCACAGGTGTGAGAAGGGCAGAGGTCAGTGCCGGGTGTCTTTGTCAGCTGCTCTGCATCTTGGTTTCAGAAGCAAAGTTTCTCCATGAACCTGGAACTTGCTGATTGGCTAGGCTGGCTGGCCAGTGAGCCCCAAGGATCCTCTGGTCTCTGCCTCCCCAACTTCATCAGAATCAACTTGAAGAGAGGGCCTTGGGATTCAGACACAAGGTAGACTCCCCTGAGGACTCAGTCATAAAGGCAGATATATGCCATCGAAAGTGTCCCCCAGTATGAACTTCTGGGTCACAGCGCCCCAGCCTTGCTGCTTCACCAGTGGCCTCTGTGGTTGGCGGTGACTTGGGATTCTGCCTGTACTATGGAGTCGTGGTTTCTCCAGTTCACTGTAGTGAGCAGCCAGCCTTTCCGTGGCGTTCCGCATTGATTGTAAGAATGGATCTTCACGCCTTGCTC
This sequence comes from Arvicola amphibius, assembly GCF_903992535.2. Taxonomy (NCBI): domain Eukaryota; kingdom Metazoa; phylum Chordata; class Mammalia; order Rodentia; family Cricetidae; genus Arvicola; species Arvicola amphibius. The sequence continues at coordinate 36,427,409 of NC_052059.1, forward strand.
CCCTAAAGCTCCCCCCCCATAGCCGTGTTCTCACCAGTTTCCGGCATCTAGCCGTCCTGGATGCCCAGCATGCCCAGTAGAAGCTACTCTCCTGCCTCAAACATTTCACTAGCCTTTTGCACTTACAGTAAAAGGCGGGCGCCTCCTCATGGCTGGCGGATCCTGAATCTCATCTCTTGCAGCTTCCTGTCTTGCTTCTTCCCATCCACTCCAGCTGATATTTACCTCGACAGTGGCCAGTGAACACTCACTTACCTTTTCCAGGAAGCTCTTAGAATTCATGCCTGGAAAATACTCTCTGGACTTAATAGCCCCGTGAAATCATCATCAATAATAATACTTGATGCCACTTACTGAGGTTTTCTGTAGCCCAAATACTGCTTGTAAGTGCTCTCCCGACATACTGTATCATGAACTTAGAAGCAATAAGCTTGTGAAATTGGTATTCTGAACTCCTTTTTTTTTTTTTTTTTTTTTTTGGATAGGAAATGTGGCATAAAGCAGTAGAGCATCCTAGATTCGTGCTGTTAGTATGTTGTAGAGCTTGGCTTGAAGTCTGCCTGAGTTTAGACCTGTTCTCTGGTACTAAAGTTTCAGAAGTGTTTTCTTCTTCTTCTTCTTCTTCTTTCCATTAAATTGCAGTGATTTCCCGGTGGACACTCCCAGAACACACTGCAAAGTGAACCAGAAAATCAAACTAAACATTAACATGACCTCATTACCATCCGAGCAGGAAACTCTTCTCACATTTTCTAGCTTATTGATAATCTAAGGCATTATTATCAAACTTGAGCATAAATTCTAAAATCAGACAGGGTTTCATCTCAGCCACTCATATAGTCCCTATTAGCAGGTGGGAGGCAACATCCTGGGCATTTGAGATCCCCCATGGCAGTCCGGTGGGACAATTTAGAAATTCGGTTCTCTGCACTGCTTTTGCTTTGGAGGCTCCTTGTAGCATTATTATTCTTGTATCGAATTCCGAATAAGTGTGAGCCATCCTGGACCCCTCTTGAAGATAGTGTCGTCATGTGTCCCCTGAGTACAGTCGTATAGATAGGCTCCAGAGTAGTCTGCCTTGCTCTTTCCTTTCTCTTTGTCTTCCAGTTAAAGCAAAACATTAAATTTTTTTTTACAATACAGTCAACTCAGGAACTTTGTATTTTAATACAGATTGTAAAGTAAGTAAATTGCATCGTAGAAGTGTCTTGTGGGGAAGCTTGGAGAATAAGGACACACTGTAGTATCGAACAGGTGGCCATGGAGATGTGTGGGGGACGCAGAGACAGGAGGACCCCTGGTGCTCAGTGGTCTGGCAGGTTAGTCTCTGTGGTGCACTCCAGGCCTGTGAGAAACCCCATCTTTTAAAAAAAGGTAGATGGTGCCTTAGAAGTGACACCCACAGGTATCATTTGGCCTCTACAGGCATGCACACACGTGTGCACTGATGTGCCTGCATCGACATGTGGACATGTATCAGGACACAAGTGAACATCCTCCCCTGGCTTTCTCAAAGAGTTGAAGGAAGTGCGAGGTTAGCCAGATGACTCTCGAGGGAAAAGCAGGATAAGCCCAGGCAGTAGCCAGCACCCAGGTCAGAGCCATGCTTTCCTAATTAAAAGCGAAAGGTTTCATTGTGGATGGAAGGGTCTACGAGAGAATCAGAGACTAGGTAGGGTCACAAGGGTTGGAGTATTTTGCTGGAGACAGCGGAAGTGAACTGACGTTCTCTAAAGCACCCACAGAATCCGCTTCAGAGTCACAAAGGCTCCCCTGCCTCTTCAGACACATCTCCTGGACACTCTTCTAGATATGCGCTCAGAATGCTCTCTGGAGAGTCCCCAGGTGTCACGCGGTCTCGAGCCTGTGCCAATGTGCTTTCTGTTGCTGTGACAAAATACCCACGGAGAACAACTGAAAGTGGGCCTTGTGGCCTGTGGTCAAATGGAACACTGTGGGAAGGTGCACATGGCTGAGCTAAGCTGCTCACCTCAAGGTACCAGGGTGTGGGGACATGGAGATTGAGAGAGGTTAGGGACAAAATGTATCCATTTGCTGCCCCCCTCCCCCAGTAATTCACTTCTTTCAGGTAGGCAACACCCTTCCGGCTCCTAATGGCTCGGCAATAGATAGATCAATGGATTAGTGAAATCCAAGCCCTCACAATTGGCCTCAGCCTTCAAACGCTGCTCCATTGGTGACCAAGCTTTCACCATGTGGGTCTTTCAGGGGCCTTGAAGCAATAAAAAAAATTACAAGAGGTACCTTTCATTGGTCAAGAGCACGTTCCTAGGGTAATTGATAGGGAGTTGAGCCATTGTCATGACAACACAAAGTTCCAAGGTTACAGGAGTAAGACCATGACCAGATTGGGTCAAGTGGGGGACACCAAACTGCTTTAGCCAATGTGAGCGACAGTTTCCAGAGTTGATGGTCCTGCAGGCTTTGCCTGGACAGGATTAACCTCCATCAGAGAGTCACTCCTCGGGCGGGCTGACCTCTGAATTATCACCTGCCATAAGCTGTGTATTTATACGGCCTTTGATACAAGTGAACATGAAGAAGTTAGTAACTTGCCTATGTTCATCATTACTTGTACTGAAGCTAGGAATTTGACTGTCTGGCTCCAGAGGCCATTTGCTTTAGTGCTCAGCACATGACGTTGTACCTCTAACGTCCTCTCTCCGTATATATGCTGTGTGGGAGTCACGCTGCTCCGTGGCGGATGTCAGCTTATGTACGTGCGCCTTTTGCTCTGCCTACGAATGCTTATGTTAAATTGATCAAATTTGTTCTTTGACAATTTCGCTGATGGACTCTGTTTATCCTCACCCGTATCTTCTCTGATCTCTTTCTTTACCCTGTCCCCACCCCAGGCTCTTTCTCACATTCATGTCTTTTTGTTTTGTGACCCAGTGAGTTTAACCAGGGCTGTCTGAGTGGCCTTGGGTTTGGAACTGTCTGGTGGAGCCTGGTGGCTTTACCTGTGGGTCCACAGCTGAAGACAATGACTCTCTGTCTTCCGGTGTCCATCAGTAGCCAGTTCTACCTGTAAAATTATTGAGAACCGTGGGAAACTCACTTTTATTTTCTGGTACTTTCTGTACATTCTCTTGATTGACCTGTGATGGGAATTAAATATTCTCTCTTGTAATTTGTAATAAGTTAGCCGCAGTGTTCAGAATTCTAATGTGATGGATCATTGGTTGTGGATGGAATTTGGTTTTGGGTTTGATTTTCATTCTGTCCTTGTGCTCTGCTTTGTCCCCAGACCAGTATTAAAGAAGGACAGCTGCTGAAGCAAACCAGCTCTTTCCAAAGGTGGAAAAAGAGATACTTCAAGCTTCGAGGCCGTACACTTTATTATGCAAAAGACTCAAAGGTAACTCAACAAGACTGGTCCCAAGCACTGTATGTCATGAGTAGATCGAAACCTTTGATCATACAAACTACATTTGCCTTAGAGCCTCATTATAGCTTAGTAGTTCTATTAATTTATTATAGATGTGGTCATCTTGCACTCGGCCTCAAGGGGGAGCTATCAAGTTATATGGTCGGCTAGTCAAATATACGATTCCCTTTTTCTTCTGTCTAATTAAGATGTTATAGATAACAGAATAAATTAAAAACTCTGGGTTACTCCCCTTACCCCCTTTCAATTTTTTGGACTATAAGAAAAAGTTGAGGGTTGTTAGAGCTGTTAGGAATTTACATTCTAGGGGCAGATAGACGTTCACAGCCCAGCTCATGCGCAGACCAGTGTGCCTGTGGATATTGTGTGCTACTGAGAGAAGGCTTAAGACGGTACATGCCGAGTGCTTTCACAACCCCGGGCACAAATAATCTCTTCATTATGGTAGCAATTAAGAGTGAAAAATCACATCGTAATAAAATTGAGACTTAAAATAATTTTTATGTAACAAATGAATGAAGTAATATAATATAGTTTGGGAAGAAGATCCCTATTAAAACCGATATTTTCATATTGACTGAAAAAGAAAACATTAGGATGGCAGAAAGCCTAGTCATTTCCATTTTTAAAAATGCATGTTCCTCATAATCAGTAGAGTCATTGGTAGAAGCTGAAAAAGCAACCAGGGAGCAAACCTAATTCTTGGTTTGTGGAACAGTAGTAGAAGGAACAGCTGAATTCTCAGGTTAAAGTAATAACAAGATAATCTTATTTTAAAAGTTTGATGTTGACTGTTGTCCCTAGTCCGGCTCCATTGTGTCTTTGCATCCTCCTCTGTAGAAACAGCGATGTCTTGGTTACCTGTGATTTTGGCCGTGTGTCCCGTTTTGCTTTCTGCTGAGAGAATTGCTGGTGCCTTCCCCAGCATTTCCTTGCAGTCCCTCCAAGTTTAAGGGTCTAACTTGTGCTGCAGTGGGCTTTGTCTGTTTCATGTCGTGCCCATATTGTACGGCCCTTCCAGTTTGGGAACAAGTCCAGTTGAATTAAAGTAAAGGAATAAAATCATAGTACACATAGTGTGACTCATTTAATATAATGCCCTGGTTGGGAGAGTGGAGGCCATCAGGAAGGGGAGACTTGTTTCAAGCAGACATGGAGATGAACAATAATCCCACCTGTGTTGGGAGTCCACTGGCTTGAAAGCTGAGCAACGACCAACTCACTCAGAATAGGAAGGGTGCATTTGTTTATTCATATTTACTGGTGGCGAATTTGTTCCTTTAAAAAAATTCCCATTTTTTTCTGGAGCCTTCCCCACTGACACACTCAGAGTAGAATAATGGCTAAGAGTGTGAGACAAGCTCAGCCTTCTGTTTGCAGGGCACAGTCACCATCTTATTGGGACACATTTTGATAGACGAGGACAGTAAGGTCCAAAGCATTGGGTACGTCTGAGCCAGGGCTAGTTCTCGACCTCCACTCGACAGACCTGTGGGCAATGATGCCTTCAACTGCCTGCAGGATGTGGGAGGGTGAGTGTGTGTGTCCTTCAGTTGGTTCTCCTAATCATAGCAGATAGGCTTCCGGAAGACATGGGTCATTTGTGCAGTAGGGTCGCCATGTTGAATGGATTTATAATTCCTGAGACAAACTTGTGTCGTGTCCCTAAGTTAACATTCGTTTTTGATTCCTAATTCTTGACTTCACTTTCATCGTCATGGGCTGGTAGTGAAAATACAGTGAAGAGCTGGCTTTCTATTTAACGTGTTTGTGCTCTTGTCCATCAACAGTCCTTGATATTCGATGAAGTTGACCTCTCAGATGCCAGTGTCGCTGAAGCAAGCACAAAAAATGCCAACAACAGCTTCACGGTATGGCTGTGTTCAGTTCTCTGTTCCAGGGCTGGAGGGTAGCGTTTCTGAAGCGTGTGCGGATGCTCAGTTCAGTCCTTATTGACACAGTTGACCCTGATAAATATGTTGTTACGTTCTAACGCCAAATATATGATCAGTTATTGGCTCAGGAAACTTGGGTTTAAGTGTGTTTTTCAAATATATGTCTTTGAATATGTACATTTAAATGCGTTCTTATATCTTTCTCTTACACACACACACACACACACACACACAGAGAGACTCATACTTGTAATCAGAGAGTCAGAGAGAGAGAGAGAGAGACAGAGACAGAGACAGAGACAGACTCATACTTGTAATCCTAGCCTTGGGAGGCTGGGGCGGGAAGATTGCCATGAATTCTAGGACAGCCTGGGCTACACAGTGATACTGTTTCAAACAAACAAGAATTGCTTTCCTTTTCACTTTTATTTTTATTTTTGTTTTTGATACAGGGTTTCTCTGTGTAGCTCTGGCTGTCTGGAGACCAGGCTGGCCTTGCCTCACAGAGATCTGCCCGCCTCTACCTCCTAAGCGCGGCGCCACCACTGCCCTGCTCCTTTTCACTTTTTAACTTTTGTGTTTTTAAAGTTTTTATTTCCTTTAAATCCTTCATTTAATTATGTTGTTCTTAAGTATTCAAAACCTTTTGTTATTTTTCTACAGTCAAAAAACAGTGTTTTCTTCTCGTGTTTTCACTTTAGTTGCTGTTCAGGCCGTTGCTGTAGTTCAGGCTTTCATTTCTCCTCACTGAGGTAATTCATCAGGGAACTTCTGAAAAGGGCCCCTCTGGTCCAGCCTCTTTTTTAATCAGAAGGTGCATTGCTTGAAGTTCTAGCTTGTTCGCCACCACCTACAAACTGTATCGCCACTCAAAAGAAAAAAAAAAAAAAAAGATCTGGTACTGTTCCTTCCAGGGCCCAGATGTTGGTCTTCCACACCCTGCAGCCCAGTGTGCACAGCCCCGCCTTCCTGTCGTCCATTCCGCGCCCCCCCCCCATTTCTTTCTACCTGTGGTTGTTGAAATCCGACCACTTCTCCCATTTCTCTGCTTCTTTCATTTACAAAATCAAAATATAAGTTGACTTCCCTTTATATATGGCATTTATGATAAGCAGAGACATGCAGGAAAGGAGATATTTATGTCTATCTATATCTCTTTGCATATGTAAATCTCCCCTCTAGATTTTTCCTTAGTTCAGGGAGATCCCGTGGTTCTTCCTGCAGTGACACAGTCCTTAGCTCCCCTGTGATGTGCTCATTCTGCTAAATCGTCACACCTACCCACACCTCCAGCCCTCACACCAGGACGTCGCTGCTACTGACACTAATGTCTGTCCCTCAGGTGCACAGAGCACGGGAGACAGCCAGGTAAGCACACAGAGAGGACCGTGCTAGAGGTGAGCGCTGGTACGCAGTTGAATGGGGAGAGGAAGCGCATGAATTCAAATTTAGTCTTATTGATTTATGGGCATGTGGGATAATTCATAGTGTAAACAGTGCTTTGCCGCTCCTTCTCCCCAGGGAGAGTTTAGTTTGAGAAGAGGAAAGCCAAGAATAGAATCCTGGGAAAATGTTAAAATGTAAGGTTTGACCAGAGGACCGAGCAAGACAAGTGAAGCAGTGGAGTCACCGGGCGGTGATGTCATAAGAACCCAGCGTCAGAGAGTTTCAAGGCGGAAGTTGCTAAACGTCAGGTGCTGTGGAGAGGGCAGGTCCAGGAGGAATTGACAAGGTGACTTGGATTTGTGAACTCGGGGTTCGTGTGGTCTCGTGGCTGCAAGTGGTTTCCAGGGCGGGGTGGTATCGGAGAGAGACAGCAGGCTCTTCCCTGAGGCTGGACCGTCGGGAGCGCAGATCGCACAGAGCGTTGTGGTTTTCTCGTTCCTTTTCGCTTTGCTTTTGAGTGTGTTTACATGAAGAACGGAGAGAGCTCTTAGATGGGGCCAGATTGCTGAGTGAGCCGATGGGTGTAAGAGCCAAGGCAGGGTGCAAGCACAGAGCCGAGGCGGAGGCAGGTGTGGGCAGCAAGCATGTATATCTCAAGCCCAAATAGTACCATTTTTCTCAGTGAAACCAAAGACCGGGTTGTGTGGCTATGAGTGGGAGCTTGGAAAGGCTTAGAATAGCTTCTGTGGAGACGGCATGGAAACCTTTGGGGACCTGTAAACCGTGTCCACTGAAGATTGCCTTTAGCAATCCATTCGTCTGTGCTTATAGAATAGACTTTAAATTAATAGAGAGGAGACAAATAGATTGATCCAGAGCGGTGGTTTATAAGGGCTTGGGGCAGAGGGTTAAAGGTAATGCTGGATGCTTGAAACATCAGTATCTTATAGCTTCACCGCCTCTCTATGCTCAGTGCTTGAGGATAAAGCAACAAAAGGCAGAACTAGCCTTGCTGTTATCTGGAGCTTCCAAGGCTGACATGTTGCTTACTATTCCACCCTCCAAGTGAGGGTGGGCTCGGCAAAGACAGAAAGTGCCTTGCGAGTCCTACTGGTCGGACTAGCCGTTTGCCTTCCTCTGGGAGTGAACAAAGATTGCTTCATTCATTCATTCATTCATTCATTCATTCACTCATTTTTAACCCAAGAGAGCTAGAGATAATCTGAATGAGGGTTTATGATTTTCGGTAAAGGGAAGGCCTGGGGCTTAGAGCAGGTGCAGGCAAAGGCAAAGGCTGCCTTTGGAGAGATTATGGAAGTCACTTGTGTGACTATTGCTTGCCCTCCAGCTGCATTTGTTTACCCCCATTGTAGACAGAGCTTGCCCTAGTGTGCTCTACGCCCAGGTAGGTGTATTTTTTTTTTTTATCATGACTCCCTGACGGCCAGGGCTGTGTCTACCTTTGGGCTTTGTAGCAGCTTACTCAAAGTGTTCCTTGGTTTGGATACACACAAAGTGTCAGTCAGCGTGAGATGACTTGGAGCCTTGGCTACGCTGTCGACCAGCTGTTCTTTCTGAAGTTTTGTGGGCTGGAGACGAGAGGCTGAAAAGGCAGGCTGCTGGGCAGTGCACTACAATAGGAACTTGGTAGAACTTTCCCCAGTATAAAATGCAGCAAAAGGCATGTTTTCAAGTGGTAATTGACAATCCTCCTGCTTAAATATTTAAATGTCCTGCCCTCCTAGATCATCCTGACAGCTCCTGATGCTCCTTTAGCTGGTTCGTGTCAGAGGTTAATGGTGCCATGTGATGGGATTGCGGTTGGAGACTAAGAGTGGCCAAAGTCTGGTCTTCCAGAAGTCCCTAGGGGTAATATATTGACAAGAAATGGTGGTACACGAGTAATCTATAAATAGTTGATGGAAAATGGAAAACTTAGGCCTTGCTTGAAAATGAACACTTGGCTCTGCAAAGATGGCTTCTATCTAAGTGTCCTACAGAGCAGGGTCATTGCTAGCCCACCCTTGACACAGCTCAGGGTCCCTTCTGCATCCACTGTCTGAGTCCTCCGGAGGCACATGAGCCCCAAGACAGGAGAGCCAGGAGACTGTGGGTGTGGTTTAACATCTGTGTACACTGTGCATAGTGTCTTACGTAGCCTACCGTTCCACTTTGCCTTTCCTATCCTTCTTACTATCATACGAGTAAATTAGGTTGGTGTTCATTAAGTTATTTCTAGTGTAAATTCTCCCATGATGGGCAGAGCTTACAAGCTTAGGTTGTGAAGTCAAAGAGCCTGTTTCAGCCCTTTGACGTGACAGTGGTCACATTAGCCCATCCCTTTAAAGAGATCTGCAGCGGTGGAGTGAGGACCTGCTTGCTTCCTAGGACTCTCAATATCAGATTAATGTGCCAACCTATAAAATACCTAGGGCAGTGATGAGCCCGTGCAGTTTAGTAGACCATCGTGGCTGTTATCCTGAATGTCGTGCCCTTCTTTCCCCCTCATAACTGGCAGTGTGTGGCCCATTTCTGAAAGTTTGGGAACCTCGAAGATTATGGAGATTAATCCCATATTGAGGAAACATTCCATCCTGCCTTTCTTTGAGAGGTATAAGGAAGATTTATGTCGACTTTTCATCCTATGTTAATGAGCATGGTTGGGAAAAAGCAACCAATCAGCAATGAGATGGCCGTCACAGATGGGTAGGCTAGTGTTATTTGCTAATGAAGAGGGCTTTTTGGTGATTTAAACATGACCCCAGTCACAGCTTCCAGAGATGTTCAGAGAAGTCTTTTTAAACTTTAATGAAGATTAAGATAAACTTCAGACAAATGAATTATTTTAAAGAAGCTGTATTGGTATTTAAATCTTCTGAGTTAAGGAGATTACTGGCCAGGTTTTGTGACACAGGTCTGTAATCCCCATTGAAGGTTGGGGGTGAAGACACTCAAGTTCAAGACTCAAGGCTGCCTGGCTGCTGGACAGTTCAAGGCTAATTAAACTGGGCAACTGAGGAGGACCTTGTATCACAATAAAATGTAAAATAAAAGGGGGGGCTGACTGTGAGAGATTGTCTTATTGAGGATGTAGGGGGCCATAGGCCCAGTCCTTAGCATTGGGAACCCCTGACATAGGAGGGCAGAAAGCAGCATGGAGTTTTTGTTTGTGTGCTTATTTGTTTAACTCAGAAGGAATGCAAAGAATTGTTGGTTAAGTTAGCCAACCTTAGCATTTTTCAGTAGACACTGAGCTGTGTGTGAAGTTCCATTGTTAGTGTGAGTCTACCTGGTCCCTTGCTGGGTCAGATGCAGGCTCCATGTGAGCTGAAAGCTCTTACATCTAGATCCGAAAGAGTGCTGGAGCAGAGAGCTCTTACTGCCCAGGGTTACCAGCTCAAGCAGGTATGCTGGACACCGCTTTTACACTACTTTCTCTCCATGTAGAATCACCTAGAAGACATACCTCTCTCCATAGGAGGGCTCTAACATAGGAGGTTTAACTAAGAGGGGGTGACCCACTGTAAACATGGGTGACATCATCCCCTAGGCGTAGAGCCTAGACTGAACAAGAGAAGAAAGGCTAAAGAGTGTCAGCGGTCTCCTTTCTTCACCTCCTGGCCTGAGGCAATGGCAGGGGCGGCCCATCCACCCGCTCCTGCATCCTTGGAGCTACAGTGCCCTGCTACCATGGCTAGTCTGCCGTGGTAGAGGTCTCTTTTCCGCCCGTGACTCCAGACAAGTCCTTCCTCCCTTTTGCTTCTTGGGAGGTATTTGGTCACAGTGGCCAGAAAAGACACCAGTATGGCGCTTGGTTATGATTCGGGCAGGAGTGTTTGAAGTGTTTACATTCAAAGAAACCAGTAAGCAAACAGACCACACTATGGTAGGCTTTATAACCCCAGGAATTCTGCATCCATGCCATCTTGGACAGAATAGCCTGGGTTCGATGGGAAGGAAAATGTCCCTGGGAGTTTGTTTCTGTAGCAGTTGCTTTCTGTTTATTCTGCTTTCCCTTGGCTTCCTCTCAGTTGACAAAGTTCAGCTTGTCTCTCTCTGAAGAAGGCCATCACATCCTTTGAACCTAAGAGAGTGCCAGTTTGCTTTCATCTATAATGTCTCAGCATTTAATTTCTAAGGGAATGACTGAGACTTGCCTTTTCCCATGGGGTCTGTGAAAAGCACACCCTGTGAAAAGTCATCGGGTAATCACCTGAAAGAATGACCCCTTAGCTAAGTTCCCTGACCGGTACTGATTCTTTTTCTAAATGCTTTATGTGTGATAGATCACTTAATTTTTTTATGCCAATCTAGTGAGGTAAGACAGCTACTGGGTAGGCAAGGAAGCAGAGAAGCAAGACTCTAATCCATAGAACCCGTGTAGGGTGTGTAGCGTCAGTCTGTACCCTTGACCACCTATTGTACCCTTCCTTATTTGGCCATTTAAATAGACGCAGCTATGCTAGTGGTCCTGATTGTCCCCATGGTCAGCTGTCTTTTCTACGTCAAGTCAACGAGGCCTTTAGGGTTCGCTACCAGATACACAGCAAACATGCTGGGTACACTACCAATCTAGACTCTCACAGTACATGCTGGGTGCTGGATATTAAAGAGAAATGTTGACTAAAAGGTGTCACAGAAGAAGGGAACCAGTATTCTAAAACTGTTGAAAATCCTGGGATTGAATGGCGTGTAAGAACTTTTTTTTTTTAAATTAAGGAAGTTTAGGAATATGGGCTAGCAACATGGGCCCAGCAGGTTTAGAATCTTGTTACCCAAGGCTGGTTAGCTGAATTTAATCCCCAGAACCCACAAAAGGCGGAAGGAGAGAACCGACCCCACAGAGATGTCCCCTCAACTCCACACATGTGCACCCTAATGATGATGCTGGTATTTTGAAAGTTTTTGGAACTAATATTTGAGGAATTATTATATAGAAGAGGCAGTGATGTGTTTGTGTGGTTGAATTTACAGGGTTTATTTATTTATTTATTATTTATACAATGTTCTGCCTGCATGTGTCCCTGAAGACAGAAGTTGGCACCAGATCTTATTACCGATGGTTGTGAGCCACCATGTGGTTGCTGGGAATTGAACTCAGGACCTCTGGAAGAGCAGTCAATGCTCTTAACCACTGAGCCGTCTCTCCAGCCCTACAGGGTTGATTTTTAACTCAACATAAAAGAACTTTCTATCTAGAATCATGTAATAGAACAGTCTCCTTGTGAGGTAATGACCGTGCCCATTGTTAGAAATCCCCAGTCATCTTTTTCCCTGTTAGCTGAAAGGGACTTTGAGAGTCTTCAGGACAGGCCAAGGTCAGAGCTGAAATGAACGTCTCCAGGTTGGAAGACCAAGAGCTGTGTAAATGCAGGGCTCTTGTTGGTTTGGGATGTTAAGAAACATGGGTTAAAATGACTGCACAGTGGCCTCCACCCTTCCCACATGCCATATCACGAGACCGCTCGGCAAGACCTTCCTCTGAGAAGGCTTCGAGGGGTCCGTGGCCTGGTGTCAGTGTGTCGGAGCCATGAGATGAACTGATGGAAACAGGTTTTCTTTTAGCTTCAAATTCTGTGTCATTGCTGACTCCCCAGGGCTAGCCTAGATTTGTCAAATGAATTAAAGAAGCGTTTGTGTTGAGTGAACAAATGAACGATCTCTATGAAGTTTTTTCCTTTGGGTAGACAGTGGCTTTTCATGTTAAGCACGGACTCAGAGCTTCCCTATTTCCCCCCGTGATGTTTGGTTCCTCATAGCTCCATAAATACTTGCATCTTCATGAAATTTTTTTATTATATATAGTGACTCAGCAATTTTTTAAACCAGTAAGTCTTACATGATTCTTGACTCTTATTAGTCATTGTAGGTCTCAATTTGATTACATGAATATGAGAAACCTAATAGTAGCCAGTCTAATGATTTTATGTCTGTGTTGATTCAAATATTTTACAGTGCTTTAAAATGACTCTGTGTTAACATACTTCTTGGAGGCTGAGGCGGAAGGATTGCTGTGAGTTTGAGGCCAGTCTAGACTACATAACAAATTCTAGGCCAGCCTTCTTTCTTTCCTGGAAAAAGAACTTATTGCTGGGCCTGTTGCCAGGGGTTCATAAAGCTGCTGTCCTAGGCGGCCTTTAGTCTGAGGCATTTTGTACTGGACCAATAGAGCATTTCTGTCCAGGTGGAGTTTCTCGAACCTTGGCAGACTGTCTTAGAGTCTGCCTTAGACTGAGGTACACAGTGTTTTGGCCATATTGCAGTGCCCAGTGAATGGCAGCCTGCCTCACTGGGCCTTGGGATGAATGATGAATCTGTACACTCTGGATGTTTCATGTACAAGACCCTTTATGGGTTCCACATACATGGTCCTGAGCCGGTTCATCACTGTCCCCTGATCCACAGTTGTTCCCTCTAACTACGTGGAGTTAGACATTAAGAACCCATCCTTCCCCTGTGGAATTTCTGCACTAGAACTGGCGAGGGTGCCTCTCTCAGGCACTGAGCTGGGAGCCGTGGCCCCGATGGCCATTCTGCTCTTCAGAGGGTTTGGGAATGTTCAGGCAACGTGAAGGGCTTCTCCTGTCCGTCTCAGTCATGTGCAGATGCATTCTTTGAGGAAGGGCTACATGATTTTACTTGAACTTTAGTGCACTTATTTAGATGAAGGGCTTAGTTAAAATCACTCTGGTCCTATATCCATGTAGGTGAACTCTGATTTCTGGTGCCCATTTCCAGCACAGACTGAAGGATTCTGTAAAGACAATATCCTGCCTCATGTCAGTGCCTGGAATAGGGTCCTAATTGTGGGCAAAAAAGTTACCGGCCAGAATAACAATTTTAAATTAGAATATTTAGAATATTAAGTACCTGAACATGTCTAGAGAGGGCCTCCGAGCTGAAGCCCATCTAAATGAAGCTGCGGAACTCTGAAGGCCGTGTGCCCTGTAGGACATGTTCAGCAAACTAGAACTCAGCCTCACACCTCACGGAGTCTAGCTTTGTTAGACAACTATCAATCTTTAGGTTTTTAAAAATGTATTTTAATTGTTTTGTGTTGAATGTTAAAAAAATTAGAATAACGCCAAAAAAGCCTGTTCTTTTACAAGATCTTAGCAATTGAAGGTATTTATTATACAGCAGAAAGCAGATTTACTTGTGAAACCTCTGTGGTATATGAAACACGAGTAAGTACATAGCTGGTTTTCATTTCATTATCTCAATAAGCCCTCAGGATATCCTTCATTCCAGGAGAACGGTTACAGGGGTTGGGGCTCAGAGAACTTAACTTGCGGTAAATTTTTGTAGTTATCCAAAAGCATAGTTAATATTTCAATTTTGAGTGCTTTCTATGAGACTGGATGGCATATTAGAATTTTTAGGCTCATATGATGGTAGTAACCCGGTAAACCTTCTAAAATTTAAGCCTGGCAAAGCCTTCTAAAAATTCATTATTTTTATATCTGAATATTTCGCTGGCATGTGTGTATGTGCACCACATGTAGGCCTGATGCCCATGCAGACCGGAAGAGGGTGTCCAGTCCCTTGGAACTATAGTTGCTGATTTCGTGAGCTGTCACAGGGGTACTGGAACTGAACGTTTGCAAGAACAGCCAGTGCTCCTAATGCTGAGCCCTTTCTCCTCCCCAAGGATCACCATTGTTGATGGGATGTGTTCAGATACGGCCATGCATAGGGACGCCTCATCACCCAGTAAGCGCGAAGGAAGTGGTTGTGTAACAGTATAGTAGTTAGCAGCGGTCAGAGTGCCTGCCTAGTGTCTACTGCCAATTCTTCTGTTGGTCCTAGGCTGACTGTCTTTATTAGACAAGGACTAGGCATTTTAATCTTCCTTGGTACGCACACTTCACAGTGCCAATTCTTCTGCTGGTCCTAGGCTGACTGTCTTTATAAGACAAGGACTAGGCATTTCAATCTTCCTTGGTACACACACTTCACAGGGATGATTGTAAAGAAGTTGATTCATGCCTTGAGCTGAGCCTTCGCCGCCTCAACCTCTGGAGTCATGAAGGATAGTGAACCGTTCTGTATTTGCTTGCAGAGGGGCATCGGTTGTACATTGTCATAGCAAAAGACTGTAAAGAACCCAGATATGTCAAGCAGAGACGATTGAATTATGAAACACATCACGACAGAATGCTGTGCAGCCATTTGAATTAGCTGTGTGTGCAACAACGCAGGCTGAATTTATTCAGTGAGAAAACTCGGATATAGAACAGTTCAGATCCCATAATGTTACTGTGTGCTTGTGTATGCACGTATTTTTGTGTATTTAAACTGCAAGGGAGTGCATAGTTCACATGCATAGATCGCCTGTCTCTGGAGAGATTTGCAAAGAAGCTGGCCAGTGTTTATCTTTAGGAAGGGAAGTTGGTAACTGGGGCAGGTTTAAGCGGCAGACGTTTCATTCTAAAAGTATTTGGAATTTTCTATCGAGAATTATGTATCCCCGACCCTCTCTGGCAGCTTCCCATCTGGTGCACTGAACAGGAGTTAAGAATCAGCATGAGAAGCACCTTGGGCAATATCGCCACATTTGGAGAAGGCCTGGTAGGGCAGTATGGCTGTTTACCATGGGAGGGAAGGAAGGCGTGGACAGAGTGCTTGTGCAGAAAGGCCAGAGGGCTATGGCCAGAGTGAGGGGCAAGGAGAGGAGGAAGCTAGCATAGAACTGGATTGGAGGTACAAGTGATACCTGGATCAAGGGCAGGAGGTAGATGTAAAAGTAGGTTTTGTGACAATGGGACGCAAGTCCTGGACGACGTGAATTTGAAGCAATTGTAAGATCTCCTGGAAACATGGAGCAGGCAATTAGTGTGAGGTGTGTTCAGCTCTGTTAATGTGATTTGGGGGTGTTATTTCCATGGCTTTAAATGAGTTTATAGCAAAGTCAAGTGTCCTCTTCAGTACACAAGTTTGAGCATGGACTAATGGAAAATTTAAGTTTTAGAAGCCTCCAATTTTTGTAGTGAGCAACACAAAGCAAGATCATTATTTTGTTTTGAAATTTCCCGTTGCATATGTGTGCTGTACAAAACCATTTACAGTTAGAAGCCAAAGAGCTTGTGCCAAGGGAATGAAGCTAATGCATTGCTCTGATCTCCGGGACAGCCTGAAAACACTAAATGAATGGTAACACTTTTAATGTGCCCATTAACTAATACCACTAATTTACAGCGGGCGTGCCTGCAACAACCCGCATTAATAATTTCTGATACACTGTGATCCTCGGTATCACAATTAATGCAGGAAATTCTGTTTCTCACATACCCTCCCCAACCCTAACCCTAACCCTAACCCATGTGTACACTAGAGGACATTGTTGCTTGGCTGTTCCCCCTTGTTACCTATTTTATTTCATTGCTCCATCTCTTGTTGTATCTGAAGTGTAAAGGCAAATCTCACCTTACTACACTTCAGTCGACACCCCTCAGTTACAGCAGTGACGCTTTCACCCCAAACATTGCTTAGGCAGTAGAACCCTTCACCCCATACTCTCCAGTAGACATCCCTAAATCTGTGCGGGGTGCAGGGGTGAGGGGTGGAGGCTGACCCTGAATACAGCTGTGCAGTTCACCATCAGATGATGCAGTCATGCTAAACCAAGAGCTTCATTTTCCTTGCTATAACAGTACTGTTGCTATTAATTTAATATTATTATTATTTTGCTTTTTTTTTTTCAAGACTGGGTTTTTCTGTGTGTTGTAGCATGATTAATAAAAAACCCAGAAACAGATACTGGAGTTCAACCTGAAGATCCTCAGGCTAAAAGAGTACAAGTGCCTGTCGCATCCCAGTTTGTATTCCTCTCTAGTGCTGGGATTAAGGGTGTGCATCACCACCATCTGGATCTGTTTCTGCATAGATCTTGTGTAGCCCAGGGGGGCCTTGAACTCTCAGAGATCCATTTTTCTCTGTCTCCCAAATCCTGGGATTAAAGTTGTGTGATACCACTACCTGGCCTCTAGTGGCCTAGTTTTACTTCCTGATCATCTGGAAAGCTTTATTTATAAAACATAATAAAATATCACCATATTTTCCCTTTTTGTCTAAAATAAAAAAGACTATAACTAATATAAGAAAAGCTATATACAATAAGTATAATAACCATATACAATATATATAGGCAATAAATATCAGCAATGTCTAATCCATTTGCATTTGACAAATTCATAGGACATACTCCATATCGATCCTATCTTGGTGAGTCCAAAGTCTTGTACATAATTTACTTTCTATCATAACTTGCATTACCATCCAAAACTACCTTTTGATCTCTCAACCTTTTATATACTTTACATTTCTTTAGTGAATTTCTTTGAGTCTTGTAAACAAGGAAAACTATAACTATCTAGTCTTCAACTACTTCAGAGTTGAATAATATTGAATAATCAGGAAGTGTCAGAAAGCAACTTCCAAAAAATGCGAGAAATGACAGAAACAGCTGGCTGCCTGGACAGTCACCCAAAGTTCCTCTGCAATGTTGGAGCAATCATTTTCGGCCTACAGGCCTAGAATATCTGACAGACTTTTCTATGAAGGAGAGTTTTTAAAGGACTCTTCTGCCTTGTCTGAGCAAGGTTTGGCAGTCACTTTTTTGTGTGTCTTGCTTGTCCCATTAGGACAGCACACTGTCAGCAATTGAGGCAAGGGCACTTTCTTGCCCATTGACTCATTTTGACACAAAGAAAGCAAACTCCATGTGGATTTTTTTTTTTTTTTTTTTTTTTTTTTTGGTTTTTTGAGACAGGGTTTCCCTGTAGTTTCTAGAGCCTGTCCTGGAGCTAGCTCTTGTAGACCAGGCTGGCCTCGAACTCAGAGAGCCGCCTGCCTCTGCCTCCCGAGTGCTGGGATTAAAGATTAAAGGCGTGCGCCACCACCGCCCGGCCATGTGGAGTTTCTTCTATGCCCATCATTGTCTCTGACGTAGATTGGGTGCTGCCAGGAGCAGATATGTCTCATTGTCATGAAAAAAGAAAAAAGAACCTGTGTTATTAAAACACATGAATGACATATTCTGTAGATCTCTGAAGTGTTTGAAGATGATATATTTAAAAATATATCTGTTTGACCTTGAAAACGTATCTAATGTGACTACAAGTTCGATTGTATTACGTGACCGATTACTAACCTGCATTTCCTTGTTATCCTAAGCAGTTGGTAATAATAACTTTCAAGGACTAGGAATTTGCATTACATTGTTAAATGAGCTTTATAGGTAGGTATAATACCTTGAGCAAGATTAGAAACATATGTACAGTTCGTTTTAACAAAATTAATCTCAAATTTGTATCAATATATAAAAGTCCAATCCAGTGTAAAACATTTAAAACTAGTAGTTGGTTTTATTTCAAGGTAGGTTCACTAATCTACATTTTTATCTTATCAGTGTGCCGTCCTGGCTGTCCTGGAACTCTGTAGACCAGGCTCACAGAGATCTGCCTGCCTGTGCCCCCTGAGTGCTGGGATTTAAGGCATGCTCCACTACCACTTGGCCTGTTATGATTTTTAGGTTTACATAAGAAATAACAAATTATGGACAGACCATTTAGTGTTTTTTTTTCTTTTCCTTTCCTTTCCTTTTCTTCTTTTTTTAGTATGTTGTACAGAATTAACTCATACTTGATTTGTGAGATAATGGAGGGATCACTTCTTTCTGCCAAGAACTGATCCTACAGAGTAGAAGAGAGGCACACTCTTGGCAAGGGTGGCCTCTGTAATTCGACTTCTTAGATGAATTGTGTTCTGTTTTTTTAAAGTTTTGATCAGGGATCACTCTTCAGTGATGATTCCTGTCTTCATGGACCCCTATCACAGTGTTTGATACGGCTGTAGAATTCTCCCGCATGGTGTCATTATATATTGACAATTGCTTGATTCTAGTTGAAACAAACCTTACATCCAGAAGGTACACTGCTTCTTCATGTTAGACCGGCAGGCATGGCACAGACTTCCTTGTGTTTGTAACAAGCCCACCCTTTATTTAGAGTGTCTCTGGGGGCTGTTTTGACTTTGGAGAATACAAATCTCCATGACAGGACCCCCCCTTCCCTGCACAGAATCTGTAATTATTTGTTATTCAGTCAACGTGAGAATCGGTCAGAACAGAAGTGCAGATTGCCTGTGACAGAGCTCTGATTGTAAACAGAGGATTGTACGTGTGCTTGGTGTGCAAATGTGAGTGTGTATGTGTGCTTGGTTTACAAATATGAGGGTCTGTGACATCCTGGCGTCCACAGGAATGAGCTGGAGTCCTGTTCACATAGTGTGCTGCCTGTATAGTAAAATTCCTTAGTGAATTTCATCTGTAGATCAGTAATGACGTGTGTGTATACTAGTCAGCCTTAATTTTATCAATGATCTATAATATCTTTATAAATTATTCCACTTCTTGGATATGGTGAAATTTGTGTTCTAGGACTTCATGGTACTTTTTCTCCTTGATCACTCAGTGTTGATTCTATAATGTTCATGCAGATAAAATGAATGTGTTTAAATTCCATCAATTTGATAAATGTATCTTCTTTTTAAAAAAGTTTTTTTAATGTTTATCAGTATGTCTGTGCACCAAATGCACACAGTACTCAGAGAGGCCTGAAGAGGGGCTGCTGGGTCCTCTGGAGTTGGAGTAACCCAGGTCCCATGGAAGAGTAACAAGTGCTCCTAGTCACTGAGCAGTGTCTCCAGCACCATAAGGCCTATTCTTATTATGAAATTATGCTCACTTAAATTTTACTGTCAGTTGGAAATTCTTAGGGCGCTTCTCCTTGGTCAGAGTGCCCTGAATGAACTCCCTGTGGCATTACGTCACACTTCAGTGCCATTATGTGCGGCACACTAATGTATTGTACTACCAGTGTTATAATGTTGTTTCTTCCATTACAGTGTAGGCAACCTTGGAAGAAAATATGTTAAACCTCTATCATCTATTAATACTTCAGAAACAATTCTGTAACTAATTGTCATCTTAGAAAGCAGGTGGGATTTGAGCAGTAAGATAATCAATTGGGGAGAAATCCTGATCCTCTTCCCCCCAACACACACACACACACACACACAGAACTAGATCACTTGGGAAGCTGAATATAAAACTCAAACCCACACCTCCAAAGGGACCGGTATTAACAGAAGTTCATGAATTGTCCAGATAGGGACCCCAGCTGTATGTATTTCTACCCATCAAATTCTGGTGGATTTCAGTGTGTTTTTAACAACACAGTAGTACAAACTTTATACAGAATAGCCGAATGAATCACTAGAGGCCATGATCTCGTGGTATATTACCTGAGGTGATGTTCATGGAAGGCTGTTTTAGACTGATCACCCCAAAAGGAGCAATGGGGGTACTGAGGTTTGGCATCAGAAAGATGCCAAAAGAGAGGCAGGAAAACAAGAAGGTTACGAGTACCTGTTTGACACCGTTGAGACCAGGCCCTGCCTTTACTGGCTGGGAAGTTAGATACTTACATTACCTTTCCTGGTTGATAACCAGGACAAAATCGCCCGGGGGACTGTGACATAGAAAATTGCCCTCGCCTCCTCCCAAACCTTAAGGATGGTGCTTCCGAGTGCCATCTTGGGGCTGGGGTGGGTGCATTTTGATGAAGGTGCACACCTGTACTTTTGCACATCTGTGCTCTTGGATAGTGGAGGTCCCCATTGTACTCTGAAAAACGGGGGCGTCTCTGCTCCTAAAGCAGTCCCTTAAATTGTTGACCACATTGCACATTGGCACATTTAAGTTGTCAAAGTGAATTATTTCTCTCCATAAAAAAAAAAATGAGAAAAAAAAGCCACATACATAATTGAAGCATTGGATTTAGAGTTCATAGGGAAGGCTGGAAGAAGGATGTTAAGACTGAGCAGTTGACAATCCACAGGGATAGCAAAGCTAGCGTTAAAAAGGCACATGGTTGAGATGATGAATCTGGAGAGAGTTACATTCTAACACATAGAGACACTAACATTAGTATAGCCCTGTTACACTTGCTGCTGCTCTGCTCTCCAGGAACCCTGTCTCCCTCTGTGAGAACGTTCATTACAGCGAGGTGGCTCCAGATTAAAACACAGCCTGTCCTAAGCAGAGTGGATGCAGCCATCTAGAACGTTAGGTCAGAAATAAGGATCTCCTAACAGAAGGGTTGTTGGACTTGGAAAATGACCACCATCTTCCTCCGCCTCCCACTGAGTCCAGTTTGTGATGTTCATTTACTCATGGTGTCGAGCCATCTGCTGCAATGTGGTTGACCTGTCGGGGGTCACACGCTTGAAGAAAACTGACTATCTCCCTTCCCCAGAAGTTCCTTAGTTAGGCGTGGGAATTCACAAGCCCTCTTGGCACCGCACTGTACTGCTCACTGCCTTGATCTTATGCAGGGAGCCACAGCCACTGTGGGTGCACAGGGGCCTAGTTATGATGGATCTGAAGAACTGCTTTACCCCAGTCTCTCCGACCACTGGCTTTTACTGCCTTTCTGTCCCCTCTTCCTCCATTTTCCCCAAGCCTTGTGTGTAGGGGTCTCTGTGGGATGTGATGGGCAGTGGGCGTGATAGAGATAACTCTGTCGCTGAGCATCCCACAGACGCTTACTCTTTGATCTGTTGTGGGTTTCTGTATTCACCACTGTCCTTTGCTAAGAGGAAACTTTTGGGGTGCGGTCTGAGGTCTGCACTGATGTATGGTTTTATAGACGTGCCTTTGGAGGGCAGGCTGACACTGTGTCCACTTAGCAGAATAACTGTAGTAGGTTTACCCGGGGGCCTCTGAACTCTCCAGCCATGGGTTCTTGGCCAGGAATATAGTCCCAGCAGGCATCTCCTTCTGTGGAGTGAGCTTCAAGTCCAGTCATAAAACAGTTGGTTACCTCTGTCATATTTGTGCTGCCTGTGGATACATCTTACCACACCAGTCATGAGTTTAGTTCACAACTGGGTAAACCCCCTGCACCTGCTCCCATCCCAGGTACTTTCCTCCCAGCCCTGTGAAAGCGAGCCAGCAGGGAGGATGACTTCTGATCAGAACCAGCTTGATTTCTCCATGCCCTGAGACAAACATGTATGGTGTGTCTTCAGTAATAGGGTCTTAACATGGAGTTCTGATGGGCAACCAAGAGCAATAATAGTAACCTCTATTGTGTGTGTGTGTGCTTGTGTCTTGTGTGTGTTGTGGGGGGTGGTCTTTGGAATACTGTTGACCAGCACCCGGAGGGCAGGTATCCCCTTCTGACACTGGGATTTTTTTTGATAACCTTTTCCCTCATGGAGGATAACTCCAGCCACACTGTCTAGGAGGCGTGTACAACAGTAAGTTTCCATCTGGTTTTCCCGGCCATCTTTAGTATTGGTTGTTCCTCATCCTTGCCTCCTCATCCTTCTCTTTCCTTACCCAAACCTTCCTGCACATTTTTATATTCTAAACCTCCCATCTTTCTGTCTGTTAAAAAAAAAAATGTTGTTTTTTTTTTTTTTATTATAGAAGCACTGCATATTTGCTTTAAAACCTGCAGTTTAGCCGGGTGGTGGTGGCGCATGCCTTTAATCCCAGCACTCGGGAGGCAGAGGCAGGCGGATCTCTGAGTTCGAGGCCAGCCTGGTCTACAAGAGCTAGTTCCAGGACAGGCTCTAGAAACTACAGGAAAACCCTGTCTTGAAAAACCAAAAAAACAAAACAAAACAAAAAAAAAACCCTGCAGTTAAATGAACAAAAAGAATTAAATTGGCCTGTGATCTCTTGATAGTATTTGGCTGTGTGTCTGGGTTTTGTTTTTGTGTTTTTGCTTGTTCACATTAGCATATATACAGTATAACTTCAGTGCACAGTTCCACAGGATTTTATATTTAATGCTTTATCAGACTGAATTATTTGTGGTGGGGGGCGGGGGTTGAAGCAGGGTCTCACTGTGTAGCCGAGTCTGGCAGGGAACTTAGTATCTTGTCCAGGAAGGCCTCAAGCAGTTTTCTGTCTCAGCCACCCGTTTCTGGGATTACAAGAGAAAGAGTCTCCTTAGCCAGCCAGACTGGGAGAGTCTTGAATCTTAGAAGTGAGTGATAGTGTGGTTGGATTGATCGTTTTGCCAGTAACTCCCACCGTTAGCCATTTTACTAATGGGGAATGTTTCTACTTTCCTAGGTACTGTTTAGGAAACCAGTTTAGATGCCACCGCTGGGTACCATAGCATTTTTCCAGACGAGTGAATCTGTGGCTTCCTCTTCTCCTTTACAGACTCTTTTGACCAACCCTGCAGTATTCCCCTGGCTTTGGCTTTCTGTACATACTTCGTAAATGACTAGTAAACACACGCATGTTCCCCAGAATGTCAGGGGCTGTCATAGTTCCGGGGACACTGGTTCAGATGGGCATGAAAGCAATGATGGTGTATACCGGAGTAACAGGAAGAGAGAGTTACAGATGGGGGTAGGGAGCACTTTAGGATGGGTCAGCTTCAGATCCTTGGAGGAAGGTAGCACCGCTGCTAATTCCAGAAACTTCCTGAATTTGCCCCAACAGATGTAGGAAGAAAGCCTTCCCCTTCCCCCACACCTTATATGAGAGGAGTTCTAGCTTTCTGTTAGGCCAGGGCTGCTGCCTATGGTCATAATAGAGTCTGAGTCAGATAAATTTGCAGCTAAGAAGCAAATAATTTTCTAAATTAGCCCTTCCTACATCTCCCTTATAAAATTTGGTGAGAAGCGGAGTTGAAGTGACGGCGTTCAGGTGGAGGATAACCAGAACCCACGTGTCAGCCCTGTGGCTGTGGGCTTCTTCCCGCACAGACAGTGGGAGGAGCCCAAGTGCTTGGAAGTTGGCTGAGGGAAGAGGTCGGCTTGGAGGCTGCAGCTTTGCTTGCTGAGCTGAGCTTGACTTAGCCCAGACAGCCGGGCTCTTTGGCACTACTAGAGCCACAAGGCTAGCCATCTCTGCTCCATGTCGTTTATAAAGGACTGATTGCCTTTTCGCTGACTTCTGAGAGTGTGGTTTTATAATTAGTAGATTCTTAATTGTGATTAGTCACAGGCCTGCCCGTCAATCATTCTACTGTCTTTTTGCCTCGGAGAACTTTATTTTTGGTCTGAATTTTTGTGTATGATGATCTTTTTTTGCTTGCTCACTATTGCTCATCTTGAAGCAAGTCTCGATTCAAAAGTGGAGCTCGTGAATATAAGCTCTTCATTAGCATGTAAGGTGTGCCCTTGACTGAGTTATGCAGCCTTGCTGGGGTCACTTGGGATTGAAGCGTCTGTCTAGTTCCTAAATCTCTAAGAAAATTTAGAAGCCATCACCTGCCTTGTGTTCCCCCGCCTTTTAAATTCATGATGGCTTTAAAAGCATCTTTGGTTTTGGTTGTCAGTTACCATGCGTTGCCTAGAATGTCACAAAGAACAAAATCAAAGAAAGAAACGACACTTGAAAGGAACTCTCGCATTTCCATCCTGTCGTAGCGCTAAGGTCAAGTAAGGGGTAGAGGCAGTGCTTACCCAGATAACGTTAGTGAGCCAGAAAAGCATGGAGGTCTCTGGACGCTGTGCCAGCCTCCAGAGCCAGGAGTATATTATGATCTAATGGTACCTCTCTGCCACATTTGATGAACTGCCCTAGAAAAACATTTTGAAGCAATAAAGCATCCATTTGGCTTCCAAGTAATGAGAGAGGCATTGCTCTTTGCATTAACTATTTATTCAGGAAGAGAAGTGACCAACTGCTAATAAGCTTTACCCCAAGAAGGTCGTTTCAAACAGGAAAATGCGAAAGTGAGGCTCTCTTCGATTTCATGTGCAATTAACAAAGACGCAGAGCAGAGCGGTTGGTGCCCCGGTGCCACGTGACGGCCGGCTGGCTCTATTTAAGTGCAGCTGCCTGTCAGAAGTAGTCAGAGCTTCTGGGCTTCGGAAGACTGTGTCCTCTAATAACAAGTGAGGCAGCAATGGCTGGTGAGTGGCTCAGATGGGCTCCTTTCTCTGTGGCTCGCCCTGTAGGCTTACTTGCTTAAATCCGCGGTGCTAAGTACTCTAGTTCCCTCTTTAGGGGATGGTCCCCTTTCTTTTTTCTTGTAGATGATTATTCTTTCATAATCACTTATGATATCTGCTGTATATATAATAAAATATTAATTTTATTAGCTTTGATCAGGAGGAGATTGGGTTTGGGTAACTTTTCTATTTGTTGCATAAATAAATCTCTAACATATTATTTGAAATTAATTTCTTGGAGAGGAATGCAGTGTTACACTGTTGTACCCCAAGTACATAAATGGTCCCTTCCTTGCAGTGAGTGTTTAGGCTTCAGTGACTTCAAGGCAGCATCTACGATATACAATATTAGTAAGCAGAAGTCAGTTAGAGGTTTACTTGGAAGCACCTTTGGTACTAAAACAGCTGTAATTTTCCATTTCACTTTCTTTAAGGTTCTTAAAACAATTAATTTGCTTTTTTTTCAGTGTCATGAAAAAAAAGTGCAAGTCACAATTATTTTCTTTCCTCCAAGATTTTTATTCTGTCTTTCACTTGGCTCTGACTAAAAAGTAATACAGTAAATTTCTACACAGTGAGAGGGGAAAGCCTTCATACGAATCTTATTCACACAGGTAGTAGAAATATGTCGGTTAGGAATTTTAATACTGCATTTTTAATTTAAAACTCTTTTCCATATTGAAAGTTATGTGTCATTTCAAATTACTTCGAAGTGTGTTTAAAACAAGCTTTGAAGATGCATTCCATGTAGTAAGAATGTTTGTTTGTGTGAGTGGTCTTTAGAAAGAGCTAAGAAGCCTCATTAGTATCAACAGAGTCAGATTTGAGCCAAGAATCCTGAGTACCTTTCTTCCCTGGGACACACCGTATATCACACAGAACAAAGCTCCTCTCCTTCTTCAAGGAAACAAAGACCCAGAAGAGATGGAACTGCCTCGTAAGCGGCCGGGCTTTGTAAAGCCCCTCTTGTTGGTTACTAATAATCACTAGATCGAATTGTCCCTTTCAGATAATCACTCCATTCAGAAGGCTGATGCTATGTGCTGAGAACAGGAAGGAGATGGAAGACTGGATCAGCTCTCTGAAGTCAGTGCAGAGCCGAGAACCGTATGAGGTAAATGCCGTCCACTTGTTTCCTGTCCTCAGAGCACAGGCTTACAGAAGAGCAGCCGCGGAGCCAGAGCTAGCCTGTGCCAGAGATAGCTCTGCAGAGGGAAGCGTTGGCAGCCTTCTCAGAACTGTGTAATGGATCTTGTTTTCACATCAAGTGCCTTGCTGTTCAGAGTAATGGGCTGAAAGTTGGGTCCGCCCCGTGGCTCGGACGTTGCAGATAGTCATGAGTGGCCAGCCGTGGTCTCCTGTTTGGCAACTCTGTCCTAACTTTGCCTTTTCAGGTGGCCCAGTTTAATGTGGAACATTTCTCAGGGATGCATAACTGGTATGCCTGCTCCCATGCCCGGCCCACCTTCTGCAACGTGTGCAGGGAGAGCCTCTCCGGAGTGACCTCCCACGGCCTGTCCTGCGAAGGTATTGTAGCCGTCTGCTTTTGTGCTCCACCAACAGAACCAGAGTGCTGTAGACACCTTGTCCTGGGACTGCACCACCACGACAGAAGCAGACAGACACTCTGCACAAAACACCTTCCTTGGTGGGGGCAAGGCCTGGGAGATGTGTTTAAGTCAAGATTTAAGTTTTATTCTAGTTCAGGGTTGGGCTCTATACACATAGGACTGACTTGGGGGAAATGCTGTTGCTAAACAGAAACCATTCGAAAGGAAGCATACATCAAAGGTCAGTGGTCTCTTGAAGGAGCTTCTACTGTCTAAAGATCCCTTGAGCTTGGTAGCAAGCATTCAGGTGTTCTTTGTTTTAATTGACTGTGGAGACCAGTATATACTCTTTGGCAGAATTCCTAATGGTTATTGATATTGCATTATTTGAAATATTTTCCTTTACTTATGCTTCATTTAATTGGATACCCTATTGCGGTTTCCTTTTCTGTTTTGCACAGCACTGGGAACTGAACCCAGAGCTTCGTGTACATTAGGCAAACACTATGCATTATCTCAGCCTCGTGTCATCATTCAGAACTTCTTTAAGTTGTCTAAAATTAAGACCCATGCTAGTGTTTTCTCTCTTTCATGTTGAAGGAGGTCGCTTGTTCGTCCGGCCGCCCAGAACCGAAATAACCACACAGATACTGCATTAATTAAATCAGTGCTTGGCCCATTAGCTCTAGCTTCTTATTGGCTAACTCTTACATATTAATTTAACCCATTTCTGTTAAACTGTGTATTGCCACGAGGCTGTGGCTTACTTGCTAAAGTTTCGGTGTCTGTCTCTGGAGGGGCTACGCGGCTTCTCTCTGACTCCGCCTCCTTTCTCCCAGCATTCAGTTTAGTTCCCCCCACCAGCTAAATTCTGCCTTGCTATAGGTCCAAAGCAGTTTCTTTATTAATCAGTGGTAATCACAGCACACAGAGGGAAATATCACATCACTTTCATTCCTTTTTTAATGCTATAATTTTAATTATAAGATGTGTGAGTTATTACTTAATTTAGGAACTGTGAGTACCAAAGGCAGATCTGTCAAGGGAAGGCTCATGGCTCTTCAGTGTGAAGAATAGAGACTGTTGGGTACTGTTTTTGAACCATGTATAGAATGGATACCAGTTGTTTCTGAAATGCAGTCACATCTTAAGTAATTTCGAGCATGTGTAATTAGGATTTAGGTTAAAGTAGTGATAGAATGTCACCCTTAATGGATTTCAAAGGATAAGATCTGCGATTGTATCAGCTGTTTACCTCAGGCAACACGGGCTTGGGATGGAGCTCTGTCACTACACCCTCTTCCTCTCCTGCCTGTTCAGACGGTGATTGCGTTTAAGACATGCAAACAGAAGTCAGACAGGCAGAGACACACTACAAAAAATTAATATACTACTTTTCATAATTTCCTAATTTAATTGAGGATGTTAAGTATAATCCCAGGGAGAAATTAACCCTTCACAATTATTTAAATAGTATCTGAACCAAGCAAGTTTAAATGGCAATTTTAAGAAATCAATAATATCAAATAATAAATATGGATACTTGCCTTAACTACTGTTTAATATTTAGGAGGGCCCAGCACGGTAAAGACTACATATTGGAATAAAAGTCATTATTTTATACAGTAATTGTGGACTTTTGTGGTTTGAAGATAGTGAGTGACATTACTGGCCAGGGCATGGGCTGTTTTCCAGCCCTCTCTGAAGAAATTCAGTTGCCACTAACAACATACAGGTGCCGAAGAGTCACTTGCGTTTCTTGGTGACCATAGCAACAGTCTGGCTTGCCATTACTTGTTACGCAGGCTGTGAGTCTCAAGGCCTACTTTATTATAAAGTGTGGCTTTTATTTTAAATGAACTGCTCCATTTTTAACGGCAAGATTTTGAAGTAAGGAAGGAATGTTTTAATTTTTACCGTCTTCTATGTCCTTGCATGGGACTCGTGATATTCCAGACCGGCCGTGCCCCAGCTGCCATCCACCTGCCTCTAGCTCCCGAGTACTGGGATCAAAGGCGCACGCCGCAGGCCCAGCTCCAGTTTTCTGCTCTGCCATCTTGGTGACTGATTCCCTAGCTGCCTGACTGCTTTCTTAATGTGCTTGAACTTTAAAAACCACTTCTGGATTATCTTTACCTTATGACAGTTTCAAAGTGCTTGTATAAATAAACAACAATGCAAAGGTCAGAAATATATACACCTCCATGAATTTCCTCAGACACATCCAAACAGGGCAGTCTACACCTAGACTGGGAGGTGATGGTTTCCAAGTGCCCTGGTGACCGTGTTATTTTGAGTGTGTGTGCAGGTCTTTGTTTTTCTCTTCTGAAGAGCCAGGTCTCTGTGTTTATTTAATTTATCTTCTTAGCAACAATCTATTATATTACATTTTAATGGCTTCATAAATACAAAGACATCAAATTTTAAGATTTCAGTTACTGCTCCTGGAGCTCGAACCTTTTCTTGAAACTCGCTTCCCTCCAGCCTCCTTTTGCCCAACCCCCACCCCCTTAAAAATTTCATCCTGTAACTTCCTTCCTTTGAAAACCACTGACGTTTTATGGGTTTTTTGTTGTTTGTTTGCTTTTTTTTTTTTTAGTGTGTAAGTTCAAGGCTCACAAAAGATGTGCGGTGAGAGCCACTAATAACTGCAAATGGACCACGCTGGCCTCCATCGGGAAGGACATCATCGAGGATGAGGACGGTGTAAGCTGCTGTGTCCCCCCCCTTCCCCCAGCCCTCTCGTGCCCTGCTCTTGCAGAACATAATGACAGAGTTAAGTGGGAATGTGGACTCTTTGGGTTAGATTGCGAGTGTTAGTTAATTATGAGTTTTGGATTTTAATTGATTGCTTCAAAGCATCCCCAGTTCTCTGTAGGGGAAATTCCTTCTGAGTAAGACTGGTGAGCTCTTCTTGGCTGGGCTGCCGTTAAAGACCTTTGTCTGACTCAACGGCCCACAAGGCTTAGCTGAGATGTTCATTTGGCAGGTTCTGGGCTTCCTCTCAACAGTCCCCTCTTCTGAGCTGGACTCCATTGTATCTTGCCTGCGAACCCTATAGAGATTACTGTCTCCTAAGCCTTGCATGCCCTTCCCCTCAGCTAGATTTCTACTGCATCTCAAAGGGTGAGCCTGTGTCTTCCCTTTGCGTACCTCTAGGACTCAGGCTTGCTAGGATGTCCTCAAATGTGGATCAGATGAGTGAAGGGCTCTCAGCACACGCAGGATCGAGTCCATCTTCTACAGCGTGAGGACGGTGTCCTCAGGCTTTCTTCTGACCACCCTTCCTGTCCGTAGGTCGCCATGCCTCACCAGTGGCTTGAAGGCAACTTGCCTGTGAGTGCCAAGTGTGCAGTCTGTGACAAAACCTGCGGCAGCGTCCTCCGCCTGCAAGATTGGAAATGCCTCTGGTGTAAGACCATGGTAAGTCTGAAGCGTTGCTCTGTGCTTTTCAGTGAGTGTCTCTCCCTAACTTGGTCTTCCATGTGGTCCAGAGGCAAAGCAAAGAATTCCTGGCGAAGCAGACCCTGGTTGTGCACACTCCCCTCTGTGACATAATGGTACCTGTTTATGTTTTTAAACTGTATTCCCTCTGATGTGAGCGTGCGTGCACGCGCGCGTGTGTGTGTTTCTCATTTCTGCCCTGGTCTTTTTGAAATGGTCCATTTATAGTAATTGCTTGTGTTCAGATATTTCGTATGTCACAGGATCCCCTTCTCATAGCTTAGTGTTTTTCTCTATTGATTTCATCACATTGTAATTTATTACTTTCAACCCCCTCCCCCACAAACTACATGGTGCCTCCAGAAAGCCCTGCTCCAAGGTGTTACTGGGTTACCGCTGATATCCCCAATGGAATTTTGCTGCAGCCCCGTGTCTGTCCTCTGACAGGATACCAAACTCAGTAGGTTGTGCATTGGTGCGATTGAAATTATACGAATGTTATATAAATAAATATTTTTTAAAGTTTGCATGCGAACCAAGGGGTTGATTCTCATCTCGTGTCTCGTTTCTGTCAGATGTTCTGATTGAATGATAACTGTCAGTGTCGGGAAGCGGCCGTGCAGATGGTGCTGGGGCAGGCGGCTGTGTGCTGGCCCTGCTGTCCTGCCACAGTGGTGACTGCCTTCTCCGGGGGTAGATTTGTTTGCTGGTATTTTGGGTCTTGCAGTCTTTTTAATGTTGGTGTTTTGAATTTAGAAGTCCCCCCCCCACACACACACACATATTTAAAATGTGGAAAACCCAGTGCTTTTGTTAAATGTGAAGCAGATGAGCAGACAGGGCAGAGGGTGGGAGGCTGGTGATTTGATTGTGTAGTTAATGAGACTGACTCTCAAGCAGAGCAAATCCTACAGTGTTTTAAATCAGGTTTGATAGGTGACCTGTGCCTCCTTATAGCTTTTAAATCAAATGAGCCTCCCTCTGTCCTGGTGCTGTGTTATCATTCTGTCTTATAAACCGTCTGTGTGTTGCTGTTTATTTTACTTTGGTCTCTGTTAGGTTTCCCTTGCTGTGATAAAGACACCATGACTAGAATGAAGGTGGGGCAGAGAGGATTTATTTGGCTTAAGGTCCTATCACAGTCCATCACTGATGGAAGCCAGGGCGGGAACTTACAAGGGAACCTGGAGGCGGAACTGAAGCAGATTCCACAGAGGAGGGCTGCTTCCTGGCTTGCTCCCCATGGCTTGCTCAGCTAGTTTTCTTACACAGCTCAGGACCACCAGGTGGGCCCTCCCACCTCAGTCATCACTCACAAAGATGCCCCGCAGGCTTGCCTATGGACCCGTCTTACAAAGGTGGTTTCCTCAATCGAGATGCCCCTACCGTGTGTCAGGATCATAAAAAAAGCTGTGTTCACAAGCATAGCATTATAGCATGTAGACTGTTACAGCTGTCTTTTCCAACTCAGTACATCCTGACCCCTAAAGCCCTCTCCTCACCTTAGAGGTCCATGACACTCACACAGCATTTTTAAAATATGTTGTTTTCATTTTGTGTGTGTGAGTGCTTTGACTGCCTGTAAGTATGTGCCCTGGGCGTGAGCCTGCTGTCCATGGAGGCCAAAAGATGGCGCCAGATCCCCTGAGAGTGGAGTTAAGGAAGGGTGTAAGTCACCTTGTCCGTGCTGCTGGGAACTGCACAAGGAGCAACTCAGCCGCTCTGCTCTCTGTTTCAGCCGCTCTGCTCTCCGTTTCTCCACTTCCGGGCACAAACAACATGTTAAACCATCCTTTCAGCTACTGTTACCTTCGGTAGCTTCCGACTCCTCTCGTTTCCTGCTCTCTCTACCGCCCTGTATCTACTGCAGTTTCTCTCCTCTGGGGTTAGCTGTTCACTTCTAACTTTCGGAGAGAAGAGTGCATCATCTCTGTGAGATGAAATTTGGAGAGGCTTTGTGCACGTTGTCTTCATCTGCAGTGTACATGTGTTTACTTTCCTTTGCTCAGTAGTTTTCAGCAGTACCTCAATCTGAGCTAATGAGACTGCACTTAAGAGGACATTCTGCATTTAAAAAGCCCTATAGAATGGCATCGCTGTTACAGGGGGTACGTGGCGGCGTCCTGGAATGTCTTTCTCCCCCTTTTATTCCCTGGCAAACTTAACTCTCCTGCCCTATCCTGTACTAGTTACACATACTAGTCTCTGTTACCATTCCCTTGTGACAGATCTTTTGGTCTCAATGTTTTTGTTGTTGTTTTCTTTTAACTCTTTACTTCTTTGCTCTTTTGAAGGGTCCACCACTCAGGATAAATACATGGAGACTCATCCTTCCTTAAAAATGCCTGGCGTTATCTTGGTATATTTCTAACCAGCTTTTCTTAAATTATTCTTTTTATGTTTTGCCTCTGGGCTTTTACCTTTTTTTGTTTCTCTATATCTTTTCTTTCCTTCTTACTCCTTGGTTTGCTGTATGACTGTCTCCTGAAGTCTTTCTCTGTCTTCTCTTCCCAGAGTTCTCCTGTTTATCCTCTCTGCCTGCCAGGGCCTCCTATCCTTCCTCCTGGCTTGCTATTGGCCGTTTAGTTCTTCATTAGACCATCAGGTGTTTCAAACAGGGAAAGTATCACAGCTTCACAGAGTTAAACAAATGTAACATAAAAGGATGCAGCACATCTCTGCATCGTTAAACAAATGTTCCACAGCATAAATCAATGTAACACATCTTAAACTAATATTCCACAACTTCTCAACTTCCTACAGCACCATTTATTGGTGTGCTTGCTATTTTGCCTTTAGATGGTGATTCTGTACTGGAGGACACCCAGTGCCTCCTACCTACCGCCATCTAGTTGAAAAGGGCCCAAAAGGAAAAACAAAACAAAACAAAAAAGAACAAAGCCGAGAACCCTACCAAAGCCTGAAGTCCTACCGCCCTGGGGCTCCAACTAGGAATTTAAAGGCAAGCGCCTGTGTGCTCCAGCCCTGCTCTTCTCAGGCAGCGCTGTGACAGATTCTCCTCCACTCTTCATTTTAAAACTCTCTGGCCAGGTGGTGGTGGTGCACACCTTTAATCCCAGCGCTCCTTCTTCCCCTCCCCTGTATTCCTCCCCCCCCCACCCCCCGCCATCTCTTCCTACTTCCCTTCACTGAATACATATTACTGTTGGGACAGCCAC
This sequence comes from Arvicola amphibius, assembly GCF_903992535.2. Lineage (NCBI taxonomy): Eukaryota > Metazoa > Chordata > Mammalia > Rodentia > Cricetidae > Arvicola > Arvicola amphibius. Next base: position 36,460,263 of record NC_052059.1, read on the forward strand.
AGGAGTGGACTCCTCAGACAGTCTCACATGTACAGTGCTAGCCCGTCCCTCGGAAGGGGTTGTGCCTATAGTGGCTTGCTAATCACTGAACCTTTTGTGACCGTATTGATCCTGACTGAGCGGTGCTATGGATCTAGTTTATAACTTAACAGAAATGCATTGGTTTTCTGTTATTTTGGATTCTTGAAGGTTTCTCTGTTGGTTGTTAGGTCCACACCGCCTGCAAAGATTTGTACCATCCCGTCTGTCCCCTTGGCCAGTGTAAAGTGTCCGTCATCCCTCCTATTGCACTAAACAGCACAGATTCTGATGGTACGTAGCAGCCGCGTAAGTACGTGTATTTCTGGCACACTAGTGTTGACTTCATTTCCTATGATAAATAAACTGCAATTTGCTATTCTGGTCAGTGTTTAGAAATGCAGGAAGGTATGTTTGATTGTTTAATTAATTAATTTTTGTGATGCTGGGTGTGAAACGGGGCTCTTGAAGAGCTAGGCATGTGTCCAGCCAACCAGCTCCAGCCCCAGCCTGACGAATATTTTGAAATGAAAGTTGTAGTGCAAACGCTAACACATTAGCCAGATCACCATACATAAGACTTTTAGATTTTTGTTTTGCATCCCAATGGATGAAGGAAGATTGCTTATTATTAGTACTAAAATATTATTAATCTGCGTGTGTTCTCTCATTATAATTGAAGCTGCCCATTAGCATGGGCTACTATTAACATTGTCTCTCCTGTAATTTCCCTGAAGGACTTTGTAGTCCTCTGAATGCGTTGCTTTGTCCAGAGTCCAACCAGGCTTAACCGTCAGTGCCGAGGAAACTTCCTGACATCACTAGCTCTGGACTAGGGCGTTCATTACTTCCTTTCCTGCAGGCCACCTTGCAGATGGCTTCTGCGGTATGTTGTTTCAGCCGCTGCTTCATGCGCAGACTTTTGATACGTTTGCATGTGTGGAGGTAAAGCTTAGAGGTTGGCCTCTTAAATCCTCCCACCCTGGATAGATTTTCTCTTTACTATAAATTTGAAGTGTTTTCTCAGGCCTCTGCCAAGAACAGTTGGAGTATTAGAAAATACCAAGCAGGAACATGGATTATTTGACAACAGATGGGAACCCATAGCCTAGATTTGTTTTTCTTACAAATAATTAGTAAGGTTGGTGGTTTATTTCAAATACTTTGTGATTGAGGTATTTATTGTCTTTGATGTGATTTTTTTTTCCCACTACAGAGCATATTCTAAAATGCGAGTTTTATATTGTTGGATGCAAATAGTAACCTTAGCCCCCTTGGGGGATTAGATTGTAACGATGTGCCGGCCATCAGGAAGGTTCCTTAGTTTTGCCCTTTTCTCTTCTCTTCCTTTTTCTAAATGTCTGTTAATAATTTAAGAGGGAACAGCGTTCATACTAATCGCGGCTTGGGTTTGTTTTTCAGGTTTCTGTCGAGCGACCTTTTCGTTCTGTGTCAGCCCTCTCTTGGTGTTCGTCAACTCTAAGAGTGGAGATAACCAGGGAGTGAAGTTCCTTCGTCGCTTTAAACAGCTGCTGAACCCTGCTCAGGTGTTTGACTTAATGAACGGAGGGCCTCACTTAGGGTAATTCACTAATGATAAATCTTACTTGGGTAAAATATGGTCTGAGCATGAGATGCCTCTGATCCTTCTCCCCATGAAAATTTCTGTTTTCACATTGGGCCCTGGTGGCACACACCTTTAATCCCAGTATTCGGGAGGCAAAGGCAGGCAGATCTCTGTGAGTTCGAGGCCAACCTGGTCTACAGAGTGAGTTTCAGGACAGCCATGGCTTCACGGAGAAACCCTGTCTCAAAACAAAACAAACAAATAAAAACCCCAGGAAATTACAGTTTTCACTGGCCATGATCATCCCTTTGTTTCCCTCCCTCCCTTCCTTGAGCTTTGTGAGGTTTTATTTTCGTGTTCTTTTTGCCTGGTGCATGTCATTGAACCTATAGATGTAGACATCCTAGTCCTCATTATTAATCCATGTCCCTGGCTTAAAGTTCTAATTATTTGTTTCTGTGTTTTTTTTTTTCTTTCTGTTTTTGAGACAGAACTATGAGGCCCTGGCTGACCTGGGGCTGTATGTAGACTAGATTGGCCTCACAGGGAATGACCTCTCTCTCCCTCCTGAGCTCTGGGATTAAGGATGTGTTTCCTAAATCATATTTAACACAACCGTTCTGATGTTACTAAACTTCCTTCTGTCTGTTTCCAAATTTGTTATCAAAATGTGTATAACAATATTGCAAGCGTGTATCTTGCATCAGACAAATACATCGCGTTAGGGAAGGTAAACTTGTGTAAATGTAAAGTGGAAGCTGATATCAGAGAATCACCTTCGTGGAAACTAGTGTTGATTCCTACCAATACTCACAGTCAGTGAGGTAACCAAAGGGGGCTGTCTGGCACCTCAGGGGAGTACCTGAAGGATCTTGGGCTGACATCAGATAAGTGGTAAAAGGGACTTTAGTTGACTATCCTTTGAGTTTTCTGTGGTGTTGTATAACCTCACATCCAGAAATGAATACGAACTGCCTGGCATTTTCGTTGGAGGGAATGCGCCTTGGGATACGTCACCCCCTTTCAACATAGAATTTTCTGTGGAGGTGATACTGCGTCTTCTCAGGAAGGAACTTTTCATCCTCTACCCGTCTGAGCTGCTCTCCTTGTGAGACGGTTGCACAGGACCTGAGGGTTCCTAAGGGACAAAGAGACACGAAGGGGGATAGAAACAAAAGGAAGGGCTGAGACCAGGAGAGTGGAGGATGCTGGGAGCCTGCCTTGCTGAGGGCTACAGATATCTTTAGTTATGGCCTCAGTGTCCCCCACAGCCCTGAGATGCCCTCCCTTGTTTGTAATTCCTCAGGGAACGACACGTCCTGAAATGCCACCTCCCCGTCACTTTGCCTTCCTTCCCTTTCCCTGCTTCACTTTTGCTTTTTCCTCCCCCTCCTAGTTTATCTCTGTTTCTGCTTATGATTCTTTTTTCAAATTCATTTCTTGATTTAACTATTGCACTCAAGTTAGCGGTTGTATATTTATTTATTTATATTTAAATGAATGGATAATAGAGAATGTAAAGTAGGCAGTAGTTGGAGAAAGGGTTTTTATGTACTTACACTAAAAACAGACATTTCACTTTCAGCTTAAGGTTATTTCAGAAGTTTGACAACTTCCGGATTCTTGTCTGTGGAGGAGATGGAAGTGTAGGCTGGGTTTTGTCAGAGATCGATAAACTGAACTTGAACAAACAGGTAAGTGTTCTCTGGCGTGCTTGAGGCGAGGCGAGGGGTGGGAGTCTTGCTGTGTAGCTTAAGCTGGCCTTGAACCCCAGGCCCTTGTTTTCCAACTTCTCTCAAAGTATCATGGTTGCATTCTTTTGCAGTGCCAGCTTGGGGTCTTGCCTTTGGGTACAGGCAATGACCTCGCTCGAGTTCTTGGCTGGGGTGGTTCCTATGATGACGACACCCAACTTCCTCAGATACTAGAGAAGCTGGAAAGAGCCAGTACCAAAATGTTGGACAGGTATACTTTCAATTTCACTAACTCTAACTCTGAAAGTCCAAATTTCCAGGTCTTGTTTCTTGATCACTGAGATCCTGAATCAAACCTGTACAAAGTAAACACTCAATAAAAGATGCTTTTGATTAATCCCAGCACTCGGGAGGCAGAGGCAGGCGGATCTCTGTGAGTTCGAGACCACCCTGGTCTACAGAGCTAGTTCCAGGACAGGCTCCAAAGCCACAGAGAAACCCTGTCTCGAAAAACCAAAAAAAAAAAAAAAAAAAAAAAAAAAAGATGCTTTTGAATCAATGCTCCCCCAAACACCCCTGAAAAATGGTTCTGGGGAATTCATTAAATGTAAATATTATGGAGTCACTAATTTTTGTTTTGGTGTGGTTTGGGGATAGGATCTTGCTCCGTGGCTCAGCCTGACCTCAGACTTGATATTTTCTGTCTCATCATCCCGGAGTACCAGGATTATAGAAGTGTGCCACCATGCCCAGGGATGCCCATCACTTTTAATCAGTGTTCAAGTCAGAAAGCTCAAATGTTTGCAGCCAGAGCTTCTGAAGAATGAAATAGTAAGACCCACATCTTGTGGTTTCAGAACCTAAGAAAAGCGTTGTCAACTTCAGTTTTTCTCTGGGGTCTCCTCTGAGTTAATTCATTCAATAATGGGATACTGAAAAGAGAAGAGAGTCCTGCCCAGGCTGAGGACACAGCTCCTGCTCTGGGGGGGAGCAAGGTTGAGGCAGAGAGAGAGGGGGAAGAGAGAGAGAGGGAGAGAGAGGGGGAGGAGAGAGAGAAATTTGTACATTGTTCTTGACCCCTCCCCTCCCCTCTTAGCCTCCCTCTCCCCCACTTGGAACAGTCATGTTTAAAACAGAAATCACAGTGTTTGTCACCTGAAGGCATTTAGAATTTGGGTTTAGGGAACAAGAAGATTCAGTAAGCCATAATTACCCCACCCCCAAGAACTCAAGACAAATACAAAAATATCATTACAGACTTGAGCTCGCATGAATCAGAACAACTTTGATAGGATTAGCCATCTGTGGAACTCTTCCTGAAAACAAAATCGCATCAGGGAGTCACCAGTCAAAAAGATGCAATTATCCTAGGATGAGCGATAACCTCAGCACAGTAACCTTGTCTGTCAGACCGTGTAATGCTTGCGGGTGCTGTAATGCTGGATTCCATTGCTGACAACATCTTGGAAACCAGAGCTGGGCGGTAGGACCTTAGCCTATGTTTATCCAAAATCACATGAAGATGACACTGTTAGTTGAGCCATGATGATTTATAATCTGGGCTGGGGCTCAATTAAGTATGAAGGTTCCAAAGGAAGGAAGGAGAGGAGGGAGGGAGGGAGGAAGGGAAGGAGGAAAAATCAAAAGGGGTGGGGGCTGGGGAAGGAGCTCAGTGGCTCAAGCGCTTTGGTTCCCCAGAACCCATTCAAAGCCGAGTGAAGTGGCACACGTGTAATCCTAGCACTTCCTTTGACGTCACGGGAGAAGGACAGGAGCAGCCTCAGAAGCTGCCAGGGCAGCCAGCCTGACATATACCGCTGCAAACAGGAGACCCAGTTTCCCACCAGGTGGAAAATGAGGACCAACTCACAGAGTTGTTCTAAATCACCACACACAGGCTCTGACACGTGCCTGCTTGAGCTCACACCCATGAACACGCACATGCATGCACCCACACTTCATATATACACACAGAGAGAAACACGGGGGTATAACAGTGTGGTGATGGTCAGTTAAGTCGCTCAGATGTTGTGGTGACTTCGTGAGATTTGTGTACATCAAGACAGCAGTTGTGTGTCATAAATATATAGTATTTGGTAGTTTTTAACCTGAATAAAACTGAGGGGAAAGAAGGTTTTGAATGAAATAAAATCAGATTGAGAGAGAGAGAGAGAGAGAGCGCCCCCAAAAGAAATTCCTAAATGGTCCAACACTTTGCTCACTGAACAACTCAGAGTACCTGCTAAAGATTTTTTTTAAAATATTTAATCGTGTGCATGTTCCTGCATTGGCCAGTTGAGAGTGTGGAGATCTTGCAGAATTGGTTCTCTCCTTGAGCCGTGTGGGTCTCGTGGCTCTAATTCAGGTCATCTGTCTTAGCGCCAGCATCTTTACTCGCTGAGCCTTCGGACCAGCCGCTGCACAGAGGATTTTAAATGCTTCTTCTATGAGACAGATTTAAAGGGCAGTCCCGATGGGGCCTAGGAAACGGGCTCTAGAAATTTACTCCCCCCTAGTGGTTAGCCGAGAAATAGCACCCCTGTGGCTAAAGTCCTTGATAGCTCCTGGCATGCCTAAACCAATAAAGCAAAGGTGAGGAGCTTAGAATCATTCCGTTTTCTTTGTGACTTTATTGTTGATGTAAAACAGGTGATGCTAGCCCCCTAGAAAAGGGATGAAAAAAATCAATTTAACATTCTGCGTTATTTAGGCTTTTCATTAATATTTATTTGCTCTTTGGAGCTGTACTGTGACTTGGTTTACAAAAGCATCATTATGACTGTTGTACAAAGACGCAGACTTCTGGAGACAGTGGGAGTAGGAACAGCTCAGCTCGTTTGCTTGGCGTTCAATGGCACTCATTTCATGCTGCCTTCTCTGCAGTCCCAAGTGAGCTCGTACTGACATCCCTATTCTTGACCTGGTCAGAGTCACATAGCCAGTAAGCAGAAGGGCTGGTGGTTAACAGAGTCCAGGCTCAGGTTCCCAGTCAGGTTCAGTCTCGCCCTCACAGCGTGCGGGTACCAGAGAAGCCCGGAGCATCTTGTCGCCAGGGCTGGTGCTCACCTTGGATCCACTCTTCTTCTCTTGCTGCCACTTCTCCCTCTTCCCTAGGAGTTTCCTGTCTATCCAGGAAGGAGATGCAGCTTAGAAGGTTGTGGTTTTGGGCAGAATCCTTTCCTGCTTCTTGTCTTTTGACCAGAGTAGTTCAGCTTCAAGTAAAATTTCTGATCGCAGTTTTCTCTTATTTATTTGTGGAGATAACCGATACTTGTGTCATTTCTAGTTTCTGTGCGAACACATGAGCTTCATTTGGAAGCCTGTTCACCCTTGTAGAACCCGCCTTTTACACACACACACTCCCACCAGCGTGTAGGTAGGTTCTGAGGATCCAAAGTCTAGCCTTGTGCTTTTCCCCAGTAGGTGCTGGAGTCCTGGAGCCAGCTCTCCAGCCCCTGTTTATGTCTTCATGTCGAGAGTTGAAAGGCAGACACAAGTAACAGTTTAGTTCACATAGTCTAAGTAACACACGCCTACTGGGGAAGTTTGTGGAAATTGGGGTTTATATGAGAAGACTTATTCTCATCATTCTGAACCATACACTGGGATCTACTATTATATGAGCCGTGAGTTTTGGAATTGTTTGTAGTTTCCATCATTGACTGTGCATGCTCTTTATAAAATTCTTGTGTTGTAATACTGCTTTTATAATGCTTTGTATCTATAAAAATCCTTATCTCTCATCTTGTTAGACTGTAATAATGTCCTAACTCCATTATTTCCCCCAAATTAGAATTGTTTTAGATATTAATCTGGAATTATCCTGTTGATGGCTTTTCCTAATGATTTAATTTTTTGAATTATTACTTAGTGAGACCTAGTAATAACTTACTTATAACTGAAATACGTTTTCTTGAATTAAGTATTATTTCTATAACTAATTTCCTTCCATCTCATGTTTATATTACTTTTTCTTGAATTAAGGAGTGTTTACCTCACTTTCCCCCCTCTCTCTCTCTCTCTCTCTCTCTCTCTCTCGCTCTCTCTCTCTCTCTCGCTCTCTCTCTCTCTCTCTCCCCTCCCCCTCCCTCACTCCTATCCTTTTGCTAGGAGCAGTTGCTAAATATGAAATAGTTTATTTAATATGGTAATATGCATTTATTAAATCTAAGAAATTATTTTAGACCTTTGGGTTTTTGGCTCATTAAAACATAATTTAGTTAGTACCTTACAACGAACCTTATTTAGAAAGTAGAAGAGAAAGGAAAAAGCTGGAATACATTGCATCAAGAGCAGTAAGTTGGTGCTGGAGAGATGGCTCGTGTGTTGAGAACGCCGGCTGCTCTTCCAGAGGACCTGGGTTCGATTCCCTGCACCCACATGGCAGCTCACAACTGTCTGTAATTCCAGTTCCAGGGCTTAAGACACCCCCATGCAGACATACTTGTGGTCAAAACACCAATGAACACAAAATAGAAATAATTTTTTAAAAAGGCAGTAAGTCATGGGATGACCAGTTTTTCCTGCTGTGACGTGGTGTTGGAATGTTTGGATGCTGCTAATTGGAGAAATAATATAAATCCAGATAAATCCAGTGTTTATGGGATTATCACAGCTTTGTTTCTGTCCCATCCTTGGTTTAAGATAGAATAAAACTGTAGGCCACAAGTGTGTGTGTACACGTGTGTGTACAAGATGAAAATAGTTCATTAAAATGTAAAGAAATTGCAGACCAAAGGATTTTTGTCTCTTCAGGTGGAGTATAATGACGTACGAACTCAAATTGCCAGCGAAGACGTCTCTGCTTCCTGAACCCACAGAAGCATCTGAAGGATTTTTTGTAAGACTAATCCTCTGTCTACTGACCATTTGAAATGGGGTGTCCTGGAGACAGGGGAAATGGCAGTGGTGGCATACTTGTTTCATGGTGTCCCTGACTGTCTCCAGGCTTCTCTCCCAGAGTAAAGAACCCTAAGGATCCAGGTTAGAATCTTTCTGTGACCATGAACCCTTAGTGGCTGACCTTCGTGGTCCTCACCATGTCGTCTGTAACACGGCCACGGCGCTGTGAGGATTTAATGATGCAGATATATGTAAAGCAGCGGGCACGCCGGGTCCTGTCCTCACGACTCAGGACTCCAGCAGCCTCTGGTGAGCGTTGTCTGGTCGTCTGCATCGGTCATGAGCACCTGCTTGATTAGCAGGTGTTAGTGCAGCTCCAGTAAACCCGTCCCACCCACGTTCCCACCCACGTCCCAGTACTCCCGGCTGGAAGGCCATGCACCGTCTCTCTTCAGAAAGAGTTATATTTTTGTCTTTGAGTATCTTTAATGAACAAATAAATATAAGCTTTAAGTAGCACTAATCAAATGATAATAATTAATGTTAATTAATGCATTTTCTCGTAGCATTACTGGCCATGCCATGTATTATCCACTCAGCAGTGAAGAGAATAAGTTGATTGCTTGAAGAATATTGCCCTATTTTGCATTTTTTAAAAAATGTGTTTCCACTGTTCTGATCTTTAACGATACAGACTCTTGTGTTTAAATCAGACAATTAGTGGGTTGGGGCAATATTATGGAACTTGGGAGACCTGTGGTGTGAAATTGCTTTTCTGGGTGTGGCCTGCATTTGAAGGCTATGAGGTAGAAACTGCACATTAGCTACCAATGGATGGACTTGACTATAAATTACAATGAATTTTTTTGAGACAGTGCCAATCAGAGTGGCATTATGGAGGAAAATGATTACTGAAACTTCAGTTATTTCTGAGCAAATGGGCAAAAAAGAGTGAGATGTCTGAACAAGGCGAGGGACCATTGGGGACCAGCTTGAATGGGGCTACCATCTCTCTTGGAAAATTCTGGTTTATGGCACTTGACGAAAACATTTGGCAGAAAACTCTGTGCATGAGGCTGTTTAGATAGCATGCACATTTTTACATATCAGGAAGATGCACTCTTTCAATAGGATGTTAAGGTTTGAGTTCAGTAGAAAAGGAAATACAGGGCAATTGGGAATGGAGTATGTTTCAGGAGAAGTATAATTTTATGGTTGCTTACCAGATTGTATGGCTCCACACTTGAATTTTTAAAAACCTTTTTTACTGAAGTGTTATGCATAGGCAGAAAAGTGTGCATATCTTAGATGTATAGCTTGGAAAATTTTCACAAATTAGGCAAGCCGTATGTAACTGACACCCAGATCCCAAGACACCATATCTGTGCCTCGATAAGCCCCTCTCCTGCCCTTGTAAAACACCCGAACCCCACATTTCTCATGAATGACCACTGTCCTGACCACAACTTACACTAATTCTGCGTGGTTTATGAAAATGGAGACATAGACTATAAAATAGAAATCGTTTTGTGTGCTTTTTGCTTTGGCTCCTTCTACGCAGTGCTTGTCAGATTCATCTGTACTGTGGCACACTTGTGCCCCTTTCCCTCCCGTGTCCTGCGGTATTTCCATGGGACACACACATTATGTTCACACCGTGCGAACATCTCATCTAGTTCATGCCTTTTGGTGCCCACACATCTGTTTCCCTGGGGTGTCTACGTAGGACTTGAGTTTCTTGGTCCTCTAGTGTTAGGCCTGTGTTCAGCTCCAGCAGTGTCCAGCACCTTCCTAGGACCTATGGGTTTTTATGTAGGAGAGTTTTTTATCGCCCGCAGGCTGCGCCGGTTGTCGGTGTGTGTTTTCAGTTTGTCTTCCCCAGGTTCGCAAGGAAACCAAATGTCAATCACTGGGTCATTCTACTTGGATTTCTAGGTCTTTGTCTATATTTTATACGCACTAGTCTGGCTTTTACCGTATTCATTCTAAGTAATGCTTCTTATAGTCAGGATATAATTATATATAATTCATTTATATATAATTTTCAAAAAATTAATGGATCTTCTAAAAATGTAAAGAACTCCAGAACCTGAAAATAGGAGTCAGGGGAAGTTTTCTTTGTATAATGACAACCCCCCCAACATACACACTGTTTGTACAGTGATTCCCCACTTTTCATGACAGCCTTTGCCCCAGACACACTTTCCATGACAGCCTACGCCCCCTCCCCCACACTTTCCATGGCAGACTATGCCCCCTCCCCGACACTTTCCATGACAGTCTTTTTTTTTTAATTTCCGTCTTCTCCCCTCCTCCCACGTCCCTCCCCTCCACCCATTCCATGACAGTCTTGTACAGTACGAACAGCACATCTCTGAAGCAGTCATAACTGGGTTGTAAAGACGTCAGCAGCAGTCATATAGCATAGGGTTTTCTTTTCTAGATGACGATTTATGAAGACTCGGTTGCCAATCACCTTTCGAAAATCCTCAATTCTGACGAACACGCGGTGGTCATATCGTCTGCCAAGTGAGTTGTGGGACTGACGCGAAGAAAGTACAGTTCCGTGAGAACTTGAAAGGGAAGGGTGTTTCTTGGCTGTGACGCCATCTCTGGTAGTTTTCCTTAGTAATATATGTGAAGTAGCTTAAAGGAGTAAATACAATAATTTGAACTTGATTTTCTTGTTACATCAAGCATCTGCATGGAGTCTCTTCAGAGGCAGTATATTTTGCTGCTTCTTTTGAAGGGTTTTTTTTTTTTTTTTCAGGAAAGTGTAAAAAGTATTTAGAGTTTAAATGTCTGTTTGGAAACTATCAATGATTAATTATAACATGGAAATCCTATCTCATTATATTTATTAGTTCCCCCAAACACATTTGTATTTAGCAACTGCTTATTACATCACTAAAAGGAAAATAACAAGATTCTTCAAAATGACATTTCTCAGTATACTTAAATCACATAATTATATTTTAGTTTAAAGTTATCAGATTTTAGTTAAGTTAATTCCATACATGGAGCCAAAGCTTCATAATGTCGTTATCCCAAATGTGGAATTTCGAATTTACTTCTGAAGTATCCAATACTCGTATCATGAGGTCAGCTGGGGAAGGGGATGGAGCCAGCTGAAATATTCAACTCACAGGTGATGGAATTCGTTTTAAGATCCTGCTCAGTGAATATATTACTATTATGCAGGAAGTGAAGGGAAAAGATGGGGCAGAGGGACAGAAGACAGTAGAAAACCGAGAAGGAACATGCAAATTTTTTTTGATTACATACTTAATTAGTAATGAAGAAGAAACATAAGTCCCTACGAACAAGTTTCCTTCTGACAGGAGTGCAAATGTAGGAACAACTGCTTTTGCGGACGTATCCCCAGGGAACAGGACACAGCATGGACAGGAGGAAAGGGAAATGGCTTCAGGCAGTGGACCACTGTGGCTGACGTGGAGAGAGATGGGTAGCACCCTGGGCAGAGCTGCCGGCTGCTTTGTGATTGTTTAGTGAGTTGTGTTACTTCCGGAAATGGAGACATTTTCAGATTACTCAGGCCTCAACACACTTGTGCTTCTCTCGTGCTGGATTCAACCCACCCATTACTTCCCTGGCCTCAGTAGACATTTGGCTTTGCCAGCCTTGCTCTGTGATCGGATGTATGTGTGTAGAGAGCCTAAAGGGACACTGCGTGGAACTCACTGTGTTCCGGGCAGTCTCGAAGCTAGACTCCCTCCTGCATCAAGTAGACAGGATTGTAGACCTGCACGCCTGGCCCGTCTTACTTAAGTTTCGCTTTAGAGACTAAACTCTAAACTCTACATCAGTTCATTCCAGGATCTAAAGAGCCCTCATTCCTTTTGTAGTGTGGAACCACAGGAGCACAAGGCAGACTGTTTCTTCTGAATAGTCCCTCAGTTTCAGTCCCAGCCACTCTTCTAACTTGCACACAGTGCATCGGCCCTCTAGACCCAAGGTATAGAGGATCAGGCTTTTCCTTCAGCTTCTTGTACGAGAAATGTCATGGTACCCTGGCATCATGTTTCAAGAATTTCTATAGAAGCATATTATAGATTAACAAAGACTAATAGTTGTATGTGGAGTGCATCGACGAGCCTCTAATAAATGGTAATCTTCACTCTCTTAATTCCCTTAAAAATTTGAATTTAAGGGGATGGAGCGATGACTCAACATTTCAGAGTCTGTTGCTCTTGCAGAGGACTCTAGTTTGGCTCCCAGCTCCCACACCATAGTTCAGAATCACCTATAACTCCAGTCCCAGGGGTCTGACACCTTCTTCTCTACTCCTTGGTCACCGCATAGATGTTATGCATGTGCATACATCCATGCAAGCACACACAATCAAATTTTAAAGATAGAGAACAGAAACTGGAATTTGAAATGTCAGCCAATGTCAAGAGAATCGTGCCTGTAACTCAGTGGTTAGATGGTTGCTTAACATGTGTGAGGCCTGGGTTCTGTTCCTGACAGCAGGAAGCAGGTTGAAGGATAGATGGCTAGTGATTCTAACCCCCCCCCAGGCAACAAATAAAACAAAAATTGTTAGCAATAATGTGCCTATATGACCAGGCAAAGGTTTGGAGTATATGTGGGTGCGTGTACCATGTACACATGTACCATGCCTGTTCGATTTGCATTGTTTGATTTTTGTAATATTGAAGCACCTGGAAGCTGCCATTATTACTTACCAGAGGAAGTTGTAAACTTAATAGAAAAAAACCTACTGGAACATTTTTATCTTTTTCCTTAAATTCTTTAATTTCTATCAATAATAGAAATGCTTCACATTCAAGATGTTTCTATCAATGTACACATGTTGCCAAAACCAATCTATACATATGCCTTTTGCTGGTCATTTTTTTACACAGCTTTTTGAGAGGTGGATATGTTATGCACTATTTTTTTAGATGATTTCTTTTGCAAAGATACCAAATGTAATTAAAACAAACAAATAAGTCAACCGTATATTGCTGACACTAATGAGATCTCAATTGGATTAGGCTTATGTATTATTGTATTGGTTATCTTAAGGGGGGAAAATGGATGGGTTTACAGAGAACATAATTCAAGTATCTGATTGGTTGGTAACAATACACAAGCTCTTTCCTCTTCAGGAGCAATGTGCTACCAAGTGGACATCACTTGCTGACTAGCAGGTTCAGTAGATCCTGTAGACAGTGGAGAACTTGTTCTACATGAAGAAGAGTATCTAAGCTGTGGAAGATACTGGAAGATTCTTAGGGAATCTGAAAGTATTATCTGTAAGGCTTATTTGAGCGTGAACGGTTCACTGCAGTGTTACCATAAGTACGGATAATGAGGCTTATTCGTGTACCCATTTTCACTTAGGAAGCCCTAACTGTATCTGAGCTATATTAACACAGATGAAAGTATGGTCTGCTGTAAAAATGATCCTGGGTATTTTGAGTTTGCCTCCTTGTAGCTCTCTTACAAATGTTTGTACATGAGAGCACACTGACTAAACTGTGCAATTTCTCTTCCTCAAAGGGTCCTCTGTGAAACCGTGAGGGACTTCGTTGCCAAAGTGGAGAAGGCACAGGACAAAACACTGGAAAATACAGTAGTAGCCGAAGCCGTGGCCAGTAAAGTAAGAGGAACATATGACAGGCATGCAAGTTGTTGGTTGACGTCATGAGCGTTGCGCTGTGCCTTTAAAGACTGCCTCGGTGTGCTCTTGCCAAACTAGCTAAAGAGAAAAAGGGATTTTTTTCTAATTAGATACGAGAATTTACAAAAACACCTTCTGGTTTATGGCTATCCTTTAATATGCATAAAAGCTGCATTGCTGGAGAGGATTCAGCAAACCAAATTTTATGATTCACATCCCGTTCCCAGCAGTTGACATGGTAGAGGGATGCGCTGTTAACCTGGCCGGGGAAAATGCTGTGGGACCAGTGGTCCCGTTGGGTCAGGCCTGGCTCTCCATGTCAGACAAGATTTGGTGGTCCAGCGCCCTCCCGGCAGGCGTCCTCCATCCTCTCCATGCCAGTCCTTGTCTCCCAAAGTTCTGTTTCTTCCATGACTTTTTCCGTGCCTTTACAGACTTCTTCTTCTTTACAGACTCCCTATGTGAACTTTCTGCTGCCAAAAACAGCAAACCGACTTTACAGGCCAGCGTCTGCTCAGGTTCACGAGAGGGCCTTTTTACATAAAGTTTGGAGAGTTTTGGCTCGGGAAAGATGTCTCCTCCTTCAGTTCATCTTGATCATATCCACCCCTCACTCCCCTCGGGCCCCGCATCCCCACCACCTCTCCTTTCCTGTCCTCCTTTCATAATTAGCTTTTTAACCCACAGAGTCAGGTTAGTGCCGCTCCTGTGGATGTGGGGGTGAGGTCATCTTCTGGGGCCCGGGGCAGTCCATCCATGGCCAAGTCCTAAGGACAACTGACTCTCCCCACCAAGGAGTCACCAGCTGCCCATAGCTCCCTGGCCCAGGGGTGGGACCTCCAGAGCCCTCCTGGCCTCAGTTCTGGAATATTTAACTATTGCTTTTGTGCAGGTCTTATGTAGGTGACCACAGCTGCTGAGTTCATGTGTGTAACAGCCGTGTCATGTCTAGAAGCCACATCACTCCTCCCTATTTTCCATCTCTTATATTCTTTCTGCCCACTTCTTCAGCCATGTTCCCCGAACCTTGGGGCTTGGGGTGGGGTAGATGTAGCTGTCCCACCCACAGCTGATCATTCGCAGTCCCAATGTGTAGATGTTAGGATTCTTTTTTAAAAAAATGTTTATTTATTTATGTAAATATATATATATATATATATATGTACACACACACATATATGATTTGCATGTATGCTTGCACACCAGAAGAGGGTACCAGATCCCATTAGGGTTGTGAGCCACTGTGAGATTGCTGGGAATAGAACTCAAGACCTCTGAGAGAGCAGCCAGTACTCTTAACCACAGAACCACCTCTCCAGCCTGATGTTGTGATTCTTTACACAAGAGCTACCAAAAAATGCTCTCAGAGCTGATAAATACGTCCACCAAAGTGGCAGGGTACAAAATTAACCTATCAAATCCAGTAGCCTTCTTGGGTATCAATGACAACAGCACTGAAGTAAATCTTGTGGGATTCAGATCATTTCCATCCCTACGGAGAGTTTCGGTAGGCGGGGATTCTCTCTTAGGCACACGTTTGTTTCTGAAGTCCTTCTGCTGTGGTCTTGCCTTTGCTTTCCATCAAAGACAGAGAAAAAAAAGGGGGATAGACCAAGAGTTCTGTGAAGACCGAAAGTGCAGTAACAGTTTTGATCCCAAATGTCTCTTTACCTGTAGAAAAACAGGAGAAGTGGTAGACCTCTGTACCCGTGTTTCTTTCTGCATCCCCCCTCCTTTCGTCTTTATTCCTGTACATTTTCCTTCTTGCTCCTTCTGGGACCTCATAGTGCTGTTGGCACTTACAGAGCTTCAGCTCAACCATGCCTGCAGCTCCTGAAGTTAAGAAGGGCGCCCCAAGTCAATGACTTTAAACAAAGCCTGGTGTCTTGTGTACTGTATCTCTTTCCACTTAGTATTGGTTGCATTCTAAGGAAGAGCAGCAGATTGACGTAGGTTGTAAGGATTTGAACCTGCGGGGCCTAGAGAGATGGCTCAGAGGTCACAAGTACTTGCTGCTCTTGCAGAGGACCCAGGTTTGGTATCAAGCACCCACATGGCAGCTCCCAACCATCCGTGACACCTGTCCCAAGGGACCTGAGACCCCCCTTCTGGCTTCGTGGTACCACACACACGCACACTCACGCACACGCACACACAGACATGCACACACACACACACACACACACACACACACGGTGTGCATACATGCATTCTAACAAAACTCTCATGTCCATAAAGTATTGTTCTGAAAAGACTTTAAACCCTGAGGGAGATTTTGAGCGGTCCAGCAGTCTGAATCAAGAGGCGGCCCTCGGGCTTCTGTTTTCTTTCATACAGTAGGTCTTTATCCGTCTTTACCCATCACTTGAGAGTAAGCATTTCTGGACCTTAAGAGCCACTCAAAAAAGATCATTTTTTGTCTTCACTAAGTTGAAAATGGATATATCCTCTACCCAAAACATCTACAGAAGAAAATACCCTAGCCACTTGAATGTTGGTGTTTTCATCGCCAGCGATTAAAAACATTGCAGATTTATCTTACACACAAACACACACCTTATAGTGTGTCTGCCAGCGTAGTGTGTTTGAATTTCTCCCTCATCGCTGTCGTCGTCGTTGATCTTCTGCTGGTTTTCCTAGTGCTCAGTCCTAAATGAGAAGCTCGAGCAGCTGCTACAAGCCCTGCACGCGGACACTCAGGCCAGTCGGGTGCCCCCAGGGGTCGGCCCTGCAATCCCCGAGGAGGATGCCGTGGAGTCCTCCAGTGAAGAGTCCTTGGGTGAAAGCAAGGACCAGCTCGTGAATGACGTTGCCAAACCCTCCTCCCAGAAAGACGTGAAACCCCGGGAAATAATGCTGCGTGCAGACAGTCTCAAGAAGGCAGTGAGGCAAGTCATTGAAGAAGCTGGAAAAGGTACACACAAAATTAGCTTCAAAGAGGCCGGCAACATCCCTGCAGTGTACATAATGCTCGGATTTGGTACACGTTTAAAAACTAAGCGTCTCATGGTGGAAGACAATAAGTTCGCTAGTGGGAAATTTGAACTTAGTCCTGTGTACCCTTTCAGCTGTGCGATCAGCATAGCAATGACTCAGAAAATCAGATTTCAGAAGCAAATTAAGTTGCAGTATTTCTGTCCCAACTTGAGTAGAATAATAGCTTATAAAACAAGTCTGAAAAATTCAAGTCTTCTTACTTTTTTGGCTTCTCTTTAATTCTTAAAATCAACCCCGTAGCTGCCGATAATAGAGACAATAACTCTTAGCTATTAGCAATGGTTCTTAGCATTGATTTCTTAATGTGCTTTATGTTTAAGAACATGTAAATCTGTATCTGAATTTTAAAAGGGCTGCTTATTTTTAATTTTGTGTATGCGTGTGTATCTGTGTGTGGGTGTGTGTTTGGAAGCACAGGTGTCAGTAGGGGCTTTGGATCCTGTGGGATGGAGTTAGTAGGCAGTTGGGAGCTGCCTAGTGTGGATGCTGAGGACCAGACCTGAGTCCTTCACGAGAGCAGTGTGTGCTCTTCACTCTTCGTCATGTATCCAGCACCTAGATCTAAATTTTTATCAGTATAATGTAAATGCTGCTTACATTTTTACAACTAGATGAAAGTTGACTTCAAAACAAATAATGTTGGGAATCACCTCCCAGGTGTGTAACTTGTAATCAGTCGAGTTGTGTATTTTGCTATAAATTCATATGTAATTTTGTTCTGGTAAATATATAATCTTAACAGATTTATTTGGTTTTATCCTCTCCAGTATCCACAGACACCACTCCTCCCAGTTTTGTTACTAAGCAATGTTTCTTTATGAAGGCAGAATTTGATACTTGGTTCAGTTTTTCCTTCCTAAGCGTGTCTTGTTTGATTTTCACTTACACAAATCTATTTCCCTTCTTACTACTTAAAGTTATGGATGAGCAGACAGTTTACCCCTGTGAAGCAGTCAGTCACTCTGGTGACTATAACAGCACAGAAACGGATGAATCTAAAGATGATGGTGTGAAGGAGCCATCCGCAGGTGAGAAAGCTGACGGTCTCGGTCTGAGGTCAGTCACAAGGAACTTTGCATGTAGTTTTCAGTTGGAGGCAAACTGTTGAATTTCTATTTTTCAATAGGCTTTTGGGAAGTGTATGTTATTCATGAACACTAAAATAATAGGAGAAAGGTCAGGTAGGTTTGTCAGGTATTCTCTTCTCTCCTGTGTACTCTAGAGACTAACAATAATTGAAGCACTGTGGAACTAAAAATGAGTAAGTGTCTTAGGAAAACACCCAAGTTTCCCAGTTCTAAATTCCTGGGAAAATGGCTGACCTCACATGCCCAAGTTCAGTCTCTCATGTTGATCAGCCAATGCTTGTGTTCGACGAAGCTTTAAAAGTCACAAGAGTTCTAATTACAACCCTTTCTTTACCAGATTATTTTTGCCTAGAAATGATTAGATGATCGCTTGAAGGTTATTAACTGTTTCCTTTCCCTTTGGCTTCCAATAGGAAATGAATTTGCCCTTTTAGTATTACACATAGGTGAAAAGTTTGTAATTACTGCTGGATAATATAAGGTGGAATAGAGATAGTATGAATATAATTATTATGTATTCAAGAGAAGTCAACAGGATATATCAGAACTGTTTTTCTTACAGATTTTTAAGATTTTGTTTTCAAGCTTGGACTGACTGTTTTTAGATTTTTCTGAAGTTTTCCTGCCTGTAAAAATGAAGATAATAATACACTATTTTAATCTGGTTGCACTGAAAGTTGGCCAATTTATTATACAAAAGTGCCCAGGATTGTGTCTGTTATGCAGTGTTTCGTAAATGTTTGCTGTGTATCATTATTGTCTTACTATTATTATTGACTGAAAAAAATTGTTTGTTTGTACTTAAGGCTCTTAAAGAAATCGAAATTAGTTTCTGTGAAGTTGGGATGCTCAGCATCCATTTCCACAGGCAAATTCTGAGATTGTCCTCACAGATGCGTTGACCCCCTCAGGCCATTCGCTTCTAGCACATTTCTCTCTCGAGTTTGGCTATAATTGTTAGAAGTAGAATTGTTAGATTATTCTTTATTATGACCTTCGTTTTCCTGCCTTAAAATTCAACCCCTGATGGTAGCTATTAATGGATTTTATGTATCATTGATGTTGGCAGTATGAACTCCTACATTTGTATGGTGGTTTTTACGATTGGTCTAATTCCCCACATGGTATTTTACCAGTTCCAAGATTTCCAAGATGAATCTCCTGGGGCTGTCTCCCCCTTCTTCCCTATGGCAGTCCTTAAATGACGCTGTGAAAGGCTTTACAGGGTCATGTCTCCTTGCTGCATCTGATGTCTTCCTTCATATCTGGTGTCTCGTAGCTTCCTCCATTTGTCTATAATTTGGTGGTTTCAAATTGTTTGTTTTTCTGGCTGCATCCATTTGGTCAGTGACTATCTTAGAATGTTCTGAAGAAACTCCTGGTGTTTTCTGTAAGGGGATAGCGTAGATATTCATGCCACTCATCGAGCATGTTTTGATGTTGCCCAAACTACTGCATTTCGTTTCAAGCTTAATGCAGTAGCTTTCCCTCATCTTTCTAACCCTTCGTCTTTTTTATTTGGGCCAATCATTTTCACCTATTAAAATATGTTAATTCTGCCATCTCCAAGGTACTTTATCTGTCAATTTGGTCGTCAGGCCTTTGACATTTTCATCTTTTAGAAACTACTTACCACAGTAACAGGGTATCCATACATCATGTCCACTCATTGCCCGTGGCGTCCAACCAGCTATCTCTCCTCCTTACCGTACTCTCATGAGCCCAACATTCCCATCAGTTAGACAGGAAGCTGAAGGATACTATCAGTGCTCAGTAGAGAGGTCAATAGAGATTTAGGAAAGTCTTTAATGTTGCCACATTTGACAGCAGTTTTGCCTTTAATCCAACTTACTGAAAATCACTGGCAATAGAAGTGTTCTGTGTTCAATAATCATTACTTTTTATTGAATCATCCATATCATGTCATTATTAAATTATGTAATGGATGTCTGAGATGTGAGAAATACAGTATTAATGTGTTCAAGGTGATGCTTTATTTAGGAGGAAACACGAAGCACTAATTGAATTCCCTGCACCGAAGCATCGGTCTTGGTCATTAGTGCACTTGCTGCTTTTTATCAGACGTGGACATCAAACGTTGCTTTGTGTCAGAGATTAGCTCCAGAATTCCCATCTGTCACACACAACAGAGTGGCTTCTGTTAGGTTTGTGCAGCTGGACAGTGTTTGATCAGGAAAATAGCATGCAAAATTAATACAGTTAGCTTTGTAATTAGTCCGAGGGAGAGTGAAGATAATTAAGTTTTAGAGTATTTTTAAGTTGAATTTAATGACTACTGTTTTTTTCTAATACCTATTGATGGCCTCTAGATTAGATCAAGGTGCTGTTTTTCCTTCACTAATTTGCCTCAGATAGAATTAAATCTTCCTTTTTGTTATTTTCTTGAATATTTTTAACTGTATTGAACTTTTACAAGAAAGTAACAAAACCATTTGGAGCTTTGCATCATTTGAATAAATGATGGCAAGGAAAGTCCTTTCTTTTATTGAAAGATAAATGGTATCTTTCCATTTAATTTCTTTTTTCTTTTTCTTTAAAAGTATTCTTTTTTGCAACTGGGTGGTGATAACACATGCCATTAATCCCAGCACTCAGGAGGCAGAGGCAGATGGATCTCTATGAGTTTGAGGCCAGCCTGGTCTGCAAAGCGAGTTTCAGAACAGCCAGAGCTGTTACACACACACACACACACACACACACACACACACACAAAACCCTGTATCGAAAAAACAAACAGTACTTTTACAATCAAATATTTTGATTGTATTATTTTCCCTCCTCCAGCTTCTCCCAGATCCTCCCCAACTCCTGACCAACCCAGTTTCATGATCTCTCCCTCTCTTCACTCACCCTTCCCCTCAACAAAACATCCTTCCCTCCCTTCTCCCCACTAAAAAAAGCAAAGATCAAAACAAACAAACCAATAAAAGGAATAAAATACAAGAAGCATACAACACACCACACACATATACACACTACACAAACACCTCAACACACAATCCCACACCTATACACACACACACACACACACACACACACACACAGAGTTCTGTTTTGTGTTGACTACCTACTCCTGGGCCTGGAGCCTACCCTGGATGTCGCTGATATACCCAGTGACACTCCATTGAAGAAAACTGTTTTTCTCTCCCATTAAGTATCAGTTACAAATGGCTTCTTGGTTAGAGGTGGGACTTTGTGTCTGCTTCCCCTTGTTCATCCTGGTATTTTGCCTGATTTGAATTCATGCAGATTCTGTATATGATGCCTCCTCCTCTTTGAGTTCACATGTGTATCAGCCATACTGTGTCTGGAACACACGTTTCCTTTGGAGCCATTCACCTCCTCTGACTCTTAGACTCTGTCTGCCTCCTCTTCTGTCTAGCTCCCTGAGCATTCGGGGGAGGAGTTTGATAAAGGTATCTCATTTAGGGCTGAATGCGCCAAAGAAGTGTTTGACTCTCTATCCATTGTCTAGTTGTAGGTCTCTGCTAATGCCATCTCTACAAGAAGAAGCTTTTCTGAGGAGGGTTAAGTGGTGCACTGATCTGAGTCCCAGCCAAGGGTCTCCACTATCTGAAGACTGTATTAGTGCCTGTCTCACACACATTCATGTGTTCTGCTGGGAGTCATATCCCTTAAATAGGGTCATTTACCCAATATTTACCCAGTATTCATGAGTAGCAGGTATCATAATGCTCACCAGACTTTAAATTTTCTACTTATCCAGTGTGGGGTGATCACTTTCAAATTAAGCATATTATTGACTTGGTAGATACTCTCCAAATGTCTCAAGGAAATGAAAATAAAATGGTAAATGAAGGTAAATATTAATATCTTCAGTCCCACTCATTGATTTTAAATAGACATTTGGTGGTTGTTGTGTGTCTTGAGTTTATAGGGGCTTGTTCAATTTTATACTGGTTTCATTTGCCATTTTTTTAATCTGGATATTTTGTCAACAGCCAAATCCTCATCTCAGTCTCCTGATGCCCAGGCAAGTCGTGGTCATTTCCAAACTGATTCTGTCGCTGGTTCAGCTGTGGCCACCACCAAAGAAAATCTGCCTGTGCTCAACACCAGAATTATCTGCCCAGGTAGTACAGTTGTGTGACATGATATATTCTTGCCAAACTTAGTCATAGAAATCCAGGTCTTTAGAGTAATCCATGTCTCACTGCATAGGGCATCTTCAAACACATGCTTCTGGGCCCTGCCCTGAGAGATGTTAGTCCATTGATTCTAGGTTGGACCTCAGGAGTCCCAGGTTACTTTCTGTCCCTGAAACGAAGCTTTCCTTCTCTTCTGTGACCTTCAAGCACCTCTACTGCTCTCCTTGTGGTTGTCAGCCACCGCTTTCTCTGCAGAGATTTCTAGCCTTGCATCCATTCCAGCCTTGATGAAATGAGTTTACCTTGGATTAGACTAGTAGACACCAGGGAGTATAGATAGAAGCTGGAGGAAAAGAAATATGTGTCTCAGAGCTTCCTAAGGAGCTGGAGGAAGTATGTGTGTCTCAGAGCTTCCTAAATTTATGATGATTGTAAAAACCCTTTGATCTTCGTTCGCTAGAGTCCATTTAGACCTGAAAATTAGCTTCTCATGGAATTTCTTTTTAAAGATGAGCTCTGTAATTTAAAAATGGTTTTTATAGTTCAAATAAAGCTGGAGACCTTTGTTCCCCCCTTTTAGCAGTGATAGAACCACCAGATGGGTGATCAGGGAAATAGATGGAGAACAGAGTCAACATCTAAAGAACACTCAACCACAGGAGAACACGATTCTTCTGAAGAGTATGTCGAACATTCTCTGGGACAGACTCTAGCCAGTTTGTTCACAAACCATTCTTAGTAAAATCAAGGATCAGGATCTCACGCTTGGGTAACTTACTCTCAGCCCCGTGGGGTGAAAGAACCAATGAGAGAATGAGACTTGGGCGGTACACAGATGTGGAAACATAGAGAAAATAATGGATAATCGATGAAGTAGAGAACAGAAACACACCATCCCGGAACTTAGCTGATGCCGCTGGAATGTGCCTAGAGTGGCATGTGTAGCTGTTAATGCTGCTTGGAAAATCTACATCTCTGTCTCTCTCTCATCAGTCTCCTGATTCCCACCCTGGGAAGCTAGGACAGGAGCAGACTAGTCACATCTAACAGGGGGAAGCAAATAGCAACACAAGAGTGGAAAAAAGAGAATTAAAAACTCAGAGAAAATAAGAAAAAGTCAAGTAAAGATTCATATCACTAAAATCAGGAATGAGAGGAGTCTTGAGGCATCTTTACGGAGCTTTGAGATAAGATGCTGATGGAAACAAACCCAGAGGAAACAGGCAAATGCCTAAAATCGCATGAACTAAAAACCCCACTCAAGGAGAAATAGAAATAAAATACTAGCAAGAAAAGCCAGGTGTGGTAGCACACACCTTGGGAGACAGAGGCAGGCAGATCTGTGTGAGTTCCAGTGCAGTCCTCTGCTTAGTTAAGCACCAGAGCAGACCGGGCTACGTAGAGAGACCCTGTCTCAGAAAGCCAGGAAAGGGAAGGGAAGGGGAGGGGAAGGAAAAAGGCAGGGAAAAGAAAGAACAACTGTGTACCTTCCCAGATTTATCTTGTATATAGAAAACCCCTAGGGTTGCATACATGTGCATGCATGCTTGTGCGTGCACACAGCAAGCTAAACCACTAAAACTAATAAGCAAGTATACTAAGATTACACAGTAAATGATCAATATGCAAATATTACACCTTTATCATTATATTTCTGTACACTGCAACTGAACAATCTGACCATGAAATTAAGAATAAAGTTCTCCTTGAAATTGCACCAAAAATGGCAAAAACACTTAGGAATGAATTTAACCCAGGAAGTAAAACACTGGAAATGACAAATTGTAGAATTGCCGAATGGTAAGTGAGAAAATATCACAGATACTCCTTTTCATGTTATTCTCTTTACAGTTATTTATTATAGTACACACATTTTTGGAAATATTAAGACCTTCACATTTCTAAGTAGCATCCCTTTTGAGTGTTGGCTCCTGAGTGGTCACGGGCTTTGGTAGAAGATGTTTGGGACAAGGCCAGGCCCTGAGTAGACCAGGTTTGCCTCTGCTTTTTCTTAACGTGTGCCCCTGATGTATTCTGTCAGGTTTAAGAGCAGGACTCGCCGCCTCGATTGCCGGGAGTTCCATCATCAACAAAGTGTTGCTGGCAAACATTGACCCTTTTGGTGCAACACCGTTTATTGACCCGGATCTCGATTCGCTGTAAGAAACACTTTAGTTATTCAGCCTCAACTTTTTACAGTCTGTTTTGTCCTAATCCTGACATTTTGCATGTGTCCCAAAGTGTATGGTTCCATTTGCAGAAAGAGTGGTGAGCGTGCTCAGAAGTTGGTAATAACCAGCTCTGTGGTCTGTCCCTGTGGCAGGTCCCTTTCTCGCCTGCTGTTCAGGACGCTCTGGGGCGGCACTGCTGCCTCTTCCTGAAGGTGCCTTAGTGCCTGTTAGCGCCTGCATCTCCTCTTCTCAGCCCACTAATCCCACCATCTTTCCACATCCCGCTGCAGTTTCCTTGTTCCCGGTCTCGTCTCTTTCTAGACTCCCTAAAAACACTTCTGGCAGCGGGAGATATATTTACTTTTGTTTTCATTTTAAAATTTGCTTTGTGACTGTGTGTGTGTGTGTGTGTGTGTGTCCCCATCCATGTATGTATGGGTGCATGTATGTGTGTGGAGGCCAGCGTTTGAAGCTGAGAGGCTTCCTTTACCACTTTCCCTCCTGTATGCTGGTTGAGGCAGGGTCCCTCCTGGGTCCCCAGAGCTGGCCTGTTTGTTTGGCTGGTCTAGACTAGGTAGACAGCTTGCTCTGGGCCCCGTGTCTTTCTCGTGTGTGCTGGCTGCAGGCTGACTGTCTTGACCACCGGGCATTTACCTGACCTGTTTTCCTAGCTCAAAAATGTTCTTGTTAAAAAAACAAAACAAAACTTATTTTTGTATTGGCATTTCTCAAGGACAGCATTTATTATATGTTATTTTTGGAAAATATTTCCCTTTTTTGTTTTTGTTTGTTTTGTTTTTTGAGACAGGGTTTCTCTGTGTAGCCCTGACTGTCCTGGAGCTCACTCTGTAGACCAGAGTAACCAGGGCTGGCCTTGAACTCAGTGATCTGCCTGCCTTCAAGTGCTGGGATTAAAGATGTGTGTACCACCACCAGGCCTTTTATTATTATTATTATTATTATTATTATCATCATCATCATCATCATCATCATCATTATCATTATTATTATTTGTCTAGGAGTGTGTGTGTACATGTATGTGTGCATATTATGGCATGTATCTGGAGATCAGAGGACAGCTTGCAGGTGTCAAGTTCGTTCCTTCTACCATGGGGATCCCAGGGAATGAACTCAGGTCATCAGGTTTGGTGGCAAGCACCTTTACCAGTGGACCAGTGGTGGGAGGAGAGAAGAAACTCCATCGAGCCGGGCGGTGGTGGCGCACGCCTTTAATCCCAGCACTCGGGAGGCAGAGGCAGGCGCATCTCTGAGTTCGAGGCCAGCCTGGTCTACAAGAGCTAGTTCCAGGACAGGCTCTAGAAACTACAGGGAAACCCTGTCTCAAAAAAAAAAAAAAAAAAAAAAAAAGAAGTTCCATCGAATTGTCTCCCGATCTCCATACACTAAGGTATATGTGAGACACCCATCCATCCCATAAAAAAGTAATTATGAAAATAAAAGAAAATCAAGTATTAACAGTATTTATAATAATATATTGAATTCAGAAGTTTGTTCTTACTGTTTGTCCATTATTATGGGTTGAGTGGAAGAGACTTTCTCATGATTAAGAAAGAGGACTATTGGCACTTGCTTCAAAGCTCTCCCGTAGATACTTATTCGCCTGTATAGTCACCACCATATGTGGCAGACAGAAGGCTAACGGCTGCCAAATTAGACAACAGAACAATGTCTGTCTCTGCTTTGGTTTTACCTCAGACCAAAAATTCTGCACGTGTGCTGTGCTTGTGCACTTGGCATGTCTGTGCGAATGACTTCTGCTTTCTGATCCTCTAGAAAGAATGGACGCTTAAGTTGTTTTGAGTGTAACCGTGTAAACAGACTGGACGTGTTGCAACGCATCTGAAATTGACTTTTATGTACTTTCCCTTATCATAGAGATGGATACTCAGAAAAATGTGTCATGAACAATTACTTTGGGATTGGATTAGATGCAAAAATTTCATTAGAATTTAATAATAAGAGAGAAGAGCACCCTGAAAAATGCAGGTAATTTCGGGAATGGCGATGATCTTGTTACGTGAAGGCAATTTTACTTTAATTTCATTTATTGTCTGTTTTGCTTTAAGGAGTAAATAAATAACATTTCCTGAGATTGCACAACAATATTTTTCAGAAGCCGAACTAAAAACTTGATGTGGTATGGAGTCCTGGGGACCCGGGAGTTGTTACAGAGATCATACAAAAACCTGGAGCAGAGGGTCCAGCTTGAGGTGAGTTCATCTTGAAGTGAAGACATTTTAGTTTATTTTGCATAGATAATTTATAGCGCGAAGTTAACCTAATTTCCTTTTAATTAATGATTCAGTGTATTCTAAAGATAGAGTCAACCCTGTGTAGAAACCACAGGCTCAACCTTCAGTCGTCCTCCTTTGTGAAGCTGGGGCTACCAACATGGAGTCTTGCAAGGACTTTAGTAGGACAGTGTCTTCGATAAGGGACTTCTTTACTCAAATGTTCCAATTCTATAATGCCTAATGTTTTATAGAATCCTGGAAAGTAGTATTTGTAGTGCATACATTTTAATTTCAATATATACCTATTTTGATCCAATTATTTCTAACAAGTCAGTTAAAAATGGGATTTTGCGGGTTGGGGATTTAGTTCAGTGGTAGAGTGCTTGCCTAGCAAGCGCAAGGCCCTGGGTTCTAGCTTCTGAAAATAAAAAAAGGAAAGAAAAGACAAAAATAACAAAAATAGGATTTTGACAGTTTTTTTCTAATTTAAGTAGAAACAGACAACAAAAGGTATTTAATTTCTTGTAGTAGCAGAGAAAAGATGGTTGGGATTCCTTGGAGTCTATCAGTTACTGTAAGCCTCTTTCCTTTCATGCTCGGGCCAGGCCATATGTTTTCCACCTCATTTCCTTTTGTGATCAGAGCATTTTTTAATTTAAAGTGTACCACTAGTACAGAGAAATTTATAACTCGTAAGTCTTAACTGCTTTGGTTAACTAGACTACACTGAGTATTGTTGTCTTGTCCTTGTCTTAACACTGGGGTGTAGGCTAATAGATGATCCAGTCCCTACCAACTAGATGTCATGAAGATAAGCCCATTGGTCCTTTCCATTCTAAAAAATATCAGCAGGCATTCAGCTGCTTTGATTTGTGGTTGTTCCTAAAATTAAAATAGAGTCTTCCAGGTGAGCAGCTCCAAAATCAGGAAGGTTCACCTTTTGCAAAGGCTGTCCTCCACAGTCCTGCCACATGTCAGTTTTGGTGCCCTCATAGGTATGGTATTGTATGGTATGGTATGGTATGGTATCGTATCGTATGTGTTCCTTCATTTTTGATCACGACCCCAGTTGACCACACTCCCTAAGAACAAGTAGAGAGCTGTAATCGTTGTTAACCTTAGTGTGTAACAGTAGCTGGCACTGCCTTGAGGCAGAAGTGGGTAGTGAATCGATAATTTGATAAGGAGAGATGCTCCTCGATTTGTGATGAGTGGCATTTCCAGCATGGCTCCAGACCTGAGATGGACAGACATTTGGACAGAAAACGGTCGGTTGGTCTGGTCTCTCAGCAGGAGAAGTCCAGCATTCCAGAAGCATAGCAGGGTGTAGAGTTGAACAGGGAGCAGGGTTATCACGTGATGATAACCATGGAGGTGGGATTTACGGTAAACCGCTGGATCCAGGAGACAGGTTCAGCTAACCTTGCTCGGAGCATGCTCTAAGTGTGCCGCCTTCAAGCCGTGAACATCCGGGGGGGGCAGAAAGCTGTGGTGGACTTTTCTGCCCGTTCTGTCTATACCAGCTAGCACTTGGTGTACCGAGGAAGGCCTTGCCTTCTGAGCCTTTCCTATGCCTCTGAGCCCAAGGGTACCAGGTCCTTGACATGGCTGTGCCTGTGTCGACCACACACATTCACTTACCTGCTGCTTCCTCTGCTTCCTCCAGAGCATGAATTAGTGGGGGGAGAGGGAACTGAAAAAACACATGCCTGTAACCCCAACTCTTCTAATGGAGCAGGGCAATTGCCCACATTCAGGTCTGGCGTTTCAAGCCAGCCACGGTCTCACAGAGTGACCCTTAAAAAAAAAAGCAAACAAAACAACTACAAAACCATTTAATAAGCCTAGCCTTTTAAACAACTTATCAAGGGCTTGCAGCCCCGCATATGCTCAGAATGCTTACTTGGCCCGTAGCTGATGTCCTGATCCAAAGGCTGCTTTGTAATAAGTATTGACCGTCCCATGTAAGTTTACAGAGTGCTGTACGAGAAATGAACAAGAAAATACCTGCTTGTCAGCCTCGGCGGCTGAATGGTCTTCGTCGCTGGAAATAGTCTTTGTGGTTGAAATTTTAAAGAAGACATCTTGCCTAGAGCTTTTTCTCTCCCATTTTAAAAGGCAATGAGAACCAAATATTTCTGTCTGCTCACTTGCCTAAGTTCTGACTCACAACTCTTAACTTGCCCTTTACCCATCTCTGAATGCAACTATAATCCTAAGCATGCTTCCCTGACATGGGCTTTCCCACTCTCTCTTTTTTTTAATTATTTATTTATTTTATTTCATGCGTATTGGTGCCTTGCCTACATGCATGTCTATGTGAGGGTGTCAGGTCCCCTTGAACTGGAGTTATATATAGATGGTTGTGAGCTGCCATGTGGATGCTGGGAATTGAACCTGGGTCCTCTGGAAGAAGAGTCAGTGCTCTTAAGCACTGAGCCATCTCTCCAGCCTGCTTTTCCACTCTTTAAAGACTGTCCCACCCTCTTATTTTTCACAGATTTCCTGAAGGTTTTCTAGGACATAAGACGTTTTTTAGACATGTGGCCTTAATTTATCAAATCCATACTGCGTGTGTTTCCTCATGAACTCAGTTAAATAGAGATTGTATACATAAAAACATCAGGGTTTGTGTTCAATGCACTTGTGTCAAATTCAGCTGTGTGTGTGTGAATGTCCATCATTAATGGATGGAAGCAAACTATATTTATTTGTGAAACCTTTTAGCATCTCTTCAGATTCTTAAAATATTTTATGTGTATGGGTGTTGTGTCTGTATCTCTCTGCATTACATGCATGCAGGGCCTGTGGGAACCAGAAGAGGGTGTTGAATTCCCAGGAACTGAAGTTAAAGATTGTTGTTAACCTTATGTGGGTGTGGGGAGTTGAACTTGAATTCTCTGAAAGCAGCCAGTATTCTTAAAGGCTGAACCACCTTGTCAGCCCCAACCCTGTCCTAATTTAAAACAAAACAAAACAAAACAAAAAAAACAGCAAAAACAATTTACATTACGTTTGGTGTACATGCCTGTAATCCTGTATTTGTGGGGCTGGATGAGGCAAGAGGGTCGCTACAAATGCCAGGCTAGTTTGGGCTACAGAGTGAGACCCTCTCTTAAAAATGCAAACCAAGACAGAGAAACTTATTTTCTATTTGCAAAAATAGCATTTTAAAATACCTTCGTTAATTTAGTCATGTGACTTTAAATAGCTCTTTCTCAAGGAACTGTAGCTGGTTTTTCTATCGGCTTCTTTGTTCCGCTAAATGATTAATACTAATTTCCTTTCCAGCCGTACACTGAGTACACACTGGGCGCTAGGAAGCGGGGTGGATCTTTGAATGCGAAATAAGCTGCCTGTTGAACGGTTAGCCCTGTGGCCTCATGGTAAAGGAAACGATTATAAGAAATACAGGTGGCGGTGAATAGGCGCGTGGGGAAATAGGAAATCACGGTTGCTTACTTCGTAAAAGCTGGTTTGCACTGCGATTTCATTTGTTTTAAAGGTTAGCAATAATTTTGGTTGGACATTAAAATGTAGCTCTTGATGACCATGTCTTAATGTAAGAATAAACTGGAGACACAGCATCTATTTTACATATGGTATCTACAAGAACTTTTCTTTTGAAATGAAGCCCCATCAAATGTTCATGCAGAAAAACCTTATATGGCCTTGTTTAAATAATTAAATATGATCATTATAAGAGAAGTTTTAAAATAATTTGAAGTATTCTTGACACATAAAACATACATTTTATGGGACACCAATGTTGTTTTGGTGCATTATCTAGTGTATGCTCAAACATAATTTCTCTTCAGACACTTCATTCCTTAACTGCCTGTGTCCATCTCAGTATTCGTATTTTTAACTAAGAATGAACAAATATAATAAAACAAAAAATGAAAATACGTTTGAGGAGCAACATTTATGAAATGTTAGTTTTGCCTCTACTCAGTAATTACTGTAATAGTCAAAGCTGCATTTCCCATCTAAGTGATAATTTAATTTTCATTTAGTTGAATTAGAGGGTGGGCGTGTACAAAACTATTCAGTATGCATAGTTTTTTCCTTGCCTTTGCATCTGTCTATATAAACAACACAGCTTTGATTAAAATTTTTGGGGTGTGTGTGTGTGTGTGTGTGTGTGTGTGTGTTTGCATCTGTGCCAGTGTTCCAGGTATACATGGGGAGGTCAGAGGACAACTTGGGGAATTTGTTCTTTTCCCATAGGTGTGAGTTAAAGGTATTGAGCTCCGGTTGTCGGGATTGTTGGCAAGCACCTTTACTCACCTACCCATCAGCCCCATCCAGCTTTCAGTTTCGATGGTTGCTGATTGGTTAACCAAACCCTGGCGAGTACCCAGTTGTGAGAGCTCTGAGTGAGATGGGTGGGGCCAGAGCCTGCTCCCAAGGGGCTTGTGTTCAACAGGGCGCCTATACCAAGCACAGAGAGACCTCAGCAGTACGGGCTAGAACAGCATTTCTCAACCTGTGGGTTGTGACTCTTTGGGGGTGGAACAACCCTTTCACAGGGGTTGCAAAAGCTATTTACATAACAACTTACTGTAATGTAAGATGTTTACATTACAATTCATAACAGTAACAAAATTACAACGATGAAGTAGCAATGAAATAGTTTTATGGATGGGGGTCCCCACAACATGGGGACCTGTATTAAAGAGTCGCAGGATTAGGAAGGTTAAGAACCACGGGGCTAGAATTTTTAGAAGTGATCTGAAGGAGATTCAGGAAAAGTCCTGCCTGATGTGTGAGGAAAGGCAGAGGAAAGCTATTTTTACTTAAGTCTTTGTAGAAATTTCTCCTTTATTTACACTTTTTCTCTTGGATTTTTGAGACAGAGTTTCTCTATGTAATCACCCTGGCTGTCCTGGAGCTAGCTCTGTAGATCAGGCTGATCTTGAACTCACAGTGAGGTGCCTACCTCTGCCTCTCTAGTGTTGGGAGTTAAAAGTGTGTGCCTCTACTGTTCAGCTTTTGTTTTTAAAGTTATTTATACTTAAAAAAATTTTAATTAGGAAAAAAGTGAGATAAAGGTCTTTGTAATATTTAAGAGTTTATCTACAAGAAAGCTACAGACATATTACACTGTATCTCAAAGAGTGTGTTTACAAGAAAGGCGGTGGGTGGTGGCACACGCCTTTATCCCAGCACTCAGGAGGCAGAGGCAGGCAGATCTCTGTGAGTTTGAGGCCAGCCTGGTCTACAGAGTGAATTCCAGAATAGCCAGAAATAAACAGAGAAACCCAGTCTCCAAACAAACAAAAAACCCCAAACCAAACAAACCAAAAACAATAAGAAGGCAAGCACTGCTGACCCATTCCTGTCCCAGTAACTCTGAAGTAACAGTTTTACTCTTTGTCTGACCTCTAAACTTTTTATTTTTGAGAAAGGATCTCATGTAGCCCAGGCTACCCTTGAACTTACTGTGTAGATGAGGATGGCCATGAACCCCTCTGTTCTTTCTATGTCCACTCTGAAGTGCTGGGATTATAGATGCTCTAACCTCCAAGCATTTTATCTTGCAGTGTGATGGGCAGTACATTCCTCTACCCAGCTTACAAGGCATAGCGGTGCTGAACATCCCTAGCTACGCAGGAGGCACCAACTTCTGGGGTGGAACCAAAGAGGATGATGTAAGTAGCATAGTGGGCTTAGAGTTTGTTTCCTCAACGGTCATAAAGATCACTAGAATGTCTGTTTTTTTTTTTTTTACTGTGCTTTGTGATATTATTTTCATATCGATATTTACCTGACAAATGTTTTTACAATGTTTGGAAGGTGAGAGGTGGAATTCATAGCGTCTTATGTCAACATTCTCTCTCATGAATACACCCTAAAGTTTCTCCGGAGTTCTGGCATTAAAGGTGTGCACCACCACACCTGGCAAGGTGTGGGACTATTTCTGTTTCCTTTGTGTATATCCTTGTATTATGAAAGGAAAAAAAACATAGTCATGTTTGTGTGGTACAAACACAGTTGCTCTCAAAAGAGTGAAAAGCACAAGGATTGATGTGGACATACCACAGACAGTCATATATTGCCATGGTCTGGAAGACTTTTACCCCGATTTCGGCTTCAGGGTCAAATGAGCGTACAGGGTATAATGCCCATGCCATGGCTAGATTCTGGCTCTGCTGAAGTATAGCAACCAACCCACCCATTCTTTTTTCCAGTAGAACACCACTCAGATATTTTAAAGGTGTGAAGTCAATGAGAGTAAAATAAAGTCGACACTCCTAAACACCCACTAGGTACTCAGAAGGGCTTTATAGTCATTATTTAATATCCACATAACTTCTAGAGAGTGCTGAATGAGACGTTTGACTACCCTGTGGATGCTGAGCCCCTTCTTGGACGGATGTTTATGTTAAGCTGTCTGTGGTGATCACTTCCCTGGCCTGCTACTTTCCGACACTCACCTCCTCCTCACTGTCTTGAGGTTTTTAGTGTCTGTGTGGCAGGGTTTGGGGTTCCCTCTATCTAAACCATGGGTGGAAATGAGCATCATCGATTTTCCCTCCTAGATATTCGCTGCGCCGTCATTCGATGACAAGATTCTGGAAGTCGTTGCTGTGTTTGACAGTGTGCAGATGGCAGTATCAAGGGTCATTAAACTGCAGCATCACCGGATAGCACAGGTTGGTGTCCCTGATCACAGCTCACTGTATTTCCTGGGTCATGGAGCATGGAAGGAAGCTGTCTCCAATGACTACTGTGCTGATAAGTAAAGTACTGTCTGTCTGTCTGTCTGTCTGTCTGTCAGTGTCGGTGTGTCATTGCAGTGGTAAAGCATAGAATTCCATTCCACAGAGGCGCTCAGGCTGATCTGTATTCTCCGGTAACATATTGGCTTTTATTTCAGTGCCGTACAGTGAAAATCACCATATTTGGTGATGAGGGAGTCCCTGTGCAGGTGGATGGCGAAGCGTGGGTGCAGCCTCCAGGGATCATCAAGATCGTGCACAAAAACAGAGCCCAGATGCTGACGAGAGACAGAGTACGTAACAGTGTTTCCATGGTAACCTTTCATCCTGTGCACACATTGTGGGGAGCATTTTGCGTGCGAGTGCAGTGCCCACACAAGCCAGGAGGGGGCATTGCACCTCGCTGGAGCTGGAGTGATTGTGAGCCATCTGATGTAAGTGCCGGGTCCTCTGCAAGAGTTGTGCGTGCCCTTCACCATGGAGCCATCTTTCTGTCCTTCATATGCTTCGAGAATTTTCTAAACTACTTCTTAAAAGTTGATAGTTACAAAAAAAACACCTGAAACATTGAGAGGAATTTAGATTGTTCCTTAAATATGCCATTTAGCCCGTGTGCATCTCTGAGCTTATTGAAGTTTTAACCATGAGCAAAGGTTTACTCAGTTTTGTTTTAAATTAAAATGAATTTTTACAGTTTTTAGGTGTATCAAGCAATTAAGTAGAAAGTACATAGAACTCTAATTCTATTTCTGTATATTTCTTTCCTTCTACCCTCAGCACACATAAATCCCTATTGCTGATATTTTGTATTTGTGGCGCAGTTTTTACAGTTGGTAATTTAATAATATATTGTTAGCTGCCAGACATGGTGGCACTGTCTTTTAATTCTAACACTTGGCAGGCAGAGACAGGTCAAGCCTCTATTATCTCAAGCCAGCCTGGTCTACATACTCGGGGCCAGACCAGCCAGAGATATACAGTGGGAACGTCTTAAATACACACACATACGTGCGCACAAGTGCACCTACGTGCACGCGCGCGCACACACACACTTTCTCTCACACATACATCTCCTTCTCCCTCCCTCCCTCCTTCCCTCCTAGATGGCATTACTCTCCCTGTTGTTTCCCTGTGCTCCACATTCTTATTCTCTCTCTCTCTCTCTCTCTCTCTCTCTCTCTCTCTCTCTCTCTCTCTCTCACCCTTAGCCCTCGCAGCCATTGATCTTCCTCTAACCATCTCTATATTTTGATCTCCCCCCCCCCCCCACCAATAAAAAGCATTTCTCATTAAGGTTAGCCCTTGACAAATACGGCTGACACTATCCATAGTATCTAGTAAAAGAGTAAAGTAAAATAAAATTACAGTTGATCACTAATTGAATAAATAAAGATTGAAGCATGCATGCTCCTTATTAATACCAGTGTGTACTAGACGTTCTTTTAGGCCACCAACCAGTTTCCAAATCATGACAGACACTTATTTTAATCATGAATGCTTGGCCTTATCTTATGCTTGTCCTACTAGCTCTTATAACTTAACCGGTTTCTCATTATCTACATTTTGCCTCAGGACTTTTTACCTTTCTACATCTGTAGGTTCTTTTTTTGTTTTTTTTGTTTGTTTGTTTGTTTGTTTGTTTGTTTTTTGAAACAGGGTTTCTCTGTAGCTTTGGAGCCTGTCCTGGTACTCACTCTGTAGACCAGGCTGGCCTCGAACTCACAGAGATCCGCCTGTCTCTGGCTCCCGAGTACTGGGATTAAAGGCGTGCGCCACCACTGCCTGGCATCTGTAGGTTCTCTTCTATGACTAGCTGACTACTTGGCTTCTAGCACCAGGCATATCCCTCTCTTTCTCCCACATTCTCTTCTCTCTTTTTCTCTTCTCCTTCTAGATTTCTCCTCCTCTTTACTCTCTGCTGGCCAGTTCTGTCTATCCCTCCTGCCTAGCAATTGACTATTTATCTCTTTATTAGACCAGCCAGGTGCCTTAGGCAGGCAAGGTGAAACAAATGCAACTGTAATTAAACAAATGCCGCACAAACAAATGTAACACATCTGTACATGGCTAACAAAAGCAACAGAAACAATTGTAACACACCCTCACATAGTTAAAGTAATATTCTGCAACATAAACAAATGTAACATATCTTTGCCCAGTTAACATCAATGCGATAAACATCTTCATTGGTTACATTACTCCTTATCGTGATACATTGAAAAACTTGAAAAAATCCCTTTCACTAATTTAGGTTTTAGAGTATAGCAAATCACTCAGAGTTTCAGGGTCATTCATGTAATACCTAGCTATCATATATCTTTTTTATCTATATCTGTATGTATATTATTAACTAATTAACTTATTAACCATATATCTATATTTGTATATATGTGAATATACACACATATATAGCTGCATATACACATACATACACATATATATTTATTCACGCATGTATACTCGTGTATGAGCATACATATGTATTCATATATGCTTACACATGTGTTTATGCACAAGCATACATACATGAATATATACACGTATTTCTATATCTGTACACACATATACATACATACATATATACACGAGTATATACATGCACACATAAGTATATACATAAATATATATACAGTTAGCTATATCGGTATACACACATATACACATGAATACACATATATACTTAATGCACAAGTATACATACATGAATATATACACATATATCTGTATCTGTATATACTATATGTATCTCTATACACACACACACACACATGTATGTGTGTATACAGATATATGGTTAATCAGTTAGTTCTGTCAGTCTCTGAGCGCTAACTTAGCCGTTCCATGCAATCCTGGTCTAAACAGGCCTTTGAAAGCACTCTGAAGTCTTGGGAAGACAAGCAGAAGTGTGACGCTGGCAAACCCGTTCTTCGAACCAACCTGTACATCCATCCCACCGCCGACCTGGCAACGGAGGAAGTGTCACAGATGCGGCTCTGCTCCCAGGCCGCAGAGGAACTCATTACTAGGTAAAGTGCTTCTGCTGGAGTTTTGGCTGGTCTCTGTAATCTGTGTCTTACATAGCTGGGAAAGCGATGCTGGATGTGCCCTGCCACACAGTGCACTTTTCGTTAGTGTTTCTGTTCTACTCCACGTTGTCCTGTAAGCACTCTCTGTGGATGGGATGTTGGAAGAAGTCTGGGAGCACACACAAAGGTTTAGGACCACACATAAGTTATCTTTCTAGGCAGAAAAGAAAGAAATCTTTAAAAAAGAGTTTGATGAATGTAAAAGATCTAAAAATCGGCCAGGCAGTGGTAGCACACGCCTTTAATCCTAGCACTCAGGAGGCAGAGGCAGGAGGATCTCTGAGTTCGAGGCCAGCCTGGTCTACAGAGTGAGTTCCAGGATAGTCAGGGCTACATAGAGAGAAACCCTGTCTTGAAAAAAAAAAGCAAACAAACAAAGGTATAAAAATCACTACAACAGCACTATTCAGAGTGGAAGAAAGGCTGTGACGAGATCCTTGACCCCTCTTCACCTAACTTAGCTTCCAAGGGGGAGTGGTGAATTCTCCGTTTATTGGCTCTGTGTGTGTGTATATATATATATATATATATATATATATATATATATTTGATCTCTGTGAGCCTCCATGTCTTCACCTGCAGATTTGGGAAAATTTATCATCGTGGGCTGTGATCATAAAATTCTATAATATGTATAGAACAGCAAGTAGGTAGTAAATACGGTGAGTTGTCCCTTGGTGTGTCTCATCTGCCGTTTCCGCACTGGGGTGAAATTGATTGAACGCCAGCTTAGTGTGGGCAAGGCCCTGGGCTCAACCCAGCACCTCAGTAAACCAGCAAGCAAGCGGATGTCCTGGAGACTTGGAAGCCACCCTGTGTTTGTGGCCTTTCTCGCTTATCAGCACTGCGGTCTCCAGGCAAGCGGAGGCGCTTCTCAAGGCGAGTCTTCAGCAGTGCCCCAAGTTGTTTATTCGGTCTCATCTTTACTTTTAGGATTTGTGATGCAGCCACAATTCACTGTCTGCTGGAGCAGGAACTGGCTCATGCAGTAAATGCATGCTCGCATGCCCTGAACAAAGCCAACCCACGCTTCCCGGAGGTGAGGATTTAATGGTAAATTCCCTTTCCACAGATTCTTTTGGTATTTCAACTACTTACCATCCTGTAGAAACCCTCGCGGTGAAAGACGGTAGTGTCTTTCTGTTGCTACGATTACAGTGCTAGCCAAAATCACCTTGAGGAGGAAAGAGTCTTTGACTTACACGTCTCCGCCATGAAGTTAGCTTAGTTACTCAGGCAGGAACCAAAGCAGAAGCCATGGAGGAACACTGCCTACTGGCTGGCTTCTCAGGCTCACCTTTGGCTGCCTTGCACCTCAGAGGACTATCTCCCGCCAGGGGATGGAGGTCAGAACACAGCTTGCAAGAGCTCTTTCTCTCTTCCACCACGTGGGTTCAGAGTTGGCAGGCTGGGTGGGAAGCACCTTGACTCGCTGAGTCGTCTCATGGGCTAACGCTGTCTGTCCGCTGTCGTCTTTCCTTCTTCCTCTGCCTTCACCCTCTCCCCTGGATCTTAAAGGAAAAACCTAGAAATGACCACATGCACTTGGTTGGAGAGGTGCAGTCATTTCTTGGTTGTGTTCTGATACTGAGTGTCATTTTTCACTGAGTTGTTCTCTGTGAGTTCCAGGCCAGCCTGGTCTACAAGAGCTAGTTCCAGGATAAGACTCCAAAGCTAGACAGAGACACCCAAATCAAAAGAAAAAAAAAAGGATTTTTTGATTTAACTTTTATGGGAACATTTATGTATATTTGGGTTCCATTGTATATGAACTTGTAGTAGGAGTTGTGAGCCTGAGAATATATACATTTTAAGTCATCCTTTTGATTCTTTGATATACTAATTAACAGAAATAACCATACTAACAAACCTGTGTATGAAAATTTGAATTTGTTGTAGAATTTTGATATCTTTAAACAATCATTATAATGAGAATAAAATTTACTGGATTTATTGGTGATGGAATCCTCATTTACTGTGGAAATATATATCTTTGTTGTTTTCTAGAGCCTCACGAGAGATACTGCCACTGAAATAGCCATCAATGTCAAGGCTCTATATAATGAAACAGAGTCTTTGCTCGTTGGCCGGGTTCCTTTGGTAAGGAAAAGAAATGATTGCTAGCTGTTCTAGCTGGCTTCTTTGCCTGTGACCCAAAGCAAATTAAAGAGGAAAGGGATTGTTCCATTTTATAACTCCCAGGTCCTAATCCATCACTGAGGGAAGTCAGTGCAGGATTCTGGAGACAGGAAATGAAACAGAGACCATAGAAGAAAATGGTTTGCGTCTATGCTCACGTCTCTAAGAGCCTAGAGCCAGGTGTCCAGGGATGATGCTACCCACTGAGAGCTGTGCCTTCTTTCAGTGGTGATTTAGAAAATGCCCTACAGACATGCCACAGGCCAGTCTGATGAAGGAAATTCCTCATTTGAGGTCCCCTTTCCCCCTGTGGCTCTAGGCTTGTGTCAAGTTATCCCCTGATTCTAACTGGGACAGTAGTGCAGATGATGGGCTAAAAATCTGAGCCTGGCTTTGTTAGTGAGTATGTGAACTGAGCAGACCCCTGACCTCCATTCTTGACCTCCCTTTCGGCCAAACTTCTGCCTTCTGGAAAGCCATGCTAACCTTTAGAGCTGTGATTCGGGCCACCATGTTCTCATGCCACTCCTCTCTCCCTGGTCAACTTTGAGAGATGTGAGATGTTTAAAGGATAGTAGACATCCCTCAACTCTTCGTGCGTGCACACATTTAGGAGGAGTCAGTCTCCCAGCGATTACTGGAAATACAGTTGGCATGGCCATTCAGACTTGCCCTGTAAACACTGTGTTTCAAGCACTGTTTTTGTTTTAATTCAGTTTGGCCCTGGAAATCAAGCATATGAAAGTGTGAATCTGGCAAAAGCCCACAGGCCTGGAGCATAAATACAGACCAGCCCTTTCTGTAAAAACTCCTGAGTGGTTTTTTTGAATGTTCCAACATTGGATCCTGTCCCCACCTGTAGCTGGGTTGTGGCATTAGGTGTGTGGAAGCGCAGATGCATTCGCTGTCTCTCCCTTCCTTGTATCCCTTCCAGTCATCTGAGAGCATTTCTTCTCATAGTAGTTTCATCTCTTTGGGCAAATACAAACCTAAATAAAATGATGGAAGTCATTAACGCCATCCTACTTGAAGCGGTGGGTTGGGGAACTGGATTCCCCGCCTGGCTGTGGTCCCACGAGATGCTGCCACTGGAGCCTCCTCTCTGCTCAAGAGACCTGGAGGCTTCCGTTGGGGCCAGTGCTCTTCACCACCTCCTGGGGCCCTGAAACAGCTTCCCAGGCTCAGGGTGGCTGTTACCACTCCTGCTACCCAGAACTGGGAGGAAGAAGCATTGGTTACTCCTTTCTTGGCTATCATTAACACTACTTTTGTTGACCAGAATCTTCTATTGCTTTTTCCACAGTAAGCCCATCAGAAGTCCTGTTTTTAAGTAGAGAAGTTCTTCTTTGTGTCCCTTCAGGTCATTCATGATAAGAAATAGAAGCATAACTTTGTTCTTTACACCAAAAAAACTCCTTTGCTCTAGTGTATTATAATTAGTGATTATATTATGTTAAAATATAAGACCCTCCCCCTCCATCTCTAATTTTCTGTGATCCTCAAATATAGATGCTCGCGTTGAAATATGTCCCAGTAAAATTTACCTAAACTTTTAGCAATAGTGATGTTACAGTAGTTTATTGTATTTGAGAACAACTAAAGTTTATTTTTCGTTTTACTTCCAGAACAAATGTGAAAAATCATCTAATCAGTTTCCTTATACTAAAAGGAAAATGGTAAATGTTATACAGTAGAGTGGAAAATCTCATTATTTTATTAACTACTGGGAGATACTTTTAGTATCATGGAGAGTCAACAACAAAAAGATGCTTATAAAAACCATAAAGATAATCTCAGAACTTTCCTTTCTGTTATTCCGCGAACACCGGTGTAGGTACTGTAGAGTTTTAAAATGGTCTGTGAAGGTCCTGGTTAGCAGAAAAAGCCCTCAGAAGTGTTCTAGTCATGCTGTGCTGTTTCTAACACAGAGGAAACTAAGTGCCTAACACAGTACCCTTCCTAACTCTGCGTAGTTAGTAACCACCCAGGACTAGAATCTCACCTACTGCTTTCTAATTCTGTGTATTGTAATGACCGCCTTTGCTTAGTTATTATGAAAAACAAATGGCAGTTATATTCTCTCTAAAGTATCTACATCCGGCTTCAGGTTGCCAGCCCCTTGGCTTTCAGCTTTATACTGATTTTGTAATAGTTCTTCATCACTATTTTTTCTGAGATTCATTTTTCCCTTAAACTGCTCTTTTGGCTTTTGAGATTATTTTTTTTGTGATGTGTTTTTTAGATGACAGGTTATTTGAGTTTTTAAAACTGTAATTTTTTTTTTCTTGGAACAAAGTCCGTGAGCCATAAAATTTTTGACCCATATGTGACAGTTCACAGATAATGTGCTTGGGAGCAGTGAAGGAGAAAATTGCAGTGGGGAAGGGAAGGGCATCATGTCCAAGGAACACTGAAAGCAGCACTTTGGGAGGGAAACTCATTGAGCTCCGGTTGCACATGTCAGGCACATGTCAGGACTGGGAGGTAGAGTGGAAGCCAACAGCTTATTATCAGAAGGAAGGATGCTCTTAAGTGGCCTTGCTGTTCCATGAAGTTGGTTGCTGAGTCTTGCTTTGTTTTGGTTTCTCCCTTTGCCCGTGACTAGCAGTTGGAATCTCCCCATGAAGAGCTGGTATCCAGTGCCTTACACTCTGTGGAGGTGGAGCTGCAGAAGTTAACGGAGATCCCCTGGCTTTATTACATCCTCCGCCCCAATGAGGATGAGGTATGGAAAACTCAGCCTGCAACGAGACTTTAGAGTTTGAACTGACTTTTGAAGAAGAGACATTTCACGGAAATGAATTTTGAATACTACTTTGAAATGTTTTGCTGTTAAGGGAGGGAGGAAGGGCTCTTTTGTGAGCATGGGCAGTTAGTAGAGTGGTACAAGGTGAGTCTTCCAAACCCATTCGTGCTGGCTAGTTTTATGTCAACTAGACACAAGCGAGAGTTGTTTGG
Source organism: Arvicola amphibius (assembly GCF_903992535.2). NCBI lineage: Eukaryota > Metazoa > Chordata > Mammalia > Rodentia > Cricetidae > Arvicola > Arvicola amphibius. Next base: position 36,501,583 of record NC_052059.1, read on the forward strand.
GAAGAGGGAACCTCAATTGGAAAACCCTACCAGGTTGGGTTGTGGGGAAGCCTATAGGGGCATTTCCTAGTTAGTGATTGCTGGGAGAGGGCCCAGCCCATCGTGGGTAATGCCACCCCTGGGCTGGTGGTCCCAGGTTCTATCAGAAAGCAGGCTGAGCAAGCCATGATAAGCAAGCCAGTAAGCAGCCCCTCCATGGCCTCTGCATCAGCTCCTGCCTCCTGGTTCCTGCCCTGTTTGAGTTGCTGTCCTGACTTCCCTCACAGATAGATTGTGATATGGAAGTATAAGCTGAAATATAAACCTTTTCAGCCATGGTGTTTATCACAGCAAGAGAAAACCCTAATTAGGACACCGTTCTTATTTTATCCCTATTAATAAAGTGGGGTTTTCTTTTCTTCCCATAACTCCTAAAGCCGTGACTTTTTTTTCTCCCCGTGGTTTGAACAGGAACCTCCAATGGATTGCACCAAAAGAAACAGCAAAAGCACAGTCTTTCGCATCGTGCCAAAGTTTAAAAAGGAAAAGGCCCAGAAACAGAAAACAAGTTCACAGCCTGGTAAGTGGCCCCACAGCGGAGGAAAAAAATACGTTACTGAAAAAGTATCAGTGAGGGGATGAGGGGACGCTCTTGGACTAGGTAGCGGGAGCATTTCCCAGCACTGCAAATATACTAAATACCACTGAATTGTACACTTCGGTTAAAATGCTACATTGACCCATGCAAGCTATATCATACCCAGCATGTCCAGTAGTGGATGAGAATGTGTGGTTCCAAATGGAATGAGAAGACAAGTGGCCACTAGTTCCTTCTGTGTGCCCAGCGGGTCAGTGTGTCCATTCAGACGGGTCTTTATCTCCTCAGCAGCTGCTTCAAACATCAGAGTGCAGCTTCATTTTCTTCTCAGAGTTAGAAATCCAGATCGCGTTGATGAGGGGGACATAGACATGTTCTTTTACTCGGCCTGCTAAATATGTTTCTTCACTGAAGTTACAGATCCTCTTTTCCCGGTTTCCAGGACAGCGCTCCACCCTTTGAAAATGCCGGTGCCCGTTCCTTCTGTACCCTGCTACTTTCCTGGTCCCCTTCCCTCAGAGTTGAACTGGATGCCCTCTATGCCAGCACCTTGGGAGTTCTATGTCTAGATCTGCTTTCCACAATGAAATCACTTTATAAATTCTTAGAAGAATTTCATTAATTCTTCTGAGTTACCACTGTGGTCTTTATTAAAAAAGTGATATAAAACCTTACATCTATAGGAATAGCTATTAGATGTGCTTAAAAACCAAATACAGCCAAAAAAAAAAATAGGGTTTTATTATGCTAACTCACATTGAATAAATGGTTTAAAAAAACGATTATCCAAACTAAAAAGTAGTATAATTCAACTAGTCTTGGATAGTAGCAGTCTGAACAGTTTTTAAATGACATTAAAGTGATCTCTAGCCATTTCCTGTAGCCATTTCCTATAGCCATTTATTGTTCGAATTGTCAAGAACAGTAGAGTCAGTGAAGGCGGCACTTGAAGCAAGACCTCAAGTAGAAGAATGTATAGAACCACGTAGCCCCGATCATATTTTAATTTTAACACTTGGAGCTCATTTCTCTTTTTTATTTTTAAATATTTATTAATTATGTATACAATATTGTGTCTGTGTGTATGCCTGAAGGCCAGAAGAGGGCACCTCATTACAGATGGTTGTGAGCCACCATGTGGTTGCTGGGAATTGAACTCAGGACCTTTGGAAGAGCAGGCAATGCTCTTAACTGCTGAGACATCTTTCCAGCCCCCTTGGAGCTCATTTCTAACTAAGCATTCTCACCCGTGGTCTTAGGAAGGCAAGGCATCAGAGCTCATTATGATTTTTGCATCCTTGATCCTAATGGTGCAAAGTTAATGCCCTAGCGCACGTTGTATAGTTCAGCTGAGAAGCTGGCCTGCAGCTGAAGGCGTGAGTGCAGGCGGCGCACATTCTTGTACCGTCACAGCCTCCTCGCATCCATCTGCCGGCGGTCCGTAACCTGCATGGGGAGGGGAGGGCAGCTTCGCGAAGCACCGCCTTCCGCCTGCCCTATGCTAGCGCTGCTGCTGTCTGTCTCGCATCTTCTGTGGCCCACCTCTGCTTTGTGACTGCATCGCGCATGTGGAAATTAAGGGGGTTTTGCTCTTAACTTTGGTAGTTCAGAATTGGGGCACAGAGGAAGTTGCTGCTTGGCTGGATCTGCTCAATTTGGGAGAGTACAAAGAAATCTTCATCCGTCATGACATCAGAGGGGCTGAACTTTTGCATCTGGAAAGACGAGATCTTAAGGTATTCTCTTTTTTCCCCCCTCCTCCTTTTGAGCTTCTCTTTGGTTTTGGAACATTGCTTGCAACACAGAACCTTTTCTCCCTGTGTGTCGTCTGTCACGTGCTCCCAGCTTGGCTTGTGTTCTGCAAACGGTTAGTCATCTCACATATTCCTTGTTCCTGATCTGACTTTGGTGTCTGCTTTTCCAGTGAGAATGTCAGCAGTGTTTTCCGGTCAGAGCCATTCTCTGCCGCTCATCGCTGCAGCTCAGCATGCACCCGATCACCCGTCTGTGTCCATTGGGGTTGGCTGCTCCTGTCCTAATGTTTCCAAGTTGCTCGCGTTTCTGCTTCTCATTGTGTTGCAGCTGCATGGATGGTGGATGGCTATTGTTGGGAAAGGCTAAAAATGAATTGAATGTAAGGTTGACTAAAAATTAATGTAGAATACCAATCAGAGCGTCTTCCTATTATATGAAAGTTTCTGTGAGACAACAGTGGTATTTTAGAGTCTTATGATTTTGTTGTGTTTCTAAACTGGACTTTAGAGGTTACATGAATAACCCAACCAGTAAATCAAAACTTCCTTTCCATGACGCATTGTTGATATCTTATTAGTTTCAAAAAGAAATGACCTTTTTTTTTAGTAAATGGAGCTAAAGATCTGCATAGCTGCTTTCCCAGTCACGTATGCCAAAGCAGGGGAACCTTTCTTTGATGCTGCACAGGAATGCCCTGGTTTTCTCTGGGTACACACCCAACAGTAGACCAGCCGAGGCAGGATTATTCTGTCGAAGATTTAAGACTGGAATGATAGGCGCTGGAGAGATGGCGCAGTCAGTTAAGCTGTTCCCCTGCAACAAGCACAGGAACCAAAGGTCGATCCGCGGTAACGTGTGTCTTAAACCTCAGAACTGGAGTGAGTAGAGACAGGAGGGTTCTCTGGCCAGCCAGTTTAGCCGATGATCTCTCTAAAGTCAGTGAGAGACCCTGCCTCAAAAAATGTGGTCACGAGTGATAGAGCAAGGCACATGTTTCCATTTTAAACTGCAACAAATAGCACAGCTGCATCAACCCGTCCTGATAGATTATGCTCTGGAGTGCACAGTGATGGCTCTTTCTAGCTCAGTCGTGACTGGTGTGCTTTCATCTGCATAGTTTATCAGAAATCTTGGTCCAGGTAGTGGCTAGTGTGAAGTTCATATCTTTATTATGGAGTTGTACAGTGCTTTAGCAGATCGAAAGGAGAATACTATTCCTACCTAAACATTGTTAGCTATAATAATGATAAAAATAATAGATTAATATTTAATAATAATTATCCTGTGTGTCCTAACTGATGCAATTCAGAATACACTGAGTTAACGTTTGTAAAGCAAAGATTGATCTCAAAACTTGAATGCATGCATGCGTGCACACACATGACGTGTGCGCAGAGCTGTAGGGTCTCTCTATGGCTAGTGCGCACGGGCCTTTCGGTAGCACTGTCAGGTTGCAATATGTATTGGCTAGTCAGTTGCCTGTTAAGGATTGTGCCAGGGTCCCTCAGTGCCATTTGCCTTCTAGAGGCTCACTTCATATGTACGCTGAACTTGTATATGTTAAAGTACACCCAGATACATGTTCACGTTATGTGAATCCATATACAGATACATACTCGAGGCACAGATGCGTACTCATACATACACATGTATTGAATGTAGCAAATATTTGCCAAATATTCAAACTCATGCATACACAGAAGTACAAAAGTAAGGGAAGAAAGGAGGTGGTTAAGAATTAATTTACTGATCTTTCTCATTAGCTTTTCTTGATTTGCTTTTGTTTCCTTTGTGATTTTCATGCCAATTATACTCTCTCCTCTGACATGTTCCTTTAGAAATTTGTATTGCCACTTAACCCTTTTGGTTCTCAACTAGGGTATGGGTGACAGGAAGGGGACGTTTTTTACAGAGGAGCCTCCCGGAGCACAAAACCCTGAAACTGGAGAGCTGCATCCCTGTCCTCTGTGTCTGAGCTGTCCAAAGCAGCAGACCATAGTACCCTAGTTCAGAAAATGCCAGGAGAGGATTGCCTACTGCAGAGCCGTCTCTTCCCCTCCCCCACTCCCATTGCTTCAACGCCTACCGCTGAATACGTCAGTGACTCTTAGTCTCCTCCAGCCCTTGACCTCACAAGTGAACTTGAGAATTCTGTTGCTAGCTGGCTGCTGATACTTGCGTATCACAGAGGGAATAGATCCCCATGTCTCAAGAGGGACTCTCATCTTCTGTCCCTCTCTGTGTCATCCCCAACTCTGCTTTGTTCTGAATTATGCCCCTAGCCCTTTGGGTGTTGGAAGCAGAGATACCCAGAGTCAGATTTAGCACCTCCCTCTTCCTGGCCCAACTCACCATTCTAGCCAAACTCTTAACACTGTAGATTCTGCTCCATCTTTGTTCCCAAGTTCCCAGGACCGTCCTTCACTGCATTCCACATCCTCCCAGGACCGTCCTTCACTGCATCCCACATCTTCCCAGGACCGTCCTTCACTGCATCCCACATCTTCCCAGGACCGTCCTTCACTGCATCCCACATCCACCTTCTCATGGAGGACCACCTTTCATCTTGATCTTCTCGCTGTTCCTCTGTCTCCCCAACCCATAACCCATGTTGGATCACTGATACGTTGCCATCTCCAAGCAAGCATGTTGTTTTTCTGCTTCTTCCAGCAGCCCCTTATTCTTGGGAGAACAATGGTGTCCATCTCTGTGGAGGCCCAAACACTGCCTGTTTACTCCCTCTTGTTACTGGCCCATGACCCGTCCACTTTGACCTCCTTTCAGTTGCTTGAAAATATTGTTTCTGACCATAAGGATATGTCCTCATTGCCTGTTTCTCTTCACCACCCCTCACCCAATCAGCTCCTTCCCAGGGCTTGGTGCAAGCGTCCCTCCCTTATCACTGGAGGTCACTAAACAACTGAAGATAATACCCAGACATTTGGCAAAGAGATACATTGCTAACATACTGTAGCAGAGGGGAAGGCCGGCAGTGGAACACAGTCAGGAGGGTTACTAGAGGGAAAGTTGTGTATGGGTGGCTGCAAAGGTAACTCAGTATCTTCAAAAGAGTTTTTGGCAAAATTTTGTCTATTCATCCAAAGAAACAAAAAGTCAGAAATAAAGTATGATAAATAAACCAAGTATAAAGGTCTGGAGAGACTGGGCAGGAATCTAGCCAAATCCGTGAGTCCCAGGTTCAGAGAGATCCAATCTCAAAGCCAGCAAGGCTTCCAACCCAGCCACAAAACCTTCAACCTACAATCTGTCCTGCCTGCAAGATGTACTGGGGTAAAGGTGGCTCACAATGTGTGGGAGTGGCCATCCATGACTGGGCCAACCTGAGACCCACGCCACAGGAGGGAGCCCACCCCTGACTCTGCCTGGACGGCCAGGAACCAGAGTCCTAAAACCTTTGAAAAAGATAAAGAAGAAGGAGACATTGATATCTGGCTACTACATGGACATACAAGCCACACACCTGTCTGCATACATACGTCCACACACAGACACATTCCACATAAAAACTACATATACGGTGATATAAGTATATGATAACCCCGCTAAAATGACAGCTATATCAAATGTCGAGGCAAATCTTTTATCATAACTTAACAGCTAGAAGACATAAAGATTTGTCCAAAAGTAAGAAGCTGTAGCAAAGAAGCCAATGTAACCTTCTAGTAAACGTTCCTCCCATTGTACCAAAGCAGTCATTCTGAGTAGAATACCAAAGGTGTGTTTATATGGCCGAAAAATAAGATATTTCGGGAGGCAGAGGCAGGCGGATCTCTGTGAGTTCGAGACCAGCCTGGTCTACAAGAGCTAGCTCCAGGACAGGCTCTAAAGCTGCAGAGAAACCCTGTCTCGAAAAACCAAAAAAAAAAGGTATTTAATATTAAAATATATTCTATAAGCTGAGGACTATATTACTACAAAGTCTAAAGAACAAGTCTTCTGCTTGAATAACTCTGAAGGGTAGCATCTACATTTCTTTTTGCAAAAAAAAAAGAAAAAAAATGATTTTTTTTTTTTTATGTATGTGCATATGTGAGTGTCAGCCATGTGTAGAGTACCCACAAGGCAGAAGGCACAGGATGCCTGGAACTGGAGTATAAAGCATTTGGCATGGGTGGTAGGAACTGAACTTCTGTCTTCTGGAAAAGGACCAAACTCTCTTAGTCACTGAGCCCTCTCTCCATTTACACTGCATTTACATCGCAAATGTGTGGATTGGCCTTGCCTTCAAGTGTGATGCTTATCACACACCTGTGAAGTGTGCGGAGCCTTACCCTGGTAGCACAGGAGAGCGTCTGTTTTTCCCGGTCAGTTAAATTTGATAAAAATGTTACCCTGCAATGATCTCACGCTTGACTAGCACTGGCTATGGAAAAGTTGTTTTCCGGAAGGATTTAGAGTGATAGTTATTACTACTGCTCTAAAGTGAGAGATAATGTGTGCAGTGTGCATGGGGTTCATTGAAATCAGCTTGATCTGCCTCATTTATAAATTTAAAAATAAGTTCAGCTCTTACATTAGAGACAGAGCCAAGTGAACTTTCTTAGAACATTTCCGTTTTGTGAACAAGTCATCTCGCAGTTAACTCTTTGTTGTTGTGGTTGTTGGGGTGGAGGACGTTCAGGAAAGAAAGGAGAGAGGAAACAGGAGAATCACTTAGAGGCGCCAGGGCCAGCTAGCCTGGCATGCACTGAAAATACTGACCTTGCCTCAGAATACTGGAAGGAGAGAACCGACCCAAAGTTGGCCTCTACATGGTCACTGTAGCATGTACATGCCCGGAATCATACATGCACATGCACATGCATGCATGTGCGCACCCCCCCTCCCCCACTCACACACAAATAAAGAATATGTAATCAGACCCTTCAGTCAAATCAGGACTCCTGATGCCACTACAGATAAATTTATGGTTTAAGTTTTAGGTAGGGGCACGGGCATCTTCTCCAGGATTAAGTCTCACGGTGTTTTCTCCCCAAAGCCTGGGTCTCACGTAGCCCACGTTGCTCTCCCTTGCTCTATAGCCAAGGATGACCTTGAGATCCTATCCCACTGACTTCTGTCTCCTAAATCGCAGGCCTTCAGGCCTGTGCCGCTATGCCTGGCAGGCCGCAATTGTTCAGTCTAATAGAACACAAGACATAAATAACACACAAAAGCTGGGTCTGGAGGCACATAATTCTACGTGGGGAAGCTGAGGCAGGAGAATCGCTGAATTCAAGAGTAGGCTGGGCAAGGAAGCAGGGCTCTTCTCCAGAAGGAAAAGAAGGAAACAGAATGTGTGTGCGCATGGACACATAAAAGCATGTACCTGGAGAGACCTGCCCTCCTCCAGCATTTGCCTCAGGTGCAGAAGAGCCTGTCCTTAGAAAAAGAAAAGGGGAAGGAACCATATTAGCTTTGACTCTTGAATAGTGTCCCTAGCTGTACATAATTCATGACGGCACCACATTTAAGAGGGTTTTGTATGGGACATGGTATCTTTTTATTGATTGGTCCCTTTCTCAGTTTCAGGCTGTTTTTGCTTTAGTAGCTTAGCCTTTCACCTGTCACTTCCAGAACCATTGACTAGAAACTGTTAAGAAAATGGATGAGGTAAATGCTAATTATGCTGATTACTAATTGAAATTTTAATTTCCAGTCTTCCTTATTGGTAAACCTGCCTTCTTTCTCCCTCCCTTCCTTCCTTGTATCTTTCTGGGTTTTTTTGTTTTGTTTTGTTTTGTTTTGTTTTGTTTTGTTTTCTTTCTTCCTTTTTTAGGACCTGGGGATCCCGAAAGTGGGTCACATGAAGCGAATTCTCCAGGGAATTAAAGAGCTCGAGAGAAACCCTCCCAACTTGCTCTGAGGTGTGGTTGCACCGGTGCTATTTCCTGGAAGAGAAGTCCTGGGGACTCAATACAGAGTTCTTGGAAGCCACTGCTGTTCTCGTGATTTCCTGGTAGATGCGCACCACTGAAGCACCTCTCTGGATTGGAGTTTTGCTGTGGGAGAAAGTTTGGATTTGAGGTATTAGAAAATCATATTTGTGCCAAAAACAAGCAAGAAAACAACCCCACCCATTCCACGAAGCCATTTTCTTATTGTGCAAAGCTGACATGCTAGAAAATGCTCGCAGAAGGGAGAAGCGGGAGGAATGGTTGGAGGCAGTTGCCTCTCTGTAAGGTGGAATTGCTCGCCCGCTGATCCTCCACTTTCCCTAGAGCAGGACTGGCAGGAGGTTCTTCTGCGCACCTGCAGCTGCGTCAACAGTATGCAGCCGAACCGTCTCAGGCCTCCTCAGTGAAGGCATTGGCTCCCGCCTAGACACGACTGGTTAGGAGATGAAGATGGGAATTGTATTTTGAGTGTTTTCACCCTAAGTTCCCAGTATCCACTGGTCAAAGAGTATGGTGAGACCAACCCATCACATACTATGAATGACGCAAATTTAATGCACGACGCTCCTGCCTGAGTTGTCTTTCTTTTTCTTGCATGTCATTGTATATTACTGTAGTACTCCAGTAGCTGTAATGTCTGTTATAATGGAATTTAATTTATTACCACCTGACTACTCAAGCACTTTTTGGTTGGTTAAGGGCACTTTTCTTCAGTGTGGACTTTGGAGAGAATATCCCACACCTAAGACTCTGTGAACGTTCACCTGTGCTGTGATCAACAAATGATGTACATCTTATGCAGACCAAATTGATTTGCCTCACCCAAACCATAGGTGTGTGCATTCAGAGAATTGTTGGGCATTTTCATAAGCTTTACACCTCTGTTGCCCAACAAAACTTAAATTGTAACTTTCTAAACCTCACATTTTGTTCCCATTTTTTTTTCATTTCAGTTTGATAACCATTTTGAGTTTCTGTTTGAGTTGGTAAGACTGTTGGCATAGAGGAGTTGTCCAAGGTCTCAGCTGAGATTTGCACCCTGAGTTGTCTGTACTAGCTGAAGCAATTACTGACACGAGGAACTTTAATGGAAGATTTTAATTTTGTTTCTTAAGGGCTCTTGTATTACTATTTCACACAAATTTTGATAGTCTATCAGGTAGATAATACTTCCCTTTTTAAAAAAAAACCATTATATGTCAATGTTGCTCAGTAGAATTACCAAGTATTTGAAAGCCAAAGGTATATATTGTCAAAAAAAGTTTTAAAAAAATCTTTTTAAGTGTTTTCTGGTCATTATATGCCAAAAATTAATTGGAATATTTGCAAGTTCTATATATAAGAGAAGCAAGCAGGTTGCTGGTCCAGCGGAGACCATTTTGATAAAGTAAATTTGCTAGGTGCTTAGTAGATAAACATGCCCACACATGTGTACACATACCTGCCCATATACCCTTACCTGCATATGTACACTTATTTACATAGTGTCTTGAGATACAGTATCCCTGATATTTTCTAGACAAATATTTGCTCAATGTTTGACATTTCATTTTTATTTCTAGCGTGGGTATTTACTAGTAAAAAAAAAATCATAAAATTTAGATACCTTAAACAGGGCAAAACCAAAAAAAATCAACAGACAATCTCGATGGGTTCCTGACCATATAAGTATGTATGACTATATATTTTTTAGCTAAATTGTGCACAATGGAAATTTTCCAAAGATAATTCATATCAAGGCTTTTGAGCTGATAATAGGCCAACCATTTAGCAATTTTAATGTTATGCACACCTGTGAAGTTGAATGTGCCCTTTGCAATCCCTTTTGTATACCCCCTGGTGAGAACCCTGCCAGCACTTTCTGTGAAACCAGATTATCGTAGGTCAGATTCACAGAACTCTCCCCAGATCATTGCTCAGGAGAAAAGGCTAGGGATGTGGCTGAGGCTCCAGCATAAAGAGTATATTACTATAAAAAAAAAAAATGAGTTTTCACCTTCCCCCAAATACATCTTTGTCAACAGAAAAAAAAAAAAAACAATGTTCTATTGATTATTGGGCAGTGATGGGCTTTTCATTTGTTTGATAATCTTTTCAGTTACTGCCAACACCTTTTATGTATTCTGTAAAATCCCAGCTCATGGAAACTTTAAATAGAATGGCTTTGGGATGATGGAAATCCTTTAAGATGACAACTTGGACGAGAGGTTTGGTCCCATGTGAACGTTTTTCTCTGTAATCCATGTCTGCAGGTGTCAGGGCTGGACTCCAGCGAGTGCCGAGGCCTGCTTACCAGCAGTGTGCTCTCAGAGACTTCGTCTGTCTCCGCTAGTGTCATAAGAAAACCATCTCATCCTAAGTAGGGTTTCAAAAACAGGACAGTGGGGATTGCCTCTCGCTAAGATCCAGTCACATCTGGGAATGTAGAGGACTGTGTCTTTGATCCTTGCTGAAGTGGAGAGAGACTAGATGCTCACCTGTGCACCTGTCTGTAGCTTGCTCTTCTCTCCAAATTATTTAAGGTTCATTTGTTGCTCCCCACCCCCACCCCAAAGGAAAGGAACAGAGTCAGGTTTAAGAAACTCCAGGTGACTCGGGTGACTCATCTGCGTCCACCCAAATTCTCACTGCCTTCTGTTCCCCTTTCTTCATTACCCAGTGAAACCTTTCACCTCCCTGATTTCTTTTTTTTAATGTCATGAATCATTTAGCAAAATGTTGGGGCCAATTAAATAAATTTTCCGTTTGCTAGATAATAGAACTGAATTGACGGGTTAGGTCATTTAGAAACATATTGCTGTGGTTGAGGAGAGACAAACTGGGTGTTCAGATCTGTGCTGTCTGGTATTTCAGTTGCTGGATGCCTGTGGCTATTAAATTTGTTCATTCTTACTAGAAACTTCATTTATTAATTGTACCACCCACATTTTGAGGGCCCTGTAACCATAGATGCAGAACATTTCCACCGTTGCAAAAATACTCCATTTGACAGCAATGGACCAGGTCGCTGCTACTCAAAATATGGTCCATGGGTCATCAGCGTTCATATTATTTGGGAGCTTACAAAAAATCGCAGAAGCTTGAAGCGGACAAGATGGTTCAGCAGGTCTAGCAACAAGTTTGATGCCAGATGCCACATAAAAGTGGGAGAAGAAAACCCACTTAGAGACTTGTCCTCCGGCCTCAGTATGCCCACCACAGCATGCTCACCCACATGTGCCATCCATACACACACAACAATAAATAAATGAATGCAGAACCTCAGGTCCAGTCCAGATCTGCTGAACCCAGATTTTTCTTTTAGTCCCATTTCTCCAGCCCCTAGCGACTTCCAGCTGCCACGGATTCATCCACAGTTGTTCAGTTTGTTATTCATGTGATATGCTCAGTGGCTCATGACTTAATTCACACTGAACGTTCCAGAAGAATATGTACTGAGATAAAGATTAGGCAGTCTCCTTCAACTTGTACATTTTCATTTTCTTGTATCAGTAGATTATCCTGTTGACATAGTTCATGCTTGAAGGCACGAAGCAGCCCACACATATTAGATGAATCACTGGGTATGCAAAAGAACAAAAAAAAGAGAGAGAGAGAATGAATCAAAATGATCACAAGGAAAGTGAATGCCATTTAAACTGAAAGCAGGCCTATTTTGCTAGATTTGGGTCCCTTTGTCATATGCCGACTCCTCTTGATTTTTACATGATTCTTGATCCCTTAAAAATAGGTCCTGAAAACCAATATGTTCTTGGCCTCCAAACTCAAATTGTTTAACTCTATAATGAGATTTTTTTCCCAGTGATTTATTGTCAGGAATCTGTCCCTTAATTATTTTATATTTTGATATAAATTACCCAAACATAGCTTCCTTACTACTTTGATATAGAAGATCTCACTCTTTTTGACTCCATGGGTTATTTTGACATGAACTGACAAGCTACGAATTGAAGCGTATAGGTGGCCTCTCTGCATAGCCCTTGCAGAGTAGTTTACCTCTCCAGCTGACATGGTGAACTTCCATTTTCCAAGGATGAATTCTTCGGGGGTATCAGTTTTGATTAGGCTGTAAAATCATTTCCTTTTTCACCTCTGACTTCTTAGTGGACACATTCTCTGTGGTGTTAGGTTTTCAAACACCCACCTCTCCCCAGTACAGGTGTTGGCAGGGGAGGAATTAGAAATGAACTGTCCTCAGTGGCTTCCACAACTTGGCTGCTGGGGCTCCCCTTCTGCCACTGCCACACCCCAAGAGTCGTGACCCATCCCCTAGTTTGTTTTTGCTGTGGTATCCTCAGTTGACTTTTGTATCACAATCTCTGTCTTATTGGTACCTTAGCAACAGGATCCCTTCACAAAGATGTAACTAGAACTCTTAGAGAGTGATAATTGTTGTTTTATAATAAGCAAAGCCTTGTTTTTCTTTATTATTATTATTTTCCCAGGTTTTGTTTAGAGATGTTCATGTTAGAAGAAAATATATAAAGGCTTATTGATATAGAAAACATAGAGCTAAAGACAGCTGGACTGTACCTGCCTTTTTCTATACTTGTCTCTGTTATTTTCAGATAAAGAAATTAAACAGAGTAGCTAAGACTGTATTAAATCAATAACCATGCTTAAGATAGACTCCACATTATATATTATAGGTGAACAGCTTACTTCCTTTTATGTAATTTAAGATATTGTATTTACATTATTTAATATACTCTTAATTTTTTTGCACTTCCAAGTTTTAGTTGGAAAATAAAAAGCGAGCCACAGCTTTAAACTTTTTTTTTTAATCCATGTAAAAATATTTCCTTTCAAGTTACACATTGTGTAAGACTTTGTGACTAGTCTGGGTATTTCATACTATCTAGATTTCAAGAGTAAATTAGCCAGCAGAACACAGGGTTACTTATAAAATGCATTAAAATAAGGACATTTCATACTCAGCTGATGCTCTCAAGGTAAGATAATGCAATTGAATATGTAAGCAAACAAGGAAAGCGAATGTGGTTTATGACCCTTACTATTTGATTGCACTGTTGTTCCGCACAGCTTAGCCCTTTCCATGTCTACATTCTGAGTATTCAGCACATGTGCAGCCGAAGGCTGCTTACAGTGCGGGTAAGTGCTACCTGGTGATGCGGAAGGCTTGGGTAGAATAGCACACCCAGTTTTGTGAGTTATATATTGTATACTGAAGATGACTAATACATTGGAGTATTATATTTATCTAGAGCTGGTAAATATGAAAATTATTTTCAAGCCTTCAAGGAAATTGCATTGGCTTTTCTCTATCAACGAGATAAAAGTCACTTGTATGTTTAAATCTATTTGTACAACAGCTGTCTCCTTTACTGGTATTATTAATTTTCATATTACAATTTTTCTTACCTTTTTATACCAAAAGGATTATCATGCTGGTTATTCAAACTTGCCAAGATGTATTTGAGTTTGCAAGCTTTTTAGCAGATAAAATATTTAATAACAAACAGATATAAAAGCTTTGTATATTTTGTGGCTTTAGGGGCAAGAACTGTACCTTTGAATTTCTTTCTGTGAGACGGTGCTGATGTGAGCACCGTCCCTTGAAGGCAGTATTACTTAGAACCAGTTGTATAAATCAGTGTCCTTATTTATTCTGTTGTGAAATATACTCTTTATACAGAATGCGTATTTGAACTCCTTTTGTTTTACTGCTGTTGCCTGGAGTGTAATAGCTCTGTTAATGGATGACTTATATACTTGAAATGCTCATTTCTGTCAAACAGATGCCCAGTGTTTTCCTTCCTAAAAACAAAGAAAAAAAAAACCAAAATACAAAATTCTATTTTCTTTCCTGTCTTAGGTAACTGAACAGTCATAGAAACCTTTTTCTATAAAATGATTTTTATATCTAAAAAGTCACAAAGTAGACAGCACGAGAATGAATAATGTAGTCCAGAGATCTGCTTTGCTATATTGTGCCCCATGTATGCTATGCCTTCAGTCTGTAACTCTTTCCTTTTGTGGACTTCCAGCTTGGTGGTGGGGACATTTGATTGCAGTGGCCATTTCTGACAAGCACTGAATCTTGAATCCTCCCAAAGATCTCAGACCTCTGATGTCTAAACCTTGGTTCCAAAGTCTATGCTTGACATCTCTTTCTATGTGATTGTGGGCCATGCTGCAATTGATACTTACGGTGGGCACTGTTTGCTTACTTCTGTCAAGTAATCAGCAAGTTAAACTCAGTTTTTCCTGATTTTCATTTGGAGACATTCTTGACCCAAACATTTAAAAACCCAAACATTTAAAAGGCAGTTGCCCAGTATTGTCAGGGAAGGAACAAAACTTCAACTGAATGTTGTAAAGCTAAGAAAACACTTTAATCCAACTGGTTTCTGCGATGTGAACAGCAGGTGAGTTGAGAGTTATTTAAACCTCTTAGGAAATTAAGAATTAGTTTGCTTTTAGTGACAGAGCTTTTTGTTATACTGTTGTAGATGCACTTACTGAGGATAGAATAAACGAGACTGTGTTAGAAGCATTGCTGATCCAGGAACTTGGGGCAGTTTGGCATGGCCTAGGAACACAGAGTTTGAATATATCTTTCATGTTGTGTTGTGGAAGGACAGAGCACGCACGGAATACAGGACCTGATGGGCACTGCACCTCAGAAAGCTCCAGCTCCATGGGTCAGGGCTGAAGTCCTTCCTAGAAGTTAGATAGTTAACTCTCCAGGAAGCCCGTTTACCGCAAAACATTACAGGTCAATCAAGGAGGCGGTTTGAGTGACATAATCCCTATGACATTTAGAACAGCCCCTGCAATTGTTTATTTCAGGTGGTAGAGATGTCTGTGCTTTCCCAACTCAGCAGTAGGCAGCGGGGAACTAGTCGCAGGGGCTTAGATGACGCCCGTGAAGGACATGGTAAAGGTGACACAATCCGTAACTTGAAGACCAAAGAAATTTTCGTGAATTAGCTGAGCCCTGAAATGTGTTAGCTCTGATACGGTTTCCTTAAGATCGGTTTTTTTCTTTATAGTAATTATAGAGAACTCACTTCTTGGAATTTGAAGAGGTTCGTTCAGTTCCACCCTGTCATGGCTCATTGCGGTTTTTTTTTTTTTTTTTTTTACAACCAATATATTTTGATGTCTGGGGTTCCCCGTTTGAAGGGTTGCCCAGCACAGCCAGTTACAATTAATCATTTTTCCACTCTAAGAAAGGACGGATATCAGCCTGAGTCCTACCTTGCTTGATTTACGATTTCTTTCCCAGTGCCATTTTAGTTATAAAGAAGGGCATCCCAGTTCTAACAGAAAAAGAAATCTTGTAACCCTTGACATTCCTACTAGAAGTGGAAGTAAAGAGCCAGGGGCTCAGCGGGAGAGTGCTTGCTCTGCACGGTTGAAGCCTCCATGGGTTAAGTCCCAACGTGGCAGGAGCGGAAAGAACAAGATGCAGGTGACGTTGAATGAGTAACCAGAGTAGGTCATGGGTCTTTTACTCTATATACTATTCATTTCAGCTGAAAACCCACTCCTGAAATCTTCAGTTAAGGCAGTCTTAGGTTTTTTATGTTCATGTTAAATGGCTGTTTTATTGAGATAAATGTAGTTTTCAGCAAGGCTTTCCTAAGACTTTCTTAGAGTAATTACCCCCAGGAAGAGGCGCCTCATGAAAGCAGTCACTTAGAAGTGAAGCAATAGGATTCTTTGCCAGCCTTCCCCTGAAATATTACTTTCTTGATATTTAAGCTCCCTCCAGAGTGGCGGCTGTGATATAGAGCATGGCCTCCCCACTATATTCTCTGCTTTGGAATAGTATTCCAGTGTGCCGTGTACCTCCAAAAACCATCCCTCAGCGAAACAGAAGCAGATGCTCTCCTAATCACTGCCACCTTGGAAATCCAAGAGAAAGTCATTAGACATCAGACTGACAGCAGTTAAAGATGGTGGAAGCGAAGCCAAGCTCATTTTCACGTGACATTTTGATCGGGTCACTAGCTGATTCTTCCTTTGATTTTAGCCAGTCGGCGAAGAAGCCATACTAGCTGATTTTTGCTCTGAAAAGTTCTTTGTCAAATCTGGCAGTGACTATAGCATAGCTTGCTATCTCAGAGCTCCTGTGGCCTCCGCTCCCCCATGTTGGGATTCCAGGAAGGTGAACACTGTATGACATAAGGAAAAAAAAAGACTAAATTGGAATTTATCTGCCTGCATTTTGTTTGAGTTTATTTTTATTTTAAGATATGGTGTTAACACATGGTCGTATCCCAGGCTGGCCTCAAACTCACTATGTAGCTCGAGATAGCCTCCAACTTGTAGTTCTTTCCCACGCCCTCCCTATAGCATGTGGCGGTTATTTCTCCAGCACAGTAGCGACGACTTAGCTTTCCTGATGACAGTTGTCTAAATGACCCTGGTAGGCTGATTTGGCACACTGATGAGAGAAATGATTTGGCTGGGAATTTGTTTCCCACGGTGACCTGCCACAGAGACCTGTCATAGAGAAGTCCTTGCTGTAACTGACATTCAGGACAGCTTCAGCACTTGCCCTGGCTGTCAGCTGAGTGGCCCCAGTGTTCTGATGTGCAAATGAGCAAGGTCTCAGAGCCCACAGTTCTTTTGTTCCCTGGACTTGAAAAGCCTTCAGAAGGATGATGCTGTGTTTATGACAATGTTATGCAAATTGTGTTTTTCTGACAAGAATTTTGTAACAAAATCTGAAACAAAACAAATGCTTCATCCTAATGGAGGCTTTGGGTTATGCAAGTAAATTATTTTATGGGTTGTTTTGGTGTTTATTGCAGCCATCTATTTCTTTGTTGTTTTTTTTTAACCATCCCACAAATTCACATTTGTTGCATTAAAGTAAAAATAATTCCGCTGCCTTGCCTCTGCTTTCACCATTTTTCTTTCTATCCTTTTGCTGATTCTTCAGCAACCCAATTCCCTGCTTGCGTTCTTTCTCCCCAGCTTACAGAGACACAAATCTGCTTTGTTTTCTCTTGGCTAAAAGTCCTCAAGTAGGCTTTCCTGTCCCTTAGCATCGTGGATTAGAGACTCTGGGACTTTGCCTCAAGAACGACTTATTTATTAAGTGCGCTGCAAAGGGGGAAGGGGCTGGTGGGTGACTCCAGCGCTACCTGCCCTGCCACCCTGCAGGCATCCTCCACCCTACATTAACCTTTCTAGCGCAGGGATGTAGATCAGCTCCAGTGTGTGGGTTCAGGGCCTTGGCATAGTGGCACGCCACAGATTCAGTGATCTGTGAAGCACCGTTGGGTAGCTGCCTACTATTGCTTTGCTCCAACCTCCCTCCAGCATGGTTTTGTTGGTTGGTTTTGGTTAATCCACCTCAGTGATAGCTTGACTTTCGGGCCAGTATTTCATTGATGCTTCATGTATAGTCAATGTTTTTCTGTTACTATCATATTCAGTTACACACACACACACACACACACACACACAAACACACACACACAGAGAGCGAGCGCCAGACACACCTCTCCAACTGAATTTCTCTATTTTTGTAGTCCCAGAGTCTGACTGGTACATAATAAGACTTTTTGACTAATGGTTTTGAATTGTACTTTTATACAGTCACAAATAAAAACTCAGAACTCCTTGAAAGTCCTGTGTGTGCGAGGACACCTGCCCTCTGAGCAGACAAACAGACATCAACAGGCACAAGTAATTGTTTTGTCAAGGATCATCATTTGTTAATTATGCTTCTTTACGTCAGAAGTGTTTACCAGACCTGAATTCTTGTTTCTGAAAGTGAAACATACATTTCAGCATCACTGCCAAAATTTTGCTTGTGTTCATACACTTGCTCTACAGAGTATCTTTCTGTCCTGTACACTCAATACTTAGAATCTTCATAGACAAATACATATTGATTATTGAGACTTGGAAAAGAATAAAAACAACAGTAAAAGTGATTTTTAAAACGGCATCCACTGAAGAAGGCGTAGGTGAAACTTGTGTGATTTCAGGCCGTTCACTATTTATCATTATTGTATGACAGATGCAGGAAGCTCAGTGGTTGCCACTGCCCTTAGAAAGCACGGGGACTAAAACATTTGCTGTTACCCATGGGCCTGCTTTCTCTACGACTGGCTGAAGCCATCCTACGATGCCCTTAGGTAATGACAAGTTAGCACAGTGCTCTTTAAGTTAAATTGCTTGAATGGACACCGGTCAGTGCACACAATAAAAGCGGAGCGCTCTCTTCTCGGCACTGGGAAACTTCCCCCACCTGCTCTAACTTGGGCACTCTCTTAGATCCTAACGATGGAAAGCTAAGACGTGACCTGTGTCTGGTAGAGTTTAAATTTGTCTTCAAGGTGCTTTTTCCTAAGTCTGTTTAAAGAAATGAGTAGGAATTTTTAAAAATGTTCCCAGGCTGTTTCAGTTTCACCTCGCCGTCCTCCAAGATTAACCAAATCTACATCATCAAGAAGCAATCCCATTTTTATTTCCACAATCGTTAGATTTTCATGTTGGCCATAGTTCTTGCCATTGCTGATCAAGTGTGTGCTTCATTAACCCTATACTTCGCTGCTTCTGCTACTACAGGGGCTGTGCTGAGCCCCAGCGTCCGCTTTATGGAACCAGGGTAAATCTCGGCTTTCTTCTGGGAAGGCAGAAATCCATGACATTTATATCAAAATACATTGTAAACCCACAGGCAAGGATGGAGGTCTCACAGTCATGCTTCTAAAAGATGGGAAAGCTTTGTTTGAAGCTACAGGTTAGCACCTTAGATATGGAGAGCAGGAAGCAATGGCATTTAACAGGTAGCATATGTACTTCAGCATATAGTAATATCCTGGTATTTGTATGCCGCGAGGTTCCGTATGTAGATGAAACATAGCAAGTGTTTGAGTTATGGCATCGTCTTCTAAATATTTACTGATGGGTAGGCTATAGGTTTCCTTTAGTAGAATGAAGAAAAAATTGTCTTTATCTTTCCTGTCCGTGAGATTGTGGGGGGAGGGCCTTTGCTGGTTTGTATTTTCATATTTCAATAAGTATATATTGAAGTCATTATTTTCTGTCATATAAAATATCAACCATTTCTATGTCCCTTAGCAAAAGAAAAGTCTCAACTTGATAACATTTTTTGCTTAGTTCAGCTTTGTAAACGGTCCACAAAAGGAGGGGGCAAGGGAGGCTGGGCACTGTGGCCTTGTACCCAGAACAATCATTTCACTTCCAGTAAAGATAATCAGAACATGTTTTCCTCCTGTTACCATCACGGTAAGAGCTGGACAGCATAGCTCCTTCTCCTCCTTCTACTGCAAAAGTAGTTTTAATTTGGCCTTTCCATATTTATAGCTAAGAATTTACTACATTCTGGTAGTCTGTTTTGAAACTAAATACTTGTATCCGAAAGACGCAGATAAAGTCTGCCTATTTCTTACACAGTGGGCTCTGTTTGCTCCAGAAAAGAGTGAAACTCTTACCTGCTTAGCACACTTGCCATTGAGATATACCTGACAGAGCAGAGGTTATAACTTTGGCTCTAATTACTTTTAATAATGATAAGACGTGACTTTTGTTTGTTTACATGCTGTTTACAATGGCATAATTTTTAAAATCTATATGACAATTGAGATATTTATTGCATACTATTTTAAAGATGTTTTAATGTGTTTTCACCTTTGGAATATATTGTTACATTTCCTTGTACAGATAATTTGGGTGGCTTTGTTAATGTAGCTAATAATTTTTATGACTACTAAGTGACCAGTTTCGGTGCCTTCTATCGTGGGATGCATGACTATGTATTTATTGTAAGGAAGTCACTGATGTGTGTATTTTTGTACTTTGCTGAGAGTAATGGTTGATGTACATGATGAGAGATGTCTTTCCCAAAGGGCACTGCCTTCAGAGTGACCTTCTCAAATAAAAAGACTGCATTTGAAGGTGTGAGGCCTGCATCTTTCTGGAGGGGAGGCGTTGAGATGATTGGAAGAAAACTCCAAAGGGGTCCTTCATACCTTTAACCGCCACACCCAAGTACACACATCCATCTTGAAAAACAGGAATAGTCTAGACGGTATCAAAACCAGGATGCTGGTACTGATACGGTCAAGTTGCTCAAGAGTTGAGTCACCCAAGGACCCACTACAAGGCTTCTTTCTTGTTGCTCATTTATAAACACAGCTACTTCCCTTCTGCCTTCTTCACCCACGTCTCAACTCCAGGCAACTACTAATCTATCTCCATTTAAAATCTTTTATTGTTTCAAGAAGGTTATATTAGTAAAATTATATACTTCATGACTTTATGTGATTTTTATCCCCAGGATACCTCCAAATCAATATACATATCGGTGTGGACTTTTGGAGTTGTTTAATTTTGGGATTTTAATTTTTAATTACTGACTTGAATAGTCCATGTGGTAGAGTTACTGATTTTAAAAGCATAATTTGGTTTTCCTCCCCATATAGAAATAAGCCCTGAAGTTCATTACAAAATCCTTGTTGAGTTCACAGGGTGGGTCCTGGAGAGATGGTTTAGTGGTGAAGAGCACTGAACTTCTCTTCCAAAGGACCCAGGTTCAATCTCCAGTACCCACATGGCAGCTCACAACTGTAACTCCAGTTCTAGGGGATCTGACAAAAGTCACACAGACACATATGCAGGCCATGTGCCAGTCATATGACATATGGCCTGGACTTGGAGATGGCAGGAGATGAATGAGGAAGATGAACTCAAGGTTAGTCTGGGTCAGTGTCACGTGGGTTTAAAGTGGCTATAGGGTGTCGGCAGCAGACGTAAGATTGGAGAGAGTTACTGACAGAAATGCAGACCTGAAGGCCAACCTCTTGTGAGCTAAAGTCATAGAGAGTGAAGTTGTCCCGAAAGACCTTTATGAACACAGGAGTCCCACAGCGTTAGACCCGGAGGAGAGGGCGCTGTCCTGATTATTCTGACAGTACTAGAGGAAGAAGTTAGAAAATGGAGCCATCTGCCTTGGCCTGAATGAGAAGCCGCACTGTTTGGACGCTGGCAACAGTAGCATGGCAGACAATAGCCCTTCCTGCTGCTGCCCAGCCTCTCCCAGGCTCCTACGGGCACGTGGTAGGACAGAGATGCTGTTTGCAGAGCTTCATGCCCAGGACTTCAGAGCAGTGGCTTACAAGGCGTGTTTATAGCTGAGAGGCCGGAAGAGTTCCGTGTTTGCCAGTAAGCCTCGCAACACACCTTCCCTTAGAATAACCCAGTCTTCACCCATTCAGAGGGTGGAGGAGAGATCGCGCCCAGGAGTAATAGTTGAGGGAATGGAGGATTCATAGCTTAGAACACAGGCTGTAGGGTGTTTGAGAGTGGGGTCAAACCAGAGGAGGTAAAGTTGAATGGAAGAACTGGTTCGAATATGGAATTGCCATGGTAAGTCGGCTGGCAAATGAGATGCTTGAAACTGAACACTGTGATGTCTAAAGGTGTTCGATGTCGTAAAAACAAGATTTCCTACGAGGCAGGGATTCAAAAACTGGCTGGCAACTACTTGTCTGTTCGAGTTTGCTTTGTGATGCTGTCGTAAAACACTGACCAAAAACAAGATGTGGAAGAAAGAGATTATCTCATCCCCTTCCAGGTTACAATCCAACACTGGAGGAAGCCAGGGCAGGAACCATGGGAGATTTTCAGTTACTTCCTTATACTACCTAGGCTCACCTGCCTAGGATTGGATCTGTCCACAGTGGTGGACTGGGCCCTCCTACGTCAATTAGCAATCAAGAAAATGCGTCACAGACATGCCCACAGGCCAACAGAACGGGACGATTCTTCAATTGAGATTTTCTCTTCCCAGGAGTGCCGAAGTTATAACCAAGATTACCCATTACCCTGCCCATGGGAATACGAGAGAGAGAAACATTGTCTCTACATCCAAATGTGTGGAACAGTGCTCGACACGTGAAGCACGTTTATTAGCTGAATAAATTGGAAATGATTGCGTCAAATCAGAGGACTGGTTTATAATCATAGGTCCCTTTCATTTCTACAGCTGATCGTATATAAATACAAAATAGGTATCCTAACTGCATTTGGAAATAGTTGAACCAGAACTTAAACTCCAAAAGAGTGGTCTAGTTATCCCTTTAAAAATAAATCATGATCAGCCTGGGCTTCTATGGATCTACATGAGGATCCCAATGGCATCATCTGATTCGATAAACTCTCTAAATCATTACATCAGATCACTTCCAAATGCAAATTATATTGTCTTTACAGACTAATCCGAACTGTTTGTGTGACTCTGTGTTTTGGGTAATTGTCACACCCAGTTCCTGCTTTCAGAAGCTAATGGCTTCCATGGTCAGCAAATTGGGATTTTTCACCAGGAAATCTGAGTATAGCTGATATTCCTGTTGAGAAAATCAAGAGCCATTCAGATGCTTTAGGATCTTTGCTCTCCATGCTCTGGTCCTGGTGTTTGTTGCGCCTGGTGCCACCACTGCTACGCTCACATAATCTGATGGTGGCGGCATGCAAGAATGAGAGGCTACACCAGCGGCAACAAAACAAGAGACCAGTGTCATCCTCGCCGAGTGGCGTGGTTTCAGTTATGACCTTTGTCTACCGTGAGCCCGCGCAGCACTGTGCGTTTAGCGTTTAGTGTTTAGCCCCATTTGAGCATCCTCTCACCAGGCATTATTGCTTCTTTAGCAATGACATTTTGAATACAAGTGGGCCCTGGGGCACTGTTCCTTTGGGAGAGTGGCACTAATAGCTAGAAACAGCTCTAAGAACCAGTCAAGTAGACCATGTTCTCTGCGTGGCTCCATTCCTGACACGGTTCCCTATCCTACTCAAATCCCTGCTGCCACAAAACGGTGTCTCTGAGCAAGGCCATGAGTGAGAGAGATCACTTACCTCCTCATGTAAATTTTTTTTTAATTTTTTGTTATTTTGATTATTACTCAGGGCACAAATTAAAATGCTGGGCTGGAGAGATGGCTCAGGCAGTGTGGTGGTTTGAAAGAAAATGGCCCCCGAAGGGACTGGGGGCCATTAGATGTGTGGCCTTGTTGGAGGAGGTACAGTCTCACTGGAGGAAGTGTGTCACTGTGGAGGTGGGTTTTGAGATCTCCTGTGTGCTCAAGCCACTCCCTGTGTCTCAGACCATTTTCTGTTGCCTGTGAGTCAAGAGGTAAGAGCTCTCAGCTCCTTCTCTAGCCCATGTCTGCCTACATGCTGCCTTGCTTCCTACCGTGATGATAATGGACTAAACCGCTGAACTATAAGAGAGCCACCACAATTAAATGTTTCCCTTTATGAGAGTTACTGTGGCCATGGTGTCTCTTCACAGCAATAGAAACCCTAGGTAAGATAGTCAGTATGGTACACGAGGACCTGTGTTTAATCCTCAGAACCTCACACTGAAGATGTAAGGGTACATGTTTCTAATCCAGTACTGAGAGGTAGAGACAGGAGGATCCCGGGGGGGGGGGGGGGGGGGGGGGGGGAGGGGTCACTGGCCAGCCAGTCTAACTTAGTTGTGAGCCTAGTTCAAATGAGAGGCCCTGCCTCAAAAAACCAGGTGGGTAGCTGGGGAACAAAACACAGTGTTGACTTTTGGCCTCCATGGGCACATATACATGCACACATTATATGTGTATCTGTATTCACATGCATATACACCATACGTGTAGGTGGAGGCTGCTTGTTCATTCCCAGCTGTGGCTTACAGGTAAGGATCCTGGGGGCATCTTTCTCCGGCAGCTACACGGCGTCTCTTTGACTCCACCTACTTTCTATGTCTCCGTTCAGATTTCCTACTTGGCTTTACTAAGCCATGAGTCAAAATAGCTTCTTTAACAGCCAATGTTAATAAAGCACATTCGCTGCATACAAAGGGGAATCCCATATCACCATACACACAAAGAAAAATAGAATGGAAATGAAGGCACCATGCCTGAAAATAAGTGCTGTTTTGTTGAACATCAACATTAAGCCTAAAAGTACATATTGCTTATATGTATGTATATAAAATTATTTGGGATGTTGATGCTGGAGGATCATACGTTTAAGGCCTGATTTGGCTGCAGAGTGAGTTCAGAACCAGCCTGAGTAACTTAGATCCTTTCTCAAAAAAAAAAAAAAAAAAAAAAAAAAAAAAAAAAAAAAAAAAAAAAAAAAGATGTGAAAAGAGGGATGGGTATATAAGGAAATAGTAGGGTGCTTGCTTGGTATGCACAGAATTTAAGGCATAGTCCTCAGTAGCATGGAAATAAAAAATATTAACGACCTGGGACGCACAAACTGGAGAGTCTGAGAAGAGTGCAGTCCCATTAGCAATATTAATGAGCAATCTGAAATTTAACATAGCTCATCTCAGAATGTCTCTATAATTGATTAAAGGACAGAAGCCAATGCCCCTTCACCGATAAGAACAATATTAAGGATCTCAAGGATGAAATGTATGAAAGCTCATTACTCCAGAATGACAAATCTTCAGCTGACAAAATCCACGAATATGTAACACTCTCATTAGCTTAATTATGACTTGCTGAGCTGTGCAGTTCCAACTGGAAATCAGATTGTTGAAGATGTCTGCTAGGTTGAAAGCGACTACAGCAGCTGACAAGTGCGTCTAACATTTTTGCCTGAAGCATTCTTAGTTTTAAAAGTACACTTTGGTTCTGTTATCATGGCGATACAAATTATCCTAAGACAGACTTTATATAGAATCCAGTATATCGAGATACAGTGGGTGAAAATAGGATCAAAGAGACAAAAACAAAGCCTAAGACTGTTTGTGAATTCCTCTTATCCCTACTCATATTTATTCGTCAATCTCTGATAGCTTTAGTTAAAATGTTTTATATATTAACTAACTTTATTGTTTCCCTTTATACACTGCATCAAATTAAAAAAAAGGAAACATGTAAGAATTACTTCCTCCTCCTGATCTGTTTCTTGTTCTTCATTCTCCACTACACACAGGTGCACACACAGAGGACTGTGTATTATATCCCTACTCTACTCCATTCCACATGGCTTGCATTCCAGGACACAGTACTTAGCAGCTTGGTTGTATTCTGTGAGCATAAATGGGAATTTACTTTTGCAGAACACAAGGATTCACACTCATGACTATGAGCAATCTACCGCTGCGCACGCAGCAACCACATTGAATTGAAGCTACCTTCACATGGTTAGACTGATCCATTCTGAACAACCCAGTGTGTGGTAGTCTTTACCCGGTGTCTTAGACACATAACTGAATGTGCAAGTCAAGAGCAATGCGGCAGCAGTCAGAGGAGTCTGTGCAGTTTTCCCGATGAACGCAGGATTGAACCTGTGATGTCCCTTCAGGCAGGGGCTTGCCTGTGTTGCAGCTCCCTTCACTGCAGGGTTGGTTCTGCGCACGCAGCAACCACCCTGTTGTATGCATGCCATCACAGCGTGTAATGCTTGGAAACTTCCTGAAACATCCCAGCTCAAGTTCCAGGCTACTGTGTGTTCTGCAGTATAGTGTTTTTACTGTACCTACAAAGTCTTCTGAAAACATGATGATTTTGATTACATGTTTCCCTACTTTCCTTGCCATGTAAGTTTGTATTTAGTTGGTATTTGGAATATGTTGTGTTAGGATGTTTGAGTTTTAAAAGTGTTGGAGAGACCCATCAGTGAAGAGCACTTTCCAGAGGACCCAAGTTTGAGTCTCAACACCTACATGGCAGCTCACAACTGTCTGCCACTCAAGTTCCAGGGGATTCGGTGCCCTATTCTGGCCCCTGCATGCACTTCTTGCCTGTGGTGCATAGACATACATGCAGGCAATGTATGTCCATGGGAAAATAGACAAGTGGGAAAATTTGTTTGGGTTCCTGACTTGACTTGTTTTAAAATAAAAATTTTAAAGGTAGGTGTGATGGAGAATGGCTATAATTCTTGCACTTGGGAGATCCATCAGGAGGACAGATCAGGAGTTCAAATCCAGACAGGCTTTCATAGTAAGTATTCCAGCCCGGAATACAACAGACCATGCCTCAAATTATCTGCTTTATGTAAAAGTAAATAATGTAAATAAATAAATACATTTCTTAGTGATTCATTACTAGTGAATGTTTTATTAGACTATCTGTTTTACCTATCCATATATATATATATATATATATATATATATATATGACCTTGTAAAATTTCCTCTGGCAAAAAAGATCAGAGTAGAAATGTTTTAGAAGCCTTGATTTAGGAGAAAAACAGCTGTCATCTATAAACAGGATATTACATTTGTCCTTTGTATATAACCTACTCATTATCCAGGACACAGTACTTAGCAGCTTGGTTGTATTCTGTGAGCATAAATGGGAATTTACTTTTGCAGAACACAAGGATTCACACTCATGACTATGAGCAATCTACCGCTGCGCACGCAGCAACCACATTGAATTGAAGCTACCTTCACATTGGGGACATACATCATCACTGGCAAATTGTATTTCATTTTTCGATGAATAAGAATTTTTAAAAATTCTTGGATGGGGCGCCATAAGATCTAGATATTTTCTAGAATGTTCCAAAGCCCAGCATATGAACTTCCAGGAGGTTGATGAAATAACGAATTCCATTATTTTACTCAGTCTGGTCAGTGCTCTCTACCATAGAAATATGTGGGGCTTTGACTGTAAAATGTCACTATGCTGTTTTAGAGAATGCCACGTGAGGATAGGGGAGAAAGGAGTCAGTGGTTACATGCCCTTACTGCTCTTCTAGAGTACCTGAGTTCAATTCCCGGCACCCATGTGAGAAGTCACAATTGCCTGTAACTCCAGTTCCAGGACTCAACACTCTCTTCTGTCACTTGTACACACATGGCAAACACGCAGAGAAAGACACACATAGACATAATTCAAAATAAAAAATAAATACGTTGTCACTCCTACACACGTGACATGCACACCCAGAGACAGGCACACATACACATTAAAAGTAAATAATTTTGTAAGTATGTGGGTAGATAAATGAGAACTAGGATAAGCATGTCCCTTCAACTTTAAGACAGTTGACAATTCAAGAGCCGGGCATAGTGAGTCCGTCCTATAATCCCAGCACTTAATGATGCTTGGGATGTAGCTTGGATTATGCCATGGCCTCCATGGAACCAGCAGCCTGGGTTCCATAGTGAGACGTGTTTTTTTGTTTTTAATTAAGGAAAGAAATAAGTTACAACTCAAATATGAATTCCTGAAAAAGACACGTAAAATGCAAGATTGCGAGTCTCGGTGTTAATCACCATCGACGGCAAATAGAAGCTTCTCTGAGAAAAGTTGGGAAATGCGTTCATCTACAGGTATGTCATTAGAAATCAGCTCACTGTTGTGTCCATTGGGCAGGATAACAGTAGTAGGTTCTCCCCTGAAGCCTGTGAGCTATTGAGGTCTAGGTTCTTGGCCTAACAGATGGTACCAGGTGTGATTTCATCTTGGGGATAGGACTCCAATCAGAAAGTGATTGGTTACTCCCAAGATGTGTATGCCACTTGCCAGGCTAGTCATTGATGTAGCTCATGCTTCCCAGCTGGGTATGGCTGAAGATTACTTTTGCCCTCTGATAGTGCGCATGGCACCTTCTAACTGAAAGCCGGACAGCAGGCACGATGCTTCCAGGCCAGTACCAGCTTGATTTCTCCTGTTCTATGACTCAAATATGTGGTGTCTTCAGCCATAGCAAGTTAACAAAATTATCTTTTTATTTGTTATCCTCTGGTATTTAGTGGGGCAGTGTTTCCATTTTATGGAGTAACTCCATTTTCACGCTCTGTGTGTATGTCCATGTGTGCACGAACGCTTCCCTTTTCAGTAGAGTGATTAACACAGTAAGAGACTGTAGAATAATCAGCCTTACAGAGAGCGTGTATCCACACCTCCTACTACTAAGGATCATAGTGGAAGAGGATGCAGAAGGTGTAAGACCCATAGGCAGCGTATGGCTGCAGGGAAATAGTGTCTTCTGGACAGAGCTGAGCAGCTGTCCGGATGAACTCAGAGCAGTTGTAATAGCATTCGTACGGCCTGTGCAAGCCCAAGCCGACCTAATGCCACCGTGAGTCTAAGAGTTGGCCACAAAACCCCACCCCACCCCAGGCTGTGGAGCTTGTAATTGTTAGCTGCTGGGAGCAGTAGGTACAGTTTTCTCTAAGAGGGTAGCCACAGCAAGTGGAGCATGTTTCAGTGGACTACCGTACATCCACGAATATTTGGGCATCACAGATTGGTCTTAATGGGTTAAAAAAAAGACACAAAACAGGGTGGGGAGGGAACTAGGAGTTGCTCAGGGAAGAGTTTGGGGATGAATATGATCAAAAACTTCTGCACAAAACTCTCAAAGAACTAAAAAAATTAAAACCAAATTAAAACATTCTTAAAAAGATAATAAAATGTATATGTGTATATATACACATACATATATTTTATGTCATTGAGGTGGGAAAACATTTTAAGTGAAATTTGAAAGCTCTTTGAAAATGCATGCATGTGTGTGTGTGTGTGTATGTTTTGTATGTGTGTAAGTGTGTGTGTGTTCTTTGTGTGTGAGTGTGTGTGTGTGATAGGTATTCTGTTTAGGACTGAGCACTCAACACTTACTCTTGGCACTGACCACTTATGAATCTCTGTATTGACCACTGTCCACTGTTAAAAAAAAGAGAGCTTCTTTGGTTAAGATTGAAGACAGCATTAATATGAACTCAAATAGGTAGAAGGCAGTTTGAGATTTGTCCATTTAGCAAAACAGCAGTAGTAGGGTCCTCCCTGGACCTATGGCCACCCTGGGTATGGAATTTTGACAGGTTGACATCGTTAGGTATGAATTCCTTCCTAAGGATCAGGGTTCAAATCCAGTGAGAAGGTGATTGGTTACCCCCAAATCAGTCACTTGCGTCAGTGGGTATATCTTATCTGGCATGGGTATATCTTACCTGGCATGGGCATATCTTACCTAGCAGTGGGTATATCTTACCTGAGTTGGCATGGCTTGCTAAAAGGTAGCACACAATGCCCATAGGTGCTCCCTCACCCCCTCAGGTGTGTAGTAACTTCCGGGGCTATGAAATTTAACTAGCAGGAAAGGAGCTTCCAGGTCAGTTGTATCTTAATTTCTCTGTGTTCTGCAACCAAATTGTATGGTATCTTCAGCAATAGGGGTCTTGTCATCTGGTTCTTGCCAGGTACCAGAAGCAATGATAGTAGCCTATGTAGTTTTGGGATGGCCTGTGATCTTCATGGCCAATAACTTGGCACTGAGATTTCCATTTTAAAATCATGTCTTCCATCCAGAGTGAGGTAATCCAGACCTAGAAAGACAAATATAATATGTACTCACCCATAAGTGGATATTAGACATAAAGCAAAGGACGACCCCAGAGAACCTAGGTAACAAAGAGGACCCTAAGAGAGACATACAGAGATCTGTAGTATGAAGACCTCCAGAGTAAACTGGGAGTGTGGAGGGTAGAGAGGAGAGTGGAAGGGGAGGGAGGAAGGTAGAGAGGGAGTGGGAGAAAATGTATAGTGCATTCCTATTCAAACAATTAAAACGAGAAGGATTTAATTTTTTTTTAAAAAAAAAGTAAAATAAATATTGTTTCTGGGAACACCATTGAGTCACACATGCAGGGCACTTTAGTTTAAACTCTGCGTGCGTGCGTGCGTGCGTGCGTGCGTGCGTGTGTGTGTGTGTGTGTGTGTGTGTATGCACACGCGCCTGTGTATTTGCTTTCAGTTAACTTGTAAAGTAGTATGTTCCTTTAGGGTCTTTTTAAACTTAGTTAGTTTGACTTTCTACCCACCTCAGCCCACACCCGGGTCTCCATTTAAACTTTTCCACGTCCCACATCCGGTATTCTCTCCTCCTACTTGCCTGGTAGGTACTTTACCACCCGCTCCTACTGTGAGGCCTCTTTCCCCACCTTCCAGTGGTGTCTTTCTTCCTCCCTCTCCTCTGTTCAAGTTTAACACCAATCTGTAGATCTGAAGCTAGGACCCCCCCATAGGCGTGAGGACATGCAATTCTTGTCTCTGTAGGCCTGGGTTACCTCAGTACAGTATTTTTGAGTCCCACCCATTTTCCTATAAAATCACAATCACATTTTTTTTATGGATTAATAAAATGCCATCGTGGATTACCATGTTTTTATTAGTTGTTTATCAGATGATGACTGTCTTTCCTGATTCCATTTCTTAGCTATTATGAATAGACAACAAACACGATGCTCAGGTGTTTATAATGTATATAACTGTTATTATATATATAATTTTTCTTTTTATTAACTTCTGTGTTTATCTATCATTCTTTCTGTCTACTGAGTTGGGACTTGGCCTTTTGATATTCCAAGGCTCTAAGGTGTATCATTAAATTATTCGGGATCTCTCTACTTTTTTTTCTTATATGTCTTGCATGTTTGCATGAGCATGAAGGTGGTGGCCCATGTATGATGTCCGGAGCCGCCTTCAGCCACTCTACCATCTTATTTACGGAGGCATGCTCTCTCAATTGAATTCTCAGCTTGCCAATATGGGCATTCAGCTTACTCTAGGGATCACCGTTCTTTGCCTTCAGGGCACTGGAGTTACAGGTCGGCCATCTTGCCTACCTGGCTTTTGTGTGGTTGCTAGAGATATGAACTCTGATCCTTGTTCTTGCTGGTTGTGCAGCAAGCCCTTTAACTGCTAAGCCATCTCTTCTTCCCCTTAATAGTCCCTTAGAACTATGAAATTCCCTTTTGGGACTACTTTAGTTGTTGCCCATAGGTTTTAATATTTTGTATTTGCATTTTCATTCATTTTTGGGAACTTGATTTCTTCATTGACTCATTCATGATTCAATAGTGTTGTTTAATCCCCACACGTTTTTAATTATTCTATAGTTTCTCTCGATTATAATTTGTACTTTTATTCTATTATGTTCAAATAAAATACAGGGAATTATTTTACTTTTCCTATGTTTTTAAAGATTTGTGTTGTAAACTGGGTGTAGTGGCCCACACATTTAATCCCAGCACTCAGGAGGCAGAGGCAGGTGGATTTCTCTGAGTTTTAAGCCAGCCTTGTCTACAGAGTGACCTCCAGGACAACCAAGGCTAAACAAAGAAGCCCTGTCTCAAAAAATCCAAAAAGAAAAGAAAAGAAAAAAAATACTTTTGTTATATCCTAATGTATGATCTACTTTAGAAAATGTTCATGGGCTGCTGAGAAAACATATATTTTTCAGCATCTAGATAGAAAGTTCTGTAGATATCTGTTAAACCCACTTGTCTATCATAGGCAACACACCTGTACCTATGATGTCATTTGGCTTAGGTGGTTTTTTTTTTTCTCCTGGGCTGTCAATTGATGTCAGTAAGATACTGAAGTTTCCCACTGTTGTTGAGGATGGGTTTAATCTGTGACTTTACATCTAGCCTAGAGACACGCTATGTTCTGTGGGATTGTAGGCAGGGCTGGTGCCTTCTGTGCACACTGTGCCCTCTAGCCCAGTGTGGGAGGCTGAACTTTCCAGGTGTGCAGTCCTCTCTGGGGTGATGGGCTGCACTGGAACCTCCTGGCTTTGCTGTGCTCAGTGGAGTGGAGGTGGACACTGGGACCTCCCAGCTGCCTATGCTTACCACGTGATGGTTGTGACAAGAGCCTTCTTCTGGACACCCCTGTGTTGGAGTCTCCGGAGCAGGCAGTCCTCTCAGGGATTCTAGACAAGAATGAGGCCGCAGGCACTTACAGGAGGGAGGAGGGTCCCATTTGCATTTTATAAGAATTGCCTGTTTAGTTCGCATATCCATTTACTGGTTGGATCATTTATCCTATGTTTATATTTTTGAATTCTTCATATAGTATGGACTGTAATTCTTTGTTGAACTAACAGCTGATAAAAATTTCTTCCACTCTGTAGACTGCCTCTTCACTCTGGGTTCTTTTGTTGTGCAATCTTTTTAATTTGATGTAAGCCCATTTATCTTTTCTGTTATTTCTCTTTCTTTTGTGTGTGCGTGCGTGCGTGCGTGCGTGTGTGTGTGTGTGTGTGCGTGCGTGCGCGTTTGTGTGTGTGTTGGAGGCACCAGGGATTAAATCCAGGGTCTTGTGCATGAAAGGCAAGCAAGTACTCTCCTACTGAGCTATGTCCTCAACACACCGGTGCCTATGCTTTGGCGAGCTGCCCTCATAATTTTCCTGTAGTATTCTCGGAGTTTCAAGTCTTACACCAATGCTTCTAATCCATTTTTGTACAAGGTAAGAGATGGAGGTCTTGTTTCATTCTTAGCTTTCTGGTGCTGTTTGTTTGATAATGATCTCTCCCCCCCCCCCCTCTCTCTCTCTCACACACACACACACACACACACACACACACTTTTTGTGCTTTCTAGACCAGGCTGGCCTCAAATTCACAGAGAGTCTCATCTGGCACCCATTTCTTAATGTGCAGTTTTGGCACCTTTGTCAAAAGTCAAATTGTCCTGTATTTTTGAGTGTCTTGAACCTATTTTACCTGATGCTCCATCTGGTCTGCATGTGGGGTGATCTCTCATACTTGGTGTTGAACTGTTTGACACCTGCTGCATTTGTGTGCTATCTTTGGGATACAGAACGCTGAGCTGGTCCAGCCTGGATTTTCACTTCACTCGGTTGCCTGAAACCTGTCTCAGCTTAGTGCAGAGTGCCAGAGAGTCCCAGATAAGAGTGATGAATGTGGAGCTTTCAGCACTTGCTAAGCTTTCCAACTTCCGTCCTAGCCTGTGTCACACCGATCATATGAAGCCCTCCTGAGAGCCAGACTCTCGAAATAGAAAATTTATTAGGACACAGCTGTCCCTCCGTGCCTCTTAAATGCCATAGATCTAAAGTCCTTTCGGAAGTGGAACCCTTTGCTTTGAATGATAGAGGCACATGTGTTCTTTAAGTTGCACCCAAGAAGGCATACCTGAAAGCTCTTTGCCTTGTGAGACATGTACCTTGCTGCCTTCAGGTCTGCATTTGACGAACTTGGCCCTTCTGCTGTCTGAAGAGTTCTCTTTGGTTGGACACTAAATTGACGTCTTGCTTTTTTAAGCCACCTCTACTTACTCCATTACACAGAGCTCATATCTACCTCACTTAGCTTCTTCTTTTTCTTTTTTTTTTTTGGTTTTTCGAGACAGGGTTTCTCTGTAGCTTTGGAGCCTGTCCTGGAACACTTAGCTTCTTTAGCAACTGGACTGCATCATACCTGGAAGCCTTTGCTTCTCCAGGGTGCCAGTATCACATTCCTTGTTTGCTCCTGGCTTGGTCACCATTTCATAGGCCAGGACTCCAGAAAGCATATGAAAAGAGTGAATTAGGTGCTTGCTTCGGCAACACATATACTAAAATTGGAACGCTACAGAGAAGATTAGCATGGCCCCTGCGAAAAGAGCGAGTTAGAAGATATTCTGGATCAGCAGAGATATGCTTGGGCTCTGGTTAATACCTGTCTCCCAATTCTGTGTTAGACCTCGTATCAACAAGGCTCAGTTTCTGACTGCATAAGTGGCACAGTGATCAAATTGGTTGCATAGAAGTGAGTTAAATAGTGAATAAAATAGGTGAACCAGTGTCCCGGACTGAGTTTAGCTCATGTAGACTTCCTAACAAATGATTTCTTAGACATTAATCGAAAGTGATGAGTAAAAACCTCTCGGGGGACAAATGGCTCTGGAAATTGCAGCTTTGTTTTCTGTGGCCGTTACACAATAGCAGGACCAAGGCAACTTCTAGGAGGTAGAGTTGATTTGGGTTTACTCTTCCAGACAGGTGATCCCATCAATGGCAGGAGTCATGGCGGCAGACGGCAGGAAAGAGGCAGGAGCAGGAAGCTGAGGAACCACATTGCTAAGGTTTCTGTCCTTGACCCCATAATAACCTATTGGTGGAGAAACCTCTCCACCAATGCAGTAAGCCAGATCGAGCTGAATTAAAAAAGTGTAACAACAGGGTTCTTTGAGCAAAGCAACTCCCAGGTAGATCCTCCAGTCCCAAAGATGAAGGCCTTAGAATCCGCCCACCTGGAACTAAAGCAAGGAGATTATATAGGTTGTAGACAAGGGGTGATGATGTGTCCACACGAGCTGACTTTGCGCCCATGTATGGTCAATAGCTGAAATGTTTTAGATGGGTACTTGCGTGACTGGCAGCTTCAGGGAAGGAAGCTGCAGTAGCCACCAACCATGCAGAACTGGGCTTTTCGGTACCTTTGTTTAGAGACTCTCTGAGTGGGCGGGGTTTGGAAAGAGAGACAGGAACGGGGCTTTCCAGATCATGCTGGGGCGAGGGTACAACCGAACACACATCTTTATCAGTGCACACAAAGCAGAAAGACTGAACTGGAAGAAGAATGAGGCCATGTAGTCTTAAAGCCCGCCCGCAGTGACGTACTTCCTCTAGAAAGGCCTGCTAAGTTTCCCCAAACAGTGTCACTATCTGGGGATCATGTGTTCAAGTGCCTGAGCTTAAGGGGGATGTTTGTTACGGAAACCACCACACTGAGTCTTTTCTATCAGTGCCCAAAGACTCCAGATGGCAGACAGAAACAAAGTGTTGGCCTCTTAGCACCCGCATGTGGATTATACCTGCTGATGCATGTCTGATTCTAAGGGATTCGAGATTCTGGAATGACATGAACTATGCCTTCTTAGTATGAAGAGTTGAATCAGGAAGGATTAAGCAGAGACCAATGAAGTCCATTGTGGAATCGGAGGTCATCAGGAGCTATAGAAACCTATCACCAGTGAGACTCTTGTAAAGATAAGAAGATGGACCACACATAGAGCTTTGTGAAGGACTGCAGGGAAAGACTTTGCCAAGTTGTTATCCAAAGGATTCTTTAGGGTTGTAATTGGGTATCACAGCATTTTAACTTCTTAACTTCTTTGAGAAAATATGCCTGTTACCTTAGAATTTCCCAAAGTGTATCCTGTAGACAAGGAGACATTAAGCCCACTAATTTAGAAATGCAGTTGATGGGCATTATGTGCCCTGAGATAAGTGGGAAGAATGACATTTGAACAAGCAAGTTGGATGGAGGGAGGTTGTCTTGGTAGAGGGAAAGGCGGCACCGATGATACATATTAGGGTTTGGCTGTTTTTCTGTGGCCTAGCATCTTGGCTGTGGTATCTGGAGACATTTTGATAGACAGACTGCACCAAAACAGGTTCTTTTAAAGAGTATCTATATAACTTTTTCCCCATAACGACTTGAAAAGAAGGGCTAACAGGCAATATCTGTGACTGTAGTAGCCAAACAGAATACAGAGTCTCCTTGAACATAAATCCAAGGGTTGTCCACCGAGAAGTGCAATGAATAATAGCAGCCACACTTTGTGGCATTAAAGAAGGACACCTGACTACTCGGGAGATTCTTTTGTGCTTCTCTGGTTCAAAGAGAAGTGAGCTGTGTGTTACTGGAACAGCTCCAGCCGTGCGGTGAGAGTTCTAGGAATCGGCTTAGTGACAGATCCATGACAAAGGCAGCTCAGCGACAGGAAGCATAGCACAGAGGACAGAGCACAGAGGACCTACCACTTTCAGTGGCAACGTCTGTCTTTTGTGCGTCTTGTATATATTTACATCTCATTACTTTAAGAGCTGGAATTATCAAATATTGGGGGAAAATAAAAGATTAATTAGCCAAAGTAGACAAATGAAGAGAGGGGCAGGGTTCAGAACCCTCTCCTGTGACTAGCAAGTACTTGAGAGGCGCTTCTTACCCAGGGCAAGCAAAGAATTAGCTTTGTCTCTATGGGTTATTGTCATTCTTGAGTGGAAAAATGGAGGACCAGCTGGGTGTGTGGTGCACTCCTTCAGTCCCAGCACTAGGGAGGCAGAGGCAGATGGATCTCTGAATCAGAGACCAGCCTGGTCTACACAGCGAGTTCCAGGACATTCAGAACTACCTAGTGAGACCCTGTCTCAAAACAAAACAGAACAAAACCCAAGAGGACCAGTACCAGCTCCATCATAGCATGAAACTGGAGTGGCATAGACCATTGTGCCTAAGGGAGGATGTGGGTCATCATGCTAGGAGGAGGACACATGCACAGAAATGACTGGGTCTGGACCATGTTGTGTGGTGTTCAAGGATAAGACTCGTTTCTGCAGAGAGGGGAACCCGCTGATAAAATGGCATTAGTAGCACCTAAATGAGAGGATTTTTGTATCAAAAACAACAGTGACCAAACAGCTAGAGATCAGCTAGCCTTGTAGGTACTTCCAAGGATTCCAAGGATGCCGGGATGGAAAAGAAAAATAAGAAAAAACTTAATAGGCTAACAGGAAACTTGGCAGATCAGTTAAGTGGATTCTGGGAACTTAATTGCTGGGGAAGTCTCAGAATCACACAGAGCAAAATGAATAAGAAATGTGGGATTTTGGGGTTTTTTGTTTTTTGTTTTTTAAGCTACAGAACATGTCAACTCATAGTAAAGCTTGAAGAGTTTAACACTGGAGCCCAAACAGCTCCCTGGAAACAGGACTTTCCTTTTCCATTTGAAAATGTCACGTCTTCCTGCCAGACATGCAAGTGAGGCCTTGTTTACTACAGCTCTCAGGTCCCTCTGGAACTTACATGGTGACTTCAGGTCAGCTGCTGGCCATCAACAAAGAGAAAATTACAAGGGTTTTGACTGTTAAACAAGAGGTCTGGGGGAATTGTGTTGCAACCATTATACTGGGCCACAGGTTTATAGATAAGAAGGTCTCTGGGATCTCATTACGTTAACGGAGCAGGGCAGCGGCCTGTACCATCAGACATGGCATAAAGACACACAAAGGAAGAACTTTAAAATCAGTGTAGAAATATGAACAGAATACAATAAGATAACAGGATAAGAGCTTATATATTTGGGCTCTACAAAGAATAATTTTTAAAAACTATAAATACTAGGAAGTATTTTGGCTGAGTGGTGGTGGTTCACGCCTTTGATCCCAGCACTCAGGAGGCAGAGGCAGGTAGATCTCTGTGAGTTTGAGGCCATCCTAGTATACAGAGTGAATTCTGGGACAGTCAGGGC
This sequence comes from Arvicola amphibius, assembly GCF_903992535.2. Classification (NCBI taxonomy): domain Eukaryota; kingdom Metazoa; phylum Chordata; class Mammalia; order Rodentia; family Cricetidae; genus Arvicola; species Arvicola amphibius. Next base: position 36,538,826 of record NC_052059.1, read on the forward strand.
TACACAGAGAAACCCTGTCTCCGAAAAAAAATTGATAGCTATTTTTCATAAAAAAACAACCCATTCCCCCAGGCTTGGTGGTGCACACCTTTGATCCCATCCACGGGAAGTAGAGGCAGATCTCTTTGAGTTCAGGGCCAGTCTGGTTTTTTACTCATTTAAAGACAGTTCTAATTATTATTTTTCACCTTATATTTGAGTCAAAAAAGTCTTTTTTCGGCCGGGCGGTGGTGGCGCACGCCTTTAATCCCAGCACTTGGGAGGCAGAGGCAGGCGGATCTCTGAGTTCGAGGCCAGCCTGGTCTTCCATTGTATAGGTCGAACAAAATCAGGTTGAAATTTGTATCTAATGTGTTTCCCAGTCACCTCCCCTCTGGTATTAGCTCACTTGGTTAATGTGAGGAATGGGTAGCTCAGACTAGCAGAGTCTGTGCCTCTTTTGTTCTAAGCATTATACTAACACTCATGCGGCTCTTTCTCCCATAGACACATCCGTCAGACAAGGATCAAGACTCACCTGGGAAGGATGCAGGCCAGTGATGGTGGTTACTTTCATGTTCAAAGAGACAGACTATAGAACTGGCTTTCATAAGCTCCATCATGGGAAGTGGCCAGGTCTATTTAATATGCCCCCAAAGAATCTAAAACGAACAGGGACCAAAACATGGTAGAGAGGAGGACTAAACCTATCTAGCATAAATTAATGGCTTAAAATTCCAAGTAGAAGAGAGAATTCCTAAAGTCAGAGTGTCTTCCAAGTTCTGCTACTTCGGCCCTAGAATTTCACCACAGCATCCAATGACTGAAGTGCACATGCAACATTCCTCTTCCACATGCATGGGCCCTCAGGAAAGGTCTCGTCTCATGTGGGCATTTCATGTTAACCAATGAATGGAGATGCTCTTCCTGGCAAGAAAAGAAGAAACAACCAAAGACTGGGAATGGTGGCCACAGGAACATCCTGCTCTAAGATCTGTTCTTCTGTTTGTCTCATAGGGTGGTTACGAGGGCATGTCAAACAAACAAACAAACAAAAACCCTTGACATATGAACCTATAGTCTAAGGGGAGTTATTTAGAATTTTTTAGAATAAACTCGTGCAGTCACATGATGAAGATGTTTATTTCACCTTTTGAGAAAGTCATACTTGAAACACTGAATGAAAAATTGGACATTATTTTTCCATTTAGATATCCCCCAAGTGCTCTTGGAATTCTTGGTAACTTCCATAATTTTATGAACTTGTGATGCCTCAAAGTATCTCTTTATACATCTTTGTGCTTCTGTTCCACAATTAGCTACAGTATATACTGGCCATTTAAAGTAAGCAGGGCAATGAAAGTTAAAGGCGATTGCATTGACTACATCCTTTCAAGAATGCTTACTTTTGGATTTTAGATAATTACACATTACATTTTCTTAAAAGAAGATAACCTGACTTTTATACGTTGGAAGTTACTGATTAGCTAACACTCTGATGATTTAATCAGAATTATATTTGTGTGTGATATGTAATAACACTTCAATATTTTTCTAGTCAAGAAGGCTTTAACTTGGAGCAGTGTTTCTGTATTAGTCCCTGTGCTATTTATTAATACAGCCATGGTGGGTGGGAAAGATGACTCAGCACTTAAGAGTACTTGCTCTTCTTGAAGAGAACCAGAGTTTGGTTCTCAACTCATGTATGGGGCTCACAGCAATCTGGTACCTTCTGCTAGCCTCTGTAGACTTCACATGCATGTATGAATACATATATGCAGTATACACACACACACAAATGGAAAGAAGAGGCATGGTTTTAGAATCATTTGAGTATTTAATGACCACCGTCTATATATTAAAACATTAATAAGTATTATATTCTAATACTGGTGCAGTCATGTTTCTCAGGTCCAGAGACTCACTACAAAATAATTAGCTGTATAAGTTATAAACATTCTAAGAGGTTGGAATATGATATATAGGCCCTTTGTAGTGGTCTGAATGAAAAATGTCCCTTCCACCATGGGCTCAATTATTCAAACGCTTAGTCCTCAGTCGGTGACTATTGTTTGGGAAAAGTTAAGGAGGTGGAGTCCTGCTGGGAGAAGTATGTTGTTTGGATACATGTATGTATGTACACAAGTATGTACACATACAAAATGTACACACACACACGTTTTGATGGTTTATACCTCACTCCACCACTTCTTGTTGTCTTTCACTCTGTTTCCTGTGTGCGGACAAAATGTGATCTACTTCCTGCTCCTGCCACCAGGCCATTAATGGGCTCTAGCCCTCTGGAACCGTAAACTAAAATAATGTTTTGTTTTTAAATTGCTTTTGGTCATGAGTGGTATGTTATCACAACAATGGAACACTAACACTTTTAGTACACTCTTTGAACAAAGGCATAGAGACTAAGGGGATATATCAGTGGTAGAATACAAGACTCAGGGTTGGATCCCCACCACTTCAAACAAGGCAGAACCGAACAAGCAAAAAAAAAAAAACTTCATCACTTCAATTTAGAAGCCCTTAATGTATTGAAATGGTTCATATAATTTTTATCTTTCTACTTACAGAATCCTTACATTGGCTTATTATCAAATAATAATACATGCAAAGCAACCACAATACAAGAGGGTTTCACTATCCTTTCATAAATTTTCAGCACAATGAGTATGTATTAACTTAACGCCCATTAAACAAAGCAAAACAAAAAACAAATATAAGAACTGAAGGATGTGAACGAGGACTTGACATGGCTCTTACAAGTGCACTGACAGCTGGGCCCATCACTCATGCAGCATGGCTCAGGGAGGAATCCAGCCACTCAGCCAAGGGGAGAGTCAAGTTTTCAAACAGGAAGCGACCTGGAATCTGCTTTGGCTATCCAAGGTTGTTGGTGTAAAGCTCCAAAGCTTCTGGGGAAAGACGATGCCTTCCTTTGTAGTCAGAATGGCATCGGGGGATTAAGTCAGGAGTCAGTTTTATGTAGTATGCTCAGTTTCACTGGAAGGCAGGGCCAGACTGCATTACTTGATTGTAGCATGAACTATGACATTTCGTGCTGGATGCGATCAAGGACAGATCATTCAATGTTGCTGGGCCATAATTCTTTTATGTGCCCATCACCCAAGTACCTTGGCTCCACTGGGGCACATCTGCAAGTGAAAGCATCATTTCCATTAATTACGAGAAGACAACGGCCGGCGAGGACACTACTGATTTGACCATTGAAAACGTAGCCCACTATAATATCCCTGTGGAACCAGGCCTGGCCTGTAATCCCAGCTATCAGGAGGGTGAGGCTCGGGGATCCCAAGCTCAGGGCTTGCCTGAGAACTCAGATTGAGTCCCAGGTCAGCTTGTTAATTTAGTGGGACTCTGTCTCAGAACAGAAAGTAAAAACAGGGCTTGGCATGGCCATAGCCCAGCGTCCCTGAGGCCCTCAGTTCAATTCCCAGGGCTATAATAAACAAAAGCAAAAACCAAACATTTGCCAGTGCAAGGAGGGGGCTTCTCTGATGCTTTCATAGGTGTCCTTAGACTCAGACTGTGTTCTCTAACTTGGCAGCCAGCTGTCTTCGGTCTTTTGTACACTGACCTCCTTCTCACTCCTTTTCTGGGGGCTGGGACACTCGGATTCTTCTTTGATTCAGAACAAGCGTACAGCAGCCCTTGGCATCAGTTGCCCTTAGTCCAGCACAAGTTTAGATTGTAATTTTACCCAGATCTTAATGATGGTTCCTTTTAAGTCAAGAAAAAAATAACAGTCATGGAGGAGATCTCTTTTTTTCTCTCTCCATCTCCTTTCCTCCACCATCCTATGAGTAGTTACAGAGTACCTATTGTGTGCTGTCACTGCTAAGAAATATAGATGTGACTCCTGCTTGAATCCTTTGTTCTAGTGGAAGAGACAGGCCCTGGTTAAATATAACCACACAAATGAAACCGTTCTGTGTTGACAGATGCTTCAGAGAGAAGGCAGAGTCCTCCATAGAGGGGAATGCACTTCATGCAGGGACTTAGGACAGGGGTTTCCTGAAGAAGCGACAGCAGAGCTGAAAGTCCCCGGCTTCTGGGCAGTTCTAGATGAAGGCTGTATACAGGCAAAGATACACAGTACTGAAGGCACAGTCTGAGGGGAGGGGCTGAGGCACAGCCTGCTCCTTGTCTGAGAAGCTGAAAGGGAGAATGACATGAGAGGGAAGAAATCAAGGCCAGCCATGGGGAGAGCCAGAGGATTTTAAGCAGGTGAATGACAGGGTCACGTGTGAATGGTCTTAGCACAGATATTCCTGTGAATGTACTACACATGCTTAGCAGAACAGGCTAAAAATGAAAATCCGTAGGAACAGAGAAAGCATACTTGGACTCAACTAACAACTTTGTATGCTAGATTTATGTGTTCTTAATTCTAGAAAGATTTATTTGTTATGTATGTGTCTTCGCTGCATCCATGTAGGTGCACCGGGTGCATGCGGTGCCCACAGACGTCAGAAGTGGGCATGGGGTCCGCTGGAACTGGAGTCGTGGGCAGTGTTAGTTGTCATGTGGGTCCTGGGAACCTAATCTAGATCTCTTGGAAGAGCAGCCAGTGCTCCAACTGCTGAGCCATCTCTTCAGCCCTATAATGTGTTGCACAGTTTTTGTTTTGTTTTGTTTTTTTGAGACAGGGTTTCTCTATAGCTTTGGAGCATGTCCTGGAACTAGCTCTTGTAGACCAGGCTGGCCGTGAACTCACAGTGATCTGCCTGCTTCTGCCTCCCATGTGCTGGGATTAAAGGCGTGCGCCACCAGAATAGGAAGCAATATTTATCACATAATATGTGGTGAAATGTTCAACACACATTGTCCACAATAGTAGAAGTAATCCACATGTCTATCGACTAATACAGTGATCAATAAAATATTCTATATGCACAGAATAGAATCATCATTTGTCAATAAAAATAAAGGAAAAACTGATAATGTCATGCTCTGGGTGTGACCCTTGAAAATAATGCGCTGAGTGGATAAATTGAGACATAAAAGACCATATTACTATTTAATTTCATTAATATTAAGTACCCAAGTTAGGTAAGTTTATAGAAATGAAGACGATTATCAGTTGCTTAGGGCTGAGGGTAAAATAGAGGATTATTGGTTGCTAATAGGCAGTTTTTTAAAAATAGGAGACTAAGTTATTTTGAGAATTAGATTACAGTGATAGCTGCACAGTTCTATGACTATACAGAAAACATGCACTTGCATGGCATGTAAATTATATTAGAGTAAAACTGTGTGTGTGTGTGTGTTTGTATGATGTTTTAAAAGAATCTAAGAACTAGGACCACTGTAGGAGATCTTAAATTTTACTCCAAACAGCAAGCATAAGGGACCACAACCACTTCCCTACCAGAGTAAATCGGGATGATTTATGATCCTGTTAATATGTTAGGATGGTAGAGTTGAGCCCTCTGCTCATTTAAATTAGCAACACCAAGCAGCTGTTTCAATTAATCATCATGAGAGCTGCAGGCATTTCAAAAAACACTCTAAACCAGCCTTTAAACGGCCTTATTTGGTATTTTAACTAACTGTCCGGTTAAAATAATATTTCTGACACATTTTCCTCTTCTTAAAAAGTAACTTAACTCTGTATTAAAACCAAAGCGTTGACTTTCAGGAGTAGCCTCTGACCTTTAAAGGACTACTTGCAGTTTCATTCTGACTCTAAGCAGGCACATTTGATGTTTTGGATGCTACCCAGACTCACAGTGGCTCCAGAGAAAGGGACTATGAGGCTGAGCAGGTGGTAGGGCTTCCGTTTTCACACCCCGGGGCCAGCATTTCCTAGGAAAGCATTCCTGGTATCTGCCTCCATCAGTTACAGGTTCTCAGTTGACTTGGGCTGCTTGTCGACTCTTACGTCTTTCATAAAAGTTTATTTCCCTTCCCGACCTCCTCTGCCAGTGCCCGCATGACAAAATGGAATTCTGTCTTCACCACCCTGTGTGGAGAGCGAATTGCTCTGTTTTATGTCCCAGGAAGTTGAAACTCAGGACCATAAAGAGCCTTGATTTAGTCCGCAGTTAGTGGGAGGGTTTCACAATGGGAGACTTCCTGATTTCATTTTATTAAACTCTTTATTTTTCAGCCTCCCACTTTTATCTTTTCAAATCTTACTCTAATAAATATCTACAAGAAACATTATTTTATATTCCATTTTGCTTGGAACCGACTTAGAGATGCAGGTACCTGTGTAGAGAAAACACAGGAGGGAAGAAAACCAAAGGTGAGAACCCTTTCTGGCCATTTGTTTTCTCAAGTAGTTAAAACAAAACAGAAAAATACAAAACAACAGAACAAAAGCAAAACCCTCCATTTATTCCTATTAGGTAGGAGAAATATTTTAACAGAAGGGAGGAGGCAGCACTGGGGCTGTTGTCTTTTAAGGTCACTGGAAACTGAGTCTTGCACAGTTGTCTCTCATTTGTATAAGATCCCTTGCTTCTTCTTTGATTTCCGTAAAATTCATTAGCTACAGGGAAGCCCTTACTATTTTTTAAGTTAATTATGGATATTTCCCCTTTTTGTAAGTCTTCAACGCTTTCCACTGTAGACTACATTTCCAATTCCTTTCTTGGTTAAAAAAGGCTGTAGGAAATCTAGCCTCTATTATCTTTGTAGGTTTATTTCCTGTCATTCAAATATGCTAGATTTGATCCCAGTCTCCGGTCTGTGAAGTAGCCTTATTTTTGCTAGAAATGCTCTTATCTTCCATTTCTTGTAGGGCTGTTACCCAAAGCACTACCTGAATCTCCCTTCCCCACCAAGAGCACCGACCCCAAGGTGTGGCTCAATTGTTTAACGCCTACAGACATTTCCCCCACTCCCTACAGATCTCGACAACTTAGACTATTTGTCTTCATCATAGTTCAGCAGACAGCTGGGGATAATGCCTAACACGTGTAGGAAAACAGAATGCATTCTTCTTTTCTTATCCCTCTCCCCTGAAGAGGACGAATCAAAAGGAGAAGGGTACACTTCAAAATGTCTTTCTCATCAATCAGCCAATCTGAGGAACGGATGTCCTTGAGGAGACCATGCTACGTGACTGCAGGGGTCCTTCTGATTTAAACGGGAGTCACACAGCTTGTCACCTGAGGCTTGGCTTCTTGGTGATCGGGGTCTTATTTCCCAATTTCGATGCCACATGGGGTGAGCGATCCCCTTGGACCGACTGGAGGTTCAGATAGGGCCCGAGGCCTGGCGCGTGATGCGTCGTTTTCTCTGAAGGTGCTGGGAACCGAGCAGAGCCATTCTGAAGGATGGACCTTGCCGGGACCCCCCATCTAGTGGGCAGTCGCGGTGGGGAACCAGCCCCACGGAGGCGGAGCGGCCCTAGGCAGACAGACTAAGGCAAGGGAGCCAGGCTAGGGTGTTTTGCAGATGGAAAGGGTTAAGCCGTTCCCAAGGCAACGGACCAGGAAGCGCGCAAGACGTCAGCGGAGAGTTCGTAGGTCAGCTTCGCGTTAAAAGCTCCCAAGGGCCACGGGGCACCTGGCCAATAGAAAGGGCGCCTCGGCGTCACGTGACAGGCGGCCCGCAGCTTTGCCCTCCAGAGCACGTGGGAAGGTTTTTTTTTTTTTTTTTTAACCCCCCCTTGTTCCTTTTGCGCGGGCTCGGCCACGGGGTCGTTCTCGCGAGAGGTGCGACTGCTCTCGCGAGAGTGAGTGGGCGGCGTGGGGAGGCGGCGGCGGTGGCGTCTCAGGCCGGGGCGGGCGAGGGAGGCGCCGCTGCGCTGCGGCTCGCGCCACCGGGCGTTGCGGGCCGTGACGGGCGGGTGACATGCCCGGGAGCTGAGAGGCTGCGCCTCCGGGTGAGCGGGGCGGGGGAGCGGGGAGCCAGCGGGCCGGGTCCAGACTGCGGCCGGGCGCTGTGGCCTCGCTGCGGTGGGGCGCGGGCGGGAGGAGGACGGTGCACTTTGTCCGCAGCAGCATCCTTCGCTGTCAGCGCCCGAACCCGGGTCCCGGCGCTGCCCGAACCTCAGGTGCGGCTGTTTGCATCGCTGTCACGCCGCCCCCAGGCTGGCCAAGCAACCGGACTGCGCTACCAGATAGAAAATGTTCTGGCTAAAATCACAGTGACAGTCCAATCTAAAGCCCTGGTATGGCTTGGTGACAGTCCGTTCACTTTGCTTACCCTCTTAAAAAAAAAAAAAAACCTATCAGTTGGAGGTGGCTTAGCTTCAGGCATTAAGGCGTTTATTGGGTGGTGAGCAATACCGCTGAGACACCTCGCTAATGGCCTTGACGCATCCTGGAATTAATATTCGCAGTTCTTTTTAGCTTTGTAATTTTTCAGTTGCTTCTAGAACGCCTGTTTCCTTTGCTTCTTCCCACCTTGTTAGCGGTGTTATTTATGTTGAGACTCAAATTTCTTAGGTATGAAAATACTTAGAACATAGAGTATTCAGGGAAGATGGAGTATTTATTTAATGCAAAGATGATTTTGTTTCAATGTCTAAGCTTTTTTTTTTTTATTTTGTAAATGGCAGCCGAGAGCCTGCTATGACTGATGTCATTTCAGATAGTGCCACTTAATCTTTCAAAATACATGAGCACTTTTCAAGGAATATTCTGGTTATTCATACTTGATGTGTTCTTCAGGAAGAACTGTGAGCCATGGGTTGACAGTGAATTGAGCAATTAGTTCTGCTGTCAGTAACTGACTTATGAGACATAAAGGGATCCTAGGGGGAAGAAGCGGGTTCGCAAGCTGAGCTGCGATGGATGCTCAACTGCTCTTCTCAATGGATCTGAAAAGGAATTTGCCGTATACCCTGTGGCCAGTGGTTTTTCTCAGTTGTTGACTATACACACTGCAGTCAAGGCCCCAGAACTACAGTGAGAGATTTTTCTAGCCTTTTCTAGCCTCTACATTCCGGGGCTAAGTCTAGAAGCAGAAGAAATCCTCTGGGAGGAAAGATGGTACTTTTTACTTTAATTCCAAAGATTGAGTATCTGGGGAAGGAACTCTATCAATGCAAATCGTAATGTAGCAGGTTGTTTAAAGGGGAATTTCCAGTCCTAAGTAGGGAAGCCTTAGCCACACACGAAGATGTGAAAAACTTAGGTGAATGGGTAAAGGAAGATAACAGAAGTTGCCTCCCATTCGTCTTGGCACAGAGAAAGGCTATTTTGTCGCTAGTCTATGCTGCCAGGCCTTCCAACTTGGAGGGCAATGGTTGCTCTGTCTCATGCTTGAAAAGCAATCAGGGTAACTTATTTAATATATTATTTATTACTTATTTAACTTAATTACTTATGGAGACTGTTTTTTGATTGTTTGCTTTTTTTTTTTTGTGAAGTGGACCAAGTAGTTAAAAAAAAAAATGAAGCTACTCCGAGTGTTTGAGGCAGGGTAGGAAACTCTTAAGGGCCTAGCTGGAGTGTTAGTTGAGAGTATCCAGACTGGCACTGTTAGCACAGGGGAAAAGTGCTTTACAATTTTAAAAGCAAGTGGGGCAGATCCATATATTTCCTTTTTTTTTTTTTTTTTTGCTCATCCTTACAGAAAGAAATGAAAAGAACTCCTTGGAGCTAAGCATTTGGAGTGTATGGATTACTGACAAGACGTGTCAGAAGGAGAAACAGCAATTTTGTATTAGCCACTGCCTTACTTGGTGTTTTTTTCTTTGACCTTCCTTAATGGCTTGAGGATTATTTGGCTGCAAGAATCAAAAAGCCATTTGAATTAGCTTACTTGAAAAAGGCATTTGTCATACCGTTGGAGCATTGCCTCTAAGGCCCAGTTGTGATTCCAGCTCAGTGGCCTGGGGACCAGAAAGTCTTCAGGTTGAAACTCATCAGATTTTCTCTTCGTTCTCTACCACTGGTTGCCTGCCCTATTCAGATTGTTAAACACTGTCCTTTTCTTGAACCACTTGGCTTTTGTGTCTCTGGTTTGCCAGAGTCCACATCTGATCCACCTCCACTTGCATCATGGTTCTGAGCAGATCTCTTCAAGTCTCAGTTCTAAATGTCTCTGTGTGGAGAGAATGTTGTTGTTAGCTTTCCTCGTTGGTTGTGGGTGGAGTAGGAAGATGAGGAGAGGGGATGGATGGTGGGGATATAGGCATGCCTGGTAGCTTTTAGGACTTCAGCTTTTAGGGAAGGCCTATAGGCCAGGTGGATGCTGGTACCTTTGGTGTACTGTAGTATCTCAGGGTTTTGAGTTTTTCCCCTTAAGCAGTGCATTGCACCTGTCTCAGCTAGGTAGGGATGTAACTGGATTCAGAGGTCCCTTTTCAGGACAGGTTCTCTAAGTTTGTAAGGTTGGACAGGTTACTTTAAATACTTTGACAGTTGTAGTGATAGCATGAGAATTGTGCATTCACATATGTGAAGCAATTTAATTCTAGCATTTTTCTCCTCAGTCTTAGAGCATATGTAGAGTTGTTTCTTAAAAATATCTACTGTCTGTGATTTAGATTCCATGTAGTTGTGGTTCCCCACTTTTTTCTTTTTATTTGTCCCAAACCATTAATGGTGATTATCCCTTTAGGTTCTTGGTTAATCTTAGATTCTCTCCTACTCTCTTGGTCAGCTTTAAACTCCAAATATATGGATGACTGAGTGTAACATTTCCAGGTTTGATATTAACTAAACCTGTCTAATTAGTTGCTTTTTGGGTAGTACTATACTGATGCAAAGCACCATCTTCCAATTATTGCATAATTGGTGAAGGCTCCACCTTTTTTCTGATTTTCTAAATTGGAAATCTTAACTTCGTATTTCGCATTTGTTACTTTTAATAATTCCTTTAATTATATCTTGTCAATGAATAGCCTCTGTGTAGGCTTATTGGGTTTCTCGTCTGAGCCAAGCACCACACCTTTTGCAGAACAGATCCATTCACGTAGTTTTGCTCCAGGCAGCCCGGGGCAGAGTCTTCCTACGTCAGTGCTTTTCAGCAATGTACTGCTAGCGTCCAGGAGATGCAGGTGCTCCTAATAAAGAGAAGTTTGTTCTCCGGGCTAAAATTCTAACACGCTTTTGTTTAGAAACTTTCTTGTAGAGCGTTATGCGTAATATTAAGAACCTGACTTTATGGTCCTGACAGTATGGTTTTAGTTTGTGTATTTTCTTTTTGAAGTTGTATTTGCAGTTGCTGTTAGGGGAATTTGAAGACAGTAACAAAGAGTTCATATTCAGTGTCTGTCATCGGAGTCCATGCTGATACTTGAAATACCAGTGACTGGCTGGGTTCAGACATACTTTAGAAGAGAGACCAAACCTGGAATGTGGTAGAAAGACCAGTGACATTTTATTATGGCTGTTCAAGAAAACAGATAGGGGTTAACCTCAAACAGCTCCTGCTTAGGTGACCTGCTCTTCATTGGATGATGTCACTTGTTAGCACATGCCCCTCAAATTCATGTGCTTGAAATTTCCCTTCACCTTACAGTTTGTTCAGCTCAGTAAATAAAGGTTTCGGTTTTGATAAGGCCTTTGAGGAAGGTTGAGAGATAACTCTTGAGTGAGTGCAAGGTCAAGACACTTGGGCACACGGGTCTTAACTACTGTTACTTAGCACTTTGGGAATGGCAGTTGAATGTTGATAGTACTTAGAGTTAACCCAGGCCATAAACTTGGATGCTTTTAATTGTAATGCAAAGCACCGCAGTCTCAAGTGCTAAAGTTAGCTTTGCTCCACCAGGTAAGTGTAATGACCTTTGGAGAGTTGATTTTCACAGCTGAGTAGGTGCTGCTGGCATCCAGTGGACAGCAGATCCACCATACACAAAGCCTGGCCAGTAGCGCTAGGAAGAGAATTTTATGAAGGCAAGAACACAGTGTATCTTGTACATGGAAGAATGGGTTGACTTAGGAGTAAAGAGCCAGAAACGATCAGAAAGCAAGTGTCTTAGTCATTGTTAGGAATGCTCATTCTTCTTAATATAACTGGCTATTGTTTTGGAGAGCAGTTAGGATAGCTGTGGTATTTTTAGATTTAGTAAGTCAAGCAGCAGGTCTGCACTGAAGAGAGGAGCCAGCATTTGAAGGGTGAGCCTTAGCCTCATCTCTGCCGTGAGAGGATGACACCGGCCTGTATCCCACTGCTCATTATTAGTGTTGATTCTGTTTTGCTTCCTAGTGGCCGCTGTAGGGTTTGTAGCTTTAGCTCAGCACAGGCTTCGCACAGAACGTTTCCATACATAACGTAGACATCTAATGATTGGCTTTAACTGCTAACCCGCCACATCTTTGTTCTCTCTGTCATGCATTTCACTTCGGAGTCTAATCAATTGCTTTTTAAAAGTTCTTTCTTAAAAGCGACTATGAAGAATATTCTTATATCAGCGTTGTGTTACCATCTCAGGCATTCATTGTTACTTTGGTAGGTCCAGGTTCCATCTGTTACTGTTTTTGTTTGCTTGAAGAAATTCTTTTCATAGTTACATGATCAGCTTGTGATGAACCCTCAGCTCTGATTAGTGAAAAGAAATTTATTTTGTCTTAATTTTTGAAAGATATTTTTTAGCATGTGTGGCTGTTAACGCTTTTTCGTCTTTGACTTGTTAGCACTGACGGTCTTGGCTGGCTTCAGGCTGCCTAGCTGTCGGGAGTGCTGGCGTCCTCTCTCTGCATTAGGGACTCGCCCCTTGCTGATTGCCTGCATTTCATTTCAAACAATCTGGTTGTGTTTCACTTTAGTGGTTTTTAAAAATGTTTTTCTTCTTAATATTTATTGGATTTTCTTGGAGCTGTCACTGTTTTTATCAGATTTGGTACATTCTGGACCAGTTCTGGACCATTTTGCCTTCCTTTTTTTGGTTCTGTACCCCAGATGACTTTTGGACTCCATGTGTACACGTATGTGTGTGCGCACACACACACACACACACACACACACATATGTAATGGCATTTTAATTGTATTTTAATAAGTAAAGACTGAAGATCTGAGAGTAAAGCTGTCCCACTGGTCAGCCTTACAGACCAGATTATGGTAACACCAGTAGCCACAATGACACACACCTTTAATCCTAGTAACCACAGCAACACACACCTTAGATCCCAGTAGCCATAATGTCACACACCTTTAATACCATAGAAGTTGGGTGGTGCATGGCTTTAATCCCAGCCCAGAGAGGAATATAAGATGGGGGGGGGGGGAAGCTCTCAGACACAGTATTATTGTGAGATTCCTGGAGGAAGGATTGCCTTTTCAGAACGAGGTCAAGGTAAGAGCCAGTGACTGACTGGCTATTTTGCTTTTTGGATCTTCAGGTTGAACCCCACTTTCTGACCCTGTGTTTTTATTAATTATGCTACCTGTGCGCACACACACACACATACACACACTATGCTTAATAAATTCTGATACTCTGGGATTGCTTGTTTTTTAATTCCCTGTTTTGCTTTGATAGTTTGTATTCTATTATTTACAATTTCACTTTGGTGTTCAATCTGCTGTTACTACATCTAGCATGTTTTTCATTTTAGAAATGCTTCCCTCATCTTTAATGTTTTTATTAATACAGGAATTATACAGAGTGTCCCAACAATTTTGTGCACAAATATAATGTATTAACCATATTCACCCCATTACCTTATTATGTGTGTTCTCCTCCTACTCCAGTGATTCCCTTCTACTTTCCAATTTGTCTCTTTCTACTTTGATGAGTTGTTTTGTTTTTTGGTGACCCAGTGAATCTCAGGGTTGCTTAGACAGTATAGGTGAGGGGTTATTTACAGGGCCATAGAACACCTCACTAGTGACTACACCACCAAAGGAAGCCTCCTTCACTTCCTCAGCAACTGTTAACTGTTTATGGATTTTGGTGGTGGGGAGGTCTCATGGAGCTCTACTCTATAGCTACTTTTAACTGCCTATAAATACAGACAGATGTTAATGAGCCCAGTCTTCTATGGGTCTTGTATAGGTGATTACAGCTGCTTTGAGTTCAGGAGTGCCATGCCAAGTCATGCAGGGAACACAGCATCCCACCCTATCCCTCTGTTGATGGTCCCTGAACTAGAGGGATGATACAGGTCTCCCGAGCCTTCACTAGCCAGTTAGTTATTCTCATCACTGTTCGTGTTTTAGTCTGCATTTTACCACTGCCCATTGCAAAAAGAACTGGTCTGATCAAAGTTGACAGCAGCATTGATCTGCGGAGCTAAACATAGTAATTTAGAAGATAATTTGGTGGGCATCTTATTCCGTAAATCTACAGCTGTAGTTACTTTACTAGCGCCTGTGACCTCCCAGCCATGGGAACCTTTTACCAGTTTATAGTACCAGAGTGAATTCCCTTTTGTTCTAATTAGAAAGTCATTGGTTATTCCTGTAATTTGCTCCTGTTGCATCAGTGGGCACATCTTGCCTGGCAGGTTAGTAATGTAGTCCAGATGAGTAAGCCAGTTGATGACAGTCTAACCCAGATGCATCGTGCTTTCCATCACTGTGAGGGCTGCCCAGCAGGGAGGAAGCCTCTATGTCAGTTCCTGTGATCAGACTATGTGGTGTCTTCAGTAATAACATCTACTGTCTAGCTCTGGTGGACAGCCACCAGCAGTGGAAATTGCTTGTATTGTTTTGGGGGCCTTAGGGACCTCCCTGACTAACAGCTCATAAGGAGGTATCCTTATGATACCCCCCCCCCACCCCCCCGGCCCTGGACTTTGATAACCTGTGCAGGCTACCTCTTCATACTTAGGTTTGTTTTCCTTTTTAAGCTAGCTCACCAACTATGATGCATATATATGGCTTTTCATAATCCCTGGTTTTGGTTGACTTCTCACCTCTTCCACTCTTCCGTTTCCCCACCCACTCTATCTGCTTAATCTACCTACCTGCAGGTTCCCCTGCAGGGTTCTTGCCTTCTTAGAAGTTCTCTTTTAGTCTTTGATATCTAGTGTTTCTTCCTTTATCACGATCGTGTTTTCCTCACCCTTGTATGTGTGGAACACAGTGTCAGGATTCTGTGGAGGAATGTATATTAAAAGGGGATTTATTAGAGTGGCTTCCATGCTGTAGGCTAGCTAGTCCAACAGTGGCTGTCTCTTAATGGAAAGGCTCAAAATCTGCTAGTTGTTCAATCCATGATGTTCAGTGTATTGGCTGGTCTTCAGTCCGTGCTGGAATCCTGTAGAGTTAGGTTCTTCATACCAGTGAGGAATGCCTCAGCAGCAGGATAGATGAACTTGTCAGCAAGAGTGACGGCAATAGCTTTCTTCCATGTCCTTTTATGCAGGCTACCATAAGAAGGTGTAGCCCAGATTTAGGGTGGTTCTCCTGTCCTCACATGATCTGGATTTAAGATGGGTCTTCTGTCATAGACCATGTATTGGGGTTACATTTGTTGCAGTCCAGACACAATGGGTTCATACGTTCTAGGGTAGGGATGTGTGGATTAGAAATGTTAGGCAGAATAGACAGAGCTACAAAGAAATACAGAGACATAGGATAGTACCCGGAGGACAACTCAATGAATACTGAATCTGCCTGTGTTTATTTTCTATATGTTTATACACCCCAATTCAGAGTGAGAGAAGAAGGCAAAAAGACAGCTTTAACATGACACAAAGGCAACCAGAACAGTTAATTGCTTCAGTATTTGAGACATCAAGCTGCTATTTCCTGAGTTAAGCATTCTAGTTTTTTGGGAAGTATATGCAGTGAATACAGCTTAGACCAAGTATCCTGTAGGCAGTCACTCCCTATGTCAAACCTTCTATTTTAAAGAAGGAGCAGGAATAGGCTTGAAGTCTTTGACCTTTGGTCAGGGTGGAGCAGATCCACCTCTTTGGGCCGTCTTAATGTCTAAAACACCAAGTAAACACACCCTCATTCAGGATATCTTGGTTGTAGCCACACCTATTGTCAACTTCTTTGAAAGAGTAAAAAATCTCAAACTCTCTGACCTTCAGTCAAGGTGAAACAATGTTGTAAGAGGGACCCCTTGTTTGTTTCCTGGCCGCCTGGCTGCTCAGACTCGAAATAATCACACAGAAACTATATTATTTAAATCACTGCTTGGCCCATTAGCTCTAGCTTCTTATTTGCTAACTCTTACATCTTAATTTAACCCATCTCCATTAATCTGTGCATCACCACGAGGTCGTGGCCTACCGGCAAAGTTACAGCGTCTATCTCCAGCCGCTCCATGGCTTCTCTCTGACTCTGCCCTCTTTCTTGCAGCATTCAGCCTAGCTTTTCCTGCCTTACTAAGTTCTATCTTGCTATAGGCCAAGCCAGTTTCTTTATTCATTAAACAGTAAAAGCAGCACATAGACAGAGCAAGACTCAAATCTGTGGGTTCCCACTGTCTTCTCACTTCAAATGACCCAAACAACAAGAAAATCCCTCACAGGTGGCCCAGCTGCTTGGGTCTTCACTGATTCTAGATGTAGTCAAGTTGACAACCAAGATCACCCATCACACACCATTACACTGTGACTTCACAGTCTTTCTGCTCCGATTCTCATTGTTATTTTTTTCAGTGTATTGCTTCTAGGTCTACACTTGTCCTTTTTCTCCCAGTTAGTGTCAGATTTTCCTCCTTTGCATGTTCATCTTTTGTCTGCCCACAGTTGAGTTTTTTTTTCCCACAGTTGAGTTTTTCTTGATGTGCACTTTTCCAGAGAGCTGGCTCTTGCCTGATGAGCCACAATAAGGGCGTTTTGTTTTCCCTACTTTGCTCAGTGAGTGAACTATTCCAACCTTGTTTGGTCGTACATACTGCTTGGTACACTGCTCTCCGGTTAATTCCCCAACCTCAGGTGCACAGTCTGTTTTTAGCTAAAAGTTCTAGGGAAACCCTCCTTCAGCCCTCTGGAGCTCCTGCTGTCTTTGCATTCTCCCTTTAACACTCCGTCCCGTAATATGAATGTTTGTTTGCAAAACTCACTGTGACTGCCAGACTTTGCTATCCTGTGTTGTGACCTGGAAGTAGCTGGCAAGCAGTGTTTCCTTTCTGAGGTATCAGTCACACCCTGCATTGCTGTTGTCTGATGTTTTGTGTGTATGTTATACTGTTTTGTTGTAGTTTGATGGAAAGTTAATTTTTAACACTTGGTCATTTGTTATGTGTTAAAGTACATTTATTACGTATTTCAAATGAGATTTATTTTTTGAGAGTCTTGCCTAGACCAGCCTTGACCTCTTAGTCCTGCCTCAGCCCTGAACCTAAGATTACATGTGTGTGCAATCATAAGATTACTTTTTATTTAGCAACTGTTTGAATCCTGCCATGTTCAGATTTGAGTTCACAAAATAGATGTATGCAAACAATGGCACCTGAAAATTAAAGGACAAACCACTTGGAAGAATAAAGGAGATGTTGAAGGTTGGGAAAGGGACAGGGAAAGATGAGAGAAGAGTCAAGCTTTCCTCGGAGAGAGATCCTTGAAGATGCATGAAGAATGAGTGCAGATTAGCTGAGTGGGTGAGTGGGTTTTGAACATGACATAGCACAGATTGGTTATTTATTAGTTGTGATCAACAGTATGGATTGAGAGCAAGTTGTGGTTGACTCTATGACCTTGGTTTTCTGACTTTTAATGAAATAGATTGGAGAGTGTTTAGAGAAATTGTATTCGGGTTTTAAGCATACCTTTTTTTTTTTTCCATCCGAGATAGAGTTTCTCTGTGTAGTCCTGACTATCCTGGAACTCCCTCTATAGACTAGGGTGACCTCGAACTCAGACACATCTGCCTCTGCATTGGAGTGCTATGATTAAAGCTGTGCCCCCCCCCCCCCCACCAGGCTTAACAGTACTCATTTTTATAGTAACTATGCGTAGTCTGTTTTGTGTTGCTGTAACAAGATACTTAAGTTATTTCTGGAGAGAATAGATTTATTTAGCTCACAGATTTAGAGACTCAAAGCCCCAGATTGAGTAGCTCCACTTTTTCAACCTCTAGTCAAGGCTTTCTAGATAAATCACAACATAGTAGATGATATCATGGCCCAAGTTTGTGCTGGAGGTAGAGATTGAGTGGTGGGACTGGAAGCCGGACAACTGGAAGGAGATGCCGTCTAACAGCTCGTGGGTGCTTAATCTAGTCCCATGGGAGCCAGAACTGCCATGGAGCAACAACAATTTATTTGTGAAGGCTGTGCCTCCAGGGCCTAGAGGTCCCCGGAGCCCCAGCTCTTTAATGTTCCACTGTCTACCCTTCTCATGACCAACTCTAGGACGTGGTCCTCTAGGGGCAGGCCATGTCCACAGCCTAGCAGAGATGCTTGCTTGTAAATGTCTAGTAGAACATTTAGATAAGAGGATTTGAAACTGAAGCATAGGACGGAACTGAAACTCTAAATTAGGAACTTAATTGTGTCGTTTAAACCACAGATAAAGTATCTTTGGAAAACTAAAAAGGAAGAAAACCAATGAGGACAAGGATTAAAGGAAAAAAATAATATTGACGAAACTGGATCTTCTAAGTGTGTGGCTTTAGAAACAATCTGATGCCGTGCGGTGGTGGCGCACGCCTTTAATCCCAGCACTCGGGAGGCAGAGGCAGAGGCAGGCGGATCTCTGTGAGTTCGAGACCAGCCTGGTCTACAAGAGCTAGTTCCAGGACAGGCTCTAAAGCTGCAGAGAAACCCTGTCTCGAAAAACCAAAAAAAAAAAAAAAAAAATCTGATTTATAGGTCTTGATTTGAGAGCCAGTGAAGATTGTGAGTTGTGAGGTGTAGTTACTGGTGGGAAGGTGTTTTACGCCTGAGTCCTCTGATTATAAAAAGGTTGAGTTACAGGTGTATTGAGTTGAACAGTTCTTAAACTGGAGATGAAGTCGGAAGGCTTGAGAAGTTGCGGGTTTTTTAATCATTAAAGAATTTATGTGCATCTAGAAAATATAATTATCCATGATAAAACCCCTATAGTAGCCTGCCTACTATTTTACACTGGGTGGGATAATGCATGCATGCTGGAACTGGCCTTATTTTATTTGATAATTTTTTTATCTTCTCATAAAATCAGATGGTATTTTATAACATTAAAAAAGTTCTTGTTATCAGTTTCTGGAACTGTTTTCAAGATGTTTCCTTTCCTAGGTTTGTGCAAATCATTTGCAGCATTCTGCAAATCTACTTCCTCATCATTTTCCACATCTGGATAATAAGCGAATTTATTTAAATCAGGGAACTTATAGATTATTTTTAGTTTTTATTTCTGGTTCACTGACCAGTCTTGCACTATTTTTGTGAGTTTTGTGGAAGCATGTATGCTGGGAGGTTTGAGATGTGAAGCTGCAGGATCAGAGGTTTAGATATTTGTTCAGCACCCTGCACTCTGTTCTGAGTTCTTTATAGTTGTTTCTCTAATTGTTTCTATGTCTCTTTATGAATTTTGTGATTTTTTTTCTTCTGGATATGTGTGTGTGTGGTTGTTTGTTGATGCACATTGCTTTTGTGTTGTTCCTTAAGAGATTTGTTAGCAGTGTTTTTATTTCCTGTTTCTTCCCTGAGCTCTAGCTATTCCACTTCTGGCTGTTGCGTTCTGCTAGGCTTCTCTCTCAGCTCTATCTTTTCAATTAATTTCCTCTTATTTCTTTACTGTATTGTGATTCCTTGATTAGAATTCTTTACTCATCCAGAATAGGTCATAAGCAGGTGTTAAGTGTTCAGCTTGTTATAACAGTATTTTATGGGAAGATGTTACATGTTTGCTTGGGCAGTTGTAAACTAGAATAATCCTCCCTTGCTGTTTTTCTTTGTCCTCCACCTGTCTTTGCAGTTCCAAAGTTTTTGTTTTATTTATTTTCCCCAGAAGAGTGCCATGTCATTCCATATGGATTCTCTCTTACATTGCACAGATATTCTTTTGGTAGGTATTTGACTTAAGTTAAATACAAAGCAGCATGTCTCTGTACTCCTTGCCATGATGATAATGGGCTAAATCTCAGGAACTGTAAGCAAGTGCTCAGTTAAATGCTTTCTTCTCAAAGAGTTGGCATGGCCATGGTGTCTCTTCGCAGCAGTAGAACAGTGACTGAGAGATGATGTGTGATATACACTCACACCTCAGTTTTATCTTTGTAGTGAAAGTATGGAAATAGAATATGAAATTAGCATTTTACTAAACTTTAGTCCTTTTAAAAATCTGGGGAGGGGGCTAGAATGAAGTTGTGCTGAAGTGACTGACTTAGAAACCTCAAATAGGCATGCCTTGAAGAGACTCGCTTAACTAACTGAAGATACTGAAATTTAATTTTTCTTATATAGCTATTGCTTTAAATTTTTGTTTTTATTTAGAATCCAGTTCTCAGCTTCTACCCTTTACTGTAATCAAACGTTTCCCCATGAGGCTTTGAGTCCAATAAGACCATTGTTTTATCACTGTCCTTAATGTATGCACGGGTAGACCTTAAATGAATGGACAGCATTCTGCACAGATATAGCACCTGGCTGGCTGCATAATGCTCTTAGTCGGTTGAAGTCCCCAAAAGTTTTTTACGAAAGCATCATTAAAAAGTTTAGTATTAGTTTGAGAGCTTTGTGTGTGAGGTATGTAATTCTGCCAGTCCCTTTCTGAACTAGGCATTGGTATACGCTCAAACTTCCAGATAAGGATTTTGGTTTTGTTCATCTGTAATTTTACAGTACATGTATAAATTTCACATTCTCACCTGTGTAGTGTTAAAACCTTCAGTTGCAGGGGTAGTAATACTTGCAGTGTTTAGTGTTGCTTCAGGGATAGATGAGTGGCTCTGGGCAACAGAAATGGATCCCTTCTTGTGACAGTGTACAGGTTTATAAATGTTTTCCCCACATAACATATATATGGTTGCTAAATGAGCTTTTAGGTCTCAGTACTTTTATGCATATTTTTCTTTAAATGCATGCATTTGAAGAAATTCTTTAGTATAAAATGCTTGCTTGAATCACAAAAATGAGTAAATAAGTTGTTTTCTTTTCATATGTCTCCTTTAGGTGTTTTGTGAATTTACTCTTCAGCGATTGCATACTGCAGTGATACAATTATGGCGGCTTTCCAGCCTTTCTGGAGCAGTCACATAAAGAATAAAGCATCTGTCCGGAAAGTAAGTCCACGGTATTAGGTTCCTTTCAGTGAAGGAAAAAATATGTCGGTTCTTTTCTAGTTTTTAAATGAAGCTCAACTTAACTTCTAACATTCAAATACTGCAAAGGTGAACGTGTGTGAAAACAGTGTTGTGAAGTCATGGTTGTAATGATGTTAGTCTCTAGAATCTTACTGCTCAGAGCACAAGCCTCCCATTTCTGCACAGACATTTTCCATCTGGATTTTTTTTTGAGTTAACTATCTTATATATCTTTATCACTACCTTAAAAGTGTATAAGAAATATTAACCACTCATTTATTCAGCATAATGCATTTGAGTGTCTATTGCTTGTCAGGACTATGCTAGATGTTGAGTAATTCATGAGGTAGTGAAAAGTTACTTTTCTTGTGTGTATGGTGCTGTGGATTGAACCCAAGGCCTTGAATGAGCAAATAAGTTGCTCTACCACTGAGCTGTGTTCCTAGCCCCCCTTCACATCCTCTTCCTACCTTTCACTTTTTATTTTGATATACGGTCTTAGTGCGTTAGCTAGGCTGACTTTGAAGTAGCTTTGTGCCAGACAGGCCTCGTTCGCCACTGCTCCTGCCTGTCCTCCCAGGTAGCGAGGAGTGCAAGCCTGTAGCAACAGGCTTGGCCATTAGTTCTCATCATTACTACTCCTCCTAAACCAGTTTACTTAGTCTGCATTCCGACTTTGGGTTTTGTGTTTGCTATAACTAGAGGAAGAAGGGAAGAAAGGAGATTAGAGGATGCTGTCTGGTGAGTCAGTTCCTGGACTTCAGCCTCTTCTTATGACCCTGTTGACCTTGCCCGCGAACAAGATCTTTGAGTTCATTAAGGTGTTTTCCTTGCTGTTCTAATTATATTTTGATGACTCTTCTCTCTTTTGAGAATGCTTATTCATCTAAGGTGAGGATGGGTAAAGGCCTTTTAATTACCAGTGTCAGCTTTCTGACCTTTATACTGTAAGATTGTCATATTCTATGGTAGCAAGTACATTGTTTACCCTCTCACATTTGGAATTTATTTGTATTTCTCTGAACTCAGGCTTTTACCTTGCGGTTTTATTTTTAGTGACTTCTGCCTAGAAATGCCATTTGCTCTAAGAATGTCATGAATTTATATTGATACTTCAAGCTCATATTTATATTTTTTCTTGTTTAGGTACACAGATTAGGGTGAAAACCTCCATTCATTAATGAAAACGAAACTGTTCATATTGGCAGTTTTAAGGTCTACTGAATAGTTGGAAAAAAACTCAGAACCATAAGCAACTCATGTGTTTTCTACTTGGATTCACCTTGTTAGCATCTTGCCATATCCACTCTCTTCCCTGTGCATACCTTATGTTTCCCTTAGTAATTGTGTGGAAAATGCCCTTAGGACCTTGCTTTATGTGTTTTATTTATGCTCCTAAGAAAACTGTTTGTCTGAAACTGCATCTGACATTTAGTCTGATGTATTCCCCCCAGTCGTCTCAGATGCCCTCATAACTTTTTCCTGTTTCTTACCTAGGGTCTGCTCAAGGTTTCTCACATACTGCATTTGAGTATTTTTATTACCACCATTTTAGGCCATTCCAGTGGTGTAGATTTTTTTTCTCATGATACCACATGAGAAAAACAGCCAGTAAAATACCCCAAGTTAGTTTTCAGTGTAATTCTGTTCATCTGGAATACCTCAAAGGCTTTGTTTTCTTCTTTGCTATCAGGTTAGAAGAAGCATATCATTGATGTTTTTGAGGAAGTGGTCAGGATTGTAACCATATGCTTTCTCTAGTATAAATGCAGAATAACTTTAAGTGTTTAGTAAGGAAACTATGTCATGATAGTTTGAGAAATGTGTCTCCCCAAAGCTTTTAACCCAGTAGATTTAGAATACATTGATAATTCTTTCCAAATCAGTTAATTACATTGAGAGTTACAAAGAAGATTTTCTAATGGAATCAGTTTGTCTATATTTGTCAACCAGTGATCATAGGTAAAGAAGCATGCTGTATAACTGAATGCAGGAGTTACGATGCATTATCATTTCTGTTCTTTTTAATGCTCTGATTATTCCAGGGTTAGCCTGGGATGGCTGATACACTGACTTCTGTATTCTTTTGAAATTGCCCTATTAGTCTGTGAACACTTCCCTGTTGTCTGGCACAGTTAGATGGTGTAGCTTTTTTGTATGTTTGTTCTCTGTCTGTGATCTGGAACCAGACATATTTTTGAGGCACTCTGGTTATTTTAATTGATGATTGGTATTTAAAAACCAAAATCTGTATATGGGATCTGCTCATTGCTACTTGGGGGTCATTGCTTCCAAGCCCCTTCAGTGGAAAAGGTTACATATATAAAGAAACATGGGCTCATGTTAATAGGTGAGATTGAAATTTAACGTTACATACTTTTTTCTTGAATAGTACTATCTCTTAAATTATAGATTTGTATTTAATACATTTTTCATAGTTAGCAGCTATTTGTTGACTTCATGTAAAATGTGAGGAGAAAAAGTGAATGGAATATAGTTTCCATGATTTGGAAACTATATTCAATGGGTAGAAAAAATAAACATATGAGTATTATAATCATAATATGTTATGACATAGATCAAGTGACTTTAATCTGAAAACAGTATAGGAAAAACTTAGACTAAGGGATGGGGGAGATCTTCAGTCGTGGCATGGGTAGCGTTTCTGTAGGTCAGGACTGCAGAGTAAGGCGTTCCCATAGACCAGAAGAGCAGGTCGCACCTGGAGGTGGGGCAAGTGGTGCTGCCTTTCCGTCTGACTCTGTCCTCTTTCCTCCTTGGGTCCTTTGCATTTGTGACAACTTCCTTTCCCAGACATGAGTCTCTTCTCTTATTTTCTTCATCCAGCTGCCTTAAGACCTGGAAAATCTTATTTTTAGCTACTATCGTTTTCTTTATCTCTAAACGGAAGAATCATTGGTATTGGTATGCCATTCTAGTTCCTTTATCTCACACATTATATGAATTGTTTCTGTTACGCTAGTGATTTGGAAATAAAATACGTGATTTGTTAATTTTAGTGTAAGGAAAGTGTAAGTGAATCTGGAGCGGAAGACCTGTGTGGTCTTCGAGTAACTTGACTGTTTTTCTTAGATGAGCTGGGTCTGTCAAATAATATCAAAAAATGTCAAATGAGTTAATTGAAGAATGAGTAACTCTGTTAAACTCAGTAACTTAGCTCTCTTCCATATCTTAGAATTAAGTTGTCTTGTTTATTTATTCCCCAGAGCTTCAGTGAAGATGTGTTCCAGTCTGTAAAGTCTTTATTACAGAGTGAGAAGGAGCTGTGCAGTGTATCCGGAGGAGAGTGTTTAAACCAGGATGAACATGCCCAGTTCACTGAGGTTTGCACATGACTTTTTGAACCCTTTCCCAGTCAAGCACAGTATGTTTTCATGCACCTTTGTAGGACTGTAGCGTCTTTTAAAAAAAAAAAAAAGTACATAATCCTAACATAGGTATTGGGAGACTGTTGGTTTCTTTGAGGGTGTGACCTGGTATGTTGACCATGCTCCACTGCATGCCTCATACCTAAGAGTATTTGGGGAACACAAATTGGACCTGATTTTTTTTTTTAAGAGAACACAGAGTTGGGTGGGAAGGGGGGTAGCGGTTAATCTGGAATAAGTTGGCGGATGAATATGATCAAAATACACTGGGTGAAATTCTTAAATAATTGATAAAAATGTGATTTAAAACTAAGTGTATGTTTTAAATCATAGCTAACATCATTGGCTGTTATCAGCCTGTTTGTAAGTGCAGAGGTGTTAATGGCCTCCTTGGGCAGGTAGAGCTAATTCAGTGGCTGCAACTTTTATACTAAGTTTTTTTTTTGTCCTGAAACATAAAAAATACACTTATTTCATGTAGTCACTTTTTTAGTTCTTTCCTTGACTGTTTCAGAGCTTTGATTGAAAGTATAAAGTAGGAAGTTTGTCTTTGGAATTAAGATACTTACCACTTGGGAATGGGATGAATATATTGTTTATATATTTTATCTTTCTCATCTGTTTATCTGCAATAGCCCATGTTTTTATCTGTTTGAATTTATTGTTATTAAAAGGAGTAATATTTTTTCTTTTGATTTTTGAGACATGGTTTCTCTGTGTAGTTTTGGAACCTATCCTGGCACTTGCTCTGTAGACCAAGCTGGCCTCGAACTCACAGAGATCTGCCTGTCTCTGCCTCCCAAGTGCTGGGATTACAGGTGTGCACCACCACCGCCCAGCGAAAGAGTGATATTCTTTAAAACATCTATATACCACCATCACATCCATACTACAAATTAAGAAATATGGTATTGGGAGCTAAGACTATAGCTTGAGGATAGATCATTTTCTTAGCATGTACAGAGACTAGGTTTAGTATCTATGATCAAAAAAGTAATATTCAGTCTTCACAGCTGAAAATTGGTACTCAGACTTAGAACTGTCCTTTTGGAAATGAGTGTTCTTTTTTTGGAGGGGGATTTTCAAGATAGAGTTTCTCTGTGTAACAGTCCTGGAACTCATTTTGTAGACCTGACCAACCCTGCCTGGCTGAAATGAGGTTTCTAATAAACTTTGTTTTCTTGGTTGGTGGTGGGAGGTTCCTATTCCTGAGGGATTCTTTACCTGATGTTCCCTAGAAAGAAGAGTGAACCTGTTAGGTCAAGAGTGTTCTGCCACCTGAATCTTCCCATTGTCGACTAGCTAATTATGTCACTGATTTATCTTCTTTGCCTCCCTCTTGCACTTTATCTTAGTAGGGCTGAGCCATTCTTAATTCACTCAGTTGTTGCCATGTGTGATAAGTCTCCCTTCCACTCAGTTTTGGAGCCCGTATTCCCCGCTTGTTCACATGACCATGTTTCCAGCCTGTTCCTTCATGAGGTCTTCCCTGTCACCCAGAGGTAGCAGACTCCCTTTGTATCTCCAGGACCCAATGGCAGCTTTTTTTTCTTTTGTGTTCAACAAGAAAACTTGAAAGAATAGAAGAGATTTCCGTCCCACTTTAGGGTATGGATATCTCAAATACCTGAGTTTTGTTTTCTTTTTTTTTTTTTTTTCCTGTTCCCAGTGTACTGGTTCATGTTAAGCCAAGTATTTCCGAATACCAAGTACTGTTGCAACTTGGCAGTGGCTGAGTTAAAATTTTGTTGTTGTCGTTTAAGCTTTCCTACAGGTATATATTATATATCACATCTGTTTCCCTATACTGTTTTCCATACCTTCTCTTCCTACATCCCTTCTCTGTTAATCCGTGTCTCTCTAGACAATTTTACTTCTCCTTTCATTTAATACGCAAATGCATATTTTTATGTGATTGTATAAAACCTAGGAAGATAAATACCTGTTTGAAAAAAGGAAAGAAATAAGTGCCTATGTTTTAGGGAGAGAAACTATATTGCCTGGAAATGTTACGAGAAACAGGCGTCTGTAGGATAACAGTTCGCCAGATGCCCAGAGCGATGCCCAGAAGGTGCTAACACTCCACTGGATTAGCAGCCATAGTCCATGAGAGGAAAGTGTCAGGGCAGCTTTAGTCTCTGAGTCTTCTGAGTCTTCCGAAAGGAGTCAGGGAAGTCAGTGTAGTTTTACATCTCAACCATCCCACTTCTCCCCAATACGCTAGTTGCAATTATTTAAATATTTCTAGAGACAGCACTTATTTGGTAGATAATTCACAATTTTTTTCCGAAAGGAAAGGTGCTAGTATGATGACAAGGACATAAATATACACTTAAAAATTGCTTTTCAGTCTGTATTCTTTGTAGACAAATTGGAGTACTGAGAATTTAAAAAAAAGTGAATGTTGTTTGTCCCGTGAGTTAGGAAGAAGAGAACAGAGGACAGCAGCGAGGAAATGAGGTCATAGGAGACTTCCCAGTTAACCACTGCTAGCTAGTTTCATACATTGCCTTTCAGTATTATTTTTCATGTTTATGTTTTTTAAGAATAAGGAACAAGTTATGTGCATATTATGTATTTTTTGTAATTTGTTCTTTTTACTTAATAATATATTTCCTCATGTCATTAGAAAATGTATAGAAATCTGATGTCTGTGACCTTGTGTTGGCAGTAGCTGGAGGGTGCTGAAGGGAGTGTTGGGAGAATCACACCCAATGATGAAGGAGCCTGAGGATCTACACAAGGAAGGTCTCTCTGAGAAGGCTCCTGGAGGAAGAACTTGTAGGATGAAGAGGAGCCAGGCCTAGAAGTGCCTGAGGAAGAGAGTTATATCAGGGGGTACAGCGGCGAGAGCTTTAAGCAGTCATGTACAGGACATGTCTTAGACCTAGAAAAGGGGTCCATGGGTTTGAATGAAAATGAGGGCAGCTTGAAGGCATCCACTAACAACACTTGGAAGCATGGACAAGCGGCATGACAGTGGACAAGGACAGTGATAGTGGAGGAAAGAGGGCATGGCAGTGGGGGTGGGGATGAGTAGGGAGGTTGAGCTAGGCTTTGAGGGTGCAGTTGGGTGAGTTTGCTAGAGGGAAGGTGGATGAGGGGTAGGAGCTTCAAGAGCTGCAGTGTGATGGAACCCAGGGTCATTGGAAACACTACCTGTCCCATGTACTCAGCACGCTTTCTGTGCTCAGTCAACACTGAGACAAGACTTTAAAAGGTAAAGTAATGGACATTTCATTTTCTTTCTTTTTTTTTTTTTTGATTCAGGTCACATTTCTGGGCTTTAATGAAGAAACAGATGCTGCTCATATACAGGTGTGGTCAATTTATTGAATTGGCAAAGACTGGGAGACTACTTAAAATTTTTGGAGATTTGAAAATTTTACTTTAATGCTCAAAATTTACAATTTTAAGGTATCAAAGTTAAAAGATTAGGCTGAAGCTAGACATAGTGGTGCATGCCTTTATTCCCAGAACTCAGAAAGCAAAGGCAGGCTAGTCTTTGAGTTCAGGGCCAGCCTAGCACCAGGCTGTTCTGTATACTGTGTTCCAGGTCAGCCACGGCTGCACGATGAGTCCCTTCCCTTCACTCGGCACCCTATCTCCCCCAACACAAAAATGACATTTGAGATCAATATTTATGAGTGTGTTATGTACATTTTCACTTAAAACATTTTATTAAGGATTCTTTTGTTGTTATTTTTGAGACAAAGTCTTGTTATCTATCCTTGATCTGGCCTTGAACATGTAGAATCCTGCTTCAGCCTCCCATAGGTTGGGATAACAACTGTGTGCTATCATGCCTGGCTTTTTGCCGATAATTCTGCTATGGAAAGGAGCTTTAGGTTTGACTATCAAAATCATCTAGCTGAAAGCTTTAAACCACAGGCCATTTTCTTGATTCTTTCCATTATATTGTATGTGACATTTGTATATTTTAATGAGTTTCATAATTTGACTTTAGCAGTAAAAATTCTTGTATTTTTATTAAAGTAGAATTAAATATAAGAAATCACTTTTTTAAAGTCTCAGTTTTTATACTTTTATAAATTAGTGCACATGTTTCTAGTCTGTTTCATTTAGGCATTTATAGAGGGATGGACATTTGAGGCCAGTAAAGGAAAGCTTGACAATTGTACAAGTTACTGTAAATACAGTTCTTCTCATGCTGCTGTTAGAAATGGCAATTCTATATTAATTCTTTCTGGTGGCTGGAACGAGCAAGCGGCCTTCCTACGACAGGTCACAGTCTCTCTCCAGACAGCATACAGATACATAACTGGATGTGCAAGGCGGATGCAGGATTACCACTGTGAGTGCAGCTAGGGCTGCATAGTTCAGACCAGCCTGAGCTAGAGTGCGACTGTCTCAAAATCAAAACATAAAACACTTGTAAAGTGTTCTGTTGGTCCTTAGGAAGTGCAGACAAGATCATATTTACAAAGCCTCTGCTCTCTGTGGGTCGAAGACTTGAATGAGTCTTGAGCTGGAAAAAAAATAGTTACTAAAAAAAGGAGAGGAAGTGAAAAAGAAAGCTAGCTTTCCTTTAGCCTTCATAAATCTTTGAAGGCTTACTACAATACCTCCAGAAAAAATGGACTTGTATTTTACAGAGTTAAAACTCAAGCTCTGAAGAAGGGTGTTCAGTAGCTTTCTGTATGAAAAACTAGTCACACCAAAGGATTTCTAGATGACAGTTGCTAGAAAACAATTAGATGTTAATGTCATAGATGTATGAGGAGCCCTGTTAAAATTGATTAGGTAGAGCGGCAGCAATGTGCTTGAAAACTATAAATCAGTACTAAATAGCCTTAGTTTGCTTTATTTTTGAGTTTGAAAAAGTCTCTTTGTAGATTAACTGTATATGTGAGCTGCTATGAAGCAGACAGTCTACTGACCAGTTTTGTGGTGTTTGATAGGGCAGTGTGTGGACACCTCGACAGTGTTATCTATAGTGCTACTCATGGCTGCCACTGTTGTTATTTAAAACTAGGACTTAGCTGCAATCTCACGGGAACTTCCAGACCTTCTGAATTCACTCCATTTCTGCAGTCTAAGTGAAAATGAAATCATTTGTATGAAGGATGTCAGTAAAGCGTCAGCTGTAAGCAGTAGTCCTCTAAATCAGGTAACTGATGGATCATTTTTAATCAGGTTTTTCAGGGCAGGGTTTTACAATATTTGCTCATTAATAGTGAACTTTTAAGTGGTTGGAGCTTTTCTTGTTATTTTAATTCAGTCTAAGAAAATAGACTAACAAAGCATTGCCAGCCTTGAAGGATAGAATAATTTTGATCGTGGCTTATAAACTAAATTCCCCCCATACTAATTTTCTATGAAATGTTACTCTTCAGATTTCTTTGTATAATGTGAGTGACTGCTCCTACTTCATGGCTACCCCATATTTACATGTGTTCCATGCTGCATGTTCTAGCAAATGGACTTTCAGTTAACTTTCTGGTTAAAGATTTCTCCATGTAAAATGGACAATGATGTTATTTTCCTAAGACAGTCTTTAGTTCATAAGTAAGTATTTTTGATAATGTATGAAAGAAAAATGCTTTGCATTTTAGGAAGTATGATATTTAAAATTGTATGAATACTTTACAATTTGGAGAACGTATTCTAGCTTTAAAATGCTGCTTTGCTAATCTTGAGGTCTGATGATTAGAATTCTACCTTGTTTCCTGGATCATGTTGTTCACTCATATATACTGGCTTTATTTGCTGGGACATAAAGAGTGATTATCTGTTATATTTGGTTTTTCCTTTTTAAAAATAAATTCCTTACCAATGTTTGCATTTAAAAATCAGTGTGCATAGGGAAAACTAATGGCTTGTGTTCTTAATCAAAGCTATAAGCATAATTGTAAGTTTTAATACTAGAGAAATACAAATTAAAAGATAAGAATAGTTCTTTCTTGGTAGGAGGGAGGGTGACATGCTGGGAGCTGTAGGAAAATGGAAAAAACATGTCAAATAGATCCCAGATCTATTTTTAGATAGATCCATATTCCATATTTCCTATAGCTCTCAAGCATTCACAGTGTAGTGGGTGAGTTTGGTAAATGATTAAGTAAGACACATTACAAACATAGGCACTAATATAGAAAAATAATTTCCCAAGAGACTACATTGACAGTAGGTTCTATGATATCTAAGGAGATAGAGAGGGAAGAATCTGAATACATGGGAGAAAAAAATATTAAGAAATTAAAGTGAGATTTAAATAGAAATAAATATACTTCTTTAGATAACTTTAGAAAAATTAAATACTTAAAATCATTAAACGTTGCAGAGTTAAGAGACCTTTCAGGATGCATGCATTTCTTGCTCCCCCTCCCTCTGGCTTATTTCTAGGCTTCTCTTCCAGGTAATATTTTATATTTAAACTTAAAACTGATTTTTATCATCTTCATCTCTCCCAAGAGTCATCGTTCTGGAATGCTTTGTGTCATGAGGGTGTCACCTGCATTACCAGGTCTCAGAATTGATTTTATCTTCAGTCTCCTAAGTAAATATGCTGCTGGTATAAGACACACCCTGGACACACACTTGCATCAGAAGCACCACCTTGAGACCGCTGATGAAGATGATGATGATGATACGAACCAGTCTGTGTCTTCCATAGAGGATGACTTTGTCACTGCTTTTGAGCAGTTAGAGGAGGAGGAGAGTGCAAGGCTATGTAATGATGGTGTGTGTCTTTTGCTGGACTTTTTCCTAGAAATAGATTGAATTTGAAAGTTTGGTTTCGAAGTTTTAAAAAAAGACTTAACAGTTGAAATTTACTTTGAAATTTGATCCAGTTTAAACATTTTAATAGTTTTACATATTACAGAAGAATTAATTTTTCTGTGATATTTAAGTTCATTATTAGCTACTTTTTAATTTGCTGTTTCTCTTCTTAGGTAGTATCGTTCAAGCCTTGTTTATCTCAGACCCTACTCTGAAACTTTGCCATGTTCAGATGTCAAAACAGTTAGCTGGCAGTTACAAGTGATTTTTCTAACATAAATGACAATGTGCCGAGCATTCCATAGGTCATATATTTGAAGGCATAGGGTGAAATGGGATTGTTTTATTAAAAGCTACATTTGTTCCTGGGTGTTAGGGAGAATGAAATTTCTGTTTAATACTATAGTATAGGTAACATTTATGATGTAAATATTTTGTGTTTTATGTATGTTTCTTAAAGCAAGTTTTTAAGAGTAACATAAGAACTTTATTTTTTTCCTGTTAGAAATAAATATTGCTACACTAAGGAGCCACTGTGATGCTGCCTCTCAAACTACTTCTGGTCACCATTTAGAAACCCATGATTTTAAAGTGCTGGTCAATTATGGACCACAGAGGTCATTGGCTAAGCCTTCATCTTCAGCACATGTTCTGGGATGCAAAGAAGCATCTTCTGTGAAAACATCGGTTACAACATCAATTTCAGAGCCCTGGACACAAAGAAGTCTCTACAGGTCACCCAGCGCTTCAGATAAAGGCAGGGACACACAGCAGATACTCCTTCCTCCTTCGCCTGCCAACTCCTCAGAGTCTGAGTGCTCTAGCCCAAGTCCTGTAATTTTTTTGGATGAAGAGGGATACCAAAAAAGTTTAAAAGCAAAACTTGAGCTGCCTGAAATCCCTGTGACAAAAGATGATGTAGAGGATTCAGACTCAGAAGTGAGTGAATTTTTTGATAGCTTTGATCAGTTTGATGAACTAGAGCAAACTTTAGAGACTTCTTGTCCATTTATGAAAGATCCTGGCATGGGGAAGCCATCACAGAAGATAGGGCGTAGACATGAGAAATCTTGTATGAATCCTCAGAAGTTCAAGTTTGAGTGTCCAGCTCTTCCAGCTAATGTTAGAAAGCCAACTCCACGAAAACCCGAGTCTCCATTTGGTCACCTGTGTGATGCTCCAGATTCCCCTCGTCCAGTGATGGCGTCAGAAGACAGTGGCTTGTTTAGCCCTATTCGAGCCTCTGCTTTTAGTCCTCCTGGAAGCTGTACTCCTGCTGAATGTTTTTGCCAAATGGATACTGGTAGAGATAGGATTCATGAAAATCAGAATCCTTTTTATTATATGTATGAAGATTATGCAAATAATCTTTCATGTGAAGTACTAGGCTCAGTTCTTCATACTCAGTGTCCAAATGCAATGTCAGATATTAATAGTATTAAAAGGGAAGAAAATTATACTGTAGCTTTTAAGCCTGGGAATTCTGATCAAAAAAATAAATGTAAAAATAAATCTTCAATGATTACAGACAGCGTTCAGAAGTTTGCAGCAGATCTTGTAGGAAAAAGCTTTGGCAGTGCATTTAAAGACTTACAGAAAGGAGTTTCTTCATGTACCAATGCTTTGTGCCACTTGGCTGTCAAATTGACATCATCTGTTTTTCAGATGGCATTTAATGAACTTAGAAGGCAGTGTGCATTTTCACTGAAAGAACGAGCCATTGGTAGCCTGGCTAGTTTTTTGGTGAGTGAAGCCTTATCAAATGCCTTGAAAGATTTACAGTACATGAAAAAGCAGATGTTTACCAACACAGTCGCTAGGTTTGCCGCGGACCTTGCAGAAGAGCTTGTTTTTGAAGGCATCATGGAGGTATGTCAGTTTTCATGTCCTCCTACACCTGCATCTCAACAGTGTCCGTCATTTGACTTTAAAGACAAAGCTGTGAAGTCTTATGCCAAAGATTTGTCTGAATCTGTAATACAAGAAGCCTTCATAGAACTGTCACAGACAGACGTGACCTTCACAACGAAGGCAGCAGTTAATGTTTCTATGGGTAATGTCGAGTATGTGAGTGCAGAAAGTGTAGTGCCGCCTACACAGACCTTCACATTTTCCTCATCCCTTAGCAGTCAAGCAGTTATGATGACAAAACCAGTACAGGAACATAAGAAGGAATACACGGTGCAGCAGGCCTTGTTTTGTACTTCGGGAATTGTCACTTCTATACCAGTACCCTTGGCAGGTAGTGCCCTTCTCCCATATCACATTTCATCTACTTTGTATCAGTCCAAATCTCATCTATCATCAGAGGATAGTAAGGCGAATGGTGGTTCTACCCAAGAGCACATCACCACAGAAAACAGTGAAGATGACGTGGATTGTCTCAGAAATACCCTTCTACCTTCAGAACTCAACCCATGTAACCAGAAAGATTTCAAGCCAACCAACGGTGATACTGACATACAGAGTCCTTCAGAATTAACTAGTGGTGCTGTGATTAGCAACTTTTCTGCAGGAATGGTACATACAATAGTCAATGAGTCCTTAGAGTCCATGACAGCCTTCAAAACTACAAAACCTGTTGATGCACATGCAGATTATTTAACTAAATCAAAGGGAAAAGCCTGTCCTCTTCCAATTTGTGACCAAGCAGCACCACAACAGAACAAAGCTAGCAATAAGGACATGTTTGCTGAGCAGTTATCGAAGTCTATTATTAAACATTCCCTGGATAAAAGCAAATCAATGCTTCCAAATATAGATAACAAAATAGTTAGTAAGGAACGCGTGCCTGTTCTTGGGGAAGAATCACAGCTAATCTTGGAGGAATCTCCCAGTGACTTTTCAGACCGCTTACCTCATGGTTCACTCTTGGTTGGAAACCATTGTGTTCCAGAATGTAAAGATTCTGTGGGCTTTGGATTTTCTTTAGAGACACTGCCACCTTGTCCAATGATGACAGGTCAGAAATCTGACTTGAAGGAACTTGTGAAGGATAAGCCAGTGAACAGGCATAATGTAAATAATACTGCACTTGAGCCCTTGTCTTTTGGACAGGAAAACTCCTTCCGTCACTCACATGCTTTATCATCTGCAGTGCTTACTTGTGTGGATGGTTTGCATGTAGAAGATAAACAGAAAATCAGAGACAGAAACGGAATACCTGATACCCCTCCGTCAACTCCTTTAGTACCGTCTCAGACTAGTTCTGAATGGGACATCAAAAAGTTAACCAAAAAGCTCAAGGGGGAGTTAGCCAAAGAATTTGCACCTGCGACACCGCCTTCTACCCCTCACAGCTCCTCTGTTGGTAGTTTGTCTGGGAATGAGCAGAGTACTATAGAAAAGGAAGAGTTCATGTTGAAACTCATGCGATCGCTTTCAGAAGAAGTTGAGAGCAGTGAAGGTGAAGAGCACCCAGAAATGGATGCGAAGTCAGAGTACTCAGGGAAGAAAGTTCAGTTTGCAGAAGCATTAGCTACACACATCATTTCTCTTGCAACTGAAATGGCAGCCTCTCATTTAGATCATGAAAGCACTCAAGAATCCAGGGTTCAAAACCCTCACTTAAATGTGCAGAGTCAAAGAAGTGTGCTATGTACGTCTCTAAATCATTCGGATGAAAACATACCGGCATGCAGTTTTGCAAGTGATATGGTAGCTGATGTCATTGCAGAAGCCACGAAAATTGCAAAAACTAGAAGTTGTACACTTTTCAGGCAGGAGAGGAACAGTTGTCATGTTGATGTTGACCAAGGTAAAGGAGAGAAGCTGAATGTGGAGAACGTTGCACACCCGAGAGAAGTAGATCGGTTTGTTCTTTCCTTACCAAGTTGTACACCAGGTCTGACATACAGGTACCCCAGTTGTGAAAGTGTGACTGATGAATACGCAGGTCATGTTATCCAAGTGCTGAAACAGGAAGGTGGCAATGATGAGCTAATCATGGACCAGTATGCCAGTAGACTGGCTTATCGATCTGTCAAGTCAGGAGTGCAAGAAGCAGCTAAGACAGTAAAAATGAAGTGCAGTTCAAAAATGTTTTCAATGCACAATTCTCATGTGAAAATAAACAAGGAACTATTGATGTCCTCAAATCAAGAGCATCATCAGGAAGCAGATAACAAAAGACAAAGAAAAAGAAATGGCAGCCATCTTTGCAAATACCAACCGTGTGAACGGACAGAGGATCCATGTAGAAATGAACTTTCTGAGCTACACAGTTTTTCAGCTTCTCTTGCTAGCATCATAACAAGAGATGTGAAGAAACAGCTGACAGCACCTACAGTTGACTTACCACAATCCTTAACAGAATCTTGTCTTTTTGAAAAGTCTGGATGTATTGGCAAGGGCGAAAGTATTGTTGAACCAGAATTTTCGAAGTCTGATCAACCATTGCAAAACCATGAATTCTGCCAGAATACAGGCAGTTTAAGTGGACACAGTCATGGGGAGAATATTCAAGCTGTAGAACAGTATGCTAGAAAAGTAGTGGATG
Source organism: Arvicola amphibius (assembly GCF_903992535.2). Classification (NCBI taxonomy): domain Eukaryota; kingdom Metazoa; phylum Chordata; class Mammalia; order Rodentia; family Cricetidae; genus Arvicola; species Arvicola amphibius. Next base: position 36,574,507 of record NC_052059.1, read on the forward strand.
ACACTTTAGAGATAAGTTTAGGATCTACAGTTTCCCACATTCCAGAGACCACAACATCAGCAGATAGAATCACTTACGCAGAAAAATTGTCACCACTCCTGAATGGAGCTTGTAGATACTGTGACCTTAAGGAACGCCATGGTTGTGCCAGAAGTCCCTCTCAGCCCCCTTTAAAGCAGAGTGTGTGTGCAAGTGCTAAGCCAGGCTCCCATTCGAAACTTAGTAGCATCCATCTGAAATCGAGAATCTTCCATCTTGATGTGCCTCAGATTCATGTTAATCTTGATAAAAGGGCAGTGCTTGCAGAGAAGATAGTTGCTGAAGCTATTGAAAAAGCAGAGAGAGAGCTGAGCAATACCAGCCTGGCAGCTGATAGTGGCATTGGACAAGATGGCATTAGCTTTGCTGAGAGCCTTACCACAGAAATCATGACATCAGCTGTGACAGATGCGGAGCATGTTGTTAGCAGGTAGGTTTTAAATCTTCGTTGGGGCCTTGTGATAAAATGAAAAGCTAACTTTTTCTCTCTGTCCATTTGTGTGTGGCTTCATATCCTGTGCATGGTTGTCATGTGAAGTATTTGTTTCCCAATCCTTTTTGAGGGACAGTATCATCCATTTACAGGGCTGGAAGATGAGTGAGAGAACAGTGACCTCAAATTTACGGAGCTAAGAAGCAGGTAAAATCAAAGAAACAGGTGAATTTTATTCACAAATTTAGACTCGTATATTCACTACTCTGAGATTAACATCTGTTCTCTGGCAGAAGAAGCTTTTCTACATGTGACCTTGGACTGTTTATATTCTTCCTCCCCATCAGAGCAGTTTCATAAGAGGAAGCTAAGTGGAAGTTCCTAAGCCCTCACTCCAGGACCTGGCAAATAATTTTGCTATTCTTTCTTCAGAATATTCATTTTCTTCCTCAGACTTGGCTAATGATATGCCGTGAGTTCTTTCTGTAAGCTTGTTTTTATCCAGGCTGATATTTGCACAGACTTTCTTTGTACTTCTGCTCCTGTTTCTATTCTGGCGCTTGTACCAGGCTTCTCTGAGCACTTTTCAAAGTCCATGTGGGTATGGAGTTCTGTATCACAGTTTTATAAAGTCACAATGATTTAATGTTGAAGAATGATTGATTCAAATGGATTATTTGCTAGGATATTAACTGAATGGTTTCACTAATGTTCCTTTTCTCATAAATGTTTGATTAATGAAGGTAATCATAATAGAATATATAGTAGAATGTCACAAATGCATAATATTAGCTCACCAGGGTGCTATACGAATATCAAATAGGAAAGCATACTATAGAGGAATTTTAGAAAATAATATAGACTTTATTTTCAATTACTATGAGCCCATTTACCTAAGTCATTACAAACCCCTTTTTTTAGCCTCCTCCTGTGGGTCATTTTCTTTTAGAAAAAATAAAAAGTGGTAGGTACGAGGATAATTTGTTAAATAAAATAAAGTTGTGGTGCAGGATGGCTATTTTTGGAATATAGAACTTAACTGAGTTGTTATATCTTAAATACAAAGTGAGAATTTCCCAAAAAGTGGAGAGGGCAGGGGCAGGAGCAGTTCAGGGCTCATTTTAGGTTTTAGGGATATAAAAGAAATGAGAACAGATTTTTTAAAAATAAGATAACCAGCAGATAAATGAGCTGAACAAAGACAAAAATAGGCTTGCTAATGTGGACAGGCAGATGGCCAGGAGGCCTCAACCGTATATACGGAGACCTACAGGAATGCAGAGAGTGGGAGACGGAGTCCTCCCCAGGAAGGAGCATATCAGTTGGTTATCCAACACCCAGTGGTTAGCCCTGAAACATACAAGGAATATTATACAGACAAGCAGCTTGAATTTCAGTATTTAGAAATGTGTATGTCTATTCATATACATATATGTATGTAACAACAATAAATGAAAAAAAGTCATGAATTTGAAAGATTATAAGGAGGGGTATATGAGAGGGGTTGGAGGAAGACAAGGGGAAGGGGGAATGCTGTAATTATAATTTAAAAGAAATATTTAAAAAACACATATTGCAAGTTCCTTAAGAAAGGGAGTGTTGTTAGCAGAGATGAGCAAGAACTGTTGGCGCTGGCTGCATTTGAATTGGGTGGCAGAGAAGCAAAACTAGTGGGGTGACACTCAAGCCAAGAGCCTGAACTAGTGGGGTGACACTCAAGCCAAGAGCCTGAACTAGTGGGGTGACACTCAAGCCAAGAGCCTGAGTGAAGATAGGGAAATGACTGGGGTCCATGCGAAGGATTGGAGCGCATGTGTGTGAGGCATGGAGACCTTGTGTTGAGTGACTTGGGGGACTGTAGGTGAGAAAGTGGACATCATGATTGCTCTAAAGCCAAAGGAAGGTTTGATGAGAAAACTGATAGTTTCTGTCCGCATACATAAAGCATCACTGTTGAGAACTGTGTTCAATACACACACACACAAGACATACAGATGGGATAATTATTATAGTTGCTCTAAATGGGCTTTTTTTAATCATGTCATAAAAATATGAATGTCCCTTCTTTAAAAAAAAATTTTTTAAAGATAGGGTATTAGTATGTAGCCTTGGCTGACATAGAACTATGTAGACCAGGCTGAATTTGAACTCAAAGAGATCTATTGTCTCTGCCTCCCAAGTGGTGTGATTAAAGGCCTGTGCCATCACTTCCTGCTAAGAGAGATGTTTATGATTCATGTTCTGAAGCGATTTTTTCCAGTTTGAATATAGGCCAGGTTGACACAACTAGAATTTCAAATTTTTCTTGTTCTAAAAACCAGCAGGCATCTCCTTCGGATGCAAATGAAGGTACTGTTTTTACAGGGCAGATGATGCGCTTAGACCTTGTAGTAAGGTGCACGTCTGAGGAGTGAGAACTGCTCTAGACAGAGTGTAGAGAGTGATACCCAGGATGTCCCGCACAGCACTGTGGCTCTTGCTGTGCTGTTCTTCAGTCTCATTGTTTGCGGGTGCAGTGAAGTGTTCAGGGGATGTTGGTGTGACTTGGAATATAATTTCATAGAGTCATCGCTATCATTTTGCCTCCTCGTCAGAATCTATGGTGCTTCTGTTATTTTTAAAATTATTACCATGTGTTCTTTTCTTAGTTCAAAAGAAATGGAAGATTTTCCGTCAACTGAGTCATTTGGCAGCCAACAACTGAATCTCAGTGTTGGTGAGGACAGTACTGGTAGCTGGTCCAACTTAAGTTTTGAGGATGACCATCAAGATGAAAGCAGCAGTTTTCACCATCTCAGTGAGAGGTAACTCTGATTTAATAGCTAATTATGTGATAAAGGTCTTCAGACTTCCGCAGAGTGAGCAATGGGTTTACATTATTATTTGGAAATTCTCAATTTGGCAGTATGTTCATATTTCTAACATTATTATTCCCACTGTTCCTTTTTGGTTTGGTTTTATTTTAATTCTTTTTGAGGGGATGGCTTTGTGGTGTAGCTCAGGCTGGTCTTAAAGTGAAGTTTCTCCCTCAGTCTCTTGGGCTGGATTATATTATAGGCTGTGGATTATTATACTCTTCTGCCTGACCTCTGAATGGTCGTGTCACATATTGAGTACAGTAGGGAGAGAGCATTTTATTCTTTCTGTTACTCAGTGTTACTTCCCATGTTTATCTAATACTTAAATGATAGGTTTTTATTACTAACTAGATTGAAAAATCATTGTTAATAGAATATGGGCAAAATTTTTACTTTTGTGTTTTTCTTTGTTTAGAGAATCATTTTTTTAAAGTAAAAGATAGGACTTGAGGTCGTTCTCTCTTTTGTTTATAGTTGTGTGTTCTGTGCTACTGTATTTTCTGTATTTTCGTTTGCCTAATGACAGACTAATGGTGAAACTTTGGTTGTCTTTATGGTTTTATAATGGAACTCTATTTGAGGCTATGTTGAAAAGATGGCTTAGTTTTATTTTTATTCTTTAGTGCATTGTAATTTGTGAAAGTTTGATACTGTTAAAATGAAAATAGGTAAGTAAATTACTTGAAAAAGCTTAGAAACTACTTTTTTAGGTAATCATGACGTTGGTTACCTTGACAACACTTACTGATGCACAAGAAGTGAATTGATGTTAAAGAACCAAAGTTCAGTTTGTATAGATGATGACTTATGATTGACCAGCCGAGAGTAGGAAGTAAAGCTGCTTGTCACTGCAAACTAATGTGCTTACTAATTATCTTAATAATTAGGAATGATTAGAATTTTTAAGTTGCATCTTGAAAATTTTAATCTGAAAAATCTACTGTAATTTTGTTTTTGAATATGGTTGCTTTTTTCCCTCTGCAAACAACGCTTTGCTGCAGTTGTAGATAGAGTTGCCTCTTTGTTCTTTTGGCTAGGTGATAGAAAAAGGTAGAGCTGTGTGTGGCTTTGACTGGCCAGCCAGACAAGTGTACTGCTTAAATAAGCCCTGCTTACTCTAGCTTTCTTCTGAAGAAAGTATGTGCTGTTACCACCTGCGCGCTGTGTGTAATGTAAGAGATAGAGATAATTGGCATAGCAATGTAATGAGCAAGGACTGGTTGAGACAGTCTCCCTACACCTTATCATTGTTTTGTACTATTCAGAAATACCAGAAGACCTTAATTTAGGTCTCTTCTTTTTTAAATTTTATTCAAACTGAGGAGTAGGAAAGTGTATTGCATTTTTTGTTCTTGTTTTTTATAAATTACATGTTAAGATTTGCCGTGTCATTTGTCATTCTAAAAATCTGTTGTCTTTATCTACAAATCAAATGTACTTTTAGAATGCTTCCATGATGTTTTGAGGACAATGAAAAGAATCCCTAAGCTGCAATGGTGGAGCACACCTTTAATCCCAGAGCTTGGGAAACAGGCAGGTGAATATGAGTTCAAGGCCAGCCTGGTCTACAGAGCAAATTCCAGGACAGCCTACACAGGAAAGTCTACACTGAGAAATGCTATCTAGGAAAAAAAAAAGCTCCCTAGTCTGCAGCCCTGCCAGTTACCGTCTATGGAACAGCAGTGACAGTGTCTTGTCCCCTCTGTGGGTGCTCCACTCCACAGGCTCTGTTTCCAGGAAACACAGGTGGTCTTCACTATTCATTTTCTAGTTCAGCTCTGTTCTCTTCTCCCTCCAGCAGTAATGGTAACAGCAGTAGCTGGAGCAGTCTTGGTTTAGAAGGAGATTTGTATGAGGACAATTTATCCTTTCCAACATCAGACAGGTTGGTCCAGTTTAGAAACTTAAAAACTGATGAGTCTTTCACCACTAATGCATGATGTCATGTTCTTAAGAGAATATGTATCAACCTGCTTTTCTCCTGAATTTTGACATAATTCTGCTCGATACATTTACATCTAATGAAAATTTCAACTAGCTAAAATATGACTGACATCTAATTGCAAAATGTGTGACTGTTTGCATGGGTTGCTCTGCTTGCTATTTTTCATTCTACCAATGATTTCATTAAAAAGAGCTTGCTTCCTACAGGATTTCTGTTGTTTTTGTTTTTTTTTTTGTTTTCCTATGTAGTTTAATTTTATATATAATTAGTAGAAAAATTGTTTTAAAACATATTAAGTGGCATTAGTAGAAGCAGTAATACTTCATTATTCATGACATTCTGTGATATTCAAATAGTATATTGCTTAAAACCAAATTAGAATATTTCACCTTCATTTGAAGTTGCCTGGCTTTAAATGTCATGATAAAGAGAGGTACTATGTGCAACCTGTATTTTAACATGAAATAATGTGAGAAGCAAAGCTTCACTCTGATTGCCCTTCCTTCTTTCTAAATGTCATACATCACACTGTAACATTTCATTCCTTACTACTTTTCTGAGAAGTGGTTTAATCCACTACTAATTAAGCCTTTTTTTTTTTTAACTGCTTCTGTTGTTTTCTTTGAAAAGCGATGGACCAGATGACAGGGATGACGATCGGGACGATGGTGTGGAAGGTCAGTCACAGTCGCTCCTCTGAGTCTTTGTCTGTGGAGTCTTCGTGGTTTGTAGAAACACACAAATCACCCCGTCTCAGAAATAAAAAGTTTGAGGAAGAAGCTTAGGATATGTTAAATTTTTCCAAAATTTAAGTCTAAAATCCTTATGTTACAAAATTAACTTATCATGATTACAGCATTTTATTTATTACTCTGTTTTAGTTACTTTTCTTGTGGCTGTGACAAAGTGCTTTCAGAAAGGGTGCGTGGCAGTGGGAGCTGGTGGCTTGAGGAGGGGCAGAAAGGAAGCCAGCAGGGGCAGAGGGGCTGTACTACTCAAAGGCCCACCCCTACGGACCTGCCTCTGTCAGGCCCCAAATAATAATGATTTCATGATGTCCCAAAACAGTGCCACTTACCTGGGGACCAAAAGTTCATTCAAACTGTATCTTTTATGTTCTCCTTCAAATTGGTAACTTAGAATTGGTATTTTTCTCAAATTTCCATGAGCTGAAAAGTAAACATGGAAAGGCACTTTAAATGTTCCTTCCCTTCTCTCTCTCTCTCCAAATTCTGTACTCACATATACACATATTTGAAGGAACTAATCCTTTCTTCAGTGAATAGAGTTCTTACTATGCCAACTTAGGTATCATTGACTGTAGAATTTTGAACATGATTTGTGATCTTAATTTATATATTAAAATATCCAAGTGAGCCTAGAGACTTCACTCACATCAAACCTGTTTTCATTGTGTTCAGATAGTTTTTGGATGCCCTCCTCATATCTTACTTTCTTATAGTATAAAAATGATAATAGTTTCTATAAAACAGCACATCTGAATTTAAAAATTGTTTAATATAATTATTAATATTTTGAACTAGTGAAATTTTGTTGTTTCTTTAGAAATAAGAAAACAGAAGGCTCAGGATGGCTTTGTGTGTTCTATATTGGGGGTACAACCCTATACCCTGATGCCACAAATGTAGGCACACTGAGACCCTGACAAATGCTCCAGAGGATTGCTTGAGTAGAGGGTATAACCCCTGAGTTTCCAACCAGCTTGTCCACAGTGCTCTTGTTCAGGGAAGTTGCATAATAGTTGTTAAGTTGAAATTCCCAGGTTTAAGATTACTTCTATTTAAAAATTTTTAAATTACATTTGTTTTGTATGATGCACATGCATGTGCACGCATAGCTGTGAACACTTGACTGACTCTGTTCATGCTTCTCATGTGGAGTCAGTTCTCTCCTACCTCGTGGGATTTAGGATTCAAACTCAGGGCGTCAAACTTGGCAGAAGTGCCTTTACCAGCTGAGCCATCCAACTAACCCAGATTATTAATAAAGCTTTATCTTTATTTTATGCAAATGGATGTTTTGCCTACATCTGTCTGTGTAGTACTCAAGAAGGCCAGAAGAGAGCATCAGATTCCCCTGAAACTGGAGTTCAGACAGTTAAGAGCTACCATGAGGGTGCTGTGTGTCAAATCTGGCTCCTCTGCAAGAGCAGCCAGTGCTCTTAGCTACTAAGTCATCTTTCAAGCCCTTATTATAATTTTTAGAATTTATAATAATCTAGGTAAACTTTTGCTCATTAATATGTTGGCATTTAAAAGTCATATACTTCTCCCTAATAACTCTCATGGATATAATTATTTCAAAGACTATCCATGAACATAGCATGCTATGTTATTATTGTTATTATTATTATTATTATTAGTTATTACCTAGTTTTTACTTAACTAACTTTGCTGAGGTATGATAAAGAGAAGAGGTGCAAGTTAATATGAATAAAATAATTCATTAAGAGAATTTATCAGTGGGCCTGAGAATTTTTTATGTTAATAAGTAGAAACCAGGAGGTTAATTATATGCAGTTGTGTTATTCCTCAGCTCTTGACATCATAGGCATCTCTCATATACGAAGTTACATCCAGCTTCTGAATTTGTTCCATTAGAAGATAGATTGGTTTAGATTTACAGCTTCAAAATTAGGGGATTCCTACAACAATAGATACCTGCTTTTTAAACCTCCTTTTAAACTTCCCTCCCTTCCTTCCTGTTCATTTATTTTGGTTAGGAAGCATCAGCCCTAACCTCTGTTGAAGTTTCCCATCAGGTGGGCAGCCAGCAGGCCCAAACCAAGGAAACCCTAGCAGTGTAGAGAACCATTAAGTGACTAGCTACCAATCCCAGAAACACTGCAGGCTTTACTAAGGACCTTAGACACTGTGTCTTGTTCCATAGTATATCAGACCTCCTTTAAAACAAACCGTTTCCTAAATTAGTTCTTGATCTTTAGCATGTAAAATCATGCATGGATTTCATGTGTTTTCTAAATATAAATCATACTTTCCTCTTACTCATCCCCGCCTCTCATTGTCCCTCGTTCCCTGTGGTCCTTCTCCCTAACATGGGATCTTCCCTTCTGCTCATGCCACATGACTCCCATTACCCTTGCTTTCCCCCCCCCCCTTTAGATTATTTTTCCTTGCCTCTCAGGAGTCTTCCTTCTACCTTCATGACTCATACAGACATACACATGTGCATGTATGTATACATGTATGTATTTTAAATGTTGAGTTTGCATAGGAAAGGAAACATACACTAGACATACTCTTGATTGAGACTAACTGGCACAAAGGAAGAAAAGATAAATTTCTGAGAATGCTGTGAATTAAAAATAAAGGGTCGGCACAAATTATAAAAATGATTAGTAGTGGTCTAGAGTTCTATATAACAGAAAAATGTACATCAACATCAACATCTCCAGCATTAGTACATACTGGTGTGCGGACTGTCAGCATGCCCTTAATACTTCTTGTACTCAGTCATCCTGAAGCAGGAGTATCCAATATGGTGTTGGTTCCATCAGCCAGCTGGGCTGTCTCCTCTGGATTGAAAGCATCATTCTCATTAACAAGAAAATAAACTTGAGAGCCCTTTCTTTTGTATTATATTTAAATTCACTTCAAACAATATTTTACATTTGTTCCATCAGTAAATAATCAATGTTATTCCTTTGTTTTAAGCATTGTTTTGTCCTTAAGACATGCTTTATTTGGCATTATGGTGTAGCTAAGGAAAGCATTCACTTGAATCTCTAAATTGAAGCCAGAGTTTTGAAAGTTGAATTGATGAATTTCACTTCATATTGTTTAAATTTATTGTTAGATTTACAACAGAATGGAAAAACTATGCTAATCATGAACATTGACATGGAACCAGGAGCAGTAGATCCGCAACTAAGGATTATTCTTCAGTGGCTTGTTGCCTCTGAGGCTGATGTTGAAGAACTTTATTTTCATGACTCTTCAAAGAAGGAATTTATATTAGTAAGTACCTCCCTTCTAGAGTGGTTGTGAGGAAATGGTAACACTATGTAATAATCTCACTACATTGTTGGTTAGCAAAATGCTTGCTGATTGCACAATATTAACACGTAGGCCATGGAATCTCACAGTTGGGATTCAGAAGTCAGTTCTGCAGCTTTCCAGTAGGTGTAACCTTGGAGAGGGGAGTCAGTGAATGCCTCAGTTTTCTTAGTTGCATTGTGGGATTAGAGGATACTGATGTAATGTGAACAGGAGAATTCTGGGAAGGAGGAAGTTGATTCCTCCCACTCTTGCCCGGATCACCGAAGCAGCAGGATGTGATCTGCCCCACTGAAAAAAGGTATTGAGCCACATGGCTAACATAGATCAGAAAAATGGGTTAATCAAGATGTGAGAGTTAGCCAGTGAGAGGCTAGAGCTAATGGGCCAATCAGCTTTATAACTTTAGAGATCTCTGTTATTTCTTTGGGGCTTGCCAGCTGTGGGGTACTGGGCGGGACAAAAACCCAAACAAGCAGGCCTGGCCCCCTCTTGTTATAGGATACAGACTTACCTTACAGGTTTATGAGGATTAATTATAATACTCTAAAAAGAAGTGTTTGATCTAATACTCTAACCCTAAAATTTAAATGTCAGTAATGAGCAGCTAATGTATTCTTTATAAAAGATCCAGCTATTCTATTTTACTGATTCATAATCATACCTAATTAATTAGGTCTTTCTTATCCCATGGAAATGGAAGGCTGGTATAATGAAAAACCAATAACAGAGTAGATAAGATACTTTTCTTGAGTATTTTTAATATATACCAAGCATTGTGTTAATAGGGATTTTCAGTTTGTAGTTTTACGAGTGTTTCTCCCCTGGTTTTCCTTATGAAAATTTATATTAATCTTACCATAGGCTATAAAACAGTCCAGGGAATAACCAATATAGATCTATCAATAGAGACAGAAAAGGAAAACCCAAGTTATTCTTAGTTTCTTGATGGAGGACTCTCATTGGCTAATAAAGAAACTGCCTGGCTCATCTGATTGGCCGGCCCTTAGGTGGGTGGAGTAGACAGAACAGGAAGAAGGAAGTGAGGTAGATGGCTCAGACAATTGCCCTGCCTCTCCTCTCTGGGACAGATGCGATGAAGCCAGCCCCCAGGTCAGACATGCTGAATATTTCCCGGTAAGACACCGCTCATGGTGTTACATAGATTATTAGATATGGGTTAGTCAAGATGTGAGTAAGAGGCTGAAACTAATGGGCCAGGCAGTGTTTAAAAGAATACAGTTTGTGTGTTGTTATTTTGGGGCATAAGCTAGCCGGTGGCTGGGAGCCGGGCGGGATGAAAAGCAGGCCTGCCCGCAGCTCATCACTACAGTTTCTGGTTCAGAATATGACAGTATTGTTGGACGATGTCTGAAAGATGTGAACAGTCTGACACTGACTTTTCCTTAGACTGGGGTTTATTAGCGTGAGGCTTCTGTTGTAGGAAGAGAACATAGTCCGGGAAGAGATGCTCAAGACATGAATTGTCAAGTGGAAGTTTGGGTCAGGGAGCTGTTAGAACTGAGGCTTGAGGTTGACAGGTGGTTGTCAGAGGAGGAGGCCTTGCCCAGGGATCTTTGCCTGACTGAGTCAAGTCCAGTGCTCAGTTGTGATGGCAAGGTTTATTATGCTCGTGGCTTATTTTAACCATATGGCTGATTTTAAATAATGACTTTCAGAGACCATATCTTGCTAGGACAGGGCTACTGTTTTATATATGTAGATATTATATTTTTATGTTATATAACTAAATATGTATATATATGTGTATGTATATATATATGTATATGTATATATATCCACAGGGCTACTGGGGATATATGAAACAGTTAAGAAGCAAGTTCAGATTATGTTTGGTGGTATGAGAATAATAGAAATACTGTATGTCTTTCTAGGTCATATATTTAATTTTGATATTTTCACTATTAAATAGAACAAACAGTACTACCTTGAGGATAAATGGAAGATGACATATAATTGTGTCAAGAAGATATAAACATATTTATATAAGTGACAAAAGAGAAGCTAGAGTAAAGATTTATCCTGAGACACTGTCGTCAGAGTGAGAAGACAGTGTTTGTGGAAGGAAACACTTGCAGTTGTGTATCTGGTAATGTTCTTAGCCCTAACACATATAAAAACTCCTTCATCTTAAAAATAGAAGGGCACCTGTCTATCTAAAAAATGGACTAAGAGTTATTACTGCATTTCTTAGTTAGGGTTTCTGTTGCTGTGATGAAGCACCATGACCAAACGCAGGTTGGGGAAGAAAGGGTTTATTTGGATTACACTTCCATATTGCTGTTCACTATTGAAGAAAGTCTGGACAGGCATTCAAGCAGGGCAGGATTCTGGAGACAGGAGCTGATGCAGAAGCCATGGAAGGGCGCTGCTGACTGGATTGCTTCTCTTGGCTTGCTCAGTCTGCTTTCTTATGGACCACCAGCCCAGGAATGACCCCACCCACCATGGATGGGCCCTCCCCCATTGATCACTAATTGAAAAAGTGCCTTACAGCTGGGTCTCACAGAGGCACTGCACAGCTGAGGCTCGTTCTTCTCTGACATGCAGAGTTTGTGTCAAGGTGACACAAAGTCAGCCAGTATACTGCACATCTTTGGAAAATAAAAACATTAGGAAAATGTAAGTCAAAACCACTGCACTCTTCACACTCAACAGGGTAACTGTCATGGAGGGTACTACCAACTGTAGGAGGATGTGGAAATACTGCATCCTTCCTACAGTTATTAGAATCTACAATGGTGAAGCTGTTATGAAGAACATCTGACAGATCCCCAAAATTCCAAGTACAATATTGCCATGTTACCCAGCATTCCACTGATTGGTGGTGCGCACCTGAGGGACATAAAAAACAATACAGAAATGTCCATGGCAACATTATTCATAGTAGGTACGAAGTAAGAATGTGTTATAGGCCTCTAATTCCAGAACTCTGTAAGTAGAGGCAGGAGGATTACTGTGTTTGAGGCTACCCTGGGTTAAATAGGGGGAGTTCTGGCAAAGTTAGGGATACATAGAAAGACCCTGTCTCAAACAAACCAGAACAAAACAAAGAGAATTCTCTGCCTGTTCATCAGCTAACGAATGGAGAAGGAGCTTTGTTGGCTAGTATAAAGTAGTAAAAAGTGCTACGCCGTGGTAAACCCTCAAGGTAGCTGTGCTAAGCAGAAGACCATACAGAGTGCACAGCTCCATTTCTGTGAAATGCCCCAAGCAGGCAAACCTATAAGGCACAAAGTAGATGAGTGCTGTATCTGAAGGTGCTGGGGAAGATGAGGAGAGAGCACCCAGTACTGGTGTGTGGTAGTTGTCTTCAATTCATTCATATACCAAAAACCTGTTGCTTATGAATTATATCACAAAGCTGTTTTTAGAAAAGGAACATTAGTAAAATAGTTTTTCAGAATTTATTTTGCAGATCTTTTTAAACCTAAGACTTCTTACAGAGTTGAGTAGACAGAGAAGAGAGTAAGGCCATGTTCTGCTTTGCTGTGGTAGTTTCTTTAAACCTGTTTACTCTTCTGCTTGCTTTTTTGTTGAAGCATTACCTTTCTTCAAAAACAAGCTATGACTCTAGAAACTACAGGGAAACCCTGTCTCGAAAAAACAAAAAACAAAAAAAAAAAAAAAAAAACAAGCTATGGTTCCACTGAGGCTGGAATGTTTTCCGGAATACAAACCACACTATATGTTGTGGAAAGAAAATCCACATCTTTTTATTAAGCTTGACATTGTCATTATTATTCTGTTCCTAATTGAGGGTGTGGCAGATGTATTTAGTTATGCAGAATTTCCTGCAGATGGTTTGCCTGCACTCCCACACAGACTCTCCACTCCAGGGTTTGTGTTCTGTTTCTAGCGATCCTGAGGTGCCATTCTGTGGAGACATGCTAATAAAGGGCAAAAAAGGAAAATGTTCGGCTTGGGTAAAGGGGTGGTGGTTGAGGGGACATCTTATAACTGGAAAGAATATTTCATTGTCAATAACAGGGTTCCCAGTTTTGTCTGAAGATAAAAATGAAAAATCATTGTTAAAACTTTTTCTGTTGATGTGTGTTAATGTCTGTTAACCCTTCTTTCTTAGCTTTCGAAACAATTGAAAGAGAAAGGATGGAGAGTGGGAGATGTCCTGCAGGCCGTGTTTAAATACTACGAAGTGCTGGAAAGAACTTCAAATGAGGAAAGATGCAAGTCGCTGTTCGATTGGCTTTTGGAAAATGCCTAGGTCAAACTCCAGACCAGTATATTTTATTGTTTGTTTTTGGAAGTAAAGAAACTGATGTTTAGGATATTTAGAATAAAATTAAAATGCAGAATATTAACATTTTAATTGAATTGAGAGGAAAGTGAGAAGCCTTTTAAATGCTTTCTGTCATCACACTGTATATAGTTCATACTTTTGTAATCTTTGTCAGAATATTCTCTTATTCTTCTGTACATGTCTTTGTTTTGTGATGCTGAGAAATATCTGTGAAGGAGGATCTAATCCTGAGGCTGGGGGCATTGCCCAACAGCCTTTGTTTGGATCTACTTAGCTGCTGCAAACAGGGCTGTGGCGGCTGGCCTGGCCCAAGTGATGATTTTGTTCCTTTGGAAGCACGTGGCATCTGACGATAATTCATCTGACATCAAGGAAAAAATCAGAGGCTGATATTTTGTTGTGTGTTTATTTTTGATAAGTTCGTAATCTTTATGTACTGTTCTTTTAGATCAGTTTATTTCCATAGTTCAGCTATTGGTACTTCTAGATTTCCCCAGACATTTAATTCATTAGCATACACATAGTGATCTAGGATTCTGTGAACACCGTGAGTTTCCTTAGCCTTCTGTCAAGTGCTACTGCTGCCTATCATCCAGGAATGAGAAGGGAGAGGGAGAGGTGTTGTGAGCGCGTGTGCAAGGATAAACTTTAACCTCTCCACTAGTTTATTTTCTTTCACTTTAGTATTTTCTCAGTTAGAAACCCACTGTTAACATTAAATAAAATGTCTAAATATTGTGCAGTAAGAATTTTGTCTTTTTGATTTATTCCACAAATGAAAATTCAGGTTGTAAAAACACATTGAAATTTTAATAACTAATGTGGAAATATACTCAGAGAAGCCTAATAATGATCTTCAGCTTTGGGTTTTTGAAGAAGAAGAAAAAATCCCCACTTCCCCAAGAATAATCTTCTTTTAGCATAGTAGGCACCCTCCCTGCACAGCGGACCTGACTGTTTTGTGGTGTTCCCATACACCGTCTTTGGCCTCCACATTCCCTGCTGTGGTCTGAGGAAAAGCAAGTTGACGTGCGTGAGATGAGCCAGGCTCTGTGTCAGGTGTGTCTGTGATGTGCAGATGTTCACACATTTCCTCCACTGATAGAGTCTGGAATCAAGGGTAAATCAGTTTTTGTGGGACTGTTGATTTTTTTCTTTTATTCCTGCCCTCCCCAAGCTCTGGCTTTCCTAGAAGCTGTGCTGAATAGGAGACAGCACCTACCAGGCACTTTGATGGACCTGAATTAGTAATTATGGTGGAGAAGTGTATTGTACAGAGAAAGCCTTACCTTTGCTTTACCTCCAGAACTACATTGTAAACTCTAGTTTTTCTCAGTTTAACATAGAAACACAAGGCCAGCCTTAAACATACATTTTTCTAGGTTTTCTCAAATATTTTTCAGTTTTGGGAAGTGCAGGGAAATATATCCAGGTGTGCTTTTGTGCAGTTGTGGGCTTATACTTGTACAAGGAAATATCACACTGCACTTACGTAATTTGGGTGTGTGTATTGGTTAGATTAACAGCAACACTGAATTCTAAATTTCTTTGAATTGGAAATGGCTATATATTGGTTTTATAAAACGGAAACTGCTTTAGGCTTATTTATGTTAATGGTGTAATCATTTGAGGCAAGCTTCCCCTTATGTTCCTGTTTCTTTGGCATTTTGGTGAAGCTGCTCTATGCCCAGTGTTCTTTATTTAATTGCTACCTGCCAACAACAGTCAGAGGCGTTGGCCTGAGTTGTAACAATAATAGTAGGACTCGCATTGTGTCAGTTCTGTGCCAGAACACGGAGAACGTTAGAAGTATTGGCAGGGCGAGCAGAAGTGGGGGTCGTTTTCCTACAGAAAGTGTTTGCATGTCGAGCAGTGCCATGGACCAGGTGCAGTAAAGCAAGCTGCTGTGAAGCCTGTGGTTTCCCCAGACTTGCTCCATCCGTTTGTGTGTTGTTCAGTCTTCGGGGCACCTCTGTTGAGGTAGCTCCGTCTCGTAGATCTCTTGACATATTTGTGATGGAACATTGTATACTGCCATCAAGTACACTTTGCTCCTAATGAAATACATTTTACTGGAAAATGTTAAACTCGTGATGTGCAGTGAGCTGATTCTTGGTTTGCCAATTTTAAAGGCGTGTTGTGATTGGACAGAAAGAAAGTGCGAGACCCCTGCTGAGGAGCTTCTGGACCGATCTCACACTGAAATAGCAAGCGCGTTTGTTTGTGTCCGTCCTTGCCTAAGTTGACTTTAAATGACATTTGTATTTTATATGTTATTAATGTTGACTTTGGAAAGTATCTCCTGATTCAAGAGAAATGTCACCAGAAAACCACAGAAGAAATGGTAGTAGAGATGGGCTGGCTCTTTGTGAAGTAAAGCTGACTTTACAGCAGCCTTCAGTGACCACATATGGTGTCTTTGTACTTTGAGAAATGCTTAATCTATCCCTGAAGATGTTTAATGTGAATTAGTTCAGTTCATGCTACTCTAATTCTGCTTAGCAAAGGGTTTCTGTTGCTGGTAGGGAGGTTTGTGTATTAAATGCACTGTGTAGAGAGTACAGATACTTGACCCATTTGACAGCCGGCAGCTTTGACAGTGGTGGTACATGTTCTCCATCCTTGAATCCGGCGGAGCCATGCGACTGCCTGCTATTTCTCCACAACTACTATCACCAGTTTCTAATCAGTGTATTATTTTGTAATTTTTCAGAGAAATCTTTACACAGAGTTTAAATATGCTGAGTCCACACATGAGTAGGGAAAATGCTTTCCATTTAAAACCCTGTCTGCCTGTCACCAGCACTCAAGAAGTAGAGAGTGTCTGAGAATTGGAAGGGCCGCACTCAAGAGAAGTGCGCTTTTCTCTTTGTCAGCACGGCCCTGTAGGCATCCCTTGTTTACTGTGCGCCTGCGCTGCACAGGCAGGTGCGGTGCTGGTCACTCCTGCCACTTTATTTATTTATTTTGATCATCTGTACATTCCTTCCATGTAGTTAGAGCTGTTTTTCTCCAAGTTCTTATTTCAGTTTTGTCGTACGGTTTGAAGACTATTTAATGCCAGGCTTATATGTTGCTGAATTCTTGCTGCCTTTGGTTACTTGTGCCGTATTCAAAGTAATCTGCATTCTTGTTCAGTTACTGAATATTAAGTAGAAGCGACTTTGAATAATTGTGGCCATTTGTTTGGGTTTGCTCAATTAGTGCATTAAAATTTTATAATGTGTAATAGTAACTCTTCTTTTTGCTCTTGAGTAATTTAATGTTCATTAACCAAAATAGGAACTTCAAGACGCATTTGAGTTTTGTTTTAGCAGTGGCTCAGCAAATGTTTCGGAAATTACTTTTGTAATAATTTGCAATTAATTGTTCTTTTCATTTTACTCTTGTTCAAGCCTGTGATCTTTCCTCTTCCAGCTAAGAATTATTCAATAAATTTAAGAAATGTCAAGCTGTGGTTTTCATTCTGTAGCATCGTGTTCATTCTGTGTTGAACTAAAACAAAGGCACTCAAGAATGCTATGTTAGAAGACATAAAAGGAGCCAAGTGCTTATGTCATGGCTTCGTTTTGTATTGTATTTTGAGTCCGGGTTTCTCTGTGTAGCCCTGGCTGTCTTAGAACTCTCTTTGTAGACCAGGTTGGCTTCAAACTCAGAGATCTGCCTGCCTCTGCCTCCCAAGGGCTGGGATTAAAAGCATGTGCCACCATTCCCACCTTATGTCATGGTTTTTGAGGGCAGGTGAAGGTTAGGAATATTTTAGTTGAACGCTAGATTCTGTCGATTTCAGAGATGCCATAAGGGTACTGTAGAGGCTTTGAAGCCAGCTGTTCATTTTGGATTTAATGCAAAGGTAAAAAGGATGTTGCCTCAAACATGAGCACGATTTTAAAGTTCTTTTGATCTGGTTTGAGCATTCTTTGGTAATATACAGGAGATCAACCTCCTGACACATCAGGTATGTGAGAAAATCCAAGTTTAGCCCCTTGTAACAGTAGTAGTGGAACTCCACACTTACATCAGTCTGCAGCAGGAAAGGGGAGGAAAGTAGCATTGGTAGATGTGAAGATGAGTGTTAAATTTACAGTGGGATTTTACTAGTAGAATTTAAATGTTTTTTATTTTTAAAAATTTTGGGTATGGGGCAAATGAACTAAAAGTACAGTTGTTAATTCACTTCCTCCCACCTCCCACTTTAAACTTTATTATCAATACCATACCTCAGAGTGAGACTTAGTACCATCTATGAACCTATACGCTGTTACTGTCTAAAGCCCATGATGTGTGTTAAGGTTTACTCTTAGTGTTATACGTCCTATGAGTTTGGACACACATAATACATCTTTGTAGGTCATACAAGTACATTCATTGTCTGGTAAGCATTTGATACCCAGAAACTAGAGAAGAGCTTATTAATGTTTCAAAATGCTTAGAAATAATAACAAAAGATGTAAACCTTGGGTGTTAAGTATGTTATGGTCGTAAAGAAGACAATTAAATACTAACACAAACTAAGGGAGATTCCAGTAAGAATGGTCCCAAAGAATAAGGCATGTAGCAAGGGTTTCTTTTTGAGTGAGTTAAGTGATCATTTGTGACTCGTTCTTGGTGAGTACAGAATTGAGAAGGAGGTACAAGACATGAAGCATCCACATAATTTTCTGAGTGTAAAAGATGGAGAGCCCGTGTATGCAGGGATGAGTACGGAGAGCCCGTGTATGCAGGGATAAGTACGGAGAGCTCGTGTATGCAGGGATGAGTATGGAGAGCACGTGTATGCAGGGATGAGTATGGAGAGCCCGTGTATGCAGGGATGAGTACGAAGAGCTCGTGTATGCAGGGATGAGTACGGAGAGCACGTGTATGCAGGGATGAGTACGGAGAGCCCGTGTATGCAGGGATGAGTACGGAGAGCTCGTGTATGCAGGGATGAGTATGGAGAGCTCGTGTATGCAGGGATGAGTATGGAGAGCTCGTGTACGCAGGGGTGAGCACTACATGATGTCTTGTGCTGTGGAAAGAATGAGAGGGACAAGCAGTCTTAAAAGCTGCTTACAATATTGTGCAAAGCAGTGAAGAGGAGATATGGCATGTTTTCTCTGTCCTTTGTAGCTTTGCAATTGTCACACACTTACTCTTGTTCTATAGGCCAAGGATGAAAATATGCAGACCGAAATGAGTGACACACAGTTGAGAGGGGTTTCAAGGGCCAGTGAGATGACTCAGCAGGGTAAAATGCTAAGGAACAAAGTCTGGACACTTGAGTGTAGCCCCCAGGTCCCATGTAAAGGTGGAGAAGAGAGAGACCTGATCCACATAATTGTCCAAATACACAAGTGTACACACACACACACACACACACTTTTTAACTAACACTAATAAAATGTTAATTAAAAGTAAAACTGAGAAGAGACTTAAGCCCTAAGTTTAACTTTAGCTGTTCTCTATGCACTACCCCCCTCCACTTTAAATAAATACCATGATGGGTTTCTTCTTTTACAGTATGTGATTGAGATTAAACTTTAAAAAATTTTTTTTTGGTGGAGTCTCACATGCTACCGTATTTATGTTGAAATCAAAGGACGATGCCTGGGAGCTGGTCCTGTTCTACCTTATAGGTTCCAGGAATCAAACTCAGATCATCTGACTTGGCAGCAAGTACTTGTGCCCACTGAGCCAACTTGCTGGACTTTTTACAGAACTCTACTGATATGTTTGGCTTGGTAGAAGATCTTTCAAAAGTAAGCACTAACACTAAAGCAGATGCAGCATTTAAATATGCGTTGAATTATCAGCTTCTTAATTTGAATGCTCAGGAGCAACAATACAATAATCAGTAGGAGACAAATGGTGATCGCCTCTTATCCCAGAGCAAGTTCCCGTTGCTTCTGGAAGGTCATACTCTCCGTGTCTTGCTCCCGTTTCTTGCATGGAGGTATTTTGTTCTGAGACAGGAACTGCCTTGGGTAATCCACTGGTCTTTTCACTAGATGTTTTCTTGCCTTAGCCCCTGAGTCATTTGTGAGTTCCAGGCCAGCCTAGGCTACATAGCAAGATCTTCTCTTAAGTGGCCCAAACGTCTTAAGTTTAGAAGACTGTATGTACAGAAGGGTAGTTAGGGGCAGACAGGACAACAATTCTACAAGCTTCCGTTCAGTCTTTACCGTGAATAAAGACAGGGAACTGGGAACTACCCCAGAGTTTATGAGCCCATGTGAGCCCGCAGCCTCAACTGATGCTAAGTGGGTAGTTTAAAATGTTCAAAGCCAGGAGCTGCTTTAACATATTTCTGTTAAGTCTCCATGCCTGTCAAAGTAAAAAAAAAAAAAAAAAAAAAAAAAAGGTATTGAGAAGCCCATATCTGCCTGCCTTAGACTTCTAGTTATTTATAAAGGTTCTAAAGTCCAAAAAATAAAATGAAAAGTGAGAAAGTTTAGTTTTAAGGAAAAAGAATTGTAAAACCGTTAAGTGAAAGTGATAGAATTAGAACCAGCTCACAGACTGGTGTCAGAATATAAAGTAACTGTCACTTTTAAGACACAGAGAATCCTCGTGGTGGTGGCGCACGCCTTTAATCCCAGCACTGGGGAAACAGAGGCAGGCGGATCTCTGTGAGTTCGAGGCCAGCCTGATCTCTTAGAGCTAATTCCAGGACAGGTTAAAAACCTGTCTTGAAAAAAAAAAAGAGGACATGAAGGTGGAAGGGGCAGTGTTGGGGACTGGGGCAGTGAGTGGAGTGTTGGAGTGGGTACGTTAAAGATACATTGGGTGCAATAGCGGTGTGTCTTCTCAGGCTGGCTGGTTGTGACTAGCTCACAGGGCCCACAGGTGATCCTGTTCATGACTTCTCTCCCCCAGCAGCCTGCACAGCACCTACTATACTAGTAAAACTAGAAGGGCAGGGAGGCAGCCTCTGGCTCAGTAACAGTTTATTCTGCAAACAGAGTGGTGGTTTCAGCAAAAGCGTCTGACCATCAAGTTCTGGCAGGCACGCTAGAACAAGGACAGTTGCTTGTGTTGTGTTAGGGTCATCCTGACCCATAACTCCAGGTGAAGCATCACACGCATGGCACAAACCTGGAAATTAGTTTAAAAGATGTTACTTAATAAGATCTGTATAAAGAATTAATGGGTGTGTTAGATGGCTCCTGAAATTTTTGTAAAAAGGAAAGCTGAAGAAGGTTTAACCACAACTGAAAATTATTAAAATTAAAACACTAAAATCATTACCTAGATCTATACCTTCTGAATTGCTCCCTCATGAAAGCATACATTTCAGTGTTTTCTCTGTAGTTCATTAAAATTGGGTGGGGGAGGGGAAAGGCTGCTGCTCCCCTGCTGCGGGCAGAGAAGAGGTTTCCTCTGTCTGCAATGCCCATGTCCTGCTCTCAGTTTGGATTCCTGCATCTACCTGATTTAGAGATTGGAACTCCAAACCGGGGCCAGAGCCTGAGGGAACAAAAGTCCGCAGTACTGGAAAGAGGCTGGAGGAAGAGGTGGTAGGGACTGGGGAGTGTCCTAGTTAGGGTTATCATTGCTGTGATGAGACGCCATGACCAAAAGCAGCCTGGGGAGTGAAGGGTTTATTTGACTTAACACTTCCACATCCCTGTTCATCAGTGAAGGAAGTCAGGACAGGATCTCCAACAGGGCAGGAACCTAGAGGCAGGAGCTGATGCAGAGGCCATGGAGGGGCTGCTTACTGGCTTGCTCCCCATGGCTTGCTCAGCCTGCTTTCTTATAGAACCCAGGACCACCAGCCCAGGGATGGCACCACCCACCATGGGCTGAGTCCTCCCACATCAATCCCTACTTAAGAAAATGCCCTGCAGGTTTGCCTTCAGTCTGATCTTACGGAAATATTTTTTTTTTTTTTTTTTTTTTATTGAGATTCCCTCATCTCAGATGACTTTGGCTTGTGCCATGTTGACATGGAAGTATCCAGTACAGGTAGGACGGAGCAGGCCTTCAGCTAGAGCCAGGGAAGGAAAGCTATTCTTGGCTGGGAATGTGGAAGGCAAAGCTGCACCCTGACCGCGGAGACCCTGGGGCATGAGCAGCAGTGCTGACAGGCCAGGGTCTAACTTGTGAGACTCAGGAACGGAGAGGTTGGAGCTCTGGCTAGCCAGCCGCAGTGGTATTTTGGCAGTCGGCTCTCAACAGCGGTTCCCATCTGCCTCCAGCCAGGGTGGACTGGTCACAGAACGACAGGGCTGGATGGCTGCTGTGGGGACACGCTACCTTCCCACAAATGCCCTGCAGCCTCTTCTTCATGGGTCACTCGAGATAGTATTTGGGACCGATTTAGAAGCACATATGTTCCGGGACAATAAGAGGGAGCCTTTGGAATGGGACAGACTGTGCCCGAGTCTGGATGCTAACTGCGAGGCGGAAGCTGCAGTGCCGCTGTGTGCCTCAGGGTGGTACAGCAGCACAGTCTATGGCTTACAGCACCCTAACGCCTCCTTATTCCGGTGAGCCTGATCCAAGCCTTTCTTAGTCTCCCCAATTTCTTGTTTCAAACAGACTGGGTCCTAATTTAGCCTGTATTTTCAGGTCTTTTCTTGCTGGCCTGTTTCCATCCCCAGTCAGAACTGGGGCGTTTTCTTCTTAAGTTACTAAAAAGGAAACCGCTCTCTACCTAAGTTCAGCTTCAATTTCAGGGCGGAGCTGCTCCCCGTGGGCACTGAGCCTGACCAGAGCCCCACCACCTGGTGTGGGCCAGGCTTGCCTAAGGCAGAGCGGAAGTCAGAACCGCCTGGCGAACCGTCAGGTGGAGGTCAGACACAGGGCACCTGGGACGCTGCACCCGAGCACCTGTCCTCTCTGAAGGGAGCACACGGCCTAACGTAACTTTTCTAGTAAGTTTTGGTTTTCTGACTTCACGTTTGAAGGCACCAGAGCCGTAATCCAGGTGGCAGTCCTCATTCTTGACAGCTAGCTGCCTAATGACCGAGCACCGAGAGGTACGTCCGTGTGCGAGGGCAGACCTATAATTATATCGCTTCACTACTTTTAAATGATTGGATGAGTTACTCTCTGAACCAGACAATACTGATCCTTTTTTTTTCTGACAAAGATTTTTATTTTTTAAAAAAATACACTTCATTTTGACTCTTGTGTTATTTCTTTGAGTCAGCGACGTTATTTCCTGAAAGGTGACAGACACACTCTCACTCCCAGTATGATAAAGGATTCAAAATAAATTCGTAGGGAAAGGATCCCCTTACTATCGCCTTCTGCCCTAATCCGTCCTGCTATGAGCTTGTAAATGTGTTATAGGATCGATTCATGCTGGGATCTAGGACATACTAAAGTATTGTTTGACTGCTCAGAAACATGCAGGAGGGGAAAAATTGTCTGCTGGGATATAGTTAAAACTTCCTGAAAGTGGCTGTTGGTGACAGCCAAGCCGAAGAGACTACCTATCCATGTAGCCCCAAGGGTTCCCCAACTTCAAGTTCTTGATTTCATCTCTTATGGGTTTTTAATTATCATTTTACTACACTTTTATTATTTGTGTGTGCGTGTGTGTATGTGCGTGTGGACCTGCATGCCATGACATGCTACCACGACCTGCACATGGAAGTCAGAGGACAAGTTCCAGTAACTGTTCCCTTCTTCTCCCATGTGGGACCTGGGGATTGGGTTCAGATCGTCAGGTTTGGTGACAAACATCTTCACCCACACTGAGCCCGCTTCCCAGTCGTCTCTCTTTCAAATACATCAAGACAGAACATTACTTTTAGTTGGCAAAATAATGCCTGCCCCTAATACGTCCAGATAGAGAACCGTGAAATCTTTGAATCTGTTATCTTACACGGTAAAGAGAGATTTATTTCTTCACTTAGTACTCATTTATTGCTGGGCGGTGGTGGCGCACGCCTTTAATCCCAGCACTTGGGAGGCAGAGGCAGGCGGATCTCTGAGTTCGAGGCCAGCCTGGTCTACAAGAGCTAGTTCCAGGACAGACTCTAGAAACTACAGGGACACCCTGTCTCGAAAAAAACAACAAAAAAAAGTACTCATTTATTTATCCCTTTTCCCAAGACAGGGTTTCTCTGTGTAGTCCTGGCTAACCTGGAACTTGCTTTGTAGATCAAGCTGGCCTCGAACTCACAGCCTCTGCATCCTGAGCGCTGGGAATTAAAGAGGTGCACTACCACGCCAAACTTTCACTTACTTATTTCTCTTGAGGCAGCGTTCTGTACCGCCCAAGTTGGCCTCCAGCTGACTCTGTAGATGACAATGGTTTTGAGCTCCTGATTGTTCTGCCTCCAGATGTCGTGACCCTGAGATGGGGAGAGTTCCATGAATCTCCGTTGGGAGATGGGTCTGGCTTTTGGAGAGTGTGACTGCAGAACGAGGGGCTGAGAGGGATGTGCTATCCTTGCTGTGAAGGCCAAGAAAGGCCCGGAGCCAACAAGTGCACGCTGCCATTGGTAACCCGAGCAAAGGTGAAAATGGATTCTGGGAGCCTGTGGAAACAAAGGGCGCCCCGAGAACACCCGTGTTAGATGCCTGACCTCCAAAACTTCGAAACGGCAGGAGCTACATATTAAGGCTCCATGTTTGTGTAATGTGTTAGAATAGCTGATCCAGTGTGGTAGCCACTAGCCATGTGCAGTTGGAGACTGCCTGAATTGTGACTAGTCCAAACTGTACTATGTCATATGCAGATAAATTTCAAAGCTTTCGTGGGAAAAAGTAAAAAAATTTAAAAAGCTCTAATATTTTATTCTTATTGATTATATGTCAAAATGAATTTTTTTTAGATGAAATGAAACACATTTTTTCATTAAAAATGCATTTAAAGATGCAACTGATAAAAATTGAAAGTACAGCTATGGCTTGCATTCCTGGCCCACAGGATGCTTCTCCTGGGCAGAGCAGCAGTGCCAGATCCCTGAGCGATAAGACTGGCTGTTCTCTTAGTGCTGAGCAGTGGCAGTGTTCAGATCCAGGCTGGGTTCTTAGAGAAAGCCAGGTTTCCTGTGTCCTCTGGGACGGGATCACAGGTGGAATGCTATATGGGTCTCTGTGTCCTCGTCTAGCACATGCTTAGAAATAAAAAGAGCACGCGGCACTGGCGTTAGCGAACCCTCGAAGTCCTTTGACGTGATGAAAGCTGGCAAGTTGGTTCAGACACAGTCGACCCGGAGGAGCTAGGAGCCGTGGTCTATGGGGATGCGGCAAACTGGGTTTTTCCCTTTGTGACCAGCGTTTGTTGTTCTGTTTTCCCTTCCAGGCTGGGGTCATTTACCATTTTCAGCAAATGTCAAGCAGAGAAACCAGAAGGCTTGCTTGTAGCCCAAATACCAAGCAGTACCCACGCACAGCCTCCTACTGATGTCTGTGACCATTTCCCGGCAGGTGCAGAGAAAAATGCCCCAAGTTCAGAATCAAGGGACCAACTTTGCCTTTGAAATTTTGATTCTCCTCTGATTTGCTCCATCATCAATTTAGCATCCCTTAATCCCATTATCACAGCTGCTAATGTTTACATTCATTGGGGCTGAGAACTGTGGCAGTGGATCTGCTTAGAAATATTTTTAAATATCAGAAATAATTTGCTCCAGTAATGAGTTGTCCTTGAACAGAGTTTGAGAATATTGCCAGTTGATTTACTACAGCCCGGACACTGATGTGTGGAATCTGTGGGGGTTCCATATGCATTCTAGGTCAAAAATATACTGTTTGAAATGTGTCCGCCATAGTAACATACAGCTAAATGTTGCTCCCCCCTTCCTGGATGAGGTCACTGCTTAACTCAAATGAACTTTGTGCCATTAAAAAATGGGGAAGTACAGTTTATTTCATTGCCATTTGAGTCTGCTTTGAGGTATTGTGGACGGAAATATCCTGGTTACTGGGTTGGGATGATTCATGGAGTGGAACAGCCTGGAACCCAGCTTTATCTTGTCTTCATCTTTATTTTGTTTTCGGTATGGGAACTAATCATTTGAGGTTGGCAATATGGATTTTGGCCGAATTTCTTCAATATTTTTTTCTATGTTTCTTCACCTCAGAACAAAAATCTCCAAACACAGGCTGCTCTCCAATCACAAAACCTGCTCACGACCCCTCTAAAAGGTTGCTAACCTAGACATTACAGTAAATGCTCCCTGGTGTTGGTTAAGCTGTACAGTCATTGCTTTTGGTCAAAAGCAGAGTGTTACAGTGTAAACCCAGAAGCAAGAAAGAGAATTAGGAATGAGAGCATTGCCAATGGAGACAGTATACAAACACACACCACACATCACCCCCCCACACACACATCACACACACACATACCACACACACCACAAATGCACACACACACACATAGCACACCACACCCACACACCCACCCCACACCCACACAATACACCCCCCCACATGCTCACACACACACACATGCACACACAACACCCACACACCACACACACGCATACACACACCACACAACATACCACACACACACCACAAATGCACACACACATACCACACCACACCCACACACCACACACCCCACTCACACACACACCACACACACACATACACACACACACACCATACCACACCCACACCACACCCACACCACAGATTGGATTGTAACCTTTTTAAAGACCTCACCTCTTACAACCCACAGTGGTTAGCTCAAAGAAAATAACTAAATAAAATAAAAGGCACAGAGCATTTCCGTGTGCCTCCCAGGCAGTTGTCTTCACGTGAGGGCTGTGTGGTACTCCGTCACTTCTGTGTGGCTATGGGCTGTGTTTAGGGAGGAAAGATTTATTTGTTTGTGACTTCAGGAGATTTTAGTCCATTGGCTGAGAGAGCACCTTTACCAGCTCGACCTTCTCACTGATACGCAACTTCATTCTTAATCTAGACACACAAACGCAAACATTGTATACAATTACAAGGCACTGTGTAGTGTTTCGATGCATGCACACACTGTACAGCATTTCAGTCAGGTTCTCTCTTTCTGCCTCCTCAAATGTCTATCATTCTTATGGTTAGAACACTCAGAGTCCTTTCTTCTAGCTTTCTGAGACACGGCACACACGTGTTATCTGGAGTCACTGTATCATGTAATAGCACGCCATAGCTCCTCGCTCCCACTTACTTGGTCACGCTTACCTCCAGACCCTGCCAGTCACCGTTTGGCTTTCAAATCTAAGAACTTATTTTAGATTGCACACATGAGTGAGATCACGTGGCACTTGTCTTTCTGTCTCTGGCATATTTCTTTTAGTACGGATTTCCATGCCTGTTGTAAGAAATGACAGGATTGCCTTCTTTCTTGGTCTATGCTGTTGTTTGGTGTGTATAAACTTCACTTTCCTCATTCATCATTTGAAGGTCATATTGGGCTGTTGCCATTTCTCGGCCCTTGCTGATGGTGCCGCGTAGACTCAGGCGCGTAGATGTCTCTTCAACATACAGATTCCATGCGCTTTGGGTTTACATGCAAGAGTGGGATTCCGTAATCATATATTAGTTCTTGTTTTAATTTTTCTGAGGAATTTCCATGTTGTTTACAGCAATGCCACAATGAACTCAGTTCCCACCAGCAGCGAGGCAGGGTTTCCTTCTCTGTCCATCTTCAGCCGTGAAATTCGTGATACTCAACATGTTTTCATCACCGTTTTGTGTTTTTCTTCCTCTTTTTGAAAAATGTCTACTTAAGACTTACCCACTTAAAAACCAGCTTAATTATTTTTGTAATAGAGCCTTTCAAGTTTCTTATGGATCCTTGATATATCAGCTGAAGTTTGTAAAAAGAAAAAACATATTTGCTCATTGTGCAGGCTGTCTCTCTGCCTTGCTGATTGCTCCCCTCTGTAAAGCAGCTTTTTAGTTTGGCAGATTTGTGTTTTGCGGCATCTACTTTCTTTTTTTTTTTTTTAAAAAAAATATTTATTTATTTATAATGTATACAATATTCTGTCTGTGTGTCTGCCTGCAGGTCAGAAGAGGGCACCAGATCTCATTTCAGATGGTTGTGAGCCACCATGTGGTTGCTGGGAATTGAACTCAGGACCTTTGGAAGAACAGGCAATGCACTTAACCGCTGAGCCATCTCTCCAGGCAGCAGCATCTACTTTCTACGCTTTCAGGGGTCTTGTCTAGGATCCCCTCTCGTGGTCCAGAGTGGGAGCATTTTTCACACTTTCTTCTAACAGTTTTGTGACTTTAGGTCTTACGCATACATCTTTAATTTGCTTTGAGTTGGTTTTTGTGCCTAGTGTGTGTGGTGTCATTCTTTTGAGTGTCTATCTGATAGCGCCCTTTATTGAGAAGCTTTGCTTTTCTGGACAGTGTGTTCTCAGCACTGTGGTTGGAGGTCTGTTGGCTGACCGTAAATGCTGTCACTTCCAGGTTCCCTCTCCTGCTGTTTCTCTGTCACCTCCTTCTTAGGGTTCTGGGAGCATTTCTGGATCATTCTGCTGCCACTAGAGACTCTAGGAATAAACATTTAAGCAGGCTTTATCATGAGCTAAAGTTCAAGGTTTATCATGTTCAATCAGTTCAGCCTGGAATTTTCCAAATGTGCTGCACATTGTCAGAGACAGGAATTAAATATATTTCTTGAAATGCCATCAAAGAATTTGTTTGTATCTTGAAATTCTCAGTTTACTTAGTATTCTAGTTCTTTTTCTGTTGCCATGACAAAACACAGACCAAAAGCAACTTTGGGTGGAAAGTATTTATTTGACCTATTACTGTATTTATTTTGGTTTTTTTTTCAAGACAGGGTTTTTCTGGGTAGCCTTGGCTGTCTTTGGATTTTCTTTATAGACCAGGCTAGACTCGAACTTAGAGATTCACCTGCTCTGCATCCCGAGTGCTGGGCTAAAGGTGTGTGCCACCTTTATTTGACTTATATTTCCAGGTTATAATTCATCCTTGAGGGAACTCAAGGAAGAAAGCTGGAGGCAAGAGCCATGGGAGAACACTACTCACTTACTCTCTGGCTCGATTTCTGGCTTTATACACCCATGACTTCGGTACAGGGCTAGTGTCACCCACAGTGACCTGGGCCATTCAGTACCAATTGATAATCAAGACAATCCCAGACAGACATGCTACAGACCAATCTGATGGAGGCAGTTTCCTCTCAGGTGGCTCTGGACTGTGTGAAGTTGACATTTAAAACTCTCCGAGACACTTGGTCATATCTACTAAGAGGCAGCTGCTCAAACCTAATCAGGTCCTTATGAAGTTCAATAGAACTATTTTACAACATGATGACTTAGCAACACACCAACCAGAAAAAAATGTTAGGTAAAGCATATGCTAGTTAGCTGACTTAGTCATTCCATATGTATACATATTTTAAAGCATCATGTTTTATACCATAGATATATGATTTTTATCAATTAAAAATTCAAATTATTATTGTGTGTGTGCACATGTGCACACACATGTGTATGTTCACCATGAAGCACATGTGGAGATCAGAGGACAACCCTGTGGGGTGGATTCTCCTTTCCTACCTTTCTGTGGATTCTGGAGGTTCAACTCAGGTTTAGTCTGGTATAGCAAGAGCTTTACCAAATGAATGACCTTTAAGACCCAAAATATCTTTTTAAAAATATCTTTATTTTTTTTTTTTTGTTTTTCGAGACAGGGTTTCTCTGTGGCTTTAGAGCCTGTCCTGGAACTAGCTCTTGTAGACCAGGCTGGTCTCGAACTCACAGAGATCCGCCTGCCTCTGCCTCCCGAGTGCTGGGATTAAAGGCGTGCGCCACCACCGCCCGGCTAAAAATATCTTTATTTTTAAAGAACAGAGAGAATAAGGACTCAAAATAATCACCAGTGAAGGGGTTTCTAGGCATCTTGGGGGTCGGGGTCATAGACGCACCACTGAAGTGGGAGTAGATGGTGGTTTCTTTGCACTAATCCAGCCTCTTTCAAAGCAGACACTGAATTGTAACAGTGGCTCCCCAGGACTTTCTAGAGACTTCTCTCAGTTCTACAAAGAAAAGACTGAGGTCTATGTTGTAGAATATTTGTTAAATTATATAAAAATGTGTTACATTTGTTTATGCTGCATTTGTTTAATGATGTAAAGATGTGTTGCCACTTCACCTTGCCTGCCTAAGGCACCTGATTGGTCTATATATAGCTGAATGACCAATAGCTAGGCAGATGAGGGATAGGCAGGGCTGGTGGGCAGAGAGAATAAGTAGGATGAGGAAACTAGGATTGGGAGGAGGAGGAGAGGGGGGGAAGAAGGGAGAAAGAGAGGGAGACACTCAGGGCTGGTCAGCCGCCAGCCAGCTAGACACAGAGTAGGACATACAGAATGAAGAAAGGTAAACAGCCCTGAGGCAAAGCACAGTTGAAACAGGTTAATTAAAGTTATAAGAGCTAGTGGGACAAGCATAAGATAAGGCTGGACAATCAAAACTAATATTAAGTCTCTGTGTCATGATTTGGGAGCTGGTTGGTGGCCCAAAAGCAAGCCTGGTACAGGTCTAAGAAGGTAATGATTAGCTGTGGATTGGGGCTGGAGAGCACTTAGCAAGGACTAGATAAGGGGAAGGCCAGGTTGTAGGAGTACCTAGGTCATTATATGGGACTCCATGTTTGCATTGGATGTTGAGTGTGTGTGTTCATGAAGACTTATACATAGATGAATACTTCTATCTACCTTGAAAACTGCCAAATTAGATCTTCAGATTGTGACAGTGGCCCAGCAAGCTGTGTTGACAGTAAATGGCAAAGGTGCATTTGGAACCCATTTTTGAACTCTTTATTGATCACCTTATGTGGTGTTGAAAATGCCCGTTACACCCTGCAGCATGAAGGGAATAGCTGTTGCTTATCAGCTCATCATGGCTCCTCCTGGATCCCAGGTTTGCCTTGGCTTCTCTGCCATAGCCCAGTAGCTGTTCGCCTTTCAGAATGCATCTGGCAGGACTGCTACCAAGGGCACAACCACTCAGACGGAGTCTTAGCTCTTCAGACGTTCTTAAAGCCCTGGACATCTGATCTTGTGGCTGAGTCTCAGCCATTGGTTCTTGCAATGGAGATTCCCAGTCGCCAGTTCGATTTATCTTTCCCTTCCCGTCCAGTGCCATTTCTCCGTCTTTGTATACTCTCTCCCACTCCTGCAGCGGAAATTTAAGAACTTTCTACATACCAACAGCACCTGGCCTCTAGGTATGCTTCCTGCCACACTTTGTGGTGCTCCGGAAGCATGGATCCTCTTAGCATGTGGCGGGAATTACTGTTTTTTCCCCAGGGGACGGGGTGCCTAAGTGGCTCATTGGGCTTTTCCACCGCTGCTGACGGGCTTAAATTTATGGCAGAGGTTCATATGAAATGTGATTTTTGTCTTTTCTTCCCCCCCCCCCCCCCCCCCCATTTCAGGCAAGAGTACAGATGGGCTGTACTTTTAATTTTCTTGCTGCCACCTGGGAAGAATTTGTCATTTTGTTCCTAAAGGAAGAAAAAAAAGAGACGCATATGACATAATCTAATACAAATCTGTGCCCAGCAATTCCCCGGACTCCCGGAGAGCTGTTCCGGCAGCTCGTGAGATAATCTGTCTGTGTGGGACCGTCACGAGAAGGCTGTGGTTTCCACGCAAGTGATTTCTCCCTACATATTCATAAAGCTTCGAAGGGCGGAGAACGAGAATTGGGCTGGAAGCCTTGCTGGTTCAATAAAACAAAGCAGCCAAACCTCAAAAGAGCAATGTTGAAGCGGCTGGAATTGAACGAGGGCAGGGTCTTTGCGCACCTTCGCATCTGAACAAAGCACTGGGCAGAGCCAGCAGTCCAGCTGCCAGGACTAGTGCAGGCTCAGAGTTGCAGAACTCCTGTCTCTCCCGGGTGTCCTCTGTGGCGTCGCCACTCGACCTGCCTTTTCCCTTGCTGATCCCTCTTCAGGCCTCCACTGAGGAGGTACTTTCCTGTCCCTTTCCCAAGAACTTTGGCTCCTGGCCAATCAGCTCTGACCCTGCCATTACCTTTACTCCCTTCCTATGGGAGGCTCAGTGTGATTGAACCCGAACGCATCACCCAGTTTTCCTTCCCCAATTCACAGAGGCCTTCATGGCAGGCAAGTTCCATTCAAGTCTGGCTCCCACTTTCACACGTGACCAGGCTGTAGGGGCTTTCCTTGCAGTGGCACCCAAGGGTCGGCTAGCCATTGGCAGAAAGGCCCCTGTTCCTTGAAGGTTAGTTGGAAACACCCAGGGCCGCAGGATGGGGCAGGGACTCCTTCCAGGCCCCTTAAGGATTCCATTTGGATGAGACAAGCTTACCCTTGCCTGAGTTTAGAATCCCTTTTCCTCTTGACCCTTCTTGCTCCTTTCCTTTCTCCCTCTGTCCTTCTGGGTTCCATCCCATCCAATAAGAACAATTCTGGTCCAAATAGAGACAAGTTCCGTTGACTCCAGAGCCTTAACATGCTTCAAATACATGACCCCCAAGATCAGTCCTGATACTGTGCCCCCACCCCAGGCCTCGCAAAAAACTCAACCCTCACTCTTGCTAATTACAAAATTTAGATGCAGATGCTGTAGGCGTCTTCCCACTGTAAACACACAGAGCATGTATATAAAGGATGAGGCTGTGGACAAACGCACCCTTTGCTATTAGCAGTTTTCTCGAGAGGCTGAGGATTCCTGGTCCATCTAGCATCACATAGATCTCACCGTGACAGAAAATACATACCTCCATCACCTCTTATTTCATTAAAAAAAAATACTTTGGTAGCTAACAGCTTCATGTGTGAGGATTGTGTGCTTCTGTCTCATACCCTGGCATGAGCAACGATCACCAACAGCCCAAGCCCAGCCAGGCTGCTTATACGAATAGCACAAGCCCAGTGCCCAGACTGCTCACACCAACAGACAAGCCCAGTCAGGCTGCTCACACCAACATCCCGAGCCCAGTGGCCAGGCTGCTCACACCAACAACACAAGCCTGGCCCAGCTGTCCATTTGCCCCATTTCCATCTACCCCAAGCTCTCTTGATCAGGCTATGTGTAGTGCTCCATTCTCTCTAACAGTTTCATAAACAGCAATTGAGATACAGTGCCACACAGGAGAAGGGCGGCACTTCAATAATAAAAAATACTGTTCTTCTTCTTTTGAGTCCCACACTGCAAGGAAGATACATTTTTTTTAAATGAAAATCACTTTCGTGTAAGGGACTTGCAAATAAAATATGCCATACAGCAAGGTTAATATAGCCATCAAATAAGCACCTGCCCAGCTCCAAGTCTATCCAGCTCAGAGAACTTCAATACCATTAGAAGAGCCATGCTGAAACCCTGAAATGTGTTTTGGATTTTACACTTTCACTATTAATTATATTTTATGTATGTATCCAGCACACACAAACACACACACTCATACACTCATACATACTCCCATACATTCACACACATTCTCACACACATAGCCATACACACTCACACACACAGCCAACGACAGAGTTAAAGCTAGAAAAACGATGAGCTGTACTCTCCTCCATGACTCATGTGTCTCTGTCTGCATCCTGTCGTTCCTCATCAGCTCACATTTACCCTTTTCATGACTTCCTTACTATATGTCCTAATGTGCCTACATGTACATTTGCCCATGTAAATACATCTATACATTATAGGCTATACCTTGGTTACTTTTCTATTACTGTGGAGAGATCTCATGACCAAGACAACTTATAAGAGAAGCGTTTGATTCCAGGGGCTTGCTTGCGGTTTCAGAGGGTGAGTCCACAGCCATCACCATGACGGCAGGGGGCATGGCAGCAGGCAGGCACAGCCCTGGAGCAACAGTTGGGTGCTGTTTGATCCACAACCATGAGGCAGAGAGTGAGACATGGGCTTTTGAAACATCAAAGCCCATCTCTAGCGCCAATACCTCCTCTCACAAAACTGTAGCTCCTAGTGCTTCCCCTAAACACTTCCACCAACCAGGAAACATTCAAATGTATGACCCTATGGGGGCCATTTCTCATTCAAACCGCCACAGGCTGTGATCCACAAGTGAGGGAGGGCATCAGGTCTTTATTTCCTGAGACTGAATGACTCTACCTAATAGGATATATTCTCAGTCCATCCATTCTTACAAAATTTTGTGATTTTGTTTTTCTTTAGGGCTGAGTTATAGTCTATTCTATACACACACTGAGTTCCCAATACCCATTCATCTGTTGATGGACAGCTAGGCTGCTTCCATCTGTTGCTATAGTGAGTAGAGCAGCTCTCCAGACAGAGAGTAACTAAACAAACAGATGCTGGAGATGTGCTCATCATCAACATCTCTTTCGCATGCTTTGGGTTTCCAGTGAGAGGATTACTGAAGATAGCTCTGGAGAAGAGGGAGAGGTGAACCTTGATGTGGAGGAGTAGGGACGTTCTGGGAGGCAGACTCTGGTCGGGCTTTAAAAGGTCTCTGTGATTCTGGCTATAGGGACAGGCAACTATAGAGAGAGCACGTTGGACAGAACAGTGTCGGGAGTGAGGCATGGTGGCGTTTGTCCTCAGAGACCTCAAGTGCACTCCTGAGACTGGAAATACAAACGGCGAGGGCATGGGGTGGATTCAGGAGAAGCTTTTCGTAGTAGCTATTCCCGTGTTAACCACACATGCGTGGAGAGGTGGCTCAGGGATCAAGAGCACTCGCTGCCCTTTGCTGCTCTTCTAGAGGAAGTGAGTTCAGATCCCGGAACCGGAACTAGCTTGGCAGCTCGCTCACTACTGCCTGGAACTCTGGCTCTGGAGGATCAGGAGCCCTCTTCTGGTCTCTGCGTACATCTGAACACACATGGCTGGATACAGATAAAAACATTTTTTTTTTTTTTTCTGGAAAGAGTGCATCGCAAACGCCAAAATACCCAGCATCAGTCCTTACACAGTATTGCCGTTTCTTACCGCTGTTCTATGCTTCCACTTTTGAGCAGAAGATATTGGGGGGGAAAGCGTCCTAGCAGCCTATTATCTGTGGGGATCTTCCCCTTCCTAAGTGAATAACTTCTTTTCTCCATGAAGCCCGGTTTGACTTGTCAATAGCTTTATGCCTATATTTTTGTTTGAGGACTTAAGAATGCAACCACAGGCCTATCTTCCCGTCAACATCTCAGCTGTTTACAAACGCCCTAGCAGGGCGCAGATTAAACAGTGTGCCCGTTAGTTTTACGTCAACTTCACACTAGCTAGAATCCCTGGAGAGGAGGGAGTATCAGCTGAGAAAACGCTATTTGTAGATATCTGATATTGCTATTGTTTTCTAGAAATGGAAGAAACTAAATTTATTCACAGGGTTTGAAAAGCGATGTGCGCATGCACGGTAAAGCAGCAGCGGCAACCACAACTCTCTGTTAGCATAGCAGGGTGAGTAACAGGGAGTAAACGTCCTATCCCAGTGCCTGCAACCTGAGGCTGTCACTGGGCTGGCTCCTGTCTATCGTTCCAGAAACAACTGATGTTTTTAAAGCATGTGCATGTATATGCCTTCCTGTCTCTGATTTTGCAATATGTATGGGTGCAGGAGTGTGTACAGTTATCTGTGCTTATAGATTCCTATTATAACACATCTTAGTGATCATTCCATGTTTACAATATGGGCTTATATCAACCTTTTAAAAAAATTATGATATTTCCCTGCATAGGTCTGTTAAACCCATCCCTTAGTCATGCATGTTCTGTCTTTGGAGCATATGAAACAGTGCTGAAATACTTTTTTTCTTTTCTTTTTGAGATAATGTCTCACTACTTGACTGGCCTGGAGCTCATTATGTAGACCAGGCGGACCTAGAATTCATAGACATCCACTCGCCTCTGCCTCCTGAGTGCTGGGATTAAATACTTATGCCACTGCACCTGGCCTTGCAAAAATTATTTCAATACAAGTGCACGTTAGCAGATATCATAAAATTCTAAATTATGAAGTACATATCCATGCCTTTACATAAAGCCTTCAGGGTGGGTTTCATTTTCCTCTAACGCTTTGGGAGGTGACTGCCTGAGAGACCTGAAGTGAAGTGTGGTATTCAGCCTTCAAATGGTATAGAAAAACTGGAAGTCACCCAGACAGGAGGGGCAAGGAGAATATTGTGAGTAAAGAAAGTCGCTTTGACGGGAGGGGCACATCACATTTAAAATGTTTATTTGGAAGAAGGATATTTGTTACATTACGTTCGGAAAGCAGAACACACATCTTATCTATTATTACTGCAGCTATTGCTCCTGGCCCATGTTTTAAAACTAACCATGAGTTTGATAAAGTGGCAAGCAGGACATCTGTATATGAGGTGACTGTTTATTAATTTTTCCATATTTCTAGTTTTATGGAATGAACGTATTAGAAAAGACACTTTCTGAAGTATGAAAAGGAAGAAGGACCAATAGAGAAAACTAAATGGACAGTTTTAAGAAAAGGAAAGACAGGCCAGAGAGATGATAGCCCAGTAGTTAAGCAAGAGTGTTGAGTTTCCAAAGAACCCAAATTCAGTTCCCAGTGCCCATGGTAGGCAGCTTGCAAAAATTTCTGAAACTCCAGCTCCAGGGACCCCCAAAGCCCTCTTCTGGCTCCTGAGAATATTTTCCTCTACCCCAAGGCATATACTCACGCAGATACACAGTATACATAAGCAAGATAAATCTTACAAAGAAAAGGGGAGGAGAAAGAAAGGGGCAGATAAGAACACACAGTAATTGGGTCCATAGCAAAACCCCCAGGAACTGTGGTCAACACATGAATGTCTGTGTCCTATGGACATCTCAATAGATAATAACAGCCAAAGACTTGATCTCTGAAAGAATATCAAAGACAGTAGATTAGCTCCAGAGAGCCAAAGAGGAAGTGCGTATTATGTCTTAAAATCATCGTTACCAAGGTCATTTTTTGAAGTGTTGTCATGTCAAATCAGCTGTTATCTGGAAAATGTCCTCGTAAGACAAGGTCATTGCTTAACGATGTTGAACACATTAGGCCTCTAACTGTATTTTGTTTCTTAAAAATGTGCTGTTGCTCTTAAAAAACACTATCTTAAACACATCTGTTCGCTTATTACTTACTCAAGCATCTTTGATTATACTGTTCTGTCCTTGCTCAAATTGTTTAGGAAAATGTCACCATAAAATATTGATAGTAGGCATGGCAAGACTTTGAAGGATGACCCAGAAGTTTAATTTCAGTCCAAAGAATTCAAGGGGCTTTCCAAATCAATTTATTTGGATTCCTTTTGGAATCTGTAATTCTGAAAGGGCCTCATAGGAGCTTATGGGTTTTTTTTCACTCTAGAGTTTACAAAACAAATAACTTTTGCTTTACTTTCAGGAAACAGATTTCTTAAGTATAATCGGTTTTTTTTCAGGTGTCCCCAATTAATGTGTGGTATGTGACATCCCTTTTGGGGCTAATTTGAAAAGTAAACTTCCAAGGCCAT
Source organism: Arvicola amphibius (assembly GCF_903992535.2). NCBI lineage: Eukaryota > Metazoa > Chordata > Mammalia > Rodentia > Cricetidae > Arvicola > Arvicola amphibius. Next base: position 36,611,501 of record NC_052059.1, read on the forward strand.
TACCTAGTAACTGTCTCTTCCTCTTCTTTAAAGGCTGAACTCATTTTGAACCAGACCTTTTCGCCTTCTGTTGTCCTATGAATGGGCATGAATTACTGAAGCTGATACATCACTTACATCACTTAATATGTTGCTTACATCGTGAATTTATTATATTCAATATTCTTGAAAAACGAGACTTGAATTTTAATTTTTTTGTTTACATTTTGAGAAAGGGTCTCAAGTTGACCAAAGTGGCTTTGCTGCATAGCCCAGGATGGCTTTGCAGTCCCGATTCTGGTCTTGCTCAGCCTTCTTCCCAGGTGCCGGGGTTACACACGTGTACCTCTATACCTGGCTCAGTGTGTTCTTATGTGGAGACTTTGTCACAATGGTCCCTCTTATCCCTAGTGTTAATGGAGGCTTTCCCTTACCCTACCATTTCGCCTCATTTCTCTAAAATGACATGTACAAATGACTCAAATGGCCCCAGGAAGGAAACCCCTGTACCTTTCATAGAGACATGAGGGCACAATTTTGGCTTTCTTCTGGTGAGCATCCCCCTACTTCCAGGCTCTGATCCTTGTTGATGCTCTTCATGACAGTTGGCAACCATTCAGTCTTGGATTCAAAGCTTGTGTTTTTGCTAACACAGCACACTCTCTCCTACAATTCAGGGTCTATTGTTGGACTGATCTATCAATAACCATTGAGTGGATAACGTACTATGCACAGGGTGTATGAATGCGGAGACTTTGGCCTTCATTCCCATTACATCTTCTGTTACTACTTAGTTCTGTTGATAAGCAATTCCTCCTTGACATACACGTTTCTTTTGGATTCCATGACATCTCTCTCTGTAGCTATTCCCGTTCACTCTCTTTTTGCAGATTTTTTATCTCCCTAGTCATTAAGTGTGTGTACCGGCGGGCACCGGCGGAAATGTACCGGCGGGTACCGGCTGTACCGGCGGTCGGAGGGGTTAGGAAATAACCAAGATAGTCCTTTTATAATAAATCAGTTTTAATAAAAGAGGAAATAAGGGAACTTACAGAACCAAGGGTCCAGCGGAGCAGAAGGTAACGCGGGGGAAAGCAAACGGGGCTCCTCCCGGCGCCCCGATCCTATTTAAGGGGTATCCTACTCAGCTGGGGCAGCCACGCCCCTGAACGCAGGGATTGGGCCAGCTGCCCCAACAAGTGTGGGTGCTCCTAAAGGCTGTACCCCTCTTTATCCCTTCTCCCTCTTGATACATCACCACCCACACACTTCGGTGACAATGTTCTGATGATCCCCAAATGCACATCCCTGAGCTCCAGACTACAGCACCTGCTAGACTTCCTTATTTAAATATCCCTTGGGTACTGGTTGTAAAACAAAACAAAACAAAGAAAAGCAAAACAAAACAAAACAAAACATCATGCAGTCCACCACTTTTTCAGTGTTCCATCCTGGTTTCTGTAAGATTCTCCGAATGTCCCATTGTTTATGTAAGCCAGAGTACCAGGAGCCATCCTTGGGATAGTCTTCACTTTCACATCCTAGGTAATTTTTTCCTCCATAATAATGTCCTCTCCCCTCATTCTTTTTTCAAATTACTGTCAGGACAATCTTTTTTTTTTTCTTTCAAGATAGGGTTTCACTGTGTGACAGTCCTGGCTGGCCTGGAACTCACTCTGTAGACCAGGATGGCCTGGAACTCTCAGAGATCTGCACTGTTTCCGCCTCGCAAGAGTAGGAATGAAAGGTTTGCACCACCACTGCCTGGAAACAGGGCAATCTTTAAAAAAATGTGAATACGTGCTTTTGATCTTAGCCATTCTGACAGGTGTAAGATGGTATCTCAAAGTTGTTTTGATTTGCATTTCCCTGATGGCTAAGGATGTTGAACATTGCCTTAAGTATCTTTTGGCCATTTGAGATTCTTCTGTTGAGAATTCTCTATTTAGTTCTGTACTCCATTTTTAATTGGGTTATTTAGAGTTTTGATGTCTAATTTTTTGAGTCCTTTATATATTTTGGAGATCAATCATTTGTCTGATGTGGGGTTGATGAAGATCTTTTCCCATTCAGTAGGCTGTCTTTTTGTCTTATTGACTGTGTCCTTTGCTTTACAGAAGCTTCTCAGTTTCAGGAGGTCCCATTTCTTTGTTGTTGCTCTCAGTGTCTGTGCTACTGAGGTTATATTTAGGAAGTGGTCTCCTGTGCCCATGCATTGAAGACTTCTTCCCACTTTCCCTTCTATCAGGTTCATTGTGGTCTTCAATGCATTTGGATTTGAGTTTTGTGCATGGTGATAGATATAGATCTATTTTCATTCTTCTACATGTTGACATCCAGTAATACAAGCACCATTTGTTGAAGATACTTTCATTTATTTATTTATTTATTTATTTATTTATTTATTTATTTATTTATTATGTATATAACATTCTGTCTGTGTGTATGTCTGCAGGCCAGAAGAGGGCACCAGACCTCATTACAGATGGTTGTGAGCCACCATGTGGTTGCTGAGAATTGAACTCAGGACCTTTGGAAGAGCAGGCAGTGCTCTTAACCACTGAGCCATATCTCGAGCCCCTGAAGATACTTTCTTTATTCTATTGTATAATTTTAGCTTCCTTGTCCAAAATCAGGTGTTTATAGGTGTGTGGATTAATATCCAGGTCTTCGATTCAATTCCATTGGTCAACTTCCCTGTTTTTATGACAGTACCAAGCTGTTTTCATTACTGTAGCTCTGTAATAGATCTTAATTTCAGAGATGGTAATGCCTCCGGAAGTTTCTTTATTGTACAGGATTGTTTTGGCTATCCTGGGATTTTTGTTTTTCCATATGAGGTTGATTATTATTCTTTCAAGGTCTTTGAAGAATTGTGTTGGGATTTTGATGGGGATTGCATTGAATCTATAGATTGCTTTTGGTAGGATTGCCATTTTTACTATGTTGATCCTACCTATCCAAGAGCATGGGAGATCTTTCCATTTTCTGGTATCTTCTTCAATTTCTTTCTTTAAAGACTTAAAGTTCTTGTTGAATAAGTCTTTCACCAATGATAGCTTATGGTGGAGAAGATGTGGAGTAAGGGGAACAAACTGGACATTCAGGACCCACAGAGAAATGACTACTAAATTTGCCTAAAGGTGAGATGGTACTTCAGGGTTCCTGCTTCATGAAAGAGTCTGCTAGACATTCTTCAAGACACAGAAGAAAGTGACTGACAAATTGTTAATATAGGCAGTACTGTGTTTGAAATTTCCTGCTTCATGGAAAAGTCTGGGATAGTATGGGCCTATAGGCTGAAGATGGATGCTCCAATGATACAGAAGAACTTTGGGTGACTGTCCAGGCAGTGAGTTGTCTCTATCAATTCTAGTTTTGGAAGTTGCTTACAATGCATTTCCTGTTAACTTGGATAATATTATTTCCTTCTGGAGTCTTTGATGGAGTTGAAGAATATATAGTTATAGTTTTTCTTAGTTATGATGAAGATAAAGTAGATATAAATTATTACTGCAATTTTTGCTTGATAGCTGTTTTGTTATATGTAATTTTACTATGTTAAAGTTAAAACTTTCCTTTTTATTTAAACAGAAAAAGGGACATGATGTGGGATTCCTCTCTGTATGTTGTGAATACCATTGGTTAATAAAGAAACTGGCTTGGCTTGATAAGGTAGATAGGAGGGGAAAACTAAATGGAATGCTGGGAGAAAGGAGGCAGAGTCAGGAAAAGCCATAGAGCCACTGGAGACAGACAGGCCAGAACCTTGCTGGTAGGCTATGAACCTCATGGTAAAATAATGGAAATGGGTTAAAATAAGATATAAAAGCATTAGCCAATAAGAAGTTAAATTAATTTTTAATTTAATGTAGTTTAATTGATACAGTTTTTGTGTGGTTATTTTGGGAGTATGGGCAGCCAGGAAACAAATAAGCAACCTCAGTAGACACCACTCTTCTATTGCTGGTGGGAAATCAAACTTGTACAACTGCTTTGGAAATCAGTATGGTGGTTTCTCAGAAAATTGGGAATCAACCTACCTCAGGATCCAGCAATACCACTCGGGCATATACCCAAAAGATAATTAATCACACTACAAAGCATTTGTTCAACTATGTTATAGCAACATTATTTGTTATAGCCAGAACCTGGAAACAACCTAGATTCCCCTAAACCAAAGAATGGATAAAGAAAATGTGGCATATTTACACATTAGAGTACTACTCAGCAGTAAAAAAGAATAACATCTTGAATTTTGATTGAAAATAGATGGAATTAGAAAACACTATCCTGAGTGACATAACGCAGTCTCAAAAAGATGAATATGGTATGTACTCACTCATATGTGGATACTAGCTATAAAAAAGGATATTGAGCCTATAGTTCATGATCCTAGAGAAGCTAAGTAATAAAGTGAACCCTAAGAAAGACATATACAGATCCACTTGGAAAGTTGAAACAGATAAGATCGCCTGAAAAAATTGGGAGCATAGGGGTGGGGAGAAAAGAAAGGGTGGAAGGAGGAAAGAAACGGAGAAGGGGAAAGTTGAGGAGAACTTGAGGGAATGGGATAGTCGAGAAGGAGGAAGGACAGAGATGAGAGCAAGGAAAGAGATATCTTGATTGAGGAAGCCATTATAGTGTTAGCAAGAAATCTGGCTCTAGAGAAATTCCCAGGAATCCACAAGGATGACCCCAGCTAAGGCCCTAAGCAATAGAGAAGAGGGGGCCTGATTTTGACTTGCCCTGTAGTCAGACTGATGAATATCTTAAATATCACCATAGAACCTTCATCCAGTAACTGATGGAAACAGAGGCAGAGACCTGCATCGGAGCACTAGACTGAGCTCCCAAAGTCTAGTTGAAGAGTGGAAGGAGTGAGAATATGAGCAAAGAGGTCAAGACCATGAGTGGTACACCCACTGAAACAGTCTACCTGAGCTAATGGGAGCTCACCAACTCCAGCTGGACTGGGAAGGAAATAGCATAGGTCCAAACTAGTCCCTCTGATGTTGTTGATAGTTGCATGGCTGGGGCACACTGAGGGGTCACCGGCAGTGGCACCAGGATTTATCTCTACTGCATGTACTGGCTTTTTTTGGAACCTATTCTCTTTGGATAGATACTTTGATCAGCCTAGATATAGTAGGGAGGGCCTTGGACTTTCCACAAGGCAATGTGCCTTACCCTCTCTGAGGATTGGATGGGGGTGGAATGGGAGGGTATGTGGAGAGAATGGGAGGAGGGGAGGGAGTGGGAACTTGGATTGGTATGTATAATGAAAAAAAGATAGTTTGTTTTCTTTTTTAAAAAAATTAATAAATAAAAACAAAAATAAAAAATGTGAATGCATTCCTCTTCTCTGGGACAATGGCTGCACTTGCCCTTAGAGCAAAACTCCACATCTTCCCAGTGTCTTGTCCCTGACACCCATAGACACTATCTTGAATAGCATCACGAGTTTTGCAAATGAAGAAAGAGAGACACTCTAGAAACGAGGAGTTGTCTTGAACTGTCTGGGTGGGTGCTGAGGATAAGCCCAAGGCAGAGGGTTCTGACACAGAAGGATGCTAACCACAGAAGAAATGACTTTTATTTCCTAAGAACTTGTAAATGGCTTCAATGAATCGGCCTCCAACAAAGCAGCTACCTCCTTGCTAATTCCATCTCCTCCATCTCCCTTCTCCCTTTCCTAGAATCTCAGAAGGCAGGAGGCCTGTGATCTGTGATTTCATCGCTCCTCCTTTTTGTTCTATTAGTGATGGTTTAGAAAACATTAAAACAGGAGACTTAAGACAGAAATTTTCTTGTCTGTTGTTCTTCAGAATTCCCTTGTTGTTTCTTCAGAGCCTAGGAGAACCTATCTCACATAGAATGATTAAAAAAAAAAAAACTTTGAGTGAGTGAATGCTGAATGAATGCGTGGGCATTAGCAGTATTTATTTTGCACCTGTTGTGTTAAGCACATTAAGAGACGCGATGGAAGGTATTGGGGTGGGTCTGGCATTTACAGAGGTACAGCTTTCTGGCTAACAGTGACACCTTAACCAGGTAGAAGCAAACCCAGCCAACTCTGGGTGGGCCTTCATGCAAAGACAGGAACTTAGCAGACTACTCACACACGTGCATCTATATTCCAATCCTTTCTTTTTAAATTTATTACAAGCTGTAGACCGAAAACCACTCAATTCATTCTTTTTTGAAATTTTTAAAAATATGGTTCAAAGCATTTCAGTGTTCTTAAAGATTCTCACATTATATGGTTCAGATCTTTTTTAATGCTACACAAACATCAAAACCAAATGTTTAGGGCTTGCCTAAATGCCCTAAACTGATCCCACGCAATACAACCAGCCTTTTGTTTTTAAGCATAGGAAATGCATGATCGAAAGAATGATCTAATTACACATCTGGGGGGAAAAACATGGCCCTACATTCTTTGTTATTATTCATGGGGCAAACACAGCCTACTTGAGCAACCCATGGAAACTGTGAATAAAATTACCATAAGAGTTTCGGGATGGTGGTTTTTTGAATATCCCCAGTGGTTCCTCAGGGAGAGATCAGCCAGAGTTCCCTTCTTTGTCGCTGTGAAGGCTGGCACTGGACTGGAACCCCGTGTCCTTTTTTACCTGCCTGAGTTGTTTATGGTAACTCCTCAGGAATATGAAGTTGGAGCCACTGATGTGGGCAAGCTCAGCTCCCTTAGGCTGGTCTCACAGCAACAGCGGCAGCAGGCCCTCTACAGTGGGTACTACCCGCCACTTCCCTCAAGGTTAGTCCAAATTGCAGCAGACACAGGCTCCAACCTTGATGCCCAGTAGCGTTGGCCTCCAACCTGGGGCTCTGAAGACGCCCCACCCCCACCCCCACCGTGTCAGTCTCTAAGGTTCCTCCAGGGAGGCTTGTGCACTGAGCAAGGTTTGGCGTCAAAGTAAGGGTGCTGTTTGCTTTTGCTGTTTGTTTAGTTAGGGAGTCATTATTAGCAAGAAGAGAGCTCTGATGTCAGCGTGGTCTTTGTGGATTTCCGGAGTCAGTGTTTATGAAGGAAATGCTATTAATGGTGTGGCATCCGGTTCAGTCCGATTATACAATAGTGATTTTTCATTTCCATCGTTCTGCCAATTTGAAATGCTCTCTTATGTGATACTGGAAATATCACTGTGGAGGAAGTTGAAAGGAGGCGGCGCCTTCTTTTCTGTCATTTTCCCCCCACTTCTAGCAACAGGGGGCAGGGTATGTGCGCCTTAAGATCGTGACTCAAGTCAACGTGGAGAACCTTATTATTTTCAGGGTCTGTCCTGGAACAACAAACCTGTGGCTTAAGAGTCCTCTGGGGCTCAGTGCCTGAGTCAGTGTTTGTGGTTCTGAGCTGCGTGCAGCTCTTGAGAGACAGGCTCAGGAGAGTGGCGGCCCTCCTGGCTTCGCTGTCCCATCTGTAAAGCAGAGATGTGAGAACAGAGCCCTATGTGTGGTCCAGGGCAGGAGAGTACCCGTAAGTTCTTAGGCCTTTGAAGGCAGGTGCTGTAAGCATGAGAGATAAAAGCTTCCGGAGATAAACGATGGTCAGAGGCCTTAGGCGGGCTGACAACATTCACGGCTACTGCTTCTCCCCTCCCCAACCTCCAAGCCTAGAGGGAGAAAGGGGCTAGGAGGCAGTGTAATCTTTCCTGCCTCCATCAAAGTGGGGAGAGAGGGAAGAAGAGAGGTGAGGGAGGAGGCCAATTCCAGGGAAAGGGAAGGGGGTGTTGTGATGATTTCCTAAGAACCAGGAGGAGGGAGGCTCCAAATGGGATGAGTTGCTCTCTTTGCAAGATACAGCAGGCTCTTTCTGGCCTTTTCAGGACTGGCTTCTCTCAGTCAAAGCTGGGCTTCCTCTCTTCTTCGGGCCTCGCCAAGGTCTCTCTGGTATAGGGCTGGCGGTGAGTCAGACTTCCTGGTCCCTGGTGAGTACCCGCCCCCCGGCACATGTTGCTCCTCCTCATTAGCTGTGCATCCCCTGACTGAGCTCTCCAAGAACAAGAGGCAGTTTGGCTTTACCCCTCTTCACAACACCCCCCTCATTTTGAGTCCCAAGTACCTCTCACAGAACTGTCTTATAAGGAAGATCAAGAGCTCAAGATGGAGGCGGCCATGTTGAGTCCAAGTAGTTGTCTGTGTCCCCCAGCATTGAAGGTTCTTCTAGCATGGCTGTGCCAGCTTGACTTAGTTGGACATAACACTTAAGAGCCTTCTCTCTGGTTTAGTCTATATTTATTGTACATCCTATTCATCTTCATGTCTGTCTCGGGCAAACTTCAGTGCAATAAGTATTTCTGTAGGCAGAGATACGATCTTATCTGTATTGATAAGCTCCATTTACACTTCTTAGCAGTCTCTCCTCAGAGGACTCTGCACAGAGTCGGTTTCAGATCTACATGAGCTTAAATGGCTACAAGAGATGCAGTAATGGCTTCCATCCCTGTATGTTCACATCCAAATCTTTTGAACTTGTCAACGTCATTTTGGTGTGCAAAAGCCAAGGAGGCTATCAGGGATGATCAGGTGGGTCTGCTCTGAGCCCGGAAGTCTTTCTAGATGGGAGACAGGGTTGAGGCAGAAGATGATTGGCCATTGAAACAGAGGCTTGGGGAAAGTTTCTGTGAAGATGAAGAAGCGGAGGCAGGGGGAGGGCGGGCACACACCAAAGAACTCAGGCAGCTGCTGGAAGTGGAAGAGGAAGGAAATGGATTCGTGTCTGGAGCATTCAGAACCACAGAAGAACCGTCCAGTTAACACCTTGGGTTTCTGACCTCCAGAACCGTGAAGGCATACATTTTTTTATCATAGTTTGAAGCCACAAGTTTGTGGTTGCTCATTACATGACCAATAGGAAACCATATGGGTCTTATCTGGTGGTGGGCTCTGGGTTGAGCTCCCAGACGTGTGAAATGCTGGAGGAAGGAGGTGAGGAAACAGATATAGATGGCATGCCGGTTTCCAGATGTCTTCTGGGTCCAGGCTAGAGAGGAAGCACCTTGGTGAAATGACTGTGTCCTGTGTTGTACGTAACTAACACTGAGATGCCTGGCTTTCAGCTGCAGTAGCTGAATGGTGAGCAGGTGATGGATGTGGACATTTGGCAAAACTTCGTTGCTACACTCCCAGGCCTGGGGCTCACCCGGCATCCTCCTTTTCCTCATCCATAGGAACACAGAGTAGGGCCTTGCTTGTGGCTCTTTCCCAGAAAAGAGGAGCTAATATCTCTCAAAAAATGTGCCATAGTGGTGATTTTAAAGGCAATGAATTGAATAGCACTACCATCTAAAACAGTTGCCAGAACACTGGAGCATACCTAAATGTCTCCAGAGAAAAGAGGGATGAAACTTGTGATATGAAACAAGATTGACAAGAAAGAGCAAATTGAAATATGTATGGGAAGTTCAATAGTTGAATAATGATAAAAGATAAATGCTTAGAAGTGCAGCTGAGACGAGGCTGTGAGTTAGACTATCAGACTGAGGGATGCAGGAAGGGGCAAGACATAATTGTCAAAGAGGACAGAAGTAGAAATAACGTCTGATATTTGTATCTTCGAATGGAAGTCCCAGGAAGGAGAATATTAAAAAGAAATTGGAGGAAATGAAGATGAATTTTTCAGAGTTACAGGTGGAAAAATCAAATTAAAGGACCATGGCAAGATAATGAGAGCCCTATACCTATTACCCAGCTATTGGAAAAAAAATATAAAACCCACAGGTAAATGGACAGAGCTAAAAAAATAAAATCATCCTGGGTGAGGTAACCCAGACCCAAAAGGACAAACATGGTATGCATTTGCTTATATGTGGATGCTGGCTGTTAAGTCTTTAATAAGCAGGCTATAGTGTATATAATACAGAGGTTAAGTAACGAGTAAGGGACTCACGGGGACATCTCACTAGGAAGGGAAATAGAATAGATAGTTCTAGAAGGGGGAGGGGCTGGAATGGGAGGAGCAAACGGGGAAGGGAAAGGAAGAGGGGGTAGGGGAATCAATACAGGAGGAACAGCTAAAACTCAGGGCCATTGGAGGAGTAAAATAGTAGAAGCTTCTTAAGATACACACACACACACACACACACACACACACACACACACACACATGAAAGAAATCTAAATAGAATCATCAAATAAGAGGGGAGACAGAGCCCTAGCTTGACATTTCTCATCACCCAACGAAACGTCCAATGTCACGAGTGGGTTATGTCTAATTTAGTTGCTGGCTAAAGGGCCCCAATGGAAACCCCAAATCAACAAAGGCTATTGCCAAGGCTATTGGTTGTTTCCCACAAACTGATGGTAATGTCCTCTTTTTGAACTGGACCTGGAGAGGTTGAGCTGGTGCCTAAGTAGAGCCTTTCCCCCCATTTACTGGTGTTCATGGTACTGCTACCCGAGGAGAATGGTAAACACCAACACAACTTCAAACCCTGTGATCTACAATGGTGACCTGCCTGCAAGATGTGCTGATACAATAGTGGCACAAACGTTGTAGGAGTCACCAACCACCATTTGATTGGCATTAAGGCATTGGAGACCATGCCTGACAAGAGAGTAGACTAGATATGCCACAGATCTATGGGAAAACCAAATACTACTGTTCTGCTAAAGGAACACAGCAATAAAATGAACTCCTAACGACATTCTGCTGTACTCATAGGTCAGTGTCTTGCTCAGCCTTCATCACAGAAGCTTCCTTCTGTAGCAGATGGGAACAAATCCAGAGACCCATAACTGGACAATATACAGAGAGAGAGTGAGAGACCTTGGAACCTCAGTCCTAAGTGGGATGTCTCCATTAAACCCCTCCCCTCAGGGCCTAGGGAACCCTGTGGAAGAGCAGGCAGAAAGATTGTAATGGCCAGTGGGGATGGAGGACACCAAGAAAACAAGGCCTTCTAAATACAACAGGATGGACACACATACGAACATACAGAGACTATGAGTGTAAGCCACATGGGGGCCCACGGCTGAGAGGGGAAGTATACCCGAGCCCCCATCCACAACCCAGACACTACCTACAACTGACAGCCACCCAAAAAGGAAAAAGTAGTTTTCTTTAATAGGGTCTCACTAGGTATACAAACCACACTCAAGGGCGGGCCCCATGCCCAGCAGTAGATGGCCAACACAAAATGAACTCAATGGTATTTTTGGAGGGCTTTATTTTTTTGTCTCATAATGCTTTGTCTGGGCATTTATTTATTTATTTGTTTATTTTACTTTAAAGATCTTTTGCTCAGATATTTTGGTTTCTGATTTTGTTTTTATGGGTTTCCTATGTGAGCAAATGTGTGTGTGTGTGTGTGTGTGTGTGTGTGTATGAGAGAGAGAGAGAAAGAGAGAGAGAGAGAGAGAGAGAGAGAGAGAGAGAGAACCTGTTGTATTTCTTGTGCTTTTTCTTTGGCCCCTTTTTTTGGTTTGTTTGTTTTGTCCTTCTTTGGTTTCTTTTTTGATGTATTGTTATTATTTTTAGATGTATTTTTTTTCTAATGAGAAAGAAAGAAAGGATGTGGATTTGGGTGGGTGGGGAGGTGGGGAGGATATAGGAGGAGAAACCATAATCAGAATACATTGTATGAAAAAAATCTGTCTTCAATATTAAAAAAAGAAATGAAAGACAAAGAAAACAGGCAAATTATTAAGCTTTAAAGATAATTTACTACAAATTCAACAGATACATAAACTTATAATCCTTAAATAGAACAGCAGCTAGATAAATTCAACAATGCTTCTCTAAACACATCATGATGGAGGGGGGTTGTTCCTATAAAATGCAGAAGTGCTGTTAGGTGGATCACAGCATCAGAGACAGATCTGAAAGGCACAAAAAGTAAATCTGTAATAGAAGTAACACAGTGAGAAATATCTGAAATATTTGAAATACCTGTTGTATAAAGTAAGTGCCCCGAAAAGGAACATAAACAAACAAACGTATAACAAACACAAATGGATGCTTAAGGCGCTGGAGAGATAGCTCAGTGGCTATGAACACCGGCTGCTCCTTTAGAGGACCCAGATTCAAGCCCAGCATCGACATGATGGCTCACGATCACAGGTGCTCCAGTTCGAGGGGATCTGATGCCCCCTTCTGTCCTCTATGGGCACTGCGCACACATCCGCGGTGCACCGACAGGCTTGCAGGCTAAACACCTGGACACAAAAACTTTTTTAAGAAGTGAAAAAAGAATAATTGCTTGTAGGGAAGAAAATAAGAGTGTGAATTAAGGATAATTGATGTATAAAAGATCACAAGAGGGGTGGGTTGAAGAGCGAGTTCAGTGTGTAAGTGCACTTGCAGCTCAGTTTAACTTTCAGCCCCCAAATCAAGTGGCACACAACCACTTTAGCTCCAGCTCCAGGGGATCCCATGGGGCTGACCACACACACACACACACACACACACACACACACACACGCACGCACGCACGCACGCACGCACGCACACACGCACGCATGCACAGCATAACAAAATTACAAGGAGAAATAGAGACTTGAGAGCAGCGCGGAGGGTACAGCCATAGATTTTTTCTCTAGCTCCTGCCTGAGGCAGATTTCCAGCATGGCTGCCTAGCTTCCTGGCCCTTTATGAAAAGGTAGATCCTCTTTTTCCATCCTTTCTATCTGGCCTTGTCATTTCTTTTATTTTATTAGTTAAACATTTTTACCTTTATTAAAGAATTTTTGTGTGTGCATGCATGTGTATTTTTGTGTGTACATGTGTGTGTGCGGTGTGTGTGTGGTGTATGTATTAGGGCTTGATGGAGCACCTGTGAATTCAGAGGACAGCTTTGTGGGAACTGTTGGTTCCTTCCTTTTACCTTGTGTGTTCTGAGAATCCAAGTCGGGGCACAGACTCGGCAGCAAGTGCCTTACCCCGTTGAACCATGCCATACATCATCCCATTTTTTTTTTATTGCACTTATTTACTGAGTGTGTATTTTGAAGTTATTGTGGGAGGTGATGAGCTTCACTGTGGCATTCCATACCCAGGCCATTGTGCTTCATCCTCATTCTTCCCAGGTGCCCCTTCGCCAGTCCCTTTGCCCCCAGGGTCTCTTTTACTTTCTGAGCTCATGTTCATTTATTTCACTAGGTCTTCCCCCCTCTTCCTACCTTGCTTAAGCTCTTCCTACCCTGTCATGTTCCCTTTTCTATTTGACCTATACATATCTGTGTATACATGCACATACATTTAATTTTTATACGTGCACACTTAAATCAGATTCCACAAAAGAGAGAAACCATGGCATCGTCTTTCTGAGTTTGGCTAATTTCTCTTAGCATATTAATTTCCAGTTCCATCCCTCTTCCTCCAAATGTTATTTTGAGAGAGAGAGAGAGAGAGAGAGAGAGAGAGAGAGAGAGAGAGAGAGAGAGAGAGAGAATATATTCCTGTTGCCTTTTTTGATCTGGTTGTTTCTTTGTGGAAGTTTGAACCTATGTCTCGGGATGCCACACAGCCTTTGTTCCTATGGCTGGTAGCTCTAAGCTACCACATGAGCACTCTTAGGCAGCCAGTGGGAGACTGAAAGCAAGGTAGAAAGAGGTGGGGCAAGGGTCCCCGCTGGCCTCGTCCCTGGTCCCTGCTCTCCTCAGCCAACAGGGCCTCAGTCAACCCCCGCAATTGTCAACAGCTGCATAAACAAGTTCAGCCTAGATCGGCTGAACCCAGCTTAGTCAAGAAAAAGGACTCAAAAGTTTTGTGTGTGTGTGTGTGTGTGTGTGTGTATGCCCATAAAACTACACCAAGGGCTGTTTTACTTTACTCTTACATGTTATTCTTCTTTTTCCACCCCATATTCTTTTTTTTTTTTGTATTTCTTTCTTTCTTTGTTTGTTTTAGATCCCAACCACAGTTTCCTCTCCCTTCTCTCCTCCCGGTCTCCCCCCCCACCACACCTCCCTTCTTCCCTGGCCCCATCCACTCCTCCTCCTTTTTCTTCAGAAAAGGGCAGGCCTCCCATGGATACCCATGAGCTGTGGTATATCAAGTTGCAGTAACTAGGCACCTCCTCTCCTATTAAGGCTGGATGAGGCAATCCAGTGGGAGGAAAGGGTCCCCAAAACACGTAATAGGGCCAGAGACAGCCCCTGCCCCCACTGTTAGGAGTCCCACACGAGGACTAAGGCTACACAACTGTAATAAGGAAACTCATAGAATCAGCTCACCGGAGCTCGTAGGGGCTCACAGAGACTGAACCGACAACCAGGAAGCCTGCAAGGGACTGACTTAGGCCCTCTGCCTCTCGGTTACAATTATTTCTATCCTTTAATCCCTCCATCTTATCATCTGACTACTTATCAATTCGTTGTGCTATAAGATGGATATCAAAGGACCCCCTCAAGAACAAGAGATAATGATGACATTTGAGTCAAGTTTCCAAGTAAGAGTAGGAGTTACCTATGCTTAGAGTGGAGTGTGTGGGAAGGAAAGGAGGAGGCATGGGTGGGAGGCAGCACAAGGCAGAGTGGGAAGCTGCAGAGCCCAACAGGCAGTTTCTTTGGGGTTGACTCTTAACGGTTTTCTCCCAGGGGCTCCTGGTCATTGTCGAGTATTCTTGCGGTCCTCATGTAAATTGAGCATGTGGTTCATGTGCCAGCGGGCCTTATGCAGTGAAGCCCTAGGAGCCTTATCTTGGGCATTGCAGGGTAACTTCGGAAACATTCACTACGCTAAAAAATGCACCTAAAAGCAGTACTGGTGCAGATTCTAGAAACATCTGCGACTCCATGCATGTACAGCACTTTATAATCACTGTCAACAGTTTGAATGTGCACCTCGTTTTCTTTGCCAGGGAGTCACAGCTTTGTGGAGAGGCTGGAGGAGTTCTGAGCTGGGAGTCTGGAAGCGAGTGCTATTCTTTCAGCTCTCAGCTAACTAGAGTGGAGGTGTGGGCGGGAAGGAGCCAGGCTTTGGCAGAGGCAACCGCAAGGCTGGTCAGAGAAGCTCTCTTTTGCAAATGGCCTGCCACGCTAAATGGTTTTAGAAAGCAACAGATCCAAAATGCACTAGTTACCCCCTCCAGGACCGCTTCCCTGGGCCAGCTGTCGTTCCTTTCTAAAAGAAGACTGCCACATCCATGGGGAAGTTGTTGCTCCCGAAGAAGCTGCCACACCCATGAGCTGGGCCCTTGTGAGTCTGTATCCCTCACTCTCTCTTCCTGGCCTTGCCCTGGCTCAGGTTAGACAATCCTTCCTTCTGAGGTTAACATTATGTGGGGGTATTGCTGTCTCTCCCTCAACAGTATTGGGTAGATACTGTGAGGAAGACATTTTTCTCGGGGATTTTGAGGTACAGGAGGTTGTAATGCGGGGAACAAAGCTCTGAAGGAGGGAAGGGGTGAAGGTTGGAGAGTTTGGAATGGGTAAGTGACTACGGGGAGCTTTCAAGGAGTGTCCCAGGGACAAAGGGTAGACCATGCAAAGGCCCTGACGTGAGGGTGTGTAAAGTGGACACAAAGGAACAGCAGCAAGTGAGCTGGAGTTGGGTTTATATTTTAAGAGTGGTAGACAGGTAGAGGTGGAGGTGGGGAGGGTATCCTGTTATTATAGGGTGCTGCGGGAGCACCTTCCGCTCCTTTAGCCAATAGCGGCTGAAATACCAGCCCACTGGGGCGTGGTCTATTTCTCTTTAAAATAGAGCTGCAAGCCTAGGCTCGCTCTCTTGGTTCGGGTTGGTTCCGGCTCTTGCTCCAGCGACTAGACTCCTTTCCTGACGATTCGTGTTTTGTAAATTTTACCCCTAAAATAAATACCCCTTTAAATCCAAAGTGGTGTGGGATTGTTTCCGCACATTAATAGGGCGTACTTTGACCCCGGGCTAGACAGGGACTGAATGGAGGGTTTTGCATAGGGGTGGTCAGAGACGACTTGCTCAACCGCCAGGAAGGAAGTCACTGTCAACTCTGAGTATAGTAATCTCTCTGCTTGCCATGGATTTCAGGGTTCTGGAACCTTCTTCACAGCCTTGTCCAAGCCTCTCCCTTTGGTTTCCCTAGGTTAAGCTTCCCTGTCTGTATCACTAAAGTGTACTAGGGTTCGCAACTTCCAGAGTCTGAGCTGCTGTCCAGGGACACCCACCTCTGCCTGTTTACTAAGCTAAGCCTTGCACATCTCAGAGCCTCCTCTTTGCTGTGGTTTAGGTGCTGTGGGCAAGGACAGGGTTGCAGCCAGAGTGCAGCTTGCTGCCACAGAAAGGTAGAGAGGAGGATGCACGGGTCCAGCTGGCTGGCGCTCCAGGGCAGAGGCCTGGAGGGGAGCTGCTAATGTGAAGCAAGAACTGCAGAAAGGAGTTGATTCCGACAGCGCATTAAACTGCCCTTCAGGGAAGGGGGGGGGGGTTGACAGAAGGAGCAGGAAGGCCCATAGTAAAAGACTCTGTGTATTTGGGTAAAGGTACACAGCTGTTTAGAGGGAGGAGAAAAGAGGAGAGCTTTGAAGGAAGAGGGTGAGGCTGGGGATTGGGGTTCAGTTGGCCCCATCAGTGACTATGAACTTATTCTGTGAGCACTGGGAAACAACTGGGGAGGATATTCACTTCGAGTTATCCATCCTGTGTTATCTACCTCGGAAAGTATACACGTTCCTCCAGCCAGGCTTGGTGACACATGCCTTTAATCCCAGCACTTGGGAGGCAGAGGCAGGTGGATGTCTGTGAGTTCAAGGACAGCCTGGTCTACACAGCAAACCACAGTCAGCCAGAGCTACACAGTAGAATGCTGTTGAGAGAGAGAGAGAGAGAAAGAGAGACGAGGAGAAAGGATGGAGAGAAAGAGAGAGAAAGAGAGAGAAAGAGAGAGAAAGAGCGAGACATAGAGAGAAAGAGAGAGAGAGAGAGAGAGAGAGAGAGAGAGAGGAGAGAGGACGAGAGAGATGAAGAGAGAGAGAGAGAGTTTCCTGGGTTGTGAAAAGACAGTCTAGCCAGTTGCGGTTTGAAGGACATTCACATCCTCTGTGTCCATGTGTTCGTCTGCACACTGAGACAAAATGTAGTGCATTGAAGCCTCCCATTCTTTGCTACACTTTACAAAGTGTCTGAAGAAATATTGTTATGTTTTGGAGATAAGGTCTAGAGTCTAGGATGGTCTCCTTCATGCTATGTAGCCAAGGATAACCTTGAACTTCTGATCCTCCTTTCTCTAGCTCTCAAGTGCTGGGATTATCAGTGAGTACCACCATGACTAATTGATGGGGTTGTGGGAACTGAGCCCAGGGCTTTGTGGATGCTAAGTAAGCACTCTAGCTCTTGAGCTAAGTCCCTCAACCCAATATAGTCTTTTTAAATTGCTTTCCTTTTTTTTTAATGGTTGGTTGTGGTGCTGGCATTGAGCCAAGGGTATTCTGCACACGAGGCAAGCCATGTACTACTGACTTGTGTCCCTAATACTCTTGGATTTTTAAAAACCACCGAGGCAGGCTCTCACTACATTGACCAGGCTAGCCTTGAACTTTGAGCTTCCTGCCTCTTCCTGAAATTGCAGGCCTGCCCCACCTGGCCTGGCTTTTATACTGAATCCTTTCAGGTGTGTATAGAACAGGGCGTCTCACTATGACACTATGTGGATCACATGACCTTGCTCTTGACGCACATCCCCATGAGTTATTGTCTGTTGTCCCTGCCACCTATTGGCCTCCTTCCACCCAGCCCAGCGGTCTTTTTCCTTTCATGTTTACATATTCACTTAAACCTAGATTCCCCATATGATGGCAAACATGAAGTATCTATCTATCTTTCTCCATTACCCCCCCCCCCCATGTTCTCCTTCTCCCATTCATTTAGATCCTTTCTTCCTTCCATATGGCTTCCCTTCTAATCTCAATCATTTAATGTATATATCTCTCTATATGATATATATGTATATATACATAAGTAGTTACACAATATTTAAATCTAGATGCCACATGTGAAAGAACGCATTCAAAATTCATCCCTCTGAACCAAACATGCTCTTACCAAATGGCTCAGAAATCACAGTCCCAGCTCTGAGCCATATGCAAACCACCGTCCAAGATGTTCATAAACAGTGCCATTTGTTGTCATGGAAAACTGGAGAAACCTAGGTGTGTTTCCATAGACGACCAAGTGAACAAATATCACACAATGGGATATATTCAGCAATAAAGGGACTCGAACTCAGCTTCCCTGATATACCGTAAGAACATTTTAGCTGTCAAGTGCTTATTGCTGAGTCAATGAAACCAGTCTCAAAAGGTCCATAGTGTTTGACTCCACACACTCTTGACGTTCTGGAAAAGGCAGAAGGCTAGTGAATGCCCGAAGTTTAGAAGGGAAAAGGTAAAACTGTTGAGTGAGACATGGGTGTTTAGAGTAGTAAAACTGATCAGTCTAGAAAGCTATATAACACACACATGGAATATGAATGGAAACACGAGCTTTAGTTGGTAAAATGCATCTAATATCTAGTCTATAATTGTAACAAATGTACCACAGTAATGCAGACAGACAGTGAATAACAGAAAAAAAACCCTCTGCCTGTGTTGGCTGGGTATATGGGAACTTTCTATGCTATTTACTCAATGTTTTCTATATAGCTAGAATTCCTTTTAAAGTAGAATCTGTTAATGACTAAATACTGTTTCTGACAGATGGAAGATGGTGCAGGAGACAGATTGTTCTGAATGGCAACCAGGCCAGCGGAATTCCTGATGGGATCTGGGCCACTTTTAGAACCCTCCATACAGGGCTGGAGAGGTGACGCAGCTGCCAAGAGGATTTGCTCTTTCATTGGTCTGAAGCTTGGTTCCTAGCACCTGCCCCGCATGGCTTTGAATCACCTGTAACTGTAATTCCAGGACCTATGACGATTCCTTTTTGACCTCTGAGAGCTCTGGCACACATTTGTGCCTGCACACACAGATACACATATTCATAAAAATTTAGTATATCAAGTTCTTAGTGTTTACTTTCCCATCATATTTTTATCTTTGCAATTGGAATGCTGAGGGTCTTATCAAGTATTGTGGAATATACTTTCTTTACTGTACAAAGTATCTAAAAACAATACAGTGGATATATTTTGCAATAGGAGGAAGAAAGTCCTGTGTTAAAGAGCAGGTTATAATCCCTGTGTGGTGTGCTTTGCTGTCAATCTCTGAATCTCTTTCTAACCCTTGGGCTTATCAATCAGTCTATACTAAGCGCACAGGAATATGTGATAAAAGGCTCCATCTTAGTCAGTGTTCTTTCTATTGCTGTGAAGAGACCACCATGACCACAGCAGCTCGTATAAAGGAAAATATTTAACTGGGGCAGGCTTACAGGCTTCAGACGTTCAGTCCATTGTCATGACGGCAGGAAGCAGGACAGTGCACAGGCAGACAGGCTGGAGAGGATCTGGAAGTTGTACATCCAGATTAGTAGCCAGCAAGGCTTGAGCATTTGAAACCCCAAAGACCATCCCCAGTGACACACTTCCTCCCATAAGGCCATACCCCCCAATCCCTGTGAAACTGTGCCACTCTATAAAGACAAATCATCTATATCTGTGAGCCCATGGGGGCCATTCTTATTCAAACTCCCCCTTCTAAAGCCCAAGTGTTGAAGAGAAAGAAAGTTGGAAATGGCTTTTGCTTTTAAGGACAAAGGGGAATTGGTAATTGGGGTTATTTTTTCCTGGCATCGAACAATAGCTGCTGTGGCCAGTTGTGAACCGCTGGTCTCAATGGCCCAGAAACGGCGGAAGTCGTTGGTGTGGCTAATGACGTGCAGGGACCGTAAGGCACCTCAGGCCTAGGTTAAGATGACTGTGGCCAGTTCTCCTGGCAGCGGTTCTCACCGTGGGGTCCAGCATCTGATCATTAGGCCCAAATACATTTCATAATGGTTCCTTTCCTAAGGTCGGCATGCGCAAGGGCAGGGCTGTAGTACACTCATCGCGTTCTTCCGACCCAGGCACTGGCACTGTTATTAGTGACTGTCATTGTGTCTTTCACCAACCCATCCATCATTACTTTCTCACTACTATTTAAGCGTGTTTTACGAGTACAAATTTACATTTTGGATGAATCGGCGCAGGCTCTTGAGGAACATCACTTTCGGGATTATTTGAGCCTTGAGCCAGCTGGCTGCTTCCCTCGGGCCCCTCCCCTGGAGAGTGCCACAGTTATTAGAAAGGATGACTGACAGCCATGCTGTGTGATTCAGACTTGAATATTTTGGCACACGTATTTTCAAAAATGGGAAACCTGAGCGTGACATTTCAGGGGAAACAAACGGCAGTGTTTATGGTCAATGATAAAATTCGAATCTTAAGTGAGACTGGGATTTGGGAACATTGGCATCAGCCACTAAGAGCTTGGCAGCGTTACAATACTTCAAAGTTCTGACGTTGACAGCAACGGGGATGGGAATAAAAGTAGCTTTTGACATTGTGTAATGGAAGCGTCAGCATTCAAAGATTTGCCAGTAGATTTGGCCAAAAGGCTAGTGCTTGGTATTACAAAATTCAAATTGCAAAAAGACTAATGGGCTTTAATGTAATGGTTTTAGACCCTCATTGCAGCTAAGCGTTAAGAACCACCAATTGTTGAGGTTTGGCAATCTCAAGTGCTATTGAAAATCTGCCTGCCTTTTCTATTACATGTCTTTGTGAGGTGGGATTTCCTTCAGGCATTTCAGCCAAAGTGCATTTGTTAATGAATTTAATGCACAAGTTGATTTAGGAGTCTCTCTCTCTCTCTCTCTCATCTCTCTCTCTCTCTCCTCTCTCTCTCTCCTACTTAACTAGACATTATGGAGAATCACCAAAACAGAAAATAATGAATGCAATTTCATAAAAATAACACATTATTTTAATATACAAAATTCACTATTTTTAAGTAGATCCACAGATATTAGTTTTAATTTGTCATATAGTAAATAATGAATATGTGTCACTTACAAAATAGTGATCTTAGGGGTCTTTGATAATTTGCTTAGAGTATGTAAAAGGGTTGTAAGAGTAGAGAGTTGACAAAGCATCAATAAAAACCACACAAACTGTGTAGTAGTTTGAATGTAATTGGTTCCCATAAGTTCATAGGGAATGGCCCTATTAGGAGGTGTGGCTTTGCTGGAGTAGGTATGGCCTTTTTGAAGGAAGTGTGCCACTGTTGGGGTGGGCTTTGAGGTCTCATATGTGCTCTCAAGCCATGCCCAGTGTTTCAGACCACTTCCTGTTGCCTTCCAGTAACAAGAACTCTCAGCACCATATCTGCCTGACTGCCGCCGCCTTGCTCCCTGCCATGACATAATGGAGTAAACCTCCGAACTGTAAGTGAACCACCACAATTAGATGTTTTCCTTTATAAGAGTTGCTATGGTCATGGGGTCTCTTTAGCCAGAGAAGCCCTAAGTGGAGACAAACTATTTTCCTTCCGCTGAGCCAGTTTTGATTGGTAACTTCTTTAGATTCTTAGGCAGGCTTGTTCTTCCCCCTTCCCATGGTAGTGTGGCATCTAAAAGATCTTCTGTAAATGTGAGAAAATTTTATGTGGCCTTTCAGCAGTGGCTTTGTCATAATCCACGTGGCAAGAAGGGATCCTAAATATGCAGATGTGGGGTTCCCAGCTCAGCAGATGTGCTCTTCTGAAGAAAACAATAAATTCTTCGTTGAAAATGCCCTAGATGTAACAATACATTTTAGTTATACCCATCCCACATTTCTTCCCTTCCAGTTTCTTCTCCCAGACCCTTCCACAGCACTCCCCTTCCAACTTCATGTCTCTCTCTTTTTTGTTTTTGCTTGATTTACTATTTCACAGTTTATCTTTATTTTATGTGGATGACTTTTTTTTGTACATGTACAGTGAAGGCTAGAAAGGGTTTTGGATCCTCTAGCCCTGGGATTACAGATAATACTGAGCGGCCACGTGAGTGCTGGGATCTGAACCTGGGTCCTCCGGAAGAGCAACTGGTGCTCTTAACTGCTGAGACAATCTTTTCAGTCTCTCACCGTCACCCACCTCATTGTAAACAAAAACAAAACAAACAAAAAACCAAACAACCAATCAAGCAACAAAACAACCCACCAGGGGTTGGGGATATGGCTCAAGTGTAGTAAAGTGCTTGGCTTGGCAAGCAGGAGGACCCTGAGTTTACAACTCTGTAAGTCTAGTTACAAGGGTGCGGACACTTTATTTGGGCCTCCTTGGTCGATACAAACACATACATAGATACAATAGACACACACCACAAATCTTTTTTTTTAAAATTTCATTTTTATTTTATGTGTTTATTCAGTGTTTTCCTGTGGTAGTTTTGAATGTATTGTACATAAACTCATTGGGAGAGGCACTATTAGGAGATGTGGCCTTTTTGGAGTAGGTGAGGCCTTGCTGAGGGACTGTATCACTGTGGGGCGGGCTTTGAGCCTTCATGCTCAAGCTACACCTCGTTCAGCTCACTTCCTGTTGCCTTGCAGATCAAATGTAGAACTCTCAGCTCCTTCTCCAGCACACACACACACACACACAACACACACACACACACACAAAGTTGTGGGAACTCACTAGGGCTTTAAACATGGTGGGATAAATGAAGAAAACTGTAAAATAAGGACCCTTTCCTCCAAATTCCCCTTTGGGAGGATGGAGGGCACTGATTCAATGACACAAACATGGTAGGGACTAATTCAAGAAGTAATCAGAAACATCAGAAGCTAACTGGTGAGTAAAGGGCTCAGTGAGAAACAGTTTCAAACAAACAAGCAATAAAAAAATAAGGTGAGAAAAGACAGAAGATGATGCTTAATAGTTGATCTCTGACCTCCAGCTTCCCACATGCACACACACTTGTTGCACACGCACTCTTACAGAAGATTATAGCACACCAGTAGTAGTGAGGGTATTCTGCCAATACTAGGCAGACTTAGGCTTACACAGAGTATCTTCTCGCAAACTCTCGGTTCGTGCTTCTTTTGATTGAGAAGATGCAAGCATCTGACTGCTTTCTGTGTTGCTAAACCAAACACCTGAGATTGGAAATTTTTTTAGAACAGACACTTATTTCTTGCTCTTACAGAGCCTAGTAAGATTGAGCTTCCGTAAGAGTGCCTTGAACGCTTTGTCCCTCTCAGGAGATAAATGCCTTTTCCTTATTGGATAAGGTCCAAGAGCATCTAATCCTACCCGTGAGAAAGGAGTCCTCATGACCTACATACCCTAGAAGGTCATCCTGCCTCATACTGCCATGTTGGCGACACTGGATTTTGATAGTGCCACATTCAAGCAGGGTATACATATATTTTATCTACTTCAGGGCTAATCAGGAGGGTTTGAATTAAAGCACTCTTGTGATTGGCATGCATTTTATTTTTGTACCTAGAGCCTTGGCATTCATCCATTACAATTAGACAGCGTGTTGAGAGGGATGATAGACAGAATAGATGAGCTTTCCATCCACCAAGTTCATATTGAAATACCATATCGCTGCCAGCTGTGTTGGCGTATGTATTGCTTAGTTTCTTGATACAAGCTAGAGTCATCAGAGAGGAGGGACCCTCAATTGAGAAATGCCCTCATAAGATCCAGACGTAAAACATTTTCCTCAGGTAGTGATCATGGAGGGGGGCCCAGTTATTGTGGGTGGTCCCATACCTTGACTGGTGGTCCTGGGTTACACAAGAAAGCAGACTGAGCAAGCCCCTGGGGGAGCAAGTCAGTAAGCCAGCACCCCTCCATGGTCTCTGCATCAGCTCCTGCCCTCCAGGTTCCTGCCCTGGATAAGTTCCTGTCCTGACTTCCTTCAGTGATGAACAGGAATATGGAAGTGTAAGTCAAATAAACCCCTTTCCTCCCCAAGTTACTTTGGTCATGGTGTTTCATCAAAGCAATAGAAACCCTGAGATAAATATGTAGAATCCACATTGTTTGGTTTTGCTTTTAGTGTTTTAATAGAAAGTCCCACTTTGTATAACAGGACAAGCTCAAAACTCACTGTGTAGACCAGGCAGGCTTCAAACTCATGATCTCCCTTCCCTGGCTAGCCTGAGTGCTGGGATTGCAGACACATACCATGTCTAGTTCAGTATCTACAACTTTTTGAAGCAACTTAAGTGGCTACATATGGGAATGTGATGCCCATATCAGATGCCAACCCTGGAGTATGGTGGTGCTAGAGGTCTTTGTGAAGCACCGGGAAAAAGTTACTATGGATTTGAATCTCAGCTTTGTGCTTAGCTCATGCCATGGCTTTAAAGATGCATTGGCGCTATCTTAGATATTTCCACCCCAGGCACAAACACTGATGAAAATAACATTTATCCATTTATCCTGAAAACTTATTGTGAAAATTTATAAGACTTGGGTCAAAGTATTCAGCATGTGTGCCCAAGAAGTGCTAGATTAGGGAAATTATAGCTACTATCATTATTGTTATTACTGCTATGAATGATTCCTAGGGCATCTACCTTTGCCAAGCCATGCACACAGACACATTATGACACGGATTATAGCAGGTAATGCTCTTAGGCATTTTCTAAACAGAAAAAGCTTTCTATCAGCCATTGCTCCGGTAATTTGAAATTTATAACAGCATATATTCGTTTTATGGGCAGAACTAACAATCTCTTAATTTATATGCCAATAGTGTCTTTTATTCTTCATGGCTTCTTTAGAAGTTTTCCTCTGCCAACATTAGTTACGCTTTCATAAAATGGCCAGAAAGCTACCCAGAAGAACTGACATTCAACAGAACTTGGTCCTGCTTGCGTTTTATAATCGTCATGGGACGTTGTTCTAGTGAGGGTTACCAGTTGCCATGGACTAAAGTGACTTGGGGGAGGAAAGGGTTAATTCGGCGTGCACGTCCTCATCATTAGTCGCCATTGAAGGAAGCCAGGACAGGATCTTAAATAGGGCAGGAACCTGGAGGCAAAAAACTGATGCAGAAGCCATCGAAGGGTGCTGCTTACTGGCTTGGCTCTCCCATGGCTTGCTTAGGCCCTGCTTTCTTACAGAATCCAAGATCACCTGCCTAGGGGTTTGCCCCACCTACAGTGGGCTGGGCCCTCCCCCATTGATCACTAATTAAGAAAATGCCTTACAGTCAATCTTATGGGGCGGAGGCATTTTCTCAATTCAGACGCTTTTTCTCCAATGACTCTAGCTTGTGTCAAGTTGACATAAAAGTAGCCAGCACAGACGTGAAGATCATATCCAAATCATAGCATATTGCATAGGAAATATGTTTTGGACCAGCACATTTGATGTTGGTGCTAGAATGATTCTGAATTTGCTGAAAAATTCTGTAAAGGGCTTTGGGGTGAAGGGTACTTATGTCACAGGTTTCTTCATTTTATGATGGCCAAAGTCATCAAGAATAAAACGCTGGATTGTGCTGAATGGAAAGTAACAATGACAAGAGTTTGGCAATAGTCTCTGTAATACAAAATACCAATGCTTCTAACTGACTCATATCATATCAAAAAGTGGAAGTGAGCAATAGGCAGAAATGAGCAAAAAGTATGTGGTGATTGTCTCACTGAACACTTGTTTTGTTGACGCTGTGTGAGACGGTGTTCTGTTCTTAGTTGTTACTAGATATTGGAAAGGACGTCCAGTTCCCAAGTTTTGTAAGGATTTTCCTGTGGGGGTGTAATACACTAATCATGCTCATTTTCCTCCCCATCCCCCCAGTGGCAGAATCTCCAGGTTTGAGGGGGGCGCCCTAAGGCAGGATCCAAGTGATTTCTGTGCAGGTGTGTCATGAACTTCAGAGTCTTACTTAAGCATTTTAAAAAGCAGCAGGTGTCTCTTTTACTCCCTTTAACTCTCCTCTGGGGTGGGATTAAAGATGGATGTTGTAGGTGAGAACAATGTTCTTGGGAATGGGAATGGTGGGGACCACCTAGAAGGGTACACTTGGAAATGTGAATTTGGCTTTGTGGAAATCTGACTTGAAGACAAAAAGAGAAAGGAAAGGAGAGGGAGAAGGCCAGCAGGAGTCGTTATCATTATGGGCATGATCGGCGAAGGACCTGGGTCACTGGGAGATGCCGGGGCAGTAAGGCTTCTGTCAGGACTGCTTGGTCCCTTTAGCAGAGACCTGTTAACGGGAATAGTCTTCACTTCAGAGTGAGACATTGCATTTGGGGGTAGTAGCTGTGTGACAGTAAATCGCTGCACCCCGATTCCTACAAGTCTTTTAAGGTCCCGCATTTGTAACTTGTTCACGGGGTGAAGGGTTTTGGAATACAGAATATACTCAAGGGGAAAGGACAATGGACTATGACTTTCTAACACTCTTTCCAGAGGTAGTGGAGGAAGATAATTTCACATTATAGGGAGCCTTAGTACACTCTATACTCTCAGCCTGAGTACCTAGTTCCACTTCTTTTTATTTATTTCTGTTTTTAAATTCATTAATTTACTTTTATGTGGAATTTAGATGTCTGTGCTAGGGCTGGAAAGATGGCTCAGTGGTTAAGAAGAGCACTAGCTGCTCCTCCAGAGGACCAGAGTTTGGTTCCCAGCACCCATATGTCAGGTGGCTCACAACTGCTCACAACTTCATTTCTAGGGGTTTATCATGCCCCTCTCTGGCCTTTGGGGGCACCTGCACACACAGGTAAATAACAAAATTTTAAATTTAAATTTAAAAATTTAAATTTAACAGATTTAAAACAATGTTGTGGCTATTGTAACCTAGTACAATAACAGTAAACTATTGTAAGCATTACACCATCTTGATCTGTTTTTTCTAGCTAAATAGGTAGTGTATAGAAAAAAATGACCTGTGCATGGGAGGTTTAGTATGTCACAGAAAACAGTATAGATGATAATATAAACCATGGTGATAAGAATAACGGGTAGTTTGCACTGGACACTAAAAAACACCTTATTGAAAGAGATGCACCCTTTGCATCTGTCAACCCCCCCAGAAGCATCAAACTCTAAAGGTGCTGCTTAGCTGGGAGGGAGTGGGGAAGCTGTGGGGACCCCTAGAAAAACTCCCCCTGACATATTTAATCTGTGGCCTGTGGGTCGCAGTGCAGTGAGTCATGTCTGAAGGAGGTTCTCATCTGTCACCCAGGGCAGAGTCGAGGCATAGGGAGCAGGTGTGAGACACAGCCCAGACTTCCTTTTAAGTCCAAGTGCAGGCAATGTTTTCGTCTGGCTGCCCTGCTTCGTGCGTCTGCGGCGGTAAACAGTGCAATGATTAATTCGGAACCTGGAAAACAGAAAGTGTCAAGAGGGTGGGCCTCTGAGTTTTACATCAATACGAAAGGTTGCTCTCTCATTTGCTCCCGGAGAGGTGCGGGAGCACTCTGTGCTTCTGCCTGGGTAGATTTTTATCATCCCCTGTCACGACGTCTACATAAATACTTCGCTGGGGCTTCCAATAGCGCCATTGCTGTTTCTACCATTATTGTTTTCCCCAGAAACACCAGACAAAATTACTTCTCAAGACGGGAAGTCGATGAGGGCTGTACTAATCAAAAATGCTGTCTTGGCATGGTAGCCCTTCCCGTTATGGCTCCAGGCTCACATCTCTTCAGTCTTGACTTTTCCCTCAGGGCTGTGTGGTAGGAGCCCAACCGCCTACACTAGACTGCGATAGGCTGGATCCAGTGGGTCCGCACACGTGACTCAGCATTCCCCAGATGTGTGGCAGGGGGAAGACACTGTACTGCTCAGCATCTTCATCTTAGCTTCCTGTACAGGCAAGACCTCGCCATCCATTGACAGACTCTGAAGGACAGTCCTAAAAATCCTGAGATGGTTTTGCAAAAACGAAAGTGTTTAGGGAATTACAAGGCCACGCACAGAGTCCCTTATGTCCGTTCCTCAGCACCAGGGTGCCACGCCAGCTTCGAAGAGGAGACTACTGTTTGGGGAATCCGGCTCTTTTAGCCACTACTTTCTTCCTTGGGGTTGTTAACGAGTGTGCTAATTAGTGACAATTTCACTGGTGGGTTTGTGATGTGGGGAATTCTTCTACGAAGAACGACACCAAACCATGAATTCACTTACAATAGTTTGTCGCTACTCGAGATGGAATAACTCCTTGTCTGTGTTGACCGTAGCCAAAGTCAACCAGTGACCAGAAGGTAAAATCTTGGGACCAAGAGGGCTGGGCTTCTGGCTTGGCAGAAACCATGGTCCTGACATTTTGTAGTCTTTTCTTTGTCCTTGTCTCAAATCCAGAAACTATCTTACTATAGAATTTTTGACCAAGTACCTCACCAGATCCAATGCCAAGGCTCAGCAGACAGTTCCTCCATCACTGTGGCCCGTTTTTTCTGATATGGATAGAAAATCATTCTTTAAGAAATATTCAATATTGCATGGCACTTGAAAAAAATTAGCAGGAAAACATTTAGATGGAGGTGAGAGAGGCAGAGGAGAAGATAAGAGTACAGCCAGGAGTGACTTGAATCCTCGGAGAAGCTTGACAGTGTCTGGGCTCACAGGAGCATGAATGTGGTAGGTGGCTGCTACTGGCAATCCCGTGGGCAGTGAACATCCTGCACTGCTCAGAATATCCTCTCAAGGAAAAGTCTGGTGGCCCAATCTGAACATCGTGAATGCTGTGCTGGTTAGTTTTATGTCAACTTGACCTATGCTAGAGTCATCTGACAGTAAGGAACGTCAAATGAGAAAATGTCTCCATTAGATGAGACCGTAGGGCATTTTCTTAATTAGGGATTGATGGTGGCATACCCAGCCCATTGTGGGTGGTGCCAGCCTGGTCTGGTGGCCCTGGGTTCTATAAGAAGCAGATTGAGCAAGCCTCTCCATGTATAACACACCCCTCCATGACCTCTGCATCAGCTCCTGCTCCAAGATTCCAGCCCTGTTTGAGTTCCTGTCCTGATTTGGCTTCAGTGATGGACTGTGGATGTGGAGGTGTAAGTCAAACAAACCCTTTCCTCCCTAGCTTGCTTTAGGGTCATGGTGTTTTATCTTAGAAATAATAACCCTGTATAGGACAAGCGCTCAGATGGAGAAATCCTGACATGGGTGAAGACCAAGATGCTTCCCACACGTTCTGTCACTTCAGGAGTGGGTTCTAAATATTGGTGCATATCTAATATATATATATATATATATATATATATATATATATATATATATATATCATATAATATATATATGATGCTGAGCTGTGTGGGAGTCTCAAGAATAAAGGTCATATCCACTAACGTCAAGAACTTTCACTTCACTTGGAGGTAGCGCATACACATTGAAAATCTGTGTTATTTGCTATAGCCACTGTTTACTGCAAGGGAGATTGATACAGTCATTTGCTAGGGCTGCTGTAATAAAGTGTCACAGCCTGGCTGGCCATCGTGATAGGAATCTATTTATTTATTATTTTTCAATTCTGGAACCCAGAAGGCTGAAATCAAGATGTCAGTGGGGTT
This sequence comes from Arvicola amphibius, assembly GCF_903992535.2. NCBI lineage: Eukaryota > Metazoa > Chordata > Mammalia > Rodentia > Cricetidae > Arvicola > Arvicola amphibius. The sequence continues at coordinate 36,640,873 of NC_052059.1, forward strand.
GGTTTCTTGCGAGGCCTCTTCCTTTGGCTCACACCCAGTTGTCTTGCCTGAGACTACTCACATTATCTTTCTGCTCTCAGGGTCCATGCCCTTATTTCTTCTTCCAAGGACACTAGTCATAGTGGACTAGGGCTGACCCAGATAACTTCATTTCAGTGCAATGACTCCCTCAAAGGTGTCATCTCCAGATGCAGTGACACTCTGAGGTACTGGCCATTAGGACTTGAAGAGCTTTAGACAAGCATAGTTCGGCTAACAACAATACTGTTGTATTGTAAGTTGGAAACCAGGAAGAGAAAGGGAATAAGGAATACACACATGCATCTTAGGGATTTAGGGCCTGGGAAAAATGATAACTAAAAGAAGGAATATGTTTGCTACGCTCTGTTGCATAGCATGATGACTGTAGTTAATAATTTATTACATATTTCAAAATTGCAAAAGAACATTATATGTTTTGACTATAAAATATTGCAAATATGTGAGGTAATGAATGCATTAGGTTAACAATTGTTTAAGACGTAACATGAAATATCCTATTTGCAGCTGGAGAGATGACTCAGCAGTTAGAGCACATATACATTTTACCAGAGGACGGCTGTGTTCAGTTCCCAGCGCCCATATTAGGGTGCCTCACAGTTGTCTGTATCTCCTAGATCCAGGGAATGACTCCTTCCTTTGCCTCTGAGTGCACTGCACGCCCGTGCACATATGCGTGTACATAATAATTAAAAAGTAAACATCTATAAAGTAAACACATTTACCCCACGAGTATATACATGGTAGAAAGAGAGAACTGACTCCCACAAGTTGGTCTTCTGATCTCCATACATGAGCGGCGAAGTATAACATACATACACACACACAGCGCTAACCAGATGTAATAATTAAAAAAACAATTAAAAGGAAAACTCAAAGACAAGGGGAAACAACACCAGCACATGTTAAATGACTTTTGAGTCTTCAAGCTGAAAGGCTCTTGAACAGGGACTGTGTTTAGGGAATCATACGGACTGGAGGGTCAGACCATGTCTTACCACACGTGAGTCACTCATTCACATCCCGGAGGTTTGCTGAAGGTCTACTAAGTTTCACCTGCGTTCTGAGTCTTCTGGCTAACTGAGAAAAGCTTCTTCCCTATCAGGAGCTCCTGGTCACATCCGTGTGTGTGTTGGTCGGCATGACTGTAGTGGGAAAGGTCTGAGGGGGGACAAGGTGGGAGCTCCATCTCCTTTCAGTGTGGTACAGCACTGGGGGTCGCCACTGCTGGGGGCGAGTCAGGGCAGCAGTCTGGTGGATTCACAGATCACAGCTGACATACCCATTCTCCTCTTCAGACTAGGTTACTAATGTCGGCAATGCCACCGCCTCCAGGGAGCTGTTGATAGGAACGAGGAGGAGATGCGATTGTGACCTGGGTTCTGGGTGGGTCAACAGGAACTTGCCTGGCTTGCAGGGATGGCAGGAAAGGAAAGGTGCTATGAAGAGAGGGAACCAAATGGAGCCAGGGAAAGGAATGATAGTGGGGAGTCCACCTAGCTTGTTACTAAAGTGTCGCTCTGAGCTGCTGTCCAACACTTACTGGGTGCTCAGAGTGTTTATTAAATGAAGGAATTTAAAACATTTCCAAGTACAGTTAGAACAGAGTAACAGTGCAGGAAGGAGATTCTGGTGAGAAAGTTTGGGTCATATTCCAGAGCTACATAGGAAGATGAGGATCAGTATAGGCTGGGACAGACAGGCCTCATGCTGCCCTGCTTGTGTTGTTTTTTTTCTGTTTGTTTGTTTGTTTTTTGTTTATTATTTGAGATAGGTTTCTCCATGTAGTCTGTAAACAATCCTGGAACTCAATATGTAGACCAGACTGGTCTGGGGATTCACAGTGATCCACCTGCCTCTGCCTCCTGAAGCTGGGACTAAAGTCATGGGCTACCACCACTTAGCTAATATTGCCCCGTTTTCAAGCCTCAAAAGAGGATTGTGAGTCCCGTGTTCTAGTCAATCTGATGATCTCCATTGCTTGGTTCTTTCCATATCAGAGTCGTCATCTGGGAAACTGGAGTAAACAGCTTGTTGCTCAGGACTAAGTCTGAAGAGCCGCATACTGGGACTGCTCAAGAAAACAGGCAATTGCTTTTGGATCAGAATGTCCAACAGAAAAGATCACTTACAAGACAGTCTTCCAAACAATTTGCCATCAGCCCATGAATATTCGAAACTTCCTAGAGCGAAAGAACTTACCATTCTGTAGACTAATGACTGCAGACTTGAATATCCTGCAGAGGCACCTGGAAGAGACAAAACACAGTTTAGCAGATAGAGCTATTTCTTCAGGCAGCAAACACAAGTGACTGGCTATAGAATCTTGCTTCTCTGGGTGAAGGGAGATGGTGAAGAAAGTGGAAATGTCCCCGAGTCTGTACCTCCCAGGCAAGGCGGCAAAAAGGAGGTAAGGGCAAGAAGGCAGAACTTCCATGAGAGGCTGCGCAGAAGGGAACCACTGTGGTCACCATTTTTTATTTACATCCTTGGGTCCAAGAACAGTCTGCAACATTAAGGCTTGCTGGAAAACAGTCCAAGGAAGGAACGTATATTTTAAATAAATGGAATGGAAGTGATATTTGCACAGAAAACTGTACCAATCCCGAGTGCTCATCTCTAATGAATTAGGGCTGAGCAAGCATACCTGTGTAACTGTAGCCCAGTCCTGGAAACAGAATCTGATCAGTATCCCCACTCCCTGCTATCTCCTTTCCCACAGTCATGGTCTTCCAGAGGCCAACAGGGATGGGCAGCTCTTACTCAAGAGCCACCTTGGCACCTGAGAGGAATACGTAGATGAATTAAAAGTTATTGAGGAACACTAGCCAACAGGACTTGGGAGAAGAGATGTAAGCTTGTAAGTACATTGCCTTCTAGTAGAGGTAGCACTGTGAGGCCATTTGGGGAATCCTTAGGGGTTGGTTGGTTTAACCCTTCATTACTTTTGCCTTCTGTTGATTTACTTTCAACCCAGTTCCATGTTGCTACTGCAAGAGCTCCCTGGTGCGCAGGAGCAGACAGGCAGTGAGGCTGTTTCCCTTGTCCTATCCACCTGTCTCCAGATATCAGATGTAGCTCAAGAAAACAGAGAGGCAAGATGTCCAGACCTATGGAGGTCGGGCTGTCCAACCTCAGCTTACTCTTTGGTGCTTTTGGAGTGAGGAATACTCAAGGGTCTTCAAGAGAGAGGGCGTTGACTTAGCCACCTTTGGGATGCACCTCAATTTGGGAGGTTCTAATTCCAGAGAACCAGGGCCCTTGGTGAATGCTTGGGCGATGTGGCCAAATCAGATTAGCGAACCCAAGATGCCAGTGAAATCAAGGGAGGAGACACTGTGGTTGTAAAGGTGAGATGTTTACGTGGGTTTGAACTGGAGAGTGAAGGCACGTGCCACCACACCTGCCTTGATCTACATTTCTTAGGAGTCCCTTAACATCAATTCTTAAGAAGTGCCCAAGTTACCCCTAACCTTTGAGACCACAGCTGAGCTGAGGATGATGGGAACTGAGGGGACAATCTCCTACTAGAATGGCCCCACCTAGATTATTACAATCTGCGATGGTCCAGATTCTATTTGAGGCCTCAGAAAGGAGGAAGGAGAAGGAGAGGATGTGAAAAAAAAAAATAGGAAGGAGGCAGGGAAAATGAGTCCCCATATTTAGGAAGGAACCGAAGAAAAACCTGACTTAACATGTCACACTCCAAGCCTTTCGTTTTATAGATCCAGAAACCGAGGCAAAGCCATACCTTCAAGGGTAATAATTGCAGTGGAACTATGAAAAAGCATGTGTAGGGCTCTACCCAGGGTAGAGAAGATAGATGGGTGTGACAGGGGCTGAGGAATGACTCAGCCAAGGAATGAATCGTGGACCATTGTCGGTATTTAGCAGAGCCAAAAGAGACGCAGATACAAAGTGAACGGGCAAAAACTCTCCTCTCCTGGAGTCTATCTTCTAATGCACTGTGAGTGCTTAGCTTAGCTTCCTGCACAACTCCTGCGTTGCGAGCTTTTTTGTCTTCCTTTACAGCTGTGGGAACAGACCGACCCAGTTTATAAGCAATTCCCTCACGTCGTCGGTGTAGAGAGAAAGCACCCGGCGCCGGCTCATCTCCAGGGTTACCGGAATCTTTGCTCCTCAGTGCACCTATGTAACACAGAGAAGTGTCAAGAACGCTGTGGTTAATGCAGCCAACTGCTCCACAGAGGTCAAGGGGAGTAGGGAGATAGAGTGGTTTCCGAAATGTGATCTTATGTGGAAAAAGGCCTGTGCTGGTTTCTGTAGCTGTTGAGGAAGGCAGCTGGAGGTCATATCTGCTGATGAGAGAGCCTCAGAGGACAAGCCCAAACACTGAAATTGGGGACCAGGGAAAGGGGAAAATACATGGTTGTATCTTGAAGCCTTCAGTTAGATGAATTTTTAGAGCAAATGTTTGCTGGTAATCATAAAGTTTAGGAAACATAAATGACCAGACAACAGCTTTTGCTTAAGTCCAGACAACAAACAGGGGGATACATAAATGGTATTGATGTAGAGACTGACAAAGAGCCACTGAGCCAGGGCCCTGTCTTAGCAGAAGCTTAAAGGGGTGAGGAGGGGTCACTGCTTGTCGTCAAACTAGGTAGACTCTTGAAAAATCAATGTGCTGGGGTAGAAGAGGGCAATGAATGCTCAAAGGGCCTCTCTCTTTGGCAAAGAGGTTTCAAGTTCAATATCTTAAGTAGGCAACCTCTCCCCGCCCCAACATAATTGTAATAACAAAACATAGATAAATGCATTGCTACAGAAATAGAGATTGTAGCCTCCAGCTGCAGAGTGTCCAAGTCTCCTACTGGGCTCAAAGAGCCTGCTGGTTTATGCCCATTCTGGAGTGAGGCTGGGTTCACAGGCTGGCTCTTTATCAAAGCCAGGTGCCAGCAATCTTCTGTGCCAGGAAGGCAGGCTGTCAGTCCCAGGGAGGATTTCCTGTGAAGGTCATGCTTTTCTGGTTCAGGAGCCAGGTGCCACCAGTCCGTGTCAAAGACTCCTACATCTCTTGCTGCTTTCCTTCTCTTCCTCACCCGCCTTTCCCTCACATTCCTCTTCCCTTCTAGTCTATTTCCTTGAGCAATTTCACATGCACTCAGTGCTCAAAAATGCTTACAATGTACTTGAATTGGCAACCTCTGTCTCCAGGACTTGGACTCATGGATGTAGCTAGCTGTACTTCCTGTGGCTCAGAGCAGAGGTCCTCCTGTGTGTTTCCTTCTACCCTTTGCCGAAAAAGATGGCAGCCGTTGCAAGCTTTTGCTTCATGAATACTTTTGCCAAAGAGGATCACAGTATGGTAAGGGAGAAAAAAATCAATGTGTGGCAACCCCGTAGGCTGGTGCCTGGCACACAGAAGGAACCTGGTGAAGAGCGGCTTTCTTTGAATATACAAACGGGAAGGCTGGCTCCCCTTTTCCCACTAAAATAGAGGAGGACACATCTCTTTCTTGAAGACAAAAGAAAATCCTCAAAGTCGGGGCAGAAAAGTCAAGGCAGGAGCTTGGATATCTGTCCTGTTGTCAGCCGCATGAGCCTGGGGACGTAGGAATTCTTGACTTGTGTGTTTTCGTGTGGTGTTCGTGTGTCGTTGTGTAAGCAGATGTGTGTGGGGAGCCCCAAGGTCAGCCTCAGAAGTCATCTCTTACCCCTCACCTGGGCTGTTTGAGAGAGGATCTCTCATTGCCTGGGAGCACATAGCTTTAGTGATGGAGGTGACAGAGTTCCTTCCTAACTTTAACTGTCACAGGGACTCTTATTCTGTTTGGCGTTTAAGTATTGATGGTGATGAGCTGGGTCTTAGCCTTCGCCCATCTTTTTTTTCTGTCTAGTTAGATCAGTATCTTCACTTTTAACCACTGCCTGTCTGTCAGTGACTCATCAGAAACTGCCGAACTTCCTGAAGAGGACTTGAAAATTCGGTTTGTTCTAGTTGATCAGTACATCCCTCTTGCAGTCTTTCAAACGTCCCCGCCTTCTGTCTCAGGTGGGGCCTCCATCATCCCTTCAAGTGGAAGAAATGCGGCTCAGGAGCTGCCCCCCATGTCTGGTTTTGTTCCCTCTACTCCTTCCGTTGCTTTTCTTCCCCAGTTCGTGTTTTTGACATTACCCTCCACCCACTCCCTGACCAGGTCGAATGTTTGGTGATTGACACTTCCAGTCCTGGGGTGCCTACAGGAAGCCACTAAGTTGGCAGATGGGGCTGTCCCTTTTCTGCCTCACCGTTCCCTCCTGGCTTTACAGACAGACACTAGCATGGTGTCTTTGGCTTTTCTCTCTCATTTGAGTAATGACACTTAACACCACTTTCTGGTTTAGGGCAGTGAGTTCTAGTCAGGTTCTGCCACCATGCACGCCTTGAAGTATTTACTCTTGGTTACTGCAGAGAAACAACTTTGGCAATTCCTGTTTTCTTAGCCAGAAAACCGTGGCTTCCACTTTGTCTATTCTATGTTTCTCTTCTATGGAAATGTTAATCTGATGATTTTTTTTTCCAGTGTGGTATTGTTTCCAGTATGTACAGAACTGTTGTATACCTCGCTGCTGTGCTGGGAGAAGTCTGGAACCTTCTAAAGGAACATTTGTGATGCCGTGGCAATCACATGCAGTCACATGACAGGTGCTCTGTGGTTTGCTCTTCCCAAGATGGGGGCCGGTTGGAGACACAGATGTAGTGTTTAGCAGCGGGCTGCATCCTGCCACCCAGCTCCCGCATGGCTAGTTTTACACGCGAAATAACAACACACAAACTGCATTCATTTAAACACTGCCTGGCCCATTAGTTCCAGCCTCTTACTCACATCTTGATTAACCCATATCTAATAATCTGTGTAGCACCATGAAGTGGTGCCTTACCAGGAAGATTCTAGCATACATCCATCTTGGGCCGGAGCTTCATCGCGTCTGACTCAGAGAGGAGAGGCATGACGATTTATTAACTAACTTCCCTTCCCAGCATTCTGTTCTGTCTACTCCACCCACCTAAGGGCTGGCCAATCAAATGGGCCAGGCAGTTTCTTTATTAACCAATGAAATCAACTCAAACAGAAGACCCTCCCACATCACACAGAGATGACAGGATGAGAGCACCTAGTCCCTGCAAAACCAAGGAAGGCTCTATGCCTGAGCTCTTCTCTGACAGGGAGGCCTACCCAGAATGCCCCACTTCCTGGCAGAGTATCTGGGTGTTCAAGCGCCTTCGCATGCAGAGAGATGACTGATTCTAGTGAGGGATGCATCCTCATCCAGTTAAGAGCTTTTGGTGTCCGTTTCTAGGGAGAGTGCTGCCTGAGAAGCTGTTTCATTGGATGATTCAGCATCCCCCAGTTTGGATTCTTGAGCAGAAGGGTCAAGTATGTCTTTGGCAGACAGACTCAGTGGGAGACTGATTGCCATCAGGAGACACCTGTGTGCAAACCTGACCTCACCTAGTGTGCAAAGGTGGTCGTTTACTTCAGGCTCACTTGGGGAGGTCTGTGGAGGAAAATAAGTCCATCTGGTGCTCACAGCAGGAACCTTATCAGTGAGTGGCCAGAACTACAGGGTGTGATTGCAATCTAACGTCAGTGTGACTTTGACTCTTCTGTATGTTTTTCTCATCTATCTTGTGAGTCATAGGAATATTTTGATGATTGCAGCGAAGTCTATGATTATGTGAGTTTACCTAGTCGAAAGGACCTTAGCCTGCTATACAATGAAAGAAATGCCCCTTGCAATGTTTCTTGTCTCTGACTTGTGGTCCCTGCCTTTACATCACCGTTTGTTGGAAGCACATTGGGTTCAGAGAGCCATGTACCCTGGGCATCCCACGTCGCTGTGAGTTTTGCAGACTTGGTTCATAGCTGGCTCCTGGTGACACTGTCCTTGCCTGAGCTGTATCTACTTCCATCCTGGGAATGAAGGAGATCTCTCTTGCGGAGAACATTTCCTACAGCCCGAGCCGGGTCCACTCTGCCATGGAGGAGTCCACTTGATACAGTCGTGGTTTAGAGATGGACTTCTCGAGCAAGCTGACTCGAGACCATGTCTGCTGGTACGATGGCATGTGTGCTGGCCTTGGCCCTCCTGCATTTGAAGAGCACCTGTCCACCAGGTTGAGATAGAAGCAGAGCTCTGAAGACACAGGACCTCAGAGCCAGTGTGGCTTGATTGAGGTCAAGAGCACACAGGTGTGCAAGCCCACACATGTCTTCCTTAGTTTAAGCTTACTTAAGACGGAAAGTGTGTCAGAGGGTATGAGCCACTAGTTCGTTCCCACCGCCTGGCTAGCTTAGCCCCGAAACAATCACACAGAAACTGTATTAACTAAAACACTGCTTGGCCCATTAGCTCTAGCTTCTTGTTGGCTAACTCTTAAAACTTTTTTTTTTCCTCTTACATCTTAATTTAACCCATTTCTATGAATCTGTATATCACCACGAGGTCGTGGCTTACCAGCAAAGTTACAGCGTCTATCTCTGGCAGCTCCATGGCTTTTCTTTCTCTCTGCCTTCTTCTTCCCAGAATTCACTTCTGTCTTCTCCACCTACCTAAGTTCTGCCTTGCTGTAGGTCCAAAGCGGCTTCTTTATTCATTAATGGTAATCACAGCACACAGAGGGGACTCCCACATCAAACGTGTCTTGACCCTTAGGTGTAGGGTTTGAGAGTGGAAAGTCATTTCTCAGGATTGTTGATAGAAAGTCACTCATTTGATATACTTTCACCCATCTGCCTTCCCCATCTATGAGTTGTAGGCACCCCCAGCTGCTCATGAAATTTATTGGGCAAGCACTGACTTTTGGGTTGCCTAAGGTCTTTGATTAGCTAATGCTTGGAAGAGCCAAATAATCAAGCCTGGAGAAAGGACACATGACGGAGACCATGAAGCAGGGCACCTTTTAGCTCAGGAGCCATCCAGGAAGTAGAGTTAGAGTATGCCTGTGGCAGGAAGGGCCAACAGCCGAGGCTGCCCCTTCAGGATGCCTGACCTGCATTCTGTTCTCTCACCCAAGGGTGCCAAGACAGAGCCGTTGACTCAGGAAGCCAAAGTACCTTTTCCACAGCGGGGCTGATTGAGAAGACAAGCGCCCAGGTTCCAGGCCAAGTGTCCATTCATTGTATAGCTCTCCATTCTTGCTGTGAGAAAGAAATAACTCAGCAGTCAGAAGAGCACAAGAGGCTCCACGATTCTACCAGAAAAGATGAAGGAAGCTGACTGGTTGGGTGTGGTCTGTGTGGTAGGGAGGGTCTGTGGGACAGGTGAGCCTTCTGGGAGCGACAGGGTGTCGATCCTCTGAGTTTGCCTTCTCCCACCAAAAGTTGTGGCTGTTTTTTTCTGGGGCCCACAGTGCAGGAGTGCTGTGCAGATGCAGCAAGTGAATGAGGCCAATTAGAACCAAAGAGGTGGTGGATAGCTAGGACTTCCCTCTGGAGTCGTACTATGGGGACCGCAATAAATAGCACAGAGACTATCTTTGAGGACGGAAACTATGGGGATCTTGGGAGGAGAGGGCATCCAGGGGTAGGGAGGCAGTGTTTTGTTAGCTAAATGCTGCTCTTGAGATGGGCAGCAAGGCATAGAATATAGGACTTCTAGCGAGAGCTCATGCCTTTGGACTTGACCCAGGTAGAAAACTGAGTGCTGGACTCGGAGGAATCCTACAGAGAAGTGAGGGGATTTCCTATTGGCCCACCACTGTCATTTAAACAGGAAGAACACCTAGGACACTGGGAGAACAGTATCTGTGCCTCTGTTCACGAGGGAGACATGACTGCCTGTGAGGCTGTACCTTCTGTCTACCTTCTTACAGAACATAATCCATTTCCTCCTCCATCCCTGACGTTTAATCCCAGGAGAGCCAGGGAAGGTGCATCCAGTTCTTCTATGCTGTGCAGTTCAAGGCCATGACAAGCCTGGGCAGAGGACAGACACCTTTCTAGCTTCTCCGTGCTCTCCAGTTCTGTGCGTTCGATTCCTTTTGAGGGCTGAGGTATGTGCATGGTTTGTGTTCCTAACCAAGAAAAGCTCCACACTCTGTCTGTGGTGTGCTCATAGTCTCCTCTGTCTCCTGTTGCTGGCCTCTGCCCTGCCTGAGTGGTTTCTTTGGCTGGCTCTTGTTGACAGAAAGCCCTCGGACTTGCCTCCACAAGATCAAGGCCTGCCCTCTACTTCTCACCACCCCCAAGTGGGAGGTTCTGGAAGCTTTCACAACAGTCATTTCACTCCATTAATTTCATGCTTAAAAAAGAATGGGAGGATGTTGCTCTAGGAATGTTTTGTGACACTTTTGAGACCTTTGAGAGATGGGAACAAAGGGACAGCAACACACACATTATAAATTATTATTAACATCCCCTCCCTTTGAATAGCACTGTGTCTGTGTGAAGCCCCAAGCTCAAAAACTTCAAGTCATAGCCCTTAGCGCCATAGGATTCTGTACCTGTCTGACGCAGTAGCATGCCCCAGGAGTGGTGAGTGATAAAAGCCCATCCACTTAGAGGCTATCACGAGGTTTCTAGGTTGAGTCTCTAATGAAGCCCTTCAGAAATTCTTTGACTAGGGGCACAGACCGATGTGACTTCCTTGTGGAACCCTGCAGATACAAGGTGTGCCATTGCAGGCACCCAAACCTGGAGTCGGGTCTGAGGTTGGAGGGTCTTGGTTGAGCTATACATGTTTGTCAGTCCCTTGGCTCTGAGTCAGGGAAATACTTGGCAGGCCTGCTCTCCATCTACCAACCTTTCTTAGAACCTGATGTCTGCCACCAGCAGGTCTTCCTGTGGGGTGCCAGTCGGCTTCATCTTGCTGTGAAGGGACTTCCTTTATGGTACCTGGGCCAGATGCTGCCATGGCCACAGGAGTCTTCTCTGAGACGCCTTTGTGGCGGAGCTGAGGCTGGCTGGCAAGACAGAGTCACTGTCCCACCAGTATGCTGGTTGACCAAGTTGGTCAGTTCAAAAATTCCTTAAAATACCCCCAGAGCACGTTTTATTTTTTTTTTATTGTTTTTGGAGAGATAAATATTCTAAATCATTGATGCCAGAAAAAAAAAAAGATCTGTGGCTTTTATAAAACTGGCCACACTACATGTCTTTTAAAATAATATTTAAAAGGCTAGAAATTATGGTTACAAAAATATATCTGCTAATAGTTTACTGTCTGGTTGGGGTGAGTTTAGCTTTAAGGTGTGGTAGCTCTGGAAATTTATTGTGACTCACTCCATAATAACTGGCTGCACCATCAGGCATCAGCCCACACACAATTTTCCAGCCCTGAACTTTCAGTGTTTCATACAAAATGAAAATAATATAGTCTTGTGTTTTATTCCAGGGCCGGGGTGGCTGGCACCACGTTAGGCTTTGCTGAAGACTTGTGAATTTGATGGTTCCTACCAAATTAAGATGTCTTGAGGAAGTATCTAGTTTTTAGCTGGCCACACAAACCTCCTGTAAGAGAAAAGCCAGGCAAAGGCAGCCCATTGTCTGGCCGTTGATTTCCTCCTCTGTGGGTTATTGCTTGACCCGGACCATCATCCATCCAAATGGCTAGCTCTGCTCCTGGAGTCATAATTACACACTGGAAGAATGGCTAACCCAGAAAACACAGCTGGTTCTCTCTCCACGTGTTATATTTTCCCCCTTGCCTTCTGCTCTCTTTCTGGAGTTAGAAACCCCTGGATGTGCTTTCTCCTACATGGAATCAAAGATACCATCGTGCAGGAGTAGTAAAGACCCGTTCTTTCTTTGCTCTGTGTTCTAGAAGTGGTCATGAGTTTGAATGGTTGCTCAGATTTAAATGGGCTGACCCGGGTATGAGTTACTTAGTGTTTAATTGGATTTATGGTTTCAGATAGTAGAGTCTGTGATGGCAGAGTAAGACATGATGGTAGGTAGCCGGAGAAGCAGCTGAGAGCTCACATCTTGATCCATAGGCAGGAGGAGGCAGAGATTGAGAAAGCTTATTGGGGATGGCATAAGTCTTTTGAAAATCAAATCCCACCTCCAAAGACACACCTCTTCTAACAAGGCAACGCCTCCTAATCTTTCCCAAACAGTCTCCTCAATTGAGGACCAAGTATCCAAACATAGGCGCCTAGTGGAGGCCATTTGCCTTCAAACCAGTCCAGCATGGAAAGCCTCATGCTTTCCCAAGAGCCTGATTTTATCAGGGGTGTTTTCTCAGTTCTGAGGCTTTGCTCCAACTGTGATATATTCTCATCAAAACCCATCTCAGCCTTTGGGCTTCTGCGAGAATTCCTTCCTCCTTGATGTCCTTGCTTCCCTCTATGAGGTCCCCATGCCATTTGTCCTATACACTTGTTTAGATGCTATCCAATACATCTCAGCTTACTGTCTTTGCACATGTTACATGTTATCTCTTAACCTGGCATATACACTAACTAATGGAGACAGTTCTCCACTTGGCTTTGAAATCTGCTCTAATTTGGGTCATAAAGACTTGGTCTTCTGGAATATCCATGTGAGTGACAATGAGCCTTTAAGAGGTAAAGCCTAGGTCTGGGTTACCTCACTCAACATGATGTTTTCTAGCCCCATCCATTTGTTTGCAAAATTTAAGTTTCTTTTTTTTTTTCTGTGTAGTATTCCATTGTGTAAATGTACCACATTTTCCTTATCTATTCTTTGGTCGAGGGGCAATTCACTCATAAGTGGTTTTTAAACATAAAGCAAAGAAAACCAGCCCACAAATCACAATCCCAGAGAACCTAGACAATAATGAGGACCCTAAGAGAGACATACTTATATCTAATCTACATGGGAAGTAAAAAAAAGACAAGATCTCCTGAGTAAATTGGGAGCATGGAGACCTTGGGAGAGGGTTGAAAGGGAGGGGAGAGGCAAGGAGGGGAGCAGAGAAAAATGTAGAGCTAAAAAAAATTAACAAAAAAATTAAACAAAGTGGGTATAAAGAAGGCATCACGTAATTGGTGGGCCATGGAAAGTGTTTGCTACCATTCTCTTGGGGGAAAACCCAGACTCCTCTCTTGAAAGCTTCTTTTCCAACTGGGGCTTATGGTTCATCATACCCAGAAGTTACAGCTCCCCCTTACTTGGTGTCCAGTCTTTACATCCCAACTTTTTCCTAGCACTGTGAATGGTTTCCCCTTGTTCTCCTTTTCCTGAAGAATGAAGAACAATTTTACATCTTTGGCTTTTCGTGAGATCTTGACATATGTTAATGTCTGGAAAATCAGCCTGGTGCAGACAGAGAGCTCTTCCCAACATGGGCCTGGAGGCAACAAATAAATTACTTTACAGGGGAAAAAAAAAGAGGCAGAGCCTAATGTGAGGTTTTTAGATCGTTAGGGGATGCTCTCCAGGGGACTGTGGATCCATCCATTTTATCTTTTGTTCCTTAGCCACGAGGTGGGCAGTTCTGCCTTGCCAGGGATCCATCTTATTATGAGATGCTTTACCATCGGCTCAAAACAAGCAAACTAACCAACGAAGGAAGGAAACTGTTCCTGGATACAACCCACCAAAACAAACCATTTCTGTTCATAAGTTGCTATCTCAGGAGTCTGTGATAGTGATGAGAGGTTGACTAACACAGAATCTCACAGTCTAATGCATAGCGAGCACCTTGAAAAGGCAAATGGTTGATTTCTTAAGGCGTTATGTGGATTCATTACTCATTTAGGGTAAACTACCTGGAAGATATGGTACTTTCACCTCCACTGTCTTATTGAATCTTATTAAGGACCCAGAGTTGTGGATATTATTATATTTTTAGGTGATAGAGCTAAGCCAAAAATAGTATCCCTGGTGTCCCAAGCAAGAAATGGCAGAACCGAAACCATTCTGACCCTCCCCCCAAGGAATTGCTATTCCTTTGCAAAGCAACATTTTAAAAAGAAAGCAGGGAGGAAGAGAAAGTCAGGAAGCAGGCTCCTTCCTTATAGCATAGAGACCTGATTAGGAAGTCAGATCCCGAGGAATCCTGGAACTGTAAGAAGTGCCTTCAGAGAACAACTTTGCATGCTCCCGGTGAGTTTTTGCCAGCGCCCTGGATCCATAGCCACGTTGAGTGCCAGAGAGTGGCAGCCTTCCAAAGCTCTCTACCTAGCTGTCCCAGTATATCCTTGCCATGCTAAATTATAATACAGGGTTCTGGCAGTCAGGGGCAGGTGGAGCGCTTCGAAAGCCATCTTTTACTTTCTCTGGCCTGTGGCTCTCCTCGATGGATGTGTATCCCCTGCAATGTCACACTGCAAGGTTTCTTCTGGACAGAGCTTACTGGAGACAGAAAGGATGGCAGAGAACGTCTGATCCTGGGGATGAGAAAGCTGCCGCTTAGCTGCTGACTGGGGCTGGGAGGTCCTTCAGTCCGTCATGAATGGAGAAGTCTGCATGTGTGTGTGTGTGTATGTGTTAACAGAGCACCCCCAAGGCCATGCAAATGACCTGCCGTGCTGTCACTGTAGACAGACCTGCTTATCCAGATGGGAATCCACATAACTGCACAGTGATCGATCCTGGTGCCTTGTGCAAGAACATTGCCACAAAAGGGAGGACCTGACTGACACACTCGTAGGTTTAGCTCATTCTCCTTTGTTACTCAATAAACCCCTGTTTGGGGGTGGGTATACGAAAAAAATTCACTCACACATGGCAAAGTTTCTCAGTGTCAAATGTCTGTCACAATTTTTGCTTGTGGTCACCTTGAAAGCCTACAATTTTAAAGAAATGGAGCAATTATCTCAGCCAAAGTGCACTTTCCAGTGGTGGCTCCTCAGGCTCCTTTCCCATCAATGTTTTCCTCATGCAAAAAAGTCCAAAGGAGCCTGTGCGTGGCCCCGAAGGCGAGGAATCAACTCCTTGGAAAATTTGCAAGGTGGAATACAGTTGCTGGGAATTCTCAAGATAAAACGGTGCAGGCTTGTGAAACTCTTGATTCCCTGCAAACCTTCAAGCTGATGGTAGCCCTGGCAGCCAGACTCCTCCAGGGTCTTCAATGACCTGGTTATGATTGAAGCTTCTGAATCTGGATTAGATTTCCTGCTTTTTCAGGAGGTGGTGTCTAGCCAGCTCCTGGCTCTGCCTTTACAACTTCTTTTAATGTGCTCTTAAGTGTTATTCTATCCCGAACTGTTTGGTAGAGAGACATTATGTCCTTGACTCAAGTAAATTCTTGAAGGGGAATACCTTTTGTATACTTCTTTAGATAAACACTTACCAGATTCTCACTTTGGGATGAATGGGAAGAGGATTAGATGTGGATTACTTTGGAATGTGTTGCATGCATGATTGTGGTTTAGCCCTGTGTGCACACACGGCCAGGAAGACCGTCTAGGGTGACTTTGAAGAAGGAACCTCTGTAGAATTTTGTGGAAACTTTTCAAGACAATTCCTGGTTCATAGGTTAAATTTCATCTTGCTTTAATATGTATCTGTGTATGCGTATATATGCATGCATGAGCACGCAAATGTGTGTGTATGTGTGTGTGTGGGGGGGTGGGCTATATAGGATCTTACCATTGCATTGGATTTAGATAAATTACCACTCATTCAAACTTCAAGACACTCCCACCATTCCCCAGGGGTCATGTCTTGGACTCGACTTTTTATCTTTAAAGTACTTCCACAGTGAAACACTTGGACATCCAGAGGCTGCATGTTCTCAGATAGCACACCTTGAGGGATGGAGATGCAGGGGAGAGAGGGGGATGCTTCTGATATAATTTGGACTCTGGATAGGTGAACACTTCCCTCTGGAGATTTTATAATTGTTGACTCCGTCGTTCTGAATTCTTAACAAGCAGAAGCAAACTTGAAATGCTGTATCGGGGAAGTTTCGCAAACCCTTTTCCTTATGGTCACCACTCTTCCCCCGGGGTGTAAGAGTGTTTCTGCAGAGAGGTAACACATTTCTCAGCCTTCCACAAGAATCTGTGTTCCTATGGCCACCAAGCGGGAAAGCCAAGATGCTCCCAGGGTTGACTACAAGTACAGCTGATTCTAATGACAAGAAGTGCGGCCTTAGGTAGCGTTTGCCAAGTGAGTAGAGCAGAGCATGGGAGTCCAAGGCAATTCTACGGATTAACCCCATTCTGAGGTTGTCACTTAGGAGGGGCCAACTGCATGTCCATCTTTACTGCTGCTGATTTCACAACAGCCAAGATGCAGACCCATCAACAGATGAATGGATAAAGATGTGCTCCACGCGCACAATGGAACCTTCGTCCATTTAGAAACTTAGGAAAATTAAGTTATGACATGCTCGGATAAACGCATAGAACTGGATATCATTATGTTAAGTGACGTAATCTGGACTTGGAAAGGCAAAAGTCACGCTTTTGTCGTATTTGGAATATAGATTTGAATGTGTATGTACGTATGTGTGAAGGTAGGGAGGGACTCTGAGATGGAAGGAAGAAGTCCGGAAGGAGGGAGGCCGGGAAGAGTAGGTGATGGGAAGTGTGTATCATGGAAAGCAGAAGGAGAATTTTGGGGGAGATGGATCAGGAAGAGGAGGAGAGGGGGAATGTGGAGAGCAATGAGGGGTGTAAATGAAACAAAGTGTAAAGGATAAATATCCAAAAAATTCACAATGAAACACATTTCTTGCATATTAACCAAAAATATAATTAAAAAAGAAGACCCACAAGTGGAAAAAGAGAACTAATTGGGAGCCTTCTTGTGAGGCTGTGACAAGTCTACTGGTAGACTATGGGTCAGTGATGCAGGGAGGGGTACAAGAATCAGCTTTTGCACCTTACAAGGAAGCCAGGGTGGCCCCAGGATCTGAAGGTTGGTAGGTAGAGGTGATCCCATGTGAACCCCTCTGGAATTTGATTTTATCTGTCTCACTTTCGTTCATGATCAACCGAACTTGTTCCGAATATGTCTGATGACACAAGAGTCACTACCTTGAACTACAGAATGTGAATCTGTCTTTAAATATTTTTCATGGAGAAAGCTGGGCGTGTAGCTCAGTGGTAGAGTGCTTGCCTAGCAAGTCTGAGACCCTGTGTTTAATCCCTAGCACAACCAGCTCTAGACTTTGGCTAGAGTGACATAAAGTCTTCACAAGGCACAGTGTCTGCTACTGAAGGGATAGGTAGGCATTCTTTTGGTTCCCTGCAACCGGAAGACTCTTGGGCGAATAGAAGGAGGGGAAAATTGGCTTTGTTGCTAGGTGTAAGTTCTCTGCAATGTGATTATTGTTTATACTGCATTACTTACTTTGTTACTAGAAATACAAACTCCAAAAAGCAAGCTCAAGTGGAAAGATGTTTGGGGGCAAGAATATAATTGCTTATTGCGTTTAACATAAAACAAAGTACAGGCAGGCTAGTGAGGCTGAAACTGGAAATTTGGGAGCCAGGGTTACAGAGAACTCGATGTCTTTTCCTTGTCTCTTACTGTAGCCTTTATTCAAATGGGTTCTCCCTTGTCCCCATCCTGGAGTGCTGCCCCACAGTTTTAGGTTAACATGCCACTGCTTTTTCGTCTGGTTGTGCTCGAACTTGCCTCTGAATTCCATACCAAAGAATGATGAACTCAGTTGGGAGGAGAATTAGTGTGGCTCTCCCCTGATTCTCCTTGGGTCCTGTGTGTGGTCGACCTGCTGCTGTGAGCACAGAGTCAGGGTCACAGGAGGATGAAGGGATAGATTCTTTAAGAATTACAGAAGTTTTCTTAAAGAATTAGGAGGCTGAATTATGAGACGTTAGCCCTTCATAAAGGAAGCAGATGTGGCAAGGGTCCTTCTCCCTGGCCTTAGGCTCTTCGTCTGGTGACACAGAATGCTCACCCTCTCTCCAGCGCTTTATTTATCCTCATGCTGTCTTTATAAAAAATCCATCTGTACCTCTTGTAGGCACAAAGTTTGAACTGTTATCTTTCTTTTGCCACTCTAGTTTATTCCCAGAACCTTAAGAAGGAGTTTTTAAAACACTGCCTTCTTCAGACCGGCCTTCTGTGGTATACGCATTTGTGCCTATGTCTGTGCACAAATGTTTTCTTAAACAGAATGACTTTCTAGTGCCAGGTCCTATCTTCCAGGGTGCACTGTCCTATCACCCCGGATCCCAGAGCATGATGACAAATGGGAAACAGTCACTGTACACATCCTGCTGAAATAAACACGCCTGGCTGCCACAACGGTGATTCAGGCTTCATTTTGAAATATGTGTTACGGCATCTTCGGAAACGCACTAGTAAGACCTGGTTTCAAAGCAAATGCAAATGTCCTTCTCAGGAATCTGTTGAGGAGCCCGAAGGGCTATATGAGGGGTATGTGGGCTCATGGGCTTGAATCACTGAATTCCATTAGCCCGCACTTGAGTCTGACCTGGATTGGAGATTGTAGTTCCTGATTTACTATGCCTTTGGAGTCTAGATCCATGCTGACGACTCCGTGTGCCTGATTTAATAACCATTTCTACCACCTTCGGTATCCTCCTTAGCCTTGAAGCTTGCTGAAGCATTACCATGCCTGAGCCGTCTCCCAGGTGGAGCCACAGCTTGGTTCCTATAAATTATTAATCTTGGGGAACAGCAGTTTGCTTCAAATATTAATTGAGTAAACTTGGCCAGTTTACAGAGTAACTTATGTGAGTGGAACATTTCTTATCATCCAGTGCGAATAAGAATTGAGAATGAAGTATCTTGTCCAGAAGGAAAGTCCCCCTTTGGTCATCCCCACATCCCTCTCTGAGAGGCAGAGCATCAGTGGATTGGAGAACCTAGCATCCAGAGCCAGGGTCTTCTGCTCTGATGCCAGTTCTTCACCAACATGGTGTATGGACTGTTTACCCAATTGCTCAGTGTCTTGGTGTCCTAAGCCATAAATGGCATGATGATAAGAATTCAGACTCAGAGGATCCTTCCAGAGGATAAACAGGTAACTGTTACCAGACAAGAAAATCAAGGCTCAGCATGGTAAAAATGTATCTCTAGGTTAATGAGGTCTAGATCCAAACTTCAGACTTTGGCCTCTTTATCCAATACTGCTCTCTAGGTGTCTACCCTGCCAATCCCTGACATGTTATTATTTAAAGTGTTTACTTCCAAGCCCTTGGTGTGGGACTAGGACTCTGATACTAAAAAGGCCCCGGAGAGAGCTTTGGAAATTGTTGTGCTCAGCTCCACCATTCTTGTCTTAGAGCCTTGACTCGAGTACAGAGCTGTTTCCAGCCTCTCTTTACCCCATGGTTCTAATCTCCCTCCAAATCCAGCCTTCACCACAGTGCTCAGTAACCATGTCTCCCCGTCTGTGCTCTGAGCATGCTCGGTATCTAAGCCACTCTGTTCTGAGGCTTCCTAGGCTCTCAATGTCCCTGGTCACTTTGTTGAAGTCTTTATTGATGACCCAGCTTTTGCCTTTGGACAGATGTGTTAGTCCCAGGCTATCACTACTTCTGTGCTTAAAAAAAAAAAAAAAAAAAAAAAAAAAAAAAAAAAAAAAAAACAACCTCCCCTCTGTCTTTCTGTATCTCTCTCCTCCATTTACCTTTAAAAGTAGATCTTCTTACGTAGCCCAGGCTGGCCTTCAGCTTATATTCTCCTGCCTCTACCTCCAGAATGCTAGGGTTACAGTTCTGTTCCAGCTTCATTTGTTTTTCTTATCCTTTCATTTTGACAGGGTCATTGAAATGACCACAACGGTCACATATGTCTGCAGTATTGTCACGATATGATGGTACGCTTTCTTCAGATTTGTCCAACGCTGTTTATATTAATCTACTCAAATTTATTACAGATTAAATGACCACTGTGTACTTGACTGCAAGCGGGTTATATTTTAATCTGAAGCACTCAAGCAAAGTCAACTCTGCTAACAGCTGCCCATTGCTGTTGAATCGTACAGGGTCCCCTCATCAAAACCCTATTCATCATCATCTTTTGGCAATGCCTGGAATTGGAACTCTGGGTCCTAGTTACAAGTCTTAATGGGTTTCCTGCAAGGCCAAATGATGGTTCAAGAGACAATAAGCCACTAGGGGAAAAAAAACCCTCTTGATTTCTGTTGTTGTCTGAGTTAAAGTCAGAGGCACCCATCTCTCACGTGCCGACAGGTTGATTCAAGGACATTGGCTCACTGGCTGTTGCTGGAGGCTCCCAGCCGAAATTAGATGCACAAATGAGCAGTTGTGTGTGCTGCTGTGGTCTAAGTAAACGACACTGCAAAGCGCCAAATTGATCGCACACCCAGGAGATGAGAAATAATTGGGCGAATGAAATCCGTAGCTGGTTATTTACACGCCAGTGTGGATTTTTCACGTGAAAGGCACATAATTATGCCAGGTCCAGGGGAGATTTTCTTGCATAATAGGAATTGAACATGTCTGTGAATAATTTGTTCTCCCTTTATCCTCTTATTAAAAAACACTTCTTCCAAGTGTCACACGTTCAAAGACAAGCATGGACAAATCTTTTAAAGTAATCTTTCTTCCCTTAGTTATCTATATTTTTTTATATTTGAGGATATATTAATTTAATATTTTATGGGTCCTATGTATCTTAAGAAAACACCAACTCTAAGTTGGTTTGTTAGAATGATTCATGAGAAATAATTTAAAGACTGATGTTAACTTCCATTAACTAAGTGTCTAACTGAGCACCGAAGTCACTTCAGGTAAATTGTATTTTTCTCACCTATAAAATAAAATTCTAGCTACCTCATGGAGTCATTGAGATAATGGCATGTTCATGTCTGTGCAAGGGTGTCTGGTTAACCATAAAATCTAGCAGCTACAGATGTGTGTTGATTAAAAAGGAAACAGCTAGGTGTTCGACACGGGCTGGCTCCTGTGACTACACCTACATTGGGACTCAAAGGGAACTGACTTGAACTTGGGAAATTTAGTGGTGATGAAATTGTGGCATGCCATTCGCCTGATGTAGAGAACAGAGGATAGCTCGGCCTTTATCACTGACTGGTGAGTGGTGCCCTTGGTGTCTAGTTAGCATGACAAAGCCAGAGTGGAATTCTGGGACTTCCTGGGGCAGATGACTCACAGCCTAGTCCTACCTATGTGGTTTTTCAAAGAATTTCAGACATTGAAAACACAATTCAAGACCCAACATATTGGGGAAATGCTACGCACGCCTGTTATCTATGTTTTGGTGGTAACATTTATGAGTGTATATGGGATAATTGTTGCCAGCTAATAGGCAGGTTAATTCTAAGTAGCTGTTTATTTGGAAATGAATTAATTAAGTGACTTCAGTTGCTTTGTTTCATTAGCTACATTTCAAGTGCTTAACAGTCCCAGGTAGGTTGAGACTTCCGTATTGAAAACTATATATTACATATATACATTTATTCTCTCTCTCTGTGTGTGTTCTATTACTGAAGAAAATTCTTTTCCTTACCATTCATGGCTTACTTGGTATTTGACTTCGTATGATATTTTGCTATCTGGTTGCATTTTTTTATAGATAGAAATTTCTTTTTATAACATATGGCGATGTATACCACTGGTATATGTAATAAACAAAATAATATTCATTAGAATGGTTATGCTTACACTGGCTGGGGAAATGGCTGGGCCAGGCAAGTTGATCTAGCACAGTGACATCAGGTGAAGGGTAACAGGAGGCTGTGTAATTGTGATGGTAGCATCTCAGGGATGGCGGAGCCATTTCCCAGTAACACATGATGATTACAGGAGGTAAGCACCGCTCAACAGCAGGGGATAGCTGGAGGGTTTTATGAAACCGTCCCTACTTCTAACTTTAGGAAATCGATGTTTCCCTCAGGCCACCGGAGGGCTTCTGCATCAATCACAGAACAGATGAGGAGGGCAACACATGCAATCCCTGACAGAAAGCCCATTGCCTCTTAGCCAGTGAAGGGGCGTGACATCAGAAGACTTTAAAATTTAAAATGCTCTCTGGGGATTTCCTAAAAAGAATTTGTTCTTCACATGAGCCTCTTCAGCAGGGGTCAGAACCATCTTCACAGCATGTGAGATTCCATTCTGTCCCAAGATGCCAAGAACATCAATGAACCTTTACTGTGCCCGCTGAAGACTCTTCGTTGTGCTTTCTGTTAAATCTGCTGCTGATAGTCCAATGAATGGCAGTGAACCAATGGTCCAGGGTGGGTAGCCTTTCTTCTTGATCACAGACACCAGCAACCACCTAGAGTAAACCTGAAGCTCCTTCCACCATTTCCTCTCTGCCTCAGCGCCCAAATCTCAGGGGACACTAACAGCATCCACTTTATTCTATGTGGTCCGTAAGGGCCCTGCCAGCCTTTTCTCCTTTAGGACACAGTGTTGTGCTGAGTCCAGATTCCAAGCTCTCTTAATAACAGTTTTTTTTTTTTTGGAAGATGTTGTCTTTCATCCCAAGTAGACAAAAGTATCTACTGGATCTAAAACAATAAGCAGCTTGTATACTTCCTGAAGGTTCTATTGGACCCAATAGGGAAATCTCTGAGACCATCCCACTAACCAACTTATTTAACTTAACTCATGACGTTAATTATTTTTCTTGTCACTACGATACAATGTCTGGCAGAATAAACTTAAGGAAAGAAAGATTTATTTTTGAGTCATGGTTTCAGAGAGTCTCAGTAACACCATGGAGGGCAGAGCATGCTGGGAAGAGATTGAGGGGAATGTTTCTGATACGGTGTGAACAGGGAGTAGAGAAAGCCAGTTAGAACCAGAAACATGTATATCCTTCCAAGGCCTGCCCCTAGTGACTGATTTCCATCAGCCAGATCCAATCTCCTAAATCAGTGGTTCTCAACCTTCCCAATGCTGCCACCCTTAAGACAGTTCCTCATGTTGTGGTGACCCCCAGCCAAAATTATTTTGTTGCTACTTCATAACTGTCGTTTTGCTACGATTGTGAATCATAATGTAAATATCTGATTTGCAACCTCCAAAGGGGTCATGACCCACAGGTTGAGAATCACCATCCTAAATGCTCCATACCCTTAGGAAACAAGTGTTCCAAACATGAGCCTGTGCGGGGACATTTTGTCTTCAACATGGTTACGTCTCGATCATTTCAATGCTCTGACAAACCCCCATCCTGCAACATGATGTTTAGAAAATATAGTGTGGGATGCTAGAAGAGATGCATTCCTCTATCTGGATATGGCGTTCTGAGATCCTCTGAGCAGCTCTGGTTCTTCAATTCTTATTGTTGCTATTTCTAGAGTTGTAGCTACCCGAGTGCCTGTCGGTGTTAAAATGCTATTTATTCTGATACACGACACACCTCACCACGCTTCTTATCTCTGTTAAACTTCTCACTAACGGTGATGGCTAACACTGTTGACGACAGGATCTAAAATCATCTTGGAGACAAGCCTGTGGGCATGCCTATCTAAATTACGCTATCTGAGGTGGGAAGATTTGCCCAATGAGAGTGGCACTGGTCCACGGGCTGGGGTCTTGGACTAAATAAAAAGGTGAGAGTGAGCTGAGCACCAGCGTTCATCTCTTTCTGCTTCCCGACTGTAGATGTAACACCACCAGCCACCTTCAGCTCCTGAGGCCATAGTTTCCAGGCCAGAGTAAATGATGCCCTTGAATGGTGAACCGGAAATAAGGCCTTACTTCTTAAGTTGCTTCTGTAGGGTACTTTATCATAGCAGAAAAAGCAAGTACGACACCAGCTATGCCTGTTGTAGCTAGACTAACTTTAGAGATGGAGACAGGAGGTAGCTCAATGCTGTTTTGCTTTGGAGGGAAATGGGATCAGAGTGGGACTTTGCGGATAATCACTCAGCCCATGATCCTGCTCTCCATTTCTTCCTGAGGCCGTTGTCTTATCTTAGTTGTTGAATAAAACAGAATAGCAATTATTAATGGCCTAGAATGATATCAACAGTAATATAGACTTTTAGCTCCAGGGAGAAATCTTGCCTGTCTTTGTGAGGCTGGACTCTGAGGTCATACAGTCTGTATTTCTTCACCAGCATATTTTGTCAGCCCTGTCTGGAGAGAGGGTGACAGTGAACCCGTGATGTGTCTGTCACTCAGGGCCTTCCTGCTGCTTCATAGGGAGACCTTTGCTGATTTTTCAGCCACCAGGCAATAGCGTCCACATGGCTTTACATCTGTTTTTGGCTTAATTAGAGCACCTTCTATACTGCAAATTCTAGCTAGACTCTTTCTGCTTTCCTTCTCTGACCGTCTTTCTCTCTCTTATTAGTCTTTTAATTCTTGCCCTGGAATATAAAAGTATAAATGAACATTGCCGCTTACATAGTAGAAGAAAAGATTCACTCTTACCAATTAATAGAAGGCTTGCCATTGGCTTGACTCATTTAGTTCAGAAGTTTAGGCTAGAGATCCATTTCTAAACCCACCCTACAGAGGAGGTGGCACATGTGGGAGTCCTGGAGGCTGAGGAAGGAATGTGAGTTCTCCTTCAGGGTAGGGTCCCAGGAGGAACCCCCTCATTAGGACTGTGATCTGAAATGAATGCACCTCTGGCACCTTTGCTGGGCTATCTGTTGGGAAAAGCCCCGTTACTCATCGCCATTACACAGGGGCTTCTGGAAACTGCTTCACAGCCATGCATGTCTCTGCTAATGAAGCCGCAGGGCTATGGTCACACATGCCTCATCCTGCTGACCCTCAGGGCTGTAAGTATCACAAAGAGGGGAATGAGGGGGCGAAGCCTACTCTTTGAAAGTTTTGGATTTTGAAATATGGGAAACATGTTCACTGTTTCTCTTGAAACTATCTTGTACTTTAGAGACAGAGCGCCCCTTAGACTGCCTCGGGGTCTCCAAAGGAAGAGCTCTCTATTTTGTTCTGAGCTCTGGTATTAGAGCCACTGTTACTGATAGTGATATCTCACTCCTTTGACCAGGCTGTCACAAGCTCAAGGGACATCACTACAGCTTATCACCAAAAAGAACAATGTGGGTATTTTTGCTTTGAGCTCATTGAACTAAACAATTCCTTATCTTTACATAGGATCTGGTGGGAACATCTACCGAACAGCCGTGCATTACAGACAAATGTTTGCTCCCCCCCCCCACCTGCTCTTAGAATCTTTTTGCCATCTGTAACTGGAGGTGGAGAGGAAAAAATGTGTCCCAGAGACTCAAATCACCTACTTCCTGTCTTCTACTGGGAATGGGCAGCTATGATGTCCAGTATCAGTGTAAAACTTGGAATACCTGCTGGACCCCTGTTCCCTTCTCCACTACTTTCTTGATCTGTGGAGGTGATGTGACAGCCAGTGGGGTTTGCACAAAACCCTACCTGGTGCTGTCTGAACCAGGCAGTTTAGCGGCAGCGAGGATGGATGCTCTTCCAAAAGAATCTTAGCCAAGGGAACAAACCCAGGCCAGGAGTCAGGGACCACATTTCTGCCTCTGGCTTAATCCATCCATCAGCTGGTGGACAGAGGTATCTATTTATCTTTAGGGGCTTCTTTTCTCCACCTATGAAATCAACTTGCTGGTATTAGGGTAAATTAAACAAGAGTTACTGAAACGATGGGCTTAGCAACCATTTTATTCTATTTGTCTCCTGGGGAACTTGAGATCATTGACCACTTTTTCCATAAAATGCTCACTGTGTTGGTTTTTAGGTCACTATTTCCATGTTAGCTCAGTAAACATTATGGGGCTAAACATTGTTCTGGGGATGCAGAATTCACACAAGGCAGGTTTTGTCATGGAGGCTCTTGTAAGGTATGGAAACATAATCTAACATTTCGCCCTCTGAATGCTCCTTCCTTCTTCTCTCTCCTCAGTTTTGTTTTGATTCTCCCAGAAATGCTCTCTAGCTCTTCTGTATGTGCTTCAAGGAAAATGATATTCACTTCCCCCACACCTGTTTCCGTGACCCTTTTAGCTGCTTTGATTTAGAACACACCCCATAGGGGCCTATATCTCTTGAGGATGTATTTGTGTCTGTTACTCGTTACCTTTATTTGGCTGTCTCTTGGAGACCTCCCACTCAAAAAGTTTGAAAGTAAACCCGCTTTCCTGTTACTTGTCTCCTCTTCACATCCACTCTTTTCCTCAGGCATCTTGATTAAGGACGTCACCGCCTCTTCAGCCAGTCTGACTGAAAACTTCAGAGCCATGTGCTGTCCACTCTTCGTTCAGAATTCACCATGGCAGCATTGACGGCTCCTGTCTGGCCGGCCTTCCTTCCTTCCTTCCTTTCTTCCTTCCTTCCTTCCTTCCTTCCTTCCTTCCTTCCTTCCTTCCTTCCTTCCTTCGTACTGTTCCTGCTTCCTCCCTAAGTGGACGCCTGTTTCTTTTGTTTTCAATGCCATCAGTTTTAAGAACAATGTTTAGCCCCATAATGTTTACTGAGCAGGTTGGCACATGCTCAGGCTCAGACGTATCCCAGAGCTTCTATGGTCCAGGTGGCAGTCTTCTGACACACGTGGTCTGTGCCTGTGTATCCAAGCTCGTAGACTATACTTTAGTCCCTTGGGAGAAGATCCTAGAGAGAAACGAAAGGAAATGGTCTCTAGACGGCCTTTGAGTGGCAAGTGCATTACAAGAATTATCTGATGCTTGAATGGAGATAGGTGTTTGGATATCTCAATCAAATAAGCAAATTATTTTGCTTGTATGTTCTCTTTTGTTGGTGTGGCAAAGTGATAAAAAATCTGTAGAAGTCTAGAAGATTCTTTTCAACAGTGTAAAATTACAACCCCAAGTGAGAACCTGCAACGTATTATCACTTGATTGAGAGAGTTTCCTTTGTAGAGAGGAACAGCGGCGATAGATAAGCAATGGCCCCCTAGCCTTCAAAACGCTAATCAACTTAAACTTTCACTATGCATTTCAGACTCTTCTGCCTTCAGTTTCTTCCCCTTTGGTGCATTTTCCGTCATGGCCACCAATTCTGACCATATTATTCTAATAGCTGGAAATATCCTATGTTGAGTTAGGAGGAAAAGGAGATTAAGGGAGCAAGGGAAGGGAAAGGAATCTTGTATTCCCAAGCCTGGCTGAGGGAGCAAGGGTAGGGAAAGGCATCTTGTATCCCTGAGCCTGGCTGAAGCCTTTCACCAGCTGAGAGCCAGGAATTCCAGCACAATTAACAAAATTTACTGTGAAGATTACCTACAGAGAGGTAACATTTTTTTTTCTCATACAAGAACTGTAAATAAGAATGCTAAAATAGCTACGAGCCATGCCTAAGGTTAAGTGTATGTGACCTTGGGTTTGGACCACTTGCCCAGACGCAAACCTGTGATTGCTTTTACTTGCTGCTGCTGTTGTTTTTCCTTTTCACTTTTTGAGGATGTCACAAGACTACAAACCTTGCTTATGCTAGGAACACACATCTTAACTCCCTTGTGCTCTAGTGTGGTAAGGATGCCCCAGCATAGGGCATGGGGCAGAGGGCAGAGGGCTTTACTGTATCTGCCTATACACCTGAATATATGTTAGAACTACCCTCTGATCTCATTTGCAAATAAAACAAAGAATACCTGTCCCTGCCCCAGAAGCTCCTTCAAAATCATTGGAACAAAGTGACTGACTTCAGAAGCCACCTAAACAATACATGTATGACTGCCACTGAGACACATAGGCACAATGCTCTCCTGAGAAGCCCACAACACACTTGGGTGAATACAATATTTTTCCTAAGGGCTCCTCTCTATCTCTTTCTCATTTGAGTAAGTCAAAACCTCTTCATAAACTCTATAGCTGCCCATACTGACCCATTCTGAAATTCTTTATTGTGACTCACAATCCCTGCTTCAGATGAGTGGAGGCCTCTGAATGAACTGCCACTGTGGGCCTCACTGTCTCTGACACTATGGCAGAGGGGGTTCTCACAGTCAGGGAGGGTCACCTAGAGCTGGGCTCTGGGTCACTGGACAGGGCTGGGTTACTAGACTTCCACTTTTACTAGCTCCCAGGTACTGGTGGCGGTGCTGGACCAGAGCTGATCCTGGGAGGACCATTGCCCTTTGACTCATGTCTAAACTGCCACGTGTCACTCAGGGCTCCATGCCTGAGGCTATGCAGATCATCTGTGCTTCAGCTGCCGGTCCCTCACACCTGCTCCCCATCATGTCCGCAGCTCTCAGATTCTGGCAAGCCCTTCTAACTCTGATTAACACACACACACACACACACACACACACACACACACACACACACACACACAGAGCTTGAGAACTCCTCAGAGTTATTTGACTTTTAAGATTCAGCCCAGCGAACAAATTGTTTGGCAGAGAGAATTTCTCTTACTTATCTTTTTCAAAGAGGTACATTTCAGGATGTTTATCTCTGAAGATTAACTTCTAAGACAGCTAAACTTAAGTGGTCAAACTTTTCCAGTAATCAGGAGGATGATACTCTTTTGGGACCAACCATTTACCAAGTTTGACGGGGTTTTCCATGTTTCTGGATTATCAGCTTGGCAATCGTCCCTACACAAAGCAAAGAATTTATTATGAGCCAATGGAGCCATTATAATGATAATGTTAAATATTTATAGGCTATTATAAATATATATGGTGCTGAAAAGTAAATTAAATTGTACCAAACTGATAAAAATCCTCAATATTTACAGTTCAGGCTCATAAATAATATAGTAAGAACTGCGAGAAGGGATAACATGGGTACTAAGGGAAGATGCAATGTTTTTTTAAATGCTGAGGATTGAACCCAGGGACTTTTGCATATTGGGCAAGCATTCTACCTACCACTGAGCTATACCTCCAGAAGCGAAAAATAGCAAGTTTGTGTTTTTTTAACTACCAGAGGTGCAATAATTCATTACAAAAGCAAAAGTGAACGAATACGGGTTTCCATATGGCCTTTCCTTTTATAAAAGTAAGAAAATGCAAGGCTTGGAATGAAAGATAGGTTGGCTCATCCAAAAGCTCATTAGTGATTTGATATGACAGACAGGCATGACAGACAGGCTATGTACTTTTGACTTACACGGCCCTTCAGTTTGGATCATAAGCGTCCATTCCCCAAAGGCCTGCATGCTAAAGGCCTGGTCCCCAGTTTGGTCTTGGAAGGTGGTGGAAACGTCAAGATGTGGAGCTCAGAGGTAAGACCTATGTCTTTGGCACATTCCCTCAAAGGAAGTGATTGTGGAACCTCAGGCCCTTCTCTCTCTCTTTGTATCCTGGCTATTGAGACAACAGTTCTGCTCATTACATGCTCCCCTCAATGGTGGGGTGTGTTGCCTCTTCACAGGTCCCAAAGCAAAAGTGACAGACAGCTATGGACTGAAAACCCTAGTACTGGGATCTGAAGTAACCCTTTCTTTGTAAATTCATTTACCTCAGGGAGATGGTTAGATTGACAGGGAGCTTACTACCATACGAGGCCGCATCTTCGTACTTCTCATTTTCTCTGACGAAAGAGGTAAATGCTGTCATGGCTTTGAGAGGGAAACTCAAAGCCTTGGTCCCCATGCTATCAGGTGAATAGTAGGCAAACAGAGATGCTATCTGCCCTTTCTGAACAAGGAGAATCATAGAAGCAAAGGTTCCACGGGCTTCTCCCTCAAGAGAGGGCACAACTCTCTGTCCCCTGAGTACTTTTAATTGGCTTCCAGAAAAGCTGTTCAGTCCATTCGCTGGCGGATCAGACTTTCTTTCTCAAAGCGGAATTGAAGTTGGTAATTCCCAGAACTTCTGCTGAGGTCTAAGCGAAATCTATTGAGCATATTCAAGTTTTGTTCCGACACCCTTTGAAGTCTAAAGCTAGAGTTTCAGTGTCTAGACAAGCATTGGAGGGGTCCTCTACTCTCAGGCCTTTTGTAGAATGTTCAGATTCTTTAACATTCTACCTTTCTTTCCCGCATAAGTCTTTTTTAAGGAGTTTGATGGCAAAACTCCCCTGCTTTTCAGTATTCACCGTGAAATCTCTCCATTTTTTAAGTCTTTTCTCTGTTAGAAGGCAGTAGGGGTTTGAGCAACTTAATGAGCCTAATTTTCCACGGATGCTTCCTTAACTGGTGGTGGGAGAGAAGAGGCTTATTCTTATGGCAAAGAATAGTCAACCTTTCAGCTAGTACCACATAGGGCCGTTCCCCTGCCCACGGTCCTAGATTCCTACTGTGCCTCTCATGAACTGCAATTCTGGCCGCAGTACCGTGTTTCAGAGCTCAGATGGTGGACCTCGCTTTTCCTTTTCTGGGTAACATCAGCAGTATCTACTTCCCTGTGGAAACGAAGTGGTTACCGAATGGAACACAGCCCAGGACTTCTTGGGTGGCTCTAGGTAATTACTCAATGAATCCTGTTTTGTATGGTACTGGAGATCAAACCCCGTGCGTGTTAGGCAAGTGATCTACCAGTGAACTACATTCCTAGCCTTTGGGGGTTTGAGGTGGTGTTTTGCTGTGTAGCTCAAATTGTCCTTGAATTTACTATGTAGCCCAGGTTGTCCCTGACCTTGTCATGTTCCTGCTTCCATCCCCCGAGTTTTGGGATTACAGATGTGTCTTACTGCGCATGACTAAAATACTGTTTTAATAAGTTGTAACTTATGCCATATGCTTAATTTATATAAGTTTTAGATATTGGATAACTACTGTTTTCTATTTTACAAAGCTGTGAAACCACTCCTCCCTCTCCCTCCTTGATGTAACAATTCAATGCCATTGAATTGGAGGTAGCTGTTCCTGGAAGGGGTTCACATCTAATGGGTGCTTCCTAGCAATGTGAGCCTCTCTGGACATGAGATAGATAGATAGATATATAGATATATAGATATATAGTATAGTAGAAGCATTAGCTGATAGGTCAACAGGCCTTAGCACCCACAAGCTATTTCTGTGGAAATCCCCTTTACGAGTATGCAGCCTCGTATGTCAGAGGGTTTTCCATCTTCGCTCTCTCACACTTCCATTCCCATCCTTCTTTCTCCCTCAGGGGGTTAGAACTTCATTATCTCTTTTTCTCATGTTAACTTGACAGACTTTCTGCGTGCTAAAGTCGGTACCCAGATGGTCTGGATCAGCTCATAGTGAAGTTTATATGCTGAGCTCAGCACATGGCCACCTGGGATCCAGCTCCATGAGACCCACAGCTTTTCTTTTTCTAGAAAATGTGGGGTACCAAAGCTTACCATCCTTGTTGCCACACATCTCAGATATCACCCGCCAACAGCTGCTGTTCATCCACTGGCCTTCTTAAAGCAGTATGGCACTAGGATACCAACCTAGAAAAAGATATCACAGGCCATGTAGATGCTAATAGATATTATATGTAATATATGCTATATATGTAATATATATATATATATATTCCTCTGTTACATCAGACCTTCATCGTTTGCTTTCTGTAATTATAAGCAAAGATGCCAAGGATTTTAAAAATACAGGATATAAGTTAAATACATGAAAAAATAATCCTGTTTCAGAAAGACACCGCTGCAAACTTCTTTGCAATACTTTCCGCTCCTGAGCTATTTTAGACCTAAATAAATTGCTTTCATTTCTTAAGGAGCATTCATTATTCTAATGCCTTTAAATGAAGGCGTCCAGAAATCAAGACAGAGCCAAGAATAGAATCCACCCTTGATTTACTGCTATCGCTATTGCATATGAATCAATTCCATAAGGTAGCTGCCGCAACCTTCCTGTATCTACTTATACTGGTGGGTCCCTTCCTTTAAGAATGTGGGTCCTATACCCATCTGCTAAAGGAAGAGCAAATCAAGTGAACCTTTGTCACTGACTCCTGGTACCATACCAATGACACTTGGATGCTCAGTTTGTTCCAAGAAGGATGGATGCATTGGTTCCGTGCAACGGTTTCCTGGAGGCAGTTTCTGCAAATTTCCTTCTTTGGCCTTACTCTCCGTTATAAGCTCTCCTCCAGAGGGGATTTAACTTCTCCTAGGACATATGACAATGTGCTTTGGCTTTTACGGCTGGAGGGTAGAGACCAGTGATGATGTCTCATAAACACCCTGCTATGCACGGGGCAGCCCTTCAAGCTGGAATTAGCTGGCCCCAAATGCCAATAGCACTGACACTGGGAAGTCCGAATGCTCTTGGCTTTGGCAGGGACAGCCTGGGTAAGGCTCGCTCTGTGCTCGTTTCAAATGTCTGTATGGAGTATCTCCAGTTAGGACTCTGGCCCGGCAGACCTCCAGTGGACTCTAGTGGCCATGGGGACAAATTTCCCTGACAACTTCCTCATGTCTTCCTTCCCTGAGATCTAAAAGGATTCCGTTGGGCTCTTTCCACAATCCAGCAGGACGCTGAGACTGTCAGTAAACCTGGGAAGACAGCAGGGGGACTTCTCTTCCTAAGAGGGGGTGGAACAGAACGCTTCTGACAAGTGATGTTGATGGTGATGGACAAGAAGGATGGACAGCCGGGGGGGTGGGGAGTGGGCAAAGTTTCTTCAGGCTCAGAAGGCCCCATTTCACTTATAAAGCCTGTGTTTCATTGTTAGTAAACTATACTCATCAAACATGAGTATTGAGTAAATCAAGGAGAATTAGGTCAATGTGGAGAAGTGCTAGAAATTGTTGAATGGGGGATGGGCCCCTAAGGATTTACCAAACTACTCTAGCTTTGTGAATGTTTGCATGTATTCTTATCAAAACGGAGGCCTGGTGAAAGCGTCAGATGCCCACGGAGATCACTCGGGATACAGGAGGCTTTCCGTAGTGCTGGGATCAGTTGTATGCATTACGGAGAACATAGGCACATCTGGAAGGAATGAAGAGCCACAAGGTGTTACAGCTGGAAAGACTCGATATTTCAGAGATGTCATCGTCCCCAGGGGAAAAAAAAAACTAGACATTATGAGATCCTGATGACAATTGGAACAGCTTTTCTCAGAAGTAGACAAGCAGCCTAAAATTCATGGGAAAAGTCTTTGAACAGTCTAGCCTCACTGATGCCGTGACTAGGAGAGCAGGCGGAAGTCTTTACACTAAGTTACTAGATTAAGACAATATGTGCATGCATACACACACATTTACACAAATGTATATATTGGGAGGACACAGGACTTTGGAAAGAATTTCATTTGAGACCTGCAGAGGCAGGGACAGAGTCCATCTCTGACTGTCTGGAGATATGGGACAGTGTTTTCTGCTGATGGAATGAGTTGGCTTAGTGACCTGGGCATCCAGTTGGTGGGACTGCAGGTGGTAGGTGGGGGTGGGGATAGAATCCAACATGCCCTGGTGCCTGCTGGGCTCTGTGACTTGTGAGGTCACTCCTGGGTGTGTCCTTCATTCTGCTACCTCCTTTAGAGGTCTCACTAAGTAAGTTGTAGATAATATTGTGTGTTTGGGGCTAGAGGTGCAAAGCAAGTGGTCCCATCCAGTCTCAGTGACAACCTGAAGCGTTGATGTAGTCATGGCCAGCCTCAAACTCACAGAGATCCTCTTGCTTCTGCCTTCCAAGAGCTGGGATTAAAAATGCGCAGTACCACACCTGGCTGGCTGGGTGTTTTTAAGTGTGCAGTTTGGAGGTGGTAAACACATTCACATGATGGTGAACAACATCTGTAGAATGTGCTCTTCTTGCAGAACTGGAAAACCCCACTGAATAACAGTTCCCATTGCCAAGTCTTTCTACTCCTCGGAGCTATATCTCTCTACCCTCTCTGTGCATGAATGTAACTACTCTGAATATCTAGTGTAAGTGGACTCATGAGCCCTTTACGATTTTATATTTATAAATTGACTTGTTATGCTTAGCAAAATGTCTTCCAAATTCAGACATACTGTAGTGTGTAGCAGGATGTCTTTCCTGCCCAAGGATGTATAATATTCCATTGTGTGCATTGATCACAGTTTTGCTTATCTTCCGTTGTGAATAAATGCTGGGATGGCTTCTCCTTCTTGGCTATTGTGAGTAACGCTGCTGTGAGTGTGGGTGTGCAAATCTCTTAGAGATCCTGTTCTTTTGGGTACACACATACAACCACACACACGGTAATTCCTTATTATGTACTTGTGTTTGAATAATAACCATACTGTTTTTCATGGCAGCTTTTATAATTCTACCAACACTGTACTAGAATTCTGTTTTCTTTACATCATTTCTAATACTTGTTACTGTTAGCCATAAAGTATGGGCATCAAGTGATATTGTAGGTTTTAAATATTTTAAAAATCTCTGTGTGTTGCCGGGTTGTGGTGGTGCACACCTTTAATCCCAGTACTCCGGAGGCAGAGACAGGCTGATCTCTGTGAGTTCAAGGCCAGCCTGGTCTATAGAGAGAGTTCCAGGACAGCCAAAGCTACACAGAGAAACTCTGTCTCAAAAACCAAAAAAGTCTAAATTGTGTGTGTGTGTGTGTGTGTGTGTGTGTGTATGCATGAGTGCATGTGTGTGTGCATGCATGTTCATGAGTGGTCGCACTCATGTGATACGGTGTGAATGTGGAGGTCAGATGATAATTTCTGGTTTTGGTCCTCATCTTTTACCTTGTTTGAGACAGGGGCTCATAGCTCGCCACCGTACACTGGCAGCTCTCTGGCCTATGGGTTTCCAGGGATTCTCCTCTCCTCTGCCCACCTTGCTGTATGGATTGCAGATGGGTGCTACTGTACCTCTGCGGTTCTGAACCCGGGTCCTCACATTCCAGGACAAACACTTTCACGTTCTGAGTCGTCTCCCCGACCCTGTATTATAATTTCTATCTGCATCTCCTTAGAGGCTGATGCTGTTGAGCAATTTTCAGTGTGTTCCCTGGCCACCTCTGTTTTGTCTTGTTTTTGTGTTTTGAGAGAGGGTTTCTCTGTGTAACAGCCCTAGCTGTCCTGGAACCATCTCTGTAGACCAGGCTGGCCTTGAACTCACAGAGATCCGCCTGCCTCCGCCTCCTGAGTGCTGGGATTAAAGGTGTGCGCCGCCACTGCCCGGCTTCTGGCCACATCTGAATACCCATGTGTTGGGGATTGAGCTTGCCAGGCCTCGTGTTTACAGGACAGGTGCTCTACCACTCGCCTATATCGCCAGCCCTTCCAGTACCATCTTTGAAGAGAAGCCTCTTCTATCCCTTTGCTCTCTTTCTGGTTGGGTTATTTGATATTTTTCCTGTAAGTTTTAGGAGTCCTTGGCCGTTCAGTATATTGAGCTCTTATTGGTTATATGATTCAAAAATGCTCTTTAATTCCACAAAGTTGCTTCTTACAGTGGATTCTGTGCTCTGATGCTCCATTCACTAACTTAGATTTTGTTGGCATTGCATTTGGTGCCATGTTGGAGCCGTCATTACCACATCTGGTGTCATGAGATGCTCCCCTTTATTGCTTAAGGAGCTCTAAGTTCTGAGTCCTTTCCTTAGGACCTTGATCCATTGATTCATTGATCCATCCTGTGCTCATGTTCATGTATGGTTTGAGAAAAGACTGCTATTCATTTTTGCACAAGACCGTCAGGTTCTCAGCAGTGTTTGTTGATGAAGCTAGCGAGTCTTTTGATATGCAGTGCACCCAACCCTTAGTTACAAGTTTTCTATTTTTTTCCATATTTGTTATTTATTCCTTCTCTTAGTATAGGCTTAATTTGTTCTTCCTTTCCTATTAAAACGTTGTAAATTCCAGATATTTGCTGTTTTTGAGTTGTGTGGGTTTATACATGTAAACTTTTCATCTTCTTGTTCCCCAGATTCAAACTGCTGTTTTCCTAAAGCATTTTCTAATTTCAAGGGAACTATTGACTCATTGGTGAAGAGTGAGTGGTGTAATTTCTATGGAGGTTTGCTTTTTTCTTGGGGCTCCTTCATTTCTAGTTTCACTCCATGGTGGTCAAAGAAGCCAGCCTGTGCAACATATATGCTTTAAATCTGTGGAGACTTGGCTTTGGGCACTATGTAACATCAAGAAAGGTCAGTTGGATTGCTTTAGAATCTTGATATTGATATTCAAGTTATTGCTGAATGGCAATTGAGAAATTATCTGGTCACATTGCTATATCTGGGAAATATCACACAACCATGAATCATAAATGCAAGCCCCGACTTAAGTCACCTGTTTTACAACTTTTTCTCAAGGAAAATCATGTAAGAGCCCCCCCCCCCAGCTCCACAAAACCACAGATGATCTTTGATGGTCACTTCATGTGGCCACTGATGTCACAGATGGAGAAATAAGGGTCCAGTGTGTTTCAAAATAGCGAGTCCTGAGGAGTAAGTCTTGGCCATAGGTCCTTGTGTTACAGCACACTTCAGGCCACATGCGGATGTTCTTACTGCACAGAAGACTTTCCGATGGTATCCTTGGCTATTTCCGCTTGAATAGATTTCAGAAGTTACTAAAGATAGTTTTTCAGAATTCATAGCAAAAGGAATGACAAACTGAGGACTCCTCATAATCCCTTGGCCCTACACATATAGAACTCCCTGCTAAGAACACACCAGAAAGGTAATATGTTACAGTCCATCAGCCTTCAATGAGGAGTCATTATTGCCCCAAGTCTGTAATGTATATTAGGATTCTCTCTTGAGTTTCCACATTCCACAACTGTTATTGTGATAAGAACATGCAATTACCTACTTAACTGGTTTTAAGCATAGAGTTTGCAGTATTAAATATATTCACGCTGCAGTGAAACAAATATCTAAGCTTTTTCAAGCTGTGTAGTAATCGTCTTTTGCCCCTTGCTCCAAGCACTTGATGCTGACATCCTGCTTTATGTTTCTATGAATTTGACTATTACTTAAGTACTTCATGCAATACAGCGTTTGGCTTGTTATCTATGTTATTTCATTTAGCATAGCATCATCAAAGTTCATTTGGAGTATAGCTTGTGACAATATTTCTTTCCCTTTTAAGGCTGCATAGCGTTCCACCACATGCATATAGTACATCTTATCTGTTTATTATCAGTATACACAGGGGCTGCTTCCATTTTTGCGTATTGTGAACAAAGTTGCTGTGGACGTGGGTGTGCAAATATCCCTTAAACAAGTTGCTTTCAATTCTTTTGGGTACTTATACTGGAAGTGCAAGTATTGGAGTGTATTGTTACATGTTTTTCCCAAGCAATTGGACCATTTCATAAGGATCTCTGGTTCTCTACATCCTCACCAATATTTATAGTTTTTAGTGGTATCCATCTTGATAGGTATGAACTGTGTAGTTAATAACTGGCTTTGGAAAATGGGATCACTACTGGCCAAGTATTCCCAGGAATCTCAAGGACACTCTTGTTAGTTATTAAAGACACTGGCTCATAAGAAAAAAAAAAAAAGAATGTTTGAGTCTCTCTATTATGCCCCTTTTTTTCCATGATAGAACTATGCAAATTTGGTTTCATTGTGTTAGGGTTATCAGTCAACTTCTATTTTGGTTTGGAATAAACTCTATAGACAATTATTTATATGCAAATATACATTCTATAAAATATAGAAAAATCTTACGTGATATATGTAAGCAAGGGAAAGAGATTTGCAAGATATTGTGTATTAATGAATTATTCCTGAAAAACTACAATAAAATTAGTTTGTATAAAAGTAAGTTTGTCATATGAAATTCAATAAGCATTTCTGTTGTTTCAGGTCAGGTCATTATTAAAATGGGTGACAAAGTGCTTT
Source organism: Arvicola amphibius (assembly GCF_903992535.2). Lineage (NCBI taxonomy): Eukaryota > Metazoa > Chordata > Mammalia > Rodentia > Cricetidae > Arvicola > Arvicola amphibius. Next base: position 36,678,387 of record NC_052059.1, read on the forward strand.
ACATATTATAACAGTGGTAATTTTCTAACCCATCCCTTCTCCAGATAATGAGAGCAAGAGGAAGTCTTCTTTGAGTCACAGAACTGTCCAGCTATATCACACGCTGTTTACCCAGGGTGAAAGACAAAAGCAAGAAAAATGCTCTGCAATATAAAAGTAGCCAAGTGTGCTGGTTCCTAGGCACGTGGAGTCTGTTTACATTTAATGACCTCCAAAGCTTTATACTGCAGGTTCTTGCATGCTTTCCCTTTTACAGGACAGCCTCGGGGATGTTAAATAAGTAACCGAGGGTTAAACTGTGAGGAGATGGGACTCCAATTCAATACACATAAGTCCAAGCCCTCTTCTGCCTCTCTGAAGCAGAGCACTAACCACAAGGGAGTATTAGAGAAGTGTGTTCCTGCACCAAGGCAAAGACCAAAGAATAGTCAGAGATAAGAGCGTCTCTGGTCATGAAGCCAGCTTTTCTTTTCATAAATGGAAAGGCAATTATTTGCTGGTGGGAGAAAGATGTATATGCAAATACACATTCTGTAAAATCCTTTGGAGACGTATTTTGCAGGCACATTTAGGACTCGGGATTTCCTCGGCTTCTTGCCTCTTCAGATCCCATCCCAGATGCCCAATGGACTTTTTACAGTACCTGAGCTGTAATTGGTAATATAGTCAGACACACAGGCAGACATAAACACATCGTCCTCAGAAGAAATAATGTTAAAAAGTCTGGAGTATTTTCCTAAAGTCTACTTTTTATTTGCTTGTCTGTTTATTTATCTATGTTTTTAGAGACAGGGTTTCCTCTGTGTAGCCTTGGCTGTCCTGTAACTTGTTCTGTTGACCAGGCTGGCCTAAACCTCCAGAGATCCCCTGCTTCTGCCTCCAGAGTGCTGGGATTAAAGGTCTGCACCACCACCCTAGTGGTCTCAGGGAAATCTACTTTCCTGAGCAGATCTCCGTGGCTTGAAAGCAGCACTGAATTTGCAAGATGAATAAGAGTATCCATGGTCTTTGAGGCTGTCTTCCACTATCTTGACTGTACCTCTCAGGGCAAACTCTATCCCACATAGTCTCATGTCTTCACTGGCAACCTGGGGATAGATAGTAGCAACAAGCAATTGGACCTTTCTATCTGTAGTTCTGCACAGGTAGATTCAACTAACTAACTAGAGATCAAAATCATGCAGGTAAAATAAACTGTATCTGTATTGAAAACTCAGGCTTCTTCTTGTCATTATTCCCTAAACAACATAATACAGTAACTACTGACTTTGTGTCTGGCATTACAAGCCTTCTAGAGAGGATGTAAAGTATGTCGGCTAGCCTGTGTAGGTTACATGCAAATACACCATGTCATATAGCCTGTGTAGGTTATGTGCAAATACATCATGTCAGCTAGCCTGTATAGATTATGTGAAAATATACCATGTCAGCTAGCCTGTGTAGGTTACATGCAAATACAACATGTCATATAGCCTGTATAGACTATGTGCAAATACGCCATGTCAGCTAGCATGTGTAGGTTATGTGCAAATTCGCTATGCCAGTTTGCGTTCAGAACTTAGATTTCTGTAGATCTTGGTGCCCATGGAGATTCTGGACAGGATCCCAGTGGATACGGAGGAGTGACGGCGTATCACAGGATAGCTGTGAGGGCTAAGTGAGTCAGGGTGTGCCAGGCCCTCAGCACACTGCCTGGAACACAGTGCTCCTTGGTTCACCCGATGACTCAGCCCGCACTGTGGAGAGCCATGGAGAATGATTTCCAGGCACTGAAACCTAACGAGAGCTACAATGGCTGCCAGGCTGGGTTCGGTGCTACTTTGGGCTTGTGCTTTCTGTTTTATTCTCCTCCTGCCCATCTTAGAAAGGGAATGATATGACACCTGCCCCATGGTTGTACGTGGAAAAAAATGATTTGTTTCTGCCACTGTCTGGGTCCACAGAGGAGGGACTGAGTTGAGGGGTTAGACTAACGGAATACCCCAGAGCCTTATCAGGCTCAGTTTAGATGGGGAGGAGAGCAGGGTTTTTAGACTAATAATATTTAGTGGAATACTGAAGCTGTCATTGCAGCCTATTGGATAAAACTTTTGGGGTCTGGGGAGCATGTATGGGTTACATGAAAATCACAGGGCTCCTGAGAGGACTGGGTTGGGCACAACTTGGGAATCTCATTGTTTCTGTCCCTAGTGTTAGGCTGATCTCTTGTAGTTATGTGGCAAAGAGAATTTATAAATATCATTGCCATAGCTAATCAGCTGACTTAAAGGAGAACACTAACTCATGGATTACCAAGGTAACCACAAGAGCCTTTAATATCAGAAGAGGAGGGCAGAAAACGTCAGAAGGAGTCAAATAGGAGATGGATGCAATCAACCGTTGCAGGCTCGAAGATGGAAGGGACCACAGAGGAACCACAAGAAGAAGACAGCTTTTGCCAACAGTGCAACTGATTCAGGAATCTAATTCTCCTTTAGAACCACTGGGTAAGAACCCAGTCAGCTCACACCCTGACTTTGGCTACATGAGGCCTCAAGGAGAATACTCAGCCTCGATCACTGGACAGCTAAACTGCAGGACTGTGAACCGATTAAATAAGTCTTGTTTCTAGCTGATGGGTTTCAGGTAGTTTTGTTCTGATTGCACAAGAAAGCCAAAGCATCAGGTACTAACTATTTAAATACCCGGTGGATGTACAACAAGGGACCAGAGGCACCACAGGATGCGAGGAACTGAGCGAGGAAGCCAGAGTTAATGTATAAACGACAGATAAAGTCCTATACACATCTACTAGGACTTTATCCTCGCATCCTGTGGTGCCTCTGGCCCCTTGTATGAGTGCTTCCTGACTGACCTGTGTGTGCAAAAATTAGCAACCATGGCTGCTTCCTCCCAGATGATTGCATCCTGGGCCTGCTCTCCCACAGAAGGTCTCCTACTGACACCAGTCAACTCTTCCTTCTCCCGCTAGTGCTATATGTAATAAAAGCAAGGAGGTTTCAGGTTGTATAGTCAGTGCTGCTCCATCAGACTAAGCACAACCCACCCGGTCCCAGGTTTTCTCTCTGTGTGTCTGTCCTTTCTCTAGCCCCTTATTACAGTCAGGTTAATTCCTGAAGCTGTGCAGAAAACAGCCACAGAGGACAAGATGGGACCCCAGAAGGAATATAGAGCTTAGGACATACAGTTTTTTCTTGGTCTGGAAAAATCACTTTCATATATGCCCTCTGCCCACACCCCCAGCAGTATCAGTTTTGGGAAACAGACCAGCCATTGCTTAAGTGGCTTGTGAAATATCACTTTGTAGTTCATATTCCCAACAAGTTGAAGAAATGCGGTTGTATGTAGTTTACCCCCTAAGGATGCTTCCGCTGGCTCTTCCAAAGCTGGAGCCAGCATTAGTGTTTAGTAATTGCCTGGCAACCAGAAATGTTCTCCTCTTGGTATCCTATAACGATAGTTGGGGCTGCCCATGAGGAAGGAGTGTGGCCACTGCTGATAAGCTTAGCCCTCAAACAGGCTCTAGGAGCCTGGGTTTGGCTCCAAGGTCCTGTAAGGGGACCCAACAGCCAATTGCATCATAGAAGCAAGGATGTGAGAATATTTTTTAGGAAGGTGGGCCTTAAGGAGCATAGGACTCCTGGAGACCACACACACACACACACACACACACACACACCCTTATTCACTCACTAATTTTCATGAAGACACAGTTGTAGGCCAATTAAACAAATGTCTGCTTCTTCTGTATTTCCAGAGCAGTTTCTGCCTATTTTTGGTCCCTGTAATTGAGAGTAAAAATAATCTCCGCTGCCCATGAAAAGCAGCCACCAGCTACTCTAATTTTAAATGATGTAGGAAAACAGGAGGTGGATGTGTGAGCCTGCCTTCTAGGAATGGCAGCTGTGTAGATCTCATTCTGACAATTGTAGACAGTTTGGGAATGCTTAGTGAAGTTAGGTACCAGATGCCCACAGGGTTTGGGGGTGCACCTGGCATGGGTGGGGCCGAGGGAGGAGGAGATCAATAGCGCTCTACTATCAAGAGTACATTTAACTACTTCAATCTGGGTTAAGAATGTGGACCAGTTAATTTGATGTTCAGGTCTTAACTTCTTGCTTTAAAAAAAAATTCATAGTAATGGGCAGTGGATATAGTTCTAGATAGTTTGTCTGTCTGTCTGTCTGTCTGTCTGTCTGTCTGTCTGTCTCTCTCTCTCTCTCTCTCTCTCTCTCTCTCTCACACACACACACACACACACACACACACACACACACACACACACACCACAAACAAAACACCCAGGATGAGCCAAAGGTGCAGGAGAAGTGGAGAAACTGGCAGTAGTAACTCTTGGGCCAGCTGAGGGACTTCTCATTTGATCACTTGACAGCTTGTCCACTTTCCACTTACTGCTGGGTTTGGCAAGAATCGTGCCACATACATAGAGGCAGATCCAGATTTTGCGGAGCTAATGCCTCAGGCAATGCTGACATCCCTCTTTGAGGTAGATAAAAGGAGCTTCATTGGAAACTTGTATAAAAATGCATGACCTTGAACACAGTATCATATCTAGAGGCCCTGGGCAGGTAAGAGCCCCAAACTTCAGCTCTTTCTGCCAAGTCTGCCTCTCTGCAGCTGTAGAACACGGTCACATTCTCTTTGTCTCTGCCTGCTCTGGATTCCAGCCCATAAAATTGTGCTGCACACATTCAGGTCAGGATTCCTTCTTAAGTTAAATCTTTTTTGAAACACCCTCACAGTCAAACCAGAAGTATCTCCTAATGATGACAAACACAATCAGGCTGGTCATGAACACACACACACACACACACACACACACACACACACACACACACACGAATATATCCGTTCCCTGGAAAGAAGAAAACATATAAAGAAGACAAGAGTACTCAAAAATGCTGATTTGCTTGAGTAACCAAGCTGACAAAATGTTAATCCCAAAACCAGCTTCTTCAAAACTTCTCCAGTGACAATGTGGAGTGGGGGAAATCTCCCCTGGGGGCATTAATGGGCTGATGAGCATTCACTCAGAAATGGATGTCCTTTTGATTTGATTTTTTTAAGAAAAGAAGCCGAGTAGTCACACCCTGGAAGCCTCCAGCACAGAGCCGGTCAGATGGCTCACACTCTCCCTTTTCTCTGTCACAGATACTGTGACTGGATTGTGGAGTCACCTGGAAACAGGCTCCTGCTTTGGTCTCCTCTAAAAAGGAGGAGCCCAAAGAGATTCCAAACGGGTTGGTGAATGTGACGGCATCCTTTGGGGGACTCAGTTTCTCCTCGTGAGGAGAGGATACCAATGTGAGATTGAGGATACCATCTGTGAAACGGCAGGGTGGCTTCAGGTCCGTTTTTACAACACACTCAGGGGTTCTGGCTGCTTTCTTTTCTCCTCGGGGAGGCAACAGGAGCCCAGCCTTCTACAGATACAAAGGTAGACTTAGTGGGTGGGGTGGGGAGAGTGATTTGAATACTGGTGCCCACCTGCCTCTGCTTTCAAACTGCAGATTCAGTGAGCCTAGTTGCCTCATTCTCCTGCCTCCATGCCTCCACACAATGGTGGGCCATGTTCCCATCACACTGTGAGCCCCCCAAAACCCTTCTTTCCTTAAGCTGCACTGTTCAATATTTTGTTTCAGTAGAATGCAAACAGTGACTGATCCACCAGGTGTGTGGTTGGTGCTGGAAGATCTGAGGATGCGTTTCAAGGTCGAATTCATAGTTCAAGTTTGATGATTTGGTGCCTTGAGAATGTGAAAAACAGCTTGAGATGGATCCTGAGAGAGGACGATGATTTCCATTTTTATTCATGACAGAGAGTTAGATGGTTTGCTGAAATCTGAGCACGAGGTAGGTAGTATTTCTATCTTCTCACATTAAGGAGTATCTACAGGCCATGTGGTTCTGGCACACACCTTTAATCCCAGCACTGGGGAGACAGGTGGATCTCTGTGAGTTCGAAGCCAGCCTGGTCTATAAGAGCTAGTTCCAGAAAAGGCTCCAAAACTACAGAGACCCTGTCTCAGAAAACCAAAAGAAAAAAAATATCTACACAAGTAAGAGGACATGTGTCTACCGTGGCTTTGTACTAGATACTTCCGTTGATTATATTTATCTCTTCAGCCTTAGGGAAACTGAGGCACAGAGGGCTTAAAAATCTTTTCTATGGTAAATCTGGGATTTGAATCCAGCCTATTGTCACCAAATCCATGGTCTTTTCTTCTAGCTACTATCCTTACCCTTGCAGGTGAGTATATGTGACTATTTGGCTGGAATCCATGAAACTTCACCAAGATTCCATGTGCCCCCGACTGGGGAATGGGGTGATCCCCTCAATGGCTTGAGGTCTGTGTCTCTTGTCTACTCCCTACCTTCCTAACCCTCCTATCACATGTGTTTCTTTCTTCCTGTGGGAATGGGCACATCCCTTTCATTCCTGCTCTTCCCCTCTAGAGTAGCCATGAGTTAAAACCAATAAACATTATTGGCATTTCGTTCAGTATTGGCTTTACTATGATTTCTGACCTCCATACTCCTAATCTCTTTCCTTTAAGAGAACAAGGAACATCCCCTTTAGCAGTAGGATCGATTCTTCCCTCAACAAGTCAGTCCGTCCTCATATTGGAATGGGCAGGAAGGAAGCTATAGTTAGAATTTCTGCAGGGTATTTCAGACTGGGGATAAGGCAAAGTCATCCACAGGAGTGGTACCCAAAGATAGACCTGTCTCTCAGTAGCTTAAGGTTTGCATCCAACACTGATGATCTGAACTCACAGCTAAATCTACACATGCATCTTTCTTGCCCCTTTTCATCTTTTGCTTGCTATGGGCAAGGTGAAGAGAGATGGAGACAGTGTCTCTTTCCCTGGTTCTGGTACATTCATTTCTTTCCACCAGGCCTTGAGCAATGGACTTTGGGTTCTAGTAGAAACAAAAAGAGAAAGAGATTTAGATCTCTGCACAGACTTCATCACAGAGATCAGACACTAGGTAACCAAGTCAGTTCTTTCTCTTAAGGACTGGTCCTTACTGGTTCATGTGTTTTGATTTCCTGCCCACGTTGTCTACTGTAGAATGATCTACATGTTTTAAAAAGGATCTTTGAGAAGAAAGTGTCCATCTGGCTCCTGCCAAAGGGCAGGTAGGAAGCTCATAGCCTTGTGCTTAGATTCCAAGCTTACAGAAAACAGGTCTGTCACTGACTGACTTTATGATACAGAGCACACGTCTTAACTTGACTGAGGTTCACTTTCCTCATCTGAAAAATGGGATCAGAATATATATTAGTTACTTTCTCATTCTTATGACTGACTACAAATGACTTAACTAGGGAAGGGTTTATTTTGGCTTACGGTATAGTGGCATTTCATTTGTATTTAACAAATAAAGCTTGCCTGAGGATCAGAAAAGTAAAACAGCCACACTGGCCAGCCTTACAGACCAGGCAGTAATAATGACACACACCTTTAATCCCAGTAGCCACACTAGCTTGCCAAAGAAACCAGGAGCTAGTTGTGCATGCCCTTAATCCTAGAACTAGAGAGGATTATAAAATGGGAGGAGACAGCTCTCAGGCTCAGTCTCATTCTGAGATTCCTGAAGGTAGGATTGCCATTTTCAGATTAAGATAGAGGTAAGAGTCAGTGGCTGACTGCTTTGCTTTTCTGACCTTCAGGTTGAACCCCAACATCTGTCTCTAAGTTTTTAATTAATCACACTTTATTACAGTTTGAGTTTATGAAGGGGAAGGCATGATGGCGGGAATGGGAAGCCTCTGAGCCTCTGGTCACATTGTGTTCTCAGGAAGGAGAGAGAGAGAGAGAGAGAGAGAGAGAGAGAGAGAGAGAGACAGAGAGAGACAGGGAGGGAGGGAGGGAGGGAGCGAGGGAGACAGACACACAGAGAGAGACAGAGAGAGACAGACACACACACACACACACACAGAGAGAGAGAGAGACAGAGAGAGAGACAGAGAGAGAGAGAGAGGGAGAGACAGACAGAGAGAGAGAGACAGAGAGAGAAAACAAAGCAGGATGGGGCTATAAATACTCAAGATACCTCCTATCCCCCAGGACTCAGTTCTTCCAGCAAGGATCCTAAAAGCTCTACAGCCTCCCTGAGCATCACCACCGGAGAACTATTCAAACACATAAACCTAACCTTTGGGGAACACTTCACAGCCAACCACAACAATGGCTGTCTTGCAGGACTTACTCTAGCAGAAGTTTTGGAATTAGGCCAGAGTTTGACCCTTCTGCCTGTGAGTATCTGATTGAGATATAGGGCAAGAGACTTTTCATCCTGTTTCACAACTGGTTAAGGTAGGTAAACAAACAATGTTTGTTTATGAAATTGTTAGGAGGACTCAACAGAAGAGACCATTCAGAGCTCTTAAGTCCAGAACCTGGTGTAGGGCAAGGGCTCTAGTAACCAACAGCTTTTCTTAGGACCAGCAAGACCACGAATGTGACTGTCTTGACAATAGCAGCTCCATAGCTGAACTCCAGGAAGTGCCAGTTTCCCCCTCCCAGGCAGAGCAGGAGAGTACCCTGGATGCTTCCTTACTCTGTCCCCTCCACTGCCTGGGATGACACTTCCTATAGGAGAAATATGTCAGGAGAACTGTCCCCAAGTTTACACCCGGAGATCTTTATCTGCCTGTGATACCATCCCCTAGCTTTCCTCTTGGCGTTGGGAGATTGTTTCTTCAGTGCTTTCATTTGGGTCAAAACCTTTCCTTCTGAAGGTTTTTGTTAAAGTGCAGTCATCTCTCTGGATGTGAGTCCGTCTGCCATTAACATTCACGTAGATTAGTCCTGGAAAAGGCTTTTAGGACTGGGATGTGGAAATGACAGATTTTAAGAAACAGTCAATCTAAAACCTTATAGAGCAGCAGCAACATCAGCAGCAGCAGCCGCGCAGCAGCAGCCACCGCAGCAGAGAACTCCATCTAACATGCTGAGTGTGCTGTTGGCCACACCTCGTAGTGGGGAGGAAATGGTGAGTTAATGAGAGAGGTACGCAGGAATTAAATGAGAGTTCTGGCTGTGGCTTAGTGAATGCAAATTCTCACTTTAATTTATTTGATAATAAACTACATTTATCTCAGGGTGGAATTCATTGTTCTTTCATGGTTTCTATGAAGTCCCAATCTAACTGCCAACAAATGATGTAACTCTTGGAAAGGAGCCAAGTTTTGATTGTTTTTTTTTTAACTTGAAGTTCGTTTTCCTTGACTTTGGGAGATTTAAAATTCATTTGTTGTCACGAGCAGGTGTGCAAGTGCCCCAGTCCACATGTGACATCATGTGTGATCAGAGGACAGCTCATTGGAGTCCGTTCTCTCCTTCCACCATGAGTTCAGGGATGAGCTCAGGTTATCCTTGTAGCATGCAAGCCCTTTGACCCAACCTGGAGCAATGGCTAAAATGTACCATGAGTGACATCAAGTATGAATTCCCAGCTATGACATGACTTCATCATATAAGATAGAGAAGAGGCAGATAGAATTTAGACACCATTGTTTAGTAGCGTTCAAAAGCAGGCAGCTGCTGATACCCAACTATGAGGTGTTTCTTAAATATATTTAGGTAAGAATATAGACACCTATTACAATATGGCTGTAGGAGGCCAAGCAGCATTCATGCCAAGCGTGAGAGCCTACGTTAGACCCCACAACTCAGCCCAACTGTCCTGCTCCAGAACAGTGAGAGGTCTTGACTAAAAATCCAAACACCAAAGTAACTCCTGAGGGATAGCTCACATACATGTACACACGCAAGTCTTATGAACTTGCACATGCATACTCTACCATATACACATGTACACATACAAATATGACAGCGGAAATATGTGTTGCGTATTTGCAACAAAATGCAATAAAATGAAATCCAAAACGGTACAATCTGTTTTTAATGAAAAAAATGCATAGACAAAAATTTTAGAAATGTTAACTCTCAATATATTAATATGCTTACTCTCAGTGATGATTAGAATTAAGGTTTTCTTGTAAAATTTGGGAATATTTTATTTTTGTTATTTTAAAGTAGCTTGTATTTGAGACAAGGTCTCATTCAGTATCTTTAGGCCACTGTGCTAGCAGACTTTTTTTAAATAATAATTTTGTATTTATATAAAGTAGAAGAAATAGTTCAGAGAGTTCTATGTATTTCATATCCAATTGTAAAAGACTGAGTTCTCTCAGTTAGGAAGAAGACAGAACAAAAGAAAGCAGGTGTGGGGGGTGATGAGAACCAGACTCCTAAAGGCAGCACTGAACATCCTGGAATTAAATAAGCAACCTTTTCCTTCCTTTCCCACCCCACTGTCTACTACTTAGTTCTCAACATTGTCTAATCCTGGTACTCTTCTATCTCCTTCTTATGCACAAAAAGATAGTCTTATAAAAAGAGGTAGCGGAGGCAAGGTTTTCAGGACACCACAGAGCAGTTATGTATATGAACATCCACACTGGTGGGGCATCATTCATAAAACCTATGCAAGTCCAAACAGGACAAAATCCCACATGGAGAGGGAAGGTGGGCACCAAGTCCTACATCTAGCTGAGGAGCTAGTGCTGACTGGCAGCTGTGGGAGAGTCTGTTTTCTTTAAGAACTTCTGGTAGGTTGAGCAGGCTCTAGTGCAAGACCATGAATGCAAGATTCTATGGGCATCACAAATTGGACTTGATGGATTAATTTAAAACAAAGAGGACATAATGTTGGGTGGAGAGGGATGGGAGGTGGGTTGGGGAAAAGTTGGGCGATGGCGTCAATATGATTGAAATACACTGAAGGAAATTATCAGAGCACAATAAAAATGAGATTAATAAATCTGGATCCCAGTTGTTACTGCTGCTTGCTTGCTATCCCAATGCAGGAAGCATATTTGATTCCCATGACTCAGTCATATCACCTGAGGGAGGAGATTAATAACGGTAACAGCTTAATATAATATGTAGTACAGCGCAACACTATACACAGGAACATGGCTGGTGTGAGCTTAAATGTTATGGTTCATAAGGCACTTAACACAGTGGTTGACCCAGAGAAAGTGTCACTGTCTGGGGGCTTCTAAAATATGCAGTTGTGGTCACATTGGGAATTCAGTGAATGTAGGAAATGGACAGTCTAGACGAGACCTGTGTGTTAGAGGCATCTCGGAGTAAGAAAAATTAGGACTAGCAAAACTGACTTACCTTTTGAGAATGATAGATACATGAAAATATACTAAATATATAATTTGAGTAAATGATTTGCTGTCTTCCAAGTTCTGTAATTGTGGCTAGAAGTGCCAATGAAGGGGTTTCTTATAGGAGACCCTGAGAAGTACCTCTCCTGTTTTCACTGTTGAAAGAAGCAACATGACATGCATTTCCACTTGCTGATTTGTGCGACAATTTTGTGATGAAATTAAAGCTTAAATACATGTCATCATAAAAAGTATATTTCATAAGTTGATACAAGAAAATTATTTTCAACCTGAAGGCTGTCCCATGACTTTTTTGAGCATCGAACGTTAGAAATGTACTGAATATTACAGTTGCTGCAACATTTCTCCATCTCATTCTAAAACAAATGATTCCAGGATCCTGGTCATTGATAATCTATCTTTTCAACCAGCCTAGGACACAGTTGATTTAAGAATTTATGTTCACGTCATAATGAACTCAGAAAGACTTTTACTTTCTTGGTAATGAAGTGCTAACATGAAGGGAGGTTGGTTGGCTATTGCTTCTGGTTCCCATTCTGTTAAGTGTGGGAATCACTATGGATGGGATTCATTAGTAGCTGAAGAGAGCTGAGCTAAGGTCATCCGAATCCGTGGCAGCAGTGGCTTAATGAACTATTGAACCGTCTAACTCACAGAAGGATTTCTTTAGGTTTGAAGACTAACACAGAGAGGAAACTGTTTACAAATAATCTTTCTTGTACAGCTGGTTGGAATTTGGGTCCATTCATTGGGTCCACGTTCAGTCTTTCCAGAACTGTGAATCATGCAGCTGAAACTGGCATCCACTGACTTGAGGATGTCACCACATCAAACACCCAGTTGGCGTCAGGGAAAGATGTTTGATGTCACTGTGCGCTGCCTATATGTTTTCTTAACCCAACAGCGAGCTTCCTGTGGAATCCATAGAGCTAACGAAATGTCTCCTACGTGATACGTAGGTTGTCAGCATCCTTCTACCATGTTATGCTTTTGAGCCAAGTCATCCAGGCAAAAGTCCATTTGGAAAATAAGCTCTGAATTATATACATGCAAGGACAAAGAGGAAAGACTTACATATAGCCTAAGATGGAGATCGTATGGAGGATACTGAGCTGGAGGAAAAGCTGAAATATGAAAAGGAAGTCTCATTTCAGGTTGATATTTATAGTCACACAGCACAGTTTAGCAATCGGCTTTACAAGCTCCGACCTGCCCGCCAACCATCTAGATTTGTTTTCTTCTTTCTGTCGGGGGTGCTCTTTACACATGTTATTCTTCTTTAGCTAAACCTTGCTCTGCCTAGCTCATTTGGACATATCTTGATACTCTTCTACAAGAGAAGGGTGACATTAGCAGAAGGCTTGAAGTCACTTTGTGAGTCTAGGTCAGCATCAGGGACCTTTCAGGACTCTTGTGTCTCTGAGTCGTTCAGAGACCTTAGAAACCAACAAAAGGAGAAACAGCTCTGTCTACCCTCTAGAACCAATGTTTTCTGTGGGGGAGAAATTAACTAAGCTGTTGTTGGTGACTCATTGAAAAAGCAAAAATTATCAAAAAGATTCTTATGGATGCTCTCTTTATGTATCCCCTGGTGGCCTGGCTCTCATCTAGCATGGGCCGGACCCAGTGGCTGATGTCTTAACAGGAGTCAGGAGAGGCCTGGCTCCCGCTCCCGGGTTTTGTCCAGTAGCCTGTGATAATGGGGAGGTATGTGCATTTGATTTTGTATTGGCTGACCCTTGGGCTTGGGTTCTGGAGCTCTCAGTGTCCCTCCAAGGGACAGTGACTAGGACATATCCTGGAAACGGTCTGGCAGTTCCCTGTCCTTGAGTTCTCTGTGGGTGAACTCAGGCAACCAGCAACTCGGTGACTCTGGCAGCTGTTTTTGTTTCTCAGTCCTGGGCACCTTGCCCTGCAGTCTTGTACCCAGAGGGTGATGCCTGGCATCCTTCCCAGTGCCACCAGGAACGAGTGAAGCCCCAGGGCGTACTGCCAAGTCATGTTGGCAGGCTGCTCTCTGGGAGCTAAGTGGCCACTGGGTGAGCGCGTTGGTCTGAGCCCTAGAAACACTGGAATGGAACACAGTGAGGACAATGCCGCCTGCTGCATGCGGCTGTGCATCCTGACTCAACCTTCCATGTGGAAGCCGTCTTGTTTACACGCTGCTTTTGCTTCGTTGTGCAATTGTGGTGACTGAGTGGGGGTTCGTTGGATAGAAGCCGAGGGTTTCACGGCCCTCCCTGTCTGCAGCAAAATATTAGTGGGAAGTCATGCTGCCTGAGTGGATTCTGGGTGAACCCAAAAAGACTGAAGTCACCTAAGTGATAAATAAAAAACAAACTCTGGCCAGTCAGTCCAGACTTTATAGACCACTTCTGGTAAGAGCGGGGTGCACTGAGCTTGTAGTGGGAAAGCCAGGCTGTAGGCCTCGCTCCTATTTGCCACTTGAGTCCTTAAAGGTTCTCAACTTATTTTTAAATTTTGCTTTCTCCTATTTCAACATCTTTGTTTCGTATGGGAGCGTTTCTCAAATTTAAAAGAAAATGTTGAGAGGGCATGCAACTGTAGCAAGTCAATCTCTTTGTATCCTGATAAACTCCCCACCATATAATTCAGTTCATTGTTTGTTTAGCCAATATCAGTTGAATATTTGGCCCCTGCCAGGCACTAGCTTGAGTTTGGGTTCTTTCCCATGGGTCAAAGTCATTGTCCAGGGATAAATCTTAAGCAAAGAGCTAATTGCTCTTAAGGAGGTAAGGATCAAGAATCACGGGAATAAGGAGACCAAAGAAACTTGTTCCGTTGGGAGCATGAGCCTCCATCATGAGGTGCCTTGAGCTCAGACTAGGAGAATGGGCGGGAATTACACCAAGTCACTGGAAGGCTGTGGCAGGTTAAGATGCATTCTTAACCAAAGGGACACGGGAGAGGCCACAAACGTGAGAGGAGGACATGAGGAAACCAGAAGACAACCCGCTGCAAGAAGAGTGGGCGAAGGAGGTGGAATGGGGCTGAGCCTGCACTTACCTTAGGCATAGAAATGCCTGGATGAATGGCCGCACCAGCGTCCTGTAGACAAGAGAAATGACTGAGCGTTTCCCTGATGACAAAAGCGGCGTATTGTTACCATAGTGACTCTAGAGACATGTCAACATGAAAAGGGAAACTGTCTAGAGTTTGTTCTCCGCATGAGCGTTTTGATGTGTGTTTTAATACCTCTGTACAAACCCAGAATTATTCTCTGTGATGTTTGAACTGAGAACTAAAGAATAAAAGAGGTTGTAGCAAAGACAGAGGACCCTCTACCCCCACCCAAGAAAGAGAGACCAGCTTGTAGAAGACAATGAAAAGGGAAAGAGATTGGCTTAGGGAGAAACTGAAAGAAAGCCAGGCTTAGAAGGGAAGGTGGTAGAGTAAGATGAAGTTGAGGACTGGCAGCGGGGCACGTAGACCTATGTAGGTCAAGTTCAGCATTTGGGCAATGGAAATATTTGACCAGGGAATTGGCATAACATAGTCTTTCTTTTCAAGATCAATAGCAGCCATAATGGCGCTAAATATAAAGAGGCAGGAGAGAAAACAGGGAAAATAGCGAGTTGGGGAGGGAGATCACTGTGGTGATACGTGATAAAGAGGGAGAGCCTCATTCCAGTAGACTTGAGAAACATGATCATGGGGTTAGTGATGGATTAGTGTGGGCTCTGAGGGGAGAGGAAACAGAGGACGAACTGACTGTTAGCACTGGGGTCTTTCTTTGCAATGGGGCTGGAGATGGCATTTAGCTTCTTCTTTGGTGGTCTATGGAGTTTATAATTTTTTTGCATTTTCCTTTAGAAAAATAGTTAAGTTAAATTTTATTTTTGCTGTCAAATAGACAGTTCTTCAAATATATCAGTTTTAATAATTATGTGCAAAACATCTGGCTTTAGGAAAAAGATAGTGTCATTTTTATAAAAACTTAGATGACAGCATGTAAGTAATATATCTAACTTGCCATATGTAAGTTGTGGCATGTGTGCATACCTAGACATACACATACAATCACATATATACATATATGCACACAAACACATAAACATACATATACACACAGAGAAATTTTGCTTAGTACTTTCATATAGTTTTATATTTTAATAATTACCAAATAATCATAGGAAACAGAAGAAACAATATGTGGTTTCCAAAATGTTACTTATTAAAAATGTCAGAGATGCAAATGGTATCTCTTCTTTTGAAGATAGCTAATTTTCTTTAAATTTTTAAAGTTCTTTTTAAAAACATATAAATGTATTTATATTTGAAAAAAGGAACTAACTACTGAAAAAATTTTGTATGTAAAATCTCTCTAAATAAAAGAAAAATTAAGGATGAACCTAATTTTAGGATATGGAAACATAAAATACAGTGTGCTGGCTTGTTTTATGTCAACCTGACACAAGCTTGCGTCATTCTGGAAGAGGGAGTCTCAATTGAGAAAATGTCACTGCCAGATCAGTCTGTGATGCATTTTCTTGATTGGTGACTGATGTGAGGGGGTCCAGAATAAACGGGAGGTGCCACCCCTAGGCAGGTGGTCTGGACTGGATAAGAAAATGGGCTGAGCAAGGCACAGAGAGCAATTCAGAGAGCAACATCCTTCCGTGGTCTCTGATTCAGTTCCTGCCTCCAGTTTCCTGCTGTGCTTGAGTTTCTGCTTTGATGTCCTTCAGTGATGAGGTGTGACCTGGAATTGTAATATGAAATGAACAAACCCCCCCTACCCTGAGTTGCTTGTAGTCTTTATCACAGAAAGGAAAACCTAAGACTCACAGTATTAACCACAGATACTGTGGTTTTGGTTGTCTTGTTTAAGAACAAACTGTCCTTTTATTGAATATGGAGTAACGTTCCATGGTTCATTCTTTAAAATGTTATAGTTCCTCCTAAATATTCCCTCTTAGCACCACTAAATAAGAGTACCTCAGGCTGCAGAATTGGCTCAGTCATTAAAGGCTAGGTTCACAATAAAAAATATGAGCACTTTGTGTCAAACTGCCTTCTGCACTCTTATCTCTACATCTTGTCAGAGAGACTTCTTTGTGTTGTGGGTTGTAGTTCATGCAGAAGTTCACAATTGAGCAAATTGCAAAGATTAAGTGTCATTAGAGTTCTCAGCTACAAATGGAAGGAACATCTATACCACCACCCACTGCAAGGCTCACGGACCACTGAGGAAGAGGAGAGGCCATAGATCAGGAAAAACCATAGTAGTTGTGGTGGTCACTCAAGGCCTGTACAAGATCTAGCCAGTCAGCATTCCAGCATGGGGCAGGGGGCGGGGCTCATGAGTCCTTATCTCAACAGAGGACAATTGACAGTTGATATCTTCTGGGGAGGGGGATGTCTGTTTCTTCAAGGGTGTGGTTCTTGGTAGGTCAGCCATGTTCAGGTGGATGGGCCCACACCATTGATTAAGGGGCAATTCAAATTGAATACTGTGGGTTATTTAAAAAAAAAACCACACACACATGAAGGTAAGAGGGGTGGGTGTGGATAGGTCTGGGGTGGACCTGGGAGAATTTAGGGGTAAAGACAGATGCTTAAAAGAAATCCCACACTAGCCCAGAATTGAGTATAATAGCGGGTTATTTATTTAGGGGTAGACTCACAGATTACAGTCCTCTGCACAAATGGGGAATAGGAATCGAACTGTGTTGCTGGAAGAGAGGCCAGATGTGGGCTTTACATCAACATATATAGTATAAAAGGCCATACCTAAGTGGGCAGGTAACTTAAAGGCTATAGGCTGTAGGAATTCCTACAGCACCTCCCCCTTTTTTTAAATAAGAAAGTTCTAAGCCTAATACAAAATTATATACAATAAGAACAAATATCAGGAATAAAAATTAGAATTACAACCAGCATAAATAATATCAAGCAAGAAGCATGTAATAAATGTTTCAATAATTATCCTATCCTAATGAGTTTAAGCTTGTATAATAACTTGGCCAAGTCATGAGAGGAAAGTAACTACAATTATCTAGTCTTCAACCCCATTGAAGACCCAAGAAGGGAAATATTACTTGAGTAAGCAGGAAGTGCAATCAAACAACTTTCAAAATGTGCAGCAAATGAGGGACAACTAGCTCATTTGCAACATTGGAGCAACCAACTTTGGCTAAGGCCTAGAGTAACTGACAGACCATTTTCAGAGGCAGGAAAATTTTCAAAACCATCTTACCCTGTCTTGGAAGATTTGACAGTCTTTTTTTCTTGTATCCTGCTTGACCTGTCTGGACATTGTGCGTTTTGTCAGTGTTCGATGCATGGGCAGTTCCTTGTCCACAGGCCAGTTTTGCCAAGAAGAAAACAAGCTCCAAGTGGAGTGTTTTCAGTGCTCAACATTCTCTCAGAAATAGATTGGTGCTGCCAGGAGCAATTGTGTCTTACTTCAACAGAACCCTAAGTTATTTAAATTCCATATTATACAGCTCTATGAAGTGGTTGGAGATTACCTATCTATGCAGAATACAATCTCTATGTATCTAAAGAACTTGATTAGTCTAACTATGACAAACATGGATGACTATGACCTATAATTCTTAATGCATATATAAAGACTAAGACTTCATATTAGAATATTAAACAATATTTAAACAACTGTGCAACAAATGAGGACAATGACCTCAAAATTTCAACAATGTATAAATATCTTGATCAGAGGTAGGAATGTATATTGCAATATGATATATATATATATATCCTAAAACTGTATCAATATACAAAATGTCTTAAGCAGAGGTAGAAGCATGCATGCATACAATATGACAAAATAACTTTGTCTAGGCATACTAATGTTGTAGATGAAAATAGGAACATATTTAATATAATTTAAGTTCATATCAATATACAAGAATCTATACCATGTAAATTGACTATAAATAAGAGCTCACAAGTATTCACTCCATTACTCACTATTATTATTAGTGTAAGCTCACACTAATCTATTATCCCATCCAGTTTCATTTTTTTAAAGAGATCCCTGAGCTTACATAGTTTCCCCCCAACCCTCAACCATATAACAATGATAAGCAACCCTTAAATGATGCCCCTAACCCTGAGGACAAACTTTGTTTGGAGAGGGGACATTGTCTTCTAGAATTACTTCTAGCTGTCATGGGGGCCATGTTCTTTCTATGGGATCCTGTGAAAGTAAAATGATGGTTGGTTCCAAGATTACTGTCTGGTATAACTGCAAAGAGACACTTGAGTATTCGGTAGGGTTTAGCTGAGGTTGCTATTTGGAGTTCTGGCCGGAATGCTGTAAAAAAAAAAAAATACACCATTTCAGCTAACCGAGTTGGAACCATCTTGAGCAACTGGTATCCCAAAACAGGTCTTATAGTAGCGCTATCAGCATCATGACGTCATATTAACCAGGTAGAGTTGTTGTTGTGGGACCCCATCTTCTTCTTGGAAAGATTACTGAAGGAAAATTCATTGTTCATTGTGGAAAACTTAAACATTATTTATATAGACATATACAGACATATATATATATATATATATACATATATATATCCAATGAAAGGAATGATAGAGTCAAAAATAGGTATGAAAAAAGCATATTTTTTTTCTAAATTCCTTTTTATTTCTGTCCCATATCATGGCTCCTGACATGAGACAGAAACTCTGAGTTTTTATTTTAACAACATGCTTGGATTTAGAGTAGGACAGAGCCAGTGTCCAACTCCAAAGCCAGCTTTGATTTTTAAGTGAATCATGATTATTTTATTTAGTGTTTAGAGATTCTTACCCTTAGATTACATGTCCTCACAAGTGATAATTCCCTTTGCTTGGTGATCCTATCTGGATAATTATTTTTTCCTCTTTAGGCATCTAGATTCCAGGGTCTCTTGATTTTCTGAAGATGAGTATTTTTCCTGCAAAGACAAGAACAGAACCCTGCCCCAACCCTTATGAGGTTTCCTTACCACCTAATTGGTTGTCACCTCTGTGGATGAGCCAACATTTCTCTTAAGAGATTTCTCTTTTTCAAACGGAATCTTAATTAATTTTGATTGTATCCATATCTTTTCTTCTTCTGTTGAAACAAAACCCTTCCCCCAATGTAGCACACATCTCCTGGCTTCCATTGTGAGGTCAACACATCCTTGAAATACACTGGCTGATTTAATTAAAAAGACTTTTCTATTATTCAATGTCTCTCTGTTAATGTTGTCCCTTTCTCGTTAGCATTAAGAAAATTCGAGGTTAATAAAGCATTATGTAATCTATTTCTGGGGGTATTTTCCATTCCTTTCTGTTTGTTTAACATATCCTTTGTAGTTTGATTTGATCTTTCTATAACTGCCTGACCTGTAGGATTATGCGGTATACCTATAATATGCTTTATATTATAATAAGCAAAAAACTGTTTTACTTTCTTAGAGACATATGCTGGACCATTATCTGTCTTTATTTGTGCAGATAATAACTTCCAATAAACGTGTGATTACTGAATCAGCCTTTTCGGAGCACAAAGCAGTTGCCCATTGAAAACCTGAGTAATTGTCAATGGTGTGGTGTACATATTTTAATTTTCCAAATTCTGCAAAGTGGAACATCCATCTACCAAATTTCACTTCTTTGAGTACCCTTTGGGTTAGTCCCTGCAGGTAGTTTGGTTATAGAAAGAGCAAGTAGGACATCTCTTTATAATCTCCTTAGCTGGTTGCCGTGTAATAGAAAACTCTTTATTTAAACCTTTGCTATTGACATGATTTTTTTATGAAATTCTGAGGCCTTCAACACACTTCCAATCAGTAATCAATCAATTTCTGCATTACCTTGTGATAGAGGACCTGGCAGACCCATATGGGATCAGCTGTGTGTTATGTATATGGGACAAAGCCTATTCCTGATTATATCTTGAATCTGTATGAATAATAAAGTCAATTCTATATCATCTGGTATAAATTCAGCCGTTTCAATATATGCAAAACAACTCTTTCTGCATATTGTGAATCAGTAACTATATTAATAGGTTCTTTAAAATCTCTTAGCACCATGAGAATAGTATATAATTCTCCTTTTAGAAAGAATTATAAGGGTTTTCTTCCACCTTACTTAATTCTTCTGAGTTGTAACCTGCCATTCCTGATTTGTTTGCATCAGTATAAAATGTATGGGTTCCAGTTATTGGAGCAACATGTACAATTTGGGAAAGAATCCAAGAAGTTCTCTTTATAAGGTTGTCAGTTGCTTTTGGAATAATTGCTATTAATTTCTACCAAAAATTAGCACAAACTCTTTGCCATGGCTCCCATCACACAACTCTTTTATTTCCTCAGTAAAAGGCACTATAATCTCTGTTGGGTCTATACCTGCTAACTGATGAAGTCTCAATTTACCTTTTATAATTAATTCAGAGACTTTTTCCACATAAGTTTTTTAATTTTTTACTTGATTTATGTAGTTAAAAAGATTCATTCTAAGATAATATCATCCCTCTGCATTAAAATTCCTGTAGGAGAAATTCTGGAATTTCATAGAAATATGACTAGAATACAATTAAGATTTGGATTTATCCTATCCACTTGTCTCCTGTAATTTTTCCTCAACAATTGTCAATTCCTTTTCTGCTTCAACTGTTAATTCTCTGGGACTATTTAAGTCTTCATCACCATCTAAGGTTTTGTTTAAATTAATTATTAGATCAGTTGTTATCCCAACAGCTGGTCATAGACTGGAAATGTCCTAGTAGGCTGAGAATTATTATAAGTGGGCACTGTGAAGGCAAAGTTTTCTCTGTCCTTTTCTTGTAAAGGTATAGTGAAGAAACAATCTTTTAAATCAATAACTGTAAGAGGCCATCTTTTTGGTAATAGAGAAGGCAGAGGAATTCCAGATTGTAGAGGGCCCATAGTTGAATTACCTTGTTGACAGCTCTTAGATCTGTCACCATTTGTGGGCCCATATTTCTATATGTTGTGGCAATGAAGCTATCAAGCCATAGGCCACACCTGAGAAGGGTCACATAAGCTTCCAGACAGGCGGTCACTAACCTAACAAAAGGTCAGGATGTGGTTTTGCTTCTTTCTTTGTAATTTAGAGGATGCCTGATAGAAATGCTGATTCAAGCCTATGTGACAGCTAGCATACACAGCACACAGGTAGTTGTGGACATGACAGAAAGCCATTCACCTGGTTATCTAGGAGATAGAATGCTAATGTATTTCCCCTAAGTTAAATTTTGGTATAAAGGCTGTTTTGGAGAATAAAGAGAAAAATTCTTCAGGATGTGAACTCAGGACTTTATGAGTGACCACCGAGAAGCTCCCTCCCAATAAAGCCATGTGAGTCATGTCTTTATTCCCATCTCCTCCACGCTGGACCAGAGATATAGTTTATGTTGGGGTCAGGTCAAGAGAAATAACTTAGAGTCCAGGCTAGCACTGGACCCTGACAACCATTCTCCATTTACCAGATTTCATTTTTTTTTTTTACAACAAATACAGGAGAATTTCAAGGGCTGGTTGATTATTCAATATGGTGAGCATCTAGTTGCTCTTGTACCAGTTGTTCTAAAGCCTGCAACTTATCTTCAGCTAGAGACCACTGCTTAACTCATATAGGCTTCTCAGTTAACCATTTTAAAGGTAGGCCTAAAGGTTTGCTAGTTGCTTTCTGTTCCTGAATGGCTGGTGACTTTTGTGTACAGTATCTTATAATATCCTTCCCAGAATTATGAGTTCCTTGGACTGAAGGAATGTTAATCTGGGTATTCCATTGCTACAGCAGGTCATGACTCCATAAATTTACTGCAATATTAACCACATATAGCCTCAGCTTCCCTCTTTGACCTTCTGGACCAATACAGTCAACCCATCTCGTGCTTTGTTTAACTTGAGATGTGGTTCCAGTTCCTAGTAACTGAATTTCTGCCTCTTGAAGAGGCCAATTTGGATGCCAAGATTTTGGGGTAATGATACTCACATGCGCACCTGTGTCTATCAAACCAACAATTACAATGCCACTTATATGCACTCTCAGCTTTGGTCTTTGATCATTTCTAGAAGTCTGCAAGAATATATGTTTCCTATTTCCTACTGGAACTTTTGATTTATTCTCCATGCTTATTCCATCATCCAGAACAGTATAGTCTTTTACAGAAGGCTCTGTTTTTCTTTTTTAATTTTCCTGGTGAGACATGTCCTCCACAGTGACTGGGAATGACTGGACCACTTTTGACAATAATTTCCTCAGTTGTTTTAAATCTTTTTACGACTCTCTTTTGTAAAGGCTGAATCTCCCGGCCTGTGTATATGTCTAGTAATTTCATCGAGGCACCTAGCCTCTGGCCCTCATTCTTCACATGTGATTCCAAGGTCTGAAGTTTTTCCTTTAAAGATAACACTTCATCCTTGGACATTACTTGGATAGAGTGCAGATTGCCTTCCTGGAGATATCCTCTATCTGCTAATCTATCATAAAATTTTAACAAATTTTGATTGTTAAAATCAACAGTATGAATTTTTTCACATAATTTCTCAGTATCCTTTGGCATGAATTCAATTTTGTCTGTGTAATTAATGTTACCCTTTAATAGTATTATTTTTTTAAGGTAACTTTTGATTTTTGA
The DNA here is from genome assembly GCF_903992535.2 of Arvicola amphibius. Classification (NCBI taxonomy): domain Eukaryota; kingdom Metazoa; phylum Chordata; class Mammalia; order Rodentia; family Cricetidae; genus Arvicola; species Arvicola amphibius. The sequence goes on from NC_052059.1 coordinate 36,701,246, forward strand.
TGGTATTAATCCTGTCAGCTAGCTGTTCATTATTAGCCTGTAAAGACAGTATCACTTCGAAAAGTGCCTCATTATTGGCTCTGTTATCAAACCATTTTCTTAAGAATATAATATGAAGAAAAAAAACTGAGTCCCAATATCCAATAAATGGATGTATCACAATTAACACATAAGCCTTGCAGAATACAACCCATAGTATTAGCAAAAAAGCTGATAAAATTTTTCATGGTAATGTTGTCTGCAATTATATCCCTTTCAAGTTTTATTCAGTTATTAATTACCTATTATGATGTCTGGTAAATTGTTTTAGGTGTAATACGCTTTATTGTCCGGCAGGTGTCGTGGTTGCAGGGTCGGGACTAGAGGTGCAACCTGGTGCCATGAACAGTCCTGAGCTACTTTGGTTTCTTTTATCCTTGGTCCTGGTTAAATACTGAGAAATCTGCTTTGCATGACAAATTAAAAGCAATTGAATCAATTCTGTACACGGAGCAAGAAGCCCAGAACTCAGGAGCTGGGAGTACAAACTAGAAGCTGTGCAAGTTGCCACGTAGCAGGGAATGTGGCAGTGGAGGGGGCTGTGCGTGAGCTCGGGAAATTTCCAAGTTGATGCACACAGTTAGCTTCGCTGTGGCGAAGGTTTTACAAAAAAACCACTTAGATAAAAACATGCCAGGTGGGCCGGGTGGGAGACTTTCTGGGCTGTGGACCAGTTAAGCCTGTCCACCTGGTAGGTGTGGAGTTCGGATACACGGGGGCGCCAGATGAAGACCGCTCTTAAAAGAAATCCCACACTAGCTCAGAATTGAGTATAATAGAGGGTTATTTATTTCAGGGTAGACTCACAGTCCTCTCCACGAACAGCAACTGAATCATGCCACTGGAAGAGAGGCCGGAAGTGTGCTTTACATTGGCATATAAAGTATAAGAGGCCACGCCCAAGTGGGCGGGTAATTTAAAGGTTACTGGCTGTAGGAAATTCTACAGCATAGGAGAGAGAGTAAAGATGAATATGATCAAATTACATTGTATAAAATTCTCAAATAAATGATAATATATCAACAAGAGTACCTGTCTCTGTATGTCCTTACCAACAATGTGTCATTTTGTGAAGGAAAATTGGTATCTTAGTTTAGATTTTAATTTCTTTAATGGCAGGAGAATATGCATATTTCTCGGTTTGTAAGTCACTCGTTCTCCCTTTGTGTATTCTCTCATTGTCTTTATTGTTTGGTTTTATGTTATATCAGTTATTTTGTGTGAGAGCCAAAGTCACGTTTTAAGTTTTAATTACTGTGTCTAAGAGATCCACGAAACAAAGATGTCTAACCAGTAAGGACAGACAGTTCCTGAAATGCTGGAGGCTACTGTTTATGGGAGATACCAAGTCACGTGGTTTACTCTCCTAAACAAGTTTGTTTGACCCAACCACACTGGACGTGCTTAGTCACATGGAAGCAGGAAACATGTCAGGCTGTATGCATGCCCCTGATTGGGTGTAGGCAGGGGTACCCAGGCAGGAAGTGTATCAGGATCTATCCGTGCCCGTGATTGTACCTGGTGGGAAATACATAGCCTTATGGGTTTGCCTTTAAACCTCTGCAAGATGGGACTTACGGCCATTTGCTGGGAACCCAGATATGGATCTGGTCAGAGTCCATCCTCATGGGCAGTATTTAAGTAAAGGTTGTTTCAAATTTGACTCTCTAGGTGGGGGAGCCTTGCTGGAGGAAGTGAGTTAGTAGGATTCATTCAGTCCCACTGCCAGTTGGGTCTCTGGTTCTGTGCTGCATATGGAGACTTCACTTGCTCTCTGCAATAATGTACTCTGTCCCTTGTTAAAAGGCTTGCCACTTCCATGGGGCAGAGGGGGCAGGTTAGCCATCACTTCTCCCTTGTCTTCCAGGTTGGTCATGTGACTTATCCTGACTGATGGATTTGGGTGGGCATAAGTGATTAAGTTCCATTCGAGACAGAGAGGGCCTGTGTGTTCTGTCTAGTCTCACCTGGGCTCCTGTGTGCTCCATGAAAGCAGCTTATTCTAGGTCTGAACTAACGGACCCTTCTGCCTGGCTTGCCGTGAGAATCCTGTAGAGGGAGACTTCACCTGAAGTCTGGACCAGAGCAGGTGACCCATAGACACTGGAAGAGAAGGAAACAGTGTAAGTCCGGCATTCTGAAGCTGGTGCTAGCTTTATTGGAGCAACGCTGATCAAAATTTCCAATCTCTCTTAAGTTATTTTTATCTTGGAAATATTAAAAAATACAAGAAATTAAATCGAAGGAGAAAACCGCATATAGTCTCTTTGTCCACAGAAATACCATTGCTGACACTCTGTGTTCCCCTAGCTCCTTTTCTATACAATGACGCCAGTCATTCACTTATCCCCTTTCATTCAGCAAATGAATTTGGAACTGCCTACCAAAAGCTGGAGGTAGATCCTGTAAATTATCAGGAGCCACGCTCCTCAAAGGAGTTCTCTTCAGGGGATAAGAGGGAGACATGGACTCACAGAGAGTACAGCAGTTAAATGTTCCTCCACAATCACTGAAAACGCTAAGGGGAAAACGCTAGGACAGTATTTAATCGGAGGGCACGAGGAAGTCTGGAACTGGGACAAAACTTCCATAGGGAAATAATACAACATATTTCATATATAACAAAATATGTCCTGTATTGTAATACATACCTAATTTTATGCAATATACACGTAATGTTATTTCAGCTATATATATATGTAATCATGTACGATATGTAAGCCCATTCTCTAATATATTCTCTTTGATAAACTTGTAGATATGTTTTTACTCCATTGAAATATACTGATACCATTTTTTGCCAACCTATTTCCTGGCATTGGGCATTTGAATTGCTTTTCATTGGCCATGAACAATCTGGTAAGAACTCTAGTATTTTTATTGAAGAGAAGTAATTGTGGTGAAAACGAGAAAAATATGCGCTGTGAAGCAAAACATCTATAGCTTATCCTGACCCATGTGTCCCCTAAGGAAGCATAATGCCTATAGTTATTTTTGAGATGAAATGTCTCATTACTGTCAGTGAGGCTCAGTTAGTCATTCCTGAGGCTCCCTGGAGACAATTTAGCTTTTTTTTCCTAGATGAAGATTTATTGATGGCATCCAGGGGCAGAATGCCAAGGGAAATGATACATGGATGTAAAGTAGACAAAGCCTGCATATCACTTCTGGTGTTTCGGGTCTAGCTCCAGTGTGTTGCTGAGGGACTGTGCTGTTGCTTTGCCTTCCTCCCTGGTCAACACAGCATGGTTGCTTCTGTGGCTCGTTTCCAAAAGCCACAAATGAGGCTCACTCACAAGACGACCACAGGCCAGCCCAACTGAGTCACAGGATGCAGCAATTGTCTAAATGAGAGCCACGCTTGCTAATGATCGGATTCACGTTTGTCTCACCTGGAACATTCGCTGCTGGCGTTCTGTCTTCATCTTAGAAGCGATGATGTAGGAGCTTACTTTCAGGGAAGATAAATGATGACTTCTGGAGGGTTCCGGGGTGTGATGTTATGGTATTTGGGGCTTGCGATAGGGATGACTCTGTGTGCCTTGTGAGGTGTCCCCAGGACATTCTTTCCCATGAGCACATACTTTAGGATTGTGAACCCAAGGAGATTTGAAGTGTGTGGGGGGGGAAAGCTCAGTTTTTATTTCCTTAAGGATTTCCAAGGATTCAGATAACATGAATGCGGGAGAAGCATGTTTTTGATTTGGATCTACAACACACGTGACCACTTTAATCAAGTGTTCATCCAAGTGGCAACACTTGGAGCCCTTCCCTCTCATTTTATGGGCTTTACCCTCGCATTTTAAAGCTTTTGGGTCTAGATAGAAATGAGACCCAGGAACTCCTTATTGTATGTCAGTGACAGAGTCCGTCAGTAGCGTCTGTAAGAATAAACACACAGGGACAAGAGGGATGCCTCACTGGCTAAAGGTGCCTGCAAGGAAGAGCAAATATGTGCAATCAAGGGACTTTAAAGTTGCACGACTTCGATGACCGCTTAGGATGACATGCTATCTGAGACAGCCCATGACAGGTTGACAGGATGTGGGGTCACCTAGATGATACTCCACCACGAACACAGTTATGAGGACTGACTTGATAGGTCAGCCTCTGGCCGTGCCAGTGAGGGATTTTCTTGGTTATGCTATTCGAGGTAGGAGGGCCCACTCTGGAAGTGGTGGTAGCACTTCTTGGGCTTGGGCCTTCGACTGCTGAGAAAGGAGAAAGCTGCCTCCACAAGAGCACTCGTCTCCCTCTGCTTCCTCACTGTGGGTGCCATGTGACCAGCTGCCTCATGTTCCCGCTCTCATGACTTCCCTAACATGAATGTACTTCAGCCTGGAACTCTTGCCAAAATACAAGCCCTTTCTCCCTTAAGTTGCCTTTGTCAGGGTGTTTCGTCATGAAGTGGGAAAAGCAGCTCATGAAATACCTAAATGAAGTAAAGCGATCCATTGTCATTGATGGAGGCAGCCCAAGTGTTTCTGCAGCCATCACTAGCTGGATTGTCTGCGTCGTCCCTATCCCCAAGCTTTCTGCTTATGATCAGTGCGATTTGTCACAGCTTTGCTATTCCTGTTGGCAAGCATGGTGCTGGAGGTGCGAGAGAGGGGAGAGAGGGGCATAAAGGAGGGAATGGGGGAAACAGAAGGAGAAGATGTGTTCTGGGCACCCTTAAGCCAATGACTCTCCAAGTTCACTATGTATTAGCATCACACAGGGCTGGACCACATGGGATGCTGGGCCCCTCCGCTGGGGTCTGGGAAGGGTCCTGCTACGGTTTCAATCTAGACTGTGTCGTAAAGGCCCGTGTGTTCTTCAGTCCGGCACTGCTGGGAGGTGGTGACTCTTTCAAGAGGTGACACTCACTAGTGGAGGTCTTAAGTAGTTGGGGCCTTGCTTTGAGGTGGGTTGTGGGTTAACAGCCCCGTTCTCTCTCCTTTCTCCTCTTTCCCATATCTTAGCAGAGAAGTGAGGAGCCCCTCTACCTGCACGAGGCTACTCATCACCCCGATATCCCACTTCACCAAAGGCCTGAAACATTAGGGTGGTTGTGGTTTGGTTGTACACTGTCCCCCTCTACCTACAAGAGGCTACTCATCACCCCCATTTTCCACCTCACCGAAGGCCTGAAACATCAGGGTGGTTGTGGTTTGGATGTAAACTGTCCCCCACAAGCTCAGAACCTACAGAAAGCGGGCTTGCCTGGAGGAAGTGGGTGATTGGGAGGCAGGCTTGAGGCCCATAGCTTGACTCACTCACAGCTGAGCTCGCTCGCTCCCTGCTTCTGAACTGGTAGTGTGAAGCAAGAGCTGCTGCCCTTCTATCCCTTCCCCACCATGAAGGGTTATAGTCTCCACACGCTGGGCCATAACAAACTGTTACCCTCTTTGTTTTGATTAGATATTTGGTCACAAAGACAAACCTAGTGAACTAGTTAACACAAGTTATTAACACTCAATGACGGAACACGCCAAAGCTGTGAGCCCCAAATGAGTCTTTCTTCTTTTTAAGTTACCTCAGGTATTTTGTTCCAGTAATAGAACATTGTTGGCACAGGGGCTAAGAGTTTTCATTTCTAACGAGTTTCCGGGAGATGTAAGGGCTGGTGGTGCAGGACCACAACTGAAGAGAAACCTCTTCTCTCTCTGTCTCTCCCTCCCTCCCTCCCTCCCTCCCTCCCTCCCTCTCTCCCTCCCTCCCTCTCTCCCTCCCTCCCTCCCTCGCTCCCTCTCTCTCTCTCTCTCTCTCTCTCTTTCTTTTTCTTCCCTTCTTTTCTTCTCTCTCTTTGTTTCTCTTCCTCTTCCTTTCTCTTTCTTTCTTTCTCTGTGTGCCTGTCTCTCTGTCTCTGTCTCTGTCTCTCTCTCTCTTTCTGTGTGTGTGTGTTCCTTCCTTCCTTCCTTCCTTCCTTCCTTCCTTCCTTCCTTTCTTTTTGTTCACAAAGCCTTCATTTCTGAGGAGACCACTGTTCTAAACCAAAGTGTTAGGCATTAACCATGGCTACACAATAGATTGACTTCAGGAGCTTTGAAGAATCTGCTGTCCAGGCGATTCCCTAGGCCAGTTGACTTGAACCTCTGAAGACAGAATCCAGACAGTAGCGTCTTTTAATGGGTCCCAGGCATTTCCACTATGACAGTCAAGGTTGGGAGCCATAGCTGGGGATCTCTTCTAAACTGTGTTGAACAGACTGGTGGCCTCAGCATCACTTGGGAGCATGTTAGAAATGCACAAGTGTGGCCTCAGCCTTGACTCCACACCAGCCTCAGCATCAATGGGCAAACTGCCCATGCTGAGACGTGCATAGGAAGCTTCACAGAGACATCCAGCACTGAGCAGCAGGCCCAGCGGAGAACACTTGGGATGACAACTACAGAAACCAGAAACTCCTTTTGCTGCTGCTGTCAGCCTGGAGAGAGAACAGGCCCCATCTAGGCAAAGAAAATAGCAGCGACTGAACCTCCTGATCCAAAAATCAAGTTGGGAAGATCTGGGTTAAACATTTTTAATCCACATGGAGATATTCCTTAGCGTGCAGTTGGCTTTATACTGAGCATGCTCAAAATACCTGGCGCTGTCATAGTGGTTCCTTGCCTGCTCAACAGCAGTTGTAGCGTTTACCCAGGGAGGGCTGAGCAGGCCTTCCTGGCTGAGGCCTTTTGATGGGTTGTGTCATGGCCAGCAGCCTGGCTGATACGCCACTTCACTGTTTTCCAGAACAGAACTTAAACTGTGATCCAGAATGCTAGACTTAGTGTCCCGATCTTACCAAGAGAAAGGGGGAGCAGCTGACTTGGTGGGGGAAGTAACAAAAAAGGCATGGGATATAGCATAGTGCCACTAGACCCAGGGGCTCACCAGCTGTGTCCTGAACAGGTACCCCAACCTCTGTGTAACTTGCATGTCACGTGTGCAACCGAGAGTGAATAATAAGAGACCCTAGACAGTGGGTTAACTTCCGTCAATCTTTGGAGGGTGGCTTATCAGATTGTTATGGGATGGCTGCTCCACACACAAGCAAAGACATAGGAACATCATAGTCCAACCCTGGGAACAGCCCCAAAGACATTATCTCAGGCTCTGATGCTAGAGCTGAGCCAGTCTGGTGAATAGAGTTCCCTGGGTGGAAGAGGACATAGCTTGCACCGCCAAGAATCACGAAGTCCCATATCATTTAAAACAGTGATAACAGGGCAATACATTAATGAAGAGGAATAGTTTCAGAAGAGGAGCAAGCTTATAAATTGTCTGTAAGCCTCCTAGAAAATCCCCTCTCTGACGACGCAGAGGAAGCACCATAGACCGTCCACACGGAATGGGAGTCACAGGACATGACTAGAAAGAGTTTAAAATGTTCTTAACTGGAAAAATGGGGGGGGGGGGAGGGAAGAAAAAGAAAAAAAGGAAAGAAGCCATTTGTTTGTTTGTTAAGTAGAAAGGGAAGTCTCCAGCAGCTGTAGTCAGAGGGCTTGCCTGGTCCCAAGGTGCTCTCTCTTGGGGCCTGTGGGTCCACTCAGCCATACAACCCAAATGTACTAAACACAGTCACATGAAACCGTAACCCATGCTGCTTTCCCCACACCCAGAAAGTCCAGGAAACCATGGTGAGCCATTCCCAAGGATCATGTCATAGTCCCCAAATCACACATTCAAACTAAAGCCAGTATGGCAGCAGCCTTCTGGGTGCTCGAGACTCCTCCCATTCCTGACCTCAGTCACTTTTCTGGTTAGTCCTCCTCCACTCCGGTCGGGTCCTCCTGGGTGCCGTGTGCAGGGAAGAGGCATCCTTTCTGCTGTGTTAGCACTGCTCCCTTGGAGGTCTCATCTTACCACAAAACCTTTGCCCGTGGGTCTCCGGCGTGCCTCTCTCCTGAGTCCCAGGATCATCTTATGCAAGGGTCCATGCTTCCTTCTTCTTGGGTATCTACACATTTCAAGAAAAAAGCTCATATGCAAAACTGTGACCTCTCCCGACGAAACCTACTCCTCCTAAATCTTGTTTGATAGTAACTTTGTTCTTGCAGTTTTCTGGACCTAAAAACCTTGGGGCCGTTCTTCTGTCACATCCATTGCTAACGCTACCAGGAAATCCTATTTCAAAATGTGTCCAGACTTGGGCTATTTTCCCTCCTTTGCTGCTATACGGCCTTTGCCTGAGCTGCTATTGCATCCTGCCTGTATTATTGTAGCTGTCTAATAATCTCTAAACATACCAGCCAGATCCTGTCACTCCTCTGCTCAGAACTAGGTATGGTCCCACACTCCACTTTGTGAAAACGATTTTTCCCGAAGCCTGCCATGGTCTAGTCAGCCCCCAAGCTATACTGGTATTATTATGCCTTTGATTTGACCCACCTCCAGTATCACCGGCTACCTTGGGATGCTCCAAGTTAGTGATGGCCTCATGTTGGTACTTTTATGGTTTTCTTTGCTTAGCTACGTGGCTTCTCCCGCCACGGTCTTCACTCAAAATCATCTTCGTGGGTCCTACTCCGACCACTTGACTTAGAATGACAGCTTCCTGATAATTTCCTAATCCTCCTTGTCCCGTGTGCTTTTTTCTCCTTTAGCAGTTTTCATCTTCTGATATGCTTAATTTTTTTGTTATCTGTATCCCATTGGTAAAATGATCTTTGGATGATGGAAATTTGAAATAAATCCGTTCTTATAGTAGGCTCTCAGTAAATATTTGTAACATGAATGAACTGCTGCTTTACTTGGCTGCTGGATTTAGCACTCAGCAATCCTGCTGGTACAAGGAATCTCAATAATCCTACGTGGTTTCAGAAGAATGCATGCATTAACCCTTCATAGGCTGGAATACTTGATGTCCTACCTTTCCAATATTAATATGCCCTTGCTGGCTTCTCCCTCTAGCTCCCAAGGCCTGCTTGTTTAGTCAAGTACCTGGCTGTCCTGATGTTATCTCTAGTCAAGCTCTAACTTACCCCAACCATTGTCAGGCCTGGCGTCTTCTGCTGTTCAACCCCATTCATTTTCATAACCAACGGTGATTGAACTTGTGTGCTGTACCCAGGCCCTGGGACATTGCTAGGCCTCAGGTTATAGATACACGTTCATGGTTCTGTGGTCATTAATTTCATAAATCATGTAAGGGCACATGTCCATCATAGACTTGAATGAAAATGACATGCAATGACATTAAAATATAATCAAACCTTACAGTCTAAAAGCTTGGGAGGAAAGCCATTTTGTAGGTCCGGCTACATTCCCGAATCTTGAGAGCTGCAAAATGCATGCTTCTTAAAGTCTTAGGACTTTATAGAGAGAGCTGCAGACTCGTGTTGGAAGGAAGAGTCTAGAAGAACCACTAGAGATGACTGGAAAAGTCTTTACTCTATACCATGTCTGAATAGTTAATCATCATTTTATCTTTCTGCCCCAATTAACATTTACTCTGCTTTATAACACTGTTATGAGGGCAATTAAGGGAAATTTTGTATTGTCAAATATTTTAGACAAAGCAGATAATAGATGCTAAGTACGATAGCATATTGCTATTGGAAAATTGTTTCCATTATGTGTGCTTTTTCCTTCAGGGAAAGATAATAAATTAAAGTAGTAAAATGACCATTGGCCTTGAGTTCTTCCAAAGTAGGTTGGCAATTCATTGGAGGGGAAACTCTAAGTTAGGAATGACATTACTTTTGAAATCTGCTATTTTGCTAACTACTTTCATCTACATATACAAACTCACTAGGTCTTCACAGGCACCAGGAAGATGAGATATTATGTCTGTTTGATACATAGGGAAATGATGATCCAGAGAACTGAAATAACTGCCCGAATTCATACAGTTGGTGGTAGAGTTGGCCTGGAATCTATGCTGAGATTATTTCAGGACTGGGCTAAGAACTTAGATCATACCCTACTTCTCCACTTTGGGTTCATGGGCCTCTGCCATTGGGAGAATGATTTCAATGGAGAGAGGGTGCATATACATTCTGTATATTGGTTAGAGTATGTTCGTTTTCATATCTTTAATGTTATCCCCATCTGTGTGTGTTTGTGTTGTATGAGTGTATGTGTTTGTGTGTGTGTGAATTTGTGTATGTAGATGCATATGCACATTTGTGTATGCATGTGTGAAGGCCAGAGGATGACATTGGATGTCTTTCTCTACTGTTGTCCATCTTAATTTTGAGACACAGTCTCTCACTGAACCTGCAGATTGATGATTACGATAGACTGGCTGCAAGCCCACCAAATCTTTCTGTCTCTGTCTAGCTGACTCTGGGATTACATATGCACACTTCCGGGGCCAGCTTTGTGTGTGGGTGCTGGGTATCTGAGCTCAGTGCCTCATGCTTACTCAGCAACTAAGCCAGCCCTTCCTCCTTTCTAAAGACAATTTATGACAATACATGTAGTCATAGGAGGTCATTTACTAATCAGAGCCCCAGAGTACAATATAATCACACTAATATTGAATGTTTTCTTACCTCTACTACTTTCCAGGTGCTGAACAGTATTAGACCTGGTCAAGATGTTCTGAGGAACTTACAACGGGCAAAAGTTCATTTCCATAGCTGAATGTACATTTGGAAATTATTGCTGTTATTTGTGATTGACATGGTTGAATACACACTCAAGGGACATGGCCAGACCACCCTTGGCCTCCTTCCTCTTCGCAGACCTATGAATGATGCTCTTTGTAGTGAGGTCCGTGTTTTGTGCAACAAGAAAATATTTCTGAGAAGGACTGTTGGAGTCTGATTTTCTTTATGTAGTGGTGTCTTGGGTTGTTTACTTTAGAAATAGTTTCTAGTGAAAGAAAGAACTGTGCCCTAGAAGAATTGTCCCCAAGAGCCCGTGTGCTGGGGTAATGGTTTGTACCACTGCCTTCTGGAAAGCAAATGGGATCTTGACATGAACTCGGAAAGGGGTCAGACCACACTGACATATATTTTCTGGTTTCTAATCTTACGTTCACTACCATTGTGGACTGCATTCCACAACCCTCTGACCTAAGGTCCGGCCATTCTACAGCTTTTCATCAGCTCTCAGAATGGTCTCAGCACAGCACGGCTCTTGCTAAGGGGCTAGAAGACCAGTGGGTGGCCAGACCTCAACCTCGGAGCAGCAACACCCAGCCTTCCAGCTCTACTCTGAAAAGGCATGATGACATCACCACAGGCCAATCATATCCGCTGTCTAAAATGGCCATTCCTAGATGGTTTAAACTATGATATGGTCTTGTACCCTGGATAACTGATAATGTTAAGTGAAAAATCCTTCACCATACTTCTTTGCTTTTTGTCATTTTAATTTGTTTACCGAGGGCAAGGGGAAGTTGGTGAAAGGCAATTAGCTTTTTTCTGTTTTGTTTTGGTTTTGGTTTTCTTAGTAAGCAGAGCATAAGCTAAGAAGAACGTGTCTTAGTAACTAAAGCCCACCATCCACTTAATGAAACTCGCTGACTGCTTTTCATCTCATTTGCTTACTGTCAATACACGGTCAGTAAGTCTTGCCCTCTCTAACCCCAAAACATTTCCTGAATTCAACTGTTTTCCTTACATCCCCAGTGTAAACATCCCCAGCATGGTTACCCCTTGCCTACATTGATGCAATAGCACACCCAATTGTTTCCCTCCTTGTTTCTCTAACTCCACGCTGCAGCCAGGGTAGACTTTCAGAAGAATGGCTCATACTACCTCACTTTCCTGCTTAAGGGTCCGGGCTGCTTCTCTGTGGCCATGGAGATCTTGCAATAGCGCCTGATGTCTCACAGCCTCATCCTTGGGCATCCCAGTAGCAAAGATTCTGATGGTTTCTCTGTCTAGAATGCTCTTCTCCTAGATCATCCCTAAACTGCCACTTTTTGCCACTCAGGTTGACTTCAAGTGTCACCTTTATTCAGGGTGAGGAAAAGATGCATTGCATGCCAACTTGCATAATGACCCTCTGAGGCTAGGGTGATGCATAATGACCCTCTGAGGCTAGGGTGATGCATAATGACCCTCTGAGGCTAGGGTGATGCATACAGTGCTGTTCTATTATCCCGAGGTCACCACACTGTGTTTTGTAACAAGAGGCGCTGAAACAGTTACTGAATATATTCTTCGGTCCCAAATGTTGGATGTTTTCTTCTGGGGAGTGTTTCCAGCATGCTATGTGATAGACAAGAGACAAAAGACAAAAATATGAGAGAATGTTTGAGCACTTGGTTTACAGGCAAGGAGGCTGTGGACCCCATGAATAGCCATCCCCACGCTGGAGACCCAGGGAAGCTGACTTCCGTCTAAAAGCCTTAGAAGCAGGCAAGCTGATAATGCAGCTGCCAGTCTTAGGTGGCCGCTGGTGCCGATTCTGGAGTCCAAGGGCTGTAGAAACTGTGATGGAGGCCTCCCATTGGCTAATAAAGAAACTGCCTGGCCCATCTGATAGACCGGCCCTTAGGTGGGTGGAGTAGACAGAACAGGAAGAAGGAAGTAAGGTAGATGGCTCAGTCAGATTCCACGCCTCTCTTAAGTTAGGCAGACCACCGTGCCTCTCCTGAGAGAGAAGCGAGATGCGATGAAGCTCCAGCCCAAGATGGACGTACGCTAGAAACTTCCCGGTAAGACACCGCTCATGGTATTACATATATTATTAGATATGGGTTAGTCAAGATGTGAGAAAGAGGCTGAAAATAATGGGCCAGGCAGTATTTAAAAGAATACAATTTGTGTGTTGTTATTTCGGGTGTAAAGCTAACCATGCGGGAGCCGGGCAGGACGAAAAGCAGGCCTGCCCGCAGCTCCATTACTACAGAATGGCACCCAACGTGGATAACTGAATCCACAGAAAGCCTGAGAAAGCTTGGGAAAGACTAGAGTAAAGCATGTTTTCTTGATAACAGCAATTTCTCGGGCCTGAGCAAGCGCTCTCATCTAAGAGAGGCTTCCTGACTCAGCTTCAGCTGCAAAACCCTGCAGCTCATTAAGAGGTCCTGCCACAAAACACTTAAATGGTGTTGATGAAAAGCTTTTCAGTTTTCAGCTGTAGCAGGAAAAAAGTTGTGCTGTTTTAACATGGCTTTCTGGGCCATTCGGCTAGGGCAAACTCTGACTCTTTCAAGCAGGCAGTCCTGACTATGGAGCTTTTGATTGTTGTTTAACACTGTTGCAGCTTGCTTACTGGCAGGGATCTTGAAATGCCACAGAGTTGTGGTAATAAAAATGGCTCTAGCAAGTACCTCTGCCTTGAAGCTGGAAAGCTAAGGAATGGGATGGATCTAGCTGGCAAAGCCATGGCTTGAATCCTACCCATATTGCTCAGTAAATTAAAGACTTGTGTGGTCAGAAAAAGAGAGATATACAGTAAAGAGAGATTCAAAGACAAAGAAAACCTCTAAATGGTTTACAGTGAGTTAAAAATACATGCAGGCTAAAAGTTAAAGTTCTTACAGTTAAAAAAAAGAGAGAAAGAAAGAAAAAGAAAGTAGTTTGTTGTGGTGGTACACACCTTTAATCCCAACACTTGGGAGGCAGAAGTAGATTGACCTCTGTGACTTCAAGGTGTGGCAGCACACACCTTTAATCCCAATGCCTGTGAGGCAGAGACAGACAGATCTCTGTGAGTTCAAGGTGTGGTAGCACACACCTTTAATCCAAGGCTGAGGCAAGTGGATCTCTGTGAGTTCAAAGACAGCCTGGTCTACAGAGTTATTCCAGGACAGAGATATACAGGGAACCTGTCTCAAAAATTAAAAGTAAAAATAAGTGAAATAGAGGTTAAAATAAAGCTGCACAAAGATGGAAAATACACAGAAAATCTTGATACTATTTGCTATTATGCTCTCTTTGAATTGTTTGAATGCTGAGGAAGAAGCAACAGCTGCTAAAAGATATTTGTTTATAAATGCTCCTGAACTAATTCAAGATAGATATTTTGAAAATACCTTTACTTCAGAATTTGGATCTAAGGATATGATACTTTGGAAAAGAGATTCTTCTTTTATTTTTACAGAAAATGAGACCCATTGGATTGCTTCTATCCCAATATGGTATGATAGACCACGACCTCCTGAAAGGTTGCTATGAACACCCTCAAAAAATTACTTCACTCAGCTGATGACTGAGATGAACCTGGCACACAGGTTACACCATGAAAGATCTGATTAACAGTGTCCCCATTCAGCAGGAAGCAGTTTGGAGAGAAATAACTGCGCCCATGTTCCCAAATATTGTTTATAAGTGTTCTTTTACATTTAAAGGGGGGATATGATATAGATATGAATAATTTGCATTGGTATAGATTTTGCTTTATTGATAGACATTTAAGGTCAATTTTGTTATATGTATATGTATTTTTGATACTGATTAAGGTATTGTGATTGTGTAGTTCATTTTAAAAATGTAATGTATAATTAAGAAATATAGGTTGTTAATGGATAATCATCAATAATAGTAAAGCTTATAGTCATGTTAGTTAGATTTTCTAGATATATAGAGATATATTTCAGTTAGATAGACATTCTTCATATCTTTCAAAGACTACAGAATATTCCACTTAAATGTCTTAATAACTTAGGACTTTTCATGACAATGAGACACATCTGCTCCTGGCAGCACAAGCTACTTCAAGAGGAAGATGGGCATCTAAGAGGCTACTTATGGAGTTTGATAGCCATTGGGCAAGAAACTGCTCTTGCTTGGACTCTTGCATAAACTGGACACAGAGAGGAATGCTGAACTTGCCTAAATGTGAGATGATTCTTTGGGGTTCCTGACTCATGAAAGAGTCTGCGAGACATTCTGCAGGACACAGCAGAAAGTGACTGAACTGCCTTTGAAATTTCCTGCTTCATGGAAATGTCTCTGGATACTATGGGCCTGAAGGCTGAAGATGGATGCCCCAACAGTACAAAAGAACTTTGGGTGACTGTCCAGGCAGCGAGATGTCTCTATCATTTCTAGAGTTTGGAAATTGCATATTTCTTATTTACTTAGGTAATATTGTGTCCTTCTGGAGTCTTTGATGGAGCTGAAGAAGAATAGATAGATTAGTTATAGTTGTTTTCCTTTGTTATGATAAAAGATAAAGTAGATATAAATATTGTAACTGTAATTTTTGCATGATAACTGTTGTTATATGTAATTTTACTATGTTAAAGTTAAAGCCTTTCTTTTTTGTTTAAACAGAAAAAGGGGAAATGATGGAGGCCTCCCATTGGCTAATAAAGAAACTGCCTGGCCCATCTGATAGACCGGCCCTTAGGTGGGTGGAGTAGACAGAACAGGAAGAAGGAAGTAAGGTAGATGGCTCAGTCAGATTCCACGCCTCTCTTAAGTTAGGCAGACCACCGTGCCTCTCCTGAGAGAGAAGCGAGATGCGATGAAGCTCCAGCCCAAGATGGACGTACGCTAGAAACTTCCCGGTAAGACACCGCTCATGGTATTACATATATTATTAGATATGGGTTAGTCAAGATGTGAGAAAGAGGCTGAAAATAATGGGCCAGGCAGTATTTAAAAGAATACAATTTGTGTGTTGTTATTTCGGGTGTAAAGCTAAGCATGTGGGAGTAGGGCGGCCGGGAATCCGGCCCACAGCTCCTCACTTCAAAACTGAAGTTCAGGTGTCTACATGCCATAGGAGAGAGAGAAAGAGAGAAAAAAAAGCAGCTTCACCCTCCTACTGACCTCTTCTGTCCAGGCCTTCAGAGATTTGACAGAGGGGGAAACTTCATCAAGTTCAATGACCCACATGTCAATCCCCTACAGAAACACATCGGAGACAATACCAGAAATTCTTGTGCAAACATGCGTGCGTGTGTGTGTGTGTGTGTGTGTGTGTGTTTTAAAGTATTGCTTATCTTGGTGTCTTTGAGAAACCACTTCTCACTGGCTTGCAATTTGTCCAGTTAGACGAGTCTGGCTGGAAGTGATTCCCTGGGAACATTTCTGTGTTTGCCTCTCCAGAGCCGGGATCATACACAGGTTTGTTTTTTCTTTTTCTTTCTTTTCCTTCCTTCCTTCCTTCCTTCCTTCCTTCCTTCCTTCCTTCCTCCCTCCCTCCCTCCCGCCCCTCCCTCCCTCCCTCCCTCCCTCCCTCCCTCCCTCCCTCCCTTTCGTTTTTTAGAACCTGGTTTGTAGGAAACAAATTCAGATCCTCAAATTTGCATGGAAAGGTGGCACTTTACCGACTAAACCATCTCTCCAGTCCAGGAAGTATTCTTCACAAGCCATGTGGATATCTCTAAACCCAGTCGCAATAACACATAAGATTAACAGCGACCACCTTGGTTATGACAACAGCTTTCTAACATCTCCTCCTGTGGACTCGCAGGGCCCTTTCAATCAGCAATTCATTATAACCACGGTGCTTTTTAAAGTTATTTCGTGACATCCGCACTCCAAAGCTTCAGGGCTCTGTGAGAACCTGGTCTGCAAAGCCTCATTGACCAGTAAAACATCACTGCACTGTGAACGATTCCCTCCCTCTCTGCGTTGCACACAGGCCTCTGCACCCTTGCAGCTCCTTGTCTTCCATCTCCACTATGATAGGTGGCAAAGGAGAACCAAGTTCTATGGAAAAGCGTAAATGAAGACGGCAGGCAGACTCAACTCTTTCTCCCACCCAAGAAGCACCAGGAAGGTTTTGCTTTTCACCTTTCTTCCCACACTCTCCTCCACCTCTCCCCACGCCTCTACTGCCAACACCATTGCTTTCTCCTCTCTCCCTTCCCCATCTCTCTTGTTCTCTATATCTTCCTTTTTCTACCATTTAGTAAAGCATAGTATTCAGTTTTTGAAATGCTCATTGAAAACATACATACAATTAATGTAACGTTAGTGGAGTGTGTTTTTTGTTATTTTTGAAAAAAATATTTGTTTAATTCTGTTTCATGTGTTAGACTGTTTGCCTGCATATGTGTGTACCATGTGTGTGCCTGGTGGGGTGGCCACAGAGGCCAGAAGAGGGCATTTGGTCCCCTGAAACTGGAGTTACAGACTATTGTAAGCCCAAGTAGGTTTTGGGGATTTGAACCTCCATCCTCTGTAATAGTAGCAATTGCTCTGAATCATCAAAACATCTCTTTGCCCCATGCTTTGCCTTTCCAGAGGAGGTATTGACAATATTCATTTTATCCTTAGGGGTGAGTGAATATCACTTAAGAAGAAAAAAAGAACAGGTGAAAATACTCCACATTTTGTTTGGTTTTAGAGTTGCCCATTTGACTCTCTGACCCGCATTACTGGCTGTAGGTTCACACTGAATCAGTTATTACCTAGGGATTCCCACCTTTAAGAAAATTCAGAGCTGTAATCATCGGAGTAGGGGTACCATTGAATAAAATGGGTCAAGAATAGCAATGGAGGGAGAAGTTAATAACCCACAGACCCCCCCCAAAAATCATAGACCAAAACTGCATACCAGGTGGCTGTTATTATTCAAATTCCTGCCTATAACTCAATTTAAGAGAGTTTTGTAAAGATGTCACATAGCAGTCCTATCAAGCCCTGAGATTTCTAAGTTTTTTAAGTAACAATGAAAAGATTTTGAATCAGGACATATATTCCAATATGTTCTTCTTCTTGCTGATATTTTATCATGGTTGTACTAAGTGATTGTTCAACTGCCCTGCTTCATAGAAAAATTATTTTTGTGTTCTTATGGATTTTAACTTCTCAGGCTTAAGTATAAGCAATGAAACAGGTTTTAAAAAGAACCCCCCTTTTTAAGGAACGTCCAGGGCTTTCAATGTCATTGAGAGACAGGACATCAGTGTTGGATAAATGCCCTTTAACACCTGTTTCGTGGTTATGGACTCTACTGGAAATCTTAAGAAGACTGTGGCTCCTCACCCTGGGGTGGGTGGGGGACTCACCCGACATGGAACAGATATTCAGAATTTGGGTGGAGGAACACCCATCCTGAAACCCTTGCTTTGGAGAACTGACTCCTTCCCAGGTGTCGGTAGGAGACGGCCCTTTCTCTGGGTCACACGTCAGCCATTATTTTCCTCTTTGGGGCACTTTCTCACCCGAAGGAAGTATTGAATCAACAATACCACATTATATTTAATGGCAAACAGACCATCAACTTAAAAAAAGGAACCAGAGCGAATCGCCACACCTTTCTGCCTGTTTTCGTTTGACTTCTTATGGAAATCTTTTGGCTGTGGGAATCTAGTGTTTGTAACTGTTAGATGTTTGCCACCCTTTGGACCTTGGTATTTGTGCAGCAGCTGTAAAAGGCAGGTGATAGTCACGGATAGGGACTTAATCCCCCATGCAAATTACCTTTCTTTGCGTGTTTTCTCGCGGCATTTCAGAGGGACTCCAGATGGCTGGTCAATGTGAAGGTGAACGAGAAAAACTCTGCAGACACCAGTCTCCAAAACACTGTCCACAAGGCCTATTAACGAGCCCACGCTCCCAAATCCTCTAAAAGGGACATGGTCTGGAAGGTTTATTTTCTCTTTGGAAAAAATAACATTTTCTTTTTTTTTTCTGCTACTACACTTGAGAAACTGGAGGTTCTTGGTGAATATCCTAAACGAGTTTACTACTTAGAGTTTTATGTGGCGAGCTAGGACAGAACAAGTCATGCAGTAAATCATTATGTATTCTTTCCCCTCTTAGAATGATTCAACCACTAGACGCTAAAGCTGCCTTCAAAAAAACAATCACAAATAAGAGGAACAGGACTCAGCATTCAGAACCCAGATGTTTAGTTCTCTTTCCTTCGTCTTGCAGGTCCTCAAAGAACTAAACTTTTAAAAAGTACTTTCATCAGAGGATAGCTGGAAGGTGGAAAAATTAAAGTTCAGCTAATTGGCTTTAAGGTTAGTTAACAAAGATGTAATTAAGGGCTGGAGAGATGGCTTACCGGTTAAAAGCACTGGCTGCTCTTGCAGAGGACCTGGGTTTGGATCCCAGCACCCATTGGCTGCTCACAGGTACCGGTAACTCCAGTTTCTGGGGATCCCAATCCTTTTTCTGACCTCCTCTGGTACCACTCATGAATCTGGTATATGTACATCCATACAGGCAAAATGCTCATATTGATAAAATAAAGAAATAGATAAAATAGTTTAAAAAGTGTAAGAGAAACAAATTGAAAAGTATATGGTCCTCCATTGCAATCAACCCTACCACCACCTGCAAGATCATTGTTGACCTTATTAGCCATCATTAAATCTTCCCCCACAGGAAAATCTTTGGGCCTCTTGGACTCAGCAGTTAACGGCAAGCACTGTTTCTAAGGCTGGTTGGTGTCCAACAAAGATTATGGAGAGACTTGGGATTGCCTACATAGCTAAAACAGCTGTCTCATTTCGGCTCATTTATCCCTCCCAGATCTGTCTAATGGCATTTGATGACTTAAGGTACCGGTAGCTCATTACTTCATTTGTTAAGTTTCCTGCTAAAATTACAGACGGGTGCCTCTTTCACAGGCTTCATAGTCCAGGATTAACAGGTTTCAGGTGGATCTTCAGGGATCCAGAGTTCCCAGTTCCCTTTAATATCTTCTAAGATGTTCCTGTTCCAGTTGTATTACAGATACCTGCAGGTTCCTGAACAAAGTTCTGCTGCTCTATCAAAAAAAAAAATCAAGTCTGATAAAAACAAAACAAAACAAACAACAACAACAAAAACAACAAAACAAACAAAACAAAACAAAAAAAACCCTAACAGTCTCCAAAGCCTATTTAAACCCCACCCATTTTCAAGCATATTTTACAGGTCACGCCTGCTGTCTGAGCCAAGACCAACTTACAAAGGGCCCTCCAGACAGCACCAACACCTGCAGCAGCTTCTGGGACTTCACCATTGGTATCAACTCTCCTGGCTCAAAAGGACACCTACCAGCTAAAAATCTGGTTTTTAAAGGGCATATCTGTGTCTCAGTTATTCACCCGAGCCTCACCTGTACATCCAGGGCTCTTCTCTATCCCATTCTTTCTGGCTGTTAATGACCCTTCCCATGGCGTCACCTCAGCCCCCTGGCACCTGTTTATACAAAGAGTCTGGAATGTTTAGTTGGGGGCTTCACCCCATCCCCCTGACATCCATATTGGAATGTTGGGCAGAAAACTCCTTTTCAGGCCACCTCCCCTGGGAGTTGCCTCAATCCAAACTCCACCTCCAAGAAAGTCTGCCAAATGGTGACCCCTCCCCAGGGAAGGTCAAGACCATGCCCACAGGCTATTTAAACTGCCCTCAGAGAATGAACACATGGTCTCCCCTTTTCTCTCTCCTGTGGTTGTTCTGGTTCTCCTTTCCCCGACTCTGTGTTCTGCCCGGGAGTGCTGGCATCCATTAAACCTGGGCATCTTTTAATTTGGTCTGATTTGGTCTAATTTGTATTATTGCATTGGCGGAGAGGTTTGTCAGTCAAGAAAAGCTTAACAGATAGTTGGTGAGAAATAAAGAGTACCTGAAAGAATTCTGGAGCAGATGTCACATGTGCAGTGCAGATGTGCAGTGTGCTCATTGCATGTCAGGCTACATGGCAAACAGTCACTGCTTAAGCTGATGGTAGGTGGAGGATAAAATAAGGATTTGATACATGCTTGCTTCTTTATTTCTGACTAGGGACTTCAAGTGTAGGACATATTGACTCTATTAATATTATTTATTAGATGGCAATTTAAAAAGTCAGCTGACAAGAAAGTAGGATCAAAAGCTGTCTTAAATTTATTAAAGCTATCATTATATGACTAACTGAATTATCAAGGCTGATGTGAGAAATAAATGAGAAACTTTTATATATTTGTGTGCAAGTTGCAAAATAGAGAAAAATCAACATATCCTAGAAAATGTTGCTGTAACTGCAGGTTTAATTTTACCGGTGGTTATGGTTCGCATAGTTTCCTGTGTTGGAGTTTATGGTTTGGGAATGAGTGACCACAGAATTAGCAATTATCCCGTAATTTTGAAAGTGTGGTTAAATTTGTTTCTGTTAGCCTCACGTTTTCCACTTGCATAAACTGACTGCACCAGATATTTGGGTAAAATGGATCAATCTTAAGTTTCCTCCTGTTGGAGGGCAGTGAACTTAATGATTCATTAAACTTCATATCCTTGTAAACAAGGGGGCGGCTGATATTTGTATTTCAAAAGAAGTATGTTGATTAATTCCCAATATCTTATAACATTGAAATTTGGGGAGAATGAATTAATGTTTTCAAATGCTAATTTTGCACAATTTATTGATTAAGATTATTCTGGTCATTCTCTGAATCTATGGTCCATGGTGTCTTAAAATAAAGAGCCAGAAGTTCCCAAGAATTATTATTACATTATTAATAGCAGTAAGCGCACACTCTTGCAATGTTCTATATTTCTCTTGATTCTAATTCCTCAGGCTAGGAACATTGCAGTCATTCTGTTATTCCTTGACATTGCTGGTGGAAGAATGGGTAACCAAAGGGAATTTTGCATGTGCAGAAGTTCAAGTTAGTGCCGGTTAAGAAAGTCTGCATTCAGCCTCATAGGAAATGATCACTAGGCTATTTTCTCACTCACACATGTCCTGGTTTCCTCAAGGGCATGAAGGTGGAAATGGGAGGCACTCAAGGAGCAGGAGAATGGATTTGCTACCCATTTCCAAATTGTGGTTCTGTTGAAATACATCAATACTGGTCAGTGTTACCTGTGGATGATGTCAGGTAGGTGTGTGCAGTGATGACCTTTAATAAAATCTCAAAAAAAAAGACAATCAGGGCTTGGATGAAGTGAACGGGCCCAGCTATGTGTGTCTTCTTCCTGTCTGCATGGAGTAAATGGGCTTTGGAAGAATCAGATGGGCTCTGTTCAGGGGACTTTGAGCTTGAAACAGAAGGAGACAGAGTAGATGCACACTCACTTGAGCCACAAGGAAGATGGAGATATTTCCATTTCCTCTATTGAGCATGGAAGACCTAGACCTCCCAAGGACTGACTTGGATCTCCTAACATTGTTCTGTTCAGCATCTCAAATGTACCCGTTCTTTGGGCAATGGGGAAGTAGCTTGTTTCAACTTAATAGTGAAAGAGTTCATTTTCCCCGCTGATTTTCAATATAACATATAGTAATTAAAATATTTGTAAAATACAGGAAAATGTAAAGCAGATAAGAATGATTTGGAATGAAATACGTATAACATCATCATTTTAGAATTTTTTCCCCTAGATAAAGTGATGAATAAATCCTTAAAAATGAGATCATCGTGCAAGTATTTCTCAACCTTTTAGTTTTCCTATTAATTGATTGGAACCAATATAACATATCTCCAGAGAGTTTTTTAAATGATTCATAGAATAGATATATTTATCAAATATATCAACATACACATTATATAACTGTGCACAGAGCAGTACATTGGCATTTAAGCTAATTCAATGACAAAATCTTGTCAATAAATCTTTGTGAGCCTTTCTGAAGATTTCTGATGGTTGATTTTCCATTGCAATCACATTTTGATTCTATGATCAGACAAAATTCCTCTTAAAAAATTTTTTGAGGACTGCCATTTAAAACAGCAAGACCACGCATGCACGCAGTGCTTACAGGAACAGTGGCAAAGCGCAATGGAACCCACATCTGGCCTATCTCAAAAGCCTTTGTGATGGAATGTCCTTTACTTCTAGCCTGCCTTGTAGTCACCGGTGAACTGTTAAGGAGACAAGCTGGAGCAAGACATTTCATTTGGAAAAAGCCTCACCCTGGGTGAGGTCACCCTGGAGACAGGTGGATTTACCCTGGAGAGCTGTGAATTTGCTGGGTGGTGACAGGAATGAAGTGAAGTCCAATTTGATAAAAAGTCCCATTCCTTACTTCTCTTTCCCTGGCCTCAGCGGGAGAAAGGAGGAAGCCAGTTTCCAGATTGATTGGCAGACTTCCCCCAGGTTTGTATTATGCTCATTCTGGAACCTGCAGTGCCCTTTATTTTCAGCTTCCTGTTTCTGCCCTTTGCTCAGGAGGGTGACAAACATCTCAAATCTTCATCTTGGCATCTGCCAACAAAGGCCGCATAGCTTTGGAGAGAAGATACAAGCTTAGCAAATTGCCAGGTGCTAAATACCTCCATTGAACAACCTATCAAACTGGAAGAAACGATTGTATTCCAATGACCAGTAAGGAAGCCTTGGTTAAATTAAGTGGGGGAGAATCTTTCTCCTGTGATTGCCTCCTGAGCTTCCCTAGGTGTAGCCAGGCTCGGGTAGCAACCTGGTAACTCAGAACAGCGGCATCAAGGAGAAACCGAGGAGCAGAAGCCGCAAAGCATCAGCGTGAAGGATTCTCCGGTCAGGGCTGGCATAGGTCGGGCCTCCATCCATACTCGGTTGCTACCAGATTGGTACCTAAGGTCCATTGGGACCAAGTCCAATATGGCAGAGACGTTGGTAAAATATCGAATACCTGCTCTTCTAACCATTCTTCCCGCTTTCTTGATGGGCTCCCTGAGGTTTTCGAAGCATATTCATGGTTTACTAATTTTTTTTTCTCTCCAAAGAACTCGACAGGCTTATTGCTCTCCTAGCTAGCAGAAGCTGGGGCTCAAGAAGCTGGTGAGTCAGGTGAGGACGGCATACCTGACTCACCCTGACATTTCACCAGGTGGAAGGGGCTGATCTTCCTGGGAAAAGGTGGCCACTTTCCCTTTTCGCAGAGTGGTAGTTTGCTGGAGAAAGCGAACTAAGGGTAGAGTAGATAAAGGTTCATTTCAATTTATAAATCATGGTCCTTAAAAATGTCACGCTTGTGCAATATAAGGGCTTTCGGTGTACATGCAAGTGAAGGCAAGATTTCAAGAAGCCAAGATTACATAAAACAATGACTCAAATTGATAGGAAGATATGTTTTTCCTTCTTTTAGTTCTCTTCTTTTACATGTTCTTGGATTTTAATTCATATGTCTGGAATGGTAGAGCAATTCACTCTAGAATTTACTTTTTACTATCTGGGTTTTTTTGTTTGTTTGTTTAATCCAGACCTTTAGTATTACTATTCAAGTTGTTCTATAATGCTGGCAGCATGTACTTTCCATCCGCTTATAGGCAATGCCCTTGAAATGTGTTTTAATTTGTAGGTAATCGAACTAGACACAGTAAAAGATCCCCCATCCGTTTCCCTGAGCTCAGTAAGAAAGGTTTGAGAATCACAAACTATGGTGAGAAGTCACTTGTTAAACATACACACGTTGAATTCCAGGCTGGCTACAAGTGTTCTGGGAAGACAAAGTCTGGAAAGGACAGCTGAAAAATCCAACATGTTGCAGCGACATGGGGCAGGTGTGGGACTCTGCCTGCCGACTCCCTCTACCCAGGGTTGGAGGATTCGCTGCGCTGAGCCTTTAGAGATGGGTGATACCCAGGTTGAAGCCTGAATGCAAGAATCCCAAAGGGTTGCCTTTTCTGATGGGTTTTTGTATCAAGTTCCAAGACAGTGTGATTTTCTCAATTATCCCCAGTTGTTTCCCCAAGTTCAAAGTTGTGGAGAATTTCTCTCCATGACTAGAGGGAAATGGACAGACTCAGCTGTGAGGTGTCAGGGTCATCTGTAGAGAATCTGCTATTAAGCTTGCAGTGTATGGGGTAGCGATTTGTGTTTCTTGTCTGACACAGTTTGGTGCTGGTTGCAGGAGGTCTAGCTCAGTATAGATCCTACCCTGGGCCAGATGTGCTACATCTGCTTGAATGACAAGTTAAAGTTTGACATTCGTTTGTATTGATCGTTCCATCATGAAGTTAATTATTTCCGAGACGCTGAAGCCAGGGATTGGTGCCAGTTCACTTAGGAGTGTTACTTGTTCACTAGAGACCAGAGGTTTTTTGAACACTCCTTAGGAGTGGAATCTTTCAGCCAGGCACACATTTCTGGGCAATTTTCCCCACTTTAGAAAACAGACCAATGTGAATGTTTGCTAGTGCCCTTGGTGCCTAACTACAGGTTTTTCTCCTAAGACAGGGCATGAAGCCTCCTTAGGGGGAGATAGGCTAACTGAAGTGGAAAATTCCTCTCCACGTTTGTCCGTGAGCAGAACCTGCTCACAGTGACGGTGCATGGAAAGAACCTGGCAATGCTGAGGGATGTCATAGGATGTGAGTCTGTGAACTTATTTTTGTGTTTACTGCAGGGATGATGTTGTTAAGGATGTGGTTGCCGGCATCCCACAGTGTTTCCTTTACAAAGATCTGCTGAAGAAGTTTTTCTCTTCCCTCAGGACTCTGATTAACCACATCTCTCCTGAGCAGCTGCAGAGTTTAGGCTTTTAAATTCTATACATTGTGGATTATTCCTATGGGTGTCCTAGTGGGAGGAGTTCCCAAGCCATTTTGGTATTATTCCAATTATCTGCAAATTTTAATACAAATTTCCAGAAATATCCCCCCAAGAACAATTACATCAGGGATCACACGAAGAGGATCGGTGTGTTTTCAAGTCATCTCCCTTGTGTCCAGGCACAGCAAGGACGACTACAGCCACTGTGATGGTGTCTTGCTGCATCTGTTGCGGATTTTTCCTCCCCTATCCAGTTGCCTAAGTATTAACTCTTCATGTCTATGTTAACCCTATATGTTCAAGTTGTTGTCATTTGCTTTCTGTTGCTGGGACAAATACCAAGACCAAAAGCAACGTGTGAAGGGAAGGGTTTATTTCCCTTCCGCTTCCAGGTCAGAGTTCACCCCTGCAGGAAGTCAGGTCAGGAATGTGAGGCAGGAAGCATGGAGGAACACTTCTCACTAGCTCCTTCTCTGGCTATTTCTCAGGCTTATGCTTAGCAAGTGTTCTTACATAGCCCAGGTCCTTTTGCCTAGGGAACAGAGCCACCCATAGTGAGCTATGCCTGCTGGCATCAATGAATGGTTATGAAAGTCCTCCACAGACATGTCCATATGACAGTCTGACCTAGGCAACCCTCAAATGCGGCTTCCCTCTCAGATGACTCTAGGCTGTGTCAAATTGACAATTAGGTTATTGTTGTGTGTGTGTGTGTGTGTGTGTGTGTGTGTGTATACATAGCAATTTTATAATAATTAAATAAATGGCTAGGAATAGTGACCTTTAAAAATAGAATTTGGTTATTATCCTATTTTCTCTTGTGGTATAAGTGCTAGCCTGGGTCTTCCAAGCGAAAGAGGAGGCCAGGTGTGCAAGAAATACAGCAGATAGGCCTGGGAGGGGAACTAAGAAGAGTTGAGGGTGGTGGTGGCTGAGGGAGCTCTCGGGATAGATGCTTGTCTGGCTTGTCTGACCTTTGGGAGGAAGACATGGAAGTAGGAAGTAGCGTGTGCAGGTGAAGAGGCTTAGAGGGAATTGGAGCTGCAGGTCGGCATAGCACCTGGCTGTTAGGCCACGATGCTCCCGCTCCCACTGGTGACAGGAGAAGCATATTGTTAGGCCCTCTGAATGTTTTTACCTCCCTGAGTCTGCTTAAGGATTGTGAGGGCTGAGGCAGGAAAGCAAAGAAAGCCACAGAGTCAAGAGAGTGGCGAAGGGGGACGGATGGGTGAAGGCAACTTCAGGCAACACAGCAACCGTCAGTGGAAATCAGTTCTGGTTCACCAGCAGTTCAAGAGAGGGACTCCGGATAAAGACTGGGTAAAGAGTGAGTTAAATCTGGGCCCAGAGAGAAAGGGACTGTGTTGTTCAGAGCTCGAGAGAGAATCAGACTGAAGTGCGGGTGTTATTTGCTCCTGAGGAACGGAGATAGTAAAACGTCAATCTGGGATAGTACCTCATCTCCACAAATCCAGCAAGGTTCACGGGAATTCAGTACTAACAAACACACAGCATTTTTTGGCAGAGTGATTTACCTTTCTGGGTCCAGAAAGATTTTCAATCTACTGAAGCATGGGACCCTAACAAAAGACTTTAATGAGAAAATAAGAAATAAGAAAAAACTTGAGGGTGAGTGTAGAAGCAACTTTACCTTGTTTTTTTTTGTTTTGTTTTTTTTTTGTTTTTTTTTTGTTTTGTTTTTTGTTTTGTTTTGTTGTTAAGCTCCTCAGTTTATACTGATGAGCAGCCCTGGGTTAACAAACCCATTACCTATTAACAGCAGAATACAAAGGACTTGTGCGTAAAATGTCCATTTGCTTACGCAGACATTAGAATAATCTGAAGGCATGCCGTTGCACAGGGTGCTTCACAGTGCTAAGATTCTAACACTGAAATAGCTCATGAGAATTGTATATTCTGTCTCACTCGATTTGCATCAAAGATTATCATAAAAACGTTATCTGCTTTGCCACACCAAAATTATGGGAAGAATGATTTCCTTTTCCCTCTTCACAGTCTTTGCCTGTAGGTAGGGTTTGAAAATAGTTTTCTAGTTCTTCACATGCTCACGGATACAGGAAGCAGAAATACAAAGATCAGAGCCAAACGCAGCCATCCCTCAGCATCCACACTAAATTGCTCCTGGTCCCTCACAACTAAACACATTCACGGATGCTCAATACATTATATAAAATGATAGAGTATTTGGATATAATTTGTTCATATATGCTTGTGCACCATGAGTCATTTCTAGACTGCTTATAATATCTGAAATAATATAATGTAAAGAGTTTCTCTGCTGCTTTTTTTGGGGAATAACAAGGAAAGAGCATATACACACACATATACATATGTATACACACACAAATATATACTAATACAGATTCTCCTTTTCTGCAATAGGGATTGGGACCAGGGCTTGAATCATGCTAAGCAAATGTTCTAATGACATACTTCTGCAGCCTTCAATTTATTTTTTTATTTTGGGACAGTGTCTCACTCAGTTGCCCAGGCAGTCCTTGAACTTGCCACCCTCATGCCTCAACCTCCTGAGTAGTTGGGATTAGAGACTTGTCCCAGACAATAAAATGAGATAAAAAGTCTCTATATACCTAGTTAAATATGGGGAAGTCACAGATGTAGAGGGCCGATGGAACCGTGTTAAGGATTTACTTCAAAGATCCCCGTGCCTTGAGCTCTGAGGGCCACTGGCATAGAACAGAGAAACTAATGGTATTCCTGAGACATCTCACCTCAGACCCATTCTCTTGAGAATGGGGAGGCCTGGAAACGTGTGTGTGTGTGTGTGTGTGTGTGTGTGTGTGTGAGAGAGAGAGAGAGAGAGACAGAGAGAGAGAGAGAGAGAGAGAGACAGAGACAGAGACAGAGACACAGGCCACATGAAGACTTGACAATTTGGACAGGACAGTGGCTCAGCATAGCCAGTTCAGTTCACATCACCCCAGTTTCATCTGCTTTTGGGGTGGGGGTTCCTACGCTGAGTCAGAGGATGTTTTCCCCATTTCTCTGAAGAGTTCTTATAAAGGATAGAATAATAACCCTTGTCCCCAAATGTCCTAGATTAAGTAGCAAAGTAGACTTTGCAGTCTAATCTTGGGTTCAAAAAACAAAGAACTGTTCCAGGCTGAGGTCAATGAGAGATGTAACCAAGTAACGGCGGCAGAGAGGAGGCCAAGGGACAGCCATTGCTGGCTCTGAAGGCGGATGAAGCGGCGCTCAGTCATCAAATGGCAGCAGTTCTTAGAAGTTGAAAAAAAAAATGAAAGGGAAATTCTCTCCACGGAGTTTCCAGAAAGAGATGTTGTTGTGCCGGCACCTGGATCGTGCCGTCATTCTGACTTACAGAACCTTAAGATAAACACTGTGTTGCTTGTAAGCTACAAAGAACTTGGTAATTTGTTACGGTAACTCAGTTGCAGGGAGCGAGCATACCCCACCCATCTCATCACACAAGCGTGCGCGAGCCACGTGTGGAGAAAAGAGACAGACGTGATGCTTTATTTTTGTTTGTTTCGGTTTTTAAAATGCCTTTCCCTCTGAGGTTATCTTAGGGTCATAGAACAATCGGGGAAACGGCACTTTCCTTCTGCCCTTCACGTCGCTTTATAACAGAAACATCACACGTAATCGTAGTAGAATGTTCGATACTAAGAGATTGGCGACAGTACATACAGCACAAAGCTGAAGGCTTGACGTGGCTTCTATTAGCTCCAATACCAAAGACTCTGCTTTCTGGTCCAGGACGCCTTTGGCATTTAGTTGTCACTGTCTGTCATGGCCCCTGGCATTTCTGAAGACCACTCTTAGCAGTTCATGCACTGTGGTTGGGAGGAATCCCTCAGAGAAGATGTGTCTGTCTTTCTCGGGGCATCCTGTCTAGGTGTTTTGTGCAAACCTGCTTTATTAACTCTGGTGCTAGCTTTCTCCAGTGCCAATCCAATGCCACAGGGTTCATTCTACGCTTCCCCTGGGGTCTCTTATGCTTACAATCTTGTTCTTTTCAATTGTGAGGGCCTGGGCAGTCATGGTTGATAATAGGCTTGAATGTTGGCTTAACCCTATCATGCAGATGAAATTGTTTCAGTGTTGTGAGCTCACATTCCTGTGAGGAACAACTTTTAAAATGAGGGCACAGTGCATGTTTGTTGTGTTTTATCTTGCAGGATTCTAGTCTATCTATCTATCTATCTATCTATCTATCTATCTATCTATCTATCAATCATCTATCTATCTATCTATCAATCATCTATCTATCTATCTATCATCTATCTGTCTATCTATCTATCTATCTTTCTATCATCTATCTATCTATCTATCTATCTATCTATCTATCTATCTATCTATCTATCTATCTGTCATCTCTCCCTATATATACTGAGAGAGGTGATATCTATATCTATATCTATATCTATATCTATATCTATATCTATATCTATATCTATATCTATCTATATCTATATCTATTCTGTCTCTCTCGCTTCCCTCTTTTCACTTTAGCTACTAAGTAAATACAAAAATAGTTGTTGAAGCCTGATTGCAGATATGAGCCATATGCAAAGCAGCAGAAAGCAGTAAGTAAGGTTCTGTGACTCACAGCCTAGGAAAGAACACACCTTGCTGAGTTAAAACAGATGGCTTCTAGCCTGAAAAGGCGTGTGGGTGGCAAATGGTTTCTAGGAAGCAGGTTTCACTTTCTTTGGTGGTGTAGCCACTGGCAAACTGTTCATGCTTTAGATAATAACTCCTACACACACTCATTATACTAGCAACATGGGATAAACTCAATGGATCAAAACAGACATGAAAGGGGACTAGTTTGGAAGAAGTGTGTGTGTGTGTGGGGGGGGAACAAGAGGGTAATGGGATAAATATGACCTTAATATATTATTGTATGTACATTTGTGAAAATGTAAAATAAAGATGATAAATTTAACCAAATGTCAATATGATTGGCTAGTATATAAAAAATTATTAATGAAAAAATAAATGAAATTAAGCAAAAGAAAAAGTTTTTTTTTTTAAAAAAAAGATTAAACTAGAAGGGTTTCTTTTGGTTAGCACTGTGGTCTATTTCTGTTTTGACTTCTGATTTCTCCTTTTGAGGGACTGGTTTACCAGTTTACATTTTGGCTTTCATATATTCCCTAGCACTAGGTCCTTTTTGTATTTTAGGAAACCCCTCTCCTGCTTGTTTTTTGAAGGGTTCTTGACTTTCGATGTTGATGGTTTCCAGCTCTTCCATGCTGGCTTGGTTTTCAGTACTTTGGGCAGGGCTATCTCTTCACTGGAGCTTTTTCCTCTTTCCCCAAATCCCTGTCATCTTCATCCTCATCATCCTCTACACCAGCATCAAGTTTTCCTCTTCTCTGGACTCAGGACAGGGTCACCTTCAGGATGAACTTCAGAGCTTTACGTTCTACCCCTTCACCTCACCTTGGTACTTCCTTCTCAGATACTAAGTTTGTCCCTCATACACCCAGGCTGCATTCCCTCCTTCAACTTTGAGCCCATAGATGGCATGATTCGAAAGCCCCAGAGAGAGAACGTTGTCTGTACAGACATTGTCAAAGTTGCCAGTGTTGACTTAACTGGACAGTCTACTGTTGGAATCCATTGTCTCTGCCTCAGTGGTGTACAGTGTATCTTTTACCCTGGCTAATAAACTGACCATTCTTGGCTTATTATCTACCTTAAGTGACAATCTTTGCTGGCATTTACTTTGCAATGAAAAAGATAATTCTGAGGCCTTAGGAGCCTCATGTCCATGTCCACTGACCTGGTGTTGTGACATGCACTTAGGTAGAGGTAGCTGAATACTACATCAGTGAGTAGTTGTATAGGGCCGAATCATGCTTACGTCACACATAGACTTCAGTCACTTGCTTTCTTTCTAACTGCTCAATATTTCACTTTCATTTTTGATGGCTTTCTATATCAAATTATAAGATGAATTACAATGCATTCATTTTTAAGAAACCGAAAAAAGAAAGAAAAAAGAAAGAAAGAAAGAGAGAGAGAGGGAGAGAGAGAGAGAGTAGTTGGGTGTGGTGGCATCTTTAATTCCAGCACTTGGGAGGCATAGGCAAGCAGATCTCTGTGAGTTCAAGGGCAACTTGGTCTACACAGTGAGATAGAGGACAGTCAAAGATACACAGAGAAACCTGGCTCAAAAAAACCAAAACTAAAAACAACAACAAAATTAAAAGAAATAGAGTAAAAATATCAAAGCTACATAAAGATGGAAAATACACAGAGAATATGGATCCTGTATGTTATTGTGTTGTCTTTGAACTATTTGACTGCTGAGGAAGGAGCAGCAGCTGATAAAAGACATTTTATTATAAATGTTTCTGAATTAGTATATATTTTGAAAATGCCTTGACTTTAAAATTACTTTGCAGAAGAGGTTTTGCTTTTGTTTCCACAGGAAATGAGAGGCTGTGGATTCATTATGGGTTAAGAAAAATGAGGTTTGGTCAAAGAAGACTGCCTGAAAAATCTTCAATGGGAGCAGATGACCCAGATGATCCAATGTTTCAGAGCACCTCTGTTGCAGTTTTCTTGGAGTTCTACATCCAGAACATCTTCAGGACTGCTGGCTGAGATGATCCAGGCTCACAGAATACTTGCTCATAATCCTAAATTCTCTTTAGGTCCTTATAAGATTATCAGCATCCCAAGTTATCTAGAAGTAGCCTAGAAAACTATACCCACATTCCCCAAAAAATGGATTATAGATTTTTGTCTGTTTAGAGTGTTGGTTACAAGTTGTTATTGATAATGGTCGGGAATAAAAGCTAAACAAAGGAGATTAGATTGAGAGTTCTTGTTTAGGAAAGAAAAAAGGGGTGAAGTTCTGTGGGGTAATGCTCTTGTACCCTGTAAAGATTTGTCACTTGTATTGGTTTAATAAAATGCCAATTGACTAGTAGCCAGGCAGAAAGTATAGGTGGGGCGACCAGACTAGGAGAATTCTGGGAAGAGGAAAGGCTCAGTCTATAGTCACTACCCAGATGCAGAAGAAGCAAGATGGAAATTCTGCAATGAGAATAGGTACCAAACCACGTGGATAAACATAGATAAGAATTGTGGGTTAATTTTGGTTGTAAGAGTTAGATAATAATAAACCTGAGCTAATAGGCCAAACAGTTTATAATTAATATAAGCCTCTGTGTGTTTCTTTGGGACTGAACAGCTGTGGGACCAGGTGGGACAGAAACTTCTGTCTACAAAATATGAATGTATGTATACATAAACACACATGTATGTATGTATAAATGTATGTATGTATGATTGATGGATCAATCTATCCATGTGTACATCTTCTTAGATGTGTGTGCATATGGGTACGTAAGGAGGCCAGAGGTTAATGTCAGGTGTCTTTCTCAGTCAGTTTTCCACTTTATTTTGGAGTCAAGCCTTTCACTGAATTGGAGCTCACTGATTTAGCTACATTAGGAGATCTGCAAGCCATGGGAATTCTTTGATCTCTGATTCCCCACTGCTAGAATTATAGCTGTGAGCTGCCAGGCCTGGTGTTTTGATGTGGGCTCTAGAGATCTAAACTTAGGAGTGCATGCTTGCTCAGCAAACACTTATTGACAGAGACATCTCCTCCACACTGGAAATTCCTCTTCAGAACAGAAGAGGTGCTTTTCTGTATTGACTCCAACTTTGGTTCAGAGACTGCAGTTAGAAATCTGGGGCCCCCATATTTTGACATGCAGCTGCTTAGGTGTGGGAGAAGCCCTCCTCCTGTAATATTAAGTAGATTGCTGTGCAGCACGCATCAGCCAGATGGTTCCGGCTTTTTCATGTCTAGTAATTGCTGTGTCTTTTACTCTTTTTTTTTTCTAGCTAGATCACAAACTTCCTGAACACACACAAGCCTTAATCCAGTCTTCATGTCCTTCAAGCTGTCTACTGTGGCCCAGCAGATGGCCTATAGCCCCACCATGTGTAATATGTGGTGTATTTAGTGCAAGACTATGGACACTGTGTCCGCGATTCACTATTTTATCTGATGTTATTTCTTTCAGTATGAGGGACTGATCCAGGGCCTCCTTCATAATGCTAGGCAGTGATCAACCACTGGTGATACCTCTCACCCACCCCAAGTGCTTTTAAAAATCAGTTAGTTAATGAAGTCAGTCAGTTAGTTAGTTATAGATAGTGTTTCATGTAACCAAGGCTGGCCTCAAACCTGTTGAACCTTTGAACCTTTCCCTGATCACCCTACACCTACTTTCTTAGTACTTGGATTGCAGGCTTGCACAGCCATACTTGGTTCATGTGGTATTTGTGATAGAACTCAGGATTTGTACGTGCTAGGCAAGCACTCTGACAACTAACTGAGCTACCTCCTCAGACTATGGGCACCGTGAATCACAGATTCCAAGCTACCAAAAAGAGGCAATTCCTTCCTTTCCCTGCGAAGCATCCCTGCATTTCTGTCCCCCCCCCCCTTGCCTAGACTGCATTTCTTGAAGCTCTCATCTCAGCGGAAGTCTTCCTGACTTCCTTTTCTTGTCTACTGTCATTAGGAAGGTGACAGTCTTTCAACCATTGTATACAGATATAGAAAATAATAGATCTCTTCTCAGGATAGAACTCAGAACACAAGGCTGTAGTTGATGGTTTCTTTGTCCATCTCCTTTACGAATGAGATTTTGAGTGCTAGATCTGGTGCCTGGACTTTGCAACATCGGACCACATTGCCCCCGGGGAAAAGATGCTTAGTCGGTACTTTGTGAAAATACGGGTAGCATTAGTGACCTAAGAGGAGCCACACCATGGGTGCATTGACATGTGAAGTTGTCAGATTTGGGGAACAGGACACTTGCGAGAATGTGGATACCAATCAATAGAATGTGTGAATCTGTCTTGCTTGTGTCTCCAGGATTTATAAAGAGTAACTGAAAAGAGAACCCTTTTCCAGAACCCATCTTGTATCAAGGCTTAGCAGATGCTTAAGATACCATATATCCATTCAACCTTCAACAGTCCGTGTCATGATATGCTTTGTTGTTGTGCAGAAGAGAAGCATCTAGTATTGGGGATGAGTGTTTATGATATGTCCATGGCTCACAGTTCATGAGTGATGGGGCCACTTTCCAGCAACCTCCATTTTCCTCCCATGTGCCTCCTGCCACATTATCTTGAGGGAGACAAATGCTTTAATCTTTTAAATCAGTAAAAGAGAAAGCCAGAGAGTTTTGTTTAAGAAACAGAAATTAATAATTAAACTGAGATCAAACTACAACAAAGTCAGAAGTGAAAATCTCTTATTGCCAGTGATGCCCTGAAAAGTCTCCTGGACGAAAACCATCACTTCCTAAAATGTTGTGCTGGTCTGATGGTTTTGCTCATTTTGTTGTTTTTGAAGCAGAGATTTAGCTCAGGCTTGCTTTGAACTCACTATGTGGTCAAGGATGGCCTTGACATACTCACAATCCTCTGGTCTCCACTTCCTAAGTACCAGAATTATAAGTGTACCACCATTCATAACTAGGTCTCTTCACTCTGATACAACTGGACTTCATGAAACCTTGGAAGAGCAAAACTGTCAGGCACCTAGACCTCCAGCATAACCAACTAAATCAGAAGACGTTTGTCCCTTGTGTCTAGAACATATATCTGCTATAATCCTATACTCCAATGATTCAACGAGTTGAGAGGTCATAATCAACAATTTCAGTAGCAGAATCCAACTGGGTAAAGACTGTCCTTTGGTTCTCTGACCTCCGTGAACGGAAAAGGTGGATATTAACTCTTAAGAGCGTGATACAACTTTTGGATGTCTAAACATGGCATCAGGAATCTTGGCATGGAGTGATGAGTTGGTTTTAAGATTCAACTTTTTCACATAGGTTCAGAAACTACAGTCTATGTTCTCCGTATAATTTTAATTAGGATAGGTAAAGTCTCTCAGTTCAAGGTTTTCTCGTAATACTATATTGTATAGTTTTGCTTTTTAGCCAACTTTATGCCCTTGCCAAGTGAGTTATCAGCAAGAACATCTTCAAAGTCCTCAGTAGAGGACACTCGTTGTCCCCCACCCTAGAAATGTGAGAGGTCAAGCTGATGCCCTTGCCACTCTGTGCCCCATTCAATGGCTGTAACCGTGAGATGGTGTGATGCCGTCAATCTGATTAAAGTGTTTTATTGCATGATAGTAACAAAAGAAAAAAAAACAAAGTCAAATAACAAACAAACAAAGCTCGTTCTTACTGAAAGCCAAGACTAAGCAATTGTGGGTGAGGACATAGAAGAAGGCGCACTGACAATGAAGGGTGACTTGTTTGCCAGAGATGGGGTCAGTTTCCCATGAGCAGGCATAGGCCAACACTCCTGGCTCCAAATTCTTTAAGAAATAAAAAAGAAAGAAAAGAAACATAAATCAAACAAACATGGTGGTTTCTTCCTTGGCTCGTGACCACTTAAAGAGTATCTTGGGTGATTAAACGGCCAAGGGTAAAAGTCTACAAAAGTACCTACATTTTGAAGAAAACCACAGAGCTACCATTTTGTACTAGATACACAGGAAAACAAAGCAGCCTTCCCTCTGCATCGAGAAGGAACCACTTCAATAGTGTGTTGGAAGTGAAGTCACCTTGCTTGGCTTAGTTTTACATTTCTTTCTCCTCGTGCACATAAAACCCAGCAGCCTTGCAGACTCCACCTGAGACGTGTCTGCGAACGTATTCTTTCTCTGAACTTGGTTGGATTTATGGTTACCTCGTGTGCAATCTGCTTCTGGAAGACAAATACAAGGCATAATTTCAA
Source organism: Arvicola amphibius (assembly GCF_903992535.2). Taxonomy (NCBI): domain Eukaryota; kingdom Metazoa; phylum Chordata; class Mammalia; order Rodentia; family Cricetidae; genus Arvicola; species Arvicola amphibius. The sequence goes on from NC_052059.1 coordinate 36,737,311, forward strand.
AAGTGGAAAATGTATTGTGAACCACAGCCTTCTTATTAGGATTCTAATCCTAGGTGTTACGCTCTTCATCCCTAATTATTTTTCTCCGTGTTCTATATGTATTTCAGCTCTAGTCCTTAAGACAATGTAGGCATATCTTCTTTAGCAGTGAGGTCCCAAGTTCCTTGGGTGGCTTGTGATGTGATGGATGTAAAAGGCTCCTTGTTCCATGGAGGCAGAATCAGCACTCAGACGTTCTCCCAGTATAAACCAGACCTTCTCTGGAAGGCCTTTGTTCTACTCATGTCAGCAGTATGCTACTGGGTACTTCAACGCCAGGAGCAGTAACACGGGTGTACCCACTCCAAGTTACTAGTTCTGTCAGATCCCAGCACAACAAGCACGCACACACGCACGCATGCACGTGCACACACACACACACACACACACACACGTACACAAGTGTGTGTGTGTGCACGCATGAGAGAGAGAGAGAGAACATATGTGAGCACTGTTTACATACTGTAAACAGTGTTGCAGTCAGCAGCTATAGAGGAGTTTGCAATGGAAGAGTCTTTCCCTGTATCTGTTACTTGGCTATCTTTATTTTTCTGGGAGGTATCACTAAAGAAATTTCTACAATCATTAAAAACCAGCTATAAATAAATAATTTTTTTTTACAAAACCAAGCTCTCTGGTTAAATGTGTCTTACTTACCTTTCGTGGATGATTCATGGACACGCAGGCTTTGTTTTCTGTGTAAGCAATGACAGGCAGTGGGGAGGTTCAGATTTGAGATGCCACATAGCAGGCTTATGCTGGCTCAATGTATAATCTCACAAAGACTCTGGTAGACTTGGGGTTCAACAGGCAGAGATTAACCAGGACAGAGCCACTGGCAAGGCTACGGGGATCAGATAGACTGTGAGTTGTTAAAAAACAAAACAAAACAAAACAGATGATTGACTAAGACATGCTGAAAGTGGGACTAGACCGGGAATACAGAAATGAGGATAGCAGAAACCAAGCCTGATTTGCAAGACATCCTCTCTCACTTCCTGTGGTCGCAGCATTGGGAATCTGTAGGAGGGCAGCTCCTCACTCTAGATCAGTGGTTCTCAACCCGTGGGTCATGATCCCTTTAAAAGTGGAAGGACTCTTTCACAGGGGTCTCCCGAGACCATCAGAAAGCACAGGTGTTTACATGACGCTTTACAAAAGTTGCAAAATTACAGTTGTTATGAAGTAGCAACAAAGATGGTTTTATGGGTGGGGTTCACCACAACATAAGGAATTGTGTTATAGGGTGACAGCTTTAAGAAGGTTGAAAACCTCTGCTCTAGGGCTTTCTGTGGAAGCTAACACTTCCCTGGTTTCCAGAGAGCAGCTGTAGGCTAGAAAAAAAAAATCACTGCATCCCTATCTCAAGCCAGTGAGACTGAGTCAGGGATGATGCACACCTGACCCAAATCATGCCACTCAGGGTCAATAACATGGGATTTCAAATGGCTGAGAAGATGGGAGAGTGTATTCAAATCTCAATGGCTATGAATACTAAAATTATACAGAGGGGTGTCTACTGCCACTCATGTGTGCCCCATAAAAGCTGAAGTAGGTGGAGCTGAGAAGTAGAAGTAAAGAGAAATGCTAGATTGTTGTTCGCTGTGCTAGAGATCGGACTCAGGGTTTTGGGTATGTTAGACAAGCTCTCTACCTCTGAGCGACATCTACCTTTGAAATATTAGATCCCAATGACACTGTCTAGGGCCTGAATCTAACCAAACCGAAAGCCCCAGAATTTTACCTTTATGTATTTCAGTTAACTCTCTTCTTTAAGCTAATGGAGGTTGACTTTTTTGTTGTTTGAAACTGGATGGGTTATTTTTTGATATAATTGCATCATTATTACCATTTTTTAAAATCTACTACTTTTTGTCTCAAGATAGTTCATCCTGCATAAAAATGCCACAAGTACATATATAATACATACATACATATATATATATATATACATATATATATATATATATATATATATATTCTCCCAGAAGTACACAATGTCCATACCTCTGAATGAGGATACATGGGGGAGCCTTGAATTGTGTTGATGCATGATCCCCCATTAGCATGCCCAGGAAATCCTCAAAATCCAGGTGCTCTTGAATAACCATAGCACTCTGGAGACAACCCAAGAGAAGCTTTGCATGGCCTGTTTGGGATCAGCAGACACAGTAATCTTGTGACCTACCTCAGCGTTCAGACCCAGAGACCATGGGATGTACAAGAAAGGATGCGATTTTGAACACAGTATCTCAAAGACTGTGAAGAAAGGGATTCAGAATGTTGAAGGCATTTACTGTCAGTCACCAAGTGAGGCAACCAAGTGAGGCAAGTGCCTTAGGCAGGAACTCTTATTTTAACATGCATTTGATGGGACCTTTCCTTTTTCTCAGATACAAAATTTTGGAGACTACTGAGCAGGCCAGAGATGTTCCTGTCCACCATCTTGATGATGCAAACATGTCCCTGTGTGCTGTTTAAGCTTCTGTTGTTGTTTCTTGAGAGTCTTGTGTATTCCAGGCTGGCCCTGAATTCCTTATCCTCGACCTTTCTGATCCTTTTGCCTTTGCTTTCTGAGTGCTGGAGTTCTAAGGGTGTCACACGATCCCCATTTTATGTCTTGATGAGGATCAAACCCAAGACTTCACGAAGGCTAGGCAAGCACTCTACCAAACAAGACGCATCACCCGCCAGCCCAATCTTAACCTTTTGAACTGGTGTTCCAAGGCCTTCAGTTAATCATAGACAAAAGTGAATCTACAGTCTTTCCTTCTTACACTATGACCTTAAACTGAACAGGAGTGTGTTGCTGTACTGAGCATGCTCAGGAATGTGCCTGTCCCAAAACTGCTTTCCTATAGAAAGGACTCCCAGAATGAAATTACCTCCCTTCCTTTGTTCAAGGGGCAAGTTTCTCCAAAACAGCAACTGTTCTCTCCTTCCCTCCTGCAGTAATAAATGTTTGCTCTGTCCTCATGTGCTGGTTTTAGCTTTGCACTCACCATGCTACACAACAATTTAGTTCCCTCATCAACAAATCAGTGAGAATGCTGGCTTCTGGTGGAATCATGGAAAGATTCGGAGACTCCTATGTCTGATATCCTTTGGTTCATGGCAAACACTACAGGGTTGGAGTTCCATTGCCATGATCTGTATGTGGTTTGTGAGGTACACCCCAGTGGGACTCTCTGGGTTTTCCAGATTGTCTCATAACCGTGGCTTTAGTGATTTTTGACCCGATTTTTCCTGATGCTGCTGTTCGGAGTATGTAAGGAATGTAGACCACTGGCTTCCCTGTCCAGTCTGCTGGCTCCTTTGAGAGTTCACCCATATTAAGGAAGGGGGCCTTGTACATCATACGGTTCCATGTACATTGCATCTTAGGCTAGAATACTAATGAAGTATTGCTGAGTTCCATCCCACTTGACTAAGGCACTCTGAGAAAGGAACAGGGCTGGGGCCCTATAGCATCAGTGGGATGGACCTGGAAGCTCTCATTGTGTCCATGATTTTCTGTCCTTTGTCACAGACAATGGGAATTGTTATTGCCTTGTAAGGGCTATGCTAAAGACAATGTTTGTGGAGTGGAACTTGAGTACTGGGTACCAGCACTAAAATAACACAGGAAACTGGGTATAAGCAGGAGTTTTTGTGGACAGATTTGCAGGCAGAAGTGGAGTAAAGTCTTGGTGTCAAATGCTGCATTAGGGGAAGCTAATAAGCAGGACATGGAGGCAGGCAATCAAGGATAGACAGCAGAAACAAGAGCATGATAGGAAGCAGAACCAGGAGACATCCCCAGTGAGCGGTTATGCTGCTTAGCAAGGGTACCAGAGACAACTGCAGGCTGATTTCCCCCCAGTTTCTCCAAGCACTCATATAACCTGAGACATTCAAGGTGCCAGGCAGGAGAAAGCCAAATGGGCTGTATATCTGATCCATCTTAATAAACTAGGTCCTGACGATGCAATCGCTTTCCTGGTACTGAGAGGAACATATTGTTATGTGTATGTACTAACACAGGGAACACGCAGGACATAGTAGATAACATCTTCCATAGCAGTTTGAGAGACAAGTTGGTGTTTATGAGTACTGAGCTCTAATGTCCAGATTCCACCTTTGCTCACTTCTAGTGACATTCCCTGGGCATGGGGCTTAACCTCGCTAGAGCTCAGATGTACATTTCCTTCTGTAAAACAGAGGCAACAACACAATCCATTTCTTCATTTGGAGACAATGAAGTGAGCTAATATAGGAGAAATGGGAATAGTGTCTGTTACATACTGAGTACCAATCAATAAATGTCAGCATCCTGTCCTTGCTAGTTCTGTATGAATCCTAAAGTGATGAAGGCTCAACAGAGTTCTAGTTCAAGAGTGACTCACGGGTCTACTGTCATCTTCTTGGCTTTGGATTTTCTATGAGAATCTAAACATAAGTTAGATGAATGTTTCCTGAATCCAAGAGCTTGTATCTAGTTATTCTTTCTTCTTTCTTCCTCTTTCATGTTTTATTAAAACTAGCCCGTGCCAAGTCCTGAACCCTCGAGGAACTGACAAGTTTATACGGTAAAGGCATGTATACCAAAACATTTTTGGTGGTTGCTTTTATAGGTAGACCTGGCTACATTGCGGACACACACCAGTTGGGATGTTGTTCTCAAGTTAACATTTAGATGAGACTAACGTTTAAATCAGTAGAAGCTGGTAAAGCAGATAGATGTAGGTGGGCTTCGTTCAATCAGTTGAAAGTCTTGAGAGAAAACAGACTGAGGTCCTTGGAGAGAGAAAATTCCACTTCCAGATTGCTCTTGGACGCAAGCCTGCTGTGTCAGTTCTGGCTGGACTTCCTGGCCTGCCTGCCTGTCCCGTGGATTTTAAACTTGCCAGCCCCCCAAATCAAGGCTACATATTTTACACACACATATGTGTATGTGTGTTAATGTACACATACATGTCGTGATTGCTTTGTTTCTTTGGAGACAGTGTGAACACTTTTGATGACTAACTTTCCTAACTTCCTTCCTTAACACTTCCATCGTAACAAAAGTACCTGGGATCAAATCCAGGGCCCCCCACACGCTAGGCAGAAGCTCTGTCGTAGCACTGCATTACAGCCTGGGGCTCAGCTTTAAAGCAGGTGTAATGAAACCATTTCCAAACATAGCCAGGGGACCAGTTGAGTTTAGAGAGGTACTGTCTAGTGACCCTGACACTATTTTATGCAGGCAGCATTCTATTTATCAGGTGGGCCCTGTTGGCACATAGTTGTGCTTATTTTCCCTTCCTTTGAAACTATACACGGAACATGTAGAAAAGACTTTGGTTATCGGCAGCTACCACATACATTTTTTTTTTCATCTGAGTTAGTGCTTGGAACTCATATGGAAATAAAAGTAACCTTTGTGTGATTTTATGCAACCGCCTTGCATTTAATAATTCACCTGTTTATCATATTCATCCAAACAGCAAAAGAAACACGAATCACTGTTCCAGAAGAGTACAAAAGGAAGCAAAATCAAATTTTCTCTGCAGCATCCAGCAGGCCAGCCAATCAGGAGACTGCATCAGGGCAAGGAAATCAATCAGCAAAAAATCAAAGTCGTGTTCATCTCTAGTTTTTGTGCGAAGATTTTCATCAGTAGCTCGGGCGCGATCATTGTTCTTACAAAGGTAAAATTCACATTCTTGAAGATACAGTCGAGCAAAAAGAATGTAGGGGTGAGGTGAATTTTGGGAAATAAAATGAACGCCATCTGGAATATGATAAAACACCAAACGGTTTTGGTTTCTACAATGCAAGCCATTTTTATGCAGCTGGTGTCTTCTCTGCATGAAAATATAGAAAACTTGTATTCATCGATAGAACACAGTTATCATATTTCTTTCCTATTGTTGGTGTCTTGACAATAACTTACCTTCATCCATTCTTACCTGTTCTTCCTGTTTTGGTCCACCTCATGAGACAATGGGCTTCAAGAAGCGGAGATTGTAATTCCACATGTTGCCATGGGACCGGGTGAGCCAGGCAATCCTTCCTGTAACTAGAAAAGGGGGCCTGCAGGAGAAGAACAGTCAACAGAGGGTTTAAGGAAGGCTTACTGTCAAGAACCATCATCCTCCTTTCTGAGAAGTCAGAACCAACCCTTGGTAAGAACTGGTTTAGAATTCAAGGTTCTGCTAACAGTCTAGCGGTGAGTGTGGGCTGATGGAGGGATGAAGGAGGAAGCCAATGTGAAAGGGCACAGAATTTGGGGTCTAGTCTTCAGCTTGATTTTAAGGGGTGGTATAAGACACACTATGGTAGCTAGCTGCTTATCTGCTGAGAAGGAACTCAGGGCAAGAAAGATTTGTTTTGGCTCATGATTTCAGGATACAGCATGGTAAGAAAGGCGTGGTAGAGGAAGGTGTGGCTGCTTGCTCTTATCTTGGTGCCCATCCTGGAAGCAGAGAGATTGGGCTATACTTAATAAAGCCCACCCCTTCTCCAGAGACCCACTTCCTCAAGATAGGCTCCACCTCCCTAAAGGTTCCACAGCCTTCCAGATGTCATAGTCAGCAGGAGACTAAATATTCAAATGTATGAACCTCTGGGAGACATTTAACATTCACACCAAGGTATATGCTGAGAGCCAGCAGGAAAGGTTAACCGCTGTTTTACTGGAATTAATATCTTGGGATAATTATGCAAAGTGTTCATCGTTCAGTTCCTTCTACTTTAGGACTCCCCAGCCTCCCTCAATCACAACCCAAAGTCTTTGTTTCCTTAGTCTGAAGGGTGGAGTCATTCATTAGCCATTGACTAGGACATACCATCTACAGCTCCCCTTGCCAAGCCTCCTCTCCCCTTCCCCCCAAGCTGCTCCAATCCACTCCTCCTCAAAAAGGGTAAGGCCTCCCATGGGGAGTCAGCCAAGCCTGGCACATTAAGTGGAGGCAGGACCAAGCCCCTCCCCGCTTTATCAAAGCTGAGCAAGGCATCCTGCCATAGGGAATGGGCTCCAAAAAGCCACCTCAAGCACCAGTGATAGATCCTGGTCCCACTGCCAGAGTTCCCTCAGGCCAAGCTGCACATCTGTCACCCACAAGCTAGTCGGTCTAGTTTGGCCCCATACAGGCTCCACAGCTGTTGGTCTGGAGCTGCGAGTTCCTACGAGCTTGATTCAGCTGTCTCTGTGGGTTTCCCATCATGCTACTGACCTCCCTTGCTCATATAATCCCTCCTTCCTCTTTTTGACCGATCTCCCAGAGCTCAGCCTGTAGACCAGGCGTTTTTAATGTTTTGGGCTGGATAATTGTTTGGAACGAGCCTGCCCACTAACATCATAGGATGTTTAGCTGTGTTTCCGAACACAGTTCACAGAATCCAGTAGTGTGACCAACCATTCAGTTTATACATCACTAAATGTCCTCTGGAATGAAAAAAAAAAAAGAAAAAGAAAACTGTCCATGTCTGAATTTGACTAATTTGAAATCTTCCACTGGGCCAGGGTCAGGATTGTTAGTGGAGACATTGATACTCTGTAGTAATCACTGTGTGGATGGATAGATGGATGGACAGACACACAGATACAAAATGTCCTCGACACCTCTGGGACCTAGCCCACTCTGTCTCTAGCTCCTCAGTCTCAGCTGCAAATCTCTGTCTGAATTTCTTTTTTCCAGTTGCTCTGATAAAATGCTCCTGCAAAAGCAACTTAAAGGAGAAAAGGTTTGTTCCGCCTCACGGTTCAAGAGAACAGTCCGTCATTGTGGGGAGGTGTGGGAAGCAGGAGCTTAAAGCATTTGGTCACATCCACAGCTCCTGGCAGTGGAGATGAAGGGTATGCTCAATTCACTCGCTCTTCCTTCTACCATCCAGCATCCCATCTCTGGGGATGGGTACCACCCATATCGGGTGGCTCTTCACACGCCACTTAATCTAAGCAAGATAATGACTCATAGGCGTTATCTGAGTCCTGTTCCAGGTGATTCTAAACCCTGTCAAATTGATAGTTAGCACTTGCACTAATTTGGGAATCTCCTGTGACCTCTAACTGTCACTACGCCTTCTTACATGCTTCAACTGCTGTCCTCCACACGATAGCCACAGCGACCTTCTGAAAAAACAGTCTATCTTATGCCTAAATCCTTGGGGCTTTCCTGTTTTCTGGGGACAAGGATGACATGTTTCTCTGCCTGATGAAGAGCTGAATGGTCAGGCTGTCTGCAGGAAGGTCTCTACTCCCAGACCTCTCAGCCAGAGCCATTCACCTTCCATGTCCGTCCAAGGAGGCTGTGGTTCCTGCAGCCACATGGCCATATGTGTCCTTGTGTATGAGTTACCCCCTCCTCGACATATTTTCCTTGTTAGAATGTAGACACCCATCTGTCTGCCCAAGGATCGCTTCCTTCAGGGAGTCTTTCCTGGCTACTCAGAAGGACCCAGGCTACCCCCACATGTGTGTGATTGTCACCGCCAAGAGCTCCTTTGTAACAGGACTGTGACTTTGTACTAGTGAGCAAGTGTGTCGTCATCACCCATATTCCCGGCCAGGCTCTAAAGTACAGGGGATGTGTGCTGATGAACATCCTCCCCATAATTCTCACCTTCCAACTCCCTTTACGTTCTGTCCACGCAATTTGCTACAAGACAGCTACGCTCCTTGTGTGGCCCCCGGTTCCCTAAAGCAAAGTCAGTTATTTGTCTCCTAAGTACTCTCTCTCTTCAGTGACCTCCTCTCAGCTGGCAACACCCTTCCTTTTATGGGCCAAGAAGTCCTTCCAAGGAACGCGAACTGCTGGCCAGATGGCATCCAAAGCTCTCTTGGTGGGCCTCCTCCAAGGTGAGGGAAAAACCCAGTCTTCTGCTTAAAGCAATGGGCTTCTGGAGCCTTCCTGTCATATTGCAGTTGGAGAGGTGCTACCCAGGGCTCTCACCAGCATAAATGGTGATGTAAGAGACTCACGCTATGGCAAAAAAAAAAAAAAAGGAGAATCCAACTCACTCTGGTGCACGATTTTTCCAGACAAACTCTTCTTCAGCAGGTTTTTTTTTTTTTTTTTTTTTTTTTTTTTTTTTTTTTTTTTTTTTTTTTTTTTTTTTTTTTTTTTTTTTAGTGGTAGTCAGAAGAAAGTCGATTTAATGATAATTGCTGATAATGGTATTGCTGGTGGGTCATGACCCTGTCTGGCTCCACAGTTTCTGGTTTGTGGTTCCATCCCAAGTCTGTAATGACATAAAATAATAGACCACTTTCCCTGACCCTTCTTCCTTGTCACAAATTTCATTTTTAAAGACAATACGTGAAATTTACAGGATCCAAGCCGTGTCTGTATAACTTATGCATCACACAATAGATTGTTGTGGACCCAAGAAGTCATGTCTCATCTGCAACTCAAGCCCACTACCCCTCCTTTAGACAAACCCTTACTGTTTCCGTTTCCTATTCTTTTCATCTCAGACCTTAGAGGGCTTTTGAAACTCACCCTGTCTAGACAAACTCTTTTCCCTTGCTATGTACCAAGGGAAACTGAAGACGTGAACTTTCCCGTGTTGGCGACCACACTACTCGTGATAGCAGAATTTCTCATCATCATGCAAGAGTAGCAGGGGGATTTGGGACAGCTCCCTGTGGGTTGAAGACACGTTTTCACCTCTATTACTGCATCCCAATGACACTTGGGATGCAAAGAGAAAAGCATCTGAGCTCTTAGACAGAGATGCCAGCAGGGTCCGCTCCACTGGAGAGTCTGTCCGTGTCACTAGGATTTCTAGCGTAGGCGCCTGGGGCCATGTTCCTGCTTGTTCTGCCAACTCAAGGAACGAGCACTCACTGAGAAAACACCCGGAAGAACTCCCTGGGGCACTGGGCCATCGCTAGGGTAACTCGTTTAAACTTTGTGATTGGTGATGGGGACTGCACCTGCTGCATCCGTTTTGCTCAACTATCTTCCTAGAGCTGAGCAGAGTGTTTGGTACTTAGTGTTCCCGGCAAATATCTTTTGATCTTCTGTGTGTATAGCAAACAAATACAACACGGAGATGGATGGCCAGGCTCTCAAGTCGATGGCAGGAAGTCAGGAGAAAATGTGAGGATTGAGGACCTCAAAGCTCATGTTTTCTTCACAAATATTTCTTCTTCAGTTATGCCGTCTCTCCCAGGCTGTCTGTCTTTAAAGCGCCCTCCTAAGTGACTGTTCTTTCCATCTTGTTCAGTGACAGAATAACAAAAACACAACACCCAAGCTTTTCTGGAGGCACAGAGTGAAGCTCTTTAGTTATTGGTCTGTTTGAAAATATTCCTGCTTCAGTGGGCTCAGGCCTATCTGAGGCTGGGCAGTGTTGGTGGGAGGAAGGCCGTGGTATGGACACCATCACAGATGAGTAGAGTATAAGCTAAGGTCCTTCCTGGATGTGAAACAGAGGCTACTGGACTGGATTACGAGGGTTAGTAACTCTTCATCTGTGGCAATGAGTTTCAATTTTTCTTTTGGAATTGAATATGACTCATACAACTATAATGTATATATTATATATAATGTAATATGTTATATGTCATATGTATTATATATACTATCTACTATATATATATCTAATGTATAACTATAATATATATTCTTAGTGCTAACTAAGAAGTGAGAGGCAGGGGGATCATGAATTTGAAAATAGCCTGGCCTATACAGTAAGGTCCACACTGGCCTTAGCTATATTGTCTTAATTAATGAATGAAAGAATTGATTAATATTTTTTTTGGCCTCTCCTGGCCCTGGAGAACTGGAGGTTTTAGTCCTAGGAGCGTTTTCCAGGAGTCTGGGAAGGAAAAGCTTCACGCTTTCCATCTTTGTTCATCTCAGTCTTTCTTTCTTCCAGTAGATGGTAGATAGCATATCAGGACTGCAGTATAATTTCCTTCTTATGAAACAGAGCCACCCATTTAGCACTGACTGGATGCTCAGCCTTTCAGGTTATAAAGAACTGAAGATGTGCGGTCCTATTTGTGGAGCTGAAGGAAGACTAACAATGTGAGCAAAGGGGTCGCATCTTGTAAGAGAAACCGCCTGGTTCCTCATTCTCCCTGAAGCTCAGAGCCACAGCCACCTGGGTCACACCCACTTTCTGTGTCAGTCGCTTCAGCTTACAGCTCTTGCCTAACTGCCAGGCTGTGTCATTATAGCAGCGCCACAGGTACACTCAGTCCATGTGAGTATGCGCACAGGAGTGCTCACAGACTTCCGTAGCTACTCTTGGAGTATGTAGGCATCTGCACAGGAGTGCTCACAGACTTCTGTAGCTACTTTTAGAGTATGCAAGCATGTGCACAGGAGTGCTCACAGACTTCTGTAGCTACTTTTAGAGTATGCAAGCATGTGCACAGGAGTGCTTACAAACTTTCGTGGCTACTCTTAGAGTATGCGGGCACGTGCACAGGAGTGCTCACATACTTCCGTGGCTACTCTTGGAGTATGCGGGCATGTGCACAGGAGTGCTCACAGACTTTCGTGGCTACTCTTAGAATATGTGGCACATGCACAGGAGTGCTCACAGACTTTCGTGGCTACTCTTAGAGTATGTGGCACGTGCATAGGAGTGCTCACAGACTTCTGTGGCTACTTTTGGAGTATGTGGGTATGTGCACAGGAGTGCTCACAGACTTCCGTGGCTACTCTTGAAGTATGTAGGCATCTGCACAGGAGTGTTCACAGACTTCTGTAGCTACTTTTGGAGTATGTGGGCACGTGCACAGGAGTGCTCACATACTTCCGTGGCTACTCTTGGAGTATGCGGGCATGTGCACAGGAGTGCTCACAGACTTTCGTGGCTACTCTTAGAGTATGTGGCACATGCACAGGAGTGCTCACAGACTTTCGTGGCTACTCTTAGAGTATGTGGCACGTGCATAGGAGTGCTCACAGACTTCTGTGGCTACTTTTGGAGTATGTGGGTACGTGCACAGGAGTGCTCACAGACTTCCGTGGCTACTTTTACAGCTCTATCATCTTCATGATCTAACAGAGCCCCTCTACTCCTTTGCGGGCATGAATCATTTATGAGTAATTTGATATCTGTTAGAATACTAATTTTATTGTGTCTACTCCCACTCCCTACCCAGTAGCATGAAGACATTTCTACATATGGCCCAATATAAACATAGAAGGAAAGCTATAGGGAAATGTACATGAAATAATTTCATGTATCTAGTCCAGAGGAAAGTCAAGTAAGTTCAGAGTTGGTACATGCTGCATAGAATCTGATTCCTTAATTAAACATTGCCTGCAACAGGATTATTTTTATATGTATAGATGTTTTGCCTGCATGAATATCTGTACACCACGTATGTGCCTGGCACCTACAGAAGCCAGAAGATATTAGTTCCCCTGGAGCTGGACTTATAGATGATTGTGAGGCACCATGTGGGTGCTGGGAAGCAAACCTGGGTCCTCTGGAAGAGCCTAAGCTTTTAATTACTGAGCCATCCCCTACAACAGTATTCTTGTACGCCATGAGAAAAGGGAATAGTGCTTCTTGCTATATCAGGTTACCAATTTTGGAGATCTTAGACTATGAAAAAAAAAAGAGCCAAATGTTTATGCCCCTCTTGTCTATTGTCAGAGGCAGTCACACGGGCAAGGCAAACACGTACCACATTTCAAATTTTTAAAGCAGGGATTTTCAACGTGATGAGCTGTTATTTTGGAAGCATTCTGTTTCATTATCACTATTATCATGAGAATCCTGCAGGAGCTAAAAGCTTCAGGTTTGTGACAGCTTTGTTTGTGCGAGGTGGGGGACACAAGCCAGCGCTCAGTGTTTCGCCCACAGTCTGGTTTTATTCGGCTTCCATGATCCCACTTACTTAATCTTACAGCCAACTCTCTTTCCATGAGAATCTCTTTCAAAATAATAGCCACTTTTGGGGTACGTCCCACCGAAAACCATTCTTACAGCTCGCTGCTGAGTCAGCACTGCCTTTACAAACTGAGCTCTTTTCCAGGGCTGTCCTGGGTCCTCCTGTCCAGCACGAGGGGTTCGAGGCAGTGTGGTCCAGCCAGGGCATTGCAGCTCTAAGTGACTTTCATTTGTGCAAACTTGTCAATCAGGTGACATCAGTCTGCTTTTAAAGGCAGTCTTCTTAAAGTTTATATTCTGCAGGAGGAAAATGCAGGTATTTCCCACTTCATTTTTCTTGCTGTTTACAGTAAACTTTGCTCTGTAAGGAATATGTGTGTGGAAAACTGTGGAAAGTGATTCAACAGCCAGAGCAATTAACAGAATTTTGATGGGTTGCCTACTTCTCAATCAATTTGACTTTGAGCTGTCAGGATGGAGGGGCGTGGCTGGAGGACATTCCAAGTACCTTTATCAATTCACACAACACTGGCTGTCACCGATAAAGAGTTACGAAGTGGCAGTCATTCAGGAGGCAGGTGATGAACCAAGTTGAAAGGGCATTAAATCATATGATTGGGGTATAGTTTAAGAATTGTAGAAAGTAACACGAGTGATCACTCCCAGAAACTAGCTGGCCATCCACCTCCTGAATATGCAGGATGAACCCCACAGTCCTTCTTACAGCATTCAAGATCTTATGGTTTACCCCCTTTAGTCTCCTCATGCACCCCTGGGAAGGGTGTACACATAGAGCCCCATCCTACGTTCACCGTCATGTAGCCTGCCCCTCTCGGTTCAGGATTCACTGTCCTCGCATCCCTGAGCCCTCTTCCTTAACCCACCCACCAATATCCTATTCCGTCTCCAGATCCAGCTTAAAGTCCACACTCTCCATGGACTCTGCTCCCTTCTTCTCGGTTATTTCCCTTCTAACCCACATTCTGGATTTTGATTCCCAGCTTGCCTCCTAGGAGAGACAATCTGAACTCTGTCACCCCCTCGAGCACCTGGAAGTCAGGACCGTGTGCGGCTTCTTCATTTCTGCACCCTCCACAACATTTGACATGGTCTTCGGCACACAGTAGGCAGTAAGGTTTGTTTCACTTAGCACGGTCTCCACGTCACCAAGGTTTTCAAGGAGATTCCAGAAAATTCACCATTCTTCGTTTAGGTTTTAAATGTACAGCATTTCATAGACCAAACAGCCAAGACTAGAAGCCTTCCCCTCAGACTGCCTTTAAGTGGAACCAGTTCACACGGGTGGCCTGTCTTCCTCACTGGTTTCCCTGGAAGACTCTGTGTGGGTATGGGATGACCACGTGGCCTTTGTGGTCTTGGTTTCATTGTCTCCCATTTCTTTCTACCATTAAGTCCTTGGAACTCCAAGGAGTGATATCGCAGCCACTTCATCAATAATTCTTTCATTTCAAGTCAGATAACCGAATGGCAGCTCAGCTCTCACCGTCGTTTGGAAGGGACACAAGGCTCCGTAGCAAATTGCAGGCTGCATATGGTCGACTTTTTCTGCAGTTTCTCTAGTGTGCTTTCTTTTTCAGGAATGAGAAGACAGAATAAAAGTAATGTGTGTTCCAATCCTGGAGCCTCTCCAAGCTCTGGCCATCCAACATAAACTACTCTTGATCCTCGAGACTTGGTCTTAAAGGAAACAACTCCACCAGCATGATTCAAACTGCAGTCGCTTTCCCACAGGAAGCATTCATTTGGAATTTGGTGGAACTGAGACTTCAATGGCAGGAGGGTGGCATTGTGAAGTCCACGGAACCTGGAGAGCAAATCCTGGTTATAGTGTTTCCTAGCTATTCCCTGTCTGGTCTCCAGATTCATTTTCTGCAAAATAGGGACAGGGGGTTGTTTTGTAAGAATATTAGGATAGATGCATGACTAAATCCATAAAGAACACACTGAGTAACTTGGGATGTGGATGACTGTTGGATTTAGTGTGAGCTGCTAGCTACTCTTTTTTGGCGTTCTCTTCACTGAAGAAGGGAACGGCAGTGAGTATTGCAGGCTTTGCCAGGAACGCCATCTCCGATTCTTTTCTCTCAACTTTCCCTTTTCCTTTCCAGAGCACGCTGGAAAGCACAAGCAAGCATGCCAATGTTGTATACGTGTATTTAGTTCAGGTTCAACCCCAGTGTTATTTCCTGGCGTCCTTCCAAGAGATCTTATGAGTTATCAATCTCGCTGCCACGACAGTGCGCTCTCTGACCACTTCCCCTTTGCAATTAAGGACTGTGACCACTCGCTTACGCACAGACTGAGAACAGCAGCCTTAACCCCAAAGGAGGTCAGAAACTCCCAGCTCTCCCCACCGAGGGGGCTAGCAGAGAACCCGATACCTTGTGTTTTCAGGCTGTGGCTAAGGCTGTGACCATAGGAACTGGGAACACCCACCAACACCCGTCTCCCCCAGCCCCACTTCCTTGGCTTCCACAACATTAGCCATGTTTGCAGTGTGTTTGTGAATGTTTTGAGTGGGGTTTGGTTTCTGGTGTTTATTGTTGAATTGCTAAATATCTGGAGAGGAGACAGGCAGATAGACCAACAGACACAAATCTCCAGTCAGCCATGCTCAGTGCAAAATGGTGGCTGTGAGCTCTGTGCATTTTGGGGCTCCCTCTCATCAGAGCCCCAGAATTTGGCCAGCTATTCTGCAAACAAAATTTACCCTAGACACAGAGTAAGGAGCCTTATTTGCATAGGAAGTCCGCCAGCCAGCCCGGCCTGGAAGAGGGCAGGTCACAGCCAGCGTCTTGCAGAATATCCCTATGCGCTCACTACTTTCACGGAACAGTCTGATGTGGGGGCTGAGTGGTTGGCTAGGGCCATCGCCTCTCCTGTTTCCAGTTCTACTGTTTCACTTAAATCCAGTCCTGGACCTCCGATCGCTTGCTGTGTCAGCTCTTCTTAACTTCAAGTTTGGAGAGGCAAGATAAGCTCACACAGACTCATCTTGGGAAACTGGGGGAGGCTTGGGAGCGGGGCTAGCTAGGCCCATGGTGGAAAGGTCAGATTGCATTGTGCGGCCCACAGGCTTTCCCAGCTGGCCAGGAAGGCTTCCCCATCTGACTTCATCATGGTAAGAGTTACACTCACCCACATAAACTCCACGGGGGTGGAAGCTGTAACCCTGTTGCCCTGAGCATCACACTGCTAGTGGCAATCTACTGAGTGAGCAAATCTGCATACATAGAGTCAACGCATATCACTTGGGAGGGTCTCATTCTGAAATTGTCTTCACACATAAGTGCATGCTTGCCAGAATAAATTTGATCGTTCTCATTTTGGCCAACGTGTGCATTGCATCTGCTGTCTTCTTTTTCTTGACAGCATGCCATTCAGCTCGTTCATCACGCTTTACTCCCTGGTGGCCCAATACAGAGCATTTTGTTTGCATAGATTCTTATTTTAAGCATGTGCATGGTATGTCCATGTATGTGAATGTGTGTATGGGCTGAAGCATGGAGAGTGACCTTCAGAGACTCGGAAGAGCCACATATTACAAAGGGAAAGGATTCTGAAGGCACTTCCAACCTATGCAAAGAGTCTTTTCGCAAGCAGGCTTCTCCATTCAAGACTGATTGCCATTCCTTAAATTGTATCTCTCTTCAGAGAGAAGCTCAAAGTTTGAAGACCCCGAAGATACTAGAACCACCGAGAAGGAAGTCAAATGGTGCGTTGTAGAGTAACGGAAGGACGAAAGGTCCTGTTGTTTTGGAGGTAATGTTGGTCACAAGAACATAAATTACAGCTGTACTTGACTCAAGAACTGGAGGATGTTACTCTTTCGTCTAATAATTCTCCCAGGGACATAGCCTAAGAACTAAATGGGGAAACAAGAGCCACAGCCATCAAAGTGCACCCGAGCCGAGCCCTAAACGTGAGGACAGGAGCAGGAGGCAGCTCTGACATCCAGAAGTAGGTGATGACTAGGCCAATGACTGCCTACAGCCATTAGAGTGGAAAGCAGGACACTTTAGCTGTGACTTCTTTGATGCCATAGATGACTTTTGTCCCCACGGAACAAACCACTGGATTTACAAGTTGAAAAAATAAAAGTGAAGTGTTTAATACTTTCCCCGCTTCTGGAACCCTGATTTTTCCTTCCATTGACCCCAGCTCTAGGAATTTGAGTAATTAGGTAGGTTTTACAAGGATGATGAGGGCTACATATTGTGTAAATAATTCAGGATCTAGACAAGAAAGCTTAATTATTTTAGTGCCTCCCCACAGCTGTGGACATCAAAATAAGCATGATAATGAACACAGAAGGCAGCTTTGTTAGTAAAGGTTCATTCATAAAAACTGGCTATTGATAAATATATGCTAAATTACTGCACTGATTTTTACCAAGTATAACTGCAAAATTACCTTCTTCTAAAGGTTTATACATTTATGCAGATACATATGGATTTTTCTATTAAATTTAATTTATAGTAAATTTAACTATTAAAATCACAAGAGAATTAAATCACATGATTAACTACAAACAAAATATGTTTTTAAATGTGTGAAATAAGTTTTTCTGTTAAATAAATGAGTATTTCCTCTCAAAAAATAGTAGGGAAGAGGTGAGAATGTAGCTTAGCTGGTGGAGTGGTTGCCTAACATGCAACAAGCCCTGTGTCTGATCCTCAGTACCACATAAACCGTGTATAGTGGTACAGGTCTGTAATCCCTGTGCCAGAGAGTTGGAGGCAGGAAGATTGAAAGTTCAGAGTAGTCCTCAGCTACATAGTAAGTTTGAGGATAGCCTGGGCTACTAAAAGACCCTGTCTCAGAGACAGAGAAGAGAGGAAGAATCAAGGAGAGAGAAAAGAAGAGGAAAAAGAGATAGATAGATAGATAGATAGATAGATAGATAGATAGATAGGTAAATGGATGATAGGTAGGTAGATAGATAAATGATAGGTTTGTAGATAGATGACGACTATGAATCCTGGGGAAAAGTATACCTGAAGAGCTGGTGAACCTTGGGGTTGGGAAACTGGCTATTTAATACGTCTTGTGAGCAAGGGCAGTTTGACGTGGCAGCAAGAGCTGGGCTTTGAGTTTCTTTTCCAGCGAGGTGCCTCAGTTTTCCATCCCAAGGTCTTTGTAATAATGAACTGTATCAATAACATCCCCGTGTATACCCACCCCCATCATAGAACTCCTGTCTGTTGTGACAGAAGCTGTCCAGGTGTCTTGCTCGTGCTTGTGGAGTGAATGACAGTTTCAAATACCAAAGACAGAATGCCCTAAACAAATCTCTTCTTGACATTATTCTTGGTTATGACCCCTACTCTCAGTTCCCCAAATTCAGTTTCTTAGAGACATAGATTCAGGCTAGGGTGGGCATCAGCGTAAGGCAGTAGCCTTTGGGGTTATCAAAATACAGCCCACCAGATAACATTCCTGAAAGGCAGAAGGAATCGGGTCCTTGTGGATGAACAATATAAGAAACTCTCCTGTGGGAACAACAGTACAGACAACATGCTGTTCAACTTACCAGGAATTTTCACTGGGCGATACACAGAAGTGCTGTAGGGAACGTCTGTTTTATTCCCATAGAGTGTTATTTGCATGTGGTGTGTTTGTGTGTGTTGTTCCCATGTGTTTGGAGGTACATGGGTATGTGAATGTAGAGGCTCAAAGCTGGCATTTGACAGTTTTCCTTGACTGTGTCCCACCTCATCTACTGAGGCAAGGTCGCTCCCTGAATCCAGAGATCACACGTTCTGGGCAGTCCTGAGGACTTCTGTCTCACCTCCTGTATACACAGCTACTATGGCTGGCCAGCCTTTTATGTGCATTCTAAGAATCCAAATTCTGGTCCTCACTCTTGTACGGCAAGTGCTTTCTCCTGAGTCATCTCCCCAGCTCCTCTATTTCCATAGATTCTAACAAAACTCTCGGCCCAGAAGAATCTGGCAGGAGCTACTTGTCAAGGTAACCTGATGTTCCTACTACACTTGGGAGAATTGGCATAGATTCTAGGACTCCCTCATGATTTTTCTGACCTCTCCAGAGGAAGGTCGAACTCTGGACCTGTTCTCCTAAATGGAAGAGGAAGCAATGTCCTGGGTGAGTCTAGACAGACTGACACTGTGAAGTTGGGGAGTTTGGCTGTGGTGGAGCCATTAATTATAGTGTGTCCTGATCATGTTTATTTGTTCAAACTCTTCTTGGTGTTACGGAAACACTTCCCTCCCCAGGATATTAAACACAGAAATGTGGATGTTCTTGCACTATACTCATCTTACCATCGCTGTGGCTACAGGTCTATGGTGGGGACACACAGCCAGACAAACAGGAAGGCAGAGGGAGACGTGTATGGCTCAGCTAGGTCCCACAGAGAGTGACGTTTCTGACACAGCTATGGGGTAAGTTGGTCCCCAGAACCGACCGGCATCTCTTTTATGATCAGTCCCAGATGTTTTCCGGGTTAAACTGATGGATCGGGGAGAAAGAGATGGATGCTAAAGAGGCAGATAAACCTTCAGCTCTGTCCTAAGTGTCTTTTGTTCCTGACCCAGACTGTGGTGAACTAGAGCAGGGACCAGCTTGTTTGTTTAAGATGTTGACTAACCTCTGAGTTCATGTGCTGAGCCAGTTCACAAAGTTCTTAAACTTGTGTTATCCTAGTGTTTCTGGCCCAGTGGAAATGGACTAAGAAGCCCCGAGTGTTTTTTAAAGGAAGTGTACGGGATTACTTCTCAACTTTGTTGAGAATTCTACACTCTCCTCTTTACCTCCACAGTCACTGGGTCATGCTGAGCCTTGGCCATTTTAAATATAGTGTTTTGCATGCCAAATGTTAGTGAACAGTGATAAACCTGACATTTTTAAAGACTTATTTTTATTTGAAATTTTGCGTGTGTGTGTCTCTGTGTGCATATGTACATTGTGAGTAACTGTGTAGGTACCTGTGGGGTCCAGAAGAGGGCATCAGATCCCTTGGACCTGGAGCTCGAGGAGGTTGTGAACTGCCTGACGTGGGTGTTGGGAATCAAAGTTACATCCTCAGCAAATGAAAGAACTGAAGAAAGCGAGATTAGGTCTACGTGCTCCATGTGGTCAGCGAAAGTTCAGCTGCTAATAAGAGCCTGATGAAATTCAGTACTTTGGTTCTAAGAGGGAAGGTACAATGTTCCTTAATCACAATGTTCCTAAATAACTCTGTCTAATGACTATCACGTTGATTGGGACAGGTTCGTCGCATCTTGTGGCTGTAGAATGTGCCATTGGAAATATAAACAACCAAGCATGGACATTTTTAGAACATTTTCCACTTCAGACAGGAGCTGTGGAGATACCTTGCTTGGTAAAGTGCCTGTCGTGTAGCATGAGGACCTGGGGCCAGGTCCCAAAGACTCAATGTCCTGGGTGCAGTAGTTGCATTTCTAGGACCCCTGGGCTGAAGGGTGTGGCAGACAGGTGGGTTCTGGAGCTCCTTGGCTAATCAGCCTCGCTGGGCTGATGAGCTCCAGGTTCAGTGATAGACCTTGCCCCCCCACCCAATAAGGTGGAGAGATGTTGAGAAAAACACCCAACATTCATTTCAGGTTTCTACATGCATTTATATAAGTGCACATATGCATATGCACCTCTACCTGAATGCACATGTGGACTTACACATGTAAACACTAACATGCAACACACACACACACACACACACACACACACACACACACACACACACACATCTTTTAAAAATAGTTTTTGGTCTAACACCAAAATGTCAACAAGGTTGCTAGTTTATATAGCAAGACTGGACACAAGATCTTAGATTTCACAAACGAACTACCCATCTGAGGTTTAATTTATTCTATAATGTAATCTCCCTAGCGTCTGTGGGTGGTGAGTTCCACAAGTCTAACAAGGAAAATTACCTTCTGTGCAGGGGTTTTTATCAAGCAACTTCCTGTGGTCCAAAATGGCTGGCATAATTCAGTATGTGGACCTTAGAAATGCTAATTTTACTTTCAAAACATGAAAAAAATTCTATATTCATACAAATGCCTTTATAGATGAGTCACACAGTTTCCATCAAAATGGTGACTAGGAAGAATAAATGGCAAATGTGAATGCAAATGTCAGGAGGTGAGGTTAGCCTACGGTCTGCCCGCTGGTCCCACAGTTTCCTTGTGTGTGCTAGCGGTAATGAAAACGTTTGGATCTGGTCACACAGCCAGCCAGACAGCTTCTTGCTAATGAGTCTTACAGATTTCTCAATGACTTTTTTTCTCTCTCTCAAAAATACTTTAAAATTGAAGGACCCAACAAGATGGTTGCAAGGATAAGGGCACTTGCCACCAACCTGATGACCTATTTTGATCTCTGAAACCCACACGATAGAAGAAAACCAAAGCTCACATTGTCTTTGACCTCTTGACTTCCACAGTCAAGCGGTGGTGCTTACACTTCCCTCTCTCCTCCACCTTCTCTCCTCCCTTTCCCCCTTCCCCTCCCTGTCTTTTTCCCCTCCCCTTCCCCCTCTTCTCCCCTTCTCCCACCCTTTATCTTTCTCTGGGTGTCTCATTCTCTCTCTCTCTCTCTCTCTCTCTCTCTCTCTCTCTCTCTCTCTCACACACACACACACACACACAGTCTCATTATTTTTAAGTTGTACAATAGAAAAGTGAATGGATTTTCCAGATAAGAACTTAAAGACGCCTTTAGTAATTTCTGCAGCTGATGAGAGAAATATTCCCACAGAACGTCTGCTTGAGTAAGGCCTGTCACGGTCCTCCCCGTGGACTGGTCTGAACATGGTAGTGTTACGCTGTGCTGGCTTGTCAGCTCAGATGGCCTCCATTTGCTCCGTGTTTCCTTCTTGACTGGCCACGTTTTGCCCACCTTGGCCAGCCCTGTCATTTCTAGCTGTGGTTGGCAGACCCTTGTCATAGAAGAGCGTTATTCACAGACTTAACTCTCCGCTCTTTTTGTGCACACTGAGTTTATTTTTGAAGACAAGAATTCAAATAAGTGATCATTGTACTAAGATTTGAAATACTTTCACTAAATAAAGTACCCTGACTTTCACTTGTACTTTAAAAGATTTTGTTGAGAAGAGGGGGGTCTCACTGTGTAGGCCAGGCTGGCCTGAAACTTTCCAACTTGGGATACTCCTGCTTCAGCCTTCCCAAGGAAGGGTTTTCAGCTCTTCTGTTACAGGTTAGCAGAGCACTTAGATTTGGTGACACTCTTTTCTGGTCTGTTCCTCACTTCCGGTGCTGATGGGAGTGGAAGCTGCACATGGTGCCCAAAACCTGAGCATGGTTACAAGCCCCTGTGGCCCCACCACTCAGGAGGCAGAGACAGGAGGATTCCTTGAGTTCAGTAATTCCAGGGCATGCTAAGAAGCAGGAAGAGATTCAGTTTCAGGAATGATTTCTGAGAGGTAGGCTAACAATGCTGGGAAGTAGTTGTAGTAACAATAATGACAACGTGAAGAAAGGCTGGAGCAGTAGCACACATATGTTAAGCTCTGTTAACTTGGATTTCATATATGTAGACTCGTATTGACCTCAGAACAGTTCATGAGTATTAAACTAGACCTCTCACTGTTGAGGTATGGCTGCAGAGTGACCCTGCAGCCACCTTAGAGTGTATTTTCTTAGCCTTTTAAATGACGAAACTCAGACCCAGGAATAGAGGTCACCTCACCTGTGAGTGGCACAGCTGGATTTAATGACAGGATGTGAGGCCCCAGAGTCCCCATTTTCGGGCTGGGTTCTAACAGTGTCACTCTGCCACAGGGCATGAATATATTCATGGTTACACCAGTCCCTTCCTTTCCTAAAACCTGCGTCTTGTTTGATGGCTGAGAGTTGTAACTATGGGAAGAATTGAAGGTCTATATCCAGAAAGCCTCAATGAGACTTTTGTTTAGACGTTTGATATACTCTATCTTGAGCTGAGTCCTATTAGAATAACCTAGTTCTCTGTCTTCCCCAGGCGGGTAGAGTCTTGTCTGCGATGGGGTAGTGATTTGAGTTTGCTGCTGGGATGAAGACATGACAGCAGTTGCCACACCTGTTACTTCTGAGACATGCTTGCTCAGAAGCACCTCATCATGGACATTTCCCTGTGTGTCACTGTTTTAAAATCCAGGTGGACTCACTCTTCCAAAGCCCCCATCTGTTGGGTGTCAGGAATTTGGCTCCTTGATGGTGGGAACACACATAGTAAGCAACACCGAAGCCATATCGTCATGGCTTCAAGCTCTTGGCTACTGTGAAGATGACACCCACATGACTAGAGTCCCTGTGATGAGGACAGTGACAAGCTGGGGGGAGGGGACAGAAGTGCAAGAGCTGCTGAGTTCAATCTAAGTGTGCGGGAAGAGGGGGAAGGGGTTGTGGGCTAGGCTGGGATCTGAAGGCTGGACAGGGGTCACTCCAGCAATGGAAACCAGAAAGATGTGACAGGCTCCTCCAATCTGCAGGTGGGGACCTGACCACCTCCTCCTGGGTGTTCATCTCAGTGAAGGAAGTGACTTGGGTGACATCTAGATTCTTTTGTCTTCCTCATCTTCCCACCGCCATTCCCGATGATCCTTTGCCTAAATGGCTCCGAGACTCCACGTACTGGTGGAGGAGGGTCATCTGTCTATGTGTTACTTTCATTGGTTAATACAGAAACTGCCTTGGCCCTTTGATAGGACAGAAAATTAGGTAGGCGGAGTAAACGGAACAGAATGCTGGGAAGAAGGGAGTGAGGCAGACGCTTCAGGCAGTTGCCATAGGCAGTCGCCATGCCTCTCCTCTCTGAGTCGGACGCAGGTTAAGATCTCTCCTGGTAAGCCACCCCTCGTGGTGCTACACAGATTACTAAATATGGGTTAAAGCAAGATGTGAGAATTAGCCAATAAGAGGCTGAAACTAATGGGCCAGGCAGTGTTTAAAAGAATACAGTTTCTGTGTAATTATTTTGGGTAAAGCTAGCCGGGTGGCAGGACGCAGCCCCACCGCTCCATCTACAACGTACTTTTCCACCCCTTCTGCCCCCCTCTCTGCTCATTGCCTGGATTTGGCAGCGGCCATCCATCTGGCTTCTGCTCCAGGCTTATTCTGCCCATCACTTGTGATATCCCTCCCCACGCCTATCCTCCACACTGCAGCCTGAATGCCTTCTGAACCGTGCAATGAAACATGAAAAGGGAACATTTGCTGACTCTCCATTGCCTCAGAAGGAAATTCAATGTTTTATCGGCAAAGACAAAGGCTCATTTTTCCAGTGGTCCTCTTCCCTCAACCCATCCTCATGCTCAGCTCCAGCAACACTAAACCTTTCAATTCCTTGAATGCATCCTGTTTTGTTTCTTGGCCCCCTCTATTTTTCCACTTTGCTTAAATAACTATTACTCATCCCACAAGTCTTGTTTAAATATGGCTTCCTCCAACAAGTCTTTCAGGGCCAAGGTTAGAAACTTCTCTTATGTGCTCCCAAGACAGTTCACTAATTATACTATATGGTGAGTGGTTGCTTTGCTTGTGTGTGTGACAGTATGTTAAAGAAGGAGAGATAGAGAGAGAGGAGAGAGAGAGAGAGAAAGAAAGAGAGAGAGAGAGAGAGAAAGAGAGAGAGAGAGAGAGAGAGAATTTCAAAGAATTCTATTAGCTAAAAAGGGCTGCAGGTAAGCAAAGCGAGCCCGCTATAAGCAGGGAACAGCTTGAGAGGTGTTTCCAGAGAACTGGTGAGGGAGTGTGAGATCTGCTGTGGTGACTGACAGGGTGACAGGCTGGAATGCTGTGGCAGTGGCCGTCTATCCAGCGGCAGAGTGCAGACAAAGTGGCACCCTGTGAAAACATCATTTGTTTTCACTGACAACAGGACCCAGTGGATCCTGAGGACAAGATGTGGGTGACCAGAGAGGAGACAGTCTGAGGACAAACGTCAAAAGGACTTGGTCCAAGAAGGCGCCTCATCGGGCAGGCTGGCCGGAAGAAAGAAAATGGGAGGGGCCAGGAGTGGCAGAAACTGATGGCTGGGGAGAGCATTTCTGCTCCCGGCTTATTCTGCCCATCACTTGTGACCTCCCTCCCCACGCCTATCCTCCACACTGCGCTCGGCTGGGGAAAACATTGGAAGTTTCTAGACAGGAGCCATCAAAATACCCCACGAAGGCATTAGCGCTGAACATTCTTACTAACCCGGGAGAGCATCCACTCAGATCTTAACTTCAGCAGTAGAATGCCCCTCCTGTCGTTCAATACTCCTTATTTAACTCATTCCTCTATTACGTTCTTTCATCGCTAGCCCTCATCACATACCATTTCTAGACTGGATAAGGAAGAAAAAATTAAATTAAAAAATATTTAAATGAAGTCTATATTTGTATTTTATTTGCTTGTTTATTTTTGAAATGGGGGCATATACTATATATGTAGGTTAACCTTGAACTCATGATTTTCCCTCAGCTTCCCCAGTCCTGAGCCCATGGGGTGTGCCACTATACTCTAATTATTATTATTATTATTATTATTATTATTATTATATGTGATTTCTTCTTTTAAGTATTGAACTGTATGTATTCTCGGTACTAAAGTGACCTTATCACCTAAATTGTCAGCAAAGAAATTAGAAAAGAGACCTGCCTGAAACTTCGAGCAACGTAGAGAAAAAAAAAGCTGGATAGTCACCCAGTGGTTTCAAGATCTTTCTTTTTGTACTTTGGCAACTGAATTATGGTGTGTATAAAGGTAGAATCTGTTGGAAATTTTCTGACCTTTGACTCTCTAAGTCGAAGTCTTTATTTGGTTTGGACATTTCCCTTGGTGATTTCAGATGGTTCTTCTCAAGCCCCCCTCTTTCTGGAGCTCCAATTATACATGCATTAGACCATTTGGTTGTGTTACACACATTCCTCATGTCCTATTTTTATTTCATCTGTTCCAGTCCTATTGTCAAATTTCCCGTATGTATATTTCCCGTATGTTTCCCACTCCTGACGTTTTCTATTGAACTGGCTTTAGGGTAACAGTACCAGAACTTGTAGTTGGTGCTCAGTAAAAGCCTGTTGAATGAACAAAGGTCGGAAGAACAAAGACACGGAGGCTTGACAAAAATAGCATCGAGTATGAGGACTTCATAAATTATTCTTTATGTTCTCAAACCTGAATTTTAAGTGCAAGGTATGCGGTGATAGAAGATGAGACTAAAGATACACATCAGCTAATGAAAGGGCAAGGAGCTCAGGTTTAAATATTAGGAAGGCAACGCAGCCAGTTGCACACGATCAAGAGACAAACCCGGAAGATGGGTTCAGTGGGGAAAACCGACAGAAACAGATCAACAAGGAAATTAGTTTTCCACTACAGAGAGGAAAGCGCAAGCGGATTTAGGAAGAGAGAGGGAAATCAGAGTTCTGGGAAAGCGTCAGCGCAGGTCATTTCTTTTCCTATCTTCTCACTTCGCTCTTAAGTAACACAGAAAATATGTGGTTATGGGAAGGTTACCTACAGCGTCAGCATCTGATAAGACAGCGTGGAAGAGTGCAGACTAACTCCTAGACAAAATAGCCTGCCACCATGAGGGGTCCTATCTATTATTAGACCATGTAGGACCAGGAAGATGGCTTGGACGGTAAAGGCACGTGCCACCCAGCCTGACAAGGTGACTGATGTCCAAAACTCATGCAGTGAAGATAGAGAACTGATTCCTGCACACCAGTTCTCTATGTCATGTGTGTGCCTACATACAATGCACATATAAGGTTAAAAATAGACTGTATGAAGTCTGAGAAGAGAAGCAATCCCCTATTTTACCAAGAGTTGGACCCATGTATCTTGACAGATGTAAGGAATCCACTGGAATCTCTCAGCACGGACAGAACCTCATCGGCTTACCCTTAGTTACTCTCCTGTTGAAGAAGCACTTTTCTGACCTTGTTCTTAAGTGCCCACCATTGCCCAAGAGGCTTCTAGTCTCCTGACATCATCAGAGCCATGGGCATTCACACTAGTGAACACTGGTAGAGAACTAAAAGGTCAGTGCCCTTTAGCTGCTCCCAGGAGGTGAACACCCCCCCACGCCGTACGCTTTTACCACTGTGGTTCTGAAAGCACAGATTCGCACAAACATTCCTTTTCAGTTGTTTTTCTCAGAAAATTGGTTCTGAGACATAGAGGCATGGCTGTGACTAACCTGGACCATGTAGTTCAGAGTCTTCAAAACTGATATTTGAGAGAATTTGGGACAATTTGGAGATTGTGATTGTGAGGCTTTGAATAAAAACGAAGATGCTGTTGTGCGTTGGACTGATAGATATTCGTGTTATTTTGTGACAAAGATCTTGTCTCTCTTGTGTCTGTTCTCTGAGACCCCATGGTAGAATAAGTTTCAAGAGGCTGGACTAGCTACTTAAAAATTCCAAGGCAGCCCAAGATGGAGCGCTGGGGTATTGTTGGCTTCTTTTCACCATGCTTACAGTGAAAACTGGGAACAAAGAGTCCAAACCCACTGTCAAGATTGGTAGGGAAAGAAGCATGTGAAAGTTGTAGACAAGGATAGTGTTAGCCATTAAGGAGATAAACTCGATTAAAAAGAAATGAAATACAATTCACTGGGGCAACAGGAAAGAAACCTCAGAAATGTCAAAGACCCTACCCATCCAGATGGTAAAATAGTAAACTCATTTGGAAGTTTTTCTTCCTTGAGAAGCGGGGGGCTTGGAGGGGGGCTTGGAGAAACCAGTGTTCTATAGGTCCAACTAGCAAGTTGTTTTCAGGGATTTGTTTCACCTGGCTCAGCTACTGCCCCTGTAGAACCAGGGACCCGTGGCACCTCTGACGGCAGCAGACCTTTGCGTCATCATGGGGCAGGCATGAGGGATGTAATAAGTTACAGGGTCACAGAGACATAAAGAACTGGGGTTAGGCTCTATGTAACGGGACCTAATTCCTTGTAAGAAGACCCAGGGGGCAATGCATAAAGCTGTAAGAGTGAAGTCAAAGAGGCAGTGTAGGTGTGGATATCAGAGGTACTCGAAATGGGAAATGGGCCAAGTGAAGCCACAGGAGGTGCATACAGCAAGACTCAGGAGAGAGGCCATGTGGGTTAAGTCCAGAGGGCAGTGGATTCAGAGTTAAATGGGTCCTTTGAAGCTTATAGCATACCACCATGAGCCCTAGATGCCAGACGTGACCTGCAGGGGGTTATGTTTGCCCTTCTGGGGTTTGGTCTTGCTGTGTTCCATGCCTTTTTTTCTATGTCCTCATCCTCCCCACCCCTGAGAATGATAGTGTGTGCCACATCTCACTACGGTATGCTGGAAGTATGTGTTTCATTTTTGCTTTTATAAAGGCTCATAGCCAAGAGTTTTGCCTGAGTCTCAGAGGACCTTTGAACTTGAAATTTTGAGAAACACCAGAACTATTGACCCTTGGGGGATTCTTAGATAGGGGCTAAATACAATTTACCTTGTGGATAAACATGAACCTAGAGAGCTGTACTGGGCTTCTCTAGAGGAGCAGAACTGACAGAACGAGTGTGTAGCAAATGGGGATTTATGAGGATGATGTGCATGGTAAACTTTGGGTAATCCCACAATGGCTGTATTTACACCGGAGAAGCCCAGAGCCCTGTAGCTCTTAGAGGCACACAGCTGGATGCCCTAGGAATCTGAAGGAAGCTCTGAAGGCCTGGAGGGTTCCTAGAGAGCCCCTAGCCTCCAGTCTACTGAAGAAACTGGGTTCTGCTCTCAGTGAAGAAATGAAGCAGCAACATGATCAATGAACCCTGCAGTGGAAGGTGACGGCAATGTGGATGGATCTTCCCACACCAAATAACCTGATCAAACCTCCCCCCTTACTTCAGCCTATTTCTGTTTCTTTCAATCCGGTCAAGCTGACAGTTAGGATCAGCTGTCACTGGAGCCAAAGGCTTCAATGTCTGGCTGACTCTGATGTGCCCTCCCAAATGTCCTGTGTGCAAGCCTCAACTGTCAGCTGATAGGACCTTGAGAAATCAACTGGATCATGAAAGCTCTGACTCCATTGCTGGATCTAGCCACTGACAGAATTATAATTTGAGAGCACTGTGGGGTTGAGACTTAGGGTGTTGTGCCGAACAGGAGGAGGTGGGTCACCTGGGAGGTACATTTGAAGGTCACAAGCTGGTTTTCCTTAAGCAAAACTGAGCTGCACATAGGTTCAGAAACAACCAGGGAATAAATACAATGAGATACTTCAATATCATTTGATTATTTTCAGAAACAACAATAATCTTCCTGATTTCAATAGTTCTCAAAAGTTTGTTTCAAAGGCCCAATACTTAAGATAGTATTTTTCTTTCCACATAAAATAGAATTCATAGTAATTTAAAAAGTTTCATACAAGACTACTTGCCGGAGACCTAGTGGTAATATTACTCCCAAGATTTTCATTACTGCGTATGGAAGAGACACAGAACTACAGACAGGCAGGTTTCTTTCTTGCACACCTAAGAAACACCTGCCTCTTCTAGTTCCTCTTCTGTTTTCTCTGGTATGATGATTAATCACAATTATCTAACTGGTGAAATTTAGACTCAGTAGAAGATGAACCTCTGTGTATGTGAGGGCGTTTCCAGAGAGCTCTAGCAGAGTTGAAAAGACATACGTGGGCTGTGGGGGGCGTTGCTCCAGAAACTCAGGTCCGAGTTGAATAAAAATAGGGAAAGTAAGTAAACGCGCCAGCTTTCATCTCTCTCTGCTTCTTGGCTGCAGGTGCAGTGTGGCCAGTCACCTCACATTTCCATGGCCACCACTTCCTGTCAGGATGAATGGGACTCTCAAACTGTGAGCCAATAAACCCCTTTTGTGTCAGGGATCTCATCACAGTGTGAGCAAAATAACCAGTGCACCCTGTATCTGATCATTGGCCATTACAAGCACATTCTTTCGTGGTGAAGGAAATATGTTTTAAAACCGTCAACCTAAAAAACATTGATTTACCATTGACATAAGTTAGCGTTAACATGTCGTATCGTTAGTTGGTTGAAGGAAATGTGATAAGAACACGTTGTTTGGAAGGAGCAATGGGAATGCTGGATAGACTGTTTGGGAGAGATTTCGGGATGGAGAGATGGCTCAGAGGTTAAGAGAGTCAACTGCTCTTCTGGACGGCCTGTGTTCAATTCTCAGCAACCACATGGTGGCTCACAATCATCTGTAATGAGATCTGGTCCCCTCTTCTAACTTCCAGACCGACATGCAGACAGAACACTATACATAATAAACAAATAAATAAAAATAAATGGAAGATTTCATGGTGGTCTTCAGTGAGCACAACCAGCTTGGGTCTGAGAATAGAAGGGGCAGAAATTCTCAGAGAAGAAATAAAGTGGCCAGAGTGTGAAGAGCAAAGGAAAGCAAGGATTTAAGTTTGTGTGGGCTGACCCGGCCTCTAGGGTAAGATATTTATTACTTACTTAGCATAATGTTTTAAAAAGTTATTATTAGCAATATATATGTATATATATATATATATATATATACTAGTATGTGTGTTAGAATACTCAAGCTCATAAACCAGATGTAATTTTTGTTTCTAATTTAGCAAGTACAGTCAGTGCTTACTCCGTAAACTTGCTCGGGACCCTTATATTGGATGGAACAATGGAATGTACGTTCCATGTGCACCTTCCTGTAGCCTTTAATCACCTCTAGAATACATATGGTGGCACTTACATTACAATGCTCACGCATGCATCTCTTCCATAACTTTGCATACATCATCAGAGTACTTAGTGTGGCAAATTCAAGCTTTTCTGTTGGAACTTTCTAGGTTCTTTTTTTTTTTCTTGCACACTTTCCATTCACGATTGGTTGAAGGTCATGGTGTGACACCCATGGACACAGAAGGCCAACTACATATCACACTAAGCCCTAGCAAGGAAAGGGTGGTGAACCTGAGAGCCATAACTGAAGAAACTGTGAAGGGCTTTGGCCAGGGTTAAGAAAAGCAAAAAGAAATAATGATGAACCCAGGAACAAACAAAAATGAATATTTCTTAAACTTCAGGGACAAATTAATGCTTTCCATGAAATGGCCATTCCTTAAATCCTAAATTAACTAGTGAAGACCCTACTCTATAAAGCAAAGAGGAATAATATTCTAAGAAATATATATATATATATATATACTTCCACATATACATTTATTTATATATATATATATATATATATATATATATATATATATATATATATGTACACACAGACACACGCACACACACACACACACATATACTTGAGATCAGGGTATGAAGCCATATTGTCTGAGTGCGTGCAGTGTTAGCAAAGAGCTCTCTATAAGAGGGAGACTGGTGAGTGGAAGCCAGAGAGACTATGTCAGGACAAAAACAGAGGTCAGAGACTGGATTGATGAACTTCAAAGATGAAGAAGGGACCATGTGCTGAGAATGTAGGTGGAGGTTAGAAGCTGGAAAAAGCAAGAGAAAGGGCTCTCTTCTTAAAACTTTAGGAAAACAAAAACAAGCAACCACCCCCAAACCCCTGCAGAGACATTTCAGTCTTTTGGCCCCCAAAGATTCATGATAATACATTTCTCCATTATTTTAAGTCACTAAATTGGTTGTATCTGAAATAAGAGATGAATAATTGTTCCCTGGCCCAAAAGGTTACAGAGAGACAGAGATATTGCCAGAGTCCAGAAAGAACCAGAGCAGTGCAGGAGGAAAGGCTGGATGTGAGCCAGTCAGCCATGACTTGAATCTCAGGAAGCTCGGGAATTAGGGTGAGAGAGAATCCAGGCCTTACTTTCCTCCTCTCTTTTCTTCTAGACCACTGCCTC
Organism: Arvicola amphibius; assembly: GCF_903992535.2. Classification (NCBI taxonomy): domain Eukaryota; kingdom Metazoa; phylum Chordata; class Mammalia; order Rodentia; family Cricetidae; genus Arvicola; species Arvicola amphibius. Next base: position 36,769,023 of record NC_052059.1, read on the forward strand.
CCACTGGGAGATGTGGGCCAGCAGAGGCACATGTGGTATCACAGACAATGGGGGTAGCACAGACAATGGGGGTAGCACAGACAATGGGGGTAGCACAGGCAATGGGGGTAGCACAGGCAATGGGGGTAGCAGAGGCAATGGTGGTAGCACAGGCAATGGGGACGCAGAGGCAATGGGGGTAGCACAGGCAATGGGGGTAGCAGAGGCAATGGGGACAGCACAGGCAATGGGGACAGCACAGGCAATGGGGACAGCACAGGCAGGTAGCATAGACAATGGGGATCAGCCTCCTTGGTACAGAGAAGAGGAGAGAGGGAAGAGAAAACACCTGCTGAAGAGAGAAGCTCTGAACAAATGAAAGACAAAGGAAAGAACAATAGTATTGAATTATTATTATAACTGTCCATCGTAGACACAATTTTATACAGAAAAGGGCTGTGTTATAATAAATCTTAACCCCTTTAACTAGAGTTTAGGGAATTCCCATTTTCTTAAATTTTTCTTTTTCAGTTGGAATTTACCATTTTGTCATGAAAAAATAAACAGATAAATACATACATAGGCCATTATGAAATAAGTTTTATAGTGTGATCTCATTATTATTTGTAGAGTAACAAACATACCACACAGTCTGTCTGTCATCTGGAGCCATCCAGCGTGTTCTTAGATGTCAACAGAATTCTAAGTCTCATTCTTCCTAATAATGATGTAAGTAACCTGCAAATTCGATGCACTGGCTGTAATTTCTTACTGACTTTGTCAAATGTGAAGATGTAACATCATCTTTGAAAGCATCTAATAAAAGCCTTCTCTGGAGAAACCTGCCTCACAGGGATGTTCACTATTAGTGACGCTCACATTCAGAGTTTGGAAAAGGAGTCAAGAGAATATCGGTATTGCAGTGAGGATCAGATGAAAAATTCCAGCCCCCCCGCCTTATGTATTTGGTGTTGCTGAAATTAGTATACATATTTGAATACGTACAGACCTTGCTCACAGAAACTTTTCTTTAGACAAAAACCGAATCGGGAGTGCAGGATATAAAAGGTGGACCCTGGCTGTCTCGGACTGCAGCGGGTCTGTGAAAAATCGCAGTATTCTGACGGTTCAAGAAGAGGCGCTGATGAAGTCTGTCGTGTAGATTTGAAAGCAGTGTAGAAAATGCTTACGAAAGCCGGGTCCCTCTACCAGTTAACTAGGAGCACAGTCGCCAGGGCCTAAGGGGAATGACAACCCCAGTTGGTCAAGAATGTGGAGGTGGGCTAGAGAGGGATTCCCAACAGCGGCCCGTGGCTTAGTGTTTCTCAACTCTAACCTCCCCACTTGCTGTGACTCACTTCCCTTTCCTGGATGACAGGTCTGTCTCCCTTGCTTTATAACCCTCAAGTTTTACTACCTTCAAAACCTTCTTTTAACTAAGTGTTTGCCATGTCTACTAAAACCAGCTGCCCTGTGCACGGCTTTCCCAAAAGAAGTTTTCTTCAAAGAGAGCAATGTTTCTCTAAGGGTAGTCCTCACACTTTGACAGGATCACACCTATCTGTATGGTTATGCCACGACCACGGTTTTTAATGATTTAAATATTTGTTCAGTTTTTCCTGTGTAGACATTAACACCGATGGACAAAATGATCCAGTGCTGCCGGGCAGTGGTGGCACATGCCTATAATCCCAGCACTCGGGAGGCAGAGGCAGGCAGATCTCTGTGAGTTAGAGACCAGCCTGGTCTACAAGAGCTAGTTTCAGGATAGGCTCCAAAGCTATAGAGAAACCCTGTCTCAAAAAACCAAAAAAAAAAAAAAAAAAAAAAAAAAAAAAAAAAAAAAAAAAAAGATCCAGTGCTATCTCAAAGCTAGGAAAGCCAGCACAAACCTGTAAAGAAAAACAGAAACCATTTTTACTTAACAATGTCCTTGACAGAGGCTGCAGGGATGGCTCACTAGATTTGAACACGTTGCTCTTGCAGAGGACCTGGGTTCGGTTCCCAGGTCCCATGTAGAGGTTCACAAGCATTGGCTACTCCATTTCCAGGAGATCTGATGCCCTCTTCTGACCCAAAAGGCACCAGGCATGCACATGGTGCACATACATACATGCAGGTGAAAACCCATACACACAAAATAAAATGAATAAATCTAAACTCAGAAGAATGTCTTTGGTAAGTCAGTAAAAACTGTGGTTGTTATAGCCTGACACTTCGGACGTAGAGTTTTAAAAACTGTATCCTGTAGGCAAAATGGGAAGTATGCACTGGAGCCCTTCTGCTATAGCATGAGATGGTTGTGGTGCAGAAGCGCCGATGCCTGGTTTGTAGGCTGATCACAGTATAAGCCGGCTTGGCTGTTCTGGAAAACGAACAAGATGTGCTTGTCCATTTGAGAACAACTGGCGGCATTTGTTAATGATACAACTCAAGCTCTCAAGGACGGAGAAAAGAGCTTCAAGAAACTTCGGCCGCAATGATCTATGTTCCCAACCACTAAAGAGTTTCAGGATTCAATAAAAAATGTGCTATAAACGATTTAGGCATTTGGTATTGTGACATGTAATGTGTTGACACTGGAAGCTTTGGGGAGCCTAGAGAATCAATACTTTCCATGTGACTGATGCCCTGTGTTCAAAATTGTCCGTTAAAAGAATAAGAGGAACAATAGCCAAGAGGAAAAGCATCACTAACTCAGAGACAGGTCACCAGTGATACATGCCCTGTGGAAATGTCCCTCAGAGAACTAGGTAGAGAGAAATGCACAGCAAAAGTGAGACTTAAAAGGGGGGCACATCTCCTACAAGGGGCAGCACCTCACCTTCGAACACGTATCAAACGCTTTGAACTTGTTTCAGAATTTGTAAGAGAAGCTAATATTTTCTCCCAAGGGGAATAATTCTGAATCAAGACATAAAAATAAACTTGCAAAAAGATTTTTAAGAACACACATTTATTCTAGCTGTGTAAGTGGTCCAAGCCTTTAAACCCAGCGCTTGGGAGGCAGAAGCAGAGGTGGAGGTGGAGGCAGGATGAGCTCTATGAGTTTGAGGTCAGTTTAGTCCACATAGCAAGCTCCAGGTCAGCCAAATCTACATAGAGAGAACTTGTCTCAAAGAAATAAACAAACAAAAACAACACGACAATAACAGATTTCTTTCTCTCTCTCTCTCTCTGTCTCTCTCTGTCTCTCTCTCTCTCTCTCTCTCTCTCGTGTGTGTGTGTGTGTGTGTGTGTGTGTGTGTGTGTGTGTGAGTGTGTATATAGGTCAGAGTACATCTTTCAGAAGTAGGTTCTCTCCCTTCACAATGAGGATTCTACTGGTCAAATTCAGATCATCAAGATTTGCCCAAACGCCTTCATCTGCTGAGCCATCTCATTAACGTTAGGTTTTCTGAACCATCGAAGCTTAACTTGGCCACTTGCTCTTTCCTGGGCAGCCTGCTTGCATCTTTGCTCCCCTTTATTTACCCTTCCCTTTTGGTCTAGTTCTTCTGCTCTCCCCTGCTCTCCCTTCCCCTCCCTTTTCCCACTTCCCTCTCTTATAAGAGCCTATAGGCTCATTGCTGCATCGTTCAAAACCTGCCTGGTGTAAAGTCACTTTTAAGAGAGAAGGAGGGACTTCAGAGGGAATTCTAGAATTTCCCCAAGTCTTCCCAATATCCGGGGAGTCTATATTTGGAAGCATAGCAGAGGCCAAACCTCAGGATCCTTGAGGATGGCCTCCTCTGAAATTTTGAGAGTGGTGGACAGGAAAGCGCTTCGGAGTTCACCGAAGCTAACTAACAACTCTCCAAATCTTACAGAGGAAACTGAGGCCCAGTGATGCAAATTGAGAATGGGCAAGCTGAGGGAGCCAGGAACCACTGGACCCACCCACAGCTTCCACCTCAGAGGGCCTTTCTGGGGAGGGAGGAGGCCGGTTGGTAAGAGTGAGGAAGAGGGGGAGGGTGAAGGAAAGGAAGGCGGGCTGAAGTGGGAGTGGAAGAGGCAGCCTCCTTGGGGCTGATTGGCTCTCGAGGCCAGCCCTCTACACGAGGTTTATAAGAGTTGGGGCTGCCCTGGGTACCCTACCCTCTCTCCCGCGCCCAGGGGAATCATTGCCAGGACCTCGGTGAACCGGTGCTTAGCAGCGGGAGACCGAGGAAGGAACAGAGCGATCGCGAAGCAGGGCGCCCGAACAACGGGCGCCGCGCCATGCGCCGGGCCAGCCGAGACTACGGCAAGTACCTGCGCGGCTCGGAGGAGATGGGCGGCGGCCCCGGCGCCCCTCACGAGGGGCCGCTGCACTCCATGCCTTCAGCACCAGCCGCGCCGCCGCCCCCTGCAGCTTCCCGCTCCATGTTCCTGGCCTTGCTGGGGCTGGGGCTGGGCCAGGTGGTCTGCAGTGTCGCTCTGTTCCTGTACTTCCGAGCGCAGGTGAGTGACTGCCTTCCTCGTCCCGTTCTCTGCCAGGGAAACTGAGTCTAACCCCCGGGCTGGACTCCTGGGACCTTGCCTATTCCTCACAGGAAAGCTACCCTCTAAGGAAGGGAACTTAGGGACCTCCAGCCAGTCTCACCAGCGCCTTCTTCCCGGCAGCGCAGAGCGCAAAGTCTGGTTCTGGTAGAGGATGGGTTTGAATTTCCCCCCCAGAAGCAGCATTGGCCGCTCGCCTCTTGAGCAAGTGATCTCACGCTTTCTCCCCACCTGGAGTTAAGAAATAACTTTAACCCATTCAGGGGAAAAAAGGAGTGCTTTTCCAGCGCCGCTAACTAACCGGTGGCTGCCTGGCTTTTCTGGCACCCTGGGACCACAGTGAGAGAGAGGGTGTCAATAGTCCTTGGAGCACCTGGGGTGACACTCATGTCTCTTGATTTCCCAGAGAGACAGCACTACCAAATGTGCCTGGTGGGTCCCAGGACTGGGGCTCTGCTTCTTCTCAGGAGCGCAGGCTCTGAGGGGTGGAAGGAAGAGCCCCACTGTGCCTCTGTGCCTGCCTGTGAGGTGTGCAGAGGAAGGAAGGTGCCTGTGTGTGTGTGTGTGTGTGTGTGTGTGTGTGTGTGTTAGTACAGACTGACTACAATCTAGCCAGTAACCAACCTTTGAAGAGAGGAAGAAGCCTCAAGCTAAAGACTCAGAACTGCCGGAGATGGAAGAGAGAGGGAGGGGTAAATTTGTAATATTATGCTTTCTGGTGGTTTGTGTTCTTGTGTTTTCTTGGAAATTGCAGAGCAGTTGGTTGGATTCATTCAAATACTCTTGTCTGGTGCTATGAACTCTTTCTCAGAGGAAGTGGGGGGCTGACTGTGCATATTTTTATGGGAAAAGAAAGTTGGGTTTGGACTTCGTTTGTTTCCAGAATCAAAGGTGATTACTAAACCAAGCTGGAGGCATTAAACTGTGCCATTGCTTGGACTGCATAGGCTTTTGACATGTGCCAAAATCTTGAGCTGTGCTTTGGATCCTTGGCTTTGTTAAGTAGTCAGATCTACTGGCTTGCAGTTTCTACCACTGGTGTGGTTACCCACTAATGCAAAAATAGAAACATTGTAAACCAGTACGTCGGCAAACCCGTCTTAATAATCACACTTGTTACCTGTTGAGATTTTCTGCCTCAGACAAGGTTTGGGTGGTTTGCTTGTGACATGAATCACACAAATCTGTATGAAACTGGGTAGACACCCCCACCCTTCATTGGGACATGGGGCGTCAATGAAGAATGACATCTCTGCTGTTTTCTGCCATCTGGCGTTTTAATGCATGTATGTGGAGAGTGCACAGTATGTGGCTCCATGTTATTGCATTGACTTGAGGGCACTCACTGTATGTGCAGTCCCTATGTGTATGGTGCCAGGAGATAGAGTATGCTTCCAATAGAAGGCTTTTATAATAATTCTTTGCAGAGAGGTTTTAGGTTTTAAGGTCTGAAGATGGTAGGTCCCAGTGTCTTTTTTTTTTTTTTTAACTTGTTAGGGTCATAACATCTTTCCTCAGCTGTAATGGTGAAGTGAGCATTGAGCTCAGAAAGAAATGTAGAGTGAGCACATTCTAGGGACCCTTTGCTTGCCGAGAACCCCAGGATTTGGCACACCTGTGGAGTAAGGCCTCACCAGCTAGGCTCTTGTTCAGCTTTCCTGAAGGAATTCTATGGCAGTGGAGTGGCGTAAGATGTCTGTCACACTAATGGTATGGTCACCTTTCATCATATAATAGTGTTGATGGCCCAAGATTAATAAGGAAACAATCTTTCCCAAAGTAAGCTCATGAGATAGCAAACAAAACCAGATGATTTTCCTTTGGAGAATTTAATACCATCAGGTTTCTGTGTACACTTTTTCCCTCTTTTTTTAACCCCCTCTTTCCCCCCTTTCTCCTTCCTCCCTCCCTCCCTCCCTCTCTCTCTCCTTCTCTTCCTCCCTCTCTCCTTCCTTTCCTCCCTCCCTCCCTTCCTTCTTAGCTAGGGTCTCATGTAGCCCAGGCTGACCTTAAAATTGTCATGTAGCCAAGGATATTACACCTCCCAAGAGTTAGGGCTGCAGGCATGCCCCGCTACACTCCATTTATGTGGTGTGGTGTCCGGGTTTAAATGCACAGAGCTTTGGGTATATTAGGCAAACCCTCCACTAAGTGCACCGTGCCTCTAGTCCCCAGTCGCCACAAATCTCCTGTCTCTCTAAGATGAATTAAAATATTTCAATCCTTATTCTTAACCCAGGTCTGTAACTACATGTTAAAAAGGTTGGCTCCATCCCTAGAGTAGTTGGATTTGGAAAAACATTTTTATTTGAGCATCCTGATTGCATCTCACTGAGTGTGGTATTCACGCTTGATACTGAAGGGAATCCTAATCGATTAAGAGATGCATCCAAAAACCCTTACACATGAAATGCTGTGGTGTCTGGAAAATGTTCCAAAATAATTGATAGAAATGTGTGCAGGTGTAGGGAGCTCACAGTTTATATATGAGGCATGGTTTCTAGCCATTCGTGAATAATTTTGGAAGGTGGGTTTTGGGTACACAAGGGCTCGATCTACAATTATTTCTGCTTTTATATATTTGGAAAACCTTCTTTTATACTTTTAAGTATTAGTGTCAAATAATGAATGTTTTATTTTTTTAAGTTGTATTAAGTTTTTAAGTTCTGGATGAATTATTTGGGATTTCTGAACACATTTGAATAAAAATGAAATTATCTAGTCTCAGAAAGCACATTTACCATTTAAGATAAAATAGTCAGATTTATTATAGATTAAAGATAGTGAACAGAAATAAGAAGGATTGAAAGATCAAGACCAGACTAGATTCAAAACAAAAAAACAAAAACTACACCAAATCCTACTCAGGTTTAAATAATTAGCAGGGAAAGGTCACCCTGTGTGTTTCTGGTTGCCCATGCCTGTGCCTATATTTAAAAAAACCCTAGATCCATTGTAGATAGTCTTTCTCCCACTGGGCCTGCCAAAGGGAAAATGGCAGCTGGCTTGTCCTATGTATTTACTACATCCTTTGGTTTACAAAGAAAAAAAAAGCCTGTCTAAAATGTTGCTTGTAAAGTTGTGTGTATCTATGTGGTATGTGTGTGGTCTCTGTGTGTGGTATGTATGTGTTTGTATACATGTAAGGTATACAATTGTGGTATGTATGTGTCGTGTGTGTGGTATAATGTGTGTATTTGGTGTGGTGTGTGTGTAGTGTGTGTGTATGTGTGGTGTGTGTGTGTAGTGTATGTGGTATATGTGTATATGTGTGTATGCTTGCTGTGATGTGTTTGTGGTATATATGTGTGTGTGGTATGTGTGTGTTTGATGTGTGTGTATGTGGTATGTGTGTGTGGTATGTGTATGTGTGTTTGGTGTGGGGGTGTGTGTTGTGTGTGTGTTGTGTCTGTTGTGTGTGGTGTGTGTGTAGCCATACTCATGCTTAGAGTTCAGCTGAACAGTAAGCCTTTAGAAAGCTGGGTCTGCTTTTGCTCTTCAACTCCCCTCTCCTGGGCACATGGCAGCCTCACCCAGGACAGCAGCCACTGCTCCAGATCTGATGTTGAGGTGGGTAGGCAGCTTGTTTGAAAAACTGATAAGGAAGCAGCCCAAATGTCAAGCATCCTGCCTCATTTAACCCTATGAAAGAATGATCAGTTTCGAGGAAGTTCACACACACACACACACACACACACACACACACACACACACACACGCCAGTAAGAAAATGTTCATTTCCTAGCCACAGCCTTGTCTGATCATCAGATAGGTGCATTTTCAAAGTCCCGTGTGTGTATGTGTGTGTACGTGTGTGTGCTACTGGTGATAGAGCCCAAGGCCTCCAGAATATGCTTGCTTTCCCAGCCCTAACCATCCATTTCAAATCAGACACTCCCATAGTGTCTGCAGGCACGCATGCAGGTGTGCCTCATTGTAACTCAGTTTGCTGTGCTCTCTTGTGGCATATCAGCCGCATGATGCGCCTTCCCCAAAGACACGGGTGCCTGTTTGTTCAGTGCGCCCCCCCACCCCCCACCCCTCAGCATCTAACACAGCTCCTCACATACTTAACTGTCTGGAAGGGTCTTTCAAATGATTTGACACCCTACACGTCTTTCCATTTCTAATTTACTAGCATGCAATATCTCATAGCTGAAATAGTATTTTCAACCGCGCAAATCCTCTATCCAGACTGCCGTGTACCTTAGAATACACTATTGGGCGGGAGCTACATACGTTTGGTCAGTCTGAGTTGTCTTGCAGTTACTCCACCGGCCTTGCTCCGGACCTGCTTTCCTTGGTCCCCTCTCAAGCTCCTTCCCTTCCTTTGCCTGGGAACCTGAAGGGGAAGGCACGTCTGGTTACAGATGCAAAGTGGATTTCTGACTTGTCATCCTCAAGGAAGCCAGTAAACAGTTCAAAGTTAATTTTGGCACACACTCTTCATTTCTTTAGTCTCAGTAATTGATGAGCTTTGGAGATGTGAGCAGTGGTTCTCAAGTGCGTGCTTGAAGTATTTGAAGAAAGATTCAACAATCAAATTTAACTTAATTAAGGCTGTGATAAAATTGTCTGAGAGGTCCAAGTGCGGTCCAGTCACCAGCATTTTTTTTAAAGAGAGAAAGAACAGTCTTTGAATGCCACTTTTTAAATTTGTACCAAGCCATGAACTATTGTTAACTGGTATAATATTGTGCTAAGTACTGAATCTTGGCCAGAGGGCATTTTAATAACAGAATAACTACATAAATTTGTATATTTGACACTTTAAGGCATCACTTGTTGGAGTTTTATACGGAGAGGACAACTTTGGATTCAGTTAAAATACAACCCTCCTCCCCGTGAGTTCATGCTGTGATTGACTGTACCCCAAGTATGGACAGTGCTGGGGCCTGCTGCTGCAGTTAGAAGGCCTTTAGTTTGTAGGATGCAAGCTTAATGAGCTTTGATTAGTGTTTCCAGTTTTTCCTAATTCCACATGGTCCCTTCAGCTCAGCTCTGGCCTGGTAGTAAGCCCTGCAGAATCCTGCTTTCCTGAGGTCAAGTATTCAGACATATCTGCCTTTATAGGATACTTATTGACTTATGAGCATTTTTCCAAAGTATGTTTGAGCTGGGTACAGTGGCACACGTCTTTAATCATAGGACTAGAGAGGCAGAGCAAGCCGGTCTCTGTGAGTCCCAGGCCAGTCTGGTTGACATAGGGAGTTCCAGGCTTTCCTGGGCTGTACAGTGAGGCTCTTGTGTAAAAATTAAAAAAAAAAGACTGACATCTGCCCTTTAGTGAAAACAAATGATTTGTTTCAAGGTTGGATCTCACCCATATTTAAAGATTATCCTGATATATTTTAGAACTTTAATATTTCTTTTTTATTTGCGCAAGTGTGTGTGTGTGTGTGTGTGTGTGTGTGTGTGTGTGTCTGTGTGAGTATGCCAATGTGTGTGGGCACCTTCAGAGTCAAGAACAGGTGAGCAGATCTCTTGGAGCTGGAGTCACAGGCAGCAGTGAGCTGCCTGACTTCAGTGCTGGGAACCAAACTCTCGTCCTCTGGAAGAGCAACAAGCACGCTTAGCTGCTGAACCGTCTCTCCAGCCCCAGACCAGCCTTATATCTGCATGACTAGAATGGTAAAGCGTGAATCCATGTGTGTATGTTTGGTAAAAGACTGTTTGTGAGAGGTTCCGGTAAAGAGGGGGTACTTTTTAGTTTGTTCCTGAGAATTGGTTAACAAGGGCACACCTCTTTCCGATTACTTTCATCTAATTAAATTGGGGAAAGAGAGACAGTGTTATGTCTGGCTGTGCTTTGGTTGGTATTAAACTGACTTATTTCCCCTTTGTGTTTAGTTTAACCTATTTTTTAACTACTGATCATGAAGGACTTTGAGTTTTGGAAGAGAGAGGGCAAGTTAAGCCCTCATGAAAACGATCAACTTCAGTTGGGTGGTGGCGACACGTAGCTTTAATCCCAGGACTAGGCAGGCGGATCTCTTTGAGTTCAAGGCCAACCTGGCCTACAGAGTGAATTCCACGACATCCAGGACTACACAGAGAGACCCTGTCTCAAAAAACCAAAGGAAAACAATAGCAAATCAAACCTCTTCTATGGTGGTTGAAGCCACTGCAAAGCCTTATGGGAGCTTGGGAAGTAGAAGGCAGGCTCCTTGAAGAGCACCCAGAGAGATGATTGACAGGAACCTTTTATAAGCTTGTGTTTGTTAGTCACTCCACAGGGATGTTTTGTTTTGGGTGAGACAGTCCTTATATTTTAGCATTTCCGAGCGCGAATGTGAAGACAGACACTGCCCTTACGTGTTTGTAAGACCCAGGCTGAGAAGTACTGGGTAAATAGATATTCATCTGAAGGAGAAGTCAAACTCCTGGCTTCCAGCTTTGCCTCCTTTGGATCTCTGATTGGGCTTCTTCTCCATGCGGCTTCATCTAAATGCAGCATGTGTCTTATTTTTCTTATTTATGAGGCAGGGCCTTACAATGTAGCCAAGGCTGGCCTGGAAATCACTATCTAGCCCAGGCTTTCCCTAGACACTGATCCTTCTTCGTCAGCTTCTCAAATCCTTAGATTATAATTGTGAACTACCTGTCTAACTTGACGAGTCTTACCTGCTTGCATCACATATGAGATCCTCGATGCCTCTTCTGACCACGAAGTTCATTCCCCATGAATCACACACACACACACACACACACACACACACACACACACACACTTCTGTTAAGTATCTATGACATTGTGTATTATGGATGATTGCCATCTACAGGGCAAGGGAGATGGATCAGTCAATAGAGTACTTGCCATCCAAGTCCCAGTAATGGGGAATGGATACAGGAGGGTGCTAAGGTTCTGGGTAGGCAGTCTAGCTAAAGGGTGAGCTTCAGGTTCATCAACAGACCCCATCTCAAACACTTAAAGTGGAGTGTGACGGAGTAAGATGTTCAGTATCAACTCCTGGCCTCCACGTGTGCATATACAGGTGCTCACACTCACACATGCGTGTGCATACGCTTACACATAACAACAGCAAAAGTGTTCTCATCAACTAGAGGGTAATTTTATTTGCTATCTATCACCGGGGGATATAAAACTCTTAAGCGCCGCCCTTTTATTAGCAAGTCACATTTCATTAACTGTAATGACTTTAATATCCTCCACGCCCCCAGATGGATCCTCACAGAATATCGGAAGACAGCACTCGCTGCGTTTATAGGATTCTCAGACTCCATGAGAACACAGGCTTACAGGACTCGACCGTGGAGAGCGACGAGACGGAAGCTCTGCCCGAGTCCTGCAGGAGGATGAAACAGGCCTTCCATGGGGCCGTGCAAAAGGTCAGTTCCCACGGTAGTCGCTGAGTCGAGAGTTCTCGCTGACGACACTGTAGTAGCTGGGTAGTGGGGCCTGAGACACACTGTTGGTGCTGTTCTTTCGTTTTAGTAAATGGTAAAAGAGCCGATGAGGCTGTCTTCAAGAGATTTCTTTTGAAATTGGCGGGGGTCAGTTTCTTTCCTTTCTTTCTCGTGTTTTGCTTTTTTTTTTTTTTTTTTTTCCCCAGACAGGGTTTCACTGTGTAGCCCTGGCTGTCCTGGAACTCACTCTGTAGACCAGGCGGGCCTTGAACCCACAGAGATCTGCCCGCCTCTGCCTCTGGAGTGTGCCACCATGGGCACACTCTTCTCTGTCTTTTCTTTTCAAGAGGAGGGATTTGAATGCACACCTGGAAGGAGAATCAAAGCGACTACTGTTGGTTGGTGATCTCTTGGTTAGTTTGAATCCTTGATCTAAAAACCATGTTCTAGGTTTTGGGGACTCTCTGGTGGCCCTTTCCTCATTTGTTCCTGCAGGGTTGTGGCCTGGGCTGCCATGAGGAACCATGTAACACCCTCGGCTGCCAGGTGCGGTGAGAGGCAGGCATGCAGAGCAGGAGGTGTGATGGGGGAGGTGGAAACCGGGTGGCTCCTTTCTTATTGTCTGGGAGAGCTGGGCGATAAGAGAGACGGGAATGCTGAAGACTGGAGACAGCTGTGCTCTCAGCCTCAGCTGGGGGACCTACACCTGTCAGGTTTCCCTGAGTAGAGCCACCTGGGAATTCTGCGGCCTCGGAATTAATGCACTTACTGACTCCCCCCCAAAACTGGGCGGGAATTCAGCGCTAAATGCTGTGTGTCTGCCCACCCGCGAGCCCTCCCAGCTTCCAGTTCGCTCCTTCCCGTGTCGTCTCATTATCTCGGGACAACCCTGGCATTCTCAAGGCTGTTGGGCCTTGGGTTTGTTAAGATTTACTAATTAACTGGTCCAGTTCTAGCTTAGTTCTCCGGAGGGAGAGCGTAGCCCTAAAAGTGTGTCGGCTAAAAGTGCAGGTGGAAGGAGAAAGCTGTAAACCTAATTAAGGTAAATATAACACTTCCGAGGTGAGACTTTTGCTGTATTTTATGAAATTGAAGATGGCGCTAACTTTCAGCTTGCTTCATTACGTCACCTCATCAAGAGAGTAGCTGGCTAATGTGGCTGCCACCAATTCTACCTGCACCTTCATTTCAGAGATGATTCGCTAAAACCGAGTGTCCTACAAGCAGCAAAATCGATGTCACTGGAGGAAGCATGAGAAGGCATGCTGCTTATAGCCGCTATTATCTGTCTTTGGGAATATACGTATATTAATGCAGTATGAAATTACTTTAAATGAGTGAACAGAGTTTGGTTGAGGGGAAAAAAGGATTTTATCCCTGTTGAAAAGTTAACGGTCTTTCTTGGCGTGTGTGTGTGTGTGTGTGTGTGTGTGTGTGTGTGTGTGTGAGCTTAGTGGTGGTATGGAGCATGCTTAGTATGGCAGAGGCTCTGGGTTCAAGTTCAGAATGTGGATAACTAGGACAAAGACCAGACGAAAAGAATCAGCTGCTTGCATTAAAGGTGCATGGTTGCCAGGTACAGCAGCTCATGTCATCCCAAATGGAGGCAGGGGGATTGTGAGCTAAAGGTTGGTGTGAGCCACATCGTGAGACATTCCCTTCAAGAGGAAGAGAGGAAGGGAAGGAGGGAGGGAGAGGGAGAGCCTAATCTTTTGTATTAACGGGGAATCATGGTTCTCAAGAGGAGTGGGACTTTATTTCACCAATGTTGTGCTTTATGCGCTATACCATAGGATTTTACATTTTAGAAAACGTGGACAATTTGTTAAAAGCCTTTGAAAAGCTCAAGGAACTGTTACAGTGAGCCAGTGCACGTTAGTATAATATACCCATTATGGGAGTCACCAGTGTGTGCTGGAGGTGGGGGAAGCCTTGCTCTTCCTAGGCCCGATCTGTAGGAAGGAGATGAGTGTTTCCCAAACCTTATCATTACCGTTAACCAACATCCATACGGTGCAGCTGTGGACCCAGGCATCTCGCCATGCCTCTTTTCCTTAGACCCGAGAATGTACTCTTTTATCCTAGTCAAATGGACGGTTTACCAAGTTTATTATCCTTTGATGAAAAGCATTGGTTATTGTGACGTCAGCAATATTTGCCGAGTAATCAGATTTCTAATTTTGTCTTGGCAACACCAAAAATCGGCTGGGTATAGCAGGCATTCTGGAAGTAGGTTTGCATCTTAACTTTGCTAACAGATATTGAGTGAAGCCATAAAATAAATCGTGTATAGTTGCAATCAGCACTGAGAGATCAGCCCAGGCAGTGGTAACACATACCAGACATGAGTACAATATCACATTATAGGCGTGCAGAAAGTGGTGTTTACCCAGCTCATTGTGGTCAGACAAGTAATCTTGTTTTTCCCTCCTTTTTTGTTTGTGGCTAGGTTTTCTTGGCCCCTTTCCCCCGTTAGCACAGAACTCTGAAAACCTCCTACTGGTCCAACTCTACCAACCGCAATTTATAAAGTCTATCATAACAGTCTGTGACAATAAGAAAAACACTGGTACAGTGTGGTGTCTGATGTGTAAAGCGATGCCTGTTTTCAGTTTTGGCAGCCTTCCCGGGCTCTGCCCAGCTAACCAGGCTTGGGCAGAGTGGTGAGTTCAGGGCTTACCCGGGACTGCTGTGGATGGCAGGGAGGATGCTCACCCCCGACCTTCTGTCTGGGCTCCATGGATAGACATCTGTTTATGGATCGAGTAAATCTTCTGAGCCCCCAGGGCTGTGACTCCAACTACCTTCAGTGTGCCAGGTTGTTGATTTCACACTGGGACATTTTTTTTAAAAAGAATATAAAAATTGTTCCAAATTTGCCGGTTTAAAGTATTTAGATGAATGATATCAAAGGAAGAAATCAATAGATGTCACCTTGCTGTCTGTCAAGGAGTACCCTGTGCTCGTTGAAGGGGGTAGGAAGAAGCAAGACGGCTTATGGTTGCTTTATTTGTTTATTTATTTGCTTGTTTATTTATTTATTTAATCCATATGAGTGTTTTGCCTTCATGCATGTCTGTGCATCACATGTGTGCCTGGTGCTTTTGGAAGCCAGAGGAAGGAGCCAGATCCCTTGGAAATGGAGTTATGAGCAGCTGTGTGGGTTTGGGGATTGAACTTGGGTCCTCTGGAAGGGCAGTCAGTGTTCTTAACTGCTGAGCCATCTCTCCAGTCCCTGTGTGTGTGTGTGTGTGTGTGTGTTTAAGGGCACTAACCCCTGCTTGTGCATATAGAGACTAGAGGCTGACAGCAAGTATGTTTCTCTATTGTGCTCCACTTACTTTTTGAGATGGAGTATCTCATAGAATGTGGAGCTTTCTCGTTGGATGAGACTGGCTGGTCCATGCACCCCCAGGATCTCTCTGGCTCTTCTCCCAAGCACCGGGGTTATAGATGGGCATTGCCATGCCTGGCTTTCATGTGGGTCTAGTGGTCCTAACTCAGGCCTTTGTGCTTGCTCATCAACCAGTTCTTCCACTGAGCCATCTCTGCAAACCTGAAATACAAATATTTTTAATGTACGCAATTTACAAGACTGCTTTTATTTAATAGTTATGTAAACAAATGTCTTATTTTGAGAACATTAATTTTTTCCCTAATAGGGCCTGAGAGATGGTTGTGTTAGTAAAGTGCTCAGAAGACCTGAGTCTAATTTCTAGAACAAGCATTTAGAAAAGCCGGGGATGGAGGGAGGCTGGAGAGATGGCTCAGCGCTAAGAGCACTTGCTGCTCTTCCAGAGGAGCCAGGTTCGATTCCCTGACATCTGTAATTTCAGTTTCAGGTGATCCG
This sequence comes from Arvicola amphibius, assembly GCF_903992535.2. Taxonomy (NCBI): domain Eukaryota; kingdom Metazoa; phylum Chordata; class Mammalia; order Rodentia; family Cricetidae; genus Arvicola; species Arvicola amphibius. Next base: position 36,784,681 of record NC_052059.1, read on the forward strand.
ACAGCTTCTTCTGGCCTCCCTGACCACCGGGCATACATGTGGTGTACACACATAATGCGGGCAAAACACCTCTCCATGTAAGATAATAAAAATCCAGGAATAGGTTCTTGTAATTCCCACACAGTGGAAAAAGAGACAAGCAGATCCCAGGGCCCTGCTGGAGAGTCAGCCTGGGATATGTGGAAAATACTAGGGTGGTGAGAGACCTATCTTAAAAATAAAATTAAGAAAAAAAAAAGTGGAATGACCAAAAAGAGGTAGTCATGTGGTCATGTGGTATACCCCCACCACATGCACACACGCACGCTCGCACGCACGAGCTCAGCGTCTCAGTGTCCCCTAGCGTAAGATCTCCTGCATGGAAGGCTCCAGTAGCTTCCAGAGCTGCTATTTGCCTATAAAGCTTGAGGAAGGGGCTGCCTAGAACCACCAGGGAAAAAGAGATCGTTGTGAGCATACCGTGAACAGTCTCCTACATTAGCTCAAACAAGCAAGCAAACAAAAACAACAGAAAAAGCCCTCAAAAGTCTGAACAGGAAATGTCAGTAGACGGTGGAACAAAGCTGTAAGCTTCCCCAGCCTAAGGACTCTAGTCGGCTCTTGAATGTATCACACCTAACTTATTCTTATTACTGTCTGGGGAAAGAACAAAGAACCAGTGAATAGAAAGAATGGGTCACCTATCAAACTCTGTAAACTAAGAGTCTCGAGTGAAATGGGACAGCAACCAATTTCTAAAGCCATTCAGGAATTTGATAAGGATGGTCCTTTCTCATCTGGCTTATCAGACACGTGTTTGGTTGTCATGAGTGGCAGCTGTGGACAATATCACCTCAGTGCCATCACAGATGGCATCACCAAAACTGGCACAACTCTGTGAGGTGGTGTCTCTAGCTAGACTTCTCACTTCACTCCCGTGTCCCGTGGGTGTGTTTGCTTTTCTACAGTCTGATCACCCTAGAGATGGAGACCTAGAATGTATCCTGGAGACTTGACTGTGGTTTCCTATCCAAGTGCCCTTGTGCTAAACCCTCTAATTCCATCCCCAAATATGAAAATCCAGTGATGGGAACTGGAGCGATTGCTCCGTGGTTATGAACACTTGCTGCTCTTGCAGAGGACCTGGGTTCAGTTCCCAGGACTCATATTTTGGGTCCCAACCATCTGTAACACCTGATTTTCTCATCTGACTTTTGTGGACACTGCACGCATGTGGTGCACATGCATTCATGCAGGCAAAATGCTCACACAATGCAATAAATAAATCTAGACATAAGCAAACACCAACCAAACCAAGAATAGCAATGACAAACAGTAAGTTATCTTCTTTACAGACATCTGATCCTCAAATGCAGTGGTTCTCAATCCTGACTCCTTGAGGGGGGGTGTCACATATCAGATATCCTGCATATCAGATGTTTATATTACAATTCAGTAGTAAAATTACAGTTATGAAGTAGCAATAAAATAATTTTATGGTTGGGGGTTATCACAGCATGAGGAACTGTATTAAAGGGTTGCAGCATTAGGAAGGTTGAGAATCACTGCCCTGATGCCTTACTGGAGAAGTCGGATAAGGAAATCTTCACTGTCGCATCTTGGTTATCCTGAGATAGTCAGTATACATTTGGTCTCATTCCCTTTATGATTTACAGTGTACGTGTACACTGTACCCTTATAGTAAGACTAGTGAGTCCAACATCTCTGATGCTTTGTCCCGCAATGAAATCATTATTGTTACTTGACATCTTCTCAATTAGAAGAATCTCATCAACGGAAATGGCTGGTTATGTTTTTTTTTTCTCTCTCTCCCTATCATACTCCTAAGATGAATCCTCCAGTGCTGGATTCTCTTTCTTCGACGTGTCTATATCTTCCCTGTGTCCAGAGTAGCCTCTTGGACTGTCATGTTCAGATATGGAGAGTGTAACAGAAAAAACGATGGTCCTACAGGGGAGTGATAACTTCTGTATTAATAGCAGCCTGCTGGCTAGACATTTGCATGCAATACTTGAAAAAGAGACTGCCTAGAACCACCAAGGAGGAGAGAGAGGTACCGTTGGCAGTCTCTGACACACGTTAGGTCTAGATGAGTAGGAAAGTGGGCTCATTATACTCAGCACCCTAATACCTTTCCATATACACCCACATAGATATTCACATATATGGAACAAGAATTAACACAAACCCAAAAAGTTTTGGTGGTCAGGATTTTATTTTTCTGAAGTTTATATTTAGGTACCTAGAGAGAGCATGGGAGAGAGGCTGAAAAGGAGATTTAACAGCATTCACCCATTTAAGGAGGTGTTGCAGGTCCAGCTAGACATACACGTCTACAATTGTGATTGCTATTTTCCGTTTTTGGCTAGATTTTATGGATTCAGGAGCAATTACTCAAAACCAGAATGTTTGTCATGTTGAGTGGTTGCTTTCTTTTTTTCCTCATGGAACTCTGATTTCTTGAATTTCAGTGTGGATAATTAAAAAAAAGTCTAGCCAGGGTTGTGCACATGCCTTTAGTCCGAGCACTTAGGAGGCCGAGGCAGGTGGATCTCAGTGAGTTTGAGGGCAGCCTGGTCTATAACCTAGTGAATTCCAGGACAGGCAGAGAAAAAAAAAAGCCTCTCTCCAAATTTCAACTGAAGTAAATTAATGAAATTTTAAAGAAGTTGTGTCTGCTGGAGCCTTTGGAGTTGTTATATAGACATTATTTCTCTTAGACTTTCGAGTTCCCAGAGAAAGATCAAGGGGAGAATTCAGATCCCATTCACCATCTTTTTGCCTTTGTGCCTTTGTGTGCCGGAGTATGTATCCTAAGAGAGTTTCTCATAAACACAGAAGGGAACTTGAGTGTGGGTCACTGGTGTTTCAAGTCGCGATGTTAGTCATGTGGTGGTTTTCCAGCAGGATTCCATCTCCCTTGGCCATAGTAGTTTTGGGAATTGCAATCAACCTCAATCATATTTAGCGTGTATAAAAGCGATCTTTATGGGAACTCCAGAGTAAAATCCACAGAGATGTCCTACAGAGCCAAGGTCATCTGTGCTGGTGACTTTTTCTGTTGCTGTGATGAAATATCATGACCAAGTCAACTTACAGAACGAAGGGTCTGTTTGGGCTTAAGGTTCCAGGGAGATGAGAGCCCCCTCATGTCAGAGAAGCATTAGCAGCACACAAAAGGCGTGGTAGCGGGGACTGGATTCTGGAGCTCAAACTGTGAATAAAAGCACAAAACAGAGAGGAGGAGTGGAGAGGGAGAGAGAGGGAGGGAGAGCGCACACTGGGAATGGCAGGAGGCTTTGAGACCTTAAAGTCCATTCCCAGTGGAAAACGTCCTCTAGGAAGGCTGGACCTTCTAGACCTCCACAAACTGCCATCAAGTGTTCAAATACTCAACCCTGTGGAAGATATTCTCATTTAAACCACAACACCATCTATTGCCATTTGCTCAACCGAAGACTGAAGGCAGGCTACTTAATCTCAGGAAAGCCCCTGCACAGTAGGTGGGAGCCAAGAGGATGGCAGTGGGAAACTAACCAGCAAGTGATGGCAGAGGTGAGCGGCTTTCACCCATGCTATGAATACCCAGGATGGAAGGGAAGATATTTCGAATGGGGTCTTGAAAGAGACAGAGGTAGAAGGATATACCTGAGATGGGGCAGTCATGATGGACTTCAGACATTTAGTGAGCTTGTGTGGTTAAGGGGCGAGTTGCCTTGTGCGTGCAGAGAGAGTAGCAACCTGTGGAGTGGAGGAAAGGACATGTCCCAGGGCAGTGGTTTCCAATCTAGCTACATCTTCAATGAACTTGGGGTCCTTGGTTGTGGGTTTTTTTTTTTTTTTGAGTTCCCAGATCCTTGACTAGAGGTTCTGATGTGATAGCCACAAAGGTGCCCCCTGTGATGTCTCCAGGCCAACCAAGTGCTAAGAGCCACTGTTAGACAGAACAGCCGTTTTTGACAGTTATTTTTAAATGAACTGACTCTGAGAGCGGGAATGATGGCTGTTGTCTGGAGAAAGTAGTCTAGAAGCTGGTGAGAGCTGTCAGTATCAGAGATGATCTGATGTCCAGTGACCGTTGAACCTGAAGGTCAAGGTCAGAGGAGATCCATTCTAGGAAATTTCCTGGTCACTAAGATGCTGATCCAGTCCTTGATCTTGGCCTTATGAGAATACCAGGTGGTGATCACAGAGGTAGCTGGGATAAAATTACTAATTTAAAATGCTAAGAGTCAAACTTGCAAAACAGGGAACACTCCTTATGCCCATTATAGCCACTCCTCGGGTCTGGAATGCTCCTTCTGCCCATTGCAGCTACTCCTCAGGTCTGGAATGCTCCTTCTGCCCATTGCAGCTACTCCTCAGGTCTACTGATTCTGTCATCTCCAGCACACAGAGCTGGAAACTTGAGGATGATTAAGCTTTTACTCCAGCTCATCTGGTGACCTTCATGCTGTGACTTCTATCTCCTCACAAAGCATTCAAGCAGGATTCTCCTTGATAGATGAATGAATTAGGTTCTTGCATGTACGCTTTGAACATTTCAGACCCATTTTGGTCTAGTTGTTTTCTAGTTGTTTCTCAGAATGCCGTGCAGGCATTTCCCAAAAGAGGCTCCCACTTACACTCGCCCATCTGCCTGTGGAGTTAGGAGGCCCTCTTGAGTACACATGAGGCTTATCCTCTGAGCACCAGCTGCATGCACCCAGGTCAGATCTGGCTTACCTTAGGGGAGCTTTTCAGGGTCCTGTGACTTTCATTTCTGTCTGCAGTGACAGACATACTAAAGCACACGTTTAATGAATGAATGGCCCGTACCCATGCCTGCATTATGTGTCATGTGTGGGTTGCTATTGCTGTGATGAAACACCATGACCAAAAGCAAACTGGGGAGGAAAAGGTTTATTTGGCTGACACTCCCATATCATTGTTCATCATCAAAGGAAGTCAGGGTCGGAACCCAAACAGGGCAACAACCTGAAGGCAGGAACTGATGCAGAGGCCATGGAGGAGTGCCGATTACTAGCTTGCTTCTCATGTCTTGCTTAGCCAGCCTTCTTATAGAACTGAGAACCAACCGGCTAGGGATGGCACCACCGACAATAGGTTCGGCCCTCCCCCATCAATCACTAATTAAGAAACACCTTACAGGCTTGCCTACAGCATGATCTTATGGAGACATTTTCTTAATCGAGGCTCCCATCTTTCCAATGACTGTAGCCTATGCTGAGTCAGTAGTCAGTACATGTGGCTAGTCACTCTTGTCAGAAGCAAGCCATGCTGTAGACCCACAAGATTTGTTAGAGTTCCAGGTTTTGAGGGCCATGAGCCCCTTAGGGGCCCTCCTTTGGTGGCTTGCATCCTTCTCTTCCCATCCTTGCCTGTCTACAGTGGCTGTCCTGACACCTCTTAGTCCCAGGGCACCAGGAGCACTTCTGAGAGACTGTGAAAGCCATCTTCTTCTGAAGTGGTGGGTCTTCGGGACGTGGAAAGCTCTGCCGGTGGAAGGCTGGCGTTCTTGCCGCAGTGGGCAGAGTAGAGCAGAGTCACACCGCGCTCCTCTGCTGAGCCCCTGCATACTCATTTTTAATGAGTAGCATAGTAGACGGCGTTTTAAAGTTGGGCTTTTCATGAAGACTAATGCTGCTGTCATAAGGCTTCTTTATCAAAGCCCAAGGGGACCTTTAGCTATAGCAGAAGCTTCCTCTTTTAAACCATGAAGGTTAAACAATAAAAACTAATTTTCTATTCCCAGAATACCTATTGCCCTTCCAGGGAAAGCATCGCTCCGCTTCATGAAAACAAGGACACGTAGCTCCTCAGCCCCTTGATGAGGAGAGTGCATTAGCGGTTGTCGACGCATCTCTTCCACTCTTGGAAAGAAATGGTACCCAAGTGGTCATCATGGCTAAGTTCTTCATGAGGAACTTTCAAAGACTTCTGTGACAATTGCTCAGTGAGCAGGTGGATGTCTGGCCCTTGGGATCCGTGGGGGTTAGATACCCTTCTGCCTTTGCTCTCCCCTCTTATTGTGCCCCTCCTCCCCTGCTGGACCCCTTTTGGACTTGCATCCTCCATGGGGATGGGGAGGAGTTCCCTCCATTGTGAGTGCTTTCCCAGTGCTTTGATGGAGGCAGGCGGGGGAAGTCTGTGTTGGGGGCTCTGCCTAAGGAAGCTGCAGCGAGGGGCATCTCCCTTTGTGTGCCTGCTCAGACAGAAATCTGCACAAAAGTTCTTGGCTTTGGGGTATGTTTGAACTGCCACCACTGAGTCCACCTAAGGAGCCTGGGCTGTCATCAGGACATCTAGTAATGCTTTTCTCTCTCTGGGTATGAGCTTTAGGGGTTGGGTGGGGGAAGCTGAGATAAGATTTTTTTTTTTAAACTGGAATAATACCTTTCTTAAAGGCAAGTGTAGATCAAATTAAAATTACATGGGAAACACTTAATACATCTGTGATAGATAGAACGGCACAGGAGTTAACATTTGAGGCTAATGCAGCGCCACTGTTCTGCTGGCTTTTCCTGTGAGCATCCTCTCTGATCACTGTACTAACAAAGTCATTGTCTAAGAAACAGAAGCCAGTGAGGGGAGATGAAGGTGGTTGCAGAAACTCCCTTTGCCCCATTGAAGTCTGAATTGGACTGATGAAAAGCAGGAACGCTTCTCATTCTAGGAGACTTCCTGTCTTCCCTTTCAACCTACTGAGATAAGATTTTTAAGTCCTGCCTCGGTAGGGGTGGTACAGTGCAGTGGTAGTTACTCTTTCTGTGCCTGGGAAGATTGCCTGAAGGTGACAGCTCCGTGGCTAAAGATGAGCCACTTCAGGGGTCACTAGAACAAGCAAAGGTGCCCACGAATATGAACCAGGTTCTGGCACATAGCACCCATCAGAAGAAGCTCCACATCACCCAACCCCCAGCACTGCCAGCATCCTTGGGGAAGGAGGTGGCACACAGACTCAGCGCAGGAGGAGGAGCTGTGAAGCCAGCAGGCAGCTCAGTGACTAGCTACTGTTTTCTCTAAGCCTGAAAGACTTCAGATAGCAAGTGGTCCAGTTCCCCTCACCTGAAGCAGTTTCTAAGTCTTAAGATGTGGAAGGACAACTGGATGCCTTACAAAACTCCAATCTCCTAATCGTGTACTTGGTTGCTCTGGCAACCAGCTCCCATCCTCAGAGTTATCTTGTTGATATAAATAGACCCTGTTGAGAAAGGTTTAGGAATTACAGAAGATGCTTCCATCAGTAAAGAAAACCCAGGGATTTTGGGAGTAGTGGTCCATGAACTTTGGATACGGACCTAATTATTTATTTCTTTAAATCTTGCAATGTCACAGAGGCCCGGTCATGTAGAGCCTCGTAAACCATAGGATTGCACTTGTTCCTGAAGGCACCAAGTGACTCCCCTTACATTTAAGATGCTCCTTCCAGGAGCCAGCATCAGTTCGAGGCACAAAGACAGGGAGAAGAGGTAGGAAAGCAATTGCTGTCTTCCCAAGGAGGAGGGATGGGAGCTTGAAGGCGGTAGTGCCGGCTTGGAGAGGAGGAGATGGGCTTTCTGAGGCATTTACCATGTGTGACTCCCCAGGACTTCCCTGCAGGACTGGGAAATGGGCTATTCATTTTCAGCAACAATCTGAGTGTGGCATTCATGTACTAACTGGCTGATAAATGCCCTATTCTTGTAACTAGGTCGGAGAAGAATTGCATGAAGGGTGTCATTAAGATGTTAAAATGAGTGCATTACATATGTTAACCAGTGTATGAACCCTGTATTATATCTGGCAAGCGGGGTGTTAAATCCTTGCTCAACCAGCCAGATGTCCCTGCAGCTGCTGTGGTACTGCAGAGGGAGGCAGCCACCTGAGGCCTTTGCTACTCACGGGTGCCAGGAGTGTCTGGAGCATCTGGCTGTGCAAATTGCTTCTTCTGTGATTTGATTGACAGGTCCCGCATGGATCACATGATTCATATCACAGTATGGGTGAGAGTTCAGACTGATAAGTGCAGACTCCAGCAACTTGACCTTTACATGGAACCTATACAGCTGGGAATTCTCTTAGTCAGGACACACACACACACACACACACACACACACACACACACACACACACATTATACAGAAGGATGAAAACAAAATTGAAGTCAAACAAACATAAGACCAATTTAATCACATATACTCAGGGTCTTGTTTTTCTGGCAGCTATGCAGCACAGTTTACAAAGGTGCACTTAGCCTGCATTGCTGGTGGGAGTGCAAGCCGGTACAGCCCCTTTGGATATCAGTGTGGCAATTTCTCAGAAAATTAGGAAACAACTTTCCTCAAGACCCAATAATACCACTTTTGGGTATATACCCAAAAGATGCTCAATCATATCAAAAGGGCATGTGCTCAACTATGCTCATAGCAGCATTGTTTGTCATAGCCAGAACCTACAAACAGCCTAAATGCCCCTCGACTGAAGAATGGATAAGGAAAATGTGGTACGTTTACACAATGGAGTGCTACACAACAGAAAAAAAAAATGACATCTTGAAATTGGCAGGCGAATGGATGGAGCTAGAAAACATCATATTGAGTGAGGTAACCCAGACCCAGAAAGACAATTATCATAAATATTCACTCATAAGTGGTTTTTAAACATAAAACAAGGAAAATCAGCCTACAGATTAGAATCCCAGAGAACCTAGACAACAATGAGGATCCTAAGAGAGACATACATGGATCTAATCTACATGGGAAGCAGAGATGGACAAGATCTCCTGGGTAAATTAGTAGCATGGGGACCATGGGAGAGGATTGAAGGGGAGGGGAGAGGAAGGTAGCAGAGAAAAACATAGACCTCAATATAATCAATTTAAAAAAAGAAGAAGAAATTGGGTAAATTGTGTGGAGCAAAACTCCTATATCCAGTTAAGGACTTTAAAATATAACTCAGAGTCTGTATTTATTCTTACTCAGTGTGGCCTCCCCCAAGTGGCTCTAACTTCTCAAGAAAAGCAGCTTTTCCCTGAGTTTGCAAAAAAAAAAAAAAAAAAATTCCTAAATCATTTAAAAAGCCACGTGGGGGTCTGAAGGGATCTGAGTCCTAGTTCGGGTTGTTTCCCTATTACACTCCTGGGAACTTCACTTCTTGGACGTCCCGTTTAAGAGGAGTTGAATGGAGGCCATAGTGAAGACCACAGTTACACAATCAATTGATCTTTTGTGTGCTTTGCTCCCTGGAGGAGAGATTGTGAAATCTAAACATTTTTTTCCTATGACTTAAGCTCAGCTGTAATTAAGAAAGAAAAAAAAACCTAATTGGTTGTTTTCCTGTCTCTTCATATGTACTCTGACAGAAAATATGAAAAATTAATGCAATCTATTTCGAGAGATAGCACTCATATGAAACTTGGTCATTTCCAACTTGAAAACCTGAAAGCCTGCCTGTGGTGGTCCAGGAGACGTCAATTTGAGGCATTGTCCACTAGGTGGCACTGTGTCTGAAGGTTTCTTTAGCCTTGGCTGCAATTTCTTTGGCTGCCTGCTTGATTCAGTTTTCTCTTTTCTTTCTGTTTTGTTCCTGTTTCTTGTTCTGTTAAAGGAAGTTATTATAATTTAGGCCTAAAGTATGCTTACCTAAAAATGAATACTTTTTTTTGAAAAGACTACTTGTCACAGTTTGACCATAAATAAGCTCATTCATTCGTGAAGTTTCTTATTAACTCTCATAGGTAAGATTCTTATCGTCCTGGGTAGTTTATGGGAACCAAGAGCCGTGTGTGTATGGGTGTGTGTGTGTGTGTGTGTGTGTGTCAGTCGGTCTGTCTGTGTCTGTGTGTGTCTGCGTGTCTGTGTATGAGTATGTATGTCTATGCATGTGTGTGTCTGTGTATGAGTGTGTGTGTGTGTGTCAGTCTGTCTGTGTATCTATGTATGAGTTTGTATATCTATGCATGCGTGTGTCCGTGTATGAGTATGTGTGTGTGTCTATGTATGTATGTGTGTCTGAGCATGTGTGTGTTTCTCTCTGTGTGTTGCAGGTAGCTGTATTCTGGGAAGCCAAGCTGCTGATCTTCTAAGTTAGGGAGTCAGGCAATTAGGTTCTCTTGCAGATGACTAGAGAGTGGCTCCTGGTCAAGGGAGGGCTTTGCTGGACTCCACACTCTAGAAACTGTCCAGGCTTCTGCTCTAGGGTGTGTATTATATGATTCTTGGATAATTCAAAAATGATAATGGGGAAACTTGGCTGACCGGAAGTGCAAGAAGTTATCTCTGCTTTATGATGTGGGATAGGCATGTACTTTGTGAGAGGATACCTCTGAATGAACGTGGGCTTTTCTCTACCACGATTCATGGGGACGCTGATCTAGCAATCACCTTCCTCAACCTGCTGGATAGCAGAATCCCCTTTGGAGCATCTTTTGAAAAATATCAGGTTGATATGAGATCACTGGCTGCAAATAAGGCCAGGATAACCCCAAATCGCAACTGCACCCTCTACCTATAAGAAATTTGTATGAGTGTCCATACTCGCACGCATCCACACACGCACATGCATGTGTAATGGTGCACTTGTGTGGGGGGTACGTGTGTACATGTGTGTAGGAGCCAGAGGCCATTGGGAGGTTTTGTTCTTCAGAAGTAATCCACCTTGGTTTATGAGTACAGGGCCTCTCATTGGCCTAGAGAAAGATGGTTAGGCTAGATTGGCTGCCCAGAGGGTTTCAAGGACCTGCTTGTGAGCGCTGGTATTACCTACTGAGTGCTGGATAACAAGGGTGCACCCATGTCTAGTATTCCTGGTTCTTTTTTCAAACAAACAGATAAACAAACTAAACATGGGTTCTAGGAATCTAATGCAGATCTTTATGGTTGCATGGCAGGTATCCTTCAGCTAAGAATGTATGTATGTATGTATGTATGTATGCATGTATGTATGTATCTTTTTTACAGTCTTAATGCTCAAAGACAGCTTAAAATTATAGACTTGGACTGGTATGTTTACAATTGACCATAAATAGCAATTACTTTCTGGCTCAGAAGATTGGGGCAGAGACATACATGCTACAGTGTTTTTTGCGTGTGACCTAAGGTCACAGATTCATCACAAGATCCCTTTTTTGATATTGAAACGTCCTTACTGAGTTTTTGAGAGGAACTGCAATTCTTGGATACTCTAGCGGAATAATACAAAAGCATTGCCTCCTGGGTCTCTAACGAGAGGTCTAATTCATCCTGGGACACGAACCCTTTTCTCCCCTGACAGCAGGCATTGAAAGTGCTTCTGAGAGGTGCTATTTATTGAATTTTCTTGTAACTAAATGGATCTGTGGCAGCCCTGACCTAGAAGCCGCTGGTGAAACGGGCAGGGAAGTGCATTCCCAGCGGAGAGGGAGAAAGACGGCCCTGCCCATTTCATCAGGGGCCTCGGTCTGCTGCTTTGGGCTGGGTCTCAGTCTTTGAGCTAATTCCTCATTTGCCCATGCAGAAATCCTTGCAAAGGGGATTTGTCAATCTCAGTAGCCGAGGCTTTAGCTGCTGCTCGTCTGTTAGAAATTCAAATTCGAGAATCCAGCATAGATCCCCTGCATCTCAGACTCAGAAGGCGTTGATCCTGCAGTTGGTACATGCTCGCCCTCCTGGAGGTCGGCTCACACCATTCTCAGCTCTGAGACATTTTCCTTGATTTTCCTCCACGATGAGTCTGAGTGTGTAGAAAGTCAGGGAAGAGATCTGTAGGGATGTGGTGCACATCCGCTCTCCTGCCAGTGGTGCAGGTCAGAGCTGGGGGGGACAATGAGGGCGTGGCTGTAAGCCTCAGAATACCACTCTGTCTCTAAGATGCCTATTCTAATCAGGTAAAGATGCAGTATGTATGTGTGATATCTATGTGTAGATATACACAATGGATATAGAGACACTGTATATATAAATGTGTAAAGTTACAATGTATAATGAGGTACTGTGTGTGTATATATAAATGCATAAGAATATATTTAGTTAATAAAGTATACTATATATGATTAAATATATAGCTATATACGTAAACACATACATAATTTTGTATACATGTAACTATATATACATAATCACACACATACACACATACACACACATATATATATATATATATATATGATATACACATATATATATATGCATAATCTGCAGTGTGAATGTCAAGTGAGCCAAACCAGGAGATTCTAGAAATTGGGATACCATTGAGAATCCTGAAAAGAGACCTGTGAGACTGGAGGTCAGCAGAAGTGGGGAGGGACAGAAAGATGACCGAGAGCCATCACATTGTTCAATGCAAGGGACCACCATCTGCTTACAGTTCCATACAGTGGGCTTCAGGCTGTACAAGCATAGGCCAGGGCAGAGGCTGACCTTATATAACCTCCGTGGAGTCTCCAAGAGTTATGAAAAGCAGACTAGATCCTCACCTCCTTTGAGGGTTCTGAAGGTGGAGAGAGGAATAAGGAAGAAGCAGTGTTATCTCCAGGTGGCTTCTCATTGCTAAGGGTTGAGCTTGTCTTATTCTGTCTGCCCACTTGATGTCCTTATGGTATAGCCAAAAGCCTCTCTGGATAAGGAGAGCTCTCATTCCATGGCCTGTCCTTTAGACATTGTAAAGGGGTGGGTGGTCAGCAGGAATGTTGTTCTGGCAAGGGAACGAGGACACCATCCTGCGCTGATAGCATCTGGGTATGTGAATTTACTGGGCACGCGGCTGGATACTCACCTGCCTTAATCTCATCTGACCTTCCCAGCAGGCTGCTCTTTAAGCGTCAAGGTTTGAACCAAGGCTAGAGCTTCGACCTGCTCTCCCTATGGGACATTTCACGTTGAATCAGGGGAGCCTGTGGTCACTTGCTAGAGACTTCATTCTGGGAGCTCAAGTTAAATATGCGATTTAAATATGCAGTTTCTGATACCTATCTACCTGTATTCATTCTTTTCCTGGCCTATGCATCTAGACTTATTTGTAACAGAATTTTAAGTTAATTATTGACATACTAAAAGCTCTTAGACCTTCATATAGTACTTTAAATATACTGTGACTTTAAACACCACCACCACCAAATCACTTTTTGAGTGAACCAAGCATCATTCTCTTTCTTGTGGGCTAAGCCTCTGCATTACAGTAGGAATTCACTAGTGACTTACACAAAAGGAGGCCCCCTGCAGACCAAAGAAAGTCATGCATTTTGTATATTTGTTACTTTTCTTGCTTATTTCATTTCCATTTGTATACCTGTTACAGATTTTTTTAAATTATGCTCAGTTATTTGGTTTTACAAGTTAATTTGTCTCTTGCTTTCTTTTATTACCCCAAAGGTTTGTTTGACTAGGTTGTGTGTGTGTGTGTGTGTGTGTTTGTGTGTGTGTGTGTGTGTGTTGGACTTTTAAAGCATTTTGGGGGTTCAGAATCTAGGAATACGAGCTGCAGGGACTTTGCTGCCTCATTGTAAAACACGCTGGCTGATTGTACATCTGGTATTCCTACGTATCTTTACTACTTTACAAAAAGAATGAGTTGATGGATAAAATTCTCTTTTATTTCAGGAATTGCAACATATCGTTGGGCCACAGCGCTTCACAGGAGTTCCAGGTAATCAAGCATTTGCATGAGTGTTTGAAGTCCCGGACAGTCTGTAATCTGTGAGCTCACCTGGTTCTGTCATCCGCAGCTATGATGGAAGGTTCGTTGTTCGATCTGGCTCAGCGGGGCAAGTCGGAGATGCAGCCCTTCGCTCACCTCACTGTCAATGCTGCCAACATCCCATCGGGTAAGTTATATTTACGCTCTGCCTGAAAACGTACTTCAGGTTTTCAGCCCTCAACCCATCGACATGCTCAAACCTACCCTTAGCCCGTTACTAACACTTTTGAGTCTTGACTTCTCAACCAAAAGGAAGAGGCAAATCCTTCAATTGACCCCTACTTGTGAGTCATGCACAGTCCACATCATCCCCGTATTCATTTTCGGATCACGGAAGTGGGTGTTTCTTTTAAATACCTGCCGGTCGGGAACACAGTGGCCCATGCGCTTTCACTCATGAAGTGGATTAGCTTGGTATCAAAGGCATCTCCATTACTGACCTCCTTGGTGGATGACGTCATTCAGCAAGCCAGAGAGTTTTCCTTCCTGGACGACAGCAGTCTTCAGGAAGCTGAGATATCCTGTCGCTCTTCCTCCCGCTCCCTGGTAAACATCCAGTTTAACAGGCCAGAGACCCAATTATTTTTGAAAATGAGGACCCAGAGCTCAGTGCATCACATAGTTCCACTGGCTACTCACCACGGGCTAGGCAAGGAAGACAAGGATCCCAGTGAACGGTCTCTTCCGAGAGAGTGATAACTGAGCATCACTGTTAGTGCTACTGCGTCCTCCATACTGAGCACCTCCTAGGCTTAGGTCTTCTGCTGTGTGTTCTCATCCTCACTGCAAGCAGTTGCCATTCGGATTATTCAGCCAGTGAGACGGTGCTTTGCATAGTTTGTCACTTACTTAAGGTCACCGTAGCAATGAGATTAGAAGTTGACTTTCCACTCTACTTAGTTTCCAGGTGGGTGCTGGGTATTTTCCTAGCAGCAGGATGCAAGGTACCTGTGGTAGGGTGGCTTTGTCAGAAGGAAGTAACGCAAGGGTCACATATATTTTTGCCAGAAGTGGATTATTTTGGTATCTAATGACCAGGGTTCTAATGTCTGCTTGGGTCTGTGACCTTGTACGCAGTACTGGAATCTGCGCCTCAGCTACAGTAATCATAGAAGTAATATCCACGTTGTGGGGAAGCAATAAATGCTATATTTTTGGGGTAGAAGGAGGCATATTATTACACTCACCAGATGTGATTTACAATTATTATTTGAGCTTGATTAAGCCATTATGCAAATTCCATTTTATTCTACAAATGGCTTAAGGTAGGAAATTTTTTTTCTTTTTTGAGTTTAAACTTTTTAGAGTCTTGTAAGTAATAAAAGTCCATCTTTTAATAAATAATTTTGAGCCGTTATCCTAGCATAGGCCATAGAGAGAGTTTTGTTGTTGTTGTTGTTGTTCTGATTGAAGATACAAAAGGTGAGGAACCAACTCTTGAGCTGCTAGGAGATTCTCTAGGCTGCGTGTTCTGATCCGCATAGTTCTCTGTCTGTCTGTGCCTGGTGGGGGAACGACGCTAATTTCCCCTGAATGGCAAAACTAGTTTGCATGCTCACAGAGACAATCAAATTAATACCAGTGCATGGGCTGTGTGTGCCGTGAATGTACCCTACATTTATCTTTTCAGTTCACTTTAAATGGCATAGGATAAATATTGCCTGCGACGGTGTGCCAAAGTCGGCTTGGCAACGGTGAGCGTGTTTTAGTTATAAAGCCTCCTCTGCAGGCACCTAGAATTTAACCGGTGCCAAAACTCCAGGCAGAGCTCCTGGTTATGTTCCGACAGCTATTTGGTTTAGGGTGCAGGGAAATGAACCGCTCTGTGATTCCATTTAAGAAAATGGAGTCAGCGGCTCTGGTTGGGCCAACAGCCCCTCTAGCCCATTGTTCTCCCAATGCCGGCTGGTACTGAATGATTCCGAGGAAGTTGGCTTTCTCTTGCTGTTTTAATTTTGGAGCGCTGCTATATATTTATTGGTACACAGTCCGTCAGAATCTGTCCTTTGTGGACTGTGCTGCAGTTTCAGAAGTTTCTCGGGGCAACTGTATTACGGCGTAGTTGGGGGCGGGGTCAGGACATGGGCTTTTCCTTAGGAAGCTGGGCAGGCTGAATGTTTGCTGAGGTCCGGCCGGGTCCAACATCTAGCAGCTCTGAGCCCAGCAGAGAGTTGGAGAGGTTAGCCGGGCCCTCAGCACGCCTCATTAGCAATAGAAATCCTGGCTGCCAAGGCCTTCACCTTGCTATTTTCCCATCTATCGCCCACTGCTCTCTTCTGCTGAGTCCTTTGTTCGCGCTGTCTGACTTTCTAGCGGCTCACCTGTGGGCCTCCTGAACTCCCCACTGGGTTTTTTCTCGCCAACAATATGCTCCCCTCCTCAACCCATTTTTGACTCCTAGTCTTGCGGCTCTTCTGTCTGGCCAAGCTCAGCTTGGCTGACATCACAGATCTCTGCAGCTTCTTTTGGGCAGTCCCTTGTCGCTGATCTCAACCATTGCTCTTTCTAGCAGTCAGCAATGGCAATGGAATAAAAATATCACATTTTATATGCTCACTTCTTATTTACCCCGCCATCGGTGGTAAGCATCCCAAGGGCCACCTACTTGGTAAAAAAAAATCTTCATTTTGGACCGAGTGAGTCATTCTTCATTTCAGGCAGGAATAGAAAGCACCATGTTGGGTGTCCTCTTGTCTGATCACCAGGAGGAATCAGTACTTGAGAACAGGACTGGAGAAAAGCAGAGAGTACATTATAGTATAGAGGCTGCTTCGGTCGCACTGAGCTATGGGGATGGTAGTCTGTCAAGGTTCCGATCGATTCTCACCATATTTTGTAGTACATTCTTGCCCTCCCTGGCCATTATCTTACTCCAACATGAGTGGGCCCGTTCCATAGGAAGAAGAGACCTCACTTTAGTAATTTAACCTGCACTAGGCGATCGAGTGAAAGGAAATGTAGTATAGGAATTGGGTAAGAAGCTGGACAAAATGGAGTAACTTGAGATGGGAATATTTTTAATTTCCTAAGCTCTGCCTGTGGATTAGGTGGCCCTGGAGCAGCCTGGAGGAGTCAACATGTCAGCCTTTCTGACGATGTACTGAGCAGACTTTGACAGTCTCATGTCGACTCCCTTGGGATCCTAGGGTGGTATTTGCACTTGGAGCAGCGGACTCCAGAGCTGATCTAAGGCCTCCAGGGGGAACAAAGGAAGATTGCTGTTCAGGGCCCGCAGGCTGGTGACTGGCTGGGCTGTAGCCCCCTGCTGTGGTGTTTGTCTTCTTTGGAAACTGGAACCTTGTTTTCTTGATCATTTAATGATGGGTTGTCCCACTGGAGATTGGCTGCTGCCTTATCGCCGCCGCCACCACCACTTTCTCCACCTCCTGTTTGATTTCTGCAGTAGCTTGATTTGGAGGTCCTCAGATCACATCGAAGAGACTACAGATCATTCTCTGGTTCATCATCTGACTCTCTAGGGAAGGATACAGTGTTCAGGTCCCCCCAGGACTCAGGGTACTGTGGGAAGGTAGATAATATAGGTGGTTTTATTATTATTGTTATTACTATAATAATAATAATAATTATTATTGTTATTAATACATAGATCTTCTTGGACCCACCAAGCCAGAGAGTTGTCAACTTTCATGACTTGGAATCTAGCTCATGAGGTGGTGACTTCAGTGTTAGTCTCTGTGCTTACTTATTTTATTCTTTTTTATTTATTTTTATAATCATTGGTGTTTTTTGTCATGGATGTTGGGTCCCCTGAAATTGGAATTGCAGACAGTTTTGAGCTGCCATGTTGGTGCTGGGAATTGAACCAGGGTCCTCTGGAAGAGCAGTCAGTGTTCTTAACCACTGAGCCATCTCTCCAGCCCCTATTTCTTTTATTCTTAAAAAATTATTTAAATATACTATCGCAAACCATAACGTTGAAACCATAATAACATTTTTGTTCAAGTATATCTTGTATTTTGACCTCATTCACTTTCTGTCACACTTAATCCCAAATAGCACCCTTTCTATTTGTATGGTTGTATGTGCGCATGCGTCTTGTAGTTTCTGCACTTGAGCAAGAACTTGTAACATTTATCTTTTCTGGGGCTCCCTAACTGATTTCTGACATTCACCATCACAATACTAACAAGCTGTAGGCAGCATGACACCCAACGAAGTTTTTATGCTGCAGAAACAAATTATTCCCTGTCGCCCTAGCCTGAGGCCAGCTGACTGTGGCTGTCCTGTTGACTCCAGGGAGATGGTACTGTGAGTTTGGTGCAACTCTCTATAAAATCCTTGGAGGGAAGATGTGGTTTTGGACCTTCCCATGCTTCTGTAAACCCTTACCCTCTCAGTTACCACTTTCTCTGGTAGAATAATTAATGTCCACATAAGTACACCTATTGTATAATTTGATTTATTATTGGTATCCCCAATTTTTAAAGAGCCGGTAATGTACATCAAAGTCTTGGACTATGAAAAACACTGGGTACATGGCCGATTTACAATGTTCCCTAGAATGTGGACTTCTCCAGCAACAACAGCATGGACGTCCCTCATCACCTCATTTCTGGACAAGAAGGGGTTGTAGGAAAACATGGAACTAGGGAGTGATTTTATAATATTAGATGTGGGATTGCATGAAGTTGAGATGCTAGGACATTTTGTGTCTGGACTTCTCTGGGGATAGACTCTCGGCTGTGTGACTCTGGCTAAGGTGAAGGTAGTAGATAGATAGATGATGACTCAGATGGAATTGGCCTACCCATAGCTTTTTTGACCCGATTCTCGCATCCTTCTACAGACTCCTGTCCGTGAACGGAGGTTAAGTTATGTGACAGATGGAAATTCTCTTTCTGTACAAGTTGATTTCTTTCCTATCCGAATTGACTCTGGCTAATTCTTCTCTTCACCCTGGAAGGAACCGCTCCTCTCCACAGGGCTCAGTCTTCTCCCTTTTATGTTTCCAGGCATTGTAGCATCTTCATGGAGTCAGTTTTGACCCCTCTATGTGGAAATAACTCCTCCCTCCCTCCCTCCATCCCTCCCTCCCTCCCTCCCTCCCTCCCTCCCTCCCTCCCCCCTCTCATTCTCATAGCAATTCTATGTACCTCCTCCAAGCTTTGCTTCTTTTCTGAACCATGTTGCACTTATTGCTCATGTCCTGTAGCTTCCTCAAGGGCAAGAATAGAGGACTTTTGATTTGCGCCTCCAGTGTACAGGACAGAAAGCATTAAGTTCAGTTGAATGCACCCATCCCCATATAGAAAATGAGTGTCAAGGTAAGTTACCATGTTAGAATAAGGACTGTGGTGTTAGCGTATAACGCTATCCCACCATCTTATAGAAAAAAAAATGAGGAAAGTTTTAAATCCAAGAAGTGGATTCTAAATCTGTGCCTCTGTCCTCTGTAGGTTCCCATAAAGTCAGTCTGTCCTCTTGGTACCACGATCGGGGCTGGGCCAAGATCTCCAACATGACTTTAAGCAACGGAAAGCTAAGGGTTAACCAAGATGGCTTCTATTACCTGTACGCTAACATTTGCTTCAGGCATCACGAGACGTCGGGAGACCTAGATACCGAGTATCTTCAGCTGATGGTGTATGTCATTAAAACCAGCATCAAAATCCCAAATTATCAAAACCTGATGAAGGGAGGAAGCACCAAATACTGGTCAGGGAATTCTGAGTTCCACTTTTACTCCATAAACGTTGGAGGGTTTTTCAAGCTCCGAGCTGGGGAAGAAATCAGCGTTCAGGTGTCCAACCCCTCTCTGCTGGATCCGGATCAAGATGCGACCTACTTTGGAGCTTTCAAAGTTCAAGACATAGAGTGAAAACCGTTCTGCGGAGTATTCGCATGTATATCCTAGATGCTTGGAAGCGTTTCCAAAAGTGGAAGATGTATATAGGTGTGTAAGACTACTAAGAGGCACGGCCCACATTGAACAAAACTCGGGGTCTTCTCTCTTGACCCTGCCCAGGCCATGCCTGTGTAAAATTAATAGGAGATGCTAGACTCCTGGTGGTTATGCCATGGTTGTATAATTTCCTAATTAAATCAGACTGGAAGATGTATAGTGATGCTTATGAAGTGGAAGAGGTCATAGTCTCTGGGTCTAACTCCTGGCCATGTGCCACTGAGAACCTCAACGTTAAGAGGGTATCATTTCATTGCAGACAAATGATAGTTTGAAGGGTCAAGTTCTCTTGAATTGTTACATCATGCTGGAACCTGCAAATAAGTACTTTTTTTTTCTAACGAGGAGAGAAAAAATATATGTATTTTTATATAATATCTAAAGTTATATTTCAGGTGTAATGTTTTCTGTGGAAAATATTGTAAATTATATTTGTGCTATAGTATTTGTTTCAAAAATATTTAAAAAATGCCTCACTGTTGACATATTTAATGTTTAAATGTACAGGGCGTGTTTAACTGCTGCACTTTGTAACTCCCCTGAGGGAACTTGTCGCTAAGGGGAAGGATACTGTTTCGGGCAACCACATGTAGTTGATTTCTTCATTCTTCTTAATTTAATAGAGTTTTTAGACTTGTCAAGCCTATGCAAACAAAAAAATTAAAAAGGATACCTTGAATAGCAAGCAGGATGTTGGTCACCAGGTGCCTTTCAAATTTAGAAGCTAGTTGACTGTAGGAGCTGACAGAGCCAAGAAAGGATACATAACAGGCTACTGAAATCTGTCAGGAGTATTTGTGTAATTATTGAACAGGTGTCTTTCTCTACAAGAGCTACAAATTGTAAATGTTGTTTCTTTTTTTAAATAGAAAAGGTATTGCAGTTTATCAGCAAAAAAAAAATCCACTTTTAATTTAGTGAAAGTTATTTTATTATACTGTACAATAAAAACATTGTCTCTGAATGTTAATTTTTTTGGTACAAAAATAAATTTATATGAACCCTGCCTACTCATTTTTGTCCTTCGCTTTCATGTGTGTTTTACTCTGCGAGTCTGTCCTTTCCAATATGATGATGCGGCTGCTATCTTTCTCCAAAGGTTACTGGGAGAAACGCAGATTTAATTAAAACCCAGGAACAGATTCAATTAAATTAATGAAGCTTGGAATTTGAAAAACAATTTTCAGGGGATTTGTATTCAAGGATGTAGCCAGAGAGAAAGCAGGCTCCTCACTTAAAAAAGAGAAGTTTGCCCTGCTTGCATCATGAGAAAAATATGGTGTTTTGGCTTGGGGATCATCTAGGGCATGCTCTCCCGCACCGCAGTAAAAGGAGACTCACTTTGGCCTGCACACATTTCCTCATGGAAATCTATGTGCAGGAGCTGTCGAAACCATACTGGTTACTCAGGAAGGGCAGAGAAAAGAAAACAGTCAACTTGGGAAGGCATGGGAAGCCATTATTTGAGGCACTCGTCATTTGCAGATAAATGTTTTTTAATGATGGAGACAACATCGAATAAGGGAAAGAATAGCAGAGGTTACCACGAAGAAATCATAAATTTTAAATAGCAGAACTATCAGGGTGGGACTTGATGGTGTTGGCCAGAATACACCTACTCTTTTATATCTGAGTTTGAATAAACATAACATAACTTGGGTGTTATGTATCCTGATGGTTGCTGCTTGTCTTAGGGAAGAATTTCCACGAGCAGCTGAGTTTCTGGAGCTTCCACAGAGCCAGAAGCTTGTCACAGCCTCATTAGCTACCCAGCTTATAGTTTGTTCATTTCATATTTGTTGAGCGCCAGTGATATGCTAAGTACAGTGTCAGGCACTGACCATGGCTAACGGTGGGTCTCCCAGCCCTGGGCTTCTATCCCAAATCTTGGGAATCACAGAAAGTCTAAAATGAAATATCAGATAGGAAGGGGCACAAAAGCCTCCAATGTGGACGCAGAATGCATTAGTAATTTTTACTCCGGGGTAGCATGTTAGTTGCTTACTAACTATTGTGATAAATATGGGAGGAGAACACCGTAGACCAGTGGTTCTCAGCCTTCCCAATGCTGCGGCTCTTTAATACAGTTCCTCTTTCCTTCTGCTCTGCCTTCTTAGGCTTCTTCCTCTATTTCTACTCTCTGTGCTTTAACCCCCCTCTGGCCCTCCCCAGACTTACCCAGAGGACAATCTGGTGGGGGTCATTTCTCAGTCGAGGTTCCCTCTTCCCAGATATGTCTAGGTTTGTGTCGAGTTGACATAAACTAACCAGAACACTCGGGGTCCTTAGGGAATAAGGAGGCTGTTGAGTCTGATCGAGACGAGACTGGATCACGACCCCTGAGTAAATGGGAGGCATGAGAAAACGATGTCAGGAAACCTGTGCATATTGGCTGGAGTAGATCTGAGCTGCTGGCTCATTTTACCTGCTGCATTTCAGGCCTCTTAACCTGCCAAATCTGGGGAAGGGAAGCATGCCAAGTCTCCAGTTATCTGTCTTCCTGAATCAATTTTTACAACCACACCAGGCCCATGCATCCAAGCCTCTTTCTAAAACATGACACAAAGTGATTCTTACTTAGTGTGCTTGCTTTCCCAGCTTCTCATGCTCTCTGTTCTCATTCATTTACAAATTGAAATTTTCTTTTGGTTTGTTTTACATGCACCGGTGTTTTGTCTGCATCATTGTCTGTGTACCGTGTGTGTCTGGTGCCTTCAGAGGCCAGACGAGATGCCACGGAACTGGAGTGGCAGACGGTTATGAACCACCATTAGAGCGGTGAGACTCGAACTCAGGTCCCCTGGAAGAGCAGTCAGTGTTCTTCATTGCCAAGCCATCTCTCTAGTCCCTCTCTCATTCATTTCTATTCGGCTGCCTTGGAAAGTTCCCAGGGGAGACAACCTGCTTCCTCGGTAGCTTGGGTGGGAAGCTGGGAACTCTGGACCCCACCTTTCTTTCTGCGTGTTCTCGTTGGATTGGCTTGACATCGCAACACCACTATGCTCTATGCTTTGGGGACCAGAACTTTCACTCACATGGCCATCTTACCTTCTAGGGTCACAAGGGGGCACACCATGTGTACATTCCCTTCGCTTTATCTTTGTTAATGGATTCCTCGACTTCTTTACTGTGAAACCGAAACATGTTCTCAGTAACTGCAGTTATAAATGCTAATTAGCTATTGGCTCACATTATTATGATTGAGCCTCCTGTCACTTCTTAGAATAAAAATGTGTTCACATGTTCTATTTCGGCTATAAAACAAGTACCCTTTTGATTAATAACATGCTTATGATAATTCTCCTTTTTTAACTTGAAAGATGTGTGTGTGTGTGTGTGTGTGTATGTGTGTGTGTGTGTGTGTAACATTTGTGTAAGGGCCAAAAGAGACCTACAGATCCCCTGGAACTAGGCCATTATGAGCATCTTAACAAGGGTGCTTGTAACCAAATCCGGATCCTCTGCAAGAACAGTGTACACTCTTAACTGCTAAGCCACCTCTCCAGCCCCTCTCTTAATTTGATAACTTGAAAACATATCTACCTATCTGTCTATCTATCTATCTATCTATCTATCTATCTATCTATCTATCTATCTATCTATCTATCTATCATCTATCTGTCCTATCTATCTATCTATCTATCTATCTATCTATCTATCTATCTATCTATCTATCTATCTATCTCTTCGTCTTTTCCATTGGCAAATTTACTTTAGTGGCTCTGTACTGCGGCATCTTAACCAGAACTCCAGCTATTGTGCTTTAATTAGACATGGCCCGAACCAGGAAAACTGGCATCTGGGGACAGATGGATGACCCAGATCAAGCAAAGAGCACAAATGGCTCCTTGCCATCTTTTGGCTTTACTCAGGCATTCAGAGTTCCAGATGGTGCCCACCCACACTGGGGAAGCCATCGGTGACTCAGCTAATCAACTCCAGAAATACCCCCACAGACACACCCAGAAATAGTGCTTTACTGTCTGTCTGGGCATCCTATAGTAGCCCGGTGGATTTGCCTCATAAAATTAACCATCATGCTACATTGAGGACACAGAGCCACCTATAAAATAGCTTAGAGGAGGTATCTATTTTGAGAAGTCCAAATGCACTTGGACGATGACAGTATCACTTCCCAACCTGATGGGATTACCATGGAAACAAATCTGTGATCACGCCTGGGAGAGAGACTCTAGATTAGCTTGGCTGAAGTAAGAAGAGTAGCCTTGAATGTGGGCAGTACCACTCCCGGGGCTGGCGTCCCCAAATGAGTAAAAAAAAAAAAAAAAAAAAAAAAAAAAAAAAGGGAAAGTAAGCCAAGAACATTCATCCTCTTTGTTTCCTGACTGGACGTGACAGCCAGCTTCCTCCTGCAATTTCCCTGTGACTTTCCCGACACGGTGGAGTGTGCTGACACTCTGAGCCCAACCCCTTCCTTCCTGAAGTTGCTTTGGTCAGGTATTTCATTCAGCAGTAAAGAAAGTAATGAACACAGCGTGTCATCCCTTCCCTAAGCATCTCTCTTTCTTCCTTAATTCCTGTGCTTACACTTCTATTAAAACTGTTTTTTTTTTTTAAAATAAACTCTGGTATTGCTTGCAAGAAGGTGAATTTAGCCTAAAAAGTATCCCAATCCAAATGGGTGAAAAGACAAAGTTACCAGACAACAAATAATAAACACATTTTATTGATGAAATCTAAATGAGAAATTAAGTCATGAAACAGAATAGGATTTTGTTGAGTTTATCTAAGCTGCCACGGTTCATGAGACATTCTGTATATAATACAGGGTAAGAGAGCTCCCCTCCCCGCCCAGCACAGGACACCTACCAAAGCCAGCCTAAGGCTGCCATTGTCTCTCTCTATTTCACCAATTTACAAACACAGTGACTGCTACCCAAAGACAACCCCTGAGTTGATGCCCAGGTCGGAAGTTACAGAAGATACTGGGAGCGTCTGTCCCGTGGGGATGAGATAGGACTTGGGGATGTGTCTTCATGTTAAAGCAGGCTTGGTGGTCATCAGCACCTGCAAGGCCGCTCAGGAAGACTGGCAAGACTGCCAGAAATCATCCAGACCTGAGTGGCTGCCCAGACACCAGGGGTCGCCACGTGGAAGGAAACTCAAGGTGCCTGTGAGCCCTGGACTGAGGTACAAACAAGCTCCTTTGTGGGGCGGATTTCCAAGGCTTCCATGAAATTCCATCCTTGAAACTGTGCGAAGCTAGTGACCTCTGAATTGGCTTGATATGGCCACCACGGCAACTTACAACGAACTTGGTGGCTCCCAACGGCAGGAATACAGGCTCTTTGCCTCTGGAGCTGGAGGCCGAAACAAAGGCGGTGGCAGGGCAGCAGCCTTCTGGAGACCCTGGGCGAATCCTTTGCCTCTTCTAGTTCCCAGGGGCTCAGGGAGTTCTGCTCTGGCCCCTCCTCACACGTCCCGTACCTTTACTGCTCTGTTCTCTTCCTCCATTCACACTCTTCATTTAGTCTCTTAGTGGAGGTCACCTTTCCACCTCCTAGACTCTCCAAGTATCTTATCTAAAATCCCAGGTACTCGGTTGCCAGCTGCTCTGCACTCCTCCCTTTGTGGGCTTGGTTTCCAGGGAGGGGCAGGGCACGGAGAGACGACAATTTCAAAAACAGCAAGCAAAACACAGAGTGATATACATTCCTCGATCTGCAAGTTTCTAAAACTGTGAAGACAAGTCCCAGTGGAGCTACGTAAATGCCAGCATGTTACTGTTGAGGAGGTGGTTATGGGTATTTTCTTCTTTTCAAAATTTCCCTACTGTTGTTACACTGCGATTGAAGTCAATAACAAAGAACATTAAAACAGATCTCTTCAATAGAGAAAAGAGACTGTAGCTTTCGGAACAATCTAGGTTCTGAGCTGTGGGCCTGTGTGCTTTTGAAAGGGAATACCCCAGGGGCTTGGGTAGAGAGCCCTGGAGAGCTGGAGTGTGCAGGAGCCAGCTTTTACCATAGGAGGAAGTGACTTCTCCCAGCTGTAAACAGGCTGACACTATTCACAGCCTTTGACTTGGATTACATTTCAAATTAGGGCTAAAGAGACCTGTGGGAGCCAGGCTCAGTCTCCATCACTCCCTCCATCTTCCCTGATTCTAATGAAGAGACAGGGAAGCAGGATGCTGCCAAAGAGGGAGAACCTGGTCCCGAATGCCTCCAGCATCTGTTTAAGGGGCTCAGAGTTAATTTTTCAGAGATTGGTTGACAACTTGTTTTCTGCCATCAACAAGGGAGTAAGCAAGACAGAGACAGAGATAAATTAATTGAAATGTTTCCTTAGCATGTAACTGCTCAGATAAAGATGGTATCCCGGTGGCATGGCTCTTTAATCAGGTATGAGTCTTTGTAATGGATTGCTACCAGAAGCTCAAGTTAAATTGTACTTTTTGGATGGTTAAATAGAGCGCAAGGAGAAAGGTTTCTTTTTATAATAGAAGTTGTTTTATTTTCATACCTAAATTCCTATATATGCCCAGGATATTGGTCAAAAGAAGTCTAACCGTAGAGACTACAGTGTCTGCAGAACATATACAGCTCTTGGCATAGGGCTGAGCTTATGGTCCATCAACATGTAAGAATTCAGGTGCCCTATCAGTAAAATCTGATGAAAGGAAGTGTGTTAATTAGAATTCTTCAAAGAAACAGGTGGAGACATGCTGATCAATTGGTAGGCAGATGTCGGTGGGGGATTGTTTAAGGGAATTGCCTTATGTCAGTAATGGGAGGTTCAGAAGTTCTAGATCAGTGTTTTAAGCCTAGGGACTCAGGGATGCTGATAATACCTTTCAGTACAAATCATGCAGCCTCAGGAGCGGGGATAGGTGGAACAGAAGGACCAGAATTCTGATGTCAGAGGGCAGGGGAGAAAGATCCTAACCCAGCTGCGAAGTAGAGTGACCAGTTCCCCTTTGCTCTGTGTTTGTTCTGTCCAACCCACAGCTGACTGAATGGTTCATGCTCACCTCATCCCACTCCCGCCCATACTAACAGTGGATACTCCTTCAAGCCCCTTAGAAAAATGCCTTCCTAGACACACCCCAAAATAACTCCTCATCTGTTGTCCAGATGTGCATTTCACTCCAGCTGACATCTGGGAACAAAGCACCTCAGGGAGGGGGAACGAGGCAACGTGTTTAGGAAGCCTTCCCTGTTAGGGTTTGCAATGAAATCCTAGGAATTCATTGCGTCTTGTGAATATTTATAGCCATTGTCTTTTATTGTCGTTATTATTATTTTAGACAGGGTCTCACTATGTAGTCTGGCTGGCCTAGAACTCTCTATGTAGACCAGGCTGACTTCAACTTCTAGAAACTCATCTGCCTCTGCCTCCCCAGTGCTGGGATTAAAGGCACATACTTAACCTCGTCACATCTTTTAGGTTATAACAATGAGCCATCTCGTGACATGTCTCGTTTCTATAGGGGACTTGGAGAGAGTTTTGCGGTCATTGGAATCCCTGCAAGATTGCCTCTCTCATCCAGCCTCCTGGCTCCACTGAATACAGATCCTGAGTTATCTGGGGCCGACTGCTTTATTTTACAGCCATATTTTAAAGTATCCATTTAGTATTTTTTGAGGGGAGAGGAGAGTGGTGTGTATGAAAGGACAGAGATGGGGCGGGGCCTGTTGGTGGTGGCAATCTTTAAGCCTCTGTTTGACACGAACAGTTCAGATTTGGCTCAGACTTGTGTTCACTGGGAGCCACCCAGGGAGATTTAACAGCTGCTTTCTGTTGTGTGGAGGGGATACTGCAGAGGACCGCTGTGTGCTCCCTCAGACATGAAGGATTGTTGCCGGGAAAGCGGTTAAGGAGAAGCACACACTCACTGAACTGATTTGCTACAAGCAGGACATAGATGTGCTTAAAGAGACAAAAGCTGCCCCAGCCTTATTCCACGGAGAATGAAGGCTGATTAGAGAACAGGACTTTAGCCCCTCACTGGCCAGGAGACGCTGAGAGGCATCTTCATCAACTAGCTTTAGCCTTTATCTTCCACGCACTTTCCTCCCCTCAAGTTGCTGACAGACCCAAAGTCTCTTCTCTCTGTCTTACTGGTCCTCTGAAAATGTGCTATTTGTTACTGAAGATGCCATGTAAACTGGAATTCACCTCATCGGAAGCTACTTATTCAGGATCTCTTCCACATGTACATGAAACACATGCCAGCAAACTTCCAGTTTTCTTTTTGTGAGCCTGTTTATTGTAGCAGAGGTCCATTCTGTCCAGACCTGTGAGGGTTGCTGTTTCTCTCAGAGTTCCTCTTGGGTGGCTGACCCTATGGATGTAAGCATGAGTTCCCAGTGTATAAGAGGACATATATTCTCTCTGTTTCCATCTTCTTATAGTTCAGTGCCCCACTCACCCACCTCTGCAGCCCATTCATACTTAGCTTTGCTAAGGGATCTCTCTTGTCACTAGTCTCTCAAAGGAAAACTTCTCATCACTGACAAGGTCCTTGGTCACATCCAGTTGTCAAAATTACCAATAATCCAGTAAGTGACATTGTCTCCTACCTAGAAGACTCCTGCCACCTTATGTCAGTGGTTAAACATTGGGGGCTGAGCCAGGCGCTGGTGGTGGACACCTTTAACCCCAGCACTAAGGAGCCAGAGCAGAACTCACAGAGTGGGTTCGAGTCCAGCTTGGTCTACGGAGCAAGTTCCAGGATAACCAAGGAACTAGACAGAGGAGTCCTGTCTTGGAAAACCAAAACTAAACCAGACCAAAACAAAATTTTAAAACGTGGATGGGGACGTTTCAGATGGCTGGAAGCGTTGAGTCTCTTTTGTGTACTGAGCGTTTGTCTCTTCAGAGCTGGCCCCACACAGAGTCTCTTTCAACTCCATCACACTTCTGCAAGCTGATGTTCATAATTCCTCTTTGCAGACTTAGAAACTCAAATGGGCTCTGCAGTGTGTGTACTGGATGTAAATGCCAGCTTACTCCTGCATGCCTGCTGCTGCAGACAGAAAACTGGTGTGGGTCCTTCTGTCTTAAATGTCCTCCTACTTTCCCCCCGGCAGGCCTCCCCATCCTTCAGTTCCCTGTGTTAGTGTCTCCTCCTCCTGTTTTTTTTTTTTTATTATTAATCACTGGTCTTTTCCTATGTGAGCGTCTACTGCTGTTTATGTTTTAATCAGAGTCTAGCGTGCCCTTGATTATGTGTTCCCTATTGCCTTCTGAGTGTTTCCTGGGTCTCACCTTTTGATGAGGATCACAAGCTCCTTTGGTAGAGGAAGTCCCAGCCTTCGTGTTTCTCTTACGTTCCCACAGGCACCGAGTGTACAACGGGGCAGAGAAGAATCCACGAGAGGACACTTGAATGTATGCTGGGTGAGTTTGCTTGTGTCCTCTCTCTGTCTCTGCATCCACAGCACTTAAGAGTCCTTGGAATTCTCACCTCAGTCTGTTGTTGGGACGGCATAGCATGGAGTGAGCAAAACGTGGGAAGGTTTACACGGAGAGCTTCCTCGGGTTCAAGGCCGCTGTGTGTGCCCCCGTGGCAGGGAAGTGGGGTGCAGGAGGGAATGGTGAATATGGACGCTGTGAGATCAGGGATCTGGACCCAGGTTTCAATGGCCATTTCCTAGTTGGAGATTAAAAACTTAACTTTTCTCTAGCTCCAACTCTTTTTTTTTTTGTTTTTTAAAATATTTATTTATTTATTAGGTATACACTATTCTGTCTGCGTGTATGCCTGAAGGCCAGAAGAGGGCACCAGACCTCATTGCAGATGGTTGTGAGCCACCATGTGGTTGCTGGGAATTGAACTCAGGACCTTTGGAAGAGCAGGCAATGATCTTAACAGCTGAGCCATCTCTCCAGCCCCCTTAGCTCCAACTCTTTATTAATAAAATTGACATAACAGCCATGTAACCTACCTTAATAATAACCCAGCAACTTATCTTCTGCGTTTTTGAGAGTTCATGTAAATGATACATGTGCAAATTATCTAAAATAAAATGTAAGAGGGGCTAAACAGGGCACTGGCTTGTGAAGTTGGTTAGAGCTCAGAGATCTCCTGAGCCCTTTCTCTATGCCTACTCATTCTGACCTGGGTGTGGTGTCACCTCCTGCACCTCTGAGCATTTCTAGGGGAGACCCAAGGGGTCGGTGTGGTCAGTTCTTTTGCAAGTTTCTGAAGTGAACGTTGTGCTCAGATTACAGCACTGATGGAAAGATATAAAGCAAGAAGGAGGAGCAAGCTAGGGCTCTATTGCCACATAATGATGATAGTTAGCACAGGAGATTTGTGTTCTTGGAAAATACTAAGATGTTGTGTGTTCTCGCTGCAAAAAAAAAAAAAATAACTATACAAGATAACGCACTTATTGCTTAGCTAGATTTAACTTTCCCACAATGTATGTGTGCTTCTGAGCCTCATGAGGTATAGGACAAATGCATGTAATTTTGTCAATTTAAAAACTATGAAGTAAAAACATAATTCTGTTTAGATTGGCACTTCAAATAGCTTTTCCCTTGTAGAGCTCTGGTTTCGCCTTCCCGAGGATGAGTTTATTTCTTTCAAACGCCCCCTTTCTAAAGTGGAAGAGAAAAGGGAGAGTGGGGAGGAGGTTCGCAGGGATCTCAGTTGCAATGGGTCACTTTCTCCTCTCCAGTGGTAATGTCCATAGTGTCCTCTAAGCAGCTGAGAAACAGAGGCTCAGGACGACTCCCTCTTCCCTCCCTCTGCTGCATGTAGCCTCCACTTGGGGGAGCTGAGCCGCACCTCAGGGGAGGGGGGAGCTAATGGTGAAAATAAGGAAGTGCAAGAAGATAGCAGTCTAATGAATTATTCCTCATTAAAATAAATAAAGATTTGAGGACCACCCACACCTGTTGATCTTCCTGTCTTCTAAGTTCCCAGCCTCGAATGCCCAACAATGGGTAAAGACTGAAGAGATACTGAACGAAATCTAAGTAACTTCTCCTGCTCCTCTTCCTGCTCCTCTTCTTGGCTTGCTTTGTTTCCCTTCTCCAGAAGCACATGCATCACGTATTATGTAGAAATAAAATTCCCCAATGAAGGAACTTATCTGAGGGTTAGTGTTTCAGATGGCAAGACCCAGTAAGAGAAGGTCTATTTGGGGCATTTGTTCTTGTGTTTCTGTATACTGGGGTGGCACAAATTAGGATGGTTTTTATCTGGAATAACAGACACCCCCAAATCAAGGTGGCTTCAGTAACGAGAAATTTAAAAGTTTGTTTTCTAAGAGAATTGGAAACCCAGAAGTAGGTCAGGCTACTGGTGTGCCATGCCCAGACTTCAGACCCTCTGCTCCATGTGTTGGCTTCACCCTCAAGACGACAGCAAGCTGGTCATAGCAGAGCCAGCTCTCAAGCCCAGATTGAATGACATTCACAGGAAGAAAGAATCACTATTTCACATTGCTTAATAAGGAGAAGAAAGAATTCCCCTCAGCATCCCATGTGATATCCTCTAGGGGTTCCCCAAGTAGTGGCAGCTGTCAAAGCTCAGATGCTCAAAACGCCCCACCTTAATTCTTCTCCCCCTCCTCTTCCTTCTTTATCATTATCATTTTTTTTTATAGTATGATGACCCTGGGACCTGGAACATGCTGGGCAAGTGCTCTATCTGAGTTGTCTCCCCAGTTTCTCCTCATTTTATTTTGAGGCAGGTTCTAGTAAACATATCAAGGCATAGCTTGGATTACAGGCATGGTCTACCAGTCTGGAACAGTATATTCCAAGTGTGGAGATCCTTGAACTCTGTTACCAAGTTACGTGAAAGATAAGAACTTTGAGTAGCACTGAACTTTATATGTTCCTTAATTGACTCGGGCTACCTGTCCATCACTAGTGGGTGCTTCTCTGTTATGTTCTAGATATGAAAGACCATGCACGGGAGGCTTGGTTTCCTCAGCATCCAAGTTCAGAGTGTGAATTTCAGGAAGCGATTGGACCCTGAGAACTCTTTTCATCACGAAAACACTTTTAGCAAAGGAGGCCTAAGGGGAATAAGGCCACTAGGGAAGTAACCTGCACAGGTGGTCATACCCCTAACTCTTCCTCCCCCAAGTTCTCTATCTCAGTTTCCTGACTGCCAGTAGGTGAACAGCTTGGCTCCACTACATCCTCCTCCCAAGGTCTTCTTGAGTCAGTGGATCATTACTGAAATGCAAAACTGTGAGCCAAAATGTGTGCTTCTTTAAAACAGTTTCTCTCTGGAATTTGCCATAGTGTGGAAAGGTCTATCTAGCGAGTTATTTCTGGGGTCATTGCTGGTGTGAGGGGTGTGTGTGTGTGTGTGTGTGTGTGTGTAACCCCCTTTAGACTGATTAGTTAACCATATTAGATACTGCAGTCAAGATCCCACCAATGGGATGAGATGAAGTAATCACCTAAGTCAGGTAAAAGGCAGGAGCCATGTTGGCCCTGGTGCTCTTGCTACTTCAGTAGTTGGGTTCTGGCATATCAATGCCCTCTTTCCCGAGAAGAAACACCTTGCTGAGTTCCTTTCCTTTTGGTTGTTCCTTTGGTTGAAACTGAGATCATCCATTGTTTGTTTCTAACACGAGTTCCTATACTAAGGACTGTATGTCCCTGTCATGAGGCCATGTGACAACTTCTCACTGGTACAATAGTAGCAGAAATGAAAAGTCACCCAACAACTCTGTAAGAAGTAGTCTCTCCATTTTAAGCTGGCTGGAAGCAGAATATTCTGATGCCTAAAACACCCAGACCAACAGGATGCAAGAAGTCAGGACCTGTGACCTCATGGAGCCAAGTCACCTGCTGTGTGAGTGAGAGACAGACTTCTGTCGCATTAATCCACAGGTAATTTGGGATTTATTTGTTATTGAAGCTAGTACTGCTCTGTTAATACATGATGTTTCGAAGCAAAAACACAGAGATATTAAGCCCATCTTAGAGGTCTTATGTTGTTGGTTGCTTCACTCTTCTGGCTTTTTGGGGGGCCCACCACCCAGCTCCCAAATAAATCACCAGGGAGTCTTATTATTTCTCATAAGCTCAGATTGTTTCTAGCCAGCTTTCCTTAACTTAAGTTGACCCGTCTACCTTCTGCCTCTGGGATTTTTCTTTTCTTACTTCTGTATATCTTACTTTCACTCTTACGCCATGGGTGTCTGGGTGTCTGGGTGGCTGGGTATCTGGGTGGCTGGGTGGCTGACCCCTAGCCTCTTCTTAGTCTCCTTGTTCTCTTGCTTCTTCCCCCCTTTCCAGATTTCTCCTGTTTGTACTCTCTGCCTGCCAGCCCCACCTATCCTTTCTCCTGCCCTCTATTGGCTGGTCAGCTCTTTATTAGACCATCAGGTGTTTTGGGCAGGCAAAGAGTCACAGCTTCACAGAGTTAAACAAATGCAGCATAAACAAAAGCAACCCATCTTTACATCATTAAACCAAATGTTCCAGAGCATAAACAAATGTAGCACACCTTAAAATAATCTACTGTTGTAGATTACTTGTTACATGAAGATCACAAACTCTGAATGTCACTTCTCTGTCCTTCTGTGCACGTCAGCATGAGGGATCCTAATTCTGGACTGTATGTGTGATGCACTTCCCTATCAGGAAATTCAGCATCACGCTCACAAGGGCAGTGACTCCTCTGCTCTGACAGCTGGCCAGCACAGGCCTGAGTCCCTGAGACGGCACATCTTTCCATAAGTCTGAGGCTACTGGTGGAGACAGGAATATGGATAGGAACTGTTTGGTCTTCTGAGACCCACGGAGGGGTCAAATAACTCCAAGTCTAGTCCCCTGTGAGATCTCTCTGCAGGAGTTGTGGGCAGTCTTTGTATTCGGTTAGCTTTTTGGCGAGTTACTGCTAGCTGGAATACATGTACACATGCATGTGTGCAGGTGTGCGCGCGTGTGCATATGCGCACACACACACACACACACACACACTAAGCAATTGGCTCATAGAGTTAAAGATCATTATCAAGAAGAGAAACACATTGCTAGATGCCTGGATAACTTGAAACACTTTCATTCCATAGATGAGGAAAGATTCTGGTCTTCAAAGCAGTTAATACATATCCTATTTTGCAGAACTGGATTAACTTGTTTTCTTTGCACCCATTTTTATTTTTATTTTATTTTATTCAAATAGGGTCATTTTTGGCAGGCCATGAAGAGTAAACTGGCCTATTGCTGACTTATGACTTAACTAATAAAAGAAACTATGGAAGCTTTGATAGCTAGAGACTGGTTCAGTTTGCGCCGGGATGCCAGTCACTTTGGATTGTGTGCTGTGGGAGTTTGAGTGGGTGGGCCCTCTGGCTGTTTTCAGTCTTCTATCAAGTATGCCTTAAACTGGGACAGGTCAACTCTTGTGATAGCTGGCACTTTTCTCCGACTCCATGCACAAACAGGCTGATGGGAGCCCACAGTAGTCAAAGACTTTTCTTGGCAGTGGCCCCAGACAAGCCAGCTTCCTTCTCTTGTCCTATACTATGACTGGTACCACAACAAGGGTATGGGCGGAATAATAAATATGGATAATGCTTAGAAATCTTCCAAGTCCTATGAAGGAAACTGTCTTGAGTTCAAGAGGAAAACATCACGAAGGGCCTCTGTAGGACATCTGTGGGCACTATTGGGGTCCAGAGACTTGAGGGCAAGAACTAGGATTAATGATAGAGCTCCCAGCTTCCATGACATTGTGAAAGGGATTATAAATGTGTTAGCAATATGCCTCAAGGCTTTGGGAGCGCAGAAGAGGGGCACACTGTCCCACCCAGCAACCCAGAGAGAGCTTGCAGAAGACAATAGCTGGGGCAGGCTTAGAATGCAGGCAGTCAAGCAGGTAAAGGACCAGGGAGGGAAGGGGTAGTGAGTTGATCTTAAGCTACCAAGTTGGCAGACTGCAAAACCATGAGCATCTGAAGAGAGGAAGGGGCTCCAACAGACCTAGAAGGACAACCACAAGTTTCAGGGCCAACAGTAGATCGACAGGACCTCCCTGATTCCCTCATACCAGAGACCACCACTCTATCCTATTTAACAGTCACAAGTGGGGTCCACAGAACGGCTTTCTTTGAGCTTTGGTAACGCAACTTGCCTCGTTGCTTCAATGAGAGCGAACACAATGAGGCCTAGAGAGGCTGGGTCACTACATCCTACCACACTAAAGAGCTGTGAAACCAACCCCTCCTGGCCGGCTTTGTCACCCAAGACACCATGAGATGTTTTAAGGGGTCAGCCTGGCAGATGTTTGCATCGGCTTTAACAGTGTGGTAGCATATGTCCATCTTCATGTATGCTGACTTCTTTTCTCCTTTCCCAGAGCAGGCAGGTTACGCAGCTCCACTGTTCTAACTGGATGGCCACGTGTGGACAGGAACACTGAATTCGTGGCACAGGGGCCTTCATGGTCTCTTTCCTCTGGTAGCACTATCTGTGGCATCCCTATGCCCCCAACACCTTAGGACGTGAAGAAAAGCTAGGGAAGCTTGAACAACCTCCTTGTTTAGCTTGTTGTTAGTTTTATTTGCTTTTCATCAGGAGTGCTGAGAGCCGTGCCACTTGGCAGTATACTCCCATTAGCGTTGCTATCTGTAACACTTCTGACGGGCGGTAACCATGGTGACAGCTGTTAGGTAGTATTTTAGGCACCCTAAGACTGTGGCAGCCTGTCTCCCGCTGGTCGAAACCACTGAACTTCCAGTTAGATTTGCACAGCTGTCTGCCTTCGATTCCATACCCGATCTCTGTACACCGCCAAGTTTTGAACATGGGTCCTACGGAGAGCTAAGGCTTATTTACCTATGCATAGACCACTGGTCACTTACACAGGAGATGTGCTGAAGCTGTTTTGAATTGTTTCCCTTCCCTCTGAAGGGGCTTTGTGGCAGGATGGGAAGTTTCTTTCTGGGAGGACGCTGTGTAGGAACTCCACTGCAATGTACCAGAGCCCCTGCAGAAAGCAATGGAAGGACGGCTTCTTCCCCAGGTTTGGAAGTTTGCTGCCCTTATGTGACTGTTCCACATCAAGTCCAACTGAACTCAGCTCTGCCTGTGCCCCCGAGGTGCTCCCAGAGGTTAGGGATTGTGTTTCAGCCCCCACAAACCACCTCTAGCCAGAAGCCAGAGTAGAGCTATATTCCCAGCATATAGATTCCCCATACTGATGAGGACTTTTATGGCCCTTTTGTGTACAGAACACAAATTGGAAGACTTTTCTGTGGGAAAAGACCCCCAAATACTCAAAGCTGTGTGACCTTCTCCTGAACCCTCCCTTCTGCCATCTGCCGCCACCAGTAATACTTTGGGGCTTCATTTCTAGCACATGGACATTTTTCTAAAATCAAGCATTCTCTCTAAGTGTTCTGCTCTAGTTAGTGCACGGAGGACCTGGGTAGAACACTTTCCTTCCTTTTTAAGCGTTCTTGGGTTTGATTGAGCCTATTCGAGGCTGTTTTTCCCAAACTTGTTTGAGGGCTCACAATGAGATCAATAATCATTTCAGGTTCCTCAGTGATTTAACAACTGCTTTGGGCCAACCGTGCCGCTAGTTCAAATGATCGTAGAGATGGACCATTAAGATGAGGGAGAAATGTATTTCCACAACGACAGTCAGTTTCTTGCCAGCTAGGTGTTGTGGTCAAACCCCGGCACTCTGCCTGACCAGTTCCACCCCTTTGAGGTCTCTGCCTGCCTTGTGTTCAGCAGGATGATTTTCTAGAACAGAGTTGTGGTCCTGTCACTCAGTTTCCAGCAAGCCTCACATCATTTCTGCACGCTGACAGATGACATGCCAAGAACCAGAGTCTTCTCATGGCAGGCAGGGTTGGGGAAGTAGGGCAGAGGGTTTCCTAGCATGTGCTGGGGCCAGCAAGGGTTGTCACCAAGCTCCTGCCCTTTGTCCCTTTGAACAAATAAATCTCCTTGTGCTGAGAACTTGGTCTTGAGGGCCCGGAGCCGACACTGATCCTTCAGATTTAGCTGCACATGTTGTATGATAACTATTTATTCATTCATCTGTCTGTTCCCTCCCTAGTGTCGGGAATTATCCGTGAATGTACCTAGTGCGGTGACTAGTCATTAGGAGTGGTCTGAGGAATCTTTAAAACAGGAGGAAGGGAGGACAAGAAAAGGTAGAAAGGGAGAGGGGGAAGTAGAGGGAGGGAGGAAGGGAGGAAGGGAGAGAGGGAAGGAGGGAGGGAGAGGAGAGTCCATTTCTTTGTATCCTGAGTCTCCTTCGCTGGCTCACAAACAGGCAGTTCCTAGTCCTCACTTAGACACTTGCTTGCTTTCAGTCTATTTATTCTGGATAAATCCAAGAATGTGAAACCCAGGGCTGCAGAGCTGATTGTAGGATAAGAGTGAGCACAGGAGTCAACCAGGTCCCGGCTAAAAACTACCTCCTCAGTGACCTGTGTCAACTTGGTCTTCTCATCTAACCTGTGAACTAGCAATTACTAAACAAAATTTTTCTGAAGCTTGGGTGCTTAAAATACTACTCATTGGCAGTCATACCTTACACGCGTGCAGACAGGCTGTGGCTCTCGGGGCAGCTTTCTTCCTCTCTACAGAGACACTGTGTGTGCAGGGATGGCCCCCCTCTGTATGGAGTCCAGCTTCTCCTCATTGTAGAGTTCTTTATATGCTGATAGAAGAACCAGAGAGGGGAAATGGATCTTGTGTAAGAATGTCACAGTGACGATCCCCCTCATTTTAGTGGTAAACAAGTTAACAGTCAACTTGTAAGATGGAAAAGGAACACATGCATTCACGTGCTCACAGACACACCACACACATACACATACACACAATACACACACAGAGAAAGTGAGGGGGAGAGAGAGAGAGAGAGAGAGAGAGAGAGAGAGAGAGAGAGAGAGAGAGAGAGAGAGAGAGAGAATAAGCAAACAACCTAAGTAATTAAGAAAGTTTAAGGAAGTAAAAGGCTTCCTTTTTGGCAGTACTGACCTTGGAGCTGGATGACATTTTGTTTCAGGGGTTGTTCTGGGCCAGTCAGGTGATGGGTACCATTCCTGAATTCTCCTCCACACCAGAGGTCAGGAGCACCCCTGTAGCTTGACAACTGAAAATCTCTCCATACAATCTTTCTTGAGGATCATAGGCTTGGCCTCTGTGGCACAGTGTGGGAACAATAATGAAATCATCAGTGGTTGTTGTTAAACTGTTATTGACCTTATATTGTATTTCAGATGGCTAGATTCCATCGCTGCTGTTAAGCAGTAACTAGAATCTCATGTCTATTATGTTACAAATATTACTAGGACCATGCAATGTGGTTATTAAAACTTAGATTTTTTTTAAAGGATTTATAACTTTTTGGAAAATATTTAAAGGTATTTTTAATTAAAGAAAGATTTTGAATGCTATATGAGTGGAAAAAATAAGTTTGTAAAATATATCAATGTAAATATACCTATTTTGGAGGAAGACTGGATGGGTAACTGTGAAATGTTAAATGATGATTTTCTACCCTGGTATAATTTGGGGGAATCTGATTTTTTTAATTCACATGAGACAGTATTTATGTTTTATTCTAGTAAAGCAGTTTTACACACTCACACAGTTTAAAATTTATCTAAAGAGCTCAATCCCAACTCTCCTCCCCAACCTTTTCCCTTCAAATATTTTCTTACAAGAAGAGCCCTTTAAAAAATCACTCTATTTACCTTAGTCTTTAGAGAAAGTATTATTGTTGGTGGTCAATAAATATTTGTGGTTGATGATTTCATTTCCTAGAGTAAAGGGTAGCTCCAGAAGGAAGTGTGTGTTAAATAAAGCCAAACTTTAGAGTCTAAGAATGTTAGGATTATTTGGGAAGAAAGTATGTTTATATACTGCAGCCAGAATTATAAATTGTTATGACATTCCTAAAAGACAATTAGGCAATCTTCAAAATGTTCAGGGGACGAGAGCGTCTGCTCATCCATTAAGAGCACTTGCTGCTCTTCTAGATGACCTGAGTTCAGCACCCAACACCCACATGGGTGGCTCACAACCACTTGTAACCCCAATTCCAAGGGAGCTAATGCCTCTGGCCTTGGAAGACACCTGCACTTATGCTTATGAGTACAGACTCGCATGGACACCTACACATTTAATTTAAAAACCAAACTTTAGGGTATTTGTATATATAATATTTTTATATCTAAGAATTTCTCTTAAATGACTGATTCAGAGGCGTGTTTAAAAACTCCTAAAGCGCTAATGAGATGCTTCAGTGGTTAAGAGCATGGATTGGCCTTCCGGAGGAGCCTAGTTAAGTTCCTAGTACCCATATTGGACCAGTGAAAAACACCTGTAGCTGCAGATCTAAGGTACAAGATGACCTCTTATGAGCTTCTGGTTTCCTGAGGCAACTGCACTCACATACCCCTAACCACCATACAGACACACATGTGTATGATATATACAATGAAAAAGAAGAGTAAGTCTCAGAAACGACGGCTAAGGATGTTCAATAAAGCATTTATATTGTAGCTCAAATTAAGAAATGATTTCCATTGAAAGAAGAATGCGACAGAATATTCTACAGATAATGAAGGCTCTGTTTGCAAAATTACAAGATCGTATCAGAAAAGACTCATGACTTGTTTGTGTGGAAGGGCTCTGAGTGTCTCTAGCATCCATCACTACAGTCTCCTTGTGGTTAGCAATCGATGACTGTCCCACACAACACCGTAAAGACACGTGCTGCCTGCAAAGGAGGATGTAACCAATCTGGGATTAACATCCATCCGAAGAAAGGGACCGCTTTGCCTGCCTGCTTTCTGCTGCTTGCCTTGGGACTGGCAATGTTTAGTATTTGTGAATTAATTCAGCTCATTCATTTAGAATGGAACCTTAGCAAGTCTAGTAGAAGTGAGACCAAGGAGACATTGGTCCTGGACAGCCTCGTAAATGGAGATCCTCAGTTTCTACTTAAGGTACAAACCCCCTTCGTTTGGGAGAGAAATGTCTTGTGCAACACTGTAGTTTGAGGCCTTTGATAACAGTATCTTAGCCCGAGTTGTGTCTAAACATGAATCAGTGCCACTTTGAAAGAACGGCAGAGTTGTGGAATTGTCCCTCTCTCACTTTAAGAATTATGGAACAGGGAACAAGGAGAAAGATGTTAGGGGCTGGGGTCTGATCACCTTTCTCAGACAATGGTAGGACCCTGGCAAAAACTGGTCCCAGGATAACTTTGAAAGGTGGCTTTTATCTTACTACACATGGAACTCTGGAGGAAATAGACACAATCAAAATGCTGGTTTCTCTTGGCTGTTCCTTGAGGCTTTTGGTAGGAAAGATGACTTTTTGGCAGGGATTTACCAGTGTGCAAGCAAAAAGGGCAGGAAGTGCGCTGTGGTAAGGACCTCCCTCGCGTTTGAGACGTCAACCTGAACAGACTAGCTATCCAGTAATTTAGTCATCACCGAGCTGTTTCCGCACCGTAAAGAGAAAGAGATAATACATTATCTATGGACCTTTCTCTGGGATCTGTTGTTAATGGAATCAGGGGAGCCAATCAGACGGCAAATGCAGAATTAAACATATTGTTGTCTCATGCAAGCCTGTTATTTCGCGTGGCCTCAAAGTTGCTACTGGAGAGAAAATAATTCAAGTACAGACATGAATAAATATAGGAGTATTCAGAAGCTGATGATTTATGTAGACACGGTCTTGGCTCTCCTTACATCTTCATGGAAATGACTAGAAGCAAGTAACCCAGAAGACTGCTAGGAATTTAGAGAGCAGTGTGTGATCAAAGAAACCACAAACCTGGCCCGCAAAAGCTGTAATTTTCTGATCTATAACGAAGGCCCCAGGAAGGCTGGGCAGCCTCAAGGAGAGCATGCACCCCCACACTCACTGTCCTCGTGGCCACAGAAGTTTATGGCAACTGGAGTCTCCGAGAGGTCAGTGTACAGAGGAATCACTGCCTACAGCCCAAGGCATTTTCTAAATTGGCTGAGCTGGGTTTCAAGTCTTTCCCAGGAAGATTGCAACATTTGTAGACACGTAGTGAATGTTTCTTATTCATTCTGGTCCCAAGTGGGGTTTTGTGGCCGCTCTCCTGTTTGACTCCTCTTCCATACTCTAAGCATTGGGAAGGTGGCAGGAAACACGCCCATTGGTATGGACACTCATGGATCCCAGGTCCACCAGCCTTGTAAACAAGACTTCAGATCATCCAGAATCCTTGGTGCTTCTGTGAAAGCCACGTCTACCAGGCTCTTCGGTCTCTCCCTTGGGAGCAGAGTAAATGCATTCCTTGTAATCATGGGGGTACTCCCGGGGAGTTGGTGCCTTCAAGCAGAGATTGAGTATCTTTTCCAGTACTATTTCCCTTGTGCCTTAGAGACAACCAACTCTTTTATGGCGGACTTTTTCCAGGGATGCTCCTGACTCCGCCTCCCCAGGACTGAGATTACAGACCTGCACCGTCATACCTAGCATTTTATGTAGCCTTTGGGGATGAAGCTTAAGTTCTCAGGCTGGCAGGGCAAGAGTTTTGCTGACTAGCCATACTTTTGGTTACTAGGGCACAACTGTGTGACAAAAGACACAGACTGATTGCCTTCTGTTTGCCCAATTCCTCCTCTCTGATGGGAATAGCATGGGCCATGAGGGATCTGCTTTAAACACGTGAGCTAAAGCAACTCTCGGGGGGAGAGTTTGAGCAACATGTTGGTGCATCTTCCTTGGCATCTGGAGGGCATTGGCTCCCAGATCCCTATGCAAATACCAAAGTCTGCAGCTGTTCAAGCCCTGTATACAAAATGATATGAGAGTTAGAGATTGCCTGTGCACATCCTTGGGTACACTTTAGATCATCTTTAGGTAACTGGAATATCTAAATTGTACCTAATACAAGTTAAATGGCAGTTTTACTGTATTGGTTGGGGAATAATGACAAGAAAAATGTCTTCATTTGTTCAAGGTAGATATTCTCTTTCTTTTCTTTTGAGATAATATCCAGGATTCTACTATATAACTTTGGCTGGCCTCCAACACAGAGATCTGCCTGTCCCTGCCTCCTGAGTGGACTAATGACATGTACTACCTTGCCCAGCCCAGGATAGACATTTTTTTACTGACTTAAATATATTATCTCCAATAGTTTGAATCCACAGATGTGGAATCTGAGGATGATAGGGTGACCAGTGTGATGGTTGGTGTTGCCAACTTGACAGAGTCCAGAGTCAGGGATCTCCAGGCATGGCAGAGGGAGATGACTTGGATTCCACAAGTCAGTGAGGGAAGCCCTGTATCAGGCTTTTTCTTCTGGACTCCCAACCAGCTCCCAAATCATGACATGGAGACTTCTTATTAGTTTTGAATGTTCGGCCTAGCTTAGGCTCGTTTCTCACTAACTCTTTTAACTTAAATTTGCCTTTTCTTTCCTTCTGCATATCTTATGTTCACTGCTTCTTATGTCTGTCTGGTGGCTGCCTGGCTGACTGACCTTGGGTATACCCCTCTCTTTCTCTCATTCTCTTCTCCTCCTTCTTCTCTTGTTCTTCTCAAGCCTAGATTTCTCCTATCTATTCTCTCTGACCGCCAGCCCTGCCTATTCCTCTCTCTGCCTAGCTATTGGCCATTCGGCTTTTTTTTTAGACCAATCAGGTGCCTTAGGCAGGCAAGGTGAAACAAATGCAACACAGGTTTTCATAACTAAACAAATGCAGCACAGATAAATGTCACACACCTTTACATCATTAGCAAAGGCAACAGAAAAAAAATGTAATGTGTGTACAAACCTTCACAAAGGTAAAGTGATATTCCCCAGTATAAACCAATGTAACACATCTTTGCCCAGTTAAAATGATATCCCACAACAAAGGCCCGGCTTAAATTTGTGGGCGAGATCATCCCATGGGGAGTGAATCCTAGACTGCAAAAAGTAGAGAAAGCAAGCTGAGCGCCAGCAAGGACGCACTCACGGCTGCCTTGCCTCGGCACTTGTCATGTGACCAGCTGCTTCCAGCTCCCGGGGCCTTGACTCCCCATCTGTGATGGACTGTGCTTGCTATGAGCTTCAGTAAGCCGCTTTCTCCTCAATCTGCTCTTGTCAGCTGAGGTATCATTGCACTGACCTGGTTCTCTTAGGCTCGGTAGGAGCTAAGCATCCTGAGATCCTGAGATAGCTGTTCACCTTAGTTTCCATATGTGTGAGCAGAAAGAAACCTCTTAGCTTGTTAGGGACAATATACTTTTGTGTCTCTGTAATAGACGTGTACTCTAAAGCTCAACCTGTCCCCAAATAATCCAATTATTTAGGTAAGAAAAAAAAATCCAAGATGAACATCATGTACTCATATGTGTATATGTATGTGTAAAGGAGAAACACGAAAAGCTAATGGGACAGTTTGAATGTATTTGGCCCCATTAGTGCAAAGAGAGTGGTGTTATTAGGAGGTGTGGCTTCGTTGGAGTGGGTGTGGCCTCAGTGGAGGAAATGCGTCACTGTGGGGGTGGGCTTTGAAGTTTCCTATGCTCAGGATACCACCCAGTGAGCCAGTCAACTTCCTGTTGCCTCTGAGTCAGGATGTAGGACTCTTCCCTCCAGCACCATGTCTGTCTGCACACCATCAATGCTCCCCACCACGACAATAATAAACTGAACCTCTGAAACTGTAAGCAAGCCCCATTAATGAAATGTTTTCATTTATAAGAGTTGTATAAATGTTTTCATTTATAAGAGGGGTGGGGGATCATGATTTCTCTTCACAGCAGTAGAAACCTAACTAAGACAGCTAAGTGTCAAACATTTGTTTCTAGGTAGTTTCTACTTCTTTCTCTGAGTTTCCCTATGATTTCTATTTGCTTGTTTTGTATATGTATTGCTTTATAATTAGATTGGTACCAATAAGTGTTAATTTCAAATGATAGGTGACCACCAATCCCTCATTTATCTGTTGGTGCCATAGGGTTGGTCAACATTTGGTTGACTATCAAAGTATTCCAAAGTTCATGAAAAAATGAGAAGAACAATTGCAAACTGATTTCTGTGCCTTTTTCAAAGATTCTCATACACCTGCTGAGGAACCCTGGCCCTCAGAGTGGTCAGTTAGTGGCAGGGAGGAGCAGTGCCCTGGGGAAAACCTGCCTGCCTTTGCTTACTCTTCAGAAACCTCTGGCAGCCCTGCTTCTCATACATTGCCTGCGGTTTCTTGTTCAGTTTGTTACGTTTCAGATTCAGCCAGCCTCATGCTAGTGTGCCCAGACCCTCCGTCATCTTCCTACCTCAAACAGGCAACAAACACATGTGTTCCAAATGCGAACACGTTGTCCCTAGACCTGTTGCTGTGATTTCACTTTTGTCTTTTTTTTGTTTGACGACTGCTCTCTGGCTTCCCGCCTCTCCTCTCTTCTCTTCTCCTAATGAAGTCTCTACCTGTGGTCAGGGTTGCCCTTTGAAAAGGCATCTCTGATTGCATTGCTGCTCTGTGTAAGAGTTCTCCGTGGCTTCTAAGGCGACTCTGCTGACTCAGCACTCTCCAGGCTCTGGCTCTAAGCTCTGCAGACACTACTCTACTCACTGGACTGCAGCCAGCCAGCACCGCCGCACCGCTCGGTTTGGTGCATGGTGATTCGCCTGCCCTGAATGTCCCTTAAAAGTTAATTATGAAGAAACTCGACTTTTTTAGAGTAATGTACAGAAAATTGAGTGGAGAGGACAGAGTTCCCATAATCCTTCAGCCCCCAGCTCTACTTCCCCTGTTATTAACACTTTGCATTAGTGTAGAACGTTTGTTATAATTGATAGGCTAATGTTGGTGCACGAATCTTATCATTTGCAGGGAAGAGATTAAGGCAGGGTTGCACTATGTCTTAATTCATGATCCTCCTCTCATATATTGATCTTCCACTGAAAAGTTTGACTTTCTAGACTGTCTCCTATTTGGACTCCTACAGCGTGTAATCTTCCACAGGTTTGTTTTGCTAGGTAATGTGCCAACAAGGGCGGCTATATGTCAACTCATACTTTGATAGCTTGGTTCTTTTTATCATAGAATAATATCAGTATATGGACATACTGTGGCAGGTTTATTACCCTATTGACAGACATGTTGGTTTCTTTAGTTTTTATTATGATT
The DNA here is from genome assembly GCF_903992535.2 of Arvicola amphibius. Lineage (NCBI taxonomy): Eukaryota > Metazoa > Chordata > Mammalia > Rodentia > Cricetidae > Arvicola > Arvicola amphibius. Next base: position 36,829,345 of record NC_052059.1, read on the forward strand.
AAAGCTACTATAAATATCATGAACAGACTCTTATGTAGCCATGTTTTCAGCCACTGAATGCTTTTTATTTTTTTATTTGTGAATGTGCTTGTGTGTGTGGATACATGTGTGTGTGCATGGAAATGGATGGAGGCCCAAAGGTTCATCTGATGTCTTTTTCAATCTTTCACTTTGGAAGAGGAAAAATAAGCTCAAATTTCCTGACCTTTAGTCAATGTGGAACAGGTTCATGTCTATGGAACCCCACAATATGGTACAGGCAAAACTTAATACATATGAAATAAAAATAAATACATTTTAAAAAGAGTAACTGTCTATTTTGTGTGTATGATGTTTTCTCAAATAGCAAAACATTTGAACATTTGTAGGTGCCTTAAGGGATTTTGTTTTAATTTCAGCTTATTTTACTTAGTATTTTAAGTTGGCATACAAAGCACCTGGGCTTAATATAGCATTTTCTTTTAAATAATACTTTATATAGTCTTTGAAAATTTCATACATTTGTACAATTTTATGTTTACAGAGGTTTCTGTTCTCCCTGGTTCTGCAACCGTTCAGTCCCAAAGAAATACTCAGAGGTCTACATTAATTATAAACTGGTTGGCCTATTAGCTCAGGCTTCTTATTAACTCTTACATCTTAAAGTAACCCATAATTCTTATCTGTGTTAGCTATGTGGCTTGGAACCTTTTATCAGTGAGGCATTCTATTCTTGCTTCCTCTGTGTCTGGGTGGTGACTGCAGACTAAGCCTTTCCTTTTCCCAGAATTCTCCTGTTCTGGTTGTCCCACTTATAATTCCTGTCTGGCTACTGGCCAATCAGCATTTTATTAATCTAATACAAGTGACAAATCCTTACAGGGTACAAAACCACTGTCCCACAGCAATTTCATACAGTTTTTATACATTTTAACAAAAAATGCAAATGTTATTTTTTTAAACATCCATCATTGCATCCTTCACACTCCCCCTAGTGGTCCTCACGTATCTTCCCCAGCATCCATCCATCATTTCATCCTTCACACTCCCTCTAGTGGTCCCTACCTGTCCCCCAGTATCCATCCATCATTACATCCTTCACACTCCCTCTAGTGGTCCTCACTTATCTCCCCCAGCATCCATCCATCATTGCATCCTTCACACTCCCCCTAGTGGTCCTCACGTATCTTCCCCAGCATCCATCCATCATTGCATCCTTCACACTCCCTCTAGTGGTCCCTACCTGTCCCCCAGCATCCATCCATCATTACATCCTTCACACTCCCTCTAGTGGTCCTCACTTATCTCCCCCAGCATCCATCCATCATTGCATCCTTCACACTCCCCCTAGTGGTCCTCACTTATCTCCTCCATCATCTATCCATCATTCCATCCTTCACACTCCCACTAGTGGTCCTCACTTATCTCCTCCATCATCCATCCATCATTGCATCCTTCACACTCCCCCTAGTGTGTCTAGTGGTCCCCACCTGTCTCCCCCAGCATCCATCATCCATCATTACATTCTTCGAACTCCCCCTAGTGGTCCCTACCTGTCCCCCAGAACTTCATGGTATCCATAGTATCCTTTTGTTTTTTAGTAACCTGTGACTTAAAGAGACTTTAACATTCACAGTTGCACAGTGGGTAGTCACCAGATATAACCAGTATTTGACTTTTCATACTCATTCATAGAGTCTAATGAAAATGGTAACCATCCATGAGTCACTATTAAGCAGAAACATGTTGCCCTGGCCCCGAAGCAAAGTTCATATATATGCTTGAAAGCACAGGCCTTTCTTTGCTGTTGACTTATTGTTGTGCTTGCTGTGCCTTCCTGAACTAAGCCACACCCTACATGATGCTCAACTACACAGGGACAGTACTGTGCTCAGGTGGCGGTGATCACTGTTACAGGGCTGTTTTAGTGGCAGGACCGTACTTTCTCCATGCATGGAATCAGGCAGGCCCCTGATGCCACCACAGAGAACATGAGAAGCACTGAGACTACTAAACTGAAACTGGGGGTCATCTGGTTGAGCCCGACTCTTCTGGTTTGAAATGCAGAAAAGTCAATGAAATGCCTGCATGCCTTCATCTGTAAACAGCCTTATCAAGACATCGGCCTTGCCATGCAAACACAAAAAGTAACTGTTTAGGGGAGAGGGGAAGCATATTTACATGTCAGAACATGCTCACAGACAGGCTGTGGTTGCAGCGTTCATGCACCACGCTGTGCTGACAGGCTTTCTATCTATTCCTCACGTGTGACATTTCTCTATAAATCCATCTTGTCACCTGATAAAGGAGGTAAGAGGCATCTTCATTTCTCTGTCATCTTCCTACCCTCGCATCCCAGTCATGATTTGTACTGTGATCGCGATGGATTTTTTAGTCTCACAGAGACTTGAATAATGGGCTTTAAGGTAGACAGCATAGAGGAAAGGTGACAGTTTGGAGATAGGACTTCAAAACTCTTGGGAGCTGTGTGGCATCTGGGGAAAGTCGTGTAAAGTGACGTAATGTTCCTAAGTCCATTTCCTTATGTTAGAAGGAAGGCCAGAGAAATGATGCTAACCCAATGGGCTCCTTATGAGGTAGAGTGAATGGCAGTGACCGCCAGGGAGATGCTTTAGGTGACTGCGGGAAGTGTGGCCGGACAGAGCTCTCACACTCGGACAGAAGCCATCTCTTCCAAGTAAAAGCTGTTCAGTGTTAGGAATTTTCTTTACTACACTGAAAAATGAGAACTTTGCTAAAGGGGTAGATGGACTGCTAGTAACACATCCCAAGTCCCCAAGGAGGAACAGCACCTGACAGGAACACCCAATACATGAGAACATTCTTCCGTTGTCATCAGAGTGAGGCTACTTCTAGTTAAGAAGGTTCTGATGTGCATGGGGCACACAGCTCAGATTGATCCTTCTTATCACTGCTTTCTGTACTGACTTGTGTTTTTTTTTTCCACCCGCCCCTTGTAGTGTTGATGGCATTAAACAATCCAAGGCATATAGGTCACTCGGCGCCTCATTTGGTGTGGAAGAAATGGTACTTCTCGGAAGGTGTTGACTGCAGAGTGTTGTGCACCAAAGGGTGTATCTCACCCTCGTTTAGAGGGTCAACCTTGACCATGACCCCCGTGTTACTGTCTTTAGAGAAAAGGCCTTCCCTGCTCTAAATTAAGTTTCGAAGTTAACACACAGAGTAATGGACCTCACTAAGACACTTTGTCCAAACAAATCATCCTCCATTCTTAGCCATGCGGCCAACCTATCTACCTGCTCCACTCCCCATTGACTAGTCTTCCCCGCTGCTCCCCACCATACAGCCCTTTCTTCAATGTCCCTGCCATGTGAGTGTGGTTGACTTCTCTCTCTTTGCCCCTAAGATCTTTACAGCCGTTCCCTCTCCTCTCAGGATTACCTGTCTTGACCTCTCCACGCACATAAATTTACATCTTGGTTCTTCTTACACAGTGATGGTCTTTCTCACTCTGACTTAGATGAACATGATGAGCTCCACTTGCGTCCATTCCTCCTGCAGATGTCAAGATTTCACTTTAAAAAAACAAACTGAGTAAGATTCCATTTTGCATATGTATCACATTTTCTAAATCTGTCATCCGTTCATGGACATCTCTACTAGTTCCCTTTCCCAGCTATTGATACTAGCGCCGCAACAAACATGGGTATGGACGTATCCGTGCGGTATACTGACTTAGAGTCCTTTGGGTTTATACCCAGTCATGGCATAGCTGGGTCTCACGTTACTCCTTTTGCTTTTCTGAAGGACCTCCATACTGACTTCTACAGTGATGGCATCCGTTTTCATTCACACCAATAGTCTGCCCGTGTCCCTCCTACCCCACATCCTCACCAGCACGGGTCACTGTTTTCTTGCTCTTAACTGGGGAGAGATAGAATTTCAAAGTAGTTTTAATCTGTATTCCCCTGATGACTAAAGATTTGTAATTTTTTGGAAACACCTACTGTGCCATTTGTGCTCCTCTTTTGAGAATTATCTATTTTTTTTATTTATTGACTGAATGATCTGGGTTTTTTTTTTAAATCTAATGCTCTAATACAGTGGTTCTCAACCTTCCTAATGCTGTGACCCTTTAATATAGTTCCTCATGTTGTGGTGATCCATAACTATAAAATTATTTTATTGCTACTTCATAACTGTAATTTTGCTGCTGCCATGAATCATAATGTAAATATCTGATGTGCTGAATATCTCATATGTGACCCCCCCAAAGGGGTTGTGACCCACAGGATGAAAATCAACTCCAATTTATAGCTGTCAAAGACTGTTTCATATTTTATAGCTGGGAGGTAAGACTTTTAGGAAGATAATTGAGATTAAATGAGATCTTAAGGGTAAGACTATCATCTGATAAGACCAGTGTTCTTATTAAAAGAGAAAGATACATCCAGAAAGTGTACACAGACAAACATCCATGCAAGAACACAAGTAGGAGAGACATCACCAGACAGCAGCCCCGTGGGAGCACTGATCTTATACTTCCAGCCATGTGAGAATATGGGTGCCTGAGTCTTATAGAACATGGTATTGTTGCTATTCATCATCATCATCATCATCATCATCATCATCATCATCATCATCATCATCACCATCACCGTCATCATCAGTAGTAGCAGTAGTAGTATATTTTTAACGTCAGCCTTAGCACATTACTGTGCAGGTTCTGAGGGGTGACTGGAGGGCATAGGTTACGGGGAAGCCAGGTGAAGCTAATACAGCAGGAATCGCTGTTTAACCATTGGAAACTCAGCAGTGTTGCTTGTTACAATTCCTTCCCATCGGATGAATTAAGACTTGGCTTTCCTTCACTTACAAACAAAGGGCTCAGAAAGTCTTGTGACTCTCCAGGATATCTTTATGAGTGGAATAGTTGCTAGGAGCGCATATTGCATTCATGCGATCATGGCTTATGGAATGAAAACGTGCTGAAGATTTCTCTTCAGTGGCCCCACTCCTCACAGCCGCCTTCAATCTCCTGGTTTAAACTACAAAGAGCTCCAGGGTGGAAACACTCCAAGGAAGGCACCCGCCTGCCCACCTAGAAATCACCCCAAAAGAATAAACTTCTCAAATGTGGTCCTTAGTCTTCTCATCAATAATTTTAGCTTCTGCTCTGTCAGACTCAATTGGTCTGGCTGTAAGTATAGCTTTGCAGGAAAGCTAGTTCTGCTTCAAGCGGCAATAAATCATTGACGAACACAGGGGAACTCGGATTTCTTCCCAGAATCTGGTCTCAAATCATCTCCTACACATGCCCCCACAATGGGCATGTTTTAGCTGACTGCCGAAATACAGGAACATATCAGAAAGTCAATTGACCTCTGACAGGCACCCAGTGATGCAATCTCTGCCTCTAACGACTTTCATTTGAAGTTGCAGAAGAAAATAAACGTAAACAGAAAATACAATAACATAAAAATTGGCCATGCAAGAGAATTCTTTTTCAACTATCTTCAGTGGTTCAGTTTTCCTTCGCCACATGCCCACCATTCAGGACAGGCAAACTCTCAATTGCAACTTCTTTGGGTTCAGTGCTCCCAGCTTGCCGTGACCCATTTACTGGAGCAGAAGAGGATTTAAGAGACAGAGATGCTGCCTCTGTTAGACAAAGGGCTATGCATATCACATGAGGATTGTTTAGGTTGTGGGTTATCACTAGTGAGTCCCAAACCCCAGAATGACTTTCTCCTGCTTCTGTTCAGCTGCTATCATTTCCATTAAGAATTAAGAGCTTAGAGAAGAGACTGATGTGTGTGCGTTTGTGTGTGTATGTGTGTGTGTGTGTTAGCTATACGTGTGTATGCACACATGTGTGCAGACGTCTATACCTGTGTGTGCATACAGAGGTCAGAAGTTGATCCTGAGTGTCTTCCTGTCTGGCTCCCCATCTTACTTTTTGAGATGTGATCTCTGATTGAGTTTACAGTTCACTGATTGGCTAGATTGACTGAACCATGAGCCCTTGGGATTTTCCTGTCTTTGCCTCACAGCTTTAAGATTTCAGGTGCATGCCCCATGCCTAGCTTTTTATATGTGGATGCTGAAGATTAAAACTCAGGGTTTTTTGCTTGTAGAGCAAGTGTTTGCCTACTAAGCCGTCTCCTCATCTCAGAAAGACCAGTGGGGATTGAAAGTGAGGATCACATGAAGATCAACATGAAAGAGGAAATGAGGGTGGTGATGTTCAAGCTGACTCCCGGGTTTCAGGAGGTATGCATGTCTAAAGACACCATAATTTAATTGTGTTAGAAAAAAAGTCATAACATCTGCTCAGTTGCAAGGCAACTGGACTAGTGGATAAGATTGGCTCCTAGACTGAACCAGTTGTTTCTCCTGGCATGCTCCTGTAGTCGAGAGACGTATGTACAAGTCCTGTGTAAGTGACCAGGCTGCAGGATGGGAAAGTCAGGTACTTACTGCCCCTACTCAGTATAGGAGGGGCAGAGTATTATACCCCAGATGATGGTTCTTTATATCCTGAGAACTGTCAACTTTAGGATACAATCACCTCTCCTATTCCATTTCTAGACTCCTACTTGACAGATCATCTGTCTATCATTTAAGACAATCCACACATCTCTCCAATAAGTCCTCTCAGCCTTGGGCACTGGCGTAGTAGAAACAGCTCTTGAGATTGTGTAAAACTTGGACATGGGTCTGATTTCTGTTATACACTATCTGGGATGACAAATAGCTCAGCGTTTAAAGTATTTATTTCTGAATAAGTACAGAGGGGGGCTTTCCTTGTTCTGCCATGCTCATGAAATTATGAGAAAAAATTAAACATTGTGTTTAAGCATTTTGTGGCTGAAGAAAGGAAGGGTGGGGAAGACGGGCTGAGGTGTGGAACATAGCCTCTATCCATCATTAGCACAAATCAGACTGGGGACACAGGACAGTTTTGTGCCCTTGCTTTCCATTTTTTAGTAGCAAATTGCTAGTTTTGAATCAAATTTTATTCCTTTTCCTTCTAGTCACAGACTACATTTCCCAACTTCCCTTGCTGCCAGATATAGCTAACTGGGTAAATCCCAGAGAGTGGACTATGGAGGTGATGATGGGACTGACTCTAAACATTCCTTGGCACATCATCTATCCCCAGTTTATAGTGCACCAAAGACTTAGTAAAGATTTCCTGGCATTTCACATTCAGTGAAGTAACCGGCAATTTAAGTTGCTAACAAGTCAAATCTAAAGAATGTAAGTATTATTGCCTTAATAACTTGATGCTTTAAAAACAAAACAAAAGAAAGGGCACGGGCATGTTTTGATGTCAAAGTGTGTTTCCTTGAAATGTCTGAGAAGCCACACTCATGAAGTCTCATCAACATTGTTGTCTAGATAAGATTAAAAAAAAAATACAACACCAATAGACATGCTAACCTGAAAGGGGAAAACTGCACAGGACCAAAACCCTAGACAAAGATCTATAGGCAACTAAGGAATGGTCAAAGCAGGAGAAATAGTCTTCCTCAGAGAAAAATCTCATAAATTATTTATTCAATACCAAGTGGTCAACCCTGAAATCATGTATATACAAGTAACATTATACAGACTGTATTTATACACTTAAGAACATATATTTATATATAATTATATATATGCATGCATATGTGTATGCATACACACACACACATATATATACATATATATATACATACATACATATATATATATATATATATATTCAAAGAAAAAAGGCCATGAATTTGAGAGAGAGCAGGGAAGGGACTGAAGACTGGAGGGAGGAAAGGGAAGAGAGAAAGGGATGCAATTATATTTCAATTTCAAAAAAACCAAAAGAAACATAAAAAGAAGAAAATAGAAGATTAGAATGGAGATTAACTGGAAATTGGATTTCTCACTCAACAGAAGGGAAATCGTGCCTGGCACTGGAAACCTAGCAGCCTCCCTGGGCTGGTGAGGTCTTGGCCCTTTACTACGGCCGCTTTGCCAGACCAGTGTAATTCTTCTCTACGTTTGAAATCTTATCCTTAGACCCCCAGACAAGTTTAACTACCACCCCTCACAAGAGAAGCTTCTTTTTATAGAAAATGGGGCGTCAGAAACCCACAGCTGGACACAAGGCAGAGAGCAATGGGTCATGGGGAGCTCAGCCCTAAGGGAAAGAAAGATCAACATCACATCTCTGGTTCAGAGAATATCAAGGAAGAGAGCACAGAAGACTGTAAGAGCCAGAATATCAGAAAGTCTCTCTTTGAAATGGTTGCATAAATAAGATCGGAACAATAGCAATATCAATGTACATGTTTAAATGGAAGAGGAAAGACTTCTAGAGAGAGAACTACAGGCAGCTACTCTTGTTGGAAGAATTAGCTTCTCCCAGGCTTGAGATCCTCTGTTGTTTGTCCAATGCAGTGTAGCCAGCCTTGAAACCACACACACACACACACACACACACACACACACACACACACACACACACACAAACAGACTCAGGAGGCTGTCACATATATTTGACATGTATGTGTGTGTGTGTGATACACACATGTAGCAAATAATATAGTCAAAGGAAAAGGCTATCAATTCATGAGTGGGAGGCATGGGAGTGGTTCAAGGGAGGGCAATAGGGAGGGGCTGGAGGGAGGAAAAGAGAGAAGTGATGTAATTCTATTTTAATTTAAAACATTAAAATATGACGCCAACTCTGAAAAAAAAAGTACTTGTCAATGTAAGCCAAATGAGAGTTTTATTTAGTTTTTAAAGAACCATGATGACTCACTAATGGGTTATATGTCCCTCTTTAAGCATGCATACACCCTTAAGCCAGGGGATCTCCTTGGATACCACTACCTCCTTTCCTGGTCCACACTGATTTTTATGAGACACTTTTTTTTTTTAATCACAGTAATAGTTGAAAACTCAGATTCAAAAGGATATAGCATTATCAAAATTAATGTAGCATGATTTATTTGCCAAACAACAAAGCTACCTTGAGCTAGTCATTTTGTGGGGTCTGGCAAGATGCTCACTATTGCTAGGTTTCCTGTAAAATGTGGAATATCTTGTGATACTCTGTGAGGTCACTGCAGCACCCCAGGGTTGACACTCAATTTAGAAATAGTGGCTCACTTCTTTTTCTTCATCAGCCAGTTGAATTGAATGACTATTGGGGATATAAAGATGGTGAAAGGTCAGATGGCACCTGGGTCGCTCAGTCTCCTTGGGAGAAGCATCCAGAATGCTTAACAATTAGTGCCTGCTCTCGTGTTGGCTTTTGACATGCTGCTATCGGGAGTTTGTTTATAAAACAACTGGTCTACCATGGCACGTACACTCTGCAGATTTGTGAGCTATCAATGGGGCTGCTTTTGTAATCCCAAGCCATCATGCACAGTGAATGTCTCTCATGGAGGGTTAACACGGGGTGACTCAGTCTCTAGCCTTGGTGACCTGGTTCATATGGAACACCCCAGTGAAACACAGGCGGTACCCTAGGAAAGGGGGCTTTTCCTTGGCGGTGGCGATTCTTGAGTCAATGGGACATTTGTAAAGTAATCAAGAGTTACCACGTGATAAACCCAATTGCAAGTGCTCTTGGTGATTTAGCCAATGCTTGTGTTGTGACGGAATAAAGCACTGTCTAGGAAACAATGTATGCTCATCTTTCCATCCGTGTGAGGATACACTGAACAGCCAAAGACAAAGTCACCTTCCCAGGAAACCAAAATCAAGCAGACTCATAACCCTTTCCCCCACAGGACCAGCAGAGCTTGATTGTGGAGCACCACCATTCCAAGGGGCATGGAGGATTCAGTGCTGGGACCGTAGGGGGTGTCTCCTTCGAAGTAGGTCACATTTTCCATTTCAGCTTTGTTTCTTGACCTACCTGGAGAAAATGCCAGTGCAAACCCAGCTAACCATTTCTGGGGAACTCTTCAATTTTGTCTGTAACATTTCTGAGTGTGTTCCCTCCCTTAGGAGTCTAAAGCTGATTTTTCTTTTCTCCCTTCTGCCTTAGTTTACTTTCTGTCGCTGTATCCAACGCCACGACCTGTGAGGAAGTCCCGAGTGAATGTGTGTTGTTCATGTGAACACAGCCGTGCCAAGGACCCTAACACCTCAGACCTATGGGGATGGTAAAGCCTCCCCTGGGCCAGGCTCAGGGAAATCACCAAACATTCACCTGGTCGATGTGCGGTGTGTGCAGAAAGTGTGGCATGCAGCTTCCTCCTCTGAGATGTTTACAACTTGAGACTGTGCCCCAGTAGAGACCTCCTACTGAGATTAAACCTAAGCCTGCCTCTTCTTCCAGCTGTGTACAGTAAACCCCTGACCTTGGTTCAGGTGTATGTAATAAACACACCGAGGCCGTCTCCATCAGAGCCCATGAGCCACATGATCCCAGCTCTCTCAAACATGTATCTGTGTTTTTATCTTTTCTTCTTCACTTTGTTAGCTCAATCCCAAAGCAGGAAAATTCATAGCAGTGACAAGAAGCAACCTGTGGAGGAAAAGGTTTCTTTGGCTTCCAGGTCCTACATGGAGGGAAGTCAAGGCAGGAACTAAAGAAGAGACCATGGAGGAATGCTGCTTACTGGCTTGTTTCCTGGGCTTGCTCAGCTAACTTCATCCTATAACCCAGGCTTACCTAACTTAGAGATGTCATAAGCCAGAGGACATCAACTAGAAATCAAGGAAATGTCCACAGACATACCCACAGGCCAGTTTGACGGAGGCAACTTCTCAATTGAGATTTCCTCTTCTCTTATGTCTAGGTGTAAGCAGAGACAGCATGTTTGTTTTCCTGGCCACCCAGACCTGAATAATACAAAAACTATATTAAATACAACACTGGCTGATGGCTCGGGTGTATTTCTAGCTAACTCTTACACCTTAAATTAACACATCTCTATTAATCTATGTATCACCACAAGGCTGTGGTCTACTGGTAAGGTTCTGCCACCTATCTCCTTCAGCAGCTACACAACATCTGCCAGACTCTGCCTTCTTTCTCCCTACATTCAGTTTAGTTTTCCTGCCTATCTATATTCTGCCCTGCCATAGGCTGAAGCAGTTTCTTTATTAACCAATGATAATAAAACATATTCACAGCATACAAAGGGGAGCCCCACATTATCGAGGTATGTGTCTGGTTGACTAGAGCTAACCAGCACATCTTCTCATGCACAGTCAGATGTGCTTACCTCCCTGTAACCTGCCAGCTCATGTCTCTATTGTATCTTGATGATTTATACACGGTCTAGGGGCTCTTTGGCATTGCTTCTGAAGCCCAGAACTTTCACTTTTCACCTGGCTGGGGAACTTTCTTCATTCCCACACACCTCTAAAACACTGCTTTTTGAAGATGAGACAACCCGTGGAATTTCATTGGCCCATGACTTTGGAAACATATTCTAGGAAGCGTGTGGCTCTCTAGTTTTCCTAGAGAACGATTTGGGGCGCCTATCTGCCATGGATCACATGTGCCTTTAAAAATGTCTTTCCATCGTGAGTTTCTCCAAAGAGGAAACTCTACTCTAGTCTGTGATTGTGGGGTGTGTGTGTGTGTGTGTGTGTGTGTGTGTGTGTAAAACTATACCACAATCAAATGTGAGAAAACTCAAGTACTTTTTATTTTCTGAGTTTTGCTTTCATTGCCATCAAATCAAGCTGAAAGGTGGAGAGGGGGGTACTGAGGGTGGAAATTTGGTATTGAGGGTGGCAACATGGTTGAAGGGTAAACACTGGGGTGTCTTAGGTGTTCCAGTTTCATTCTGCTGCTGTGACAAATACCATGGCCAAAAACAACGTAAGAGAGGAGAAGGTTTATTTAAGTTTATATACAGTCCATCATTGAGGGAAGTCACAGTGGAAACTTGAACAGAATCTTGAAAGCAGGCTTGTATGATATCCCACACAGCGTTACCTCCAGCCAAGGAACTCCCTCACAGCCAAGAAAGTACAGCAGGACTCATGGAGGAAGGCTGCTTTATAGTTGGCCCCTTGGCTTACATGCAGCTGGCCCTTTATATCGTTTAGGACCACCTGCCTAGGGATAGTACTGCTCACAGTTGGACTGGGCCCTCCTTCATCAATTAAAAATCAAGCCAATCTCATGCAGATGTGTCCATGGACCAACTTGATCTATATTCTCTTTCGGGGGACTCTAGGCTGTGCCAAAGTGGCAGTATAAAGCTAAGTAGGACAGCTTGTAACACGCCTGGCATGGAATCCCAGGTGTATCAGAAGATGAGACATGGTGATGGTTCTGTCCCTGTGCATTTAGGTGAAGTAGTTATTTAATACAGTTTTTAGATCCCTGTTTGTAGCAGGTAAAGAGGAACGACTTTCTACTTTTCTCATGAGCTCCACAGAATTTTGGCTTTCAAGACCTTTACCCCCTCTGGTGTCTTACTCCTAAACACACTATAATATCTGGTAAAAAAAATCTCTACAGAAGTCTTAGTTACTTATAAGGAAATGAACCTGTATTATATGACTGAAGCCAGTGTTGTCACATTGCCCTTGAAAAAAGAGATCATTTTACGCCTGGCGATGGTGGCGCACGCCTTTAATCCCAGCACTCGGGAGGCAGAGGCAGGATCTCTGTGAGTTCGAGACCAGCCTGGTCTACAAGAGCTAGTTCCAGGACAGGCTCTAAAGCCACAGAGAAACCCTGTCTCGAAAAACCAAAAACCAAAAAAAAAAAAAAAAAGAAAAAGAAAAAAGAGATCATCTTAGCTCAGTACAGAAGTATTTCGGGCTGATAATCTCTCTCTCTCTCTCTCTCTCTCTCTCTCTCTCTCTCTCTCTCTGTCTCTCTCTCTCTCTCTGTGTGTGTGTGTGTGTGTGTGTGTGTGTGTGAATGCATGTGCACATGCATGTGTGTGCAGGGGAAGATGCATTTGGAAAAGCATCCAGCAAGCTCAGAGAGGACCGTGCAGTCAGAATGTGAAGGATGGCTGCAGTGGACACTTATATTTCAAACAAGGAGACCTTGCACAGAGAATTCAGTCAAGCTGGCATGGGGCATCTAACCTACAGAAACAGCAAGCTGATGGGCCTGTGTGGCTTCAATAAGTATTGGTAACTTATTACAGCAGAAAGAGGAAACTAATATTTGTCTTGAAGTTTATTTGGAGTCAGGGATTACAACTGCATACTAAAGGACCATATTGCCTCGAAGCTTGGGGACAAGCTTGATGAATGTGGGTACGAATTGAAGTAAAAATATAGGTGCTTGGCCAACAGTGTGCAATGATATACATTTGCATTTCCTTCTTACGACCCAGTGGACATGTATTAATCACCTACAGTGTACTATGCTACACGAAATTCATTAAAACATATATTTTACTTTTTACTTATTATTTATCACTCTGTGGCTGTCTCCCACCCCCTCTTCACCAGTCCCTCTGTCTGTCTGTATGTCTGTATGTATGTATGTATGTATGTAGAAGTCAGAAGACACTTGTTACAGACAGTTCTCTTCTTCTCCCACTGACTCTGGGGAGTAAAACTCAGGTCACCAGTCTCAGCAACAAGCACCTTGTCCACTGAGCCATTTCAGTGGCCCTGAATATGTCTTACCATTCTATCATAAATGCCATAAGCATACTGGAATAATAATAATTTGCCATTTATATTGGAAGAAATGGAGTCTGAGTCCAGATAACTTGTTCTGTACTTTCTCTACTGGAATCTGTGAGCTTTGAACCTGAGTATTCAGACAACTATATGTCATAAAGGGCCAACAACTCTATCTATACATTGGCTTACATATTAGTAGTCTTGAAGATCAATAGAAGTCTATAAAAATGAAATATAAGATTATTATGATTATTTTTTGAGGCAAATTTTCACTCTGTAGTCTAGGCTGTCCTCATAATCACTGTTAACTCAAACTCTCAGAAACTCTCCTGTCGCAGTCTTCCAAGTGTTGAGATTACGTGTGGGAGCCACCATGCTAGACTGAGTGGTTTGACTGAGAATGGCCCCCACAGGCTAATATTATTTGAATACTTAGTCACTATTTGAGAAGTGGCACTATTTGAGAAGGATTGGAATAATTAGGAGGTGTGGCCTTGGAGCAGGTGTGGTCCTGTTGGAGGAAGTGTGTCACTTTGAAGTTTTGAAAGCCCATATCAGGCCCAGGTGCTCATTTCCTGCCTGCAGATGCATCTCTCAGCTACTTCCCAGCACCACATCTGCCATGTCTGCCACCATGTTTCCCACCATGATGATAATGGGCTATATTTCTGAAGGTGTAAGCAAGACCCCAACTCATTGTTTTCTTTTATAAGAGTTCTGTAGGCCATGGAGTCTCTTCATAGCAGCAGAACAGTAACTTAAACTGTTGGGATTGTTCTTTTGAGTAAACAAGCAGCATAGTTTCAGATGAAAGATTCTGAGACTCTTCAGCTTGTCTGAAAACCTGGTTCTCTGTAAGCAACCAGAATCCAAGATTTTCATTTCCAAGAAATTCCAAGAAATTCATCAAATTTTCATTTGATGATCCTCCAACTGTTGTTTTCATGGAAACAGCAGATCTGTAAGTCCGAATGCCTTCATTCCATCACCTTTTGAAAGCTGATTATGCTTATGTTTTTAATCTGGTTACCACCCATGGCTGAAAGAGGAGGAAACCCAGCATCAGAGACCAGAAGGGAGGCTCAAAACGTTGCTTCTACTGATCATCTCCTTTTAAAAAGTAAAGATCAAGGGAGAAAGGTGCTGTGGAGTTATCTCAGGAGATGAGTGACATGAACTTCTTTGCTGTCATGTAGTCATCATTATCGGCCACCATTGTTTAGTCATGACTATAAACACTAATGACCAATTTATATACTCCAGACAATGGATACTACAGGATCTCTTTAAAGATATAAGGCCATTACTGGAAATCAAAGAGCTTCCAGGAGTAGGGTCGAGAGAGGTTTCCCTCTCCATTGCTGATGACTGTCTCCAAGATCACATACCACAGGACCCATCCCCTCCCCTATGGCTGCTCTTTTTCCACTAGAGAGTTTTCTCATTCTCCAGCCACCATAGGAGAGCCAATATACAATATCTCTAGCAGGCTTTCAAGACTACAGATTGACTTTCTCTTAATAGGACTCGTAAACGCATACTGTGTCATTATAAGATCATCATGACATCTTGAGCGGGCTTTGGCTTTCTGCCCGGACTTTGGAGGTTAAGAGGAACACCGGTGTGATGGCACCACTCTGTGGTTCATTGGTTCATGAGGCTGTGAAAGCTTTCATGACACCCATCTGTCAGCGACAGCTTTGGGGTGCCCACTGTGTGCAGAGCATTGAGCAATATGGGGAGCATCTGGGGCACCCACTGTGTGCACAGCATTGAGCAGTATGAGGGGCATTGGAGCAAAAAGAAGGCACAGCTTCTGGTCTTGAAGAGCTTTGGATTTACTGGGGCAGCGAGGAGCATGGAATGGAGCAGAGTTACACAGTACAGGAGCAGAGAGATGACCCAACACAGCAGAACAAACTCCCAGGGCTCCAACCACCCTTTTCCTGTCTTGTTAGCTGTGTGAGATTTGCAAGATTGGGTCATCAGAATAAAATGGAGTTATATGGAAATGTGGAGATTTAGGAGAAGGAAGAAAACCAGGGTGAGGAGATATAGGAAGAGGAACAGGAAAAGAAGGGGCAAGATGGAGAATTTGGAAGAAGGGAAGCCATACTGTTGTAAAGAGCAGGAATTGGGAGGCCTATGAGTTGGGAAGAAGAGATGAAAAGTGAAGCAAACCACTGAAGTGTTAGGGAGGAAATCAAACTTTTCCTTGTCCCTCATAAGTCTGTAATTGGCACAGACCCCCGAGAACAAAAGACAGATTAACAAGAAAAACACAGGCGGGCTCATTAAGTCACACAGTATGAGTTATGAGAGAGAAACCTCTGTAACTCAAAGCAGTTACCCTGATTTATATAACACCCTGAAACAATAAAATCTAGAGAAGTGACAAGCAGGTTTAGCTTCTGGAGGTGGGAGCCCACAGTAGGGTAAATCTATGAGGCACGCGAAGATATGTGCTCCTTGATTCTTCTAGTTCTGCCCTTGAGCTGAGAAGGAGTGGAGTTTGCGTGCCATTGTAGGAAGAAGGCAGGCAATAGGGTTCAAAGAGATCTTTTGCTATGTGCTATTACTTAAGTATTTCAATGGGAAAATATGTATGTCATTGAGGCATATACCTTTTTTTTTGAGATGATACTTTTTGGTTTCCTTCTGGGCATTTTGTGGTAAGAGTCCTGAGCCTAGACCTGGGAATTTGGTGTCACGGTGCAGGTATACAGTGGAAGCCAGAATCCTGACAGTTTACTTGTGAACATTTGTTTGATTTAATATTATTATGCATTTCTACATGTTATGGTTTCCAATGTTGTGTTTTTAGGGGGCTTCTGTGTGTGCAATGTATACGTCTCTATGTCTGTTTGTGTTTCTTGTGCTTTTACTTTGGTTCTTTTTTTACTGTTCATTTGTTTTCTTTACCCTAAACCCAGTTTGTTTGTTTGTATCTTATTTTCTTATTTTTAAGTGTCTATTTGTTTTCTAATGAGAGAGAGTAAGAAAAGATGTGGATTTGGGTGGGTGCGGTGAATTTGGGAGGAGTTTGGGGAAGGGAGCATAATAAGAATGAGTATTAAAAATGTACTTTCAATTGAAAAGATAATAAAGCATTTCAAAAAGTTTTGAGAAAAGCCAGCTATCACAGAATGGAGCCAAGCATTGAAACAAAAGAGAGGAGTCACCTTCCTCTGACACTCAAGGACCAGAAGATGGAATCAATCTACCCTTCCAGCAGGGAACATCTACGCTCCAGGGAATGTCCGGCAAACTGCCTCTGCATAGGACTGAGCGCTGGACCAGACTCTTCTCGGTATTCAACAAGGTGATGAGGAGCCATTTCCCATCTCTAGGAGGTTTGCTTCTTCAGAGCTGAGAGAGCCGTGAGAATTCAAGAGTTCTAACTCACTCTGAAGAGCCAACTTGCTGCTAGCTGATGTCAGATGAACCGTCAAGTCTACCTCTACATCACAAGGTCAAAAGCTGGCCCTGTCCCAGGGATAACTCCCCTCCTGAGGCAATTGCTTTCATAGCTCTTGTTACTGAATGGAGGTTCAAAGGACTGGCTAAACAAAAGAGGCCCTTTGTACTTCAAAGCTTCTATGCAGCCAGGTTGTAGATGAAAGGAATAACAATTAATTTTGAGATTCCTCTTTAATTCTGATGGATTTTCTGAGCAAATGATTCTGATTCCAACAGCTGCTGGGCCAGCGGTGTGTACCTGGATGGATCAATCCACTGCTACCTTTAGAACAGCAAAGAATATGTCTTCGTTAGTAGAGCAAAGACTCCCACTTTCATGAAGCAGAGTGTTGGGCACAACGTGTATGCCATTGAAAAAAAATATTCAAATAAAATACAGAGATCCTTTAAAAACAGTAATAAATCATGTGGCAGGCTGTGTGTTGAGTCGAAGGAGAAAAAAAAAAACTGTAAGCCAGCATAGAGCAAGAAACAGCTCAAGGTATCTAGTTCTGTTTTATGGCTATTTCAGACCTGGCCTGGCCTTGTAAAAAAATGTAAATGTAGGTGAATGTGGTCACTGTCTAGTGAACATCTTGATGAGAGGCGGTTGATAGAACAGGCATCCCCAAGCCTCATTTGATTTACTCTGGGTAAGGAGAGTCTGAGCTAAAAATGCCCAGGAATGGGAAGGGATGAACAGCCCTGCCTTTCTGCTCAAGACTAGCAACAAGTACAGGGAGGAGGTGGAGCGAAAATGTAATCACTTCATGGAGGGGCAATAAAGCAGAGGCTACGAGAAGAACCAAAGAGCGTGGAACCAGCAAAGGCAGGCAGGGTTTAGTTTTATTTTAGTCTTCTCTCATATACTACATCACGACCAGTCTCCCCTCCCTCCACTCCTCCCAGTCCCCCTGCCCTTGTGGGCGGGATTTTTTTATTTTCATTTTCAAAAATTGTTGTCTTTATTTTGAGCAACAAATAAAAATGCGGTGTATTTGTGGTATGCCGCACGGTATTTTGATAAACACATTATAAAATCTAATGACTATGGGCTTTATCTTGTGATCTGTGGTGATCAGCTTTCTGTTATAACACGCATCTAAGACGGGGGTATTTGGCTGACAGTTTTGGAGGTTTCGGTCCAAGGTCAGTTGGTCCTGTTGCGTTTGGTCTTGTGGTGAGCAGTCCACATCATGACAAGGAGCTTGCAGCAGAGAAAAGGTGTGTACCTCATGATTGGCACGTGACAACAGGAGGGGAAGAGACCCCACCTTTGAGAATCCAGGCTTCGCCTCTCCTGGTGAATGATCTGGCTGCTCATGCTAGACCCCCAGCTCCTTAAAGTCTCTCAAACCTTCCAGTCGTTCCATCTCGGGGCAGGTCTTTCACGGGTGAGCCTCTGGGAGACAGACAATCCAGATGTGGGCGATCACACCCTGCACATTTATTTGTGCTAGAAGCTCTTGAAGTCCACCCTCCAAGCAATGCATTCCGTTGTTCTGGAATACAGCATCTAGGCCATATCACGGGTCTTGTGAGCTTATTGCTTCTGTCCAGTTAAAATTTTGTATACTTGACCAACATCTCTGAAAACTCCTCTCTCCATCAAAGGCGGTAGAAGTTTTAGTTATAAGACTAAATGATTCACGTTACACTAAAGAGAAAGTCTGTCCAATAACAGAGCCACCGATGATCACCAGATGAGGAAAACTCTGTCTGCAGAATTCCTTCATATTTAATATTTAGAACTTAGTAAACATGAGCCAGGAAGGCTATATGGCTATTCATAAAAGGTCTGTTGCCTGAGCCTCAAAGGGAATCCTTTGGAAGAATCAGATTGCTAACTCCTTTGATGAGGCTCCTGCTGCTTACTAGAGAATAGAAAGATGGCTTGCAGGCTTAAGGAATTTGTCTTTCACATCAGAAGATTTTGATGCAAAAAAGCGAAGTGTAAAAACATGGAAAATAAATGAGCAAATGAATCAATGTATAGATTGTGAGCCTTTGGATGTTTCTGTCAAATGAATCCAGATGGCAGCAAGCATGCAAAACACAGTGAGATCTGTACATCATCTGTGTAGATGTTAGAATAGGATTTGTCTTTCTTCTGGAAAATTTTATTGCACGATCTGAGTTTTTATAGTGGTCAGTGAGACTTTGGTGGCTCTGCCTGTCTGACTCCTATTGACTGACATTGGCCACCTATGCAAACCCACAGGATACGACACGGCCCAGAGTGACAGAAATAAAAGGATGTGAAAAGATTCCTCCATGCGCCCTGAAGCCATAGCTCTCCTTTCTCCCTTCCATGCGATGTCAGTCAGTGGCTGGCGTTCCTTCTCCAGGCACAAATCCAGACTCCAAAAGAAGTCCATCATGCCCATCATTAAAACATGCTCTGAGCCAGTGGTAAGCTAGAACTTCCCGGATGCACACTGACTTTGTGAGACTGTCTGGGAACTGTTTTTGATAAAGGATAGCCATGGGTGTGAAGAAGTACCTGCTGGAAGTTGTAGGCAGCACGTCGAGACCCCAGTTCGGCATGCATTCGCAGACTGCCAGTTTATCCAATGGGGGGGTCTGGCTACAATTCTGCTCAGTGTCTAGTTTCTAAGTCTGACTATGTGCAGCTGTATTAGTTAGGGTTCTCTAAAGGGACTGAATTGGTAGCATAAAAGGAATTAGAGTGGCTTACAGGTCAGGTAGTCCAATAATGACTGTCTCCTGACAGGAGGCCAAGAATCTAGGAGATTTTTCAGTCCACAAGACTGAATGACCTGGCGGTCCCAGTTTGGTGCTGGAGTCCTGGGGAATTCTTTTTTTTTTTTTTTTTTTTTTTTTTTTTTTTTTTTTTTTTTTTTTTTTTTTTTGGTTTTTCGAGACAGGGTTTCCCTGTAGTTTCTAGAGCCTGTCCTGGAGCTAGCTCTTGTAGACCAGGCTGGCCTCGAACTCAGAGATCCGCCTGCCTCTGCCTCCCGAGTGCTGGGATTAAAGGCGTGCGCCACCACTGCCCGGCCCTGGGGAATTCTTAAGAGAGCTGCTAGTCCTCAGTCCATATCAGGATCTGGAAGAAGCAGGGTCTGATACCATATAAAGAATGCCGCAGCAACAGGATGGGCGAGCCTTCCAGTGATGGTTAGGGCAGGCAGGCGATGATCAAAAGCTTCCTTCTTCTATCATTTTTATGTGGGATGGTAGCAGAAGGTGTTGCCCATGTTTAGGGTGGGTCTTCCTACCTCATATAATTCAGTCAATAAATCTCTTACAGATGTGTCCAGCTGTTTGTATATTAATTGATTCCGGATACAGTTGGGTTGGTACCCAAGATTAGCTATTACAAGGGACCTGGGAGAAATCATTATCTAGGATTTAGTTCCCATAGGCATTAAAAAAAGAACTTTGGCTTCACCCTTACTGGCTAGTGTCATGGTACTGGAAGGTGCCCTGCATGCTGCCAGAGGATAAAGGCAAATGCCTTTCATCTGTAATAATGACCTGCCAGCACGATATGCTGGTGCAATAGTGGCGCAAAACACTGTGGGAACAACCAACCACTCTCTGACTGGATTTAAGGCCCATTCTGTGAAACAGAACCCATGTCTGACACTACTTGACTTTCCAAGAACCTGAGATTAGATAGGCCAGGGACCAAATACTATGCTATGATAAAGGAACAGCAATAAAATGATTTCTAATAATATTCTGCGTGCCCATAGATCAGTGTCATTCCTGGTCCGTCAGAGAAGTTTTCTCCTGTACTAATTGGAAACTAATACTGAGATCCAGACACTGTGCAGAGAGTGAGGGACCTTGGGCCACTCAGTTCTAAATGGTGTGTCTTCATCAAACCCTTCCCCTTAGGGCTAGGGGACCCTGTGGAAGAAGAGGCAGAAAAAAATTTAAGAGCCCGAGGGAATGCAGAATAAAAAGTAAAGAAGGTTTTGTAAACACAGTAGGACCAATGAACATATAAACTCACAGAGACTATGCCAATATGCACAGGGCCTGCACAGGTTCAAGCCAGATAAGATCCCAGAGCTGAGAAGGGGCATGGACACAGCTCCCATCCCTACCTAGAAGCTATCTCCAACTCACAACCTCTTACAGAGGAAAAATTTGTTTCCTACAATGGAGTCTCACTGATCACTTCAACCAAACTTAAGAGCAGATCCCATGCCCAGCAGTGGAATGAACTGGATGCTATTTTTGGAGATTTTTGTTTGTTTGTTTCAAATTGCTTTGTCTGAGTATTTCTTTTCTTTCTTTCCTTCCTTCTTTCTTTCCTTCCTTCCTTTCTTTCTTTCTTTCTTTCTTTCTTTCTTTCTTCCTTTTTCTTTTTTTCCCCATAATGGCCTATTGCTTTTATATTATAACTTCCAATATTATGTTTTATTGTGTGTGTTATGTTGTGTTTCCTTGTGCTCTTCCCTAGGACTGAAGGATAGACCTTTGGTTTACATGACATTTCAGTGTATTTTCTATGTTATCTCTGTTGTAAAAGGTCTTTTTCTTTTCCGGGGAAGATAGATAGGATAATGTTTAAAGAAAACAAGTTCAAGATAGCTTGAACGTGAGGACATACAGCATTTCTTTATCGCACTGCCTTTAAGGATGGTGCTATAAAAACAACAAGACATTGTTCTTCTAGGGTGTGAGATCACCAGTTGAAGGGAAATGACTTCTGCCACTTGATTATTATCAAAATCATACCTCTAACTTTAGATCCTTCCTTGGATGTTCACACCAATTATCTGAGGGCCTGTAGGATACGCATTCTGAAGGGTGTGTTTGGGGCAGGGACTAGGTAGCAAAATACCTAGGATTCATGTTGAATTTAAGAGAAGACAAGTAAAAATAAATTTTCATACAGTTGTGGAAGAGTAAACTAAACCTAGAAGGCAGGAGGCACCCTGCTTTGGTTCGTGGGGTTCAGGGTGGTCATGACATCAGAGGCAGGACTTGAGGTTGGAGAAGGGAAAGTGGTTCAGCCACGGGAAGCCATGGGATGTGTGGTGAGGCATGTTGGAACTTCAGACTTTCCAAATGCCTGGAGAGAATAGGGTTTCTCCCACATTTGATGAAGACACAGTAGTATTTGAATTGGCTGATGATCTGGTACTCTTCAAAGACTCTAAATTATCTACCTATTCCTCTCTCTTCTTATGAATGGCACTTGACATCTTCTCATTTGGAAGGAAACAACACATCTTCCCATTTTCCTTCTTTTTGCTTTCTCCCCTTAAGCCCAGCAATCCATCATCTTTCTTCTAAGGGCTTCACAAATGTCAATCCTTTCCCCTAAGACCCCCCCCCCCATTCCTCCTGTAAGTTGCTATGACAACCCCTATACTTACACACACACACCCCGCTTTGCCTTGATTCCTGCAACCAATAGTTTGCATCATTGTTGGAGCGCTTTGTAGAAAATGGAATCTACCATGTTATTGCTCATCACTGATGACTTCCTGTCTACTCACAAGCCTCAGGATCAGCAGTCCCTTCACCTCTGAGTGTAGAAGTCACATCATCTGACTTAACTTCTGTCCAACTTCATAAACATCCTTTGTGAGTGTGTGTTGCATGCATGTGTGTGCACACATATATGTGGGTACATGGGTATCTCTGGAGGCTGGAGGTCAATGTTGAGTATCATCCTCTATTGCTTTCTACCTTATTTATTAATTTGAGCCAGGATGTCTCACCGATCCTGGAGCTTATCATTTTGGCTAGACTGGCTATCTAGTAAGCGCCTGATATCTGCCTGTTCCCACCCCCTCAGCACCAGGGTTGTGTGGTGTGTAGATGGGTGCTGAAGATCCAAACTGAGGTCCTCCCACTTACACAGCAAGGACTTTACCCACGGAGCCATGTCTCCAGTTCCAAGGAAATCCTGTTTTCATCTATTCCCTTGTAAAGATTCTAAGATTTCCCACTTTGTGGACCTATCTTCATTTTCCTTGCCCAACTCTGAAGTTCTGTGCTGTGTGTGTTTTCTTTCCTAATGTCCACCTACACTTCCTGTTCAGTTAATTCTTTCCACACTACAATTCTGAGTGGTGCTATCACAGCCTCTGAAAAGCCTCCTTCCAAAACTGCATCCATGCAAGGTGGGAAACCCTACATGCTCTAGTCATGCTACACCAACCTCTTCCCCAGCGCCGGTCACACAGCATTTTTATAATAATATAAAATGTGATATGGAGGGGCCTCAGACTCTCCCTCCATAAAATTATGGTTTTAAAGGAAACTGTATCATTTACATAAGGAACCCCTTTGTATTCTTCATCAGGTTCAAAGCACTGGAATGAACAATTTCATCATATAGTAATCTGAGCAGTGTCCTCAGATACACAGTGATGGTAGATCTCTTTCTTCTCAAACAACATTCAGGACATGTTCTTCAGTGCTGGCAGCTTTGCAGGGTCAGGACATTTGCTCATTTTAAGTCTCGTCCCTGATATACAACGGGTGTTCAATTTACTGTGTTTGTTGCTTGAATGAGTGAATGGATGTGGTGTCTTTATTCCTGCATCAGTACAATATTTCTTCACCATGAGAAATTATTACCTTTTTTTCAGTTTCTTGGACATGAAGATTTCTGGTAAGTAGTCATTGGCTGTTTGACATTGAACAAATTATTAATCCTCACACGGGCTCAGTTTTCCCTTTTGTAAAATGATGGACTTAAAGGAAACCACCTTATTAAGTTTTCATGGGTGTTAATGAGTTTATCTACATTCAGCATTTAAGCTGTGCCCAGTGTGTGGTAAATGCCCAGTATGTGAGCTCCCTTTCCCCCTCTTCCTTCTCCTCTTCCTCCTCTTCATATTTATCATAAAAGTACTTCCTTTTACTTTTATATATGTCACCCCTTGAAAACAATGCTTCAGTCCTGTTTTCCTCCCACAAAGT
The DNA here is from genome assembly GCF_903992535.2 of Arvicola amphibius. Taxonomy (NCBI): domain Eukaryota; kingdom Metazoa; phylum Chordata; class Mammalia; order Rodentia; family Cricetidae; genus Arvicola; species Arvicola amphibius. Next base: position 36,853,297 of record NC_052059.1, read on the forward strand.
CTTCAAGAAATGATTGTCTCAGTAATGTAGGGGCTATGGGGATGATCAGGCTTAGTTCTTAGCACAATGCTAGATGGCTCCTGGGTGCTAGACGAGAATGGCACTTCTGAGTTCTTATTTTTAGAATTCTTAGGCTTAGGTCATCCTTTTCAGATTCCCAGCACTGCTGTGTAGTGTCCAAGAGAAAACGGGTTTTGGTAAAATATTCTTAGCATGCCTCTACTGCACTTCAGTTTTGAATAAGAGTTACGAGCAGAATAGCAATGGCATTTTAATATTTGTATATGGCATCCATCCATTTGCCTTCTGAAACTGACACCTAAGCCAGATGCACTTCATCTCGGATTTAGAAAGGACCTTCCGAGGCGGTGGGATGTCCTCGGGCACTCTGATCAGTACCTGAGCACGTGATTACTATGACACTTCCGTGGAGATGATAAAAAACCCTGCTAGGGGTTGGAGGGATGACTCAGTGGCTAAGAGTACTTGCTGTATAAGCATGAGGACCCAAGTTCAAATCCCCAGCATCCACATGAAAAGAAAATCTGGGCATAGAAGCTACACATACCCCGAAGCTTAGTATTGTGGAAGTAGGAACTGGAAGGTTTCTTAGTGTTTCTGGCTGTCAGCAAACCTCCAGGATCAGGAAGACTGTCTGGAGAGTGATAGGTCAGGACTCTGATACCTTACTATGGCCTCTGTATGTGAGAAACAAAGACCTCCACCTATATATGTACATGTTCACAACACACCCACACCCACACACACACACACACACACATATACACACACACACACTTTCTAAACAATAAGGCCAATCTGATTGTTCTAAGAGAGGTAAGTTGAAATGTACAGATTACACACATTTGTTTTAGACATGATGGTTTGCATTTCCATAGCCAATAAGCACTTTTGTGCTGTGCAGTTTAACTAATGCTAAAGGATCTCGTTGCATCTGTGATGAGGCTTGTGGGAACCAAGAGCACAGTTCAACAGGTATGTGAGTACAGATGTGTTGTTTGAGCATCATCCAAAAGATGGCACTGTTTATATTTCTATCATGTTTAATTGCCAGCTTTATGCTATCTGGGTACATTAATGAAGTAAATGAAGATGGAGCAGAGAAATCAGCCTCCACACAAATCAAACTTCCACTTTATTATAGGCCTTTTCAAACTCTTCATCTTCTTCCCTGGCAAATGAACATGCCCAAGCCATTAGCAGCAATAACGCACTGTCAGCAAAACTTTCGCTCACCAAATACTTATTTCTTCTATTTTAAAGGAGATTATGAAACCCACTTTAAAAATCATTACAGATGTTCTGCAAAAGATGGGTAATCGAGACACATTTAACTTTTCAATCTTGAAAAGCTAGATTTTCATAGGAAGTACTACTTGCTAATCTTTTAAATGTGACAAGGCAGGAAACACACTGGCAGCTGCAGGTCACTGGCTATTGAAGAGCAGAGTCCTTTGAATTTGTTGTAAGGTGAAGATAAAAGCTCATGGTTGGGGCAAAGAGGAATTAGCGCTGCGGGTGGTGTATAATCCTGAGATGCAGTGAGGGCTCTTCTGTACAGGAGGGGGACACAGGGAGGGTGGCTTGCTCGGGTCTTCTGGCATGGCAGTCCTCATTTAGAGTTGACTGTCCAGCATGGCTTCAAATTCTCACCGTCCTTCTTCTAAGTTACTCCATTCGCTGCTGATTGATTGATAGAAGCAAATGGCAACTCTAAATTCAACGAATCAAAGAGACGCAGGTGTTCCAGAACTTCTGTGTCCTACAATGGCGGGAAGCCAAACATCCAGATGAAGTTGCCTATGTTCAGTGTTTGTCTTGAGTTTAGGGGAAGAACACATGGTTCAATGTGAGGATACAGAAATTTCCTGATACAGACCTTTCTCTCATGGCAAGAATCATCGTGAGAGCACGGCCTGGAGTACCTTAGCGCGCACACACACAGTGTACGGAAATGGTCGCTACGTCACCTCTCATAGCCACTCACCGTCTCCGCTAGGTCAGAAAATGTTTCTCTTTAATACAGAGATGCTCAGGGAACCAGTCTTTCAGACACTGCTGGAAAACAGTGCTAAGATGTCTTTATTACTGGAGGAGGGATTTGAAATGTGCCGTTTGTCTAGCAGTATCAGAAAGTAGCAAGGGAGCCAGTTGCCAAGGGCTGTGCAGCAAATACTTTCTAAAAAACCAGTAAGGATATCTCTTACACATGCATAATAACTGCTAGTATTTTATGAGAGAAGATGCCAGGAAGTGTGGCCACGTCTCTGGGTCAGTGTCTTCCCATCTTGCGTCCTTTCACTTCTTCTGTGTAGATATGGCCATATCTACAACACTGTGACATTCTCTCTGTGGCTTTGGTATAGTTAGTAATGTGCACTGCAGTGACCTGGTCATAGTTCATAGTTTCTGAAGAAGCAAAGGTAGGTATCATCCTTGTTCCGCTCGTGTGTAGGCAGTCATGTTGGTGAGACTTCAGGGGTGTAGCTTCGGACATTACTAGGAGATGCAGTCTTGTGACAGGCGGTGTACGGAGGGAGTCCACAAGGGCTCAGCCCTACCTGAAGAGCTACAAGCAGCTAAGGGATGCTGAGAGCAGGAAAAATAGTCTTCCTCTGTGAAGAGCACACCAATTGACTGTCCAGCTCCAAATGGTTAGCCCTGAAAACATACATACAAGTAACATTATACAGACTAAGCAGGTTGTATTTATATTTATTTTCAATATGCATGTAGTAACAATTTAAAAAAAAAGAGGCCATGAATTTGAAAGAGAGCAAGGAAGAATATATAGGACAGTTTGGAGGGAGGAAATGGAAGAGATAAATGTTGAAATTTTATTATAATCTCAGAAATAAAAATAAAAGAAAGAAACAAAGATAGGATTTGACACAGGGAAGTTTCTCATATGCAGAAGCATCAATAAAATCTCCTAGAATATTCTTTATGGAGACAGTACAGTCCTGGGTACAGGTACACTCTGAGCTCAATGTATAGAAGGTTACAGAAGGTTACTGTAGGAGAGCAGCCGTCAGCAGAATGGGTACATGTTTGATCAGCTGCCCTGCCTCAGATTGCCTGTGGGTTAGCATTTGTGTTCTCTCTTCCAGAATTCTATGCTATGACATTCTTTGGTTAAATAACTTAGAGAAAAAGCCCTGCAAATGTGGGCATCCATCAGTGCCTTGGCAATAAATGAGCTCTTGGCTATAGACACACATGTTCCATGTTGGCATGTTTCTTCCACCCATGACACATGGAACCCTTCAGGATCCCAACCCCTGCAGCTGCATAATGAAGGTCAGGAGTCAAAGGTGAGGCTTAGTGTGACCTAAGGGACTAAGATTGGGAAAATCAGCGCATGCTCTCCTATCGCGCCCTGCCAACACAGTTAAGTTTCAAACCCATCGTTGCATTCTTTAGCAACCCATGTTATTAGCCAAGGGGAAGACTGTCCTCTGAGAGGCTCCAGGAAAGGCCATCTATTTGTCTTTGGAGTTTGGCTCCCCATCCCATCCCCAACACGCCTCATTCTGTGCTGATCTCCTCCCAAGTTTAATAAACTCATTAATGATGGTGATTTGTGCTCCCTGGACAAATGGCACACTGTCTCAAGTTCTTTGTCCGAGAAGCAGTTTCTGGTCCTTTTGTAGGTGAGGAGATGGAGGCTGGAAACCCAGCTGTCAGCATCCAGAAGAGACCTGGAGTTCAGAAGCAAGTCTTTGCCAAACCCAACTCTGATTAACTTTTCCCATCTTGCTCATCCTGCTTCCACCCTGAGTCTGGCCCCCTTCAGTCTATTTTAAGTCAGAAGGTTAGTTCCACTGGAGTCTGCCACACCATTAGAATGGGGTTTGTGAACCCCTCTTCAGGGCGTGAGTGCTAATAGGCCAGGGCTCTCCTTCCATAGGAGCTGCCCAAAACTGGCAGCAAGACTGCGGGAAGGAATGCCCTCCGATCTCAACTTCCTACCGTTTCAAGCTGACAGTTGACTTCCTGTTTCCGGTTGTTGTGTGATTTTCCCAGGCAGATAATCACAGATGTCCATCTACCCAAGACAGAGTACTGATGGCGTACTGGACACATCTTGCTCACGTCTAGGTTGGTGAACCAATGAGTTTATTTCGTTATCCACGGAAGTGTCTTTATGATAGTATTGTCAGTTTGATGGACTAGAATCGCTTGGGAGACAGGCCGATAGGGGGCTGTGTCTGCAGAGAATCCCTTGGTTATATTGATTGAAGAGAATGTCGATTGATGCAGGCAGATCCATCGTGCCTGTGGTCAGGGCTGTTCCCAGGGCACGGGAGCCTGCACTGTATAAAACTGGGAGTGTTTCCTGACTGTGGATGTGATATGAGCAGCTGCCTAAAGCTCCTGCTGACTCACCTTCCCTGCTAAGATTGACTGTGCTTTGAACTATAAGCAAAAACAAATGCCTTTCCCTTCCGTTGTATATATGTATGTATGTATGTATGTATTTATTTATTTATTTATTTATTTATTCATTCATTTATTTATTTATCTATTTATTTATTTTGGTCAGAATATTTTATCGCAGCAACAAGACAAGAATCTAAGATGAAGGATGAGGGGCTGCTTGCAGGTGCATGAGTGATGCTGACAGCTCTGTCACCAAAAGGTCCACTCCAGCATCATTGGAGCTCTCTGCCCAACTTTCAGGCGTTGCCACAAGAACATCTCCCCACCTCAGTAATGGTTTGCAGACTCCACGGTACCTGGGATCAGCTCTGTGAGTCTTGTAAGTTTTCTGTGAGTTTTCATGAGCTTCCTCCTTGTATTCCCAGGGAATGGTCCAGTCTGGGCAAACAGCTACACGGCACACCATAGAAGACATTCAGAAGTGGCCACCATCCAATCACAAGCAGCAGAAAGTGAGACAAATGGAGGAATTCACAATTCTTCTTAACTTAATGTCAGCCAGCTGTCCACCATTATGACATAATACACCAATAATTAGCCCAATAAAAGAATATGTTTGGCTTGTCTTTTTCAGAGGTTTCAGTCCATGGCCCTTGGTCCTCTGGTGCTTGGCTTGTGGTGGCAGATTATACAATGGATGGAACATGTGCTAGAGGAGACCCTGCTCATCTTTCCACTACTGTGGACGGAAAGAGAGGTACAGGGAGGCTTGGGATGTCAACATCGTGTCAAGAGCATGTCTTCAATGACCTAATTTCTTTCTCCTAGGTCCTACCTTCTCCATCTTGTACCACATATTCGGGACCAAGCCTTTAACACATGAGACTTCGGGGCACATTCAAATCCAAACTGCATCAATTCCCAAATGGAGTGATGACTCAACTCTGAGATGTACAACTTACTAGAGAATAAATCTAGGAGCAAAGATAGGCTGTGCTGGGGTGGGGGAAATTCTGATTTGTGTTGACAAGTCTGGGAGTCAAGAACTCTGGGGAGCCTGTCATGGGGAACCTCTAGGAACTCAATATAATACTTTCAGTGACCATCAGAAAGACATACACTTGTACTCCAAGCAGGAAGAAAGGAAAAAGAACTCTCTGGACATATGTGTGAAAATTCTGCTTTTAAGAAGGCTTACTCCCAGCAGAGATTATTGAACCAAAGCCTAGCATATTGGAGTTTTATCAGAATCGTAACTGTCCTCGAGGAAGAGATGCAACATCCAATTCCAGCGCATACAGACCTCCTGTTTCACTTTGAGAGCTTGGGCTGTTAAAGGACACTTGGCGATTTCATAGCATACGGGCACAGGCCCAGAAAAAGATGAAACCATCATTTCATGACTGCAGAATGCTTCACTTGCCCTCACCATACAGCATTGCCAAGTCTGTTCACAGCAGATTGTTTACCAAGTGCCTGTTGGTATAATATCATGTCTGGCTATTAAGTAATAGATTACAAGAGGCACTTAAAGGAAAGACTCATCTTAACGAGAGAGACCACTACTCAGAATGGGATTCGGCTGTGTCGAGGATGATGGAATTAACATAATAAGAACTTAAAATAACTATAATTGACATGTAGGGTCTTAATGGATGGATAGTATTTAGAAATGAAGGTTGGTGTGAACCGAGGCAAACATCATAAAAGACAAAACAGAGTGACAACAAACATAATTCCATGACCATGAGTCACTAGTAGAACTCAGGAGAGGAATGACGGCTGCCAGGGGCCAGAAGATTCGAGAAATGGGAAGTTATCAGTCAACCGATGAACATGAAGCTTTAGTTAAGGCTGAAGATGTTCTGGAGATCTGCTGAGCAGCATTTTCCTATAGTCGACGGTAACATGTGCACATTTAAAAATTCGTTGAGGACAGTTCTTAAGTTCTCAGATGAATCGTTCTGACTGTCTTGTCAAGTCAGCAAGACCAAAGACAATGACAAATTGTAACCGAAATGATGAATGTCTTTAGTGGGGTTATTAGTAGACCAGACACAGCTGGATAGAAAATAGCTTGGCTTTGGAGAGTTATTATTAGAGGCTCCTAAAACTGAAAACGGAAGAAGAGGGTATCAAAGAACTGTGGGGCAACTACAAATGACTGCACATCATGGGATTTTAAGAGCAGAAGACAGACGAAAGAAACAGAAAATTATCTAACAATAATGGAAAATATCAAGCCAAAGAGAGAAAAAAGACTCACACATACAAATAACATATTATATTTAAAGTATAAGAATTTGAGGTAAAATGCACCCTGAAAGAAACCAAGAAGCTGGAGGGAAGCCATTTCACTAACAGAAAAAGCAGAGAATTACATCTGACTTCTCAGAGGCCAGACAAGCAAGAGAGAAGAGTGAAGTATTTATAGTGTTGAGAGAGAGAAAAGAAAATGCGCCCTGGAGTTCCGTTCTCCAGGAAATTATCCATCTCAGAGGTGAAGAAATAAAGGCTTCCTAAGACAAACAAAAGTGGAAGCAATTTGATGCTAGTAGACCTGCCTTGACAGATATGCTAAAACTGTTCTTTAGAGAGAAGGGGAAAGATAAAGATCAGAAATGGATTTCTATGTAGAGAGAGCACATGGCATGTTTGCACCCTTCCCCAGGCCTAGGAAACCGTAGTGTCGTGAGCTGAGTGCTTGCAATGAACTCTGGAGAGTCATTTCCAGTACGATCAGCCTCCCCTTGCCTGCTCATCACCTGGCCCACCAGAGCTGATACCCCTAAGCCCTGAGGTTTGTGTCGTCTTTAGTAAACATTCACTCATTAGTAAATAGGTAATAATACTTAAGAGGTTTAAATTAGATAGTTGTGAAAAGTGGGGCTTCTGAACCCCACTAGAGACTCAGTAAGTCACAGTGAGCATCTGTGTGCTCTGTGGCGTTGTGTCCCCTCTGCCTGGAAGGCTGCCTTAACCCCAACTGACTTATAAGCATCCTTTAGCAGGGTGACTACACTCTTCTTATTGAACATATATGTTAATTATATGTAATATATTTTATATCACAATATGTATAATAATAAATTTATATAATAAATATATACAATTTGGTCTTATGTAACCCAAACTGGCTTTGAATTTAGTATGAGCCAGAGGATGGCCTTGAACTCCTGATCATCCTGCCTCTGCTTCCTATGAGTTGGCTTACAGGTCTATGCCGTCAGACACTGATGCCATTTTCTACATTACAAAACATTATTTATAGACAACTTACTAAAATAAGTACAAAACTACTACAGGATCCAGCAATTCCGGCTTCGAGAATCTACCTCAAACAACAGAAAGCAGGAGTTTGTGAATCTGTGTTCACGACATCATTGTTTACAGCAGCCAAAAGTAAATGTCCGCCCTGGTGAACGGATGAATATAATATGGTATCTAAATACAATGGCATATCTTTTATCTCCAGACAGGAAATTAGTTTTACTATGTGGCACAAAGAAACTCTGATGGTTCGCATATAAAATGTGTCCCTAAAAGGCTCGTGGCTCTATTTGGAGGAGATTGGATCATCTCTCAGTGGATTAGCTCATTGATGAGCTCATAGCTAAATGAGTTATTAGGATGTGGGGCCTGACTGGAGACAGTAGGTCCTCTGAGTGTCCCTTAGAGATGTGCAGCTTATCTTCGGACCCTTCTCTGAGCTGGCTCACCCTGCTCCCAACTCTGTGCCCAAACCTCTGAAACCAGGACACCAACTTGAGTTAATTTCCTCCGGTATTTCATTACGGTGACAGAATTAACGCATGACTGAACCTCGCAAACATTATGCTAAGTAAAACGAGGCGGTCGGTCGTGAAAGGATGGGTGTTAGAATAAGGAAGACAGATAGAAAGGCGAACGGTAGGTGCCAGGCTGAGAGGCAGGCAGCATTTGGAGTTGGTGGATGATGGGTAAAGAGCTCCTGCTGGAAATGACGAGAGAGTCCTGGGGCTGAATAGGGGAGAAGGTGCGCAATCGCCCGATAGACCTGGCACTGAGTTACGTGGTTAAAACAGTTAACTGTGGGCCATTTTTGTTTTACCACCCACACACATTGAGTCTAATATAGGATAGTGCCAACCAGCAAGAAAATCTGCTCTGCCCAACTGGACAGGGCAGGGAGTGGGGTATGCCGCATACTCCAGCAGCTCAGTCTGCCCTCCTGACTGCCCGACACTTTCAATTAGCACCAGAGCCTGCCTTCCTTACCACCTCACCGGGAGGCTGTCAGCCCCTGTCAGATCCTGGCTGGCCAGCAGAAGCGGCGATCCTGGGCTGTTGTAGTTGTCTTCGCAGATTACCTTGTTGCAAATGTGTAATCATTTGCTCGAACCTGATTGTGCCCTCTGTGTATCACGGACTCATGAGAAAGCGTGAGTGGAATTCCATTGATTTACACCCTGGCCCCTTTCCTCACGTCTCACCCCCCCCATCTCTCCCTTCTACGTCTTTGGCTGTGTTACAGCTGCCACTCCTTGGTCAGTATCAGGGCAGAATAAGCATCTTGACGCTCATGCGAGTGGTCGGTCCATTGATGGCATCCGTATCAGAAGAAGCCTGTCGACTGTAAATCAAAATGATGTTTCCCTTCCTTAGCTGCCAGAACTGGTCTTATCACTGAGAATTGAATCTGTTCTGTAAGCTCATATATCATCATTACCTGCAATCTAAATCCCGAAATCAGAGTAGACCCAGGAATTTTATTGATGCCGAGAGTGAAGCAGAGAGCCCAGGTCACCCTGAATCGGCTGCGCTGGCTTTGCTTTGCCGACAACAAACATGTCACTGACAAAATTACCAAAGAAAAGATGACGCCGTGAGTTCAATGCAGAGGGTAACTCGTCGGTGACAGCAGTGGCATATTTTTATCTTTCTGACTCAATGCTAATGAAATTGGCGAAAATATCATCCTGGGAAGTGTGCTTTCCAGAGAGCAAGGAGAAGCGGAAAACATTGAAGTCAGCCTGCTTTGAAAGTTGTTTTTCTCCATCCGGCCATGATTTAATCACGACACCTTAACAAGGGTTGAGGACTTGGGGGCCTGCAGCCATGACGAGCAGGCCAGGTCTGTTTCTCTGCAGTGTAGCCCACGGGCAAGTCTGGGAGACCCAGACAATCCGTCACCCTTGGAACTCAAATGTTCTCATGTGTGCAGTGGGAAGAACCACACTCCACAGCCCTGCACCATTTGGAGGATCAGGCTCTATTTGTCAAATGATTTCAGTTCTAAGAATAGAAAGAATTATAAACAGAGGCAATGTCAGCCATGTTACAGCAGTGAGTGAGCCAGAGGTGGGAAGGGGAAAATGTTCAACTTTGTGAGCTTGGTGTTTGCCTCATTGATGGGGTTGAGGGGGAATATAAAGAAAAGGACATCAGCTGTACCAGAGATGACAGATGAGAGAGAGAGAGAGAGAGAGAGAGAGAGAGAGAGAGAGAGAGAAATAAATGAGAATATGAGAAATTGAACGTTTCTAGTCTTGAGCTCTGAAAACCAATAGGTGATTCAGACGTTAAACTACGGGACGTTAAAGGACTATCAAGCAGATGAGCAACTGTGTAGGAATTGTGTATTTTTAGTGGCTTTAGCTTTTCAGCAGTCCCAAAGCATTGTTGGATTTTAGCATATTACAATTGATTGCCCCTCTGTATGTCACCGACCACTCCGCAGCAGGAAGAGAGAAGGAGGAATTTGGTCTTTTCTGCTCATGCCCATGCTGCAGACCTGGAGTGCTCAAACCCTGGTAGATCCAAGGAAAAGAGTGAACTTTTGGCTCCAGAGGCTTCCATCTGTGGCTATTTGGCCCTGCCGTTTTGGGCCCGTGGCCACATACTACATCATGGTAGACACACAATCCTGAGGAGGCCTGTTCACCTCAAGATAGCTGGGGAGCAAGAGACAAAGGAAGAACTGAAGGTCCCAAGTACCCCACAGGGTACAACTGTTCATATGAGGAATGACCCCAAAGGCTTGTTTTGAAGTCCTGGTCCCTAGCTAGTAGCATTACTGGGAGATGGTGGGAGCTTTAAAAGACATGGCCTCAATGGAAGAAGCAGGTCACCGGGCTGCCTTTAAAGGGTGTATTAGGTGTCTGATCCCTGATCCTAGCTGATTTCTCAGTTCCAGGATGTGAGTAGCTTTCTTCTGTCCTGCCCTGTTGTTATGTTTCTATTTTGCCACAGGCCTAAAGAAAAGGAGGCAGTCAACCATGAAGTGACATCTCTGAAACAGGAGTCCGAATCATCTTACTTGTTTTCTCGGGCATTGGGTCACAGTTAAAGGGACCTGACTATTGCACTTCTTCTCTGACTTATTAACCTCCTCCCAGTAAACCCCACCCACTAACGATTCCCTCAGCTTCCATCAGTACTGCAGGCTGGTGACCAAGCCTTTAAGCCATGAACTTTCAGGGGACTTTATCGAAACTACAGTAACTACTTTGTACCCCCATAATGCGTACAACTAAAATGTGCCAGTGTCTGATATATTTAAAAAACTATATATTCAGCATGATGGCTGGATAGCATTAGAAAAGTCACTTGAGCCCTTAAATAAGTCCTCACCAGCAACGTGACTTCAAGGTTGTGAGAATTCAAGATAATGAGGTAAAGAACCTGGCGATGGTGAGCGTTAAATAAGAGGCAGCTGCCGCCAAACGTATCCCTTTCTTCCTATTGGTTCCTGTTTGTTTTGGTTTTCTTTGTTTTGTTTGCCCGCAGTTTTCTGTTGCTGCTGGTAATGCTCCCGATAGACTGGCAGGTGGAAGACTACACACAGACAAATAACGTCTGAGAATCCAGGGTGGTCACTTTGTACAGCGGACAAGAGACTAGGTGGCGAGGTTGCTCTGAGTCCCTTGATGCATTTGTGTCACAGCAGGTGCTTCCTCTGATGCGTACCCCAGGTGCCAGACGCCCGTGTTGGACAGCAACGTCCGTCTGACACATTGTTTTGGCTTCACCGACTTTCTGATCTTTGCTCCAAACTGCACTGTAGTCGGGGACCTTTTCTCTAATCCGCCTCCCTTCTTTTGTTTCCCCCTGGGACTGGGACTGCACTGAGGTCTCACTGCTTTTCCAGGCTCTTCTGCACCCGTCCCTCCTCATTTTCTCCTCACAAGCATTCTCTATGCTGAGTTTCTCTTTCTTAGAATCTTATTGCAGCAGCCGCATCTCTGAGGCTCCATAAGGTGATTGGCGGGTCTCTCCTGGAGTACAAGCCTTACCCACTGGGACTTTCGCTCTGCCGTCCTTCGTGTTCCCCTAACTGGTTCCACAGTGGCCCACATGTGCAGTGACTTAGCACTTTCTTCTCATTCTCTCTTGGAGCTCTTGGTCACATTCTAGAAAAGGAGCTGGTTCACACATGGCAGCTTCTATTTTGGTCTTGAGGTAATCTAAGCAGGAAGAAGCTCCCTAAGGGTGTTCCCAGTCCTCAGTAGGTGGGTTGACATATTTAGAGGTTTTGATATGAATGTGTATGGTTAATCTTTCTTTTCTTTAAACCAAATGCTTCCCACCAAGGTGCATTCCTCCTTGACAGAATTGCGTTTTAATGCGGATTCTTCACTGTTCACCTTTTCTGCCTTAATCAATAAGGTACGGAGAGCAAATAGCTTGACACCTATTAGCTAAATCAGTGTGAAAACATTGTTGGGTTTATTGTTGTACCTCCAAGTCAGCTCCGGGAACTGAAGCTAATTGAAACTATTTTAAGAGCCCATGAATTTGGGACAGTTTTGTGCCACCAGCCTCAACTGGGACACCAGTTCTTTCAAGTTTTTTTGTCTTACTGGAACATGACTTGCAACGTTCGCACACTCAGCTGACATCTACTGGTTTCTAGATGAGCATCTCAGTCACGACAACAGTTCAGGCAAGGAAGGGTTTTCAACTGGAGGGAAGGTGAGGGAAGGCTCAGAGTAACCTCCCAGAGATCACTGTAGAAAGCCAAGGCAGATGATCGGCAATGGGGACACAATGGGCCAACAGCTCAGCCTGCAGGTACAGCGTCCTGGTAGATGGGAAAAAGGCAATGTCTAAGCACAGTGGTACCCAGACTTGTGAAGGTCAATGTGGTAGCTCTAATTAGCATTTGACCTGAAGTGCCCAACTCACTTGATTTCTCTCCCTCCTCCCCTCCCTGCCCCCCATTGGTGATGTTGTTTTGGGTGTTGTGACCTGATGGAGCAGGTCACTGGGGAGATTCTTGGGGGTGTATTATTCCTGGCCTCCTCCTCTTTCATTCGCTGCTTCTTGATTAGCCATGACATGAAAGACCCTCCTGTCACACACTCCCACCACCATGATGTCCTGTTCAAACACATGGGGCCAGGCAACCATGGATTGAAACCTCTGAGACCGTTGAGCCAGATTAAACTCTTCCTCCTCAAGTTGTTTCTCTCGGGAGTCTGTCCATGGCAACACGGATGCAAATGTTCCTAAAAAGGAAGGGCATGGCCAGAAAAACAGCAGAAACAACAGTGGGGACAGGGGACCAGGAAGTTAGCTCTCAACAGAAGACAGAAACACAAGACAGAAGGCCAGGAAGTAGAAATGCATTCTGAGGCCTGGGTGCTTGTGACAGCTGTGGGGCAGTATTCAAGGAAAATCAGTTCATCCACTTGCATCAGTGTCAAACTGCAGGGTTTAGAGAGTGACGAATGCCAAAGGCCTGTAGAATGACATGGAGTGGGGTTGGGTGGGAGACACCACATTGCCATTGCCATTAAAAAGCAAAAGAGCCCAGTGCCTTTTTGGGGTCCTAACACCACACCATCAAAAATGGCACTTCGGATATGGAATTTCTCCCTTTCAGCTCTCAGCCCTTTGAGCATGTTTCGGGATGGTTCCGGCACAGAGAACACGGAGGCTAACGTGCACACAGAGGAATTGTGGCTGGCGTTCCTCGGCAACTCATTGGGTTCTTTGCATCCTGGTGGTTCAGTCTCTCTCTTATTTGGATTGTGCTACGGTCTTTCATGTCTCAAGACCATTGAACACCTAATGCCACTCCAGTCACGGAAGGCTCAGACTAGAGTTTCCAATGTTATCTCGATGCTAAAAGGAGCACCAATCTTAGGAGATCTGTGAGTGAAAGACTCCATGACTGTCCTGCCTGGTTCTGTAACAACTTGACACAGGCCAGAGTCATCAGAGAGGAAGGAGCCTTAGTCGAGGAAAGGTCTCCATTCGATACATCTGTAAGGCGTTTTCTCATTTAGTGATCCATAGGGGAGGGCCCAGCCCATAGTGATAGTTCCATCTCTGGGCCGGTGGTCCTGGGCTCTATAAGAAATCAGGCTGAGCAAACCAGGGGAAGCAAGCCAGAAAGCAGCACCCTCCATGGCCTCTACAGCTCCTGCCTCCAGGTTCCAGTCCTGCTTGAGTTTCTGTCCTGACTTCCTTCAATGATGAACAGCAATGTGGAAGTGTGAGCTGAATAAACCCTTTCCTCCCCAACTGTCTTTTTTTTTGTCACAGGGGAAAGCCTAATTTGAGACCCTGACTATTGTGTGCCATCAAAGTAGTAGTTGGTCTTTTTTTCTTTCCGCAGTGCGTCCTTGTTTCCCTTTAATAAAGAAAGCAGAAAAAAAAAAAACAGAAAAAAAAATTAAAGAATGCAGAAGCATCCCTTTGTCCTCCACAGCTCCTGCTACTACAACTACCATGATGCTATGGGCTTTACTGGGTCCACCCATGCTCCACCCCCATTGGCTACTCTGCCTTTTCCTGCAGGAGCCTCCAGGTGTTCTGTCTCTGCTCCTGCAAAGACACCTCACTGTCAGGCCTTTGCAAACTCCTTCTCCTTTCTGAGAACTTCAATATTAGCTGCTCGTTTGCTTAATTACCCCTGTTGCTGATACTCACAAAAAGCTAAAGCTGTAACAGATGGTGCCTAGGGATGAATGGATGTAATGGAGGCAAAGCCGTCAACATACCTATCTCCATCCCATTTGAACGTGCACATTATGTCCCCCTGTGGACAGCTGGCAAGGAGCTAAGCTGATGCGTGCTGCAGGCGCCCGGATGCACATTGAGCCCAGTAATGCCTTTTCCCTCCCATGATTCTCCCCCACATTTGGCTTCCCAGGGCTTTTGTAATGATGTCTGTTGCATCTTTAAAAACCATTCCACCTCATTTAAAATGTGGCATAAATGATGTGGTTTTGACAAATTAAGTAATAATAAGAAAACATTTTCAATATTCTGTATTTTTCCATTAAGCTCCAAAAAATAGTGATTATAAGAACGCCATTTTCTCTCCACAGTTAACGATGTGTTAGGCCTGGTTTCATTAAAAACCTCATTATTCAAAGATTTATAACTCAGTTCAAGAAATCTCTTTTGAAGTTGTAAACAAATCTGAGCTCTGTTTTGGAGCTCACATTTAAAGTATTTTGGAGGGGGTGGGATATCCAGTGAGTGCAGCTGTAACAGAGGAGTACATTGGAACAATGAAACAGTGGGCCAAAATCAGTGCAGTGGAACTTCACACAGACCCAAAGGACAAAGGGTTAGGAAATAGAACAGAGATTTGGAAGTTAGGCACGGCTTTGTCATGGCTCTGGTTCCAAATAGCTGCTTGAATTTGAGTAAGGGTGGGGCATAAGACTTTTGAGACACTTTTAGACTTTAAAAAAAATAGCAGTTGATTATAAATGTGGATGTATGATGTGGGATTCCCCTCTATATGCTGTGAATATCATTGGTTAATAAAGGAACTGCGTGGCCCATTAGCTCTAGCGACTTATTGGCTAACTCTTACATATTAATTTAACCCATTTCTATTAATCTGTGTATTACCATGAGGCTGTGGCTTACTGGCTAAAGTTCCATCTGGCTTCAGTGGGGCTTACATGGCTTCTCTCTGACTCCACCTCCTTTCTCCCAGCATTCCATTTAGTTTTCCCCACCTAGCTCTGTTCTCCATAGCTCTGCTATAGGCATAAAGCAGTTCCTTTATTATCCAATGATATTCACAGCACACATAGGGGAATCCCACATCACCTCCCCTTTTCTGTTTAAATAAAAGGGAAGGTTTTAACTTTATAAAGGATTGCTTTGAGCCTATAGCAGAGCAGGGCAGAAAGAGTTAGGCAGGGAAAACTAAAATGAATGCTGGGAGAAAGAAGGGTGGTGTAAGAGAGACGCCATGTAGCCCCGCTGGAGACAGGCACTGGAACTTTAGCTGGTAAGCCACAGCCACGTGGCAATACACAGATTAACAGAAATGGGTTAAATTACTAGGTAAGAGTTAACCAATAAGAAGCTAGAGCTAATGGGCCAAGCAGTGATTTAAATAATATAGCTTCTATGTGATTATTTTGGGAGTCTGGGAACCAACAAGTGGCCTCCTCCAACAGACGTAATTCCCCATTATGAGGAAGTAGGGACCATTGGAGAATAGCTGTTTCTGGCACCAGTGTCATATAGCTACGTATGGACTGCTGTATCCTACCCCAACCTGAAAGAGTGCATGCAATATGGCCTGTGAAGAGAATGCCAGAGGCAGCTTGAAGTACTGTCACTAGCCAAAGAGGGGACAGTCTGGCAGAGAGGGGTGGGGGCTTACGTGACAAAGCAAGTAGAGAAGGATGAAATAATGGTCACCACGGGTAAAGAATACATGTACTATTATTCTCAGAGAAGAGGGGGAGGGAGCACAAGCTCACATATATATAATAAGCAAATATAACAAGCAATATCACACACACACACACACACACACACCACATATATAACAAGTAAATTTACCTTAAATTTTAGGTAATAAAAATAAGACACCCAGACAATATTTTATACACTATGGATCAAACAATTCAACATACACAAAAATATTCCTTCAAATGGAACATCACAAGTATGGAGAGAGAAAAGGTTCTGTTGAGTGGGAGAAGATTGCTCATCGGATGCTGCTCATTGATGGGAATGTGGGAATGGAAGACATGGAGGTGTGTTTGCAGAAGGATGTCATAGCAGAGAAAGGGACAGGCATCTGCTGAAAAAGGATGCTTGGGAAACTAAAAGGAACGAGATCAGCAAACCACCCCAGCAGTAGAGTTTAAGAAACACTGCCATGGCTGTGGTACAGGTGCAAGGAACCTATCGTCTCTGTAGCCTGTGTTCTAGTTGAAGAATTGACACTGGCTATAGCTGCAGGAGCATCCCTTGCTCCAGCATCTTCAAAGTTCTATATGAGCACACCTACGTGGCCCAACCCAACGTGTGCAGAAAATTATAGCTGCAAAAAAATGGTGCTTGGTCAGAAAAAAAGGCTGGGGACAGACTTACTGCTGGGGAAAACAATGGCAATTTAGTTATTTCTGGTTTGTGAATGGATTGATGTGTCACTTATACCCAGAAGGGGCAGCAGGAGCAGCGTCTAAGGACCCCTGCTTTAGATCAGAGCCAAGTCAACTTTTCTTAGAAAAGGTCGGTTCACTCATTGTGTAGCCTGTGTGACTCATGGTCTCCATGGTAACTAGCTCTGCCACTATAGCAGGTAAAGTGATAATTCACAGGTGAATGAGCATGGCTAAATTTGTCCCATAGCTGTAATTTCCAATCCTTGGTCTCTAGATAATTTCTTATCTTGAAATATTATAACTCCCCACCCCAAATGTGCAAACATTATTGTTAAATGCTTGATGTGGGATTCCCTTCTATATGTGATGAAAATTTATTACCATTGGTTAGTAAAGAAGCTGCTTTGGCCTATGGCAGGACAGGATATAGATAAGTGGAAAATTTAAACTGAATGCAAGGAGAAAGAAGGTGAAGTCAGGCAGACACCATGTAGCTGCCCATGAAGCAAGAGGCAACAAACCACAGCCTCATGGTAAAATAAAAAATAATAGAAATAGGTTAATTTAAGATGTAAGAGCTAGCTAGAAATATGCCTGAGCTATCGGCCAAACAGTGTTGTAATTTTTGTGTGATTATTCAGGTCAGGGTGACTGGAAAACAAAAGTAAAGTTTCTATTTGCAGTTAACTGCACTTCTAACTTAAATATGTATATCCAGGTGGGAGTAAGAGTGGGCAAAGACCATGGAATTAGAAAGGGAAAACTGACGGTGGAAAAAAGAAGGTTTTAAGAGAGGAAGGAGAGCGAGGAGGACAACAGAATCCAGTGGAAAGAGGGAATGGCAGGAATGAGAAGGGTCCAGTGGAGAAAGGGAGGGTAGAGGGATGAGGGGGGATGGCAAGGAAGAATCAACTGAAGGGAACCATGTATGAAAACCCCCCATACAAACCTGCTGCTCTGCAAGCTATTTTGAAACAAAACCATAGGAACCAGTGACTCCTATAGAAAATAAAGAGAATATTGGCAAAAAGTTTATCTGACAATGAAATAACCGGCTCCTTGTGTTGTCAGGTTCAAAAGAAAATTAAATAAATAAAAAGATCCTTAAGGTGCCACTCCACTTCCAAATCTCTTGAGCCTGAAGACTTCATTAACTCAGACATTTTCAATGGGACCTGTGACAGATCAATGGGAACCTTCTTTATCCTGGAAGAGGGGAGAGAATAATCTAAAATTGCTATGTTTGAACCAAATCACAACCTTTTATAAAGCTGTCACATTCCATCAACGTTGCCAGAAGAGAGAAGCCAGAAGCAGCATCCCTTTGAGGGAAGCGTATTTTTTTCATCATGTGAGGTCAGTGAGGAGGCAAGACAGACAAGGCAGAAGGTGAATTCTGACAGTGCACACATTTTTTGGGGGCAGGCAGATGTATTAGTTAGGGTTCTTTAGAGTCACAGAATTTATGGAATAAATTATCTACCTATCTATCTATCATTTGTCTATCTATCTATCTATCTATCTATCTACCTATCTATCATCTATCTATCTATCTATCTATCTATCTATCTATCTATCTATCTATCTATCTATCATCTGTCTCGAAAAAAAAAAAAAGAAAGCTCAGCTGATAGCTTAGGGTTGTTTTTAACTAGCTTGGGCTTATTTTTAACTAGCCCTTATAACTTGAATTAACCCATTTCTATTAATTTACTTTCTGCCTTGTGGCTTTATTACCTTTACTCTGTACTGTCCATGCTGGTTTTCTGCTTTGTCCATCTGGCTGGTGACTCTCCACTTACCTGCCCTTCTTCTTCCCAGTTTCCTGTGGGTCTGAAACGCTTGCCTAGCTGTTGAGCGTTCAGCCATTTATTAAACCAATCAGAATGACACATCTTCACAGTGTACAAAAGGATTATTCCACAACACTAATCCAACAGTGACTGGCTGTGAATGGAAAGTCCAAGAATCTAGTGGTTGCCTTGTCCTACAAGGCTGGGTGTCTCAGTGGTCTTCAGTAGATGCTGGAATCTTGAAGAAGAAGGCTCTAATGCTAGTGAAGGAATGGATGTGTAGCAAGGCGAGGGCAAGCAGGCAAAAAACAAAACCTTCCTTCTTCTGTGTCCTTAGATAGGCTTCCAGAAGAAGGTGTGGCCCAGATTAAAGGTGTGTGTTTCTGCTTCAATATCTGGATCAGAGCTGTGTCTTCCTGTCTCAAAGATCCGGACTAAAAGTGGATTCACTCTAGTGAATATAAACCAATAAGAATATTTCTCACTGGTATACCCTCCATGTCTGGATTGTAGTTTATTCTAAGTGTAGCCAAGTTGACAGCCAACAGTAGGCATCACAGGGGACTTGGAGAGGCCATCACTGCATCTATCAGTCTATCAACAGGTTACAGCTTATGGTAGTTACAGGACAGAAAGCATCAGAGAAGGAGGTGTAAACATTTCCCGCTTGGGTTCACAATTAGCTATTGCCAGAAGTGACCAGTGAGTGCTCAGTCAAAGAATGTCAGGTGTGGACACATCCCTGTTAAAAAGAATCTTAAGAAGAGCCTCTCCGCTGACCCAAAATAACTCCCATTAAACCAGATTAGACCAAACTAAAATACCGTGTTTAATAAATGCAGCACTCTCAGGTGGCCAGGAACACGGGGAGTGGGGAGACAGAGAGTGGAGGCACACATGAAACCTGAAACAGACTGTGGGAGTGGTCCTGACCCTCCCTGGGGAGGGATCAGCGCTTGACAGGCTGGGAGCTGGAGTCCTGACAAAGGCAACTCCCAGGCCAGGGACTAAGGTGATGCTTCCAACTCAGTATTACATTCCAGACTGTTTGGATATAGGGGTGTTAGAGGGCTGGGGTCTCACTTTTGACCAAACAATCTCATTGCTGGGTCATAACTGGAAGTCCATGGTTCCGAGGAAGGCAGAAATCAGATAACCAAGCTGCTTTGGTTCCAGGGATCCATAGCTTTAGTTTCTGCAGTTGTCATTTTAACCAAAACAGAGAGCTTTATCAGATGCTGTGTCTGTGGCTAACACCAACAGGGAATTTTACAACACAACAGAGATTCTAGAATCAGCTGGGATTCTGAGATGGAGTGGTCATGGGTCTATGAAGGGCTATCCTGTGTTTGCAGAATAAGAAACTGGAGTCCACAGAGGTGAACTTACATAGTGTAAGTATGAAGGTCCTCTGAATATTCCTAAAGGTCCCTAGTGATTACAAACCCTGGTGATGCTATCAGGAGGGTCCCAAAACCTTTGGGAGGTGTGACCTAGAGACAGCTCTTTCTGTAGAATTATGCCGTTCTTGTGAGAGAAATGTCTTAAAAGGAAAAACTTGGCCCCATCTGCCTTCTACTCTGAGATGCCATTTGATTGCCTACTTCTGTCCACCATTGCTAACAGCATGTTCTTGAACTCCCCCACCCCCCGCTGTGGTTCAAATAAATCTTTTCTGCATATAAACTATATGTCTTAGATATTTCATTATGCTTATAAAAATCTTACCAACACACATAACTTCTTAGAGTTTAAAACCAAATATTAAGGCATTCATTGATTAAATCTTCTAAAAAAAACAAACAACCAACCTCAGAAGTGTTTTAGCAATATGAAGATTTGAGAGAGAAGTCCACTTACTCGTTTTAAAGACTTTGATTAAAACTCAGTTTTCAACCTAAGGTGTTGACTTTCCTCTTGTAGGCATCTGTTGAGTACTTAAGCTTCAAGGCAATGTGGATTGCTCCTGCCTAGCTTTGCAACATGTCCGCTGCTGGAGTACTTCATTATTTGCAAATGACCAGGTGTCTGTAACAGTAAACAAAGTCTCAAAAGTAGTGCTTCAAACAGGAAGCCAAAGCATAGGGCTGAGAGGTTTTTGTTTTTGTTGTTGTTTATGGGGTATAAAGACAAAAAGTTTGTGTTTGGAGGAAAACAGTCTCCATTTCTTACACCTAACCACACACCGTGGAGTGACTTCCACATCTATCAGCGCCAGGACTGAAATTATTATGCTCTGGGCATCGAAAGGGAAATCTCTACCCTGGCTGTCCTCTTCTCTTAGGTGGGTTCTTGCTAACCTCTTTGGGCTGAACATTTGAAAAAGGATCTTGTCAGCAAAATCCAGAAACTGGTTATCTTGGTAAATAATGGGAACATCCTGTCTCAGAAGAGGAGATTAATGCTTCCACTGTGGAATGGACTCTTGATGCCTGGAGAAAATTTAATACCAGAGGCCAAAGTTTCAGTAAAGCTACTTGGGGAAAGTAGAGTCTGCTTGGAAGTTTGGACTGTAGAAACTTGTGGTGCAGGATAGAAAAATCATTCCTTATCACAGGGTAGAAAGAGATCTAACTTCTGTTATATTAAAAGATTATTAGTTTTTCTAAACTCGAGACAGTGTACACTTGTGTAATTAAATGTGTCTAGCAAATCTAAGGAAAATACAGAAATATCACCAACATTTGAAAGAATGTCCTTGAGAGAGGAACATGAGATATATTTAATATAATGCTGTTCAAATGAATAGAAATATATTATATATGACATAAAATGGGTCAACAAACCAGAAACATTTTTTTTTCTCAGAAAAAGTTGGGAAACTAAAATTTAAAACTTTAGTGATACATGGGATTTGGGGTGATTCATTTTCCTCAAATTAAAAAGAATGATAGCCTAGGGTTGTTTTTTTTTCAACTGGGAAAACCTTCCATTTTTTTATTGAATATTTTGCAAGCCAGAATATTGTCATAGGGTTTCACAAAAATCTATATGAACCCAGGAATTTATGAATAAGTTTAGAGATACCCACAATGCCATCTGGTGGCTCATTTATATGTATTAATATGATGTCAGATTCTAAGAATGGACTAGAAGAACAAAACTTAAAGGCTGATCTGAAATACATAATTTTCAAGAAAGTTAGGATGTTCACCTTTGAAGACCGAAGACTGAACATAGCTCTTCCCTCCTCCGTCTACCTCTTCCTCAAATTATTGTGACATTAAATACAAACAGTAATGACTGTGATGGCAATAAAGAAATAAGAAAATCAGAAATACCAAATTTATGGGAGATACACCACAGCTGTATGATAGTATGATAGAGTAGCTAAGAAATATCAAAATGAGGATATTGTCAAACAGCCAGGGAATCTGCCAACATTCTTCCCGTAGGAAAATACTGTTTAAGGAAACAGTTGGGCAAGACTGGGCAATGAGAGGCAGTGTGTTCAGACTTACAGACACAAGGGAGGTAGTTAGAAATTAATTGAAAGAAATGCCAGCACAAGCTCGATGCAGCAGCCACAGGAAAGAGTGAGTCCAAGGTAGAGACGATGACTCCAGGCTGGTTGTGTCCAAGAAAGACAGCATCGTATAAAACACAGGCATTCTAAACAGCCAGGTGAGGACATCCCTTTTTAACAAGGCAAAAAGAGAAACTTTTCATGGAGAAGAGAAGGCTGTGAAGAACATCAAGATTTATAAATTAAGAAAGTAAAATGGATACCAAGAAAATAAATAACCCAATTAAAAATTGGATGCAAATTTAAGCAGGGAATTCTCAACAAAGGAAACTCGGATGACTGAGAAATATTTAAAAGAAATTCTCAACATCCTTAGCCATCAGAAAAGAAAATGCAGAAAATCAAAACTACTTTGAGATTTTTGTATTACATGTGTCAGAATAGCCAAGGTCAACAAAACCAGTGGCAGCTTATGCTAGGGAGAATGTGGAGCAAAGGGAAACACGCCTCCATGGCTAGTGGGACTACAAACTTGTACAGCTACTATGGAAATCTATGTGGTAGTTCCTCAGGAAGATGAGAACCAATCTACCTCAAGATCCAGCTAGACCACTCTTGGGCATATCCCAAAAGATGTTTCATCCTACCACAAAGACACTTGCTCAACCATGTTTAATGATGCGCTCTTCATAAAAACCAGAAATTGGAAACAACTCAGACATCCCTCAACAAAAGAACAAATAAAGAAAATGTAGAACATTTACACATTGGAAATACTCAGCTGTTTAAAAAACTGACATTATGAAGTTTGTAGGCAAATAGAACTAAAGTGAACCTGAGTGAAATATTCCAGACCCAGAAAGACAAATATGTATTTGCTTATATTTCAATATAACTAAGCTACAACCCATAGAACCACAGAGGGTAGGTATAAAGTAAGGGACTAAAGAGAACAGAAAGATCTCATTAGGAAAGGGAGATAGAATAGATAATAATTATGGATGGATGAATGGAGACTGTAGTGGGAGGATCAAGTAGAGAAGGGGAGAAGGAGTTATGGGAGGAATACAGGGAAAGACAGCTAAAATGGTGGAGTGTAGGAGCCCCACAGGGACTCAGTTCCACCTTGACTTAAGGTCAGAGAGCTCAAGCTTGTTCTTGCTCCTCGAGGCCAAATAACGGGATGTTTGACCAAAGGCGTAGTCTCTAGACGTCTTGCTCCTTGAGTCCAAATAACAGGATGGTGCACGTCTCTACTTCCAGCACTCGGGAGGCAGAAGGAGGCAGATTTCTGTGAGTTTGAGGCCAGCCTGGTCTACAGAGTGAGTTCTAGGACAGGCTCCGAAACTACAGAGAAACCCTGTCTCAAAAAACAAAAAACAAACAAACAAAGAAAAAAGAGATGTTTGGCAAAAGATGTGGTTACTAAATGTTTTGAGAATTAAGGAGGTGATTACGCTTGTTTGTTTCTTGAATTATAGTAAGGAAGTCTTTTGCCCTCCCCCTTTTGCTTTGGTTATAAAAGGGTATGAGAAATAAACTCAGGGCTTCTCCACTATTCACTGAGAGCCCTCCCAATTCTGTCTTCTGTCTTTTATCTCTTTCTTAATCTCATTCCCCTTCTCAGGTACTATTCAACAGGCAGGCCAGCTGGCCCTGACAGTGGGCACTTGAGAAGTGGTATGGAAACCTAATACAGTAGAAACTTCCTAAAATCTATCATATGCAAAGGCAATCTAAATGAAATTGGTAAATAATTGGGGGGCGGGTATGAACAGAGTCTCCGCTGGCCGTCTCTTGTCACCAAACAAAGCTTCCAGTGCTGGAAATAGTTTATATTTAATTGTGTTGTTGGACAAAGGAGCCCCATAGCAACTCCCAAACAACCCAGGCTGTTGCCAAGACTACAAGTTTCTCCCCACAAACTGACAGCAAACCCCTATTGTTGAAGACAACACCTACAAAGCTCATTGACTTAGAGATGTCAAGTTCATGCCTACATAGAGCCTCCGTGTAGTGATACTTCATTTGTATTTTAATAAATAAAGTTTGTCTGAAGATCAGAGAGTAAACAGCCCCACTGGTTAGCCTTACAGACAAGGCAGTGGTGACACACACCTTTAATCCCAGTAGCCACACTAGTTTGCCATAGAAACTGGGTAGTAGTGGTGCATGCCTTTAATCCCAGCACTAGAGAGGAATATAAAATAGGAGGATACAGGTCTTAGACACAGTTTCATTCTGAGGATTAGTGGAGGCAGAATTGCCATTTCAGTCTGAGGTAGAGGTAACAGCCAGTGACTGGCTGCTTTGCTTTTCTGATCTTCAGGCTGAACCCCAATATTTGTCTCTGAGTTTTTATTATTTGTTCTATTCCTCCACCCCTACGTTCCAGCATCTTTGGTACAGGAAGGTTCTCTGTATATTATCAAAAGAGAAAAGTAAACACCAAGTTAGCCACAAACCCTTTTATCTACAATGGCGTAATGCTTGCAAGACATGCTGGGGCAACGGTGGTAACAAAGCTTGTGGAAGTAACCAACCAATAACTGATTATGCTTCAGGCCCACTTCGTGAGATGGATTCCATACCTGACTGCTTGGGTGGTCAAGAAGAAAGCCCAAGTACCTAGGGTAAAACCTACTTATACAGGTTTAAAAATGAAAGTAAAATACAGTATGATTTTGGATATATACAGTATAAGAAAAGTGACAGTATTATCTTAGTGATTGATATATTCTCTTTGGAAAAGTAAGCATGGATACATGGAATTGTATTTTCTTCTTAATGAATCCAATCACAGCCCACCATTTTAATATGTAAGAATTTCTTACATATTGCAGTATAAACTCTTGAAGTTAAAATACGTTCTGGCTTGTGTCTCTACAATGGCATGCCAGCATTTGGCACGTCACAGACACCCAGCAACTAGAGTCAGACTGACTGATTTGGGCAGTTGGCATTGCTTATAAAATAGAGATTGCACATCGGCCCTGCACCTTCAAAATTCAAAAATTACACAGTAGTTTTGAAAGTCAGATCGGAGCATGTGATGTCTAATCTTGGCTGTCAACCTGACTGCATATGAAACCAGCAAAAATATAAGCGGTTAGGGATTCCTGTGAGGGACTTTTATCAGATGACTTGAAGCATGAAGACTCATCCTGCCTCATGGAATGACCAGCTATGAACTTCTCCAACTTGCCAGTGTGAGATAGCCATTGCTGGACTACCAGACTATCAGAATACATTCTATTAGCCTAATAAATCCCATATATGTATGTATGTATATATATATATATATATATATATATATATATATATATATATATATATCAACACAACTATACTACATACACACTACACAACACACACACACATATATTCCAGCATTGTGTGTGTGTGTGTGCGTGTATTCTATCAGTTTTGTTCCTATTACAGAGAGTTTATTCTTTCAAGTTACAGATTTAGCTGACTCGGAGACCTTTTGACTTTGATGTAGTCCTAGTTTCAGTATTTTTAGAACTTCAGTGAGAGACCTTCTGTCGACTATAGCATTTGCTACTGGAAGGAGCAGGTGCTAAGCTTCGGAATTTGCTGAGAAAGAATTAAAGAAGTTGGGGGTGGATGCCTGCTTTCCAGGTGGGGGGCGGTTAATGCAACCTACCTGTTAGTTAATGACAGGCTGCCAATCATGGCCCTCCTATCTCAGCTTCACCCTATTTGCCGGACATAGTCAAATGTTAAGATACAATGGAAAAAAATAAGAGTATCCCTGAAGACTTTTAAGCTTATCGGTAGAAAAAAGAAAGACTTGGATCTAGACTGAAGATCATCAAGCCTAGAAGCGGAGCATGGAAAAAAAGACAGGCCTCTTAAGAGTTGCTCTTTCTGCTTCATTTTGTAATATAATTTATAGGTAAAAAACATCACCATTCGACAAGCTTCTGTTGTTCATCTGTAGAGGCAGGGAGACCCCCACCCAAACCATGCTTTAAATGTCATGACTGACGATGTGACACATTGTCTCAGGTGGAAGTAGAAGGCTGTATTGTTCATACAACTGAAATGCTGGGGCAATTGTGGCAGGCTTCACTGGGGATGGTGGTGGATTTGGGAAGGAAACAGGCTTGGGTCCTATTGCAGTTCGAAGACAGAGGCCTGAGGGGTTGCGTATATTGCTTGACTCAGTCAATGGCAACAAAGGATGGGGCGCCATGGTTTCCTTCTCCCCCAGTCCAAATGTAAGGCACAAAAAGAAGAGGGAGGGATGGGGTGACAAAAACATTTATTTAAAGAACAAGGCTTCTTGTTCCCAAAGCCAGTGCTTTATGTTCTGTTTCCACCAGAGCCAGACAATCAGAGGTTTAGAACCCAGGCTGAGCAGAAAAGAAGAGGATTCATACTTCACTGTTGTTGAAGAAAGATCATGGACAAACATCAAAAAGATAAGAGAAGGAGGGAGAACATGAGAAAGAAAGTCAGGACTGTGAAGGGTGCGTTCACCCATGGAGACTGTGGGACAGAACTAATGGGAGATCACCAACTCCAGTTGGAATGGGTCTGATGGAACATGAGACCAAACCGGACTCTCTGAATGTGGCCGATGGTGGAGGCTGACTGAGAAGCCAAGGACAAAGGTGCTGGGCTTTGATTCTTCTGCATGGACGGGCTCTGTGTGGGCCTTCTCAGTCTGGTTGATCACCTTCCTGGACCTGGGGGGAGTTGGGAGGACCTTGGTCTTATCATAGAGTAGGGAACCCCGATGGCTCCTTGGCCTGGAGAGGGAGGGAGAAGGGTATAGGGGGAGGGGAGGGGAGGGAACGGGGAGGAGGAGGGGAGGAGATGGAAATTTTTAAATATAAAAAAAAATAAACCATATTAAAAAAAAGATAAGAGACAGGAATTACCAAAGGTCACATCTAGACAAGATATCTTCCCTTAGCCATTTTATCATTATGTTATTATCGCTAAACAGATATTATGGAAACCTATTTAGTTATTAAACGATGGCACTGGCCTGGTAATGAAATGCCATCCTTGAATTCTCTAAAAGGAAGTAGGTTGCTAAATCTCTGTAGCTTCTGGAACTCTCTAACGAGCTATGGTTTTAGAGTGTGGTGGGAAAATACTATTTTTCAAAAAGTAATAATCAGCGCCATGAAGGACAATGGCAGGAGAGAACCTTCTAGACAGCAAAGACAGCCTGGAGGGCCAATCAATGTCTTTTTTTGTGAGTTTTACTATCTTACCTTATTTCAGATGGGATCCTTAAAAAACAAAAGCGTCTGGGGGCTGGCGAGATGTCTCAGTTGCTGAAACAATTGCTGAAGAAGCATAAGGAGCTGGGTTCAGATCCCGTACAAAACCCAAGCAGGTGTGGTGACCGCCTATAATCTAAGTGTGAGGGAGGCAGAAGCGGGAGGTGTTGAGTCAAGCTAGCTTGCTAGACTAGTTGGAATCAACGAGTTTGGTTGAGTGGGAAACTCTGTCTCGGTAAATAAAGCGAAAGTGACAGGAGACATGTAGCATCAACTTCAGACCTCACACATATACACACACATACACATGCACTAACACACACGAACCTAACACGTGTGAACGGACTTTGGATTTTCTTCTTCTCAGAGACTGGCTGAGTGTGTTCGATATAGAAAGCAGCATTTTTCAAAGACCCTGCATGGGGAAGAATGTGGATGTGGAGGCACCAAGGTGGGCAGTGTCTGTGGCCTGTTCAACAACTTGTATTTTACAAGTTTCTTCCAAGAATGCTCCTAACAGAGTGCATCCGGGTCTTCTACCCGGCATGGGCAATGTATCAGCTAAGTTGGCATGGCGGCTATTCTCGCTTAGTGGCTAGCTTAAGGATGGAACAGACTTTGATCCTGGCTAGTGAGGACCAGGGGAAATCTTCCTCAGAGAACTTATAGGAAAAAAAAGTCTTCACTCTTTAAAAGTGACACAAGCAAGGACGAGATCCTTTTCTGTCCTTGCAGGCCGTTTTATAAAACATGGTGTCTGAAACTCCAACACTTGGGTTGTAACTATCAGGAGAAAGCCATGAGAATTATGGAAAATTATGCCCAAAGGATAAGCATTCTTTAGATGTGAAATAACTAACAGAGCCTACTTATTATGTGAAATAATAAACCCTTTATTGTGTGAGGGACTTTCAGCTCGTGTGAAAAGACAAAATTACAAAACATTTAGTTATAGATCTAATTGGTTTTTATTTGCAATTCATGAGTCTGAGGCAGCTCCCATTCTCCTGAACAGAACGAAAGCTCCTGCTACACAGTGGTAGAACAAGGGGTTTTTGAAAGGTGGGGGACAAAGAAATAGGACGTAGAAGAAAAGCTGATTGGTTGGCATCAAGTCCCCTCAGGTTAGAGATTTGGTAAGGACTGAGCTGGGGGGTTATCCTTGCTCTGTGGACCCTGTAGACGAGCAGTTCCTGTTTCCAGGAAAAAGTAAATCTGCTTTTCCATCCACTTGCACCCGAAAATTTCAATTTGCTCATGTAGCACTTAGTAGGGGAGATGCAATTTTATTTTGTCAGAATTTGGTGCAAGAATTCAGGTGGGAACAATGGTCTTCCATGAATTTTTGTTTGTTTCGAGACCGGGTCTTATGCTGTAGCTCTGGCTGACCTGGAACTCACTATATAGGCCAGGCTGGCCTCAAATTCGCAGAGGTCCACCTGCCTCTGCTTCCAGAGTGCTGGCTTTGAAAGCATGCACCCACTATGCCTGGCTTTTTTTTTAAATGACTTTTAATACAAGATAGTCTAATACCTGCTGCAGCCAGGGATGATCTATTGAAAAAGCTGTTATTGTAACATTGTCAATGCTATTTTACTTATTTATTTATTTTGTGAATAAATGTATATGCGTATGCAGGCTCAGGCATATGTAGAGGCCAGAGGATCATTAAGGGCATTGTTCCTTAGGTGCTGTGAACCTTTATTTATTTATTTATTTTGAGACAGAGTCTCCTGCTAGCCTGGAACTTGCCAAGTCGAATAGGCTGTGTGACTGACCAATTAGCCCCGGGAATCTGCCTGTCTCCAGCCTGTCAGCCCTGGGATTTTAAGTGCAGATCACCCACTTGGTTATTCTTTACTTGAGTTCTGGGTCTTGAAGTTGCAGCAAGCACTTTACCAACTGAGCTATTCCCCAGCTCTGCTTGCTTCTTCTAGTATTTGGAATTATCATATAGAAAGAGCATGGGTTACTCAGTAGTTATAAAGATCCATTGGGACCTTTGGCTCAGAATTCGAAATTTTGGCCCATTTTTCTCAGGTACTTGCAAGCCTAGGTTTCATGAGTCCGCATGCGTATCCATCCACTGGTGTTTGCTTCTCTGCCACCACATTAACATACCCAGCCAACTTGCTGGCCATATAGGGACACATGGGATCCTGTCTTTTTATGCTATCTTGATGCACAGAGCATCGTTAGTGCTGACTGCCACGGACCGCCTCTCGTGGAGACCACCGACCGCGGGAGAACAGGGGTGAAGGCTAGGAGAAATCAGGAATCGGCGAGGAAATGACAGACAGACACACTCAATAAGGTTGAATATGCTGCTGCCAATTTACTGAAGTTCAAGCATCAGTTTTATAGGATCACAAAAGGAAGTTGGCAAACAATAATACATGAAAAGAATGATTATAGGCAATAATCAAAAGCTTTACATGAGAAAAATTGATTACAGACAATTGATTGTTTCCAGTAAGTTTTGTGGTTAGGGCTAAGTGAGCAGAGCTTTTCCTTGTAACCCGTCTCACATCACTAACCAACTATTTTCTCATAGCCCTAAATCATATCTGTTCTCATAGTAACCCAAAACACCATTCTTTAGGGTTATACTCCCAAGGCTTGCTCCGACGGTGAATAATTGGTTTCTTAATGTCAAGAATCCTGCCTTTCTCTCTTATCTTATATGCACCTGGGGGTTTCTCATTCTGGCTAGCCTCTCCCATCATGAACTTCTTTTGTCCTAGGGTATCCATAAGTTTTCCCAGAGAGCGAGCCAGAGTTCAATATGTCTCAGTAGTTTGATTATTATTATTGGTAATGTCCTGGAACTTCTTGACCTGCTGGCAAGACAAAAGAACTATACAGAAACAAAGAGGGAACAGAAAGCTCAATACAGCTCCAGGGCTAGCCAGGGAACTGCCTGGGGCCCAGCCCCCGGGAGCGCAGACCCCAACCCCTCAGCGTCGCTTCACCTTAACGGTATTTTTCTGCTACACAGGCGTGACAGCCGTGGGCATAGCAGTGTATTCCATAATTGCCTTTTCCCTTCATGATTAACCCATCTATTACCCAATTCATCATACCCTCCTGTGTAAGGAAGGGGATCCAGGTAATTTCCAGACTCTGGTGTCCAGCGCGGGGCTGTCTCATTCTCATCACTATGCTGATTTCTCCTCAGCGTTTCTATCCTGACCTCCTTAGTTTCATTATGTTTTGATTGAATAAACAGCTCTCTTTGCTCCACGTCATCCAAGGACCTCCCTAGATTACGTTGTGGGTTTATGTTAGTTTTCTCAAACTCCTGAGCAACAGCCTGAATAAACGGTGGTGCAGAGTCAAGTAGATCAGTATCCTCTGTGTCATTTCGTTCTCTAGGATTCATGGTAGCAGTCATCGGTAAACAGGAAAGATAAGAAATACAAAGAAAGAGTACGCAGAGTAGCAGGAGGGCTCGCTTCCAGGGCCAATTCCAAGGCCTTATTGTTCTACCTGAATCAGTGCCATCACGGTAGCTGATTGCTAGGGGACCACCTGGGGCTTCGCTCCAAGAAGCTCTAACCCCAATCCTTCAGCGTGTGTCGGCCAGAGTAATGGCATTTGTCACTACATGGCAGTCACTGCTGTGGACGTGGCAGCTGACATTCAAATCAAACGTTGGACAGAGGTTGGTCCATCTGCTTTTGCAGATGATGGCAAGCTGTCTTTTGTACACATGTGAACAGCCTAGCCAGGGGCAGTAGAGCTTCATGAACATCTGGCTACCTGATGGAGAATTCAGTTTCAGGGAGACACTGCCTCCTGGAAAATTCTGTAGGATTTGCATATAACCTCTGCACAGACTGAAATGCAGTTTAAATTGTCTCTGGCTTACAGTGAGGGTGTTCTCTAAATACCCTTTGACTCTGCAATGGGGGGAACAATGGCAAAAAGTCTCTCCATGGGCCGTGCAGCCTCTAACTGTTCTGAATAGCAGTTGACTCACAGCTGATTGACTCTGGAGATCTAGTACCTGTGGGTAGGGGGAGTGAAGTCGGTTCCTGAAGTATAATAACCAGCAACTGCTGCCAATCTTGTATGCCACCACAGCATCCCGCTGTTGGCTTTACAGCATAATTGTGAGAAATCTATGACTTCTTCTCACTGTT
Organism: Arvicola amphibius; assembly: GCF_903992535.2. Taxonomy (NCBI): domain Eukaryota; kingdom Metazoa; phylum Chordata; class Mammalia; order Rodentia; family Cricetidae; genus Arvicola; species Arvicola amphibius. The sequence goes on from NC_052059.1 coordinate 36,884,722, forward strand.
TCAATTTTCCTCCTTTTAGGTACCCAGCAGAGTTACTTTTCCTCAATCTCTTTAACCTGAGAATAGTCGTGTGTCATATGACAAGAAGTAAAGCGTAAGTAGATTTAATATGGGGATTTCCTGAGTGGACCTGCGTAGTTAGCTATCTAAGTCAAGGCAGTTCACCATTTGTCTGGGTAGTGATGGAGCTAAGACATGATAAAGGAACCCGCCATTAACCTAGGCCCCTAAGTGAGCAAAACAGGCAGAAATCCCCTGGGAAAGTGGGCCAATGTACTCGGTGAGTGATGCTGTGTTCAAGCATTGAGCTCTGAGCATTGTTGGCTAGCACAGTGTAATGAAGCCAGTTTCCAGACTTATTTGGAAAGAGTGTTGAATTTGGGGCTTGAAGATGAAGGGGTTATCTGTGTTCTACCCAGGAAAAATTACATTCCAGGCACAGAGAAGAGGAGGCGCAAAGGCCCTGTGGCTGGGATATGCCTAGTGTATCCCAGAAGACCTGACCAGTCATGCGAGAAAAACAGAAGCAGGACATGAGGTCAGAATCAAGAAAGTGAGGGGGAAAGGCTGCACATCCTCTAAAGCCATTCATTCTAGAGAGCTTGGCTTTTAATTGAAAGAAACATGGAGACGATTCAGGAGTTTGAGCAGAAGGACAACAACTGACAGGTTTCAATTGTGTGGAGGGTGGGTGGTGATGACATAAGTGGGGGTGAAAGGTCATAGCTTCCATCCAGTCAAGGGATGATGGTGCTTATGGAGCAGCAATGGAAGTATGTATACACACACACGCGCGCACACACCCATGCACATGCACACACATACATGCGCACACATCCACATATATACACACATGCACACACACATGAACACACAAAAATCAAACATACATACTCAACACACACACTTGCACACATACAAGTACACACACATACGAGTAGGCATACATATATACACATGCACAAATGCATATTTATACGCATGAATATGCACCCACATACAATACACTACCCACAAATACACACATGCACACGCATGAACACATTTACAGATACATACATACCTACACACACCCAAAGGTATTGATGGTAGAGTCTGCAATATCTCCTTGGCAGATTAAATGTGAAATGTGAAGGAATGAAGCCAAGGATGACTTCGAGATTCTCTGAAGACACAAAGGATCTATAGATATGGAGATAGACCATGAAGGTTGCAAAACAAAGGCACAGGAATTTGGATATACTCATTTTGGTTTTGTGAACGAGTACCTACATTTGGGGATTATGAAGTAAGATAACAGATTTGGAGGCAGATGACTAATTAGATATTTGAGGGACTTCCAGTTAGCTCCCAAGAGCACTAACCTCAAGAATGAAGGAAGGTGATGAAGAGGAGGGGGGTAAGGAGGATCAAGAGAGGACAAGGCAGAAGGAGAATGATGGCACACAGGGACCATGTAGAATGACATTGCATTGTGGGGATGAAGCACATTACTGCAGCCGTCCAGATGGTTCAGAGACTGTCTGGTTTGCCCTTTAAGCAGAAGATGCAATGATTTCTTGGAAATGAGCGAGAAAACCAGACCCACTGTGGAGCACGGCTCCTTTCTCTGGCTTCATGCTGCTTTAGCTTAGGTAATGCTTCAGAGGCAAGTATTGGAACAGAAAGAGACACAGATTCACTGGTTAGACTAGAGTAAGCCTGGAATAAATTGACTATGCTTAGCAATAAAGAAATAAATGGAGCTAATCCGCTGATAAAGAAAATATGTTGTGATCTTATCAGAGCAGCGGTAATAATAATCCCCTACCTTCGCAAAGTCCTGTGGTAGAAATAAGAAGGTGCTAGAGGACGTCCAAACGGGAGGCCTATCTTTAAAGTGTAAGCCACATCTATTTTAGATACATGTGCTAATCTCAGACACTTATGAAAAGAACAGCAGCAGTGATAACAAAACCACACAAAACCACAGGCTGTTCAGCTGTTCAGCCTTACACTGAAGATGCCCTGAACTCAGAGAATTTCTCCCCCCACCCCTGTGCACACTGGCCTTTTCATATGTGCTGTTTCCTCTCAGATTCTTGGCAGGATACCTCAAGTGAGAGAGGTCCCACACCATGAACCATGTTTCATGCCCATGATCATTAAAAATCCTTCATAAGGGGCCGGAGAGGTGGCTCAGCGGATGAGTGTGCAGACCAGAGTCTGGTTCCTAGGTCAACTACTGACAGCTCACAGCTGCTTGTAACTTCAGCTCTAAGAGAACAAATGTCCCGTCTTCTTCTGTCCTCAGTAGAACACACTCCCCTGACCACACACACACACACACACACAAAACCATACACTCACACACATGCACACACATACATGAACACACATACACACACACTCACGAACATGCACGTGCACACAAATAAAAATAAAATAAAATTTAAAATGCTGTATAAAATTACTTTGAGCCTCTGTGCATAAGGCACATATAAATGAATCATGTGTTTGAACCCGTGTCTCATTTCTAAGATATCTCATTATATATATATATATACACATATATATATGTAATATATGTATAGAAATGTTCCAAAATATGAAAAAAATCTGTTTCCTGAAAGATTCTGTTCCCAATAAGTGAGAATAATGGATAAATATAATACTGTATGTTAAAATATCATACTTGTACTGAGAAAATTTCCTGGCATTACTGTACATTTGGGGACAGAGTCTCACTCTGTATCTCAAGCTGGCCTTAAATTCTTAATTCTCCTGCTTCAGCGTTCTGGAAGTTAAGGGATGAGACACCCTGCCCAATATTCATTTCTGCTTTCCAACATCCTGGCTAGACAAAGAGCAGTTTGGGTGAGCAAGTAGTCAGTCTTGTTTATGCCCGGTGCCTCACAAGTTCATCATAGAAGAGAACCCACGTGTGGAAGCCTCAGGGGCCACGAATGGGAAAATAAGAGGGGCTGGCAGGCAGGTCCTTACTGACGTCACATTCTCTGTTTAATAATCTGCTCACAAAGGCCTTTCTGAACCATCCTGTCTGCGAAGGGTGTTTCTGGAACTTTCTCCCTGTACCTATGAGAGAATGATTATTTGCTACAGTGCTCTTTCCTCCTATTAGATGGCACCTGTCATGAAGACAGGGACCTACCACTTTGCTCAGTCCTTGATAATGGCACATGTTGCAGATACTCAAGTATCTACAGAGAGTAGAAGGGGACAATACAGGAAAGAGGAAGGTTTATGTATGTAAAACACCAAACTTTCCACCTATTATGTGAAAGACCAAATACTGGTCAATTTTCTCATTAGACTTGTGATTCTTTGTCCGGCGCCCTAACCATTCAGTGTCTTAGGCTATTGAATGGTTATAATTTATTCTGTAAGACTCCTGTTCCCTTGCCTTTTCATGGTTCATGTGTGCCTCTGTTGGTATTTATGTGCAAGTTGATATGACTACCTCTTCTGGCATGATTGGCATTCTTTCTTAGTGAGAAGCTCAATACCCAATATCTCATATGGAGGAGGAAGGGGGCCATTGTAACAGTAACAGCACTAAACTAAAGCAGATACAGAAATAGCCAAAGCTGATCACTTCACAACTTATACAACAGAAACAAAAATGGCAAAAAAAACCCAAAACAACAAAAAACAAAAAACCCGAACCAGACCAAACAACAACAACAACAACAACAACAACAAAACCCTGCTTTATGAAACCATGAGTTTTCACATCAACCTGGGTAGTGGTAGAGTAATAACTGGACGAAGCGAAGGGAGACAGAAAATGAGGGAGAGCAAAGTTAAGTCAAAGAGGTAAAGGAAGAGGGAGGGCAAGGTAAGCAAGCGGGACACGGAAAAGTCAAGAAGAGTAGATGCTTCCACAGTAAAGAAAAAAATACAAAGTTAGACAAAGAAAAGGAAAAAAAACTTAACGACTTGAAATAATAAAGTTAAAATTATACCAATAGTGGAAGGAAAAAGAATAGAGAAGGGGAAACAGAAGGGCTAACAGCACATCGAGGAGACAAGGCCCGAGTAGCTTGTTTTCAGGCATCTGAGACTGAACTCTTGGGGCGTGGGAGGGGCCTCAGTTGGAGTGTTTTGTGTCTCACACATAGACTGAGCCTAAGAGTCAAGGGGCAATTGTAGAAAAGGGCCTCTTCTCCCCCTTGATGTTACAACTTTAATCTTTGAACCTGGCTGTAAATGACATACTTTGAACAAGGTTTCTTCAAAAGCTACGGAATCACACGGTATCTAGTTTAAAAACTCCATTCTGTGTGTCTGCTGGTATGTCCAGACCCTTCCAAAGATACCTTGCTTATAAGCTCACCTTTCCTTCCATATTCCCAGCTCTGTAATCTTCACACACCACCACCCCACTTCATGTTTGCTCTGTAAAACACGCCACTAGGAAGACTAAACTACGGGTTACGATGGCGATGTCTCACTACGGTTCCACATCCGCACACTTTCTGAATAAACTGAATGAAATGAACACAAGCTCTAAACATAAAAAGCTCTATCTTGACAATTTTGTTTCCAACACCTCTTCTTAGCTTCTTTCTCTAAGTCTGTCTTTCACCCAAATCCCTTCATTTTAATCAAACCAGTTATGACGATTTTCAGTGGCTTTTGTGGTTCTCAACCTTGCTGTCTGGTTGAGTGATCCACACAGGCTGCTGGCCACCACCTTGCTTATTTATTCCTCCAGAAAAACTGGAAAGTCAGGTCTGCATTCTCCAACTGGATGCCTACAGCCTTTTCACCGAGTTCTCAGTGGTCCCACTCTTTGCTGGTAGTCTACTGGCTTCCTGGTAGAGAAGAAAAATCCACACTCATGTATTCTCGCAATCTTACAATCTTGTCTAAATTCTCTCTCATGAGTGTGAGTCAAATCTCCAAGCGTTTGGGATCCTCTGTAGTGAAAGCCACAGGTTTGGCCAATAGTTGCATGACTTTACCATTAATTTTGTTCAAAAGTTCAAGGAGCAGGTGTTGTACCTCTCAAGCCAGAGCAGTAAATGCAGAGCTGCAAACTGGTTCAGACCCAGCCTGACCGCTTGAACATGTCAAGCTGTGGGCATTTAACACTAACTGACACTCTTTTTTTTTTTTTTTTTTTTTTTTTTTGGTTTTTCGAGACATGGTTTCTCTGCAGCTTTTTGAGAGCCTGTCCTGGAACTAGCTCTTGTAGACCAGGCTGGCCTCGAACTCACAGAGATCCGCCTGCCTCTGCCTCCTGAGTGCTGGGATTAAAGGCGTGTGCCACCACCGCCCGGCTACTAACTGATACTCTTAACCTATAACTGACACAGAGACCATTACTGAGCATCCTGTATAAGAAACATAATTTGAATTGGGACTATCGACTTCTCAAAGTGGAATGATAACCAGAGAGTAGATATTATATTGAAGTAATCTTTAATTAACTCAATAGTGCTTTAAAAAAACAAAACAAAACAAACAAAAAACTTGTTTTCAGGCCGATAAGCCTGGAAGTGTTCCTGGGCTTATATAAGTAAGTCATAGTAATAACACTTTCCATAGGGAAACTCCACCCTATAAGGTTTAGGAACATCTGAGATCTATCTGCTCGGGTAATCCATCTTGTCCACATCTTTGTCTCTAATAATGTTTGGAAGGACTGTGGCTTTTTGTAAAATAACTGAAAACTCATTAGAGAGGTTACACTGTGAAATGTATATTTTATATATTCTAGTATATAATCAATAATATACATATGATAGTATTCTATAACCAGTTTTCAGCTTCCTATTCTATGAGTTGGAGTTTGTGTTTAAGAAATTTTCCTGATTTGGGATTTGGTTGCACTCTTGAATCAACTGTATATTGGTAATTCTGTATGTTGTGGTGAAGATTTTTTCGATTTTGATATATCCACATAACTTTTTCTCAGTAGAATTTGGAGTAATATCTTTCAGTGTTACATACAAAGAGATTTGCATTTTTTCCACACATTATACAAACTCTCATTATACATGGTCTCCAAATTATGACCATCTGACTTGTCATTTTTTGGTTTTACAAGAGTGTGGAAGGTCCATGCGTTTGTTCAGTGGAAGTTATACTTTGAATTTTGACTCCCCCACTCCAGGCTAGCCGTGTACAACATGATACCCTCTCATGATCCTGGGAAGCTACAGTGCTTAGTCACCCACATGATCATATGAGAAGCCCACTGTCAGCCCAGAGTGCTGTGTTGCTAAGCTATGGTGTTCAGCAGGTAAATATTAAATCTATTTCCAACTGAGGATGGGCTAAACATACTGCAAGTCTAGAGGCATCTGTAGTCACTTATTAATCAGTCCAAGAATGTGGCATCCCGCTGTGTACCCTGGCAGCCCTGTGTGACCCACCTTCTGCCTGCATATCCTGTCTAAACTGTGATAAAGTGATAAAATTCTTGCCTCCTTTCCAGCATGAGAAATACTTTTCTGATTGAGACTCCAAACTGAGATCTAGGCTCCCTTCTGAGCAGAAACATGAACGCTGCTATGCCTTCTGGTTAATTCCATTAAGGGTCTGGCCAGGCTGCTCAGCTCGTTTATATCCACAGCAATGTGACTTGAATTTTAAAATTAAGCGTGTCCCAGAAACATCCCCTGAGATTCTTATTGAGAAACGATTCAAAGGTGAGGATCATTGGACCTCTCTGCAGCATATATCAGCTCCCCTGGATATGCTAACTGCTCACTCGGGACTTCAAAGCTCTGGAAAATTCTTGAGGAAGGACATTTGGCTTAACCTAAATCGTCTCTGACTTAATTTAAGCTGGAAAATTTTCTTATTTGTTTCATCTTTGTCCAATACCCATCATCGTCTTTAGAGACTTCTGGGATACACGGGCAACGCCGCTGTAGGGTTTGAAGGCAAAGGAACTCTGCTGATATGCGGTCTCATCTGAACATCACAGTGTTTTTGAGAAGTGTTCAGAGACCGGAATCTGATTTTGTAGGAGAAGAAACAGATTATTCAAATAGCTAGGTAAAATGCAAATCTTTGTGTTGCCAGCTCGTTAATAGTCACCCTGCAGGCTGAGAGACATCTGGTATGGCATTGTCTGTCTAAGAAATAGAAATTTTGTTTGCTCAAAAAGATAAAAAAGCAAACCAGTAGGACTCACTCTTCGTCTCTCTGTATTTGTTTCTGTCTTCTGTCGGTCTCTGTCTCTGTCTCTGTCTCTCTGTCTCTGTCTCTCTGTCTCTCTGTCTCTCTCTCTCCATATGTATGTACAGACACTTACTTTGGGGTACATAGCCTTGATTTGAACCCAACTACAATTCTGTAAGAATGCAGACAGGTCAACTTAATGGATGGCTTTATGACTCAGCATCTTAAAATGCGGCTCCCAACTCCACATTTATTATCTCTGCCTCTGGTGGTCATGAAAAGTTTGGCAGCAACTGGAGGTCACTGTGTATACAACCACCAAAGAGAACTAAAAGTCAAACAGGAAAAGGATCTGAAGCGTTTCTGTCAGTGTCCCACCTCCTGCCATGTTGCACCATGTGGCTTCCTTACTGTTTTGGTTCTGAACATACAATGTAAACTGTGCATTGTGCATGTCACCACACTACGCAATAACAATGACTGTTGCGTGAAGTAACTCGGTATAGATCTGAGACGATTCTGTGTTGCAGACTGCAGTGCTCTTTGTGTGGGATAGAATATTTGTTTAACGATGTAAAGATGTGTTGCATTTGTCTTCGCTGCATTTGTTTAACTAGGTAAAGATGTGTTGCTTCTGTTTATGTTGCATCTGCTTAACTAGGTAGAAATGCATTGCTGCTTTACCTTGTCTGCTTAAAGCACCTGATTGGTCTAATAAAAAGTTGCTATTTGAGTTGTTTACTTGGGTTTCAAAAAAAAGGAAATTGTTATCATTCTTAGCATTGATGATTATAAAATCAAAATATCAATCAACTCTGAATTCTGAAAAACATTGAAGATGCCTCACTCCCTGCAGTATCAAATATTCAGTCAAAAATTAATTCCCTTAAAAAACAAGCACAATCATCTCATCAGGTATGCAAATTTGCTTTCATCTTGAATAAATGGTAAAATTACATGTATACCAAAGGATTATCTTAAAATAAATCTCTTATTTTTTATCATCAGAAAAATGTTAACTTGTATTCCTATTTTACGCTTCTATATACTAAGGACCATGTAAACATTTCTCAAGGGCTACGAGGCCCTGAGAAGGAAATGTTTAAGAAGCCCTAGACTAGAGGATGATTACGGTCACACGTCCAGTCCCCAAGACTTATACCCTCAGAACCTCTCATGTCTCAGAAGTCATCAAATTTTTTGGCCAAGAAATGGAAACTTTAACTGGTTTGAGCACATGCCCAGAAACACAGACTTTCTTGGTTCTAACCCAGTACTTCAGAAATTTGGGACTAGAACCCACGACAGCAATTCAGACGTCAATCAGAGGAAATAAGCCATGAACTTCCTTCTCTTCCCTTTTTCTTGGATGCAGAGAGCTATGCTGATCAGTGAATCATGCATCCTGCACGCTGACTGGCAGCCCCAGTGGGAGGCAAGCTGGCCAGACTTTCCCTCCTCCAATAGTAACCACCAAAGGGACATGCTGTGTAAAAGGCTTCGCCGCTGTCAGTCAGCCTTCGAAGTGTCTGGCTTCCTGCTGCCGCTTATTAATGGGCCCAAAGCTTGTTACGCGGGAAATTTCCTCCATACAATCTTTCCCGAACTTGTGCTGATGGAACTTGAGCAATCCAATTGCTTTTTATGACTCTAAGTGATCTTTTAGCACAGCTTCATTGCTTTCATAGCCAAAAGCTGCTCAGAATGGAGCTTTTTTACCCAAGCCCATGTCTGATGAATATGCTTACATACCTATTATGGAGGAATTTTAGCCGGGTAAGGCATCCTTCCATTATTTCTAAGCAGATCTGAATGATTCATAGCAATGCAGGAGCAGAGACTTCGGTATTGCTTGTTTTTCTTCCCTGGGCTCTTGTGGGCTGGTAGTTCTGGAGGATTTGGGTTTGGGTCCAGCTGAACTTCATAGGACACCATGCTCAATCGGGACTAGCTTGATACGGAGGTCGCTTATCTCGTGTAGGCAAATGGAGTGTGTAGTCAGGCTAGCCCGGATATTCTGACTTCAAAGTAACTGGGAAAATAAAAAGACCTGACAAGTAGTTTTGGGGGTCAGGGGTATTGATTTTCTTTTGGTTAGGATGCTCGCTGAGCATGCGTGCCCATGCTAAGGTGGGTTTGAGCCTCCTAGCACATCGACAGCGGTGTCTAAGCCTGGCATCCTGGCCACTACCTTCTCTTCCATTCACTGTCGTTCTTATTTAACTAATCCCTCCCTTTGTCTCCATTCAAGACTGACTGCTTTAGCAGTTAGGCATAAAATGTGAGTTATACCTAATTGTAGTTAAATTTAAAAGGTTCTACAAATACTTCTGTCATGCAGAAACGGGCTTACTGGGGGAATTGACTTGTCCAAAGTCACACATGAATTAAATGTCAGAGCCCAAATAATTCTCACTTTAGTCTTTTTTTCCTCTCTACTGCCCTGCCTTTCTGTGTTGAAAAACCCCAGAGAGTGAGAGATAAAGGATTGTGTGAGAAAGGGCTCGGCTAGTGGGGGTGCTCAGAGGGGTGCTCTGTACCCCAGGCAGCAGGGAAGACTGGGGGGCTGTGTATAATCTCTACCTTAAAGCAGCAACACATTAATACAGGTTAAAGTCACTAACTGCTCACAGCATCAGCATTCAAGTAGAATGGTCCCTGTGTCTTTATTCACAGAACGCTATCTGAAGAGCAATGAAAATGGAGGGTTTTAAATTTTTTCTGGTGGTTTGCAGAAAAATCAGTGTCATTTATGATTTGCTGTCCCTAAGCAAAAATGGACACTTAAAAAGCTAATTATAGAAACAGTTTTGCCCTTTCCAGGGATATTCAGATTTCACCTATGGTGATATTAATGAGTTTGATTATAGGGTGCTGGCATCAAGACTGTAAGAATCACATTACCAAATCTTTCTAAAAACTAAAAAAAAAAAAAAAGAAAGAAATCTAATTTTGAAACACATCTGGTCCTAAGTAGTTTTTGCCTAAGATATCATTGGACAGATTTTTAAAATAAATTATTAGTACTAAAAACTATACATTCTCATTATTACTGCTCAAGCAATGTAGGAAAAAGAAGGAGGAAATTTATGGAAAGTTTTTAGATAGTACCACACAGAAATAATTACTAACGACATCTAAGAAACATTAACCAGACTATTTTTCTATGTACGCAGACAGTAAAGTCATGAGGCAGCTTCTTCTCAAATAAGATTATAATATATAAACATCTCTTCATCATGAGTATGTTTTGTTTCCAAAATATTCTCCAGGTCTGAAGAAAGCTAATGGAAACGGAATAAGAATAAAGTCAGGGTGTGAGTGTGTGTTTAGTAACATGCTTCAATCCCAAGGAAACCCCCATTATAAATATAAGAAGATTAATCCTCTTAGTCCTGCACTGGGTCCTCTTCTCACAGCTTCCCGCATTTTTAAAGCCGGGATTTCTCTGCCATCTTGACAATTCCCACAGGTCTCTAATCCTAGGAAAGTGGGATCCATGCTGATTACACACATGACCCTTTCCCATGTGCCCTTCAGTTACGATTTTGTCTCTGGCTGAAAAGGGAGCCCTGCTCAGAGATTTTTCTTACTTACTGAGTCTCGTGGCTTCTCTCCTGAAACTGTCTAACACTCCTATGCTTGATTCAGAGGACAACTTTGTTAGACATAAAATTCTTGGACCTTCAAGATTTGTAACAATATTTTAAACCATCATGGGAGCAATAAATAGACCTTAAAGCTATTCTGTTTTTTTTTTTTAAATTGCAGTTTTCCATAGAGATTCTTGTAAGATCTTTGCTCATCACTTAAAATCACTATGTTTTCAAAGACTCAGGGTTTTATTGTTACAGGTGTTTTTCAATGATACAATCAATCTGTGTACTGTTTTTATCTGCCATAATTTTAGGATACCATCCTCACTATCTATAATCTTACGTTTAATTCCTTGCCTGGATTTAAACATTGTCTTTTTCAGTGACATGCCTTCTGCTGTGTATCTTCAATATGGTTTTCATCCCTAAAACAATTTCCGTTGTTTTCCTGCATACTACCAGCCTACCTTTCGTCTCCCAAAGTGCGGCTATCCCTTTGCACGGTCTTTTAACATTTTCCTGTAGGCCCATATTTCTTCATGGTATGGCGACCAGAATCCCAGGCCACAGTTTTCACCTGCCACACAGGAGGTGGTCGGGAGATGACAACCTAGCCTGTCGCCATCCTTAAAAAAGGGACAGGACGTTGTTCTGCTCCTTCTTTGTAATTTGGAGGATGCCTGAAAAGAGATGTTAATAGAGCCTGCATGACAGAGCTGGCATACAGAGCAGGAAGATAGGGAGACATGATAAAATGAGCATAAAAAGGTGTGGTCAAAAGTGTGGATGTGACCACAGCCATTCACCTGGTTACCTAGGAAACAAAATGCTAATGAATTTACCCTCAGTTTATGTTTTGGTATAAAGGCTGTTTGGAAAATAAACGGGTAGAAATTTTCAGGATGCAAACTCAAGATTTAATGAGGGACCACTGAGAATCTTCTTCCGGATAAAGGCATGTGAGTTGTGTCTTTAATCCCACGCCTCCCCTCTGGTCTGGAGAAATAATTTAGGGTCCTGGCTGGCGCTGGACCCCAACATAATGGCACCCAACTTGGGGCTGATTGGTGAACTCCCCAAAATTCCAGAGAAGTGACCAGATGCACAGAGAAAAACACGAGGAACCTGCAAAAAAATTTTTAAAAAATGCACCACAGGTGGATACGTAAGTAATGAAAGCTCACAAATAAAAAATAAAATTTAAAAAAATGTTAAAAAAAAGCAAAAAATTTAAATCAGGAGTAAAAAATTTGTAAATAATAAGTTATATATGGGATAAAAAAGAGTATTCAGTTATATATGTTGATAGCTAAAAACAGTTAAATAAAACAAAAACAATGACAAAAATATTTAAAATCTGTAGGCATAATAGACACAAAAACACAACTTTTATCACTTGCTAAATGGGTAGGAGAAGTGAAGGAAATACGGCATTTGGCCCAAGAATCGCTTAGGTTACTGCTGAGATTAAGGTGCCAAGTGCAGGTGCAGGAGGCAGCTAAATCTAACCCACCTGGGGGTAAAAGGCAAGCAAGTTTAGAGAGCAAATTTAACCCCAAACAGTCAGTAGCTCATAGTCAGCTAATAGAACAGAGGAGGGAATTATGGTACTGACCTGATGGTATTTGTAACTTCATATAAGATGTTGGAAAAAGTTGTTATTGACCAATTATGCTGAATAAGGTGTCTTCAGTTCCTTTTGAATAACAACAAAATTATCTCATATTCATGCATCTTTACCTTGAAACACCCAAGGCTGATTCTAGCACAGCCGTCTCTCCTTGCTGTAAAGTCTCTCAGCTTTAATCGTGCATCGTGCCAATCAGTTCTGTTTGTAACAAGTGAAGTTGCTTCAGTGGCCCCCTGGAAGCACCTCCTATAGAAGCAGGCTGGTCTTTCTATTGGGCCAGAATGAGAATTCTGAGCATGAAGGCTTGGAGAGGACATAGTGCACCAGGCTCCACCAACTCTTTGAATTCCAACTTGTTGACCCCTCTGTGATGAGGACACAGAGGCTAACCTGATTTTCTGCCTTGTCTTTTGTGAATTCTATGTTATCCATCTAACATCCCATGGGAATGGAGGCTGCAGCTGTTGGAGGTCACTTTGAAAGCCAAGTATGCTAATTAGGGGTACTATTGCTGTGGTGAAACACCAGGACCAAAAAGCAAGCTGGGGAGGAAAGGGTTTATTTGGTTCACACTTCGACATCACTATTCATCTTTGGAGGTAGCCAGGAAAGGAACTCAAACAGGGCAAGATCCTCCAGGCAGGAGCTGATGCAGAGACCACAAAGGAGTGCTGCTTACTGGCTTGCTCCCTCTGGCTTGCTTAGCCTGCTTTCTTATAGAACCCAGGACCATAGCCTAGGCATGGCACCACCCACAATGGACTGGGCCCTCCCCCATTGATCACTAATTTAAAAAATGCCCTACAGGCTTGCCTGCAGCTCACTGTTATGGAGGTATTTTTTTTTTCATTGAGGTTCCTCCTCTCTGATGACTTTACCTTGTGTCAATTGACACAGCCATCCTTCACAAGAGACCCAGTGTCAACTGGACACACAAACACATCGCAGTAAAGCCACAACCTTTCCTTTCTCACTCATCCCCAAGACCATACACTAAAATAAACACCACAATAGAAAACATTTTGCAAACTTAAAAAGTTCCACAGTCACAGTGCACGGAAGGCACACAGTTGTGATCTCAGCAGTTGGGAGGCAGAGGCAGGAGGATCTCTGTTAGATTGAGGCCTGGTCTACAAAATGAATTTCAGGATAGCCAGAACTGTTACACAGAGAAACCCCGTCTCGAAGGAAAAAAAAGAAAGAAAGAAAAGAAAAAGAAAGTTCCACAGTCTAACAAATTCAAACACTTTAAAAATTGTCTCTTTTAAAATTGAATATCTCTCAACTATGAACTTCTATAAAATCAAAAATAAGTTAAATATATTCTTACTTCCAAAAGGGAAGAACTGGGCACAGTCACAATCAAATCAAATAAAAAAACCAAACTCCATCTGTAACTTGGTACCCAATACCTGAGATCAACTCGTAATCTTCTTGACTCCTCCAAAGAACCTGGGTCATGTCTCCAGCTCCACCCTCTACAACACACAGAGTTTGTCCTCTAGGCTTAGGCAGGCTCGACTCCCTGCTGTTGCTATTCTTGGTGATCATCCCACGGTACTGACATCTTCAAAATGCTGGGTCACTTGTTGCAACTGGGCTGCCCTTTCACCAATAGCATCTCTGGGCTTTCCTCAAGGTGCCAAGTCTCAACTTCTCAGCAAGACCCCTTCAATCCTGGGCCTTTAACTGCCACTAAGGCTGCACCTTCATCAATGGCTTCTCCTGATCTCTCACAGTGTCAAACCCAGCTGCTCTCCATGACCCCTGCATACCTACAGAAAGAACAAGTACCACTTAAATGACTCTTACACTGCCAAGTTCAGCCACTAGCATGGGGTACAACCTTGGCCACCTATTGGAATATAGTTCCTGTGTGCTGACTCAGAGGAAACACTTCCCAGAAGATTCCAACTGAATGATGCTGACCTCCTGTTCATCACCTCTCATTTCCCAGCTCCAGCTGCAGCCTCAGCTGTCCCAACAAAGCAAAGGTTTGACTTCAGTGGTTCTGGCATCCCACTAATGCTGGTTCTTGTGCCCCAGCCAACCAGAAACAGAGATTTTCAACTCCAAATGGCAGATGGCCCTGATAGAGTCTTTAAGGCACTCTCCAACTCCCTCTGTGACGTCACAAGCCAGGCCTCCATCAACTGAATTGCTTTTAGCATTCTCATCGTCCAAGCTCACACAGAATAGCTCACCAAGCCGTGAATGCTCAAAGGCTTTTCTAGGCCAAAGTTTCAAACTCCTTTCATTTCATAATCCTCCCCCAAACATGGCCAGGTTTGTCCCAGCACCCCATGATCCCGGGTACCAGTTGCCCTCTTAGGGTTACCATTGCTGTGATGAAACACCATGCCTCTAGGCTGGCCTGCAGCCCGCTCTTACGGAGGCATTTTCTACTTGAGACTCCTTTCTCTTAGAGGACTCTAAGTTATGTCAAGGTGGGATAAACTATACAGCACAGCAAGAGAGAAACTTACCACACTGATAATATGTGCTTACTTAAAAACTGGTTTTCTGTTTGTTGTTTCATACCTGAGGTCTGAAGGCATTTATGTAAGCTCTCAGCATCCTTCTCAATTTTGGTCCAAACTTTCATGGAGTCTGGAAAATATTCATTAGAATTTGTGGTTCAGAGTCACAATCATTTTCTTTGTTTGTTTCAAGGAAATCGTTACTAAATTGTCATTTGTAAAATTATTTTGTTATTTTAATGGGTCCTGGGGTAAAGGAGAGTACAAAATGCACCATATTTGAACAGAAGCCTCTCTCTATAGCAGACGTTACTATATTTATTCCCTGGGTTGACTCAGTGGAAGAAAACCTACTCTTGCTTTAAACTATGTTGACTGACTCTTTTGTAAACGCAAGTCCTTTGGTTTCTGGCCAGAGCACGATAGGAGGCTTGCTTACAACTCACTCCCAGTACCCTGTGTTCTCCACTCCACATGGTCTCTTCTGGTGCAGAAGAGAAGGGCTGCATCCATTACATAAGCACAGGCTGATTTGGGGCTTGTTCCCTTCTCACATTGTTTCTTTATAATTAAATACTTAAATGTCTATCAAACATGCCTTTTGTTAAGCCTGTCATTCTTATCTGGAGGCCAAAGTTTATCTTCTTGTCCTTTTTGTAGCTCAGAGTAAGTAAAATAACTATTATATGGTTTGGGTAAGAAATGGATATTTTAACGAAACATTAAAAAATGAGGGTCAGATATTACCTCTAAATGTCATTCTTTCAGTTCCACCAATTTTAGTGGTTTTTGTTTTGCTTTGTTTCATTTTGACTTTTCTTTCTCTTGCTAGCTATTCCCGCTCATCAAAAACCTCTGTTGTTTTTATGGTCACGAGTGCATCAGTGGACCAGGGCAACTGTAACATGATGCATGGCAGAGAATAACAGAAATGAATTCTTCCGCAGATCTGTAAGCTGGAAGCCCGAATGAAGCTGTTGGCAGGCCAGGGCTCCTTTCACTGAATCAAGGAAAGCATCCTTTTCCATTCCTTGACAGCATCTGGTGTCTGCCATGTGTGGGATTCCTTGGTTTGTGGACGCATCAACCTTGTCTGTACCAGCGTCCTCTCATGGTATTCTGTTCATCTCTCTTAATCTCCTTAGGACCGTGCTTGGAAACCGAACAATTCCCTTTGCTCCACTGGAACCCAACTGCCAGAGGGACTAATTATTTCTCTCTGTGCACTTGGGTTGCTAGGGTATAGACGCACCTGGCCCGTGATGGGTGCCCAATGGATTTGTCCAGAATGAACGAATGACTGCATCAGAAGTGTACATCTCATCAATCATGTGTATGACAGCAAAGGGTTGGGCAAGTCACATTTTATGAGGAACAGAGTAAACATTAATTTATCCTCTAGGCCTTTGGGGCTGCCCATCAACTGTCATGTTATCCTTCTCCTGTAATGAAGGTATCTTACCGGGCTACATAGTGAACACGGATTAGTAGTGTAGGGGACAAGTCTCTTTTGCCCATCATGGTAAATGCTCCTTTCTCTGAAAACACCGAAAGAATGGTTTCTCATCCTCGGGGAAGCTAGGTGCTGCTCTCTCAGGAAAATCGAGCTCTCTCTCACCAAGGTCTTCTCATCCCTTTCTGAATAGTGAGAGGATGGACCTGAGGTAGCGGCGGATGGAGTTTGACGCTGCTTGCTGAGTAAAGCAAAGATATTGCTACATGCCATTGACTTCTGGATCTCTCAAGGGCAGGAGGAAGGAGGGGAAAATAAGATCAATTAGATAAGCAGAGGGGGAATTGCCACTTAATCAAGCACCTACACGGTGAAGCACACAGTTCTTTGAGGAGACACCATTATCTTAATGGAGTTCTTTAAAGCGTCTGCAATGAAGACAGAAAGCCCTGTCTTCGGCAGTGTGCTTCTCTTTGCTTGTTTGACCACAGGATTATCTGTTCCATTCAGTCCCCCAGGGAACTGATACGCGCCCCCATTGTTTCTCATAGAATTACAAAGAGAGGAAATCTGTCCAAATTATCTAATCAAATTGTTCTCGCTCTGGCCAATATAAGTGCTTAAATATCCTCTACTTAATACTTCTTTTTCTAATGATACTCACTTATCTGAAATTACTCCTTAATTGATAAGATGTATGAGCAAAAATACTATTATGCAGGATGTTAAATGAACTCAAACCATTTAGAATGTTTTCATGCCAACCCCTGAATTTACTTAATCTCTAGTGAGCAGTCTGAAAGATGGGGCCTAATCTTCACCAAACGGCAATCGGAAACAAATTGGAGTAGAGGTGTCTAGCAAAGAGCGAGTATCTTATTAACCTTCAGTGACTTTGCAGCACAAACTAGAATTTTGTTTTAAAATTTTTATTATCTTATGTGTATTAGTGTTTTGCCTGTGTGTATGTATGTGTACCGTGTATGTACCTGATGCCTTTGGAAGTCAGAAGAAGGCTGTGAATTCCCTAGGAACAGAGTTACAGGGTTTTTTGAGCCACAATGTGGGTGCTGGGAATGAAATGCTGGTCTTCTGCAAGAGCAACCAGCGCTTTTAACCAGTGAGCTGTTTCTTCAGCCTCTGCACTCCTTAGTTTTGAGGAAAGCAAAATCCCAGTATGTTTGGAGAAAATGGTGCCTTATGTGGTCATGTCCTCTAAACAGTGAGGTTAAGACTTGCATTATTCGGTGACTATGGTAAATTGTCGTTATATCATCCTGGAATAGTGACTTACCAAAGTAAGACTGCCACATCAGGAAAGGAGTGACAGAGTCTCGTGGGGCCAACATCGTCTAAGTGGTGGGTCTGAAATGTTGTCACATAGCACACAACTGTTTCATTCAGCTGACTAAAAGGCTGCTGAAGACATTATTTATCAGAAGTCTTAGACATTGAATAATTAGAAAAGCAAGTTATTTTAAGCACGTTTGATGAGGTATAATTTAAATTTAAATAGTGTGCAAACTCCACTTTGTTTTGGATACTTAGATGAGTTTCACCAGAAGAACATGTCTTATCGCCACCTCTACTAGCCCAAAGAAACTGAAATTTCCACCATGGCAGTCTTCAAGCTCGTCTCGCTTCTAGACTCTGGAAAAGGCTGACCAGTTGTTTTCCGTGTAATCTCCCCACTTCAGAATGCCGGATTCATGAAATCTTCATAGAGTTTGTAGGCCAATTTTTCTGTCTCTCTTGCCAGCTCCCAAATCACCACATGGAAACTTCCTATTAATTATGAAAGCTCAGCCGATAGCTTAGACTTGTTTCTAACTAGCTCCTATAACTCAAACTAACCCATGTTTTTATTGAGTTATGTTCTACCATGTGGCTTTTATCTCTATCCCAATTTATGTCTGATTCATTCACATCTCTCTGGTTTCTCTACCCTTCTTCTCAGCATTCTGTCTGCCATGCAAATCCTATCAACTGACCATTTAGTTTTTTTTTTTTATTAAACCAATCAGAGTGACACATGTTCACAGAGAAAAGGAATATTCAACAGCAATAGGTAACCATTTAAGTCTGGCATCTTCGATTTATCACAATGTAGTTAAGTTTCTCTTACGTGGTGGCATGTGTTAGTAACTGACCCATCTTCCTTTCTGGGAGTATTTCATTTTATATCACACCAAAGATCATTTATCCATCAGTTTCTGGGCAAGGGGCTTATTTGCAGGCTTTGTTTTCCAGATTATGAATTGATTTGGTTTGTTATTTTCTGCATGCATGTGTTTCTGCTCCTCAGACTTAAGCCTGGGCGGCTGGATTATACAGTACAGAGAGGAGATCCAGGACGGCTGGTGACTGGGATGGACTCTTTCACTCCTTTCATGGTGGGGTTTTGTAAATTGTGGTCGTCAGAGCAGTGCCAGCCTCACATGAGAACCGGTAGAAGTGCAGTTACTAAATCTCATCCCAGACCTAGGAGTCTGGAACTTTGAGGAGGGGGTGACCAGACCAAGAGTTTTTGCCAAGTTTCCTAAGGGCTTCTGCCACCTAGTATTTGAGAACTATTAGTCTTAAACAGGTTATCTCTGGCCACCAGCTTACATTCTCCATTCAGAAAAGGAAGAGACTTCTCTATAAAAGCCAACTACCTTCACATCTTAGAAGAGACTGCAGCACCACCTTTTTGATTCATGAGCGTTTGTTTTGGGGTTCCTTTGCTTTATCATCTAACCTTGCCTTTATTACCATTACTACGGTCTATCAGAATTCACATTGTGAAGAATTTTGGTAAAAAGATAAGCTTGCCTAGTCTTTTTATTGTTAGTGACCCTGAAAAACTTCTGAGAGCCGTGTTCTGACCCTTCTGCCCTCTGTGGCTCTATATGACAAAGTGTTGACTCTCCTGGGCTATACAGAGACTCCTAGGGAGCTGGAGGATGAGCAGGGAAAGGAGAAGAGCATGTCTATTACACAACCATTGGTCTGTTGGTCATCACTTCTCCAAAAGTAACCATATTTGTGAATTCTACACTAGTGTTACTGCAGTGTGTGTGAGCTGAAAACCAGGAACGTGGATCAAAGATGCAATGTTAAAGAATGAACTTCATAAGTGATAATCTTTTCTTTTAATCTGTATGTTGACATAATGACATTATATTGACAGATGGCAGGATTTATATATTTAGAAGAAGTCAGAGGAAGAAAAGAAGAAGAAAGATGGGACTATAAATGCGTCATTTAGGCCAGGTTCTATGCTGAATTATATATATATATATATATATATGTATATGTATATATATATATATTAATAAATAGCAGTAGCTTCAAAAACATGCAGTCTGACTTTAACTTAGTTGTATTCTTAGACTCAATCTAATTTAGCCACATTCTCAAGCTGAATATTTTGCTAAATTACTAGTCATAAATAACGGAATGCTCTTAGTTTGTGCTCATCACTATTTCCCTTGTGTTGGACAAACTCTTTTGAACTTACCTGTGACTTTGTAACACATTAAAACCCTGTCTTAATCTTAATCTTTTCCCTAAACAGATTTATCTTAAAATTCAATACACACCATAGTTCCTAACTGTTACCTATGCAGACATGCGATCTCAGTGATAGATAGGCTCTCCTAGTTTTCATTCTGTTTCTGTGATAAAACATTGATTAAAAGCAACCGTGGGGACAAGGGTTTATTTCAGCTTACAAGTTATAGTTCATCATGTGGGAAGTTAAGGCAGGAACTGCCTAGGAATGCAAGGCAGGAACCTGGAGGCAGGAACTGAAGCAGAGACCATGCAAGAATGCTGCTTACTGGCTTGCTTCCATGGCTTGCTCAACTCGCTTTCTTATTTCACCCAGGACCACCTGCCCAGGGTGCCACCTCCTACAGTATGCTGGGTCCTCCCCTTCCATATCAACTCTTTCCTTTTCTTTGTTTTTGTTTATTGAAACAAGGTTTCTCTGTAGCTTTGGAGCCTGTCCTGAAACTAGTTCTTGTAGACTAGGCTGGCCTTGAATTCAGAGATCCGCCTGTTTCTGCCTCCTGAGTGCTGGGATTAAAGGCGCACACCGCCACCACCGCCACCACCACCCAACTTCACATCCATCTTAAATTAAGTAAATGTCCCACAGACATATCCTTTTGTAGGCAGATTTTTCTGTCCCTTCTGCCAGCTCCCAAATCACAACACAGAGACTTCTTATTAATTATAAAAGCTCAGCCAATAGCTTAGGCTTGTTTCTAACTAACTCTTATAACTTAATCCATTTCTATTCATCTACATGCTGCCTTGTGATTCATGGCTTTTACCTCTTTTCTTGCATGCCTGTTTCTTCTCATCTACTGGCGACTTTACTCTTCTTTCCAGAGTTCTCTCTGTTTGGCTCTCCCACCTATACCTCCTGCCTAGCTAATGTGGCCATTTAACTTTTTATTAAACCAATCAGAAAGCACCTTGGCAAAGACACATCTTCAGAGTATATAAAAAGATTATTCCACAACATCCCCAGGCCAATCTGTTGGAGGAGATTGATCAATTGAGTTCCCTCTTCCCAGGTGACTCCAGTCTGTGTCAAATTGACAAAAATTAACCAGCACATAGTCTAACATGAGAGATTACCTATGAGTTTGAGGTCAACCTGGAATAGGGAATCCCAGAACAACCTAAGTTATAGGAGAGCCTGATTTGAATGCAAAGAAACAAACAAAAATGGACAATTTTCACAGTGAGCAATAATCATTTAATCCATTGGATTTAAAACAAAACAACAACAAAAGTCAACATCTAACTATTAAACTCCACAACAACAGCAAACCAGACTGGACCAAGGAAAGTTATTTTTATTGAGTTGAGGGCAACTTGGCTCCTGCCAGTTAAAGAATCATTCTCAGCTTCTCCAATCTATATTGATCTTCTCGTCAATCAAATTATGGTTCAAATCACAGGGTTCCACATCTGATTATATAGCATTTCTCAATGATTATGCATTTGTCACTTTTTCCCTTGTGTTAAACTTAATGTCTTCAACTCACCTGTCAGTTTCTAGTGCATCAAAATTATGTCTTAGCCTTTTCCAAAACAGATAATTCTTAAAATTCAATGTGTACTAGATATGACAAGGTGTTGACGTTTACAAAAATGGATAGACTTGAGGGATTCGAGACTTCATGAATCTCACAACTAAACACATGGGAAATTAAAAATCCCCCCTTAAGCTCTTGTAGAAGGATAAGACAACTTTTGTAAGGAACAGAGAAAAGAGAGGGGTTCATCTTACCTGTGGAGGATTAGAAATAGGTTGTAAGAAGTCATATTTGAGCAGAGCTGGAAAAACAATGTAGTGTTTTTTTTCAAAAGTCCTCAGCTACTATTTATTAAACCTTCACTAGACGCTATGATGTAGACTATTCATAAATTACATTATTTGGCCATTGTAATCACTCTATTCATTTTATAGATAGCACTAAGACACAGACTAGAGCCACCTATAAAATACTCTAGGACCAGTAAATAAAGGAAAACAACCAGCCAGCTCTAGTTCTAAAGCCCATGTTTTTAATCTCCACATAGCAGGCACGAGGGTTCTTTCCTATAATCTCAGCCTTAGAGATGCTGAGTGAAGAGGTAACTGAGTTTGAGCTAACCTGATATCCCTGTCAGGGTTTCTATTCCTGTGAAGAGACACCACGACCATGGCAACTCTTATATAGGAAAACATTTCATTGGAGTGGCTTACATTTTCAGAGGTTTAGTCCATTATAATCATGGTGGG
Source organism: Arvicola amphibius (assembly GCF_903992535.2). Taxonomy (NCBI): domain Eukaryota; kingdom Metazoa; phylum Chordata; class Mammalia; order Rodentia; family Cricetidae; genus Arvicola; species Arvicola amphibius. The sequence goes on from NC_052059.1 coordinate 36,906,803, forward strand.
ATGTGGCAGTATGCACACAGCCATGGTACTAAAAACGGAGCTACAAGTTCTACATCTGGATTTGCAGGCAGCAGGAAGTGAACTAGACACTGGGTGCATCTTGAGCATGGGGGACCTCAAAGCCCACCCTCACAGCGATACACTTCCTCCAATAAGACCACACCTACTCCAACAAAGCCACACCTCCTAATAGTGCCACTCCTGATAAGCTTATGGGGCCAAATACATTCAAACTACCACACTTGGGCTACATAGAGAGTTCTAGGACAACCTAGACCATAGAGTCAAACCCTGACTCAGCGAAGAGTGAACAAAGACATGACGAAATGTTTCTACGTAGGTTTCACAATGAAAAAGTCAGCAGTACCTTCCTGATAGCAGGGAAAGAGTAGGTAAAATGCAGCTACCTGGAAAGACAGCTGTCAAATGATGAATTCTGCTGAGTCTTCAGTATGAGCAGTGGGCCAAGAAGTCGAAATGACTGCGTAGGATCTGGTGGAGAAAAGTTTTGAATGCCGTGGCAAAAAGTCTCCAGTGCAGTGGTTCTCACCCTTCCTGATGCTGCCGCCCTTGAATACAGTTCCTCATGTTGTGCTGACCCCGGCCATAAAATTCTTTCTGCTGCTACTTTTCATGACTGCAATTTTGCTACGGTTCTAAATCGTATTGTAAATATCTTCATCTTCCCATGGTCTTGAGTGGCCCCTGGGGAAAACGGTCACTCGACTACAAGGGAGTTGCAACCTGCAAATTGAGAACCTGTGCTCTAGTGCAAATTAGGACAACAGCAGAGTTGGGGATGTTGGGAGCTTTGGGTTGGAAAAGCACTTGGTGATCAAATGGAAAGAAACGAGACCACTCTGTGACATTATCCACTTAAAAAAGCAGAGTAGAGAACATGTTAGGGCAGAAGGAACGGATGCACACAGTTGGCCACGGCGAGCTTTCTCTGCCTGTGGGACATATCCTGTTAGGTGGGACTATAATCTAAGGAACACAGAAAAGCAGCTAGCGGCCTGTCAGTCCTCATTGGGTTAACTGATAAGCACCATTTTGAAGCGGTTTGGTCATGAGAAATTTGAATAATGGAATGTTTTGAACCCTGTTCTTTCATGCAGCATGGTGAGAAAAATTGTGAGCCGATGCACTGTAGTGAAATGGGCCCTTCTAGAGCTGTTTTTGGGTGAGACATCAGTCCTTTCTGCTTCAGTAAATAGATGCCAGTAAAAATGGAGAGGGGTTTAAAGTGTAGATTAGATTAGCCTCTTGGCAAATATTGCTTACAATATTTCTTTACCTAGTAAATTCCATTTTTAAGAATACTTCAAATATTCTTTTGAGGAACTCTAGCTTCTTGTTGTTTGGCCCAAGTTCATGCAGTTTTGCTACTATGACATTTTCTGTTCCCGTATGTTGGTGTACCTTTTTTACCCCACCTGTTCTCTTTCTGCTTGTATATCCTTCCTTGTTGCAGAATATTTGGTCACACTGTGAACCCAAAGATTGCATTATTCATTGGGAGTAAAAAGGTTTTAGCTATGGTGTGCCACAGCCCTAGTACACACCTTTAATCCAACAGCTTTCTGTTTATTGTAAAAATGATTAAAGTCAATCATAGGTCAAGAGGTTGAACAAGCAACCAACTAACAGGAAGTGAATAAGAAAACTCCATATATTGGCATAAAAATAAACACATGGATCAGTGGAATCACATAGACGACCCTGACATTAATCCAAACACCTATGAACACCTGAGTTTTGACAAAGAAGCCAAAATTATTCAATGGGGGGAATAAAAAGCATTTTCAACAAATGGTGCTGACATCACTGGATGTTGACATGTAGAAGAAGGCAAATGGTAAATAAGGCAAAACGACAGCCTACAGAATGGGAAAAGATCTTTGCCAGCCCCACAGCTGACAGAGGGCTGGTCTCCAAAATATACAAAGAACTCAAGAAACTAGACATCAAAATACCAAATAATACAATGAAAAAATTGGGTACAGATCTAAACAGAAAATTCTCAACAGAAGACTCTCACATGACCAAAAGACATTTATGGAATTGTTCAACATCCTTAGTCATCAGGGAAATGTAAATCAAAGTGAGTCTGAGATATCATTTTGCACCGGTCAGAATGGCTAAGATCAAAAACGCTGATGATCGCTTATTTTGAAGGGATGTGTAGTAAGGGCAATACTCATCCATTGCTGGTAAAAGTGCAAGTTTGTACAGCTTCTTTGGAAATCAATATGGTGCTTTCTCAGAAAACTGGGAATAAATCTACCTCAAGACCATTCTTGGGCATATACCCCAAAGAATGCTCAATCATACCTCAAGAGCACGTGTTCAACTATGTTCCTAGCAACATTATTCATAATAATTAAAACCTGCAAACAACTTGGATGCCCCTCAACTGCAGAATGGATAAAGAAAATGCAGTACATTTTCACAACTGTGTATACTCAACAGAAAAAACAAACAAACAAACAACAACAGCAACAGCAAACAATGGCATCATGAATTTGCAGGCAAATGGATGGAACTAGAAAAAAAATCATCCCAAGTGAGGTAACTCAGACCCAGAAAGACAAACATGGTATGTACTCACTCATAAGTGCATATTAGATGTAAAGCAGAGGATAACCAGGCTACAATCCAGAACCCCAGAGAAGCTAGGTAACAAAGGGGACCCTAAAAGGGACACACACATGGATCGTCCTAGGAAGGGGAAATAGATAAGTTCTCCTGGGTAAACTGGGGTTGGGAGGAGAAGAGAGTGGATGGGGGATGAGAACATGAGGATACAAGATGGTTGAGTTGGGGGAAGGCCGGAGAGGGAGAGCAATGAAAAGTCATCTTGATAGAGGGAGCCGTTATGGGGTAAGGGAGAAACCAGGTTCTAGAGAAATTCCCAGAACTCCACAAGGATGACCCCAGATAAGACTCTAAGCAATAGTGGAAATAATGCCTGAACTGGCTTTCTCCTGTAATCAGATTTGTGACCACCCTAGTTGTCATCCTAGAACCTTCATCCAGTAAATGATGGAAGCAGATGTAGAAATCCACAGCCAAGCACTG